>NC_082711.1:81195675-82429425 GCF_030144855.1 Hypanus sabinus
AGTGTCATCAGGTTCAATCTTGTCAGGTAAAATCTCGTCAATAAATTCAACATCACCACCACCACCATCGTCTTCCCCTCCTATCATGTCCACGTTCTCTGTGGCAAACTCACTCTTAATCTCGTCATACTTGGATTTATCTGACTTGACTTCCTCCTCGGCTTGTGATGCATTTGTACTTGATCCACCTTCGGATTCTAACAAACTTGTAGCAGGTGCAGACAACTCCATGGAATGAGTCGAACTACTTGTTCCGGGCTTTTCAAAGAACGGCATAAAGAACTTGCTCGACTTCTTGGCTTGCTCAGCCTCCAACTTTCGTCTCTTCCGTCCTTCAGCTCCACTTTCCTCTTTCTTCATGAAGGAACATTTTCATTGTGTCTTCTTACACAATGCTCTGAAATAAAGCCATCCTAGTGCTTCTCACCCATGATAGTCAAAGACAAATTATACATCTGAAGAAAATTCTTTTTTCACTAACCAAGGATGGGTTTGTCTGACTTTAATAGAAACTGCTCAGTGGCGCTCCCCTTCAAGTGGCAAGTGGTGCCCAGGACATGTGCTATACCTTAGATACACCACTAGTTGAATGGCTACTTGATTTTGGTCTTTAATTGATTCCTTTATGGTTATTATTGTACTAAGGATTTATTGAGTATGTCTGCACGAAAATTAATCTCAGCTGTATATAGTGACATATGTACTTTGACAATAAATTTATTTTGGATTATGAACATTTTATAGAAAATTCTAGGTTCGCCAAAGAGGAAACCTGTTAACTTCAGTGTGGGGAATATTTGATTTGGATTCCAACAGAATAGTTTATTCTTAAATACCTTTTGAAATGGCATAGCAAGGGAAGGGCAATGAATGCTGGCCAAGGAATCCCAGATACTGAAAAATAAATTTTAAAATCTTATTAATAGCAAATATGGTGCAAACACTGCCTTCATGAGAGACCTTTGTCATTATTGTACTTTATCTCATCATTGCCACATCAATTCAATGGAGCTATTGTTGTTATAATACATGTTTGCTTAAAATGACTTTTGTTTCACCAGGAGTACTGTGGTATGCCCAGTAATTGATGTGATTAGTGATGACACATTTGAGTATATGGCAGGATCAGATATGACGTATGGTGGATTTAACTGGAAACTGAACTTCCGTTGGTATCCTGTACCTCAGCGAGAGATGGATCGAAGGAAAGGAGACCGAACAATACCAGTAAGGTAAGTGCAAGTGATTTTGTTTTTCAGTACATTGGCATAGAAAAGAAGGGAAAGTGTAGCAATAAAATATTGTAGTGCTGCTTTGTGTTGTGCTTTGATAATTCGGTGAGATATGCTCTTAGTCTAAATTGTTCCTTTATTTATATAAGAAGGGTACTGGGCAGAAAAAACCCAGTTTATGTAAAAATGCTTACTACTAAACTAATAAATAAGCTGTTTACCATTTCCACTAAATGACTATTCAGTAATCCTGTGTATTAATTGAGGCTTTTTTTGTGTAATAATCCAATTCATTGAGTATACGCAACACCAAGGTTTAAAATCTATAATTTTCCCTTGAAACTCTATTTTCACATCAAATGGAAGTACGTCTGAGTGGGATATTATATTGGACTCTTGTAACTTACCTGATTAGAATTTTATATTACATTAAGGACATTAATTAATCTGTGATAAAACTCTCCATTTTATGTTTAGTTTGACACCAAGTTATTCAAATTTCTAATATTACTGTATTAATGTCAATGCAATAGGGGTTGCTCTTTTTCACTTCAAATTCTTAATTAAAGATGCCTCTGAATATTCTTTTGTAAAGGTCAAAATTAAAAATGTTAATAAACAAGGTAACATTTAAAAATAACCTGTAAATTATGAAGTTTATTTTGTAACAGGCAGATTTTTGATCCTCCTCTTCTACTCAAATATTTTTTGCCTAGGTACAGTTCTTAGGGCAATAAGTGCCATTGAGTTGCTTTGCCCAATTTTTTTTCTAAGGCCCTGACCACCAGTGAAAGCCTCCCGAGTCACCATAACCAGGTCTTATGCATGATGATCTTGCACAGATTTTTTTTTTGAGGAGGGGGTGCATGAGCATTACTGGGTGACAATGGGGAGGACTAATCAGTTGAAGTATAAAGTCAAAACAGGTGAGTAAAACACATAAAATGCTTGAGGAATCCAGCAGGTAAGGCAGCATTTATGGAGAGGAATAAACAGAAGACATTTCAGGCTGAGAACCTTTATCGGTACTGGAATTAAAAAGAGGGGTAGGATTTTTCAGAGGACAAACATTTTAATTTCACTTCCCATTCTGACATGTTGGTCCATGACCACCTCTACTGCCACAATGAGTCCATTCTTAGGTTGGAGGAGCAACACCTCATATTCCATTAGGTAGCCTCCAACCTGATGGCATAAACTTTGATTTATCCAACTCCCAATCATTTATTCCCCCATCCTCTTTTCTCATTTTTCATTCCCCGCTCTAGTTCCGTTACCCCTTCTCTTTTATCCCCACTCCCCCCTTGCGACCCCCACCTCCTCCCGTTCTCTCTCCCCGTCTATCCTCCTCCCTTTTCACCTATCACCTCCATCTTCTCACTTCGATCCCTTCCCCCTCACCTGACTTCACCTATCACACATCAGCTTGTAGTTCTTCCTCTCCCTTCACCTTATTCTTGCTTCTTCCCCCTTCGTTACTAGTGCTAATGAAGGATCCCAGCCTGCCAACTCAACTGTTTATTCCTCTCCATAAATCCTGCCTCACCTGCTGAGTGTCCAGGCATGTTTTCGAGTGTTACTCTAGATTTCCAGCATTTGCAGAATCTAAGATAATCTTCAGGTACATGTGTTAAGGTGTCAGTGCAGGTGCAGAAACTTGCATTCTTTCATGTACATTTAGGAAAATTAACTAAAATTTAGAAGTGGTTAGGTTGTTAAAGTGTAAGAAAACACCTTTAATAGAGTAGTAATAGAGGCTTTACTTTAGTAGTAAAACCCTTAAAGGGTTTATTCAAAAAATAATGGATTATTTGAGGTAAGAAAAATATTAATAAAGCAAATGAGAGAAGTAAAAGGCAACAATGAGCATATATGAAGATGGAAGACAGATAAACAAAATGGCTAAAAATTTTCCAAGTGTACTAGCAGAGGTTCCCATTGTTCACAGTGTATGAAACAAGAAAGAACTTTGGAACTTTTGCACATGTATTAACTTAGCAACTGTCAGTGATTTGACACATCCCCACAGGTTGTGCTATTTGTGACATTCACTACGGTAATCAAACAAATTACTATACACATGAAATTAGGCTGTTTATACCCTACTCTCACTTAAAGTGAAATCTTGTTCTTGGTTTTATGAAGTGTGAATTTTTAATGGCATATGTACCAGTCCTGCAATTTAACAAGCTACCTTTTACTAAGGCTCATTTTGCACGTGTAATTCCCTTGTATGGATATTTTGAAAATAATGTTTTACACTTCTTTTGTATCAGCTTATAATTTAATACTGTGTAATATTCCAAATGGTCAGTCTTCATATGTTTAGTTATTTAGCTAGTCAGCCCTTTTGACAGCATCATATTGTCAGATTTCCGAAAGAAAGGTCTCACCACAAAGTTTAGATTTTTGTAGGAAGCCTTTATTAGGAATTTCAAAAATCACTCTTGCTTCACTTCTGAGTGCAATTTCTGGTCTAGTGTATGACCTAGAAAGTCCAGTAAGACTTAAATTGATTAGACATTTTGTATCACAGTAGAAGTACAAATCATTAAAATTGATACATATTGGGAAGATGATGTTGTTCAGAAGACACTTTTTTAGCAGAATAAAAGATGATTGTGTTTGCTTTAACAATCCTGAGATTTTTATGCATCTAAACATGCAGAAGAATATTATATTGTTTGTCAACTATTTAAAAAAACAACTTTGGTAATCATAAAATGTCTTGGCTATAATCTTTCAAACTTCTTTGTTTATAGAACACCCACTATGGCAGGAGGACTTTTCTCAATAGACAGAGATTACTTTGAGTTAATAGGAACATATGATGCAGGCATGGATATATGGGGAGGAGAAAACCTAGAGATATCTTTCAGAGTAAGTACGTAATTAATGATTTTATTTGTTTTGACTGGAAGGCAAATTATTGTCAAAGGACACTACAGCACAGAAACAGGCTATTCTGCTCATCCGGGCCACACCAAACTTTTGATGTACCTAGTTCTAGCGACCTGCAGCCAGACCATAACCCTGCATAGCCCTCCCATCCATGTACCCATCCAAATTTCTCTTCAATATTGAAGAGAAGGTTTGACTTCAATATTGAAATCAAATCTGTATCCACGAGCTGTTCCACACTCTAACCCCCCCCAACCGAGTGAAGAAGATCCCCCTTATGTTCTCTTTAAACATTTCACTTTTCATCCTTAACGTCTAATCTCTAGTTGTAGTCTCACCCAATTTCAGTGGAAAATGTCTGCTTGCACGTAATCTATCTATACCCCTCATAATTTTGTATACTTCCATTAAATCTCACCTCAATCTTCAATGTTCCAGGGAATAAAGAACTAATCTATTCAGCCTTTCTTTATAACTCAGGTCCTCAAGTCCCTGCAATACCCTTGTAAATTTTCACTACATTCTTCAATCTTATTTACATCTTTCTTGTGGTTACGTGACCAAAGCTGCACACAATACTCCAAATTGGGTTTCACTAACATCTTATAGAATGCCACAGTACATCCCAATTCCTGTATTCAAAATTCAAAGTAAATTTATTATCAAACTACATATATGCCACCATATACAACCATGAGATTTGTTTTCTTGTGGGTAATCACAGTAAATACAGAAATGAGTGAATGATTTCATAAGACAATTAAATAATAAAAATCTTTAAAACAGACTGAAAGGGTGCAGGCTGAAGCTCCAGCTTATTACGCCTACCCCTCTTATATACAAAAACATATTTGGCGTCAATCATCACATCAAAACAAAAAAATTCATAATCTTTTAACACAAAATACAATTCCAAGTATCATTTATTTACATTACTCCCATCTTTTTAAATCATGTTTTTTTATATTTGTTCATTAAATTATTTTTAAACTTTTTAAACTTGTTAAGTGTGGTGCATGTTTTTAAATACTCACTACAACTGTTCCAGATTCACCTCTGACTGAAATACAATGATTTTTTGCATTTGTCCTTATCCTGTGTTTTTGAAATATACATGTTCCTCTCAAATCATGTTTTCTTTCTCTCATTTTAAATAATATTTGGATACTTTGTGGTAACTGTCCATTTTTTACTTTATACCTAATTTGAATTATTTAAAAATCTACAAAATCTCTGAATTTTATAGTGTTGAATAAATAGTGGATTGGTTGGCTCATAATAACTTATTTACAATTCGTATGGCTTTCTTTTGGAGCAGAAAAATTGTGTTTGTTTTGTATGTATTTCCCCATACTTACACAGTAAGTCATGTATGGGACTATAAGTGAACTGTTTCTCTCTGTCTCTGTCTCTCTCACTATTCATCCCATAGGATGATGATGGTTCCTTTCAGTCAGTTAGTGGGGTTGTGCCCCACTCCTCAAAAAAGGAACAGCATGTGTGTGAATGGATTTTAGGTGAGCAGGGGGTTGCACAGGTCCAGACCCACCATCTCGACATCCCCTCCCAGATCCAGCGGCATGCTGGGGCCCAAGACATCTGGGGGAAGTTCTATTGCAGTGAATGGCCAGACCAAGCTTTAATGCAAGGGATGCCCTTTCCGCGCTTCACGACACGTGTTTGCTAGATGGCCGTTGACCCTACGAGAAGGTTAATCTGCCCTTTGATAGGTCTTGTCTTTCATCCTGCAGGGTGTCTAGCCACCATCCTCACCAGAAGCCTGGTGGGGGAGCCAGTTTAGTCGCTGACCGTGCGACAGGTAGTACTGGGTCACATGGTACCAGTGGCACTCAGATGAGTGACCTGACCGGGGAACAGTATAATGTATACAAAGATTCCTGATTTAAGAAATCTTGTGCTTTGTACAGTATTGCAATTGATTTTGAAACACAATAGAATTAATGAAAATTGCATCCAACAGGATGAACAGCAACCAATGTGCCAAAAAGAAAGAGAATTTAAAAAATAGTAATAAATAAGCACTAAATAGCGAGAGCATGAGATGAAGGATCCTTGAATGTCATTACATATATTCTGGGAATATATCAGTAATTCTGTGAGGGAATCATCCCCTCCGGTTCAAGAGCCTGATTTTGAGGAGTAATAACTGTTCATGACCCTGGTGGTGTGGGTCCTGAGGCTCCTGTACCACCTGATGGCAGCAGTCAGAAATTAGAATGGCCTGAACGGTGGGGATCCTCAATAATGCATGCTGCTTTCCTATGATAGTGCTCTGTGTAGATGTGTTCAATGGTGAGGAGGGTTTTATCCATGATGGACTGGGCCATCTCCACTACTTTTTATAGGCCTTTCCTTACAAGGGCATTGTTGTTTCCGTACCAGGCCACGGTGGAACCAGTCATTAGCCATGGAGCATTGTGGTTAGTGCAAAGTTATTACAGCCCAGGGCAGCATTCTGGAGTTCAGAGTTCAATTCTGATGCCATCCTGTAAGGAGCCTGTACATCCTCTCCATGGAATGCATGGATTTTCTCCAGGTGCTCTGGTTTCCTTCCAAAGACAAACCGAGTAGGTTAATTGGTCATTGGAAATTGTTCCATGATTAGGTCAAGGTTAATTGGGTTGTAGGGTTGCTATGATAGCATAACTGGAATGGCCAGAAGGTTGCTGAATCACTAAATAAAATAAAATGCTCTCCGTCACGCATCTATAGAAATTTCATCAAAATTTTAGACGATATACTGAATTTTTGCAAAGCAGAGGCAGTGCCAGGCTTTTTCATTCTTACCTGCTGGATCCAGGACAGATCCTCTGAAGTGATGATGCCAAGGAATTTGAAATTGCTGACCCTCTCCACCTATGATCCCCCAGTAAGGACTGGCTCATGGATCTCTGGTTTCCTCCTCCTGAAGTCAATATTCAGCTCCTTGGTCTTGCTGATATTTAGTGAGAAGTTGTCTTAGGGGCACCACTCAGCTAGAGTTACAATCTCCCTCCTATATGCAGATTTGTCACCACCTTTGCTTCAGCCAACAAAGGTGGTGTCATTGGCAAACTTAATACATTGGAGCTGTGCTTAACATCACAGTTTTATGTATAAAGCAAGACAAAGAAGGTGGCTAAGCACATTGTGGTGCATCTGTGCTGAGTGAGATTGTGGAGGAAATGTTGCCAACCCAGGCTGACTGGGATCTGCAAGTGAAGAAATTGAGGATCCAGTTGCCTATTTTACCAGCTGGTTCAGATCCTGCTGCTAACTTTAATAGTCTTCTTCGCTGTCCACTATGCTTTCAGTTTTGGTGTCATCTACAAATTTGCTGATCTGGTTTATCACATTATTATACAAATCGTTGATATAGATGACAAATAACAATGGACCAAGCGCCGATCCCTGTGGCACACCACTAGTAACAGGCCTCCAGTCAGAGAGGCAACCATCTAATACCCACAAAGCCAACGTCAACCTCCCATGTGTAACCTTGTCAAAAGCCTTACTGAAGTATATGTATACAATGTCCACTACCTTGCCTTCATCCACTTTCCGGATAACTTCCTCAAAAAAACTCTTAAAATTGGTTAGACACAACCTACCATGCACAAAGCCATGTTGACTGTCCCCAATCAGTTCCTGTATCCAAATACTTGTATATCTGGTTCCTTAGGGTACCTTCCAATAACTTTCCTACAATTGATGTCAGGCTCACCGGCACCTCACCTGTTGCAAAGCATGTTTTAAAAATCTCTGCTGACACCCCTGTAATTTCTGCACTAGGCTCCCACAGGTTCTGACGGAACACCTTGTCAGGCCTTAGGGATTTATCCACCCTAATTTGCCTCAACATCAAACTCCATCTTCTCTGTAATCTGTACAGGATCCATGACCTTGCTCTTGTTTTGCCTCACTTTCACAGACTGTCTGTCTCCTGAGTAAATACAGATGCAGAAATAATCCATTTAAGATCTCCCCTATCCCTTTTGGCTCCATGTGTAGATTACCATTCTGATCTCCCAAAGGACCAATTTTGTCCCTTGCTATCCTTTGCTCTTAATATATCTGTAGAAACCCATGGGATTTTCCTTCACTTTGTCTGCTGAAGAAATCTTGTGCTTTTTCTTTTAGCCTTCCTGATTTCTTTCTTAAGTGGTCTCATGCATTTCTTGTACTCCTCAAGTACCTGATTTCTTCCTTCCTGCCCATGCCTGTTATGCACCACCTTCTTCTTAATGAAGCCCTCAATATCTTTTGAACCCAAGGTTGCCAAAACCTGTAATCCTTGCCTTTTATTCTGACAGGAATATACAAACTCTATGCACTCAACATTTCACTTTTGAAGGCATCTCACTTAATAAGTACACCTTTGATTAAAAAAAAACCTGTTCCAGTCTAGGTTTGGGATCCTGGATTGGCAGATCCTTTATGAAACCATCAAAATTGATCTTTTTTTCTCCAATTTGGAATCTCAACTCAAGGACCAAATCTATCCTTTTCCATAATTGCCCTGAAGCTAGTGGCATTATGATCACTCGATGCAAAGTATTCCCCTACACAAATTTCTGTCACCTGCCCTGACTCATTCCCTGATAGGAGGTCTAGTAAAGCTCTCCGTCCAGAAGGAACATATTTTTACTGATAAAGGAAACTTTCCTGAACACATTTGACAAACTCTTCCCCATCTAACCATTTTACAGTGTAGGAGTTCCAGTCAATATGCGGAAAGTTAAAATCACTTGTGTCACAATCTTTGTTTCTTGCAACAGTCTGTAATTTCTCTTTAAGGTTGCTCTTCTTTAAGGTTCTCCAATCTGCCCTGTCTGAGCACTGTAGTGACGTTTTTCCTGATGATTAATGCCACATCCCCTCCCCCAATTCCTCCCATTCTATCACTTCTAAAACAATGGAACCTCGGAATATTGACCTGCCAGTCCTGTTCCTCCTGCAGTCAAGTCTCACTAATAGCTATAATTTCATAATTACATAATGTCATTATATGGTATATCTATAGTTGATTTACAGAATTGTATTTTTTGTCTAATAATGTTGTAAAAGTCTAATTAACCATGTTTGTAATCATCTGTTTTAAGATACTTAGAAGATTAAGGTAATTTTTCAATGTTGCTTTTTCACATATTAC
Source organism: Hypanus sabinus (assembly GCF_030144855.1). NCBI lineage: Eukaryota > Metazoa > Chordata > Chondrichthyes > Myliobatiformes > Dasyatidae > Hypanus > Hypanus sabinus. Next base: position 81,204,961 of record NC_082711.1, read on the forward strand.
AATATTCTGCCTGATATCTGTGGCAGAACAACCCAGCTGATGGAAAGAAATCACATGGAGTCCAGAATCAACCTTCAAAATTTTCGCAGGGATCACTCCCTACGCGACTCCCTTGTCCACTTGTCCCCCCCATCCCTTCCCACCGATCTCCCTCCTGGCACTTATCCTTGTAAACAGAACAAGTGCTACATCTGCCCTTACACTTCCTCCTTCACACCATTCAGGGCCCCAGACAGTCCTTCCAGGTGAGGCGACACTTCACCTGTGAGTCGGCTGGTGTGGTATACTGCATCCGGTGCTCCCGGTGTGGCCTTTTATATATTGGTGAGACCCGACGCAGACTGGGAGACCGTTTCGCTGAACACCTACGCTCGGTCCGCCAGAAAAAGCAGGATCTCCCAGTGGTCTCACATTTTAATTCTACATCCCATTCCCATTCTAATATGTCTATCCATGGCCTCCTCTGTTGTCAAAATGAATCCAAACTCAGGTTGGAGGAACAACACTTTATATACTGGCTGGGTAGCCTCCAACCTGATGGCATGAACATTGACTTCTTTAATTTCCATTAATGCCTCTCCTCCACTTCTTACCCCATTCCTGACATATTTAGTAGTTTGCCTGTTCTCCATCTCCCTTTGGTGCTTCCCCCCCCCCCCCTTTCTTTCTCCTGAGGTCTCCCGTCCTATGATCCTTTCCCTTCTCCAGCTCTGTATCACTTTCGCCAATCACCTTTCCAGCTCTTAGCTTCATCCCACCCCCTCTGATCTTCTCCTATCATTTTGCATTTCCCCCTCCCCCCACTACTTTAAAATCTCTTACTATCTTTCCTTTCGGTTAGTCTTGATGAAGGGTCTCAGCCCGAAACATCAACAGCGCTTCTCCCTATCGATGCTGCATGGCCTGCTGTGTTCTACCAGCATTTTGTGTGTGCTGTTGTTTGAATTTCCAGCATCTGCAGATTTCCTCATGTTTGCTCTTCAGAATAAATGTTCTCTCCCCTACTACAAACCTAAATATCTATTCCTTATCCTCTTATTTCCCTGTAGCCTTGCAAGTTATTTCTCATATGACAATGGGTTTCCTTTTGATTCTTTTGACAAAATATACCAATTAACCTTCCCAGCACACCTCTAGGGTGTGACAAGAAACCCATACAGTCAGAGAGAGAGAATGTGCATTCTCTGTATAGGCAGCATACCGGACTGTTATGTTTCATGCTTCCATACTGCACCATTGTGCTTTCCTATAAAGGACTTATTGGTCTACCCAGTAATTATCATTAGTTCTTGGGTATTGGTTCTGACCAGTGGCACCACACCTGTTTTGGAAAAGTAAGTAGTAGTGTGTTCAGGCTACAGATCAGGAACATGAATGCATTATTTACAGTATATTGCCATTTTACTTGAGTGCTCCATTGGTTGGAGATGCTGTCTATCAGATGAGATATTAAACTACAATTTGCTCTAACTCCTCAGGCAGACAAAAAAAATTCCCATTTGATTATTCTGAGAACAAACACACTGTACTTACTTGCAACCAGCTTGTAAAAGATTCCTACCTAGCTACTTTGTGTATAAAGTACTGTGGTATAAGCTACACCAATAAGTACATACCCTCATAAATTGTTCATAGCTTCACGGTGTCGTGAGGGCAGAGTTCCATGTTGGAATTTAGAATATTTGAATTAGGAAATACTGTAGTCAGTTAATTGCACACTTTAACTTGCATTTTTAACTTGCTTTGGAGATGTAAAATACATTCTCTTAACTCTACAGCTTTTCTGAGAACAGTACATGAATTGCATTGCTTTAACTGAAACCTCTTAAATACTCAACGGATACTCAAGCAAGTTTATTTGAGTTACTAACATGTACAATTGTCTCAGTTTGCAACAATTTTGTGTCACAATTTTCTTTGTGTTGGTTGCATTATGTTGCCAATGCATTAATTACATATGTGATGATATAACAATATGTACATTTTAAAACCATGTGCAGCTTTACTTTAGAGCAGTAAATAAAGTTTGTACTTTTTTCAAACACACCAAAATGTCATAAGGTTGTGAAATGTGCTTTGTAAATGTATATTGTTTTGTTTAGATCTGGCAGTGTGGTGGTACTTTGGAAATAGTTACATGCTCACATGTAGGCCATGTATTTCGCAAAGCTACTCCTTATACATTTCCTGGAGGCACAGGACAGATTATAAACAAGAATAATAGAAGGCTCGCAGAGGTCTGGATGGACGACTTCAAGAATTTCTTCTATATTATTTCTCCTGGTAAGTACCATTGACTAATTGTACAGGAAATATCCCTTACCTTCCAAAAACAATTGCATTTCAAATCATTGAGCTCACATCACATAAGAGCAGAACTTCAGATATCTGCTTGTTGATCCGAAGCTGTAAAGAGCATATTTCCCAGTTGTTTGATTTCAGTGTTTCTGCTAGTTTGGAGGAAATTCCAATGAACTTCAGTGATAAAAATCAGGCAGTCTAACAGTTACTCTTGTGTTCAGTGAGTGGTAACACAATTAAAATTTTATGACACTTTGTAATGTGAAGTAACACTTTAAACAACAAAATTTAGTGAGACCATTCTGGTACATTATTGGACTATTTTATTTCATGTCATAGAATGGAGGGCAATACTTAATGCCTTCACAGTGGATTTGGGTTCATTTGAGTTACCAACTCAAGGCACTCTATTTGGGAGAGACAGGCATGCAGGACCACAGAAGACTGTATTGATCCTTAGTATCGAAGCACTCAAATGGATATCTGAAAATGATTTATTAGACAAACAAAAATTATTTTAGAAATAAAAGTTGTTAATTTCTGTTTACGTCCACCTGGGATAATCCTAGAGGGAAAAGATGTGTGGATCACATTCATATCTACTCCTATTTTACCTTTTGTCACTTGCCATTCAGGAGATACTGTTGCCTCAAGTTAGAAATCATCACCTCATCAGAACTAAAGAAAATGGGAGTCCATAACCTGGTCCTTTTGGTTCCTGAGTCTCCAATTTCAGGACTCTTGGATCAGTGCAGAGTGTGGCTGCGCTCCACCACTTGATTTCCTGTTGTTCCAACATTGGTCTCCACATGACTCTCAGCAGAGCACACACTTGCTGAATTCACCATCTGGGGAATTTGTCTGCTAAATATGTACCAGGTTAGCAAATGAATCTGGATAGTAAGGAATAGTGGTGAGAAAGAAGTAAAAATACAATTTTCTTTGATATTTTAAATTGTTTTAAAGTATTATACATCTTGGGTATAGGATGTTATGTTTTCTTAACTCCAAAACATAAAAACTAATTGAAAGGAAAACAAGTGAACTGGAAGATAACTTGAATAGATAATTTTACTTTAAGCAAGTGCACCATATGACGTGGTATGACAATGTATTTTTACGTACAACTTGTAATGAATTATTTAAACGAACACCTAACAACATATTTGCAGTATTACTCAAGTATTAAATGCACAATACTCCACCCTGCTTAGCAATAAATTCCAACTCAATGTAGAATGCATCTCCACTATATACACAGTATACTATATATACAGTACACACAATAGAGTACAATTACTATCCAGGCATCCACATCATAGTAATTTTAAATTGTCCCATTCAGGCCTAAAGATTTAATTGCTCTGGAGGCTTTCTTTCTTTAGTGGGATAATGTCTTTACTGACCAGGCAGATCACTCTGGCTGTGAAACAGGTTCTGGTTGTTGTAGGATTTGGAAGAGGTTCTGACAGCTCTGGCCACCTTTCATCTGGATGTGTTACCATCCCAAACAGTGCATGGCACGGTTCACTGGATGATGTTATTCATGTGTGAATACAGTGACTGACTTCAACAAATCCTTTATGATTTGGAAAGTCACCTCACACTGCTTTGTCCATTGCCATTTCTTCCCAATGTGCTCAAGGGATCGAACACAGTAGCCAGGTTTGGCAGGAACCTTTTTCAGTAATTGACAAATCCTAAAAACTGTGACATGTCCTTTGGCCTTGGAGCATCCACCACTGCTTGAATTTCCTTAGCACCCATGTATAATCCTTGTGCATTGATGGTATGATCACAGTAGGTGAGGCTTGATTTAAAGAATTCACTCTTGTTCTGAGCCCATAAACTTCTAATCTGTTTAACAATTTCTTGAGATCTTGGAGATGGTCCTTGTCATCCTAACCAATTACAATGATGTCATCCAGGTAACACTTAGATGCCTGGACAGCCTTGTAGCACCTGGCTGCAGCTTTCTGCCAGTGTGTAGATGCAGATGCTACTCTAAAAATGAGCATATTATTGTGGATGTTTATGGTGAGAAACACTTCTATTTCCATCTGTAGGTGGGCCTCAGCCAAATCCAGTTAGCTGAAGTGCTTTCCACCAGAAAGGTTTGCAAAGTTATCTGCTATCCTGGGCAGAGGGTATTGATCTACTTTCAGTACTTGGTTAATAGTAACTTTAAAATCACCACAGATTCTGACAGACCAATTCTTCTTGACTATCGGGACCACTGGCATTAGCCTTGAGCTCCACTCAAACTTGGAAAGAATTCTTTCAGCCTCCATGAGATCTTGCTCACTGGCTATTTGATATGTTTGAGCTTTCCAGTGCCATCAGTGAACACTGCGGTGGCATCATCCAGTACGTTTCCTAATTTGCTTCCAGTTGACACTTGGGTCTCCAATCAATTTGTAATTGTCACAGCCAGTCACAACCCCACATTGCTGGCCCTCCCATTTTTACTACATACAAGCCCAGTATGGCTTGTTGGTTGTTCTATGTCACTGTTGCTAATGTCATTCCACAGGAATTGTCTTTTCTCTTGTATAGGTTCTTAGCTGGATATCTGCAGGCTTCAGTTTAATATCTTTGAATTGCTGATATAAACCATATTGCTTGCCTGTTGTTAGTAAATCTCAGGCTACACAGTCTTGTGTCATTCTCATCAGTATCAGATTTTTCATCAAAAACACACAGATTAGTGCTCTTTTTGAAACTGCAACTTGACTTTTTATCTTTTTTCTCTTCCCTGTGCAGTCCATTTATTTTTGTCTGCCCAACATGCTTTTTGAATTTGTCCTACTTTGTTGCATCTTCAGTAAGCTTCACCCCTATACCTGTATTGATGTGGTGTATGTGAGGCCCTGTCACAATGGTAACACACTTTCTTTGGTTACGTTAGTTTCTGTTTAGACATTGCAAGTTTGTTCATGCTTGCTTTCATTTCTGATTGCAGTGCAGTTGTGTGTGTGCCTCTCTCTGCTGTTTCCATTGATAGAGCATTTTTGAATGCTTTCTTGTAAGATTCAACAAACTAAGTTATCTCTCAGTGGATCATTAAACTTACCACTGAACTGTAAATACTTAGACAATATCTTCAGTTCACCCACATACGGGGGGGGGGGCGGGGGGGGAGAGGGGGAATAGACTCGTCTTCCTTTTGATTCCACTTATGAAACCTAATGCGTTCTGCATTAAACCTAATGTTTCTGCATTACTTTCACAATATCAGCAAAGCTAATTTTGGTTAGTTTGGATGGAACAGTGAAACCTCTAAGCAAACTTCTAAGAGGATTGGAGGGAGGCGATTGTTGTCCCCTTGTTCAAAAAAGGTAGTAGGGATAGTCCAGCTAATTGTAGACCAGTGAGCCTTATGTCTGTGGTGGGAAAGCTGTTGGAAAAGATTCTTAGAGATAGAATCTATGGGCATCTAGAGGATCATGGTCTGATCAGGGACAGTCAGTGTGGCTTTGAGAAGGGCAGGTTGTGCCTAACAAGCCTATTAGAGTTCTTTGAGGAGGTGACCAGGCATATAGATGAGGGTAGTGCAGTGGATGTGATCTACATGGATTTTAGTAAGGCATTTGACAAGATTCCACATGATTGGCTTATTCAGAAAGTCTGAAGGCATGGGATTCAGGGAAGTTTGGCCAGGTGGATTCAGAATTGGCTTGCCTGCAGAAGTCAGAGGGTCGTGGTGGAGGGAGTACATTCAGATTGGAGGGTTGTGGCTAGTGGTGTCCCACAAGGATTGGTTCTGGGACCTCTACTTTTTGTGATTTTTATTAACGACTTGGATGTGGGGGTAGGAGGGTGGGTTGGCAAGTTTGCAGACGACACAAAGGTTGGTGGTGTTGTAGATAGTGTAGAGGATTGTTGAAGGTTTCAGAGAGACATTGATAGGATGCAGAAGTGGGCTGACAAGTGGCAGATGGAGTTCAACCTGGAGAAGTGTGAGGTGGTACACTTTGGAAGGACAAACTCCAAGGCAGAGTACAAAGTAAATGACAGGCTACTTGGTAGTGTGGAGAAGCAGAGAGATTTTGGGGTACATGTTCACAGATCCCTGAAAGTTGCCTCACAGGTAGATAGGGTAGTTAAGAAAGCTTATGGGGTGTTAGCTTTCATAAGTCGAGGTAAGGATGCAGCTCTATAAAACTCTAGTTAGGCCACACTTGGAGTACCCTGTCCAGTTCTGGTCGCCTCACTGTAAGAAGGATGTGGAAGCCTTGGAAAGGGTACAGAGGAGATTTACCGGGATGCTGCCTGGTTTAGAGAATATGCATTCTGATCAGAGATTAAGGGAGCTAGGGCTTTATTCATTGGAAAGAAGGAGGATGAGAGGAGACATGATAGAGTGGACAGCCAGTGCCTCTTCTCCAGGGCACCACTGCTCAATACAAGAGGACATGGCTTTAAGGTAAGGAGAGGGAAGTTCACGGGGGATATTAGGGGAAGGTTTTTTACTCAGAGAGTGGTTGGTGTGTGGAATGCACTGCCTGAGTTAGTGGTGGAGGCAGATACAGTAGTGAAATTTAAGAGACTACTAGACAGATATATGGAGGAATTTAAGGTGGGGGGGTTATATGGGAGGCAGGGTTTAAGGGTTGGCACAACATTGTGGGCTGAAGGGTCTGTGCTGTGCTGTACTATTCTATGTTCAAACTGTATGCCTTTAAATCCAATGCAGTCGGCAAAATTGGCACTCGCTTCTCTTTGGCTATTCCATTTGTTTTAAAGTACTGCTCAATCTGCTCAGTATACATTATCCAGTTATATGTTGTGTAATCCAGTTGACATGACTGACATACCATGTCAATCTTTATCTATGTAGCAAGATATTTCAGTTGTATTTTTTATGATTATTATTATAAGCCAGTACTTATTGTTTATGAATTGGTGAATGCTTCTGTTTTCTGCCTTTATCTTCATCATCTTATGCGAAGAAAATGTACTGCGCTTTTTTGTAACTCGACCATTTCTTACTGGTGCTTTTTTTTTCACTTGAACAACTCACTGTTCAGCAGATAGGTAATTGCGTTGGGTTCGTTACAAAAATACCTTGTCACCACTGTTATGGTCTGTAATTTAGAGTATTGTCACTTATTAACAAGTTAACATGCCAACAAGTGCATGCAGTTTACCTCTGATAACAGATTCTGGTCCTCTGTATCACTGACAAAGGAGATTTTTACCCCAATCTGTAACACTTGAACCCTATATTTGGAAGGAATTAAAAGACAGAATTGGCCTATTTGTGTTTTTTTTTCTCTCAGTTGCCTTTGATGTAGTAATAGTGGCATCTCTGACTGCCACAGAAACCAAAACACAGCCTCCCTTCAAAATGTTTGGCTACAGTTACTGATGTATGAACTGTGTAGTGTTGAGGGGGGAAAGCAAAAAAACTGTTTGTGTATATCTTGTAGATGGTACATGGCACTGTTATAGGAAGGGTGGGATTTAAAGCAAGATTATTGATTTAGTATCCTGGACAGGGGAAGTATGACTCTTGTCCTTTTGTCACTACAGTGTCAAAGTGGATTTGTAAGAATACCAAGGACACTGTCATAACAAAATGATTTGAAGTGGGACCTTGCCCAAGTTGTGAGGGCCAATTTTGCAAACATTCTGCACCCTAAAGTTGGGTAATGAAGTCTTCAGGGAGTATGGTGCAAAGGATCTGCTGTCACCTTCCTGAATGTTTCAGCAGGACTGAGCCTAGTCTCCTTCAGAAGCCTGTTAACAATTTTTTTTTAATATCTGACATTCAGTGTCATTTAAAACTGAAGTAAATTATTTAAAGATAATTGAAAGAGCTCATTCAGAACACAAAATCAATAGGAAATAATTAAAAACATTAAAGTAGACTTTTTTAAAGTTTCATTTTGCTTCAATACCCCAGAATGCTGAGGAATCCCAATGGGACTCCATGTGGAGTGTTGTCTCAGTCCCTTTCTGCTGTGTGAATGCAGAGGTCTGAGTTCAAATGGGTAATTGCCAATGATGGATCAGGCTAACGATACTTGACCCAGTAATTAGGCACAAGACACACAGAACAGAATGGGCTCTTTGGCCCAACTCGTTGATGCCAGCCAAGATTCCCAACTAAATTTGTCTCATTTGCCTATATTTGGCCCAAATCCCTCTAAATCTTTCCTCTCCATGTGAAGTTTTATATTTTGTTAATATACCTGCCTTAACTACTTCCTCTGGCAGCTCATTCCATTTACTGACTCCCCCCCCCCTTTTATTGGAAAAAGTTGCCCCTTAGATTCCTATTAAAGCTTTCCCTTCTCACTGTGCAAATCTCTTAATACCTAAATGCTGTAAGATTTATTACCTTTTTATTACAAATTGATTTGTGCATTATTCTGAATTTGTGCAGCCTAGTCTAATCTAGTTATTTCAAAAATAATGGTTGCCAAAAGAAAACTTCAGTTGCTTGAAATCAGGAGCAATTAATCTTGCAGCTTATTGTCTACCTGCACTGCACTTCCTCTATAACTGTAACACTTTATTCTGCATTCTGTTATTGTTTTACCTTGTACTATCTCAATGCACTGTGTAAAGAATTGATTTGCATGAAGATTTTGTAAGACAAGCTTTTCATTTTTCCTTGTTACATACGACAATATTAAATCAATTCCAAACTCATAAAGCAGTAAGTGTTGGAAATATCCAGCAGGCCAGTTAGTATTTGTGGATAAAGAGATGAGTTAACATGTTAAGTGTAATTGTTTTTGTCATTACCAATAACATTGTTTTTGTTTTGTGATTTATGGTAATTCCATAGGTGTTACAAAGGTTGAATATGGAGATATAACAGCACGCAAAGCATTAAGACAAAAGCTGTCGTGTAAACCTTTCTCTTGGTTCCTGGAAAATGTTTATCCTGACTCTCACATTCCACGACATTATTTTTCCCTGGGAGAGGTAGGATTTCTGAAACTGACTTGAACTTTAACAATACTTTTTTAGTTGAACTAGCTTTAATCACTATTTTCATTTAGGTCATTATATTTTTCTCTGTTTGATAACAATTCAAATTGTGGAATTATTGAGTGCTGGTTTTGTTGATTGATCATGTGTATGCTATAGCTTTTTGCAGGAAAGGCCAGATTGAAAATCCAAATAATTTCTTGTGAACACTGGAAATATGCAATCCCTGAAAAGCTCATGCTGTTGCCATTCTGACTGCACTTTAATATTAGACTGTGTTTTTGCAGACCTTGGCAACTTCCAAATAGTTATGCTTGGAAATCTGTGCATTGCATGTATTCCAGATTAAAAATGGGTACTCCCCACTTGTAATTGGAGTTCTCTGGAGCTCCATCCACAAGATTGGAAAATGCAAGATAATTTTCTTTATAACTGCAAACTCACCTAGCATTATTCTGTTGTTCTGACAATAAAAAAAAATAGAGGAATTTATTTTCATTTCAGTTGAATTTCTGATGTCACCTTCAGCTGTAAAACTTCATGAAAAATCTTCTGACTCTTGTATGGTATATTTTGTTTGACATTTGGCAGATGTGACTTGAAATTTCCATTTTCATCCCTCTATTTTAAAATTGTTTTTTTGTTGACTAAGCTTTCAGTCACCCGAAAATTTTTTGGTCTATTTTTTGTGTGTGTGACTACATTTCTCTGAAGCACCTTGAAAATTATGTGTTAAAATTCTACTATTACAAGCTGTTAATAATAATGAAAGCATTATCAGGTAGGTATAAATAAAATAGGTATGTTGACTAATTGCATATTATGTGAAAATCTTTTCCAGATTTGTTTTTTCAATCTGCCAATACAAGCCAAAGTTGCCTTTCAACATCATTACCCCTTAATATGCTTTCAAGAACACATTGATTAAAATAAAAATATCCTTTAAAGAAACATGAAATTTTGTTTTTGATAGAGTAGTAGTCACCTTTTAAATAAGAGTCCAAACTTTCCTGAGAATTAAAACAGCTGCTACTTTATAGTTACCAGCAAAGCGTTCAAAATATTGAAGGAGAGCTTTTATCCCTATTGACTTCACTTATCATATGGAGATGCCTCAATTCTAATTCAGTCTTCTACCCCATTTAGTTTCACATTCTTTTACAAATAACTATCTAATTTGCATTTCAGTAATATTGTTGGTCCTAATAGCTATGCCTAATTAAGTATTTTATTTTTACTAATTTCATACTGAATAAAATTTCCATTTTCCTTTCTCTGTTTTATCTACTCTGTGGTACAATTAATTAACCAACAGAATAGTTTCATTCTTCAGCTTTTCAAATCTTTCTATAATAGAAACAAACCTGTGGAGCCTATTATCTATTTTCCAGTGCTAAACCTTGATTTTGCAAACGTCTTTCATAAACATACAATGTTCTTGTATCATTCATATGATTTTTATTGTATTATTTTTCAATGCCTCATGAATAATCCTACAGTGATTACAGGTACATAGTTTTGCCTGCAATTATCCAGGAATAGAGTGATCAGTGACTATTGCAAATTTAGGTAGAAAATTAAAGGTTCCAAAGCTCCTTCATCAAACAACAATGAAAGATCTTTGTCCTGCTTTTAGATTGAATGAATTTGTTACATCAGTTTTTCTTTCAGAAAAGAGTAATTGATAGGTATGTGTAGAATTTTCTTGCATTTATTTGATCTGTGAAAAATTGCAATCAGATGTTTCAAGAGTAATATTTTTAAAAGTTTTAAAATACAGTAAACATGTAATACTCAACTTTATCAGAAAATTTCCTTTTTAAATAATACTGTCTAAGTAGAAGATATACCTACAGTGCCTTGAGAAAGTATTCAGCCCCCAGCCCTTTGTTCACATGAATAAGATTGTAAACAGGGATTTTGATTAATTTAACTGAGAATTTTTATTTGTCAATCACGTGCTCTCTTTTTTCCCCGCAGTAGAGTCCAATAAAAAAAACAGGCAAGGTTATAAAGCATGAAAACTTAAAATACAAAAACTGAAAAGAATTCCCGTAGCTACCTTCACCATATTCCACAGCAGGGATGTGTTACCTGGCTGATGCACACATGTACTGCTTTTTACAAAAAATATTCTTGCCTGTAAAGGCTTTGAGAAGTGTTACTTCGAAGATACTGTAAAGATGTGGAAGAAGGTCTTGTGGTCGGATGAAACTAAAGTGGAACTTTTTGGTCTCAGCACTAAGCTGTACACGTGGCATAAATTTAATACTGTATATCAGCCAGGTAATGCCATCCCTACTGTAAAGTATGGTGGAGGTAGCGTCATACTATAGGGATGCTTTTCAGCAACAAGGACTGGAAATCTGGTCAGGATTGATGAGAAAATGAACACTGTTAAATACAGAGAAATCCTGGATAAAACCATATAACCATTACAGCATGGAAAAAGGCCATCTCAGCCCTTCTAGTCTGTGGCGACGCTTACACTCACCTAGTCCCACTGCCCCACACTCAGCCCATAACCCTCCATTCCTTTCCTGTCCATATACCTATCCAATTTTACTTTAAATGACAATACCAAACCTGCCTCTACCACTTCTACTGGAAGCTCATTCCACACAGCTACCACTCTCTGAGTAAAGAAATTCCCCCTCGTGCTACCCTTAAACTTTCGCCCCCTAACTCTCAAATCATGTCCTCTTGTTTGAATCTCTCCTACTCTCAAATGTGCTAGCCTCTGTCAGAAAGCTTAAACTGGAAGAAGTTTGTCTTTCAGCAGGATAACAATCGAAAGCACACTGCCAGAGCAACCACAGAGTGGCTTCAAATGAAGAAAATTGATGTCCTTGAGTGGCCTAGTCAGAATCCTGACCTTAACCCAACCAAAAGTCTGACAAGACCTCAAGATTGCTGTGCACTGTTGCTCCCCAACTAACCTGGCACAGCTTGAGCAATTTTGCAAGAAGTAATGGGCAAATCTTGCTCCATCACATTGTGCAAAGCTACTAGAAACTTACTAGAAACTTATCCAAACAGACTACTGGCTGTAATAGCTGTGAGAGGTGGTTCAACTAAGTACTGAGCAAAGGGGGATATATATTTCTGAACTGCTGACATTTCAGTTTTTGAATTTTTAGTTTTTTTATGTTATAAAATTTTCACTTTTTTGGGGTGGGGGAGTTCTCCTGTGGAAAAAGGAGGAGCATGTGATTCACAAATAAAAATTCTCAGTTAAATTGATCAAATTCCCTGGTTATAATACTCAGAGAACAAAGGGCTGGGGGCTGAATATTTTTTAAAGACACAATATCATTTAAGTAGCTGTGATAAAATTGAACTTTAAAATGAGTCAAGCTTATTATAAGGTAAAGATATTATAAGCAAAAGGTGAACAGGATGATTAAAATGTTTCTTTTTATAGATTATAAGAACAGGATATTATACTGAAGCATTTTAAAACAATAGGTCATAGCTTGAATACTACATTCCATTCAGGTAATAAAACCGTAAGACAAAGAAGCAGAACTAGAACAATGGCCCAAGTCTGCTCCACCATTGATTATGGTTGATTCTTTCTCCCCACACTTCAGCTCCGCTCTCCATAACCTTTGATACCATGTCCAATCAAGAACCTGTCAATCTCTGACTTAAATACACCCAATGACCTGGCCTCCACAGCTACCTGTGGTAACAAATTCCAAAAATTCACCACCGTTTGGCTAAAGAAATTTCTCCGCATCTCCGTTTTAAATGGATACCCCTCTATCCTGAGGCTATGTCCTCTTGTCCTAGACTCCCCCACCTGGGAAACATCCTTTCCACATCTACTCTGTATAGGCCTTTCAACATTTGAAAGGTTTCAATGAGATCCCCCATCATCCTAAATTCCAGCAAGTACAGACCCAGATCCATCAAACATTTCTCGTATGGTAACTCTTTCATTCCTAGAATAACCCTGTGAATCTCTTCTGAACCTTCTATTCCAGTACATCTTTTCTTAAATGAGGAGCCCAAACTTGTCCACAATATTCAAGGTGAGGCCTCACCAGTGCCTTATAAAGCCTCAGCATCACATCCCTTCTCTTATATTCTAGACCTCTCGAAATGAATGCTATAAATGCATTTGCCTTCCCCACCACCGACTCAAAGTGCAAGTTAACCTTTAGGGTATTCTGCACAAGGACTCTCAAGTCACTTTGCATCTCAGATTTTTGGATTTTCTCCCTGTTTAGAAAATAGTCTGTACATTTATTTCTTCAACCAAAGTGCATGACCATGCATTTTCCAACTTTGTATTTCATTTGGCACTTTCTTGCCTTAAGTCCATAAGATATAGGAGCAGAAGTAGGTCATTCTGCCCATCAAGTCTACTCCATTCAATCATGGGCTGACCTAATTCTTCCAGTCATCCCTACTCCCCTGCATTCTCCCATACCCTTTGATGTCCTGGCTAATCAAGAACATATCTCCCTCTGCCTTAAATGCACCCAATGACGGCCTCCATAGCCGTTCATGGCAACAAATTCCACAGATTTACCACTCTTTGACTAAAGTAATGTCTTCGCATCTCAGTTCTAAATGGACGTCCTTCAATCCTGAAGTTATGCCCTCTTGTCCTGGACTCCCCTACCATGGAAAATAACTTTGCCATATCTAATCTGTTCAGGCCTTTTAACATTCAGAATGTTTCTATCAGATCCTCCCTCATTATCCTGAACTCCAGGGAATACAACCCAAGAGCTGCCAGACATTCCTTATACGGTAACCCTTTCATTCCTGGAATCATTCTCGTGAATCTTCTCCGGACCCTCTCCAGTGTCAGTATATCCTTTCTAAGATAAGGAGTCCAGAACTGTGCACAATACTCCAAGTGCAGTCTCACGAGTGCCTTATAGAGCCTCAACATCACATCCAGGAATACTCTATTCCTCTAGAAATGAATGCCAACATTGCATTCGCCTTCTTCACCACCGACTCAACCTGGAGGTTAACCTTTAGGGTATCCTGCACAAGGACTCCCAAGTCCCTTTGCATCTCTGCATTTTGAATTCTCTCCCCATCTAAATAATAATCTACCTGTTTATTTCTTCCACCAAAGTGCATGATCATACACTTTCCAACATTGTATTTAATTTGCCACTTCTTTGCCCATGCCCCTAAACTCTCTAAGTCTCTCTGCAGGCTCTCTTGTTTCTTCAACACTACCCACTCCTCCACCTATCTTTGTATCATCAGCAAATTTAGCCACAAATCCATTTTTTAAATATTTTTAATAATTTTTTAAGAGAATTACATAAAATGAATAGAATAATAGAGTAATGAAAATTAATATTAGCCCTCCCCTCCCCTGAACCCTTCCCCTCTTAACATCCCTGTCTTAAAAAAAAGAAAAAAGAAAGAAAGAAGGATTGCCTGGATATTGGAGGATTCTCACATGCTCCATGGAGTTCAAAATAACTTTAGTTATATATCTTTGTTTTTTTTCCCCCAAATAACTAATAATTTTATCTTTAAAGGACCTATATATTTAATCCTATCTTTTATAGATAGGGGTGCCAAATTTTCAAAAATATATCATATTCATTTCTTAAATTATAAGTAATTCTTTCAAGTGGAATGCAGCTATATATTTAATTATTCATAGTTAAATATGAATCTGATTTCCAAGTAACTGCAAAAGCTTTTTTGGCTACTGCCAATGCAATTTTTATAAATTTTTTCTGATATTTATTCAATTTAGGTTTCTGTATTATCCCTTCAATATCGCCTAATAAAAATAATATTGGGCTATGTGGAAGTTGTATTCCAATAATCTGTTCCAGTAAAAGTCTTAGATTTATCCAAAAAGCTTGAATTTTAAAACAAGACCAAGTAGAGTGTAAAAAAGTACTGATTTCTTGATTACATCGGAAACATTGGTCAGATAAATTTGGGTTTAATCTATTTATTTTTTGTGGTGTAATATATAATTGATGTAAAAAATTGTATTGTACTAATCTAAGTCAGACATTTATTGTATTTGTCATACTATCAAGACATGGTCTTGACCAATCTTTTTCATCAATTTTAATATTCAAATCAGTTTCCCATTTTTGTCTTGACTTATAAATTCCTGGTTTAATTGTCTGTTTTTGAATCAAATTATACATACAACACGTAAATTTTTAAATTTTTCCTTTTTGAACTAAAGTTTCTATTTCATTAGGTTTTGGCATTAACATTGTTTGACCCAGTTTATCTCTTAAATAGGCCTTTAATTGAAAATAACAGAGAAGAGTGTTATTTGATATTTTATATTTATTCTTTAATTGATCAAACAACATCAATATACCTCCTTCAAAACAGTCACCTATATATCTGATCCCTTTTTGAAACCAGTTATATAAAAGTTGATTATCCATTGTAAAAGGAATAAGCCTATTTTGAATTAGGGTACTCTTTGCTAATAAAGATTTCTTTATCTCATCATCCACATTTACCTTATTCCATAAATCGACCAAATGTTTTAATATAAGAGATTCTTTCTTTTCCCATATCCATTTGGATTCCCATTTATATATAAAATCTTCTGGTATATTTTCTCCTATCTTATCTAACTATTCTAATCCATGCCGGTTTTTCTTCATCAAAAAAAGATGCAGTAAATCTAAGTTGATTTGCTTTATAATAATTCTTAAAATTTGGGAGTTGTAACCCTCCTAGGTCAAATTTACACGTCAATTTTTCCAACAATATTCTTGACATCTTACCTTTCCAAAGAAACTTCCTCACACATTTATTCAACTCTTGAAAAAACTTCTGGGGCAGTTGTATTGGTAATGTTTGGAATAAATATTGTAATCTAGGAAATATATTCATTTTTACAGCATTAACTCTACCTACTAATGTTATTGGTAACATCATCCATTTATCAAGATCTTCTTGTATTTTTTTCCAATAATGGCAAATAATTTAATTTATATAAATTCTTTATATCATTATCAACTCTTATACCTAAATATTTTATACCATTTGTCGGCCATCTAAATTGAGTTACTAACCGACATTGACTCTAATCTCCTTTAGTAAGGGGTAAAATTTCACTTTTATCCCAGTTTACTTTATATTTTCCCATATTCTTCCAATCTAAAAGATAATTTATGTAATTTATGCAATGAATGCAATGGGTTTGTTAAATAAATCAGAACATCATCAGCAAATAAATTAATCTTATATTCCTCCTGGTTAACTCTGAAGCACACAATATCTGGATCGGTTCTAATTAATTCAGCTAATGGTTCTATCGCCAATACAAATAGGGCAGGTGATAATGGTCAGCCTTGTCTAGTTGACCTTGTTAACTGGAATGATGTTGAAATTTGACCATTTGTCATTACTTTAGCTTTGGGACTAGTATTTAAGGTTTTAATCCATTTTATAAAAGAGTTTCCTAACCCATATTTTTCCAGTACCTTAAATAAAAAGTCCCATTCCAATCTATCAAATGCTTTTTCTGCATCCAAAGCAATTGCCACACTTATTTCCTCCTCCTTTTGTGCCAGATGAATTATGCTAAGTAACCGAGTTACATCATCTGCAGATTGTCTATTTTTAATAAAGCCTGTTTGATCCATATGTACTAATTTTGGTAAATATTTAGATAATCTATTAGATAAAATTTTTGCTATTATTTTATAATCCGTATTCAACAAAGATTTAGGCCTATATGATGTTGGTTTTAAAGGATCTCTTTCTTTTTTGGCAATACTATTAGGATCGCTGTCGAAAAAGATTGTGGAAGTTTATGTGTTCTTTCTGCTTGATATATTAACTCCATAAAGGGAGGGATTAATAAATCTTTAAATTTTTTATAAAATTCAGGCGGAAAACCGTCTTCTCCTAGAGATTTATCACTCTGGAGTGATCCTAAAGCTTCTTCAACCTCTTTTAATGTAAAGGTCATATCTAATCCTTTCTGTTCTTCCGAATTCAATTTTGGAAGAGGTATTTGTGATTTAAAAAAAAAATTCTATCTCAGCAACCTCATTTTGTGATTCTGATTGATATAATTCGGAGTAAAAAAATTTTAAAGTTTCATTAATTTCTAAAGGTTTATAAGTAATTTTATTTGCACTTGTTCTAATTGCATTTATTGTTTTGGAAGCCTGCTCTGTTTTCAATTGCCAAGCAAGAATCTGGTGTGATCTTTCACCTACTTCGTAATATCTCTGTTTAGTTCTCATAATTACTTTTTCTGTTCAATTTGTCTGGAGTGTATTATATTGTAGCTTCTTATTGACAAGTTGTCTTCGTTTTTCTTCTGTCATATATCGTTGGGATTCTTTTTCTAATTTTGTAATCTCTTTTTCTAATTGATCTATTTCTACCAGATATTCCTTCTTAATTTTAGAAGTATAACTTATTATCTGACCCCTCAAATATGCTTTCATTGCTTCCCATAATATAAATTTATCATCAACTGAACATGAGTTTGTATCTAAAAAAAATTGGATCTGTTTTTTCATAAAATCTCAAAAACATTTTAATAAAATTGAATGAATCCATCTGTAAATCAATTCCTCCTTATCCATCATTATCATTGTTATTATCAAGGGGGAATGATCTGACAGTATTCTCGCTTTATATTCCACACTTTTCACTCTATCCTGAATATTCATTGATAATAGGAAAAAATTAATCCTTGAATAAGTTTTATGTCTATTTGAATAAAATGAATAATCTCTTTCTCGGATTAATTCTTCTCCATATATCAATCAACACAAATCCATTAATCCAATAGTCCAAATCATTGACATACATTGTAAAAAGCAGCGATCCCAACACTGACCCCTGTGGAACTCCACTGGTAACCAGCAGCCAGCCAGAATAGAGGATCCCTTTATTCCCACTCTGTTTTCTGCTGATCAGCCAATGCTCCACCCATGCTAGTAACTCCCTTGTAATTCTGTGGGGTCTTATCTTGCTAACCAGCCTTATGTGCGGCACCTTGTCAAAGGCCTTCTGAAAATCCAAGTACTCCACATCTACTGCATCTCTTTTGTCTATCCTGCTTGTAATTTCCTCAGAAAATTACAGTAGCTTCGTCAGGCAAGATTTTCCTTTCAGGAAACCATGCTGGCTTTGGTCTATCTTGTCATGTTTCAAAGGTACATTTAGTGAGTCAGAGAAATATATACAATATACATCCTGAAATGCTTTTTCTTAGTAGCCATCCATGAAAACACAGGAGTACTCCCAAAGAATGAATGACAATCGAATGTTAGAACCCCGAAGTCTTCCCCCCCCATGCGTAAGCAAGCAACAATCCCCCCCCCAGCAATAAAAAGCATCGGTACCCACCACCGAGCACTTAAGCATGAGCAAAGCAACAGCAAAGACACAGACTTGCAGTTACCCCATAGACTTGGCGTTTCACCTGGTATTCAATATACCATAGGCTTTCTTTCTCCCTAATAAGGGAGAAAGCAATGTCTCCATTTTCACAGTGAGCGGGGAGACATAGCAAACAACTCGGTGGTTTACAATGTTAAAAGTCTGCAACGTCACTTTTTCCGAGCTCTGTGCCCAAAGATCACGAGTCTCTGGGCAGACAGCGGTAGATATTCCGACTCTCCTGATGACACACGCGTCTCCTGTCTTGACACCAACCTTTAATCCACCTGTTTCCAGAGCCCCGAGATGCTAGGCTTCCAAATCCAAGCCGAATACTTAGACTGAGCCCTTGGTGTGCCGAACAATGGCCAGTCATGAAACCCTGAGAGCGGGTCTCTTTCCCGCAAAGAACCATAGTCAGCATGTAACCCCAGGTTAGGATCTTCAAAAGAATCTTGAAAGGGGAAAATAAAGATATTAATGATGGAAATAGAGCTATTTATGAATATGCAAGCAAAGGAGTCGCTGTTTAGCGCCATCATCACTCTGCTCAACCATGTGCCTCCAGGTACTCCATATTCTCATCCCTAACAATCGATTCCAACAACTTCCTAATCACTGATGTCAGGCTAACAGGTCTATAGTTTCCTTTCTGCTGCCTCCCACCCTTCTGAAATAGTGGAGTAACATTTTCAATTTTCCAATCATCTGGTACAATGCCAGAATCTATCGATTCTTGAAAGATCATTGTTAATGCATGCGCAATCTCCAGCTACTTCCTTCAGAACCCGAGAGTGCATTCCATCAGGCTCAGGAGATTTATCTACCCTCAGACTATTAAGCTTCCTGAGCACCTTCTCAGTCATAATTTTCACTGCACATTCTTCACTTCCCTGACACTCTTGAATGTCTGGCCTACTGCAGATATCTTCCACTGTGAAGACGGATGCAAATTACACATTCAGTTCCACTCTGTCTCTCATTACAATATCCCCAGTGTCATTTTCTATTGGTCCTATATCTACCCTCAACTCTCTTTTACCCTTTATATACCTAAGAAAGCTTTTAGTATCTTCTTTGATATTGGTCATCAGTTTCCTTTCATAATTCATCTTTTCCTTTCCTAATGACCTTTTTAGTTTCCTTCTGCAAGTTTTTAAAAGCTTCCCAATCCTCTATCTTCTCACTAGCTTTGGCTTCCTTGTATGCCCTCTCTTTTGCTTTTACTTTGGCTCTGACTTGACCATATTGTAATCACTGTTCCCTAAGGATGACTTAAATGACTTAACCTTAAGCTCTCTTATCACCTCCACATCGTTGCACAACCCAGCACAGCCGATTCCCCAGTGGGCTCAACAACAATCTGTTCTAAAAAGCCATCCTTTAGGCATTCTACAAATTCTCTCTCTTGTGGTCCATTACTGGCCTGGTTTTCCCAATCCAGTTTCATGTTAAAATCCCCAGTGATCATCATGACATTGCCCTTCTGACACGCCTTTTCTATCTCCTGCTGTAATTGTAATCCACATCCTAGCTGCTGTTTGGAGGCCTGTATACAACTGCCATTAGGGTCCTTTTACCCTTGCCATTTCTTAACTCAACCCATAGAGACTCTACACCTTCTGATCCTATATCATCCCTTTCTAATGATTTAATATTATTTCTTATACACAGGGCCACACCATGCCCTCTGCCTACTAACCTATCTTTATGATACACTGTATATCCTTGGACGTTCAGCTCCCGGTGGCAGCCATCCTTTAGCCAAGTTTCAGTGATGGCCACAATGTCATACTTGGCAATCTGTAGCTGAATTTCAAGGTCATCTATTTTCTTATGCTGCGTGCTTTCAAATATAACATTTTCAGTGCAGTATTTGTTGCTTTCTATTTTAACTGCACCATGCCTCTATTGCCCTGTAACTCATCCCACTGGCCATGATTATGCCTCAGCTCCTGCCTGTCTTTTCTATCATCTGTGTTGCATGCTATCTTTGATTTATTTCTGTTTTCCCCTTCACTCTGGTTCCCATGCCCTTGCCAAATTAGTTTCAACCCTCTCGAGCAGCTCTACTAAATCTGCCTGCTCGGATGTTGTAACCCGTCCTTTTCGTACAAGTCATACCTCCCCCAGAAGAGGCCCCAATGATTCAGGAACCCGAAACCCTGTCCCCTATACTAGTCTGTCACCCACATATTAATATGCCTGATTATGCTATTCTTGCACTCATTAGCATGTGGCACAAGCAACAATCCTAAGATTACTACAGTACCCTGGAGGCCTTGCTTTTCAGCTTCCTACCCAACTCCCTTCAGGACCTCCTCCCTTTTTCTAACTATGTCATTGATACCAACGTGTACCAAGACTTCTGGCTATTCACCCTCTCCCTTCAAAATATTCTGCATCCATTCCGAGACATCCTGTACCCTGCCACCTGGGAAGCAATACACCATGCGGGTATCTCTATCAGGCTGACAGAACCACCTGTCTGTTCCCTTCGCTATGGAATCCCCTATGACTACTGCGTTCCTTATCTTCTTCTCTTCCTCCTGCACCATGGAACCAGGCTCACTGCCAGAGACCCGATCGGCATGGTCGTCCTCTGTCAGGTCACCCCCCCCCACTCACCCCCCCTTGCCTATTCTCCTAATCTGTCCAAGTCCTTTTGCAGCCTTCCTGTTTCCTCAACACTGCCTGCCCCTCCTCCAATTATCATATCATCTACAAACTTGGCAACAAAGCCATCTGTTCCATCATCTAAATCATTGATGTATAGCATAAAATGAAGAAGTCACAACACTGACCCCTGCGGAACACCACCAATCACTGGCAGCCAAGCAGAAAAGGATCCTTTTATTCCCACTCACTGACATTCCTCTGGGAGTTCATCCCTCACAACAGTATCCAAAACTTGTATCCAAATCCAAAAATTTCATTTAAACAAAATGAAATGTATGGTCTTATTACCAATTTTAAAATGAAATTTACGAACAGCACCTGTTACTAAATTAATCCTTCTAATTTTTCAGTAATAGTTTTGGATCCTCCTTGCAATTCATTTTTATGAATTCTTAATAGCTTTTACCAAATTAGTATTTCTCACATTTGTGTAAAAATGAGATTTGGATTTTTTAAATTTTAGATTTTATAGTTTTTCTTGATCACTTACTCAGTCATTTGTTTCTCATAAGAGCTGATATATAATAATCAACAGCAAAAACACTAAATTACATTCTAGAGCAATTGCAATATTTCCCTAGATTAAGTTACTTAACAACAGAGTAAAAATAAAGACTTTGGCCTTCACATTGGTACAATTTAAGTGTTGACTAGGCAATTGAGTTAAGGTTCTAAAGGATTGTATGTTTTCAAATATGTCTCAACTGGTTAATTGTATCCTACTTCCTCTTTCAGATCAGAAATGTAGAGACAAACCAATGTCTGGATAATATGGCAAGAAAGGAAAATGAAAAAGTGGGAATATTTAACTGTCATGGTATGGGAGGCAATCAGGTGAGCTGCTGTTCTTCTTTTCCACTTATCTGTTTTCAATAAGTGGTCGGGCTTTGGGCTTTGTGATACTAAGTGATACTGAGCTTTGAATATTTCCATAATTAACACTTGTTCTTCTGATTTTTAACTTGTATGAAGTTATAACTAATATTAGTAGTTCTGCCTCTGTGGTTATCTACACAGCAGTAAATTCCTTTTGATGAATTTGTACCTGCATTCTTGACTCCAGACTAACTTTCAAAGATTCAGTTAATATAAATGATTGTAAGGCTTTGATATGAATGTTTGGCTGTAAACTCTGGGCTCTAATTGATATCAAGAAAATAAATATTTCAGTAACATTGTGAGAGTTTGCATTGTGGTCATGAGATATGTGCTTTGTGTTTTTTTTGCTACTGATAGTTGGATAATCTACCAATAATCTTCAAAGTTACTTGAGCTTTTATAAGTTTCTCTGGGGCACTTGCTGGACAAAAGTTCATGTTAGAGTTCTGAAAATAGAGGATAATGAAGAAAAAATGTTTGGAAATGTATATGGAATGAAATATTGAATTTTAATTTTAGTAATTTTAGAATGATACAATCTGCAAACCAACAAAAAAGTTAATGGAAAATTATAACTGAAAAATGTATCTAGAATATGCCTGTGGACTTTATAGCTCTAACATTGCAGGTGAGGAGAGTTGAGACTTGGAGCCCATTAAAACTGTCTACAAGAAGATTGTGTTTTAATCATCTGTTCAGGTGCAGCATTTGTTTAATCAAACACTAGCTCTTAAAAGTAAATTGAAGATAAAGTTTAAAAAAAATTCTTAAAACATTGTAAAATATCTCGTTTTACATGTGAATTACAGATTTTTTAAATGTAAAATTAACCTTTTTTATATTTTCTAGGTGTTTTCCTACACTGCAAACAAAGAAATTAGAACTGATGACTTGTGCCTAGATGTGTCCAAACTTAATGGTCCTATCATGATGCTGAAGTGTCACCATCTAAAAGGCAATCAGCTCTGGGAACATGATGCTGTAGTAAGTGAAAAAAGGAAGGTTAAATTAGTTTTTCAAGGAATTAAAAAATTTTCTGCACATTTGATAGGTACATGGAGCTTAGAAAAATAGAGGCTATGGGTAACCCTAGGTAATTTCTAAGGTAAGGACATGTTCGGCACAGCTTTGTGGGCTAAAGGGCCTGTATCGTGCTGTAGGTTTTCTATGTTTCTATGTTCTAAGTTTCTTTCTATTTACTTGGCTACTCGTAACAGTTGGTTCAATGTTGAAACTGTTTTGTAGCTGCTGTAACCTTGCTAAAATAAACAAGCAACAAAGAACAGAGAGAATAAACTAGTTTACCAAAGACAATATCACAGGCTCCCAGTTCACAGGTGGAGGCCACTTAATGGATTTGCTATGGAAAATACAAGGCAATCTCCTACTGATAATTGCACAATGATAATTTATCAAACAATGTAACATCCATTTCTGGCTGGTTAAAACAACAACTCTTTCTTCTGCCTCCAGTACAGTCAAATTCCCTTGAATGTGCATGGAGCATTAGTAATTGAGAGAAGAATTTTCCAGATTCATGGATTCAATGGGGCAGGTGGGAGTGACAGTGGAAGAGTTCAAAATGCATAAAACTGCAATACAATCAGTTTGCTAGGAATGCAATCTCTCTGTAATACGAGGGTATAAAAAGCCTTTTCTCTATAAACCATAACACTCAATAATCCTCCCTTATAAGCCCTACTGAATGGACAGCTGAAAATGGCTAAAGAAAAATGGTGAATCATATCACCATAATGAATGTTTCATTTCTCTTGGCTACAAATATACACACATGTGATGGCTTGCCACTGCTAATGTAACCACTCCTGGGCAGCTCTGCAAAATAATAGAATCCTATTCAAAACATGTTGTACCATGGGAATTGCTATATCAGAGCTTGATTAGCTGATGTTCGCCCAGTGTTTATTTTACTCTGATGGTACTGGTTTGGCACTGAGACACTGATCTTGTTTCAGTAGGAATTAGAATAGGCCATCTAGCCCCTCTTCCCTGCTCGACCATTAAATTTAATCATGGCTGATCCTTTCATTCATAACTACTTCCTTGAACTAGCTCCATATCTCCTGATTCTCATCATATGTACAATTCTGTCTTGAATATACTCTACACCAAAAATTCAACAGCCTCTTCTGTAGAGAATTTCAATTGCTCACCTGTCTCTGCATGAAGAAATTTGTCCTTGATGAAGTTTGAAATGGCTGACCTCTCATATTGAGGCCATAGCCCTAGGTTCTGGATAATGCATTTAGGGGAAATATTCCCACTTCAACACTGTTGGATAAGTACAAAGGCTTGGGCTTCTCCATTGCTACTTTCTGGAGCCCCATATCTGTCTCATTCATGGTCACCCTCCTGTTCCTTGTTACTGGCCATTTCTGCAATCTTTATATAATAGGTCTGATTGGTTCTTAGAACAGAATTTCTAGCTATTTTTCTGCCTCCCTGACGCATGGCAATGTGTACGCCTGGGAATGGAGCTCATCAGTTCCAAGCCATCTTCTCCAAAATGCGTTCACCCATTACGGGACTGTACACTACGATTCACAGAGGATTATGCCTGTTCCTACCTAGTACTGCTCCAACACACCATCTGCCTTGAAATTTATTTATTTAATTTACTTAGTTCCATAAATATGAACCTATCTTTCCTCTTGCACAGAAGTCCCTTATCAAAGTCTGTGCTCCATAGATGCTACTTGCTGGACCCACAGATTTGAATTCCTGGCAAACACTAATTTTGAGTCAGCTGACTACAATCAGCCTGTTCCAGTTGATAAACTGATTTACTGGGGGTGGTGGTGGACTGCATACGATGTGTTTGCTACTCAGGAACTGCAGGAACATTTACTGTAAAAATCTAAGAGTAAAGCCAAATGAAACTGGTAAGTATTTAAAATGAAGTTGCCTCCAGACTCACCAAAGGCCACACACTTCATACACTGGGCACTATACATCTTTGCTTTTTCACACTTCTGGAGCCAGATTCTACTATACTACAATAGATGCTTTTGATGCTTTTTCCTGGTTCTCTGAAGTCATTTGGATCAGTCTGTGCTCCTTGATATTTACTGAACTTTCATGTAGTTTTGATTGATTCTATTGTACTTCTATCATAAATGCCTGTAAGAGAACTAAACTCAACATAGTATATGGTGACATATACACCTTGAATTTAATTTGAACTGGATTTCAATCCTTCTCCAGTGCCTGGTCAGCTGTTTTGCTGCTGGTGGTTTCAAACTGATCCTTTGTTCTGCTACCAGCCACTGATCTGATTTCAGTCATTTTTGGACTTTTTGATTCACTTAAACCATTCTGTGGCAATATTTCAAACTAGAACAGAGAGGTTATTCTCAATCACATGTTAATAATTGCCCTCCAGAGAGTTTCACTGTAATAATTTATGAAGTTGCTGTTTGAGGAAGCTAATTACACAGAAGTTGGCTGCTGCATTTCTACAATATAGGTAGCTAGCCATGTGTAAAAAGATAATTGAAAATCCAAATTCTGCAGATACTTAAAACAAGGGCCCTCCATTGGTAGGGGTCAACCATGGATTTTTCATCCTAGCTGTCTAAGTGTTAAGTAAGCCAGGGGAGTATGATATGGAGAGCAAGCCATTGTCCATCCAGCAGGGTCTCCTTCTCCACACAGTTGATGAATCCAAAGGAATGTTAGAGACCAGTACAGTTTGGCAGCAA
This sequence comes from Hypanus sabinus, assembly GCF_030144855.1. Classification (NCBI taxonomy): domain Eukaryota; kingdom Metazoa; phylum Chordata; class Chondrichthyes; order Myliobatiformes; family Dasyatidae; genus Hypanus; species Hypanus sabinus. Next base: position 81,230,862 of record NC_082711.1, read on the forward strand.
CAGCATCACAGGAGTTACCAGTCAGCGTTGAACACAATGTAGGACTGCCTTAAGGACTCCAGCTCTGGATTTTTCTCTGGGGTTTACTCCTGAAGCCTTTCACATGAGTGGATATAGCCACAAGGCAATAAAGGTCTGAGGTCAGTGTTTTCCTTCCAGATGAGTTGCTAACCACAGCTGGTGAGCCCCATCTGCCCAAAGCGACTGGTTTTGCCCCTTCTCCTGTCAGTAGAAAAGGTTCTACCAGGCTTAGTAGCTAAGCCACATGGGAAGGCCAAGAACTGGAAATGGTTGTCAGAGGCTATTTGAGACGCAGGTGATTGGGAGCATTTAATAGGTAGAGGGAGATTATCCACTCTATCTCCCCTGGCTATCATGACCTTAAGGAACCTTAAGATATTTGAATTCTGCAATACAACAGGAAATAAATACTCAACAGGGAAGCTGGTAAGGATGAAATATTTCTCTCTCCATAGTTGCTTGTTACTCATTGCCATAGTTGTTCATTGAATCTCCTGGAATACGGTAAACTACTTTTACCTCATTTCTTAGTCATCTAAAGGATTGTGTGGTTTGGAATGGGCCATGGTCTGTACAGTTACATCATGTTTAACTGAATGGGGCTGTACATTCATCATACAACGGGAAACATACTGTCCATACAAAGTGTTACATGATATCCATGTACTATCTTGTGTGTGAGCCATAAGGGGCAGGTCGGGAATGATGCAACAAGCTGGGAGGTAATGTATGGAGGTACATCAAGTTTGCAAAACGCACTGCAAGTTGCAGAGGGAAATGACTGACCACCTTGCCTATCTGCATAAACAGCAGTTCATTCTGATCAAGTTCTCAACTGCTTGCTCTATTTCATAATTCTCTGAAAAAGATCTTCCTGTGAACTTTTTTTTAGGATGGCACATTTTATTTGTATTAAATTCAGTGATATTTCTTTGGTCTTTTTGGCAAAGTCATGCTGATCACAGCTTCTTAGTTTTTTTTGAGAATGCTTTTAGCAGATTTGCCTTCAGTTTTGAGCCTAATTGTATGCTTTAATATTCTCCCCTCTTGTGTATATTTCTGTTATGTTTTGAGTTCAACTGTTCAGCATTTATTTCTTTCATTATTTCTGCATGATCCCATTGAATTCTCTTTCTGATATTTCACTCTTTAAAAAATGTTCATAATATCACAAAACATCCTGGTACCTTATCTCCTTTCTAAACTTCAAATCAGATAAATCTATATCTTTTGTTTTTGAGTACTTTGCTAAGGGAAATTTACTAATGTCACTCCACTCTAAGAAGGAAGGGAGGCAGATGAAAGGAAATTACAGACCAGTTAGCTTGTTTTCAGTGTTTGGAAAGGTGTTGGAGTCCATTTTTAAGGATATGGTTTTGGAGTTCTTGGAGGCACATTATAAAGTAGGCAAAAGTCTGCATGGTTTCCTTAAGGGGAAATCTGGCTTGATAAATCTGTTAGAATTCTCTGAGGATATAACAGACAGGATAGACAAAGGAGAGTCGGTGGATGTTGTTTACTTGGATTTTCAGAAGGCCTTGACAAGGTGCTGTTTAACAAGAGCCCATGGTTTTACAGGAAATATACTAAAATGGATAAAAGATCAGCTAACTGGCAGGAGGCAGAGTCAGAATAAAGGTTGACTGCAGGTTCTGCAGTGGTTGGTGTGGAACCTCCTTTTCACATTATATGTCAATGATTTGGATGACGGAATTGATATCTTTGTGACCAAGTTTGCAGACAATACAAAGGTAAATGGAGATGCAGCTAGTGTCAAGGAAGCAGGGAGTCTACAACAGGACTTGGACAGATGTGGGAGAATGGACAAAGAAGTGGCAGATGGAATATAGTGTAGGGAAGTGTATGGTCATGCACTTTGGTAGAAGGAATAAAGGTGTAGACTATTTTCTAAACAGGAGAAAATTCAAAAATCAGAGCTGGAAAGGGACTTGGGAGTTCTTGCAGAGGATTAAAGGTTAACTTGCTTGTTGAGTCAGTGATATGGAAGGCAAATGCAATATTAGCATTCACTTTGAGAGGACTAGAATATAAGGGCTTTATAAGGCATTAGTCAGACTGTACTTAGTATATTGTGAGCAGTTTTGAGTCCCTTATCTAAGAAGAGATGTGCTGGCATTGGTGAGAGTCCAGAGGAGGTTCCCAAGAATGATTCTAGTATTGAAAGGGTTAAAGTATAAGGAGTATTTGATGGCTCTAGGCTTGTACTCACTGGAGTTTAGACGAACAGAGGGGGGTCTCGTTGAAACCCATTGACTATTAAAAGGCCTATATAGAGTGGATGTAGAGAGGATATTTCCTATAGTGGGTGAGTCTATGACCAGAATAGAGGACATCCATTTAGAACAGAAATGAGAAGGAATTTCTTTAGTTGGGAGGTGGTGAATCTGTGAAATTCATTGCCATGTATGGCTGCGGAGGCTAATTCATTGAGTACATTTAAAGCAGTGGTTGGTGGGTTTTTGGTTAGTCTGGGTGTCGAAGGTTATGGGGAGAAGATAAGTGTAACCCCCTGGGTCGCCTCAGGCTCGCTCAGCTCGTTCTCGTCTAGGGGGAGCAGCCTTCGGCCCCGCCAAACTGGGTAATCAGCTGGTGTGGATGCTGTGTGATGTCCCCGCCTCGCCAAAGAACAGACAGTACACCATATGCGATTAAATGAGTACAATTTATAAAGGTTACTATAACTAAGTGATTAATAACGATACAGTATATATGAAGAGAAAATTAAAGAAAAGGCGCCAAACTTATCAAAGTCCAAACCACTTCGTGCACAACTGTTGGAGCTCAATTTCTGAAGTCTTCTGGCCACCATTCGATCCCCTCCGAACTCCTCGACTCGCTGCTCAGGACCCTCCGAACTCCTCGACTCTCCAAACAGCTCAGGACCCTCCGAGTGGTCAACCAAGCACATCTAGCTTCATCCCCCCCCTCCTCGGAGAATCTCCCGGCCTCGGACCCCCCTTTGGGGTCCGATCCTCGCCCAGCTTAGAGCATTGCTTCCTCTCTCTCGACCCCCTCGCGCCGATCTGCCCAAAAGCCCGTCAACAAAAGCTTACAGACTCAGAAGAAAGAACATTAATCCCCATTTGGTTTACAAAGGAATACCATTCTCGTTATCAGTAAATTAGCATTCCTGCTAGTTAACAAAAAAGAAGAAACCCTCTTTACACTCTTCCTCCACCAAATAAAAGTCATGTCCTCATGACTACTAAATAACTCGCCATCTTTCCTGCCAACACACTGTAACCCAAGCACAAACAGTGACATCTCCTCCCCACACAGTAACCCTCACGCCCTGTTCCTCAGGCGCTACTTAGGCCAACTATCTGTGAGTTCCCTAACCCTTCTGAGACCTCCGTACCCCCTCACTTAAACCCTTCAGGCTCGGACACAACTGGGGATATCTTGGGCCCACTACCAACTCCTCTCTCAACCTCTCACTCATGCCCCACACTGCACACAGATAACCCTCCCCGCTACACCTGACTCAATGGGAGAAGGGCCAAAGGTCTCTTCCTCAATCGAGGGAAAGTCAGCAAAAGGCAGCATGTACTACACATCCAGCACATCATCCATCGAATCTGTATTCTTCCTCATTCCTGTGATCAGTAGCTGCTGTTTGATCTTCTCCAAACGGAAACACCTGGCCTGCACTGCTCCCGCAGTCTCTTCAACCTCCTGTTCAGTATTCACTGCACTTCTCTCCAGCTTTTTCTTCCTCATGACTTCTTCCAGATCAACTTTCAGGTTTTGCACTTCATTTGAACTGTCGATGGTCATCTTCAGGTTCCCTTCAAGCTTCCGCTTCTCTCTTCTGAGATTCGTCTGTAATTTCTTCACCTCCGCAAACTTCCCTCTCCGGGTTCTCAGTTTGCTATTACCCTCAGTCAGACAACTTTCTTCATTCTCTCCAACTTGTAAGTCTTCCGAATGTTTCCAGATCACTTTCTCCAGTTTCACCGTCTTCATTTCAAACTTGATTCCGTAGAGACAGTCACTCACGAGCTGCGACCTTCGCCAGCCCTGGCACGTGTCCCGAAAACACTTTAACTCGATAGTTCTCAGCTGCTCCTGCAACGACCTCACTTCATATTCTCCTGAGGCAAATCCAAACACCAAGAGATCATCCACATACACCAAAACTCCAAACGTCTCCACATCCCCTATGGTCTTCCACCTGCCCAGCAGGAAGGTTGCAAGGGCTCCGGATATGCCCTGTGGCATCTTTTCGGACCCGAAGACTCCTAGGGAATTTATAACGGCCGTCTTCTCCTTGTCGGCCCCACTCTTCGGGATCTGGCAACATCCACTCCTCAGATCCAGCACCTTAAACCATTTCGCACCACTCAGACAGGCCATCGCCTCTCCGGCCCTCAGGGCCATATTCTGGTCACTGACAGTGCGCCTCTTCAACGCAATATAATCCACACACACGCTGCCTACGTCTTCCACAGCTTCAGGGGCCAGTCGCCGCAACCTCTCTCTCTCCGAGGTGTCTTCAGCAGTCAACTCCACTCCCTCATGGTATTTCGCAGCATCCACTAAGAGGGTCTCACCCTCAGATACTTCCCCCAGGCCGTACCGCCACTGGCTCTTGTTTGAATTCGGTATCGGCCCAATGCTGCTACACACGTCCACACAAGCAGCTCGAAACTCTGGGTGCATCGACAATGCCTCCAAACAACACTCACCCGCCTCCTCCGGGCAGGCCCCCAAGCACACCAGCAGAATATTGGTTCTCTCTAGAACAGAAACGCTGCCCGTCTCAACAGGGTCCGGACACATCAGCATTAACGATTCCTGAACCTCAGTCTCCTCCACATTTGCCTTCAAGAACTCCATTTTCACTGACCAACAACCGTCGTCTGGATAATCACCGGCACTGGTACCCCGAATCTCCAGTGTCCTCAATGTCGTCAAGGGTAAATGCTTCCAATAACGGTTATGAAACAAACTGTACAGCAACTTAACCGGCGCCCCAGTGCCGAGGATGGCTTTAACTTGACTTCCATCCATCTGTAACAACATCTGTGCGCGTGGCCCCTCTAAGCCTTCAGGAATAGAGTCTGTTCCTTTCCGGAGTTCCTTGGTACATTGCTGGGAACGTGCTCCCCCAGAGACCCCAAGCCGTTCCCCCACTGGGCCTCCTCTAAGTTTCCCGACACCTCTCGAATCAACGGAACAACTGATCCCCTTGACAGATCCCTTTGGCACCACAAGCAATTTATCTGCCCCCCAGGCAAAAAGGGATACCCTAAAAACTTCCCACCAATCTCCTGCCACGGATATGATAAGCCCCCCAGCTGCGGCATTTGACTTCCAGTCGAACTACACGCATTTTCCCACACTTCCCCAGAACTGGCAGCGGTCACTTCGAGATAATTGCGCCCGACAGTTCTAACAAAGTCACCAGCCCGCCTACTCAAACTTTCAACCCGTCCCTGTCGCTTTCCCTCAGCCAAGCACTGCCACTCACCTAACAAATGAGGGGTCCGCTCCGCCCACGCCTCCGCCCCTTTAGGGCTGGACGTTATTCCAACAACCGGGCGGAGCTCACCACTGCTGAAACATCCCAACCTGTCACTCCTCACTCTCCAAACAGTACGGACAGCCCATGGTCCCACCACCATTTCGTCAGCACTAGTTGGAACTCGAACAACGACCTCCAGGCTAGCAACAGCAGCCACCCCACCCAACACACACGTAGCGATAACCAGCAATCACACACCCACAAAGGCACACCAGCTCTTCACTGCAGACACAATTTAAAGAGGGTGATCACACAGCTTCCACAGAAATCAACCCCGGACGAGCACCCCACAATGCAACCCGCTGGATCGCCTCAGGCTCGCTCAGCTCGTTCTCGTCTAGGGGGAGCAGCCTTCGGCCCCGCCAAACTGGGTAATCAGCTGGTGTGGATGCTGTGTGATGTCCCCGCCTCGCCAAAGAACAGACAGTACACCATATGCGATTAAATGAGTACAATTTATAAAGGTTACTATAACTAAGTGATTAATAACGATACAGTATATATGAAGAGAAAATTAAAGAAAACGCGCTAAACTTATCAAAGTCCAAACCACTTCATGCACAGCTTCTGGCCACCATTCGATCCCCTCCGAACTCCTCGACTCGCTGCTCAGGACCCTCCGAACTCCTCGACTCTCCAAACAGCTCAGGACCCTCCGAGTGGTCAACCAAGCACATCTAGCTTCATCCCCCCCTCCTCGGAGAATCTCCCGGCCTCGGACCCCCCTTTGGGGTCCGATCCTCGCCCAACTTAGAGCATTGCTTCCTCTCTCTCGACCCCCTCGCGCCGATCTGCCCAAAAGCCCGTCAACAAAAGCTTACAGACTCAGAAGAAAGAACATTAATCCCCATTTGGTTTACAAAGGAATATCATTTTCGTTATCAGTAAATTAGCATTCCTGCTAGTTAACAAAAGGAAACCCTTTCCCAACAGTAACAAAGGAAAAAAAGAAACCCCCTTTACACAAGAAAATGAGGATGAGAGTGATAATAAATCAGCCAGGATGGAATGGCAGTGCAGACTCGATGGGTCAAGTGGGCTAATTGTTCTGTTTTTTTTGGAATTGGGTCCTCTTATTTAGTCATAATTCTATGCACCTCTATTTAGTCTCAAGTCAGCTACTTCTGTTCCAAAGGAAATAACAATTCAATATCCAATTGTTTCTTATAATTTTCTTCACTTGTCTTCTCTGTTTTGTCCATGCAATCTTTCAATGTTGTGACCAAAAATATACAATTAAGTCAAAGTGAGGTTTACCTGGTGATTTAGTAGTAGTACAGCATTTCTGCTCCTAAATTCTGTGCTTCTACTAGCAATGATAAGATGAGCACTTTGTTGAGCACTTTGTTGAGCTTTAAGGATTTGTGCAAATACCCTTTGTTCCCTTAAAATGTAAGAAATAAAAGTAGAATTAAGCCTGCTGACATTTATCACATCTGACTATGCCACCTGAATTGCTTGAAATATTTTGTACATTTATATCTTCATATTAAAATTATAAGTGAATTTTTCTGATATGAAAGTACGTTTGTACTAACAGTATTTTCTAATGTTTCAGAAACTGACCCTGTTGCATGTGAACAGCAATCAGTGCTTAGATAGAGCCACAGAGGCAGACAGCCAAGTACCCACCATGAAGGATTGTAATGGAAGCCGCTCACAACAGTGGATTCTTCGCAACGTCACACTTCCTGAGGCTTTCTGATTGGTCAGCTCTGAAGATATAATGGGCTACCTCTGTGCACCTTACTGCTAGATCCATACTTAAAATGAACTTTCATCTAGGCAGCGAATAGGTTCCTCCTCTGAGCATGTAGACAGTTGAAAGGATATTACAAAACTCTGTATTCCTTATTGGCGGTTTGAAACCGTAGACTTTGGAGAAACTGTGCACACTGATGTTTACATTGTTTCTAACTGATTTAAAAAAGGGGAAGGTGGGGCTGTCAAGATTGTTTAAATCTTAGTGAATGAACTTGCACTGTTCATTAAGAAAATATGATTTTAATGAAGTGGTCCTAAAACATCACTGTTTTTCTGTCAGCAGCATATCATAGTAATTTAATTGCACAATTGTTGTATTTGACTGAAAGTGTGGCTTAGCCCCAGAAATGTTCATAATATCACAAAACATTTTGGTTTATTTGTGGTAACCAATGTAACATAATATCAGTGCAGGAAGTCAATGAACATATATCAAAAGTACATTTAAATCACTTTTTTATGAATAAAAAATCTATTTAACTGGGACAGAATTCATGGAAAAATGAATATTACAATTATGAGGACTTTAATATTGTGTAGATTTTTATACCTCAATGAAGAATTAACCAGCTCTGATTTACAAATTTTGAACATTGTTTTGTTTTCCATGGAATTGTTTCAGTTAATTCATTCTTAATATTGGTAAATTTTTAAAAAGTAGAGGCCACATAGAGACAGGGAGCTGTAGGAATGTTGTTTTTTGTCAAGTATCTTACATCATTTAATGTTTCCTCTTTGCAATTTCTTGTCCTGGTTCTGTTGGCTATTAAGTACTGTTTTGTCTCCTTCCTGAATTCTTCTTGAATTATTCTCAAAGTACTGCTGCTATGAACCAGTTAAGGAGCATTTCATTAAGCAGCTTCTGAAGTACAATGAATAAATGTTTCTGTATATTTCGACTTTGTGTTCTTGATGAATATTCCATTTTCTCATAATGTTAGGAATATGTGTGGCCTAGATTTGATGGGATGTAGATTTTTTTTCCCTTTTTATATATTTTGTTTTATAAACAAAATTCACTGAAAATTTCTCTTCAATAGGCTGGGTTGCATCTGGAGTTTTTGCAGGATGAAGTCTCCATTCCATCCATTAAACTATCCTGCTACTTCACTATTTGCGTAACTATTCTAGGTTCTGTGAAATACTGGTGATTGCTTTTTTTCCTAATAAAATTTTTGAAACTGATTTAGTTTGTGTTTTTTACCTATCCATTTTGTACAGCAATAAAACATCCTTTCAGTATAAATACTTAATTTTGTATTTCTCTATTTTCCTTCAATCTGTGCATTCCAGTGCTTATTTTAGTTGATCTTTTTGGTGTTCTCGAGGTTGACTGCTGTTATATTACTTGGCACAGAGAACATTGTGGTCGGGTTATGGCTCAGTAGGCCACATTTTCACAACTTTCCAGCAGGATCCATTGTGAAGCTTTCTGATTTCCTACAGATTGGGTGTTAAAGATGATGTTTAACACCTCAATTGCCAAACTGATCACTCAACACAAAGTGAAGACAAAATGGTCTGTCGCTCAGAATTGAAGATTCTTTAAGGCTGTAAGTAAAATTCCTTTTACTTGAGCTGTACTTAGCCACAGTGTAGATGAGTAGAACAGTGGGCTAACCATGCATCCTTGAGGTGCCCCTGTTGGTAACCAGCAAGGAAATTTTATTTCTGATCTGGGCTGACTGTGGTCTCCCAATATGGAAGTTGAGGATCTAGTTGCAAAAGAAAATACAGAAACCCAACTTTTGAAGCTTGATTATTGGTACTGAAGGAATGATGGTGTTGAGCTGTAATTGATAAAAGAATAATCCTTTGATCCTGCACAATTCCAAAGCCTGAGTCTCATATAATCAACTTGTAATTAAAATCTCAAACATATGTCTGTGTCTCTGCATACCATTAAATTCTAGTATGTTCAGATCTTATGGTTAAAAATTATCATTTCAATTGAACTTTTAGCTCAGACCTGTACTTTAGAAGTCTCAATCAACTTAACTACTTAGAGGAGACCAAGGTCAGAATGGCAAGCTGATTTTGCTCAAGAACAAAATGGCATGCTGTCACTTAAAGTCAATCGTGCTATAAGTTCATGAACCTTCTATTTACTCCACTAGCTCCTTTCTACAACTGTCTTTATGTACAGTCTGTATAGATACAGACCACTCTTTTAATTGATTTTAGACTCTCAGGGTTGACTGCTGTTATACTATTTGGCACAGAGAATGCCATGGTTAGGGTTTGGTTTGTGTATGCTAGACCACACTTCCCCAGCCTTTCAGCAATGTCCAATGTCCATAGTTTCTTCATCTTGAACATTAAAGAAAATTGTTAACACCTCAACTGCCTACCAGCTGCTTTGGAGCACCTGGGAGACTGCAAGACGTACCAGGCTGCTCTTTTATCAATTATGGCTCAACACCACCATTTCTTCAGTGCTGATCTCCAAGCTTCAAAAGTTGGGTTTCTGTACTTTCTTTTGCAAGTAGATCTTCGACTTCCTTATTGGGAGACCACAGTCAGCCCAGATCAGAAATAAAATTTCCTGGCTAGTTACCAACAGGGTCACCTCAAGGGTGCATGCTTAGCCCACTGCTCTACTCTATCTACACTGATGACTGTGTAGCTAAGTACAGCTCAAACACCCTTTCTCAATTTACCAGTACCAGAGATGGTAGAATCTCAGGTCGCAATGAGGAGGCTTACAGGAGTGAGATAGAATAGCTAATTGAGTGGTGTTTCAACAATCTCTCATTCAACATTTGCAAAACTAAAGTAACAAAGTTCAAAGTAAATTTATTATTAAAGTACATTTACTGTATGTCACCATATATTACTGTGCAATTCATTTTCTTGTAGCCATTCACAGTAGAAAAAAGAAATACAATAGAATCTTTCTTTTTCAATCTTTTTATTAATTTTTTAAAAAAACATAACATAATATTATATTACATATGTTATGAATACAATAGATTTGAAATTGAGTTGATAACAAGATAACAATATCTTATTAAACTAAATACAATAGAATCAATGAAAAGCTATGCACAAACAGCCAATGCATAAAAACTTGACCAGGAACTGATCATGGACTTGAAGAGAAGCTCAGAATGCTCACCAGTTCTCATTGAAAGGTCAGTGGGGGACAGGCTGTGCAGCTTTCAGTTCCTGGGTGTCAACATCTCAGAGGAACTAACCTGGGCTCAACACACTGATGCATTTTTTTTTTAAAAAAGCAAGCTAGTGGCTCTGCTTAAGAGCTTAAGGAGATTTGGTATATCACCAAAAGACTTACAAGTTTCTGTAGATGTACAGTAGAGCAGTTGTATCACAGCCTTGTATATAGGCTCCAATACAGAAGATCACAAGAAGTTGCAGAGGGATTATATACAGAAGAAGTTACTTCAGAGGCACAACCCTCCCCAACATCAAGGACATCTTAAAGAGGTGAAGCCTCAAGGTAGCATCCCTTGTTAAGGACTCTCATCTGTTAGACTTGGGAGCAGAATTAGGCCATTTGGCCCCCGAGTCTGCTCTGCCATTCCATCATGGCTGATTTATTATCCCTTTCAACCCTATTCCTCTGCCTTCTCCCCATAATCAATATATCCAATGACCTGGCCTGTTCAGCTGTCTGCGATAAAGAATTCCACAGATCTACCACCCTCTGGCTTAAGAAATTCCTTCTCATCTCTGTTCTAAATGGACATCCCTCAATTCTGAGTCTCTGCCCTCTGGTGCTAGAATCCTCTGCTATAGGAAACATCCACTCTATCCAACACATACAAACAAGCTGGATGAACTCAGCAGGTCAGACAGCATCCATTGAAATAAGCAGTCAACGTTTTGGGCCGAGATCCTTTGTCAGGACTGAAGAAGGAGGGGGCAGGGGCCCCATAAAGAAGGTGGGGGAGGGTGGAAAACCAATCAGAGGAAAGATCAAGGGGTGGGGGAGGGGATAGGCAGGAGGTGAAGAAGGAATCTAAGGTGAAAGCACTATGGGTAGTAGAAGAAGGCAGAATTATGAGAGAGGTGATAGGCAGCTAGAAGAGGAGACAGAGTGAAACTGGGATGGGGGAAGGAAGAGGGAGGGAATTACCGGAAGTTGGAGAATTCGATGTTCATTCCAAGGGGCTGGAGACTATCCAGACGGCATATGAGGTGTTGCTCCTCCAACCTGAGTTTGGCCTCATCATGGCAGCAGAGGAGGCCATGTATGGACATATGTTGCGGACAGAGCAGACAACAGACAGGATCTCCCAGTTGTCACCCACTTCAACTCTGCTTCATATTTCCATTCAGATATGTCCATACATGGCAGGGTCAGGTTTCTGAAGGACAACAGTTTAGTTTGGTTCTTTTGGCGGGAGCTGCAGAGTGGGGCACAAGGCAAGATGTAACCCAAATGCCATTCAAAAGAGAGACCCCTTTGTAAGAACTGCTTTGTGCAGATGACTGGTTCCAAGGAGGAAGTGCCAATACTTCTGAGTTAGCCAGTTTGTTCAAGACAGTCTTCAAGGGAAGTTCGAACTGTGACTGGTATCTTTCACACAGAATGTGGATTAGCGTGTGAGTAAAGCAGTACACCTGACTACTTCAGAAAAGAGCTCCAACGTTTATATGCACATTTAGACTGGTTTAACCGTAATGGGCTAATGGGCCCTTTTATTTTTTTCCCCTTTCTGGTTAACTGTATGATAAAATAGAAAAATTGGTAGATATACTTTCTTTATAATTTTATGCAGGAGTATGATCTGTCATTTCTTGGCAACTGATATTTGTATATGGGCAGTATTTACACAGCATTTGCTACAATCCATGTTCCTTAATTAGGACATCCCAACTTTCCCAAATCGCACTGACCCTAGGAATATATTGCTTATGAAAGGTAGCAGTCTCATTGCCGAGTCATGTGGTTGTTAGCACAGATAGCTAATGAGCCAAGTTTGTATACGAGCCCAGTGAGAAGGTTTCATTGTAGGGTGCTCATCCAGAATTCAGATGCTGTGTGATACTGTACAAGGATTGATTTAGAGGTTTATTTTTGTGCTAAGCCAGGGTTTAAATTAGTGTTTGTAAAAATTGAGGTGTGTCATAATTAAGGTACGTTATTATAGATGCTGCAGAGATTAAAGTCTTGTGCAATTTGAAGAGGGTATCCACACATAATGCTTGTGTTCTGAAAAGGGTGAATGTCCAAATTCCTGACGAACTGCTACTTAAAGTGCTGAGTTCTGTACAAGTATTGGGGAAAGTTATGCTAATTGAATGGTGTTTTGACCAATCGACTGGTAGTGATGTCACGTTAGTCCAGACGACCAGCTGCCCAATAAGATAAGGGCATCTGGAGAGGCTTCATATTTCAAGGGGGCAGGGGGGGGGGGGGAATGTAGCAGAGAGTGAAAACTTCAAAGATAAGTTGTTCTCGTTTCTACAAAGTGAGGTAAAGGAGTTGTCTGATATGAGAAGTCTAATAATTCCTTTAGCTGTTGATTTAAATTCTGAGGTTGCTTCGGCTATTACATCACTGGTTGATAAATCCAAAGTGTACCTGCAGAGAGCCGAAGTTATCACAGGCAAAGATGTTCTCTAGAGTTAAGCCCACTCCTGATTGGGAAGAAGAATAAGAGGCTTGGGCAGAGCAGATGTCTCAGTTACTGGATGAGTGACAGTGCTCAGATAGTATGAAAAAACAGAGACCGGTAGAGAGCTGACAAGGTTCAGATGCTGAGATTGTGAGGTCCTTAAGGGCGAAAAACCCATCGATCATGTCTGTGATCTACATGCAAGCATTACAAAATGTTTTTGGCATGACAGGCAGCCCAGCTGATATTGTGATGAAGTTTAGGCACACATTCCCGGAGGAAGGAGAGAAGCTGTCTGCCTACCTTTTCAGCTATGTTGCTTGTAAAGGGGCCATTCAACTGGCTGACGTAAATTGCCTAAGGATGGAGCAAGTTGTGAAGAGCGCACTATCCATGACATGATTGCTCTACGCATTCAAATGAGCCACAGGATGCATACCCCTCCCTTGTGTGTGGAGCTGCTTTCTTGTGGCAGTGCTCCTTGTAGATGTACTTAAAGGTAGGAAGGACTTTTCCTGTGATGGACTGGGCTGTATCCATTACTTTTTGTAGGCTTTTCTGTTCCCAAGCATTGATGTTTCCATGCCAGACCATGACCCAACCAGTCAGGACACTCTCCACTGTGCATCTATATAAGTTTGTCGAAGTTTTAGATGACAAACTTCTAAGAATGTGGAGGCACTGCTGTGTTTTCTTTGTAATGGCACCTATGTACTGGTCCCAGGACAGACCCTCTGAAATGATAATTCTGAGGAATTTAACAAGCTCCAAAACCTGGGCCTCTGTGCCTCCCTCTGCAATTAGATCCTTGACTGGGATCTTCATTGGGAAACCACTACCAGTGCAGATTCCAAATAACACCTCCTTACTGTCAATCAACACTGGCACCCCTCAAGGATGCATGCATGCTTAGCCCACTGCTTTACTCTCTCTACACCCATGACTGCGTGGCCACGCACAGCTCCAACACCATCTATAAATTTGCCAGTGACACAACTATTGATGACAGAATTTAAGTTGATGATGAGGAGGCTTCTTCCCCACCACCACCAGGTTTCTGAATAAACAATGAACCCATGTACACTACCTCACTATTTTTGCTCTCTTTTTGCACTACTTAATTAATTTAATTTTTAATGTATCTTTCTTGTAATTTATAGTTTTTTATTATTATATATTGCAATATACTGCTGCCACAAAACAACATGTATCATGACATATGCCAGTGATATTAAACCTAATTCTGATTCTAATAGATGAGCTGTTTGAGTAGTGTTGAAACAACCTTGCACCCAGTGTCAGTAAGATCAAGGAATTGATTGTGGACTTCAGGAAGGGGAAGTTGAGGAAACGCACACCAATCTTTAAAGGTATCAGCAGTGGAAAGGGTGAGTAGTTTCAGGTTCCTGGGTGTCAACATCTCTGAAAATCTATCCTGAGCCCAATATATTGATGCAATTACAAAGAAGACACAAAAATATCTATATTCCATTTGGAGCTTGAAGAGACTTGATATGTCACCAAAGGCTCTTGCAAATTTATACAGATGTACTGTCAGACATCCCACCCTGCAAAAACTCATTTCAGGGAGGTAGCACCCCTGCCCCCCACAACCCCATATCCCCCCCCCCCCCCCCGGTCAACCTCCAAGGATGTATGTAATACTTTGTTTAATCATTTTGTCTGTAACCATCTGTAAACCAAGTTGGGTATATGCAGAACTGTGACATTAAAATATGTACTTATATTAAATTGTCATGGAGTCATTTTTTTTTAATTCTAATACAACTTTAAGCAAGTCTACAGGGAGTTTGGCCTCATCACGTAGGACATCAGTAGAGTAGCTCCTTCGCAGATAGCCAGCTAGTTTAACTAACATTAGCCATGCTAATGAATGAATGACACCTGTTAAACTCACCTCAACATGTCTTTTACATTTTAACCCACCACGGGCAATAGAAAAGTCACTGTTGCAAACAGTACAGCGAGCAACACTGTCATTATTTTTGAGGTCGACGATAAAACTCACCCACAGAGAAAACTGATAGGTCTGCTTAGCACGAAGAGACCAATCAGGATGCTCCCTCTCGCTCCCGGAAATTCGATTTCCGGGATATTGTATATAATTTGCGGGCGTCAGGGAGCCGCTATCAATATGTGGGAGACTCCTGGAACTTCCGGGAGAGGTGGGATGTCTGTACTGTGGAGAGCATTCTAACTGGTTGCGTAACCATTTAGTATGGGTGGGGGAAACATTGCAGAGGATCAGGAAAAGCTGCAGAAAGTTGCTAATTCAGCCAGCTCCAACATAGGCACTAGACTTCTCAGCATGAAGGACATCCTCAGAAGGCAAATCCTCAAAAAGACCTCATCCATCACTAAGGGCCCCTATCACCCAGGACGTGGCCTCTTCTCATTGTCACCATCAAGGAGGAGGTACAGAATCCAGAAGACACACACTCAATGTTTTAGAAACAGCTTCTTCTCTAGCATCATCATATTTCTGAGTGGACAATGAACCCATGCACACTACCTCACTATTTTTATGCTCTCTTTTTGCACCACTTAATTGATTTAATTTTTTATATATATTTCTTCTTGTAATTTATATTTTTTATTATTATTATATATTGCAATGTAAATCTGTTGCAAGACAATATATTTCACAACATATGCCAGTGACATTATATTTGATAACCATCCTGATTTTCAGTCTCCCTCCTATATGCCAATTCATCATCAGCTTTGATTCAGCCAGCTACTGTGGTGTCGTCAGCAAACTTATATATGGCATTGGAGCTGTATTTAGTCTCACGGTTGTAAGTGTAAAGTGAGTAGAACAGGAGGGCTAAGCACACAGCCTTGTGGTGCACCTGTGCTGATGGAGAATGTGGAGGAGATGTTGTTGCCAATAAGAACGGACTGGAGTCTGCAAGTGAGGAAATCGAGGATCCAGTTGCACGAGAGTTATTGAGGCTTAAGTCTGGGAGCTTATTGATTAATTTCAAGGGGATGACAGTGTTGAGCTGTAGTCAATGATTGCTGATGTATGTCCAAATGTTCCAGGGCTAAGCCAGTGGAATGGCATCTGTTGTTGACCTGCAGATCTCTTGTGCCAGTAGGCAAATTTGAGCAGATCAAAGTCACTCCTCAAGCAGAAGTTGATATGTTTCATGACCAACCTCTCAAAGCACTTAATCACAGTGGCTGTAAGTGCTACTACATGATAGTCACTGAGGCAGGTCACCACATTCTTCTTGGGCATAGGTATGATTGAAGCCTGAAGCAGGTGGGGAGCTCGGACTGTCAAGGCAAGAGGTTAAAGATGTCAGCACACGCCAGTTAGTTGATTAGCACAGGTCTTCTGTACTTGGCCAGACACACCATCTGGGCCTGATCCTTTCCATCAATTCACCCTCCTGAAGGATGGCCTCAGAGACTGAAATCACAGGGTCATCAGGGGCTGTAGGAGTTTGTGAAGGCACCTCCATGTTCTGTTGGACAAATCAAGCATTAAAGACATTGAGCTCATCTGAGTGAAAAAGCTTAATGTTACATATGTCGCTTGGTTTTGTTTTGTAGGAGGTGATAGCATTCAATTTCTGCCACAGCGGTCAAGCATCCTTCTGTCATTCAAGTCTGGTCCGGAATTGCAACTTTGCACGTGAAATCTATTTCCGAAGGTCATGCCTGGACCTCTTGTACTTTTGTTGATCACCAGACCTGAACACCATCAATCAAGCCCTCAGTTGATTGCAGATCTCTTGATTCATCTGGGATTTTGGCTGGGGAAGACTCTGAATGATTTTGTAAGGACACATTTGTCCATGAGTTCTGAATGGCGTAAATATTTACATGAAACATTTGAAAACTCTTCTGAAAAGTAAAAAGGGTTAGCTATCCAATCGGTTCAATTGTGATCTGCTTTTCTGTTCTCTTTTCAGTTTTAATGGCTATTCACTGATTTGTTCCACAATGTCATTTAAATCAGGATTACTTCCTTATTAGCTCTAACTGGTGTTATACAAAGAGAACTGTAACAGTATTATTTGCTACACCTTAGAATTATTTTCAAGGAAGTATAAAATATGCTTTCTTTCTGGGAGCAAGTTTTCTACAATCCTCTTTGCAAACTATTTCTGTGTACCAAATAAAACAGTCCACACAGTAGACATTGTACACATTCAGATGAAAGATCTCAATCCAAAATGTCAACAGTTTAATTCCCTCCGCTGATTTTGCCTGACCTGCTGAGTTTCTTCGTGGTTTGTTTCTTCTTGTCTCCAGATTCCAACATCTGCAACATTTTGTGTCCACACAACACATGCCAAGTCACGATTTGTCTTGGGGATTCAAACAAGGCAATAACTCCAGTGGATTAACAGTACTGGCTAATTGGGCCATCAGTTAATTGAGGCAGCCACTTATTTGAGACAACTCTTAAGGAACAAAAATTAAGCGAGAGAATAGTCAGGTATCCCTTCATTTATTTGGGACACTATGCCACTTAATTGGGGCAGGAGGCTGTTGCCAAATAGTTTCCAACCAGCATCAATCACCTACATTTGCATGCTATTCACCTCAATACCATGCTTCGAGTGAACAGTTTTAAAATAGCATCAGCTGCACGTGGTTGTGTTCAGAAAGGAATGATTTCTGTCACTTCTGGTGATAAAGCAGTAGAACCATTTAGAACTGTTTTGATTGCTGCAGTGTCAAGCATTTAGGCTTGGAGATGTCAGAGCAGGCTGGGAGCGAAAGTGAAATAATTTCAGTACATCAACAAATTAGAAACTATGAAGAGTTTGAAGGTGTCATCAAACATCTTGAATGTTACAATGAAAATGAGAATTTGGAGGATGGAATCATCTACAGCATTGCATGAAGGAAATCCATTATCAGCATAAGGTGTCTGCACTGAGTTTGTTCATTTACAGTAAAAAAGAATGTGATGCGGATGAATTCCTCCATTGATAAGTATTAAGAACGAATCCAGTTTTATAGGACTACAGTAGTATTGGTAGTGTTCTAATTTGTTCTGTATTTCATTTAAATACATAGTCTGTTACTCAGTTTGTCTTTTTTTATACCTTTTTAACTATTTCCATTAAATACGGCTAATTGTGGCAGCTGCTTAATTGGGCCAAAATATGTTGGTCCTGATATGTCCCAATTAACTGGAATCCACTCAATTTGAGGCACATGACCTTGTTAGTTACAAATTACATCACCAATATCATAAATCAGCCCATTTCCAGAGTGGACAGATTATGTAAATAAGGCTAATTGGTGTGTACAAGTACACTTCTAGGCTATTTTGCCTGTTCCAGCTTCCAAACAAGAGAAGTTTCAATTTATTGAATGACCTGTTCCTCTGACTGTTTCACCTCAAAGATCTTCTGGCAAGTCCCTTTTTTTAATCTTACACTGAATGAATTGGGCACTTTTAGTTATAACCAAAACTGAATCAAATCTAGACTGAATGTCCATTTTACACCATAATAAGAGAATTATCCTTCAAGATGCTTCTGTTAGGATTTAGCACACCAGGGAAATTAGACTGAATAAACAATCTATGAAAAATATTTTGACATGTTTTGGGTATTAATTGGATGTGGTTGATAGGATTTATATAAAGTGGATCAGTAGTGACAGATGTGTCATTTCAAAATGCAGATCTTCTATTTATTACCCTGCAGTTTCCCTCTGTTAATATTTTAGCAAGTTACACTAAATTATGATCCAGGTTTAGAAGTTAGTCGATATAAACTTAAAGAAAGTTAAGTGTAAAAGGAGGACAAAATTGAAAAGGGTAATGAAACAGGACTGAATGTGCTATATTTGAATGCACACAGTATACAGAATAAAGTAAATAATCTTGTAGTGCAGTTAGCAACTAGCAGGTATGACGTTGTGGGCATCAATGAACTGTGGCTGAAAGAAGATTATAGTTGGGAGCTTAACATCCAAGGACACACATTGTACTGAAAGGGCAGGCTAGTAGGCAGAGGTGGAAGCATGGCTCTGTTGGTAAAAAGGAAACCAATCATTAGAAAGAAGTGACATCGAATTGGAAGATGTAGAACCCTTGTGGTAGTGTTAAGAAACTGCAAGGATAAAAAGACCTTGATGGGATTTAAATACAGACCTCCAAACAGTGGCCAGGATGGGGGCTACAAATTATAATGTGAGATAGAAAAGCATGTCAAAAGGGCAATGTTATGATAGTCATGGGGGATTTCAAAATTGATTAACTTCTAAACCTGGATCAGGTAGATTAGGAAAATCAGATTGGTGCTGGATCCCAAGAGAGAGAATCTGTAGAATGCCTACAAGAGCTCACTAGGGGATCAGCTATTTTAGTTTTTAATAATGAACTGGATTTGATTAGGTTAGGGAGCTTAAGGTAAAGGAACCTTAGGAGTTGGTGATCATAATATGATAGAATTTACCCTGCAAGTTGAGAGGGAGAAGCTGAAGTCAAGTGTATCAGCATTACAGTGGAGTGAAGGGAATTACAGAGGAATGAGAAAGGAGCTGGCCAAAATTGATTAGAAGGGGTTACAGGCAGGAATGACAGCAGAGCAGCATTGGCTGGAGTTTCTGGGAGTAGTTCGGAAGGTGCAGGATAGATACATCCCAAAGAGGAAAAGGTATTCAAAAGGCAGGATGAAACAACCGTGGCTGACAAATGAAGTCAAAGCCAACATAAAGCAAAAGATAGGATATATAATAGAGCCAAAATTACTGGGAAGTTAGAGGATTGGGAAACTTTTAAAAACCATCAAAAGGCAACTAAAAAAGCCATAAGGGGTAAAATGAAATATGAAGGTAAGCTAGCCAACAATATCAAAGAAGATATTAAAAGTTTTATCAATCATATAAAGAGTAAAAGACAGGTGAGAGTAGATATTGGGGCACTAGAGAATGAAGCTAGAGAGGAAGTAATGGTAGACAAAGGAATAGTGGACTGAATTAGTATTTTGCATCAGTCTTCACTGTGGAGGACACTAGCAATATACTGGATGTTCAAGAGTGTCAGGGCAGAAGTGAGTGCAGTTGTTATTACTAGGGAGAAGATGCTTGGGAAACTGAAAGGTCACCTAGATCAGATTAACTACACCCAAGGGTTCTAAAAGAAGTAGCTGAAGAGATTGTGGAGGCATTAATAATGATCTGTCAAGAACCACTAGATTTTGGAATGGTTCCTGAGGACTGGAAAATAGCAAATGCCACTTCAAGAAGGGAAGGAGGCAGAAAAAAAGGAAATTATTGGCCAGTTAGCCTGATTTTAATGGTTGGAAAGATGTTGAGTCAATTGTTAAAGACATGGCTTCAGAGTACTTGGGGGCACATGATAATATAGGCCAAAGTCTGCATAGTTTCCTTAAGAGAAAATCTTGCCTAGCAAAACTGTTAGAATTCTCTGAGGAAATAAAAAGCAGGATAGACAAAGGAGAATTGGTGGATGATGTGTACTTGGATTTTCAGAAGTTCTTTGACAAATTGCCATTCATGAGGTATTACAGGAAAATTACTAGCACAGTTGGAGCATTGGCTGATCGGCAGGAAGCAAAGAATGGGAATAAGGGGGGGCCTGTTCTGATTGACTGACTTTTTTATTCCACAGGGGTCGGTATTGGAACCGCTTCTTTTTATGTCTTAGGTCAATGATTTGGATGAAGGAGTCGATGGCTTTGTGGCCAAGCTTGCGGACAATATGAAGGCAGGTGGAGGGGCAGGTGGTGCTGAAGAAGCAGGGAGTCTGCAGAAAGATTGGGCAGATTAGAGAATGGGCAGAATTCAGATGGAATACTGCGTCAAGAACTGTATGGATATGCACTTTAGTAGAAAGAGTAAAAGCATAGACTATTTTCTAAATGGGAAGAAAATTCAAAAATCCAAGGTACAAAGGGATTTGTGAGTCTGTGGCCTAGAATATAAAAGCATGATGTAACATTGAGGATTTATAAGGCACTGGTGAGGTGTCACTTTGAGTATTGTGAGCAGTTTTGGGCCCCTTGTTTAAGAAAGGATGTGCCACCATTGGAGAGAGTTTAGAGGAAATTCAGGAGAATGATTCCGGGAATGAAAGGCTTATCATATTGGGGGTGATTGATGGATCTGGGCCTTTACTCTCTGGAATTTGAAAGAATGAGGGTGGATCTCCTCGAAACCTATTGAATTTTGAAAGGCCTATGTAGAGTGGATGTGATGAGGATGTTTCTTATGGTGACCCAGAAGGCACAGCCTAAGAATAGAGGGACATCGATTAAGAATGGAAATGAAAGAAATTTCTTTATCCAGAATGTGGTGAATCTGTGGAATTCATTGCCAGAGGTGGCTGTGGAAGCCAAGTCATTAATTAAGGCAGAGGTTGATATGTTCTTGATTAGTCAGGACATGAGAGGTTACAGGGATGGACAGGAGAATGGGTTTGAGAGGGATGTGGATCAGCCATGATGAAATGGAAGAGCAGGTTTGATTTGTAGAATGTCCTAATTCTGTTCCTATGTCTTTTGGTCTTGTGGAAAGTTTCTTTGCAGCTGTTCAATTTTTGGAATTTTCCAGATGTTTCAGTAAAACCTTTGGTTCACATTCTCTTTACATTAATAGAGTCAACAGAGTTATGTTTATTTGATGTAAACTAAAGTCTCCATTTGCCTTGTGAAATGTTGGTTAGGGTAAACTTACCAACCTACTGCCCATTACACCTCTGCCATTTAGGGCAGCAATGAAGGTCCTCTATTTCTGGCGGTGTTCAGGGCTTCTTTCATCATGCCAATAACTTCCTTTTGGTTTTCACTACTGTCAGTCATGCAAGTTCCAGCTGGAGACTCAGGAATACCGTTGCACTCAGATGTAGAAGGATTCTTCATTGCTGATCCCGTGACAGTTTTATTTGACCAGTGTGGTAAACCATGTATGTCGGCCTGGACACGCCCCCCAGCTGACTACTCCTGTGGCTCCTCCCACAGACCCCTGGATAAAGGTGACTGTGTCACTGCTCCTCCCACAGTCCAGGGCAGTCATCCGGCATGGACGTGCTCCGTTTTACTGCTAATAAAAGTCTTTCAGTATTTACTCTACTTCCAGTCTTTTGGAGTTATTGATAGTGCATCAACCAGTCAGGATAGTTAGCCCTGAGCTAAAACCCTGAACCTGGATGACTGGCAGATCACTCTTAATCTGACCTCTACCACTTGACATCTCTGGCATGGGTGACTATGAGCCAAAACATAAAGCCCTGAGTCCAGCCAACATTGCTCTCCAGGGCATTGAGGCATGCAAGCCTTCAGCCCATGACAAGGTTGTTGTCCTCTTGAAGGGGTTAGGATAAAGCCAAATATTTGTAGCTTGGACTTTTGGTGTAAACTTCTTTTGTTCTACTGCTCAATGTCAATCAAATAAAAATTGTTTTTATGGGACTATAGCAGGAACTTCTACAGTGAAGCCTTGAGTCTTTCTGATAGCGGTTGTTATTTGCACTCTTTACAACTAAATCAATACAACCGTGTCCATTAAATCATTATGTCCACCCACCAGATCACTGAACAAATACATAATTGATTTTATACCACTCAAAGTAACTTGGGATATAATGTAGCCATTTTGTCAGGAACCAACATCCAAAAAGAAAGGAAAATATGTTCATTGTCATGGACAGTATGACTTCTTAAAAAATCTTGTGGTTTTTATGATTTGGGGTTACTAAGGACAAGCATCAAACAAACTGTTTGCTTACTTCAGCTGTGAAAGAATGGTGCATTTCTTGAGTATATTAGTAGCCTGCACAGGTAAGTCTCTTTCCAGCAACTTATCTTAGTTATCTAACAGATGTAACTTGGAAGCTACAGTAAAGATTTACAATGCCTTTCCCCAGGGATGAATACCTAATTATCTTCCACTAAATGCACTTCTCAGAGGTGCATTGTAAATTGTGGTTCTTATCTCTTTCGACAGTTGGTTAGTTCTCAGGTTGTAAAGATCTGAAATAAAAACAGTAATACTGGACAAGTTCAATGAGACAACATATCTGTGAGAAGAACAACTGTTTCAGGTTGGTGAACTGTGATCAGAATGATATCTCTCTCTCTCTCTGCAATGCTCCCTGGCCAGCTGAATATTTCTATTTCTATTTAAGTCTCACAGAACCGCAGGTAAGCCATTCACACATAGCAGGAACTCAGGTCCCGCTACAAGGTTTGATACTCACACCTGAGAGATATCAATAGCCCATTTGAAAAAGCAGCACAGCAACACAGACGCAGTGGGAGCATTGTGCACCATGTTCTCCGCAGAACAAGATGCAGTTTCTATACCAGAACACATGCCCAGAAACGTTATACCTCAATATATAATTTTTTATTCTGATGTCATTGACTCTGTTCAAAAAGAAAAATTAACATCAAAATATGTGCTTGTTTTCATATCCTGCCTTGAGATTCATTTTTTGGCAGGTGTTTGCAGGGAAAAAAGAAATGCAATAGAATTTATGTGAAACTATTTATAAACAGATTGAGACTGACAAACACCAATGTGCAAAAAATAAAGGCAAACTGTGCAAATATAAATAACACTGAGAACGTGAGTTGTGAAGAGTCCTTGTTGTAGAATCAGTTGAGAGTGTTGAATAGCGTTATCCGGCTCAGGAGCCTGATTGTTGAAGGGTACTGACTGCTCCTGAATCTGGTGGCCTGTGATCAAAGGCTCCTGTACCTCTTGCCCATTAGTGGTGGTGAGAGGAGGGTATGGCCTGAATGGTGGTGGTCTTTGGTGCTGGGCACTGCTTTCTTGTGTGGGCACACTCTGTAAATTTTCACCTCTGGTGGTTGCTGCAGCCACCACTTTTGTAGATTTTTGCATTCCTGAGTATTGGTGTTTCCATTCCGGGCCGTTTGCAACCCGTTAGGATACACTGCCCTGTGCATCAGTGGAAGTTTGTCGAAGTCCTTGGTGACATGCTAAATCCACACAGACTTCTAAGGTAGTAGAGATGCTCTTGTACCTTCTTTGTGGTGACCCCCACGTGCTTGTCCCAGGAACAATCCAGTGAAATGTTGACACCATCTGATTTAAAGCTACTGACCCTCTCCAATTCCATTCCGTTAATGAGGACTGGCTCATGGCCTCTGACTTCTTCCTCCTGAAGTCCATAATCCACTTCTTGGTTTTGCTGACTTTGAGCAAGAGGCTCCATTTTCAACCAGACTTTCACTCTCTACCTTTTATGTCAATTCGTCACCATCTTTGATTTGATGATCAACAATTGAGGTGTCCACATAACGTTTGGCAATCCCCAAAACCAGAGTCCGGAGAGGCTACTGTGTATTAATATCGCGCTACCGTCTAGCGCGTTCCCCGGAAAGGAGCTCCAAATCCACCAGACAGAAACAAGACCAAAAACTAAAGCTACAATACCTGCACAAAACCACATAGTTACAACATATAGTTACAACAGTGCAAACAATAGCATAATTCATAAAAAACAGACCATGGGCACAGTAAAAATAGTCCAAAGATGTTAAAAGACTGTAAGTTCAAAAGAAACCACCACACAGTTTCCACAAGTCCCCAGGGTCCCGACAGACTCGCCATCCCACGCAGGAGGCAGAAGGGAATATCCCCGCTATGGACTTCCACGGCGCCACCCGACTCCGCCTCGCAGACGCCGCACACAATGAAAGCTCCGTTGAACCCAGCCTCGCAGACGCAGCACACACCGAAAGCGCTCCGACCGCAGCAGACTCTGAGTCTGTTGAACCTCCGAGCCTCCGACCATCCCCTCCGGCACTGCTTCTTCGAGCACCATCCTCTGCCAAGACGCCCTCTCCAACGGCCATCGGCAATGCGACCCCGAGGACTGGGGGCATGCTCTTCCCAGCAGAGACCCGGACCTCACAGCAGAAGGTCTTCCTGGAGATTTCCTGATGTTTCTCCGTGCTCCCACGTCTGTTTTCCATCCAATTATGATTGTGCATGGCACCCCGCTTCACAAATAACAGATAATCAGCTCTGGAGCGGCTGCTGCAAGCTGCGTCGTGCCGCCATCTTGGATTCTACCCTAGTTTTAGTCCTTTCTTTCTTAGTCCCTAAGAAAGAGGGGCTTACCCTGGCAATATTGAAGTGATGGTATTAAAAACTGCTCCAACGACAGTGCTGTTGAAAGCAAAAGAAACTGGCTGCTTCACAGTACTGGACTAGATAGGTTAAAAGTTCAACTGGAGAACATGCAGTTCTGAAAGAAGGCACTGCAGGTCAATAGATTATGTGTCAGATGATTGCTGAATGAGGAAACACATGGTTTAAATACTGGGCGTAGGGTGGGTGAGAGTGAGTGGGAGAGCAAACGTGACTGAATGAAACAAGTGCTGCCAGCTGACAGAGGCCATTGCTAGTAAGTAACTCTTATCTGCCCTCTGAAATTGTTTAACCAACTTCACAACCTGAAATCACAATCGATGCACTACAGGAATAATCCCTAGGCAGCACTAAATAACACAGGGACCTTGGTGTACAGGTCCGGTGATCCCTAAAGAGGAAGCACACACAGGCGGGGTGCTGAAGAAGGTCTGCAAGGTTTTTGTCATCATCAGCTGGCAACAGTCCATAAGCAACACACAGTGGAGGAACTAAGCAAGTCAGGCAGCATCTATGAAGGGGAATAAACAGTCAATGTTTTGGGCTAAGACCCTTCAAACGGGACTGGAAACTGAAGCCAGAGTAAGAGGGTGGGAGAGAGGAAAGGAAGGAGTACAAGCTGCCAGGTGAGGGGGAAGGGGGATAGGTGGGGGAAGGGGATAGGTGGGGAAGGGAGATAGGTGGGGAAGGGGGATAGGTGGGGAGCGGATAGGTGGGGGAAGGGATTGGAGGAAGGGGATAGGTGGGGGAGGGTTGAGGTGGGGGAAGGGAGATAGGTGGGGGAAGGGGACAGGTGGGGGATAGGTGGGGGAAGGGGGATAGGTAGGGGAAGGGGATAGGTGGGGGAGGGGATAGGTGGGGGAGGGGATAGGTGGGGGAAGGGAGATAGGAGGGGGTAAGTGAGGGGGGGATAGGTGGGGGAAGGGGATAGGTGGGGAAGTGGATAGGTGGGGGAAGGGATAGGTGGAGGAAGGGGATAGGTGAGGGAAGGGGATAGGTGGGGGAAGGGGATAGGTGGGGGAGGGGATAAGTGGGGGAAGGGAGGTAGGTGGTGGAAGGGGATAGGTGGAGGATAGGTGGGGGAAGGGGATAGGTGGGGGATAGGTGGAGGAAGGGGATAGGTGGGGAAGGGGATAGGTGGGGGAAGGGGGATAGGTGGAGGAAGGGGATAGGTGGGGGAAGGGGTAGGTGGAGGAAGGGGATAGGTGGGGAAGGGGGATAGGTGGGGGAAGGGATAGGTGGGGGAAGGGGGTAGGTGGGAGAAGGGGGATAGGTGGGGGAGCGGATAGGTGGGGGAACGGATAGGTGGAGGAAGGGGATAGGTGGAGGAAGGGGATAGGTGGGGGAGGGGATAGGTGGGGAAGGGGATAGGTGGGGATAGGTGGAGGAAGGGGATAGGTGGGGAAGGGGATAGGTGGGGGAAGGGGGATAGGTGGAGGACAGGGATAGGTGGGGGAAGGGGTAGGTGGAGGAAGGGGATAGGTGGGGGAAGGGGATAGGTGGGGGAGGGGATAGGTGGGGAAGGGGATAGGTGGGGATAGGTGGAGGAAGGGGATAGGTGGGGAAGGGGATAGGTGGAGGAAGGGGATAGGTGGGGGAGGGGATAGGTGGGGAAGGGGATAGGTGGGGATAGGTGGAGGAAGGGGATAGGTGGGGAAGGGGATAGGTGGGGGAAGGGGGATAGGTGGAGGACAGGGATAGGTGGGGGAAGGGGTAGGTGGAGGAAGGGGATAGGTGGGGGAAGGGGGATAGGTGGGGATAGGTGGGGGAAGGGGGATAGGTGGAGGACAGGGATAGGTGGGGGAAGGGGTAGGTGGAGGAAGGGGATAGGTGGGGGAAGGGGTAGGAGGAAGGGGGATAGGTGGAGGAAGGGGGATGAAGTAAGCAGCTGCAGGGGGATGGGTGGGAGAGGTAAAGGGCCAAGAAGGAAGAAGTCTAATAGGAGAGGATTGTGACCATAGGAGAAAGGGAAAGAGGTTGGGAACCAGAGGGAGGTGAAGTGCAGATGAAGAGGATTGAGAGGGTAACCAGAATGGAGAATGGAAAAGAGAAGGAATGCTGGGGTGGGGGGGGGGGGGAGGGGATTATAAATTACCAGAAGTTAGATAAACAGCCGTTCATACCAGTAGGTTTGAGATGGAATATGAAGTGTTGCGCCTCCAACCTGAGCTTGGCAGTAAAGCAGGCTGTGGACAGAACACAAGAGCAGAGAGCAGCTTTGTTAGGGCAAAGCTGGAGGGCTGCATGCAGTTCTGGTCATCACACTATAGGAAGGACATGACTGCACTAAAGAGAATTCAGAGGAGATCTGCAGAAGTGTCAGTGATGAGGGGAGATTGAAGGGCTGGGTTTGTTTTCCTTGGACAGTGGAGGTTAAGTCACAGAAGGGTACACTGTGGGAGTGGAGGTTGTTAAAAGGCATATTCAGAAGGGATGTGCCCATTTGGCTGAATATCTGACAGTGGACAGTGTGCGTAGACAGTACATAAAACTTACTGTAAAGCACAGCCAAAGTTCACTGTATTGTTTTGTGCGTGAGAGTGCAGCAAAACAAATAGTTTTGCTCAGAGTCCTGGTACTTAGAGATTATTGCTAATTGAGTGGAAGGGCTCTGACACACTAAGGTTGAATGTGCATTTGGAAGTTTTGTCTCTGACCTTTAGCAATGAAAGGCATAACCTTGTGGAGCTTTGCTTCCGGGTGACTGCTTGTATTTCCTCTCACTGTCTCCATGGTGCATGCCTTGGAGGTTGCCTGGCCCATGTGAACACAGGACATCTGTTCTATTTTGTGGTTCCTGTAGTGCCTCTGAAAACACTGCAGCCCGACCTCCTAGTTATTTCTTTTCTTCCCAGCTTCCCAAAGCAGTTTCTCTTTTAGGATACTGCACAACAGGCCTTTTTCTGAGGAGTACAGGATAACTTTGAATGGTGCCAGACACTTGCCATATTGAGTCTTTGCTGACAGTGAGCTGTCTTTCTTAGCAGAGATTGCATGCAGTCTGCATCGAGAGAGCAGGCAGCACCATTCAACAACAGCACAACTCTGTGCATATTATATTCAAGAACTTACATCTTCATTGAGGAAGTATTAATATAATCTTTTTGAGGTGAGCCAGTCTAATTCTCTCTCCCAAATACTGATGCACCATCAATAACTCACTCTGAGACGTAAGGCGAGATATCGGCTTTTATTGACTGGAAGAAGGAACCAGCAGTGAGTGACCACCATACTACATCCTGGAGACTGAGAGGCCGGGCTCAGGCCTCAATCGCCTTTATACAGGGGTCTGTGGGAGGAGCCACAGGAGCAGTCAGTAGGGGGCATGTCCAGACAGGTATATGTAGTTCACCACAATTACACACAGACGCTCACTCAGTTCCTTTCTTTCTTTCTCTCTCACTCTCTCTCTCTCCCCCTCTCTCTCGTTCTCTCCTCTCTCACCCCCTCTCTTTTGCTCTCTCTCTCTCTCTCTCTCTCTGATGCACTATCAATAACTCCAAAAGACTGGAAGTAGAGTAAATACTGAAAGGCTTTTATTAGCAGTAAAACAGAGCACATCCATGCCAGATGACTGTGGGAGGACTGTGTCCAGACAGGTATACATAGTTTACCACACTCCCTCTCTCTCGTTCTCTCCCTCCCTCTCTCTCGCTCTCTCATTCTCTCCCTCTCTTGTTCTCTCTCTCTCTCTCTCTCTCTCATTCTCTCCCTCTCTCTCTCTCTCTCATTCTCTCCCTCTCTCTCTCTCTCTCTCTCTCTCTCACATTCTCTCCTTCCCTCTCTCTCTCTCGTTCTCTCCCTCTCTCTCTCATTCTCTCCCCCCTCTCTCTCTCTCTCTCTCTCATTCTCTGCCTCCTCCTCTCTCTCTCTCTCATTCTCTCCCTCCCTCTCTCTCGTTCTTTCCCTCTCTCTCTCTCTCTCTCTCTCTCTCTCTCTCTCTCTCTCTCTCTCTCTCTCTCATTCTCTCCCTCTCTCATTCTCTCCCTCTCTCTCTCTCTCTCTCTCTCATTCTCTACTAAACACACAAACACACACACACTCCCTTACGCCCACACACATGGCTGGCATATATCCCCATTGGTATTTCAGTTAAAAAAATGCTTGGAGAAAAAACTGAACCAACAATAAAATAAAATAGAACTGATGAGTGGATAGAACTGATGAGTGGTTTCCCACTGAGTGTCATCAACTGCTTATGTTGGAATACTTGGCAGTAGCCCCACTGTTGATAGATGCTGGAGAAATCAATTTTCACACATAGCTTGATCTTCTCAGCTGAAATCCACAGAATAAAGCAGATTTGTGATAGTTAACTTCCCAGCAGTGAAAATATGTTCATATTGTGTTCACCAAGTTAATTATCTCAACTGAGCCTCTGATTTTATGAATAAATTCATTATAATAGAATGTGCCTAAAGTCTTTTTTATTTGGATGAAGGAAATCCATGAAAACATAAACTTATGGAACATTCCCTTTGGAAAATTAGCTTCAGGAAAATAACTGGAAGAACTTATGCATAATATGAACTCACTGAAGACTGCCATGGCACCAGCCCTTGGACAAACAGCTTATCTTAATTAAACCTGTTTTTCTTCAAACAAACCAGTGAAGAATACAGTCCAAAACTATGGTTCGAATTTTCGGTTTACATCAGCAAACTCACTAGACTGGAATAGTTACAGATTTCTCCCTGTTTTACCACAGTTGCTGCTAACATAATAAATCTGAAACCAAATCAGGAACTACTCATTTTATTTCACAATAAGCTATGTAGTCAGACTCCTATTATTTCATCTCCTTGTACAGCTTCTTTACAGGGGATGGGAAGGCATCTGTTTTAATGTATCTTATAACTTTTGGTAGGTTTGGAAAACATTATTTTGATATGTTAAAGAGATAGATTGCCTTGATTTCACTCTCTCTTTTCAACTGGATGTGTAGCATTCCAGATCAAAAATTTAAAACCATGCGTTTGGAATGCTGAATTCAGAGCAAAACTAGTACCATACATATTGCACATTTATCAGTATCTACAAAGAGAAAATCCACTTCTAAAGCATTAATGGAAATTATTACAAATGGGATGCTGCCATTTCTGTTCAATGCAAATACTGTTAAGGAGTACTCTGGACTTAAGTGAATATAGCAGATATTAATTTAAGCAAAAACGAGTCTTCAGTTCTCATTGTAAGCAGTAAATTAACATTAAACTGGCTCACAGAATACCAGCCATATTCACATAACTCCAGAATATTCCACAACAATATAGTTATCAAAAAACAATTAGCAATAATTAATTTCTTGATATTTAAAAGTTTATATATCATTTTGAATATGTGGTCCTAAAGCTAATGTGCAATTTGATTAATATAATAACAAGTTGCCAATTATTAGCAATATTTTTATGACTAATGTAACCAGTACATAAAAAGAACCAAAGTCGCCTCATTATGGAAGGATGTGGAAGCTTTGGAGAGGGTGCAGAGGAGATTCACCAGAACGCTGCCTGGATTAGAGAGCATGTCTTATGAAAAAAGTGAGCTAGGACTTTTCTCCTTAGAGTGAAAGACAATGAGAGGTCTCTTGATGAAGGTATACATGATATAGATTGAGCATACAGCCAGCACCTTTCTCCCAGGTTAGAAATGGCTGATATGAGAAGGCGTAATTTTAAGGAGATTGGAGGGAGGATGTCAGAAGTAGATTTTTTTTAACATCGAGAGTGGTGGGTACATGGAACGTGCTGCCAAGGTGGTGGACAGGTATATACATTTGGGGCTTTTAAGAGGTTCTTCAATAGCACATGGATGAAAGAAGAAGTGGAGGGTTATGTGGCAGGGATGGGTTAGATTGATCTTGGAGTAGGTTAAAAGGCCAGCACAACACTTTGGGCTGAAGGGCCTGTACTGTGTGGTACTGTTCTATGTTCTCTGTTAATATTTTAGAGCAAGGTTAAATTTTAGTAACTTTAATTTCAAAGAGCATCAAAGTAAAGTGAATAGCAGGCTAGATCCATGGAAGCCCCAGATGGGCCTTGCCATTATGGTGGAAAGCCCTTGTTTGCTGTGACTAATGTGTTGGTTTAAAAATCTGAACAGTGCATTTATTTGAATTTCTTAGTTAAATTGTCATGAAGCTGGTCTCTCTCTAACAATTTTTTAATAATTCCCCAAAAAATAAATGGTAAGATAAATTTTTGAGAGCAGATGAGTTACTTTTTGAGCAACCTTCAAGCTTAGTCGTGTAATTGTCAAAGGTGCTGACATGATGAGAGTTATTAACGTTCCATTAATGTAACATTAGTCACGCTGTTGTGATTCTGGCTACTTCTCAGCACTCTCATATACAGTACAGTGAGTACCTAATCAACGAAAATATGTCTTACTTTCAACAGTGAGTATGCCTGCATACCTAGGTTGAATGATTAACCCTGGCGATTATATATTACTTAGTGTAAAATGTGCGAAGGTTGCCAAATCTGCTATGACATCTAAGTGCAGAAAATGTCAATAAGTGTAGCTTGCATTTACTTTAGTCGCGAACGCAAGAAGGGAAAATATATGTACATCAAGCGGCTGAAAGGGTGGCAGTGTTATGAAGGTAGGCTTGCAGCAGAACCTAGCTGATGATGAGCACAGATCGGACAATCAATCCTTAACCTCACATTTTCCTGCTGTTCATTTCTAGAAGACTCAGTCCTCCAGAGTAAAAAGTGGCAATATTAAAACTTTGTTTATGTGGTTCATTTATTTAAATTAGATACCATAGGCAAATTAGCTTCTCGTTTCTGATGAGGCTACACCTCCAGTGTGCATCTAGCCATGCAAAATGGATACATACTCTCAGTGGCCACTTTATTAGGTACTTTCTTATCTGAGTGGCCACTGAGTGTATGTTCATGATCTTCTGCTGCTGCAGCCCATTCACCTCAAAGTTCGACATGCTGTGTGTTCTGAGATACACTTCTGCACCACTGTTGTAATGTGTGGTTATTTGAGTTACTGTCACCTTCCTGTCAGCTTGAACCATTCTCCTCTGACCTCTTTCACTTACAAGGCAGTTTTACCCACAGAACTGCCACTCACTGGATGTTTTTTGCCTCTCACACCATTCTCTGTAAACTCTAGAGACTTGTGTGTGAAAATCTCAGGAGATCAAACCATCCCGTCCGGCACCAATAATCATTCTGCAGTCAAAGTCACTAAGATCACATTATTTCCCCTTCCTGATGTTTGGTCTGAACAACAACTGAACCTCTTGACTATGTCTGCATGCTTTTGCACATTGAGTTGCTGCCACATAATTGGCCGATCAGATATCAGCATTTAAGAGCAGGTGTACAGGTGCAGCTAGTAAAGTAGCCGTTGAGTGTAGATCAATACGCTTCAGTATTGTTCGTAGGTTGCGTTACAACAACCAAGGAACCCAATTTGGCCCCTGAATTAATCTGACTCACAAAACAATCCCATTGTCACATTAGTTTTCCCTGCATCTAATTTCACTACATTCCCATCTAT
The DNA here is from genome assembly GCF_030144855.1 of Hypanus sabinus. Taxonomy (NCBI): domain Eukaryota; kingdom Metazoa; phylum Chordata; class Chondrichthyes; order Myliobatiformes; family Dasyatidae; genus Hypanus; species Hypanus sabinus. Next base: position 81,263,442 of record NC_082711.1, read on the forward strand.
TTCCCTCAGGCTCTACCGTATTTACCACATTTAATGAACTGTGAAATCTACACAGTCACAGGGAGAACGTGAAAAGTCTACACAGATGTCACTGGAGTCCAGGTCTGAACGTGGGTTGTGAGGCAGCAGTTGTACTGGCTGCATCACTGCGCTGCCTTAATTGGTTCATACTCTTGTCCGTAAGGATTTATCTGCTTTTCACCACTGGACCCAAAGATAGAAGTTACAGTGAGCAAGTCTGATTGGCAGGACAAGGAGAGAGGGAAGTCCGACGGGCTGAACTGCCTTTATTTATTGAGATACAACACGGCCCTTCAGGCAGCACCACCCAGCAACCCCCAATTTAACCCTAGCTAAACCATGGACAATTTACAATGACCAAATAACCTACCAGCCAGTATGGCTTGGGACTGGGGGAGAAAACTGGAGCACCCAGAGGGGGCCATGGACCAACATGTCAGAACAGGAATGGGAATAGGAATTATAACGGTTGGTCACTGGGAAATTTTGCTTTTGGTGGATAGAGCCCGGGGGCTCGACAATGCAGTCCTCCATTATACATCGGGTCTCACCAGTGTGGTGGAGGTTGTATTGGGAGTACTGGATACAATAGACAGCCCCAACAGATTTGCAGTTGTAGTGAAAGGACTGTTTGGGTCTGTCTGGAAGGTGATTGGCAGGTGTAGTATTTCTGCTGTCTGCAGGGATATGTGCCAAGTGGGAGATAAGTGAGGAGGGACGAATGGACAAGGGTGTCACAGAAGAAGTGCCCCTATGGAGGTGGTGGGTGAGGACAAGAGGAACTCTATTCCTGTTAAGGCAGCAGGAAGATGGGGTGAGCATAAATGTCTGTGAAATGGAGGAAATGTGGGTGAGGGCAGCATCAATGGTGGAGGAAGGGAAACCCCGTTCTTCGAAGAAGGAAGACATCTCCAATGTCCTGAAAAGCAAAGTCTCATCCTGGGAATAGATATGGTGGAGATGAAGGAACTGAGAAAAAGGAAGAACATTTTCACATGAGACAGGGTGGGAAGAGATAGCCATGGGAATCTGTCAGTTTATAAAAGTGATCAATAGACAGTTTGTTTCCAGAGATGGAGACAGAGAGATCAAAAAAGTGGGGAGAGATATCAGAAATGGACCGAGTGAACTTAAGGGCAGGGTGGAAGTTGGAAGCAAGGTTAATGAAATTGATGAGCCCAACATGGGTCCATGAAGCAGTCCCAATGCAGTTATCAATGTATCAAAGAAAGAGTTGGGGAGCATTACCAGGAAGGCTTGGAACATGGACTGTTTTACAAAACCAACAAAAAGTCAGGCATAGCTAGGGCCCATGTGGGTATCCATGGCTACCCCTTGAGTTTGGAGAAAATGGGAGGAGCTGAAGGAGAAATCATTGAGGGTGAGGACCAGATCTGGTCAGGCGGAAGAGCATGGAAGTGGAGTGGAGCTGGTTGGATCTTCCATTGAGAAAGAAGTAGAGAGATTTAAGACCATCTTGATGGGGAATAGAAGTGTACAAGGATCGGACATCCATGGTGAAAATGAGGTGGTCAGGACCAGGGAATTGGAAGTTGTCGAGATTGAGAGTTGTGAAGTGTCACAGATGTACATGGGAATGAACTGAACCAAGGGGGGAGAGAATGGAGTCAAAGTACCCTACAACTTCAGTAGGGTAGGAGCAGGTGGTAGGTGGTAATGTAGTTCCCTAGGTGTATATCCCATTTTAAGTAAAGCAGAACAATCATCTGCTTAAGTATTGGCCAATCAATCTATCTGCAATGCATTGTCAAGGAAGGTTTTATGAACAGTGCTGAGAGATAGCACTTATTCACCAATAACCTGTTCACATATGCAACATTCATCTTTTTTCCACCCAAACACACTTATCTCCATCTTAATCCCAGATTAAGGTATGGACATGAACTGAACCCTAGGATAGAGCTCAATGTCACTGTACTTGACAGCAAGGCAACGTTTAATTGAGTTTTTATCATCAAAGATCTCCAGCAAACCTGAAAGTGACGAGAATTAATACAAAAACTCTCCACTGATGATATGACTTAATGCACAAAAATTGTTGTGGTTACCATGCAGGCAGGACACTATAGAGAAAGTGCAGAGGAGATTTACAAGAACATTGCCGGGATTGGAGGGTGTACTTTATGAGAGTAGGTTGAGTGTACTTAGCCTTTTCTCCTTGGTGTGACAGAGGATGAGAGGTGACCTGATAGAGGTGATGAGAGGCATTGATTGTGTGGATAACCAGAGGCTTTTTCCCAGGGCTGAAATGGCTAGCATGAGAGAGCACAGTTGTAAGGTGCTTGAAAGTAGCTACCAAGGGGATGTCAGGGGTACGTTTCTCACACAGAGAGTGGTGGGTGTGTGGAATGCACTGCCAGCAGTGGTGGTGGTGGAAGCAGATACAATAGGGTCTTTTAACAGCCTCTTAAATGGGTACATGGAGTTTAGAAAAATGGAGGGCTATGAGCTAAGGAAATTCTAAGCAGTTTCTAGAGTAGGTTATGTGGTTGGCACAACATTGGGGCCTGTAATATGCTGTAGATTTCCATGTTTTGTTCAGGCAGCATTTATGGAGAAGAATAACTGGACTCTTCCATGTTCCATGAAACAAACACAGTCACAGGGACAATGTACAAACTTGTTACCAAGCAGCAGAGGGAACTGAACTCCAGGTGGCCGGTACTGTAAGGAATTGTGCAAACCACCAGGCCCCTTTTAGTTCCATTTTGATGCAAGAAACTTGACAGGTAAGGCAAGTGAACTCTGGGCATTTGCAGGCACATGAGACTGGGATATTATAGCTATGGTTGAGTGATGGGCAGGATTGGCAGCTCAGTGTTCCTAGGTATAGCTGCTACAGGCAAAATAAGGTGGAAACACAATACAACTGCAGATGCTGTGGATCAAAGAATACAAACTCAACGCTGGAAGAACTCAGCAGGTCAGGCAGCATCCGTGAGAAAAGAGTAGCCAATGTTTCGGGCCGAGACCCTTCATCGGGAATGGGGGGGAAGAGAGGACCGAAGCCCAGTAATAGAGATAGGGGAGGGGGAAGGGCCTAGAGGTGTCAGATGGAAAACCAATCAGAGGAAAGGTAAAGGGGGGAGGGGGAGGGGATAAGCATGAAAGAACTGTAGAGATAAAGAAGCAGAAAGTTGAAAGGGGAGAGAGGCAGAGAGGGACCTGGGATAGGAGAAGGGGGAGAGGGAGGGAATTACCGGAAATTGGAGAATTCAATGTTCATACCACCAGGCTGGAGGCTACCCAGACAGTATATGAGGTGTTGCTCCTCCAACCTGTTTGGCCTCATCATGGCAGTAGAGGAGGCCATGTATCGACATATCTAGATGGGAATGAGAGGCAGAGTTGAAGTGGGTGGCAACCGGGAGGTCCTGTCTATTGTGACGGACAGAGCGTAGGTGCTCAACGAAGCAGTCCCCCAATCTGTGTCGGGTCTTGCCGATGTAGAGGAGGTCACACCGGGAGCACCAGATGCAATAGACGTCTCTAGCAGACTCACAGGTGAAGTGTTGCCTCACCTGGAAGGACTGTCTGGGGCCCGGAATGGTGGTGAGGGGGGAGGTGTGGGGGCAGGGGAGCCAAGTTTCAGATTATACAACAGTGCAGGATATTTGTGGAGGAGCAACCATTCAGGCTACAAGGGGAGATCACTTTGATGCAGTTGTGTTATCGCCCCCACCCAGTAGTCAAGGCAATCACAGATAGCTGTAATGAGTTATAATAGCAGATGGTTTTAACTTCCCCAATATTGACTGGAACTACTGCAGTGAAAGTAATTTATTAATGTTGTCTCAAGCACTGTGTAGATAGCCCTACACCGGAGGGGACAACACTCAACCTCCTATTGGGAAATGAAGTGGGAAAGCTGACTGAAGTTTCAGTGGGGAGCTGTTTACACCGACAACAATGATTCTACTTGTTTTTAAATACTTATGGAAAAGGATAGGACTGGTCCACAATCAGGGCAAGGATAGTTTTACAACATGTAACATGGACCAGTAATACATAGGAATAGACTCCTTGACCCACAATGCCTATACTGAACATAATTACCAAATTAAATTGATTTAATATCCCTCCATTCCCTGCACATTCACGTGCCCATCTAAAAGTCTCTTAATCACCACTGCTGTATCTGGTTCCAGCACCAACCCTGGCAACATGTTCCATTCTCTGTGTTAAAAAAACATGCCCTGAACATCTCCTTTAAACTTTCTCCACTGACCTTAAACCTGTAGTATCTGTCATTTTCACTCTGGGAGAAAGATTCTGGCTGTCTACCATATCTATGGTTCTCAATACTTCATAAACTTCAAACTTGTCTCCCATCAGCCACAGAATAAACAGTCAAAGCTTGTCCAATCTCTCCTTATGGGCATTAGGCAGGAACTTCCCGGTCGTTCAAACAATTTCATATTTGTGCAGCAGATGGAATCCATTATATCTAAGATAGTAATCTTGGACCTGTCTTACACATGCACTTCAGATGCTGAACCAAAGTTGACCACAGAGTCAGTATCATTGTCATTGTGAACAGTCTACAAAACATAGAACAAAAGTCTATTTATGCAGTCTGAGACAGTGCATTTGCATGTCAAATTAACAAGAATGAGTTCAAAGCTCAAAGTAAATTTTGTTTATCAAGGTACATTTGTGTCACCATATATAACCTTGAGATTAATTTTCTTGTGGGAATACTCAACAAATCTATAGAATAGTAACTCTAACAGGATCAATGAAAGATCAGCCAGAGTGCAGAAGCCAACAAACTGTGCAAATGCAAATATAAACAAATAAATAACAAGAACATGAGATAATGAGGTAAAGAGTCCTTGAAAGTGATATCATTGGTTGTGGGAACATTTCAATGATGGGGCAAGAGAAGTTGACTGTAGTTATCCCCTTTTATTCAAGAACCTGACGGTTGAGGGTTAGTAACTGTTCCTGAACCTGGCGGTGTGAGTCCTGAGGCTCCTGTAGCTTCTACCTGACGGCTGCAGCAAGAAAAGAGCATGGTGTGGGAGGTGAGGATCTCTGATGATGGATGCTGCTTTTCTATCACAGCATTTCATGTAGCTGTGCTCAGTGGTTGGAAGACTTTACCCATGACGTACTGGGCCGAATCCATTACTTTTTGTAGCATTTTCTGCTCAAAGGTTTCCTGTGATGCAGCCAGTCAATTTCCTCTCTACTACACACCTACAGAAGTCTGTCAAAGTTTTAGATGTTACACTGAACCTCTACAGATGCCTAAGGAAGTAGAGGCACTGCCACACTTTCTTCGCAATTGCACTAATGGGCTGGGTCCAGGACAGGTCCTCTGAATAGAAACTCCCAGGAATTTAAAGTTGCTGATGCTCTCCACCTCTGATCTTCTGACGAGGACTGGCTCATGGAAATCTGGTTTCCCTCTCCCGAAGTCTATAATTAGTTCCTTGGTCTTGCTGACATCAAGTGAGAGATTGTTAGTCAGATTTTCAGTCTCCCTCCTACATGCTGATTCATCGCCATCTTTGATTCAGCCCATAATAGTGGCATCATCAGCAAACTTGAATTATGGCACTGGAGCTCTGCTTGGCCTCACAGTCAGGATAATAAAGCGAGTAGAGCAGGGGGCCAAGCACGCAGCCCTGTGGTGCACCTGGGCTGGTGGTGATCACGGAGGAGATGTTGTTGCCAATCTGAACTGACTGGTGTCAGCAAGTGAGGAAATCCAGGATCAAATTAAACAAGGAGGTATTGAGGCCAATGTCTTCGAGTTTACTGATTGGTTTTGAGAGGACGATGACATATCCCTCTCATCCAATTACGTATCCAAATTTCTCTTAAATATTGATATTGACCCCACATTGACCATTTGCACTGACAGCTCATTCTGCACTCTCACCACCCTCTGAGTGAAGAATATGCCCCTCGTGCTCCCCTTAAATATGTCACCTTTCACCCTTAACCCATGACCTCTTCTTGTACTCTCACCCAACCTCAATGGAAAAAGCCTGCTTGCATTTGCCTTATCTGTACTCCTCATAAATGTGTATACTTTTATCAAATCTTCCCTCAGTCTTCCATGTTCCTTACAACTCAGGTGTTCAGGTCCCAGCAGATAGAACTGAGGATTGTTGCCGGTAGTCCTGGGCATCGCTCAGGTTGCTTACGTTCACAAGCCTCGAACAATGAAACCCAATGAGGTAAGGTGGTCAGCAAGGCCCAGTGTAGATGGGTGGTAATATGAATTGCCTGGCCTCATGATCTCAGGGGTTGGTCCTGCAGCAGAGGGAATGTAGTATGTGGGCCAATAGCTCCTGCTGCAGGCAGCTCCAGAAAGGTGTTTTATGAAAACACTGTCCAAGCAGGTTTTTCCCAAATTAGGGTATAAAAATCCCCAATGTGCTAATATGTAAACTGCTTCAATGGCAAACATTAAATGTGTCTAGCCTGTGTATTAATGTTTCCACTCACTATGGTACAAACACCTAGAAGAACAATGTTTGTGTAACCTAACTCACCTCTTGCAAAACGTTGTTTTCAAAAGAAAAGCTACAGCTGGAACAGGGTAACCATGAATAATCTTGGGCAACTGTAGCACAAACTTGGATTTCATGATTTATTGTTTATAAGTAGTTTAAAGGATAATTCATTAACCATAAATACTTGTACTATTTACAATGATCCTTGTCAGTGGATTTCAAAGTTTATACCTTCTGCTAGTGTATTAAATAATTATTTGGCAGTATATTCAAATATTAGACCAAAAGACATAGGAGCAGATTTCAGCTATTCAGCCCATCAAGTCTGCTCCACCATTTCATCGTGGCTGATCCATTTCCCTCCCAACACTATTCTCCTGCCTTCTCCCCCTGACCTTTCATGCACTGACGAATCAAGAACCTTATCAAACTCTGCCTTAAATACACTGAATGACCTGGCTTCCATAGTCACCTGTGGCAATGAATTCCACAGATTCACCACCTCCTGGCTAAAGAAATTCCTGCTCATCTCCATTCTAAATGGACGTCTCTCTATTCTGAGGCTGTGCCCTCTGGTCCTAGCCCTTAATAGAAAACATCCTCTGCACATCCATTCTATTTAGGCCTTTTAACATTTGATAGGTTTCAGTGAGAATCCCCCCTCCTGTACCCCCATCCTTCCAAATTCCAGCAACTAAAGGCCCAGAACTGTCCATTGCACCTCATGTGATAAGCTTTTCATTCCCAGAATCATTCTTGTGAACCTTCTCTGAACCCTCTCCAATGTCAGCACTTTCTTTCTTAAGGTGCTCAAAACTGTTTACAAAACTCCAAGTGTCTTATAAAGCCTCAGCATTATATCCTTGCTTTTATCTTCCAGTCCTCTCAAAATGAATCGTAACATTGCCTTCCTCACCACTGACTCAACCTGCAAATTAACCTTTAAGAAACCCTACATGAGGACTCCCAGGGAAATTTGCACCTTGGATTTTTGAATGTTCTCCCTGTTTAGATAATAGTCTATGCTTCTACCAATGAGCATGATCATACTCTTTGTAACACTGGTATTCTATCTGCCACTTCTTTATCCATTCTCCCAATCTGTCTAAGTCCTTCTGCCACCACTCTGTTTCCTCAACACTATATGCCACTCCTCCTATCTTCGTATCATCCACAAACTTGGCCATAAAGCCATCAATTCTGGCATCCAAATCATTGCCATACAGCGCACAAAGCAGAAAACCACTAGTCAGCAACAACCAATCAGAAAAGGCTCCATTTATTCCACTCGTTGCTTCCTGCCAATCAGCCAATGTTCTATCCATGCTAGTACCTTTACTGTAATACTATAGGCTCTTATCTTGTTAAGCAGCCTCATATGTAGCACCCTGTCAAAGGCCTTTTGAACACAACACCTCCTGGTCCTCCTTTGTCTATCTTGCTTGTTATTCCCTCTAACAATTTGAATAGATTTGTCAGGCAAGATTTTCCCTTTAGGAAACCATCCTGACTTCAGCTCATTTTATCATGTCTCCAGGTACCCCGACTTCAACATCTTCCCAACCCCTGAGTTTATACTAACTGGCCTATAACTTCCTTTCTTCTGCCTCTCTCCCTTCTTGAAGAGCGGAGTAACATCTACAATTTTCCAGTCCTCTGGAACCATGCCAGAATTGATTGATTCTTGAAAAATCATTACCAATGCCTCCACAACCTTTCACAACCCTGGGGAGAAGTCCATCTGGTCCAGGTGACTTTCTACCTTCAGACGTTACAGTTTCCCAAGCACCTTCTCCCAAATGCACTTACTTCTGTCCCCTGACACTCTTGAACTTTTGGCATGCTGCTAGTGTCTTCTACAGTGAAGTCCGATGTAAAATACTTTTTCAGTTTTCTGCCATTTCCTTGTCCTCCATTACTACCTTTCAAATGTCATTTTCCAGTGGTCCAATATCTACTCTCACTTCTCTTTTATTCTTTATATATCTGTAAAAAAAACCTTTTGATATCCTCTTTGATATTATTGGCTAGCTTACCCGTCATATTTAATCTTTTCCCCCTTATTAGTTGTCTTCTGTTGATTTTTAAAAACTTCCCAGTCCTTTAATTCCCCACTTATTTTTGCTCTATTATATACCTTACTTTTGTTTTTTATGCTGGCTTTGACTTCCTTTGTCAGCCACAGTTGCTTCATCCTGCCTTGAGAATACTTCTTCTTCAGGATATATCTGTTCTGTGCCTTCTGATGACTCCCAGAAACTTCAGCCATTGCTGCTAGTGTCCTCTTCTAATTAATTTCAGTCGACTCCTCTCTCATGCCTATGCAATTCCTTTACTCCACTGTAATAGTGATACATTTGACCTCAGCTTCTCCCTTTCAGATTGCAGGGTGAATTCTATCATATAATGATAACTGTCTTCTAAGGGTTCCTTTACCCTAAGCTCCCTAATCAAATTCGGTTCATTATATAACAACCAATCCCAATGACTGAAATTTACTTACCACCCCACCAGCCTCCGGGGCCAACCTATAATTCTCTGTAAATTCCGCCACCTCCAACAGGATCCCACTACCAAGCACATCTTTCCCTCCTCTCCTCTTTCTGCTTTCTGCAGGGATTGCTCTCTACACGACTCCATTGTCCATTCGTCCCCACCATCCCTTCCCATTGATCTCCCTCCTGGCACTTATCCTTGTAAGTGGAACAAGTGCTACACCTGCCCTTACACTTCCTCCCTCACCACCATTCAGGGCCCCAGACAGTCCTTCCAGGTGAGGTGACACTTCACCTGTGAGTCGACTGGTGTGGTATACTGCGTCCGGTGCTCCCGGTGTGGCCCTTTATATATTGGTGAGACCCGACGCAGACTGGGAGACCGTTTCGCTGAACACCTACGCTCGGTCCGCCAGAAAAAGCAGCATCTCCCAGTGGCCACACATTTTAATTCCACGTCCCATTCCCATTCTGATATGTCTATCCATGGCCTCCTCTACTGTCAAGATGAAGCCACACTCAAGTTGGAGGAACAACATTTTATATACCGGCTGGGTAGCCTCCAACCTGAAGGCATGAACATTGACCTCTAACTTCAGTTAATGCCCCTCCTCCCCTTCTTACCCCATCCCTGAGATATTTAGTTTCTCTCCCCCTCCTTTTTTTTCTCTCTCTCTGCCCATCACTCTGCCTGTTCTCTATCTCCCTCTGGTGCTTCCCTCCCCCTTTCTTTCTCCTTAGGCCTCCCGTCCCATGATCCTTTCCCTTCTCCAGCTCCATATCCCTTTTGCCAATCACCTTTCCGGCTCTCAGCTTCACCCCACCCCCTCCGGTCTTCTCCTATCATTTTGCATTTTCCCCTCCCCCTCCTACTTTCAAATCTCTTAGTATCTTTCCTTTCAGTTAGTCCTGACGAACGGTCTCGGCCCGAAACGTCAACAGCGCTTCTCCCTATAGATGCTGCCTGGCCTGCTGCGTTCCACCAGCATTTTGTGTGTTTTGCCCTATCATCTGCCTTTCCTTCCTGACAGTCCCACATACACTGCCTTGTAAACCAAAAGTCCTATCCTCAGCCCTATCATTCAGGTTCCCATCCTCTTGCCAAATTAGTTTAAATCCTCCCCAGTTGCCTCAGCAAACCTGCCTGCAAGGATATTGGATACCCCTCTGGTTCAGGTGTAACCCGTCCCTTCTGTACAGATCATACCTTCCCCAGAAGAGATCCCAGTGATCTAGAAATCTGAAAAACTGCTCTCTGCACCAGTTTCTCAGCCACACATTCATCTGCCAAGTGATCCTATTCTTACCCCCACTGGCACATAGCAGAGGCAGGAATCCAGAGACTGCCACTCTGCAGGTCCTGCTTTTCAGCTTTCTGCCTACAGGAGCTCCCTAAATTCTCTCTTCAGGACGTCCTCACTTTTCATACTTCAGCCGTTGGTGCCTATACATACCAAGACTTCAGGCTACTCACCCCCCCTTTTAGAATGTCGTAGACCCAGTCCGATATGGCTTGAATTGCTGCTAGCTCCTCATAAATCTGGGTCCAGCTCTGACAATGAAAATGAGGAGGAAGGCAACAAGAGGCAGCTCTTCAGTGGTCAGACTTTCAGAAAGTAACTGACTGTAACACCCCTGAATGTGACCAATGCCCCATGCCTACCTCTGTAACTACTCTGCAAGAATACAGGGAACCATAGTACAGTAACTTCAAATAGTCATGCAAGAACATTCCCTTAGTGCCTGCTGAAGGGTAGGAATAGAAAAGGTTAATAACTAGTAACAAAGGATATAGCTTATACAGATATTGTCATTGGGAACCAATGATAGGGGTCATCAGTAGAGAGATGGGTCATCAGTAGAGAGATGGGATGCATCTGTAACTGCAGCATGGTACAGAGGCTTGATGGTTACGTAATAGCATGCTGCTATTGTCATAACTGAAACTAAGAAGTGCAGTTAACTAAGTTAGACTTAACTGTTCAATCTGTAACAGATTAGTTTTACTGTTTTCTAAATAATGATATATACAGAGAAACGTAGCCATCAAAACTTAATTAAATTTTCCGTGTACTCACATATACAGGGAAATGCTGAAGGCTGTCCCAAAACCATGTTTGGGTAGATCGCTGTTGACTGGAGGTGTGTAAGATGATGAGAGGCATTGATCGTGTGGATAGTCAGAGGCTTCTTCCCAGGGCTGAAATGGCTAACACGAGAGGGCATAGTTTTAAGGTGCTTGGAAGTAGGTACAGAGGAGATGTCGGGGGTAAGTTTTTTTTAAAAAACGCAGAGAGTGGTGAGTGAGTGGAATGGGCTGCCGGCGACAGTGGTGGAGGTGAATACGATAGGGTTTTTTAAGAGACTCTCAGATCAGTACGTGGAGCTTAGAAAAACAGAGGGCTATGGGTAACCTGATGTAATTTCTAAAGTAAGTACATGCTCAGCACAGCATTGTGGGCCGAAGGGCCTGTATTGTGCTGTAGGTTTTTTTCTGTGTTTCTAACATCTCATAGCATAATCCTCAGCTAGCAACTTTTACTCTTGTAAAATCTGTTATCAACAAAATTAAAGCTCATCCATTAGATAGCAGAGTATTTTGCCAGTTATGCCAAGATAATGATGAAGAATTTGAATGCTTACTTCTTCACAATGAAGTGCGTTGACTGTCAAAAGGCTGCTGCTTAAAACATTTCTTTGATCTTTTTGACATGTGATTGAATTTTTCCTGAAAGTCGTCAAGAAATTGGAAAACAAGATTGAACTTTTACGTGGAGATGTGGCATAGTTAGCTGGTGGGTATGACAAAATGAACATTCTAAATATGAAACTGCAGGGTGAGAATTTCAGTTTAATCCTGGAGAAAAGTGTACTATCCACTTTAATTGGAAAATTGGAAATATATAAGCAGAATATTGGGAGAAGAATTTTCTCAGTTTCGGTGCATGGAAAATAAGGTACTTTCTTTCACAGACGGTGATTTGCAAGAGTACTGCTTATTACTATAGTCATTGAAGAAGGATTTTCAGAATCGATTCAAGGATTTGAACAATTTGGAAATTCCAGATCTGGGTAACTCTTTGCAAGGTGGAAGAACAGGAAGAGAGCTTGCAAGAAGAAATGATCAAAATTCAGAATTAAGAAGAAACAGAACTATTTTTCAAAAATGTCGGCTTTTGTGGTATGTTGCTACACTGTCTTATGGAGTTTTCAGGTCTTTGGAGAAGAGCCAAACTGCTCTTCATTGCATTTCCATCCTCCTACCTCATCAGTGTCAAAATGGTTGTTGTGATGTGTTTTGTGTGGTAGTGCAGTGGGTCTTACTTGTCGCTCTCTCTTTCAGCTTCCACCGCTGGCTAGCAGTCTCGTGAAAAGGAGAGCTGAATACATAAGTCTCTCCCTGCCAGTACATAGCCTCCCCAACAGCAAGCTTCATGTAGTGCCTTCTCGCTGGTGACAGACAGAAACTGAACTCCTTCTGGACTCAGGCTGAATTACAGAGTACAGGGAGGAGGTCTGGCCCCTGCACATGTCGGACGCAGGGTCAACGGTATGTGAGCATGCCCTGGTGTTTGTGAACCAGATCCCCAGCTATGGGTAAATACCCCCACTTCCTTGTGGGCAGCCTAGGCAGAAACAAAGGTTATGGGAGTAAACCCAGATAGCAGATCTGGAGTGGAGTCCCTAAGGTAGCTGAACACTATTGAACATCATTCTGGCAGCTCCTGCAGTCAATCTGGTGCCAAACATATTGCATCATAATCTTTCCTTTGGACTACACCGGTGAGGCCGAGATGACCGGGCATCACAGGATTTCCACACCTCCTGCCCAGGCTTGTAATGATGATGTCATTACCCATTGCCCTTTGAGACAGACGGATGCCAACAACAACAACAAAGCCCTTGTTGAAAGAGGCTTCAGTGCAGTGAACCACATCCTCACAAAAAACAGAAACCGCTTGGACATTGTTATGGGAGGGGCTGAACATTTTTGCTCAGAATTTGAACCAGATATTTCAACTCTTGCTAAAAACCATCAAGCTCAAGGATTACAATTATATTGAAGCTGCTGTACAGTGCACAGGTACTGTGTAAGCTCAGTTTAAAGACAAATAAAAATTTAAAGCAGAATCACTAGTATATGGTAGACATGATTTTATGTTGTAAAGTATATTGTGCCTAAGAGAGGCATTGGCAAGTATGTAAGTGCTTTAGGGGGCATTGGCAAGTAAGAAGATGCTTTAGGAAAGCATTAGTAAGTATGCTTTTAGGGGGCTGTTGACAAATGTGGTTGCTTTGGGTGGGCATTGGCAAGTATGCAAATGTTTGAGGGGGTTGTTGGCAAGTATGAAAATGCTTTAGGGAGGTGTTGTGCTAAAAAAGGTTGGGAAACTGGTTTAAACACTAAGTTTTCTAATTTCAGCTAACCCACATTTCCCTGAGTTCCTTTCACATTCCGATCAGTTCAGCCACATTCTCTAATCATCTGCTGTTCTTTTCCAGTCTGCCACACTCCCCACCCCCCCATAACCCTTCTCCATCCACATTCCACTTGGGTTTCTTCTCCTTTGCTTCTTCATCTTTTTTTTTAATCTCATCCCTTTACCCCACCTCTTTTCATCTGTGCCACCCCCTCAAACTGGATCTACTTATCACCTACCAGTCACCCTCTTAACCTTCCCTCCCATGTCTGTGCCTCCAGATAGTCAGAACTCTGTCTGCTCCATTGCCTTCAGCAAGCTGGAAGCCCATACGCCCCCTGGTGGAAAGAGTCCTTCTTTTCACCTCAGCTAGGACTCCAATGCAGTGCTGCCACGTCTGGGAGGCCATTCCCTCCCAGCCTCTGCCTTTCTCCAATGGTTATCTCACTGTCAGTGCAATAACATCAGCCAGCTACAGCAATGGACCTCCTACTTAAAGATGTTCGATGGTCTTAATTAGTGCAGGCTGGCTTAATGGCGATATCTTCTCATAGCATTGGTCCCCTGCTGAGCTGTGGAGCCACTCGGATGAGCAATTAGTCCTGACTGCGGTCACGTAAACACAAAGTTGCAATGCTCTCAGGCACTGCTATCTCTTCACCTGTTTTCCAAATATACGTCAAGATCTCATTTCTTCACAATGAGGTAAATAGCGAGAGATCTAACATGACATGTTTTGTTACACAAATATTAGCTGCCCAAATTACCTTTGTCCTCTGCATCAGGGAATAAGATAAATTTTCTCCTGGAGTTAATCTACGACATAATGTTTGATAATAGAAGAGGAAGGGGGAGGGGGGGGAAGGAGAGAGTGGGGGAGGTGGGAGGGAAGGGGAGAAATGAGGGAAGATTGAGGCGGATGGGAAGAGGGAGGCAGAGGGAGGGAGGATTGGAGAGAGGGAGAGGGGAGAAAGAGAGTGAGAGGGAGGAGAGGGAGGGAGAGAAGGAGTGGGATGGAGAGGGAGAGAGGGAGGGGAGGGAAAGAGAGTGAGAGAGAAGGAAGGAGTGAAGAAAAGGGAAAGGCGAAAAGCAGGGACAGGGAAATGGAGAGGGGGAAAAGAAGAGGGGGGAAAGGGGGAGGGGAGGGAGAGAGTGAGAGAGAAGGAGTGGGAGAAGAGGGTGAGGGAGAGAGGGAGAAGGAGAGCAAGAGGGAGAGGGGAGAAGGAGAGGGAGAAAGAGAGGGGGAGTGGGAGAGTGAGTGAGAGAAGGGAGGAGGGAGGGAGAGGAGGAGGGGAGAAGAAGGGAGGGGAGGGGAGGGGAGAGGGAGAGAGAGGGAGGGAGAGGGAGATTGTAAATAATAGTTCAGAAAAATTGCACAAGGCTGTTGGCAGTGCTCTGCTCTCTGATCTCTGAACCAGTGGTGATTGGTTACAGTATAAACTTATGTATTCCAACTTATTTTTGACTGGGAATGTGATTAATGCATACTTTTAAATCTGGTTTTAACATGTTATATGAAGCAGTTACTATCTGTTTGCTAAACTAAATCTGGAAAATTTGGATAAGAGTCAGAAGTGGCAAACACTGACAAACCAGCACCAACAGGCAATAAATGTAACACAAGTGAATCTGCAGATGCTGGAAATAAATAAAAACACAAAATGCTGGCAGAACTCAGCAGGCCAGACAGCATCTATGGGAGGAAGTAGTGACGATGTTTCGAGCAGAAACCCTAAACTCCTGATGAAGGGTTTTGGCCCGAAACGTCGTCACTACCTCCTCCCATAGATGCTGTCTGGCCTGCTGAGTTCTGCCAGCATTTTGTGTTTTTTATTTAGGCAATAAATGTAATAGTCCTCCTTTGTCCAGACAGTTTCTTTATGCTAAAGCAGTTAATGTGCCAGTAAAAACCTTCTTTTGTTTACAATCACTCAGCATGAAGTGGTACCGCTATTTCATTTTCAGAACAACTGTGAATCTCACATTGGTTTACCAAATTGGATATAAAACTGTGTTTTGTAGTTGGATGTCTTGTTACTCCCTTGAATGGACAAAAGTATCCTGTTTGATTCCTTAAACAAGCTTAATCTCCCAATAAAAATATTTCCTTTATTTCCTCTTAAGAAAATGGAAAATTTATTTGCTGTTTGTCATATCCTAGTCCAAAAAAAACAAACAATATCTAGCCAGAATATCTCTCACAAAACTGGTCAAAGTTCAACCTGCCTGACAAGACAGCGTCTTTAACAATCGCTGTTGCCTGCAGCCTACCTTTAACGAGTGACTGGGTAGAAGTAATACAGCACAGAAATTGGCTACAACAGGGCAATGACAGTAATTCATTAGTTCAATGGGCTTTAAAACTTCAAGCATGTTATGAAATCTTTACTTCTATCCAAATGTTGGGAAATATTTAAGAGAGCATGGCTTTGAGTAAGATTTTGCCCAACTTCCATTTTTTTCATTCTAATTCTACAACTTTCACTATTGCACTCTAAATAATATCGGAAGAGAATAATAATTATTACTTTAATACTTGAGGACTGACTGGTCATAAACTGTGTATAGTAAGTTACAGAAGTAGTCAGTGAAGAACCTATCTTGTTTGAGCTCATTATGTCTCCAGTTCATCAGTGTGTACCTCTGGATGGACTCCTGTACTCTTCACTGACAATGACGATGTGATAGCAAGGATTCAAAGCTGTCAGAAGTGATGGTCATTAAGATTGGAATTGGTTTGGTCATGTGAGTTTGAGAAATTCCTCAGTACCTGATGCTTATAACAAAGCTTGCTATCTCTTCCATTCATGCTTCGTGTGGATTGAGACATATTTCGGGGAAATGTAATTGAAGTAGAGGTTAAGAATAAAGATACTTTGACTGAGGTCGTATTCAAACACAAGAAGCTGATCTTATTGGCTTAAGCAGAGCCAGGCAGTAATACAGTAACCCTAGCAAAATTACTTGCTCATGACAGATATCTCATTCAAAGGTAATAGAAAAAGTTGCAAATAATTTTCAGCCCTGTGCAGTCAGTGTTATGAGTATTTAGAAGTTAAGAGAGATTAGTGACTGGTCACAAACAAGTGAAAATTGGCAGATGCTGGAAATCCAAGCAACACACACAAAACGCTGGAGGAACCCAGCAGGCCAGGCAGTATCTGTGGAAAAGAGAGTCCTGCAGAAAAGCCTCAACTCAAAACTTTTTTCCATAGATGCTGCCTGGCCTGCTGAGTTCCTCCAGCGTTTTGTGTTGAGTGACAGGCCATTCTCTCATAGAATTGTGGCTTTCATGTATTGTTGAACTGGGTTGCAAGATAAATTTGTATGCAGACTAACCAATAAACACAGCATCTAAACATACCAGATCTAATGTTTCAATAGGCATGCAGGATCGATGCATTGATGCAAACTACTTCTATGAGTGCTTTGGAGTTCCTCTGACATAGAATATTAGTGCAAAAGTGGCACATGGGTGACTGGCTAGGGCAATGGCTGGTGTTCCAATATTGAGTTCACCTCATCTGAGTATGGAGTTTGTGAAACGTGAACTTTTCAGGGAAGCTTGCTACCATTGCAATGGGTGTAATTTACCATAAATGTGTCATTTTGGAGCAGCAATATGTTTAATTTTGTACAATAAGGGATAATAGTATTCTGGGCTAAACATTACACAGTGAGCCAGGTACCCACAATCAGGCAGGCACCAACACAGAGGAACTACAGACACAACATTAGGAAGGATGGGTATTGCAAGGAACATGCGGATAATACCATCAGTATTGTTGGTGGTGACAAAAAATAGCAATACTGTACCTATATTAAAGATTAATAATCAAGATATTGATATAACTCTATAAGTCTGTGAATCTTAAAGAAATTTCTAGAACTAGATAAAGATATGTTTTAAGCTTCATAGATTGACATTAAACAGCAAAAATACTCAAATGCACATCAAACCAAATGTTTAAGCAATCTACCATAATCTTAGATCTCAACCATCTACACTACAAGACCATAAGACCTCATTCTACTAAACTCCAGTGAGTTCAGGCCCAGAGCCACCAAATGGTCTTATACATTAACCCTTTCATTTCCAGGATCATACTTGTGAATGTCCTTTGGATCCTCTCATGATTCCAGGCTTGAACCTCCTTTCAACGTTCTCCAGTTTCAGCATGTTCTTTATTAGATAAGGGGCTCAAAACTGCCCACAATACTCCAAGTGTGTTCTGCCCACTGCCTTACAAAGCCTTCGCTTTAGATTCTTCCTTTTATATCTTTGACCTCTTGAAAAGAATGCATTTGCTTTTCTTACCCCCAATTCAACCTGCAAATTAACTGCTAGGGAATTCTGCATGAGAAATCCCTTTGCACCTCTGATTTTGAAATTTTTCTCCCCAGTTAGAAAATAGTCTGAATAGCCTGTGCTTTTACTCCTTCTATCAAAGTGCATGACCCTACACTATATTCCATTTGCCATTCTTTGCCTATTCCTCTAACCTGTTTAAGTCCTTCTGCAGACTTCCTGCACCTTCAACATGACCTTACTTTCCACCATCTACCTCACTAAAAGCTCAGAATAAATAAAGTACCATGGCATTGCTGAACATGTCACAGAGTGATTGAGTGATACCCACCACAGTGGAAGAGAAGGCAGTGGAACTGGTCTCTTTGGCTCTGCTATGACAATGAAGTACCCCTTATTAGGGCTATGGATGACAAAAAATACCTTCAGTCATGACATAATATGAAGAATTGGCAGGAAGAAAAATCGACACACACAAGATGCTGGAGGAGCTTAGCAAGTCAGGCAGCATCAATAGAGGGGAATAAAGAGTGGACACTTTGGGCCAAGGGCATTCATCAGAATTGGAAAGGTGGGGGAAGGAGCCAGAGTAAGAAGCTGGGGGGGTGGGGGAGAAGAAGGCACACAAGACGGCAGGTGACAACAAACTTTGATAAAGAACCTGGAGATTGGCAGAATGTTTCTCTGACATAAAGAAAAGTAAAAGTAAAGTAAATTTTATTATCAGAGTACATATATATCACCACATACGATCCTGAGATTCTTTTTCCTGGGGACATACTCAGCAAATCTATAGAATAGTAACTGTAACAGGATCAATGAAAGATCAAGTAGAACACAGAAGGCAAATGCAAATATAAATAAATAGCAATAAATAACGAGAGCATGAAATAACAAGATAAAGAGTCTTTAAAGTGAGATCATTGGTTGGGGAACATCTCAGTAGATGAGTGTCGTTATCCTCTTTTGTTCAAGATCCTGATGGTTGAGGGGTAGTAACTGTTCTTGAACCTAGTGGTGTGAGTCCTGAGGCTCCTGTAGCATCTACCTGATGGCAGCAGCGAGAAAGGAGCATGGCCTGGTTGGTGAGGATCTTTGTTGATGGATGCTGCTTTCCTACCACAGTGTTTCATGTAAATGTGCTCAATGGTTGGGAGGGCTTTATCTCCCAGTGATGTACTGGGTCTTTATTGAAAATACACCTTTCAATCTCACTCCTGCTCCCCACTTCTCTACCAGCTTGAAGGACAAGGACAGCAGCCATCTGAAAGTTGCTCAGCAAGCCACACAGACTTGGAAATACAAAGCAGCAATGCATTGTCTTTCACTGTCACTGGGTCAAGAACCTTTAACTTTGTCCCCAACAATTATGGGGGGTATACTCAACCTTAAAGACTGTAGTACTTCTAGAATTTCCACGAAATTCCACAAAAATCCATGATTTTCTCAAGGACAGTTAGGAATGAGCTCAGCCTATGAAGTTCATATCCCTTGAATGGACAAAAGAACGATGCACCTACACTAGATTTCCACTCAACCTTGCCAAAGAGTTGTCTCTGCCTCATCTACTATTAAAACAAAGGCAAACCATGGGAGTGGGGAAAAGAAATTTGAGGGTATCCGGGGGGGGGGGGGGCTGAAATGAGCATAACCATTATTAGCAAGGAGAATGTGCTTGGGAAGCTGAAAGGTCTGAAAGTCCTTACATTACCTGGACCAGATGAACTTAGGGCTCATTGTTAACGATGAAGTTTTGGGGTACTTGGAGGCACATGACAAAACAGCCAGAAGTCTACATGGTTTTCTTAAGGGGAAATCTTGCGTGACAGATCTCTTGGAATTCTTTGAGGAAATTACGGGCAGGATAGACAAAGGAGAGTCGTTTACTTGAATTTTCAGAAGGTGTTGTCAGGGTGTCGCATATGAGGCTACTGAACAACATAAGAATCCATGGTGCTATAGGGGAGATACTAGCTAGCATGAATAGTAGATTGACTGTATGACAGAAAGCAAACAGTGGGAATTCAGGGGACCTTTTCTGGTTGGCTGCTGGTAACTATTGGTGTTCTCAGGGGTCAATGTCGGGTCCACTACTTTCCAGTTATACTTAATGATCTGGATGATGGAATCGATGGCTTTGTGGCCAAGTTTGCAAACAATATAAAGGCAGGTGGAGGGGCAGGTAGTGTTGAGGAAGTTGGGAGTCTGCAGAAGACCTTGGAGAGATTAGGTGAATTGACTAGAATATAAAAGCAAGGATGTAATGCTGAGGCTTTATACACTGTTGGTCTGACCACACTGTTGGTGTGAACAGTTTTGGGTCCCATATATACTGGCACTGGAGAGCATCCAGAGGTGATTTATGAGAATGGTCCTGGGAACTAAAGCATTAACATACGAGGAGAGTTTGATGGCTCTGTGCCTGTACTTGCTACAGTTGAGAAGAATGAAGGGAGATCTCATTGATTTCTACAGAATATTGAAAGGGCTGGGTAGAGTGGACATGGAGAGGATGTTTCAAATAGTGGGAGAGTCCAAGACGAGAAAGCAAAGCCTCAGAATAGAAGGATGTCCCTTTCGAACAGAGATGAGGGGAATTTCTTTAGCTAGAGGGTGGTGACCATGTAGAATTCGTTACCACAGACAGCCGTGGCACATTATTGGGTGTATTTGAAGTAGAGGTGGATAGATTCATGATTAGTAAAGAACGTGAAAGGGTTTTGAGAAGGAGGCAGGAGGCTGGGGTTGAGAGGGAAAATAAATCAGCCATGATCAAATGGTGGAGAAGACTAAAGGGCGAAATGGCCTAACTTTTCTCCCATGTCTTATGATCTAAGATCAATTTATGAGGAAAACACAACAGACATAGCAAACTAGAACTGAACTCTACAGGCAGTAGAAGACAACTACCCTAGCATAGAACTGGATGTAGCTGCTGCGATGTAAAAAAATCTTGCCTCTAAAACAAATGAATAAACGCAAGTCTAATGAGATGCACTGATTCAAACACAGATCTGAATGCGGTAACTAAGCACTTTCAGTGTGGATTCCATGAATTGTTTACGAACAGAAGTTGCATAAGCTGGGGGGAAAGAAATATGATACTGAAGGAATTTGAAAGCAAGATATTGTTGCAGCTGCATACTAAAACATTTGCATGAAGTGAACACGAAGGCAGTGGTCAGAAGATTTATTTACAGATGAAAAGAAGGACAGAGTCCTTCTGGAACAGAGTCTCCTGAAGCACCATATGTGGGAAATGGCTTTAAAACCATTCCAGCAGGGCCATATACTGTAGATTATTGTGAAAATGAAGTGGATAGCTTTTCAAAGTACTTTTACTATCAAAGTAAGTATACATTATGCAACCTTGAGATTTGTCCCTTATAGACAGACACAAAAGAAAGAAAATGCCAGAAGAATCCATAAAAAAAGACCATCAAACGCACACTGTGCAGAGATGGTAAAAAACAATCATGCAAACAATAAAGGTGAGCCCATAGCATTCAGGACAAAATTGAGCCCACAGACATGAAGCCTGGAGCAGGCCGCAGCCTCAGTTCAGCGCAGAGCGAGTAACCGTCAAGAAGCAGTGAGCTGAACCAGCCCGACCCTCAACGCTGGTCTAGACACCCTGTCTTTTCAATCTGGCCCAGCGTCTAAATCGGCCAAATATCGTGTCAGTCTTTGCTCTAGGACCTGGGCCCTGTGGCTTTGATATACTCTGGGTTTGGACCCCACCACTACCTTTCAGCCCATACCCAACCTTTCCAAATCAGTCTGACACTTAGATCCATATTAATTGACAAGGTTTTAGAGTGGTTAGAAGTAAAGCAATTGGAGTTTCCCCAAGTGGGAGCAATGCACCTCCATAGAAGGCACAATAGAGGAATTAACATCCATCTTTGCAATAACATTTACATAATTCCAGTTTGAACAAATTATGAAAAGTGAACCATAGTGGAAAACAAATATTAACAAATCAAGCAGTGTTACACTTATCACCCCGTTTGAAATGGGGAAACAGAAAGATCAATTTGTGTTGTCAAGGAAGCTGTGAAGAAACAGGTCACGGAAGGTGGATCAAGCACCACAATGAAACATCGACAGGGCAGGATTTCTTTTAGTTCTATCAAACACACCACACTCCACAACAGGATACACTGTGGAAATGACAGTGCATGGGAGACTCAGGATACTAGCCAGTCTTGGACAGCCTAATTTGGAATAAAATGTAGAGGAAAGACTGTTTAAAGAGAGCAAGCTTCTCAAAACCAACAGCAGGATCTTACCCACTTGGCAGAGGTGACAAGAAATAGAAGCAAACTCCTCTAAGAACTAGTTTGTGAACATCGATGAGAAATTCTAAAGAACTGCACATAGCATACTTGTTCCTAGCTCATGACGCCAAGAAGAATAGCAAGTACTCTACAAACACACAAGAACTAAGATGTTGAGAGTCAGAATGAGACGTCTATAAATTAAACATAATTAGCAAAAGTACTATGTGAAGATCGCAGTGAGAACAAAAGTCCGTGATTCAGATAAATTGATAAATGTGCTGAATCAGTTTTAATTAAAAGAGGAGATGCAGTGTGGTAAACAGTAAACTCCTGCTTCTCAGGGGGATGTGCTCCAGAAATGACAGTGAATCCTAAAATAATTAATATTTATATGTCAGCAACTTAAAAAGCATATTCATGTAAAATGTAATAATATTATAATGTAACATGATTAATAAACTTACCTTAGTAAGTACTCATAACAATGACAATCAAGTATTGCACTGGTAGAGCTTCTGAATGCTGTTTCAAACCACAGTTGTTTTGACAATCTAAAACATCACCTTGCAAATTGTTATTTGATCATCCAAGGATTTGCTCTTTTTGAGAGGAAACTACTTTTAATCTTGCTTAAGTTGTGCTTCTGATGCTGAAATTATTTTTGTTGCATTACTGTTTACTCTCTCTAGAGACCAGAGCAGCTTTCATCAAGCAAGTTTTCTAGTCAGCAGCTTGGTTCCTCATAGAAGTATTTTAGCAGGAGTTGGGAAATTGGCATCTAATGATTGTTCAGCATGTTCTTGAAAAAAAAATTCTCTGTAATTTTAAAATGTAGCTTTCCCTTTTGGAATGATGCTGATTGCTTTGAGGGGATTGATCGGCATATTTCTAGTCATCAATATATATGAAGAACATTAAGGAAAATAAACTGGCTTTCTTTGTAAAATTGCAAACATTGAAACAACATAATCAATGAATTATTAGATTAGATTAAATGTGCCAGGTATATCAAAAAGGCTATGAGAAACATTAGAAGTCTGTGGATGGAATAGTGTGAAATGGTTGAAATAGCATCAAGCTTATTTGTACCCAGCAATGGACATCAGTAGCATGTTGTGCAGCAGTAAAAAAACCTAATAATTGATACTGAAAACTCCAGATTACGTTTGTATAATTGAAGTCCATTATTGGATTCCACTTTAAATGAAACAGACCGAGGACTGATGTAGTGAACAGTTAGGCTCGTTAGATTTTACAAGCACATCTTATTCACCATTTAAATTGGTACCTAATGCTGGCAATATCTTGTTTATGGATCCTGGGGGAATGGAAGTAACTTCCACTTGAAACTATCCATCCTTCAAAAGGACCACAACCTTCTCCTGTGTTTTGGAGGCTCACATCCCTCGATGACCCGGTAAGTTTCCATAGGACCTCCACCGTAAAGTTAGTTACAGAATTAAGCAGCATTGAAGCAGACCCTCTGCCCAACTTGTCCATGCCAACCAAAGTGCCTACCTGAGCTAATCCCATTTTCCTGCATTTGGCCCAGATTTCTCTAAGTCTTCCCTGTTCACTCATTTGTCTAAATGTCTTTCAAATGTAGAAATTGCACTTGCACCTGCCAATTCCACCAGTAGCCACGAACGTCAGTAGGCACTGATGGAATGTCAGGGTAGTTGCACACTGTTCCTCCTTATCCCATGAGTTTATTCTGAGTCTGTGGCTCCATCAGTCAGGACTGCAATGCCTGCTTCTGTCCTCTCCTATCAGAATCCCCCTTCTCCAGCCCTTTATCTCTTTCACGAACCAACTTCACAGCTCTTTACTTCACACCTCCCCCTCTCCCAGTTTCACCTATCACCTACCACTTTGGATTCCTTCCTCCCCTCCCCCCACCTTCTTACTCTGACTTGACCTTTTCCCTCCAGTCCTGATGAAGGGTCTCGACCCAAAACGTCGACTGTACTCTTTTCCATAGATGCTGCCTGGCCTGCTGAGTTCCTCCAGCACTTTGTGTGTGTGGCTTGGATTTACAGCATCTGTAGAATTTCTCATGTTTATGATGGGTAGTATTTGACATTTCTATCATGGGAAACAGATTTTGACAGCCTACCTTGTCAGCACCTCTCATACTTTTTTAAACTCCTCTCAGGTCTCCTCTCAGCCTCAGAAGCTTTAAAGTATTAGGTTTCAAAAGGTACATTTAACGTCAGAGAAAGATATACAATATACATCCTGAAATTCTTTTTCTTTGCAGAAATTATTTACTTTTAATAATACTACCCGTTCAGGAGTAAAGTTATTTTAATGGGATTGAATAGAGCCTTATTGAGGTTCCTCCCGGGAAACTGTTCGCAGTGTTGGTTTCTTTATCTAAAAAAATATTCTTGTCATTAAGCAAATGCAATAAAAATCCAAAAGATTAATTCCAGGGACAGTGAATTTGCCATATAAAGAGAGTTGAATAGACTTGCCAGAACTACTTAGAAAAATGAACGTTCTCATACAAGCTCACAAAATACTTGCAGGGTTTCTCATGATAGCTGGAGGCTGGATGTTTTCCCTGAGGGAGAAGCCTAGTATCAAAGTCAAAATAACAAATAAGCTGAAGTTCAAAGTAAATTCGGTATCAACGTTTGTATACAGTAAGTTACCATATACTGCCTCGAAATTCATTTTCTTGCAGGCATCTACAGCAATACAATAGTGTTTCAAATACAGTCAACGACTGGCAAACAAACAATGTGGAGAAGAAGAGAAACGGCAAAAATAACCACTGAGAACAAGAACTGTAAGGGATCAGAATCAAGTTTAATATCACCAGCACAAGTCGCTAAATTTATTTGTCTTTGTGGCAGCAGTACAATGCAATACATAATAATATAGACAAATGTGAATTACAGTGAGTATATCTATATTAAATAGTTAAATAAGTAGTGCAAAAATAAAAATAAAAAAAGTAGTGAGGTAGTGTTCTTGGGTTCAATGTCCATTCAGAAATCTGATGGCAGAGGGGAAGAAGCTGTTCCTGAATCATTGAGTGTGTGCCTTCAGGCTTCTGTACCTCCTACCTGAAAGTGTAGAATCAGATTAGAGTCACGGTGATCGAAGTTATAGCCTGATTGTGTGGATCCTAAGACAACTGTACCTCCTGCCTGATAGCAGCAGTGAGAAGAGGGCATAGTCTAGATGGTGAGTGTCTGCCGTGATGTTAGTTTCAAGATAGGTTGTGGATTTCACCTTTAATATCCAGTTTCTGTTGGTAAACACTGAAATGGACTCTACACATCACATGACATCGTTAAATGCCAGAAAAGTGTCAGACATACTGTCATGGATTGCAAGTGGAAATACCCAGTCCAATTTTCCAAACAAGCTGGAAATAATCACAAGTACAATTTAGCGTGATCTAACTCGGAAAGTAGCCTTTATGAGTAATCTGTTTTGCTTTCTGCTTTCTTTATCTCTTTTCTCTTTTTCCATCGTTCATCATCTTCCACATACTCTGTTTACCTCATATGTGCTGTTATTTATGACATGCACGTAAACATGCTCAGTTAACCGTTTATCATTTGAAGCTTCTAACTGTACCAGAAACAATTTGGGAGCAGGTGGGTCTGATGGCACAAAAGAACCCAAAAGTAGGAGCTGTACGTCTCTCTGGATTTTGTTTTACATTTTCCATTTAACTGTGAGAGTTCTTGTGAAATTAATGGATGGGTTGTAAAGTGGAAATGAAAAGTTCAATCCCAAAGCTAGGAAGAAAAGGGAAGCAATGTCCCCATGGAACCAGTGTGCTTTCACCGAGAGTGATGTTGGGAGGTAAGAGTAATTGGAAATTGCTGAGATCAGTAATGCATACCACCTTAGAAAGTATACTAAGCAGGTTAAGAAAAGTGAGCACAAGGCTACATTCAATTACATTACTCCAAACTAAGTTTAAGTTTAATTAACATTCAGCCATACATTAATACCCATAAGTACAGCCAAATGAAAGTGTGTTATGCTGAGTGAACACTGGAGGACAGCACTGATAGGAGGGACCAGCACCCAATCCAGCATGGAGGCCGTGCCACACTGCCTCAGGTGTCTCCTCTCCTGGACTGCTGCACCAGGCAAGCCTGTGGCATGAGGCCTAGTCCTTGCATCAACTGAGACCACACAGCTCCCCCACAGTTTGTCTTGCCAATAAACCAGGAAACCAGACTTGCAGCATTTTGCACTACCTATGTCAAACAGAGTCTTGTGATTCCAAGAAAAATGCCCAAGACTGTTAGATTGTTAACTAACTGTTAACTAATTGTTAACTAACTGTCAGATTGTTAACTGTTAGACTGTTAGATTGCTGTTAGATTTCACACCGACTTCACACACTGACCCCAATGCTATTCCAACAAAGGGAGCAACGTGGTCCACACTGCGTCCATTTCCTCCACCAAAGGGCAGCTCGTCAATGGGGTAGACCTGCAGAGGCTGAAGTTATTAATGTCCTGCATTGTCTTGTGGTCACAAAAAGAACGTTTAAAAAAAGACAAAAACACACTTGGTTGGCCACGGAGAGGCCACTGCAGCCAAGCACACCACCATCATATAAACCTTAACAACCATCTTAAAGACCAGGTTATGTTCTCCTCTTCCTGTGCCACCAAACCCTCATTCCCAGGCAATCTGCTTTCTAGTCGGTACTTCCCACCTACTTCCCCTATCGCATTGTTGGGAAGAGAAACATTGATCTGAGTAACAATGAGTAACAAGATATAAAATAGCACAGATTTGAAATTCTCTGACTGGTGCATCTTACACTGGCTCCAGCCTCTGCTGGCTTAATGTCACTTAGGTATAGAAAATCAATCTCTAAAGCTTGTTCAAAAGTGATGATAGCCCAATTTTGAATGAAAAACATGATATAAAGCTGTCTGAGCAAGCTAAAGATTAGCTCATGTACAAAATTTCTTATGAATAGCGCTTTAAACCTCATTTGTTTATAACATTTAATGCACTTAGTGATTTCCAATAATTACAAAGTGATGTGTAATTAACATTATTATATCACTGACTGAACGTGCATCAATATCTCAGTAGAATTCCCTGTGAAGAATGTAGACTCTGACTTCAGTATTAAAAAAAAAGATTCAAGTTTGTTAGACAAGTACATATGAGTTGATTCATCAAACTAAAACACATGGTTCACTTTCTGTTTTGAAGAATTTAAGATTTTTTTCATTTTAGAGCAATGCCCTCTTTCGGTAATGCAACCACCTATAGACAGTGACAAGGGGTGAGGTAAATTTCCACAGTGGTTCTCCTGACTGCCTGTTGTAACTTTGGGGGACGAGTCAGAATCGTACAGCAGAAGTAATTAGAGATAAGAAAAATCGCCCTGTGGTGTTTGGCCCCGTGGCCCTTGACACCAGATAAGACGGATGGGATTGCAGTTTGAAATGACACCTGAAGGATGACCATCTACAAGAGGTTGATAGATTCATAAATACAAAAGACTGCGTGTGGTGAGTGTGTGGGAATATGGTGTTGAGATAGATAATCAACTATGCAGATCAGGCCAAACGGTCTGATCTCCCGTTCCAGTTTTCTATATCTCTAATAATAACAATCCACCAGTATTACTTCGGACCTCCTGATTCTCTGATTTCATGAATCAGAGAACAATCTATCATATCAAATTGGCTTTGATGCTCGTTGAGGGAGAGTTTTTATCTCATGTCTTGAATTGCAATTGCACAAAAATGCAGTTCAAGACCATCAGTATGGTATAGCAGGAGACTATTCTCTTGAAATTGGTAAAATTCCCACTAATCACAGGATCAAATCCGACAATTGACCTGCTGTGTTCCTCCAGCATTTTGTGTGGGTTGCTATAATTCATTTATATCTTTTTGATGATGTATTAGGAGCATTGCCTCAACATGTTTCTCTTACCACAGATGCTGCATGACCTGCCGAATACCTGATTCATTTTCCTGTTTTATCTCCTGTGTTGGTTCCACTTGTGAGAGTGATTTTTGGGTTTAGGTCATTTATATTTAGCAAGTGGCTTTGGCTACCAGTCTTCTGTTCCTTGAAAACATATTGTGGATTTAATTTGGAACAATGCATTCCTAAAAGCTGTGAATCCCAGTCCAGATGATGCTGGTGTCTGTGGAATGGATGCCAATCAGGAGGTATAAAGTTTGTATTAGTTTCAAAAGAAAGCATTGTCTATACTTTGTAAATACGGAATTGTCCTTTGCGTTTAGCACATAAATATTAAGCCCCATGTTCAGCCAGCAGACCTTTCCACCAAAAGCATCTTCAAACAATGCCTGCTTTACCTTGTTTTGTCAAATAACGAAGCTGCTTTGTATCTACCAGTAATTTTCTCCGGCGATTTCATTCAAGCAACAACACCACTGACTGTACTTTGGTTATGCCACACACTGAACTCTTGATTGCTCCAATGCCTCCAGTCCTCTGTCAGCATTATTGTCCTGACGAAGGGTCTCGGCCCAAAACGTTGACAGTGCTTCTCCCTATAGATGCTGCCTAGCCTGCTGTGTTCTACCAGCATTTTGTGTGTGTTGTTGTTTGAATTTCCAGCATCTGCAGATTTTCTTGTGTTTGCTCAGCATTATTGTGACAGGTTAAGACAGAAAGTAGTTCATTTCTAGGGGAAGTGTATCAATTTCTGGTGATGTGTTCAACATCAGGAACTTATGGTACAGAAACTATGTTCTGCTGCTGGATGGCGGAATGTGTTTGAACATAAAGTGTGGAATACAGGAGCAGGATTAGGTCACTTGGCCCCTTGTGCTTGCTCTGCCATTCAATACAATCATTGCTAATACTTTATGTCGGTTCTGGGGAATAGGCCATTCTATATTTCTGCATTTCTTTTCGACATTCCAGAGGGCCATTTGGCCCCTGGAGTCTATGGTGGCTCCCACAGCAACTCTGTTCCCTCACTAATTTCCTCTAAAACCTATTCTCTGTGGATTCCCAACTATTCTCCCACACTTGAGAAGTAATTTACAGCAGCCAGTAAACACCCTGCCCTCACATATTTGGGATGCATGAGGAAATGGAACACCTGGAGGGAACCTGGGCAGTCACAGAGAGATTATAAACACTACAAAGATACCGCTGGCTTTCAGAATTGAACCCATTTCGTTGGGGCTGCAATGCTGCCGCTCAACTAGTTACATCACTGTGCTCCCTGATGCTGCCCACTTTGCGTTCAATTACTCCTACTTTTTGCTTCTAGATGAATACTGCTGTTAACAGTGTTTAATTTTGAGTAATGTGGTGTTCTGCAGTTCTTTGAAAGTTTTGTGCATCGTGCAATGCGGTTGGAAGCCGCATGAATCAAAAGAAGTCCTTGAACAATTTGTACCGTATGTTGAGTAAGTTGAACTAATGATGTGAGACGTATTCAGCTTCAGTACTAATGGGCTACAGAGGAACAAAACGCAGGCAACTCTCTCATTCCAAGTATAATCCAGTGACTCTCTATAGAAGGAATCTTTGTGTAAACATTATTAAGTTTCTTCCAACTGTGAACCCTCCCAATATGAATAGTCTGCTAATGTTCAGTTTAAAGAAGATTTGCTTGAATGAAACACTAAAAGGGTTTTGCCACGGCTTTTTAAAACAGAAAAAAAGAATAATTTTTATCAGTTTCGTTCCTGTTCAGTTTCTCACTTCTCTCTTTTGCTGTGCAGAACAGTCAGATTATCCAAACTGTCTTGCAAGAATGAGGCTGAGATTTTCACCCAAACACAGTGAAACAAACACACCACTGTATTAGTAAATGACGTAATACTACCTTTTCATCCAAACTGGCTGATGCAGTCAGTACACATAATATTGGCTCTAAAATATCTCCTCTGAGATGTTATACTGTTTTCTTGATTTATGATGGATGCCTCAATTGCTGCATTTAATTAACAGCTGCATCAGACTTCTGAGAAAATTCCATTTCAAAGTACAGAAATTTAAAGACATTACTTGTTCATTTTAGAACTCCAGAAGTTAAAATGTGCTGAAAAAGAGACAAAATATATTTATGAGGTCAGCATAACGTTCTACTCAGCAGAAAAGTAATACAGCAGTAATCCCAAATAAAAACACAAGTTCACCACAGTCATATACTTGAGACAGAATTAAGCAAATCAATAAAAGATATTGTCTTGCGGTTAAGTTTTTCACTGGGCTTTAGCCAATGATAACATTAAGAGATATTTTCAGTCTGCTGTTATGGAATCATTATGGAACAGAAAGAGGCCATTTGGTCCATCAACTTGATGTCAGTGCTCTGTGGAGACATGAATACAGCTCCGTAATCCGCTGCTCCTTCCTCCTACTCTTTTCTTGTGAATTACTTTCTTTCAATTGCCTATCTAACTTACTACTGAAAACTTTGATTTCCTCTGTGTAAACCACCTTTCCTGGCAGGGAATTCTGGATCTTTACAATCAAAATTCTTATGTTTGCTTTTATCTTTTTCCCTTCATTAAATCTTTAACCCCTGATCTGTGAAACATTTGTTGATGAGAAGAGCTTCCCTAAATCTGTTGAGATCATGCTACCACCTCCCCACCAAATCAAATATTCTTCTGCCTTCATGTTTCAAGGAGAACAGTTCCAGCTTCTGTAAAATAGGTTTGTTTCCTGACCCTGGAACTTTTGCTCCAGTCCCTCTCTGACACCTTCACATCCTTCCTGATGTAAACTGACTGGAAGTGGATTCATTACTCCAGCTATGCCCTAATCTGCATCCCACATAGACTTAATGTAACCATCTTGCTTTTTACTCAATGCCACTTTATATGAAGCCCAGGATCCCATTAGAGTTACAAGCTGCTCTTTGAACATGTCACACCACTTCATAGGGCATAGAAGATAGAACAGTTCAACACAGTATAGGCTCTTCAGCCCACAATGTTGTGCCAACTTTTTAACCTACTCTGATCAACCTAATGCTTCCCTCCCACATAGCCCTCCATTTATGTGCTTATCCATGTGCTTATCCAAGAATCATTTATTTGTTCTTTTGATATCTGCCTCTGCCCCCACCTCCGGCTGTGAATTCTCAAAGTAAAAAAGAAGCTTTCTCTGACATCTTCCCCGCCCCCCCACTTTCCTCCAATCACCTTAAAAGTATGACTTCTTACAGAGTCATAGAACAGGACAGCACAGCAAACAGGTGCTTTTGTTCCCTTTGTCCATGCCTAACTATTAATCTGCCCAGTCCCATCAAGCTGCACCCAGACAAAAGTCTCCATACCTCTCCCATCCATGTACTGACCCAAATTTCTCTTAAATGTTGAAATTGAACCCATGTCCACCACTTCCACAATCTCACCACACTTGGAGTGAAGAAGTTCCCCCTTGTATTCCCTTTAAACATTTTACTTTTCTCATTTAACCCAAGACCTCTAGCTCTAGTCTTACCCATGCTCAGTGGAAAAATCTCCTCCCCCCACCTTTTTATTCTGGCATTGTTCCCCTTCCTCTTCAATCCTGATGGAGAGTCTCGGTCCAAAAATGTCAACTGTTTATTAATTTCCATATATGCTGCTTGACCTGCGGAGTTGCTCCAGTATTTTGTGTGTTTTTCAGTGGAAAAAGCCTGCTTGCACTTACTCTGTCAACACCCCTCATAATTTCGTATACCTCTATCAAATTTCCCCTCATTCTCCTTTGCTCCAGGGAATTAAATCCTAACCTTATTCAACCTTTCTCTATAGTTCAGGTCCTCAAAGCCTGGTAACATACCTATACATTTTCTCTGTGCTCTTTCAATCTTAATGATAACTTTCCTGTAGGTACGTGACTCAAGCGACACATAATACTCCAACAATATCTTATACAGCTTCAACATAGCATTCCAACTCCTGTATTCAGTGTTCTGAGTTATTAAGGCAATGTGCCAAAAGTTCTCTTTATGACCCTATCTATATGTGACATAATTTTCAAGGAATTATGGATCTATGTTCCCAGATCCTGTTGTTCTACCGCATTCCTTAGTGCCCTACCATTCACTGTGTAAGTCTTACCCTGGTTCGGCCTCCCAAAATGCCTCACACTTGACTGCATTAAATTTCATCTGCTATTTTTCAGCTAATTTTTCCAAAAGGTCCAGATCCTATTGCAAGCATTGATAGGCTTCTTCACTGTCTACTACACCTTTAATCTAGGTGTCATCTGCAAATTTGCTGATCCATTTTACCACCATATAATCCAGATCATTGATATACAGTAGATGACAAACAACAATGGACTCATTACCAATTCTTATGACAACCATCTACTACCACTCCCTGGCTTCTCCCATGAAGTCAATGTCGAAACTACTTTACTACCTCATCTTGAATGTGAAACGACTGAATCTTCTTGAACAACCTCCCATGTGGAAGCTTGTCAAAGGCCTTGCTATAGTCCATGTCCACTGCCTTTCCTTCATCAACATTCCTATTAACTTCCTCGAAAAACTCCGTAAGGTTGGTTAGACACAACCTACCACACTAAGCTAGGCTGACTATCCCAAATCATTCCCTGTCTATCTAAATGCTTAAATACCTGGTCTCTTAGAATACCTTCCAATAACTACTGAAGTCAGGTTCACTGACCTATAGCTTCCCAGATTATTCTTAGAGCCTTTCCCAAACAATGGAACCACATCAGCTATCCTCTAATTCTCCAGCATTTCACCCGCGGCTAAATGCCTCTGCTAGGGCCCCAGTAATTGTTGCACTAGCTTCCCACAAAGTCTGAGAGAACACATTATCAGGCCTTGGTTTGCGTCAAGCATCTCCTCCTCTGCAATGAGTAAGGTCCATGCCCCCACTGCAATTTGCTCCAGTTCTATAGACTCAGTGTCTGTTTTCCGAGTAAATACAGATGCCAAAAACCCATTCTCTCCCATCTCCCCATCCTTTTTGGCTCCACGCATAGATGCCCACACTGATTTTCAAGAGGACCAATTTTGTCCCTTGCTATCTTTTTACTCTTAATGTTTCTGTAGAAGCCTGAGGGATTCTCTATCAACTCAATGCTAAAGCAGCCTCATGCCTTCTTTGAACTGTCCTGATATCCGTCAGGTGATCACTTGCATTTCAAGAGTCTCATTTGTTCCTTGCTGCCTATACCTGCTATGCACCCCCTTCAACCAGGGCCCCCAATATTGCATGAAAACCAAGATTTCCTAAACTTGTTAGCCTTACTCTTTATTCTGACAGGAACATGTAAATTCTGTACTTTCAAAATTTCACTTACCTCCTACAAAAGTACACTTTTGCCAATCCACACTTGCCAGATCCTTTTTGATACCATCAATAATGACCTTTCTCCAATTTGGAAACTCAACCAGAGGACCACACCTATCCTTCACCCTAAGGATCTTGAAACCAATGGAATTAGGATCACAAGATCAAAAGAGTTCCCCTACACACATTTCTGTCACTGTCCTGTATCATTTACACATAGGGGATTTTGTACCTCTATATTGATTAAGGAAACTTTCCTGAAAGCATTTGTTAAACTATATTCAATCCTGCCCTTTTACAGTATGGGAGTCCCAGTTTTGTATTAGCCATTGCTGTCCAGGAATTCTATCTGTGCCCCTTATCATCTTATACACCTCCGTTAAATGGACTCATCCTCTTTGAGAGAAAAGCCCTAGTTTATTCAATTTATTCTCATAAACCATGCAAAATCCTGGTAAATCTCTTCTGCACCTTCCCTAAAATGAGGTGGCAAGAACAGAATACAATACTGTA
Source organism: Hypanus sabinus (assembly GCF_030144855.1). Classification (NCBI taxonomy): domain Eukaryota; kingdom Metazoa; phylum Chordata; class Chondrichthyes; order Myliobatiformes; family Dasyatidae; genus Hypanus; species Hypanus sabinus. Next base: position 81,297,239 of record NC_082711.1, read on the forward strand.
AGTGTGGTCTAGCCAGAGTTTGCTAGAGCTGCAACATTACCCCATGGCTCTTGAACTCAATTGCCCGACTGATGAAGGCTGACACAACATACACCTTCTTGCCTATTCTATCAACTTGCACAGCATCTTTGAGGGATCTATAAACATGGACACCAAGATCTCTCTGTACCTCCACACTGCTAAGAATCTTGACATTAACCTTGTATATTGCCTTCAAATTTGACCTTCCAGAGTGTATCACTTATCACTTTTCCAGATTGGATTCCATCTGTCACTTCGCAGCCTAACTTGCATTATATAAATGTTCTGCTGTAACCTATCCACAACACCAGCAAACTTCATGTTATCCTCAAACCTACCTGACTTTCCATTACCTCATCTGTCATTTATAAAAATCACAAAGAGTAAAGATAAAGGTCTGCAGATGAGCTTAAATGACACATATATATGGAAGTATACGTGAAATGCATTGTTCGTATCAAATCAGATCAGCGAGGACTGTGCAGGGGGACAACCTGCAAGGGTCTCCATGCTTCCAGTGCCACCATAGCATGCACGCAACCCTCCATTTCTAACCATACATCTTTGGAACATGGAAGAAACCAGAACACCCAGAGGAAACCAGTGGGTCATGGGAAGAACGTACAAACTCTTTACAGACAGCGGAAGGAATTGAATCCCAATTGGAGATTGCTGTTTGGCATTGTAAAGCAATGATACTGTACTACCCAGAAGGGACCCCTGCGGAAAACTACTGGTCTGGAACCTCAAGGCAGAATACACTCCATCTCCTACCCTCTTCTGTCTTCTGTGGGCAAGCCAATTCTGTATCAGCACAGCCATGCTTCCTGACCTTCTGAATGAGCCTACTATGGGGAGACTTATTGAACTCCACCCTAAAATCCATATGCACCATATCCACCACTTTACCTTCATCAATGTTCTTTGTCATTTCCTCAATAAAATCAATCAGGTTCCTAAGGCATGGTCTGCCTTTAAACAGCCATGCTGATGAATCAGACTATGCTTTTCCAAATGCTTTGTAAGTCCTGTCTCTAAGAATCCTCTCCAACTGTTTGCCGATCACTGAGATTCACTGGCTTATAACTTCCAGGATTAATGTAAAAGGGATAATACCTCTTACATTTTTTGAACAAGGGAGTAACATTTGCCATTGTCCAATCTTCTGGTGCTACTCCTGTGGCCAATGAGGATGCAAACATCATCAAATAAGTAGCAATTTCTTCCTTCACTTCCTGTAGTAACTTGGGATATATGCTGTCTACCCTACTATTTTCAAAAGTTCGATCACATCTTTTTTAACCTTTATATGTTTTACACATCAGCCTGTGCTACACTGACCTCACATTTGTCAAGGACCCTCTGAAATACTGAAACAAAGTACTCACTAAGGATCTCTCCTACCTCCTCCTACACTGGGCACATGTTTCCTCTGTTATCTCTAATTGGTCCTACCCTGATTCTAGTCCTCCTCCTGTTCATCACATATGTGTAAAATGCCTTAGGGTTTTCCTTAATCCTACTTACCAAGGCTTTCTCATATCCCCTTCTAGCTCTCCTAAATCCCCTCTTAAATCTTATTCCTGACTTCCTTATGTTTCTCCAGAGCATTGTCTGATCCTTGCTTCTTAAATGTTAAGTATGTTTCCTTCTTCTTCTTGATTAAATATCCCACCTCTCCTATCAGCCATGGCTCCTTCACTCTATTTCCCTTTCCCTGTCTCACTGGGGCAAAGCTATCCAGAACCTCATGAAAATGCATCCTAAGCACTCTCCATGTTTCTGCTGTGCATTTCCCTGAGAATATCTGTTCCCAATTTACGCCCTGTACTATCTTCCTGTTCCTTCTCCCTCCTCTGACAGTACCCAGCTACTTTCCTCCTGACCCGTAGGGGGCGAGCGCTTCCCTGTAGTTCCTGTCTATCAACCTGGCAGCCGCTTGAATGATCTGGAGTTCAGCCAGCTCCAGCTCCAGTTCCCTAACACAACCATGAGGAGCTGCAGCCGAATGCGCTTCCTATGCAAGAGTACACCACAACCCTGGGATCTATTCTTGATGCACTACCTACGCAAAAGTAAAGACTGAGAAATCTCACCCTACCCTAGCCTCAGTGGTCCTTCTGTTGCTGTGGCCACTCTGCAAGTGAGGCACCTCGCCTGTGCTGTGTACACTTACTCTTTCCACCGACAAGTATCAGTTCATACAGCGACAGATTAAAGTTGTCACCTGTTTTAGCAGTCTGTCAATCTATCAAGGTTTCCTACAGTCTGATGCTGCCTGCCTCATTGTTCACGAATTCCCTATGCTTGGTGTCATTCACAGTCTTTGAAATTATCCTATACCCACCTCCAGGTCGTTAATGCAGAAATCAATGAAAGCTCCTGGGACCTATCACTCCCTGAGATCTTCTAATCTGAGAAACAATTGTTTACCACAGTTTTCAGCCCTTGAGCCAGTGTTTATTCACAGTGGCACTGGCTTTTATTACAGGCTCGTTTATTTGCTTAAATTTAAACGTTGCAGCTGCTGTGGTGGGATTTGAACTCTTCACTGGATCAGCATTCTGTTACCAACCCAGTACTCTTACCACCGTGCTACAGTGAAAATAGTGGTTAGGATCAGGACCTCAAGGAAAGGAGTCTACATTGATGATGGTCTTGGGCACTGAAGGATTATTCAGCTAGTGAGAGAGTTTGAAATGAAACATTATATTCATTTTTAACCCCTCTCACAGGACAAAAACCGGTGAGAGGAAGTTTTGAATAGACAAATTTGGACTCAATTACCAACCTTAGTGGTTATTTGAGATGCATTGCTGTGAATGCAGTTTTCCTGTAGCACATGATGGTTAATATATCCAGAAATTAAACAAATAAAAATATATTTGGGGATAAGATAAAAGAGGTTAGAAACATACAAACATACAAACCTACAGCACAATACAGGCCCTTTGGCCCTCAAGGTTGTGCCAAACATGTCCCTACCTTAGAAATTACTAGGCTTACTTATAGCCCTCCATTTTTCTAAGCTCCATGTACCTATCCAAAAGTCTCTTAAAAGACCCTATCATATCCACCTCCACCACTGTTGCCAGCAGCCCATTCCACGTGCTCACCACTCCCTGAGTAAAAAACTTACCCCTGACATCTTCTCTGTATCTACTACCCAGCACCTTAAACCTGTGTCCACTTCAGCCCTGGGAAAAAGCCTCTGACTGTCCACATGATCAATGCCTCTCATCATCTTATACACCTCTATCAGGTCACCTCTCATCCTCCTTCACTCCAATGAGAAAAGACTAAGTTCACACAACCTGTTTTCTTAAGACATGCTCCCCAATCCAGGCAACATCCTTGTAAATCTCCTCTGCACCCTTTCTATGGCTTCCACATCCTCTATGTAGTGAGGCGACCGGAACTGAGCTCAGTACTCCAAGTGGGGTCTGACCAGGGTCCAATATGGCTGCAACATTACCTCTCAGCTCCTAAGTTCAATTCCACGATTGATGAAGGTCAATACACTGTATGCCTTCTTAACCACAGAGTCAACTTGTGCAGCTGCTTTGAGCGTCCTATGGACTCGGACCCCAAGATCCCTCTGATCCTCCACACTGCCAGGAGTCTTACCATTAATACTACATTCTGCCATCAGATTTGATCTACCAAAATGAACCACTTCACACTTATCTGGGTTGAACTCCATCTGCCACTTCTCAGCCCAGTTTTGCATCCTATCAATGTCCTGCTGTAACCTCTAACAGCCCTACAGACTATCCACAACTCATCCAATCTTTGTGTCATCAGCAAACTTACTAACCCATCACTCCACTTCCTCATCCAGGTCATTTATAAAAATCACGAAGAGTAAAGGTCCCAGATCAGATCCCTGAGGCACACCACTGGTCACCGACCTCCATGCAGAATATGACCCATCTACAACCACTCTTTGCCTTCTGGGCGAGCCAGTTCTGGATCCACAAATCAATGTCACCTGGGATCCCATGCCTCCTTACTTTCTCAATAAGCCTTGCATGAGGTACCTTATCAAATGTCTTGCTGAAATCCATATACACTACATCTACTGCTCTTCCTTCATCAATGTACTTAGTCACATCCTCAAAAAATTCAATCAGGCTCGTAAGGCATGACATGCCTTTGACAAAGCCATGCTGACTATTCCTAATCATATTTTACCTCTCCAAATGTTCATAAATCCTGCCTCTCAGAATCTTCTCCATCAACTTACCAACCACTGAGGTAAGACTCACTGGTCTATAATTTCCTGGGCTATCTCTACTCCCTTTCTTGAATAAAAGAACAACATCCGCAATCTCCCAATCCTCCAGAACCTCTCCTGTCCCCATTGATGATGCAAAGATAATCACCAGAGGCTCAGCAATCTCCTCTCTCGCCTCCCACAGTAGCCTGGGGTGCACCTCATCTGGTCCTGGTGACTTATCCAGCTTGATGCTTTCCAAAAGCTCCAGCACATCCTCTTTCTTAATATCTACATTCTCAAGCTATTGAGTCTTCTGCAAGTCATCACTACAATCACCAAGATCCTTTTCCATAGTGAATACTAAAGTAAAGTATTCATTAAGTACCTCTGCTATTTCCTCCGGTTCCATACACACTTTTCCCACTGTCACACTTGATAGGTCCTATTCTTTCATGTCTTATCCTCTTGCTCTTCACATACTTGTAGAATGCCTTGGGATTTTCCTTAATCCTGCTTGACAAGGGCTTTTCATGGTCCCTTCTGGCTCTCCTAATTTCTTTCTTAAGCTCCTTCCTAGTAGCCTTATAATCTTCTAGATCTCTAACATTACCTAGTTCTCTGAACCTTTTGTAAGCTTTTCTTTTCTTCTTGACTAGATTTATTACAGTCTTTGTACACCACGGTTCCTGTACCCTACCATAACTTCCCTGTCTCATTGGAACATATCTATGCAGAACTACAAACAAATATCCCCTGAACATTTGCCACATTTCTTCCGGACTTTTCCCTGAGAACATCTGTTTTCAATTTAAGCCTCCAATTTCCTGCCTGATAGCCTTATAATTCCCCTTACTCTAATTAAATGCTTTTCTAACTTGTCTGTTCCTATCTCTCTCCAATGCTATTGTAAGATTAAGGTTTTGAAGATTAATCTGAAGATGTGGACCAACAATCCAGAGAATCAAATTCAAATCAATTTCATGGTATCTGGGCAACTGTGGTGAACTACATATACCTGTCTGGACATGCCCCCCCCCACTGACTGCTCCTATGGCTCCTCCCACAGACGATGGCTCCTCCCACAGACACCGGTATAAAGGCGATTGTAGGCACAGACCCTTCCTCAGTCTCCAGGATGTTGTGTGGTGGCCATTTGCTGCTTGTGCTTTCTTCCAGCCAATAAAAGCCTATATCTCACCTCACATCTCCAAGAGCTATTGATGGTGCAGCAATTTTATTGGCTGGAAGTTTTAAAACATGGAAAGCATTTTACGTCTGGAAAAATTGGACGTTGATCCTCAAGACTCAGAAGCAGCTCTTGCCTTTGAACTCTGGCTTGCATGCTTCCAATCATACTTGGAACAGATTCCTGTGACTGAGCCCGCTATTATGCACAGAATCCTCCTTTCGAGGGTCAACCCGAAAGTTTACTCCCTTATCAGGGACCTGCTGGACCAGCTATACGCCCTCCATGCAGATCTTTACCACCCGGGGGTCACCAGATTTTACCATTTCGTGAAAGCCCGGAACCTGCCTTACTTCCTTGAGGACATCAAGACGATGACCAGGGACTGTCAAGTCTGCGCTGAGTGCAAACTGCCCTTCTATCATCTTGAAAAGGCGCAACTTATCAAGACCACCCACCCCTTTGAGCGACTGAGTGTTGACTTTAAGGGCCCCCTTCCCTCCACCAACCGCAATGCCTAATTTCTCAACATTATCGACAAGTACTCACGGTTCCCCTTCGCCATCCCCTGCCCTGACACCACTGCCACGTCTGTCATAGAAGCCCTGCACCAGCTCTTCACTCTGTTCGGATACCCCTGCTATATCCACAGTGATAGAGGGTCCTCCTTTATGAGTGACGAGCTGCACTGGTACCTGCTGGCTAGGGGCATTGCTACTAGTCGGACCACGAGTTATAATCCCCGGGGAAATGGACAGGTGGAGAGGGAGAATGCCACGGTGTGGAAGGCCACACTTTTAGCCCTTAAGTCAAAGGGGTTGCCAGTCTCTTGATGGCAGGCACTCCGGTCCAAGGCGATTGGAGCCACAGACCCTTCCTCAGTCTCCAGGATGTTGTGTGATGGTCACTTGCTGCTTGTGCTTTCTTCCAGCCAATAAAAGCCTACCTTAACCCACGTCTCAGAGTTATTGATGGTGCATCAGCAACTTAAATAAGGATATTGTAACTCAGCTGGTGATCATGCGTTTACCAGATTGTTGTAAAGTAAAAAGTGCAGTTAGTATCAAAGTATGTATTTATGGGCCGGCTGGTGGTGTTAGTGCCATCAGCACTGGACTTCAAGGCAGATGGTCCTGAGTTCAAACCCAGCCCGGTCCCAAGCTGGGCAGCAGTATCTGGGGTAAGAAAGGCCTGGCAATCTACTTCCCTATCTTGTCATGAAAACCCTATGGACCCTCCATGAGAAAAAGAAACCCAATAGAACCCACTAAAAAGGCAGACTTCCAAACACCTACTGTATGAAAAACATGAAGAAATCGAACAGTGAGCTGAACACCCACCCGCCCCTTACCTGACATCTTGACCTTTTCAATCTGTCCGGCTTGCTCCTTGCTCTTGGACCCAGGCCTGGATGTCTGTCCTGATGTGGTTTGTTTACCTCTAATTACCATATCTCACTACTTGTAAGTTCACAGTTATTGTTGACTACTTCTATAACATTGTTAAGCAATTTCATTTAGTAGTTAGAAGCACTTGTTAGAAGTCAAAGGAACTTCAATCAATATTGCATTTTATTAGAACACCGAAAGTACTGTCTTTTTACACCGGCTCCTTGCGTACCTTAATATGTTGGTGAATAATAAAACTTCCTTCAACTACAAGTTCACTGGAGTTATTTGTCTGTCTATCCAGGAGAAAATGGGAAAAAACCCTTGAATGAGAGCAGAATACAGGCCCTGCCCCTTCGATACAGCCCATATCTAACCTTTCTAATCTGCCCCGGTGCTTCAATCAGTCAAACGTCTGCTTGTTCCTTGCTCTCAAGGCTGGGCCCTGCCATCTTAAATCTGGTTTCTGGACATCTGGCTACTTTATTTCCTTTAAAGAATGCTGATAAGTGTTCTGCATTCGTTTTGATTGCCAGAAGGGATTGCAGAAGAATTATCCAGAGTATATTATTTCTTGTGATCATACAACAGAGAATCATAGAGTAGTTACAGCTCAGGAGGAGGTATTTCAATCCAATGTGTCCTTCAGCAAGTCCCATTCCTACTCTTTTACTATAGCACAGCAAATTCTTTACCGTCAATGATTTATCTAGTTCCATATTGATAGCCACATGTAAATCTGCATTCGATCCTCCTAACAGGATTTTTTGCAAATCATCTTCAAAATACGTTTTCTGGTTCTTGTTAGCTTGTCCATAAAAGGGAATAAATTCTTTCCAATGAGAGGTCTGACCTGCATTTCATAGCTATTACAAATCCTGCTTTCTCTGACGTTCTTCATTAACCTATCAACTTATCATCCATAACTTATCCCTATGGCAACCCCAATCCCACAGCAGGACAACAATTAATTTTGTCCTGTCATCTCTCCCCACTCATTCTGCAAATTAAAACTGTATTGTTTTCTTTTGTTCCTGCTTTTGATGAAGGATCCTCAAATGAAATGTTAACTCTGTTTCTCTCTTCATAGGTTCTGCCTAACTTGCTGAATGTCTTCAGCATTTTCTGTTTTTATTTCATTTACTATATTTTCAGAATCCGTAGGACTTTTTATTTTCATTTTTGGTAATAGAAGTAAGGTTTAACTTTTCTCCCTTTTCTGCACTAGTTAGGGAAGAGTCAACTGATGTACCTGAACTTACAAGTGTCTGGAAAAAATTAATTATACGTGGTGAGAACTGATTTCTTACGGAACCTTTGAAAGAGAACTAAATAAGGCTCCTAAACAAAGAGAACATTTTGATTCTAAATGGTGAGTCCTATGAGGCTGGGATAAGTGATATTTATGAGCTAAGATAATTTATTGCATAATAACCTTGGGGATTCCAAGGAATTTTCCAAAATTAACCCGCGTTCTTACTCCATTTTTCTATCTCTCCAGAATGACTGTGTGCCTGGGCATAGGAGAGTTCATTGTACCAAAGGGCTGCACCATATGTGATTTTGCTAGATTTCTGACCTCAGTAGGAGGACTGGGTTTTTCACATGGGCAAGTGGACCCAAGTACTGTTTCTGGTATCCCCTAGATCCTCACCTTAAAAATAACCCTGTATAACTCTTGTGTTAAGGTGGGTCCACGTGCTTGTTGCTCCAGCCAATAAGGTCAGTGTACTCCACTCATTCAGCTTGTTTTGCTGTTGATTTATGACACCCTATAAGAGTCTGCCGTGGATACCAAGGATCCCAGATTTCAAAGCCATGGTGTTATCCATTTTGAAAAGGATGGCTGAACTTTCTATTACGTGCAAGACATTCAAGCCAGCAAAAGCAGCACAACAATGTTTCTCCTGTTTTCCTGGGTGTTTCATCAATTTCTAGTCTGAAGTCAAGGAAAGTGGCAAAATGCAATAGCTTAGGAACTGGATTATACAGCATTGGTGCAGGCTGTGCCACTGCCTGTGTCAGAAAGGCATCAGTGCGCAAAAGCGGTGTGCGGTCCAGCACCCAGTGATCGTCTTAGTCGCTTTTCTTGTAATCGCAAGACCATTGGCAATGTGGAATGCTGCTAGTCTGCTTTATTGGTGAAAGGCAGGGAGCTGCATTGTCTTGATCATAGCAAGGACTGGACTCAATCCGCGGTGTTGCCTGTTTGCAGCTGCCCAGGAGAGAGGCGTTGGAGCTGGTGTTCATCAGCAGAGTACTGGAGGCGATGCGGCACGGCATCTATACTGAAGTCAGCGAATCAAGGACTTGCAAATGGTTTTTTTTGCAGTATATAACTGTTGGTACTAACTTTTGCACCTTGGCTCCAGAGTGACACTGTTTTGTCTGGCTGTATTCATGGATATTCATGTATGGTTGAATGACAATTAAACTTGAACTTGCATTTTTAGACAACATGCTCAAATATAGAGTTTACCCAGAGCAGATTCGAGTCAGTTGTAGTTTTAAGCTCTGAGCTTCAGTTTATGTTGGCACAGGCAGAATTGGGCATTGCATGAATAATGAGGTCACTAGCAAACAATCTTACGCTGATGAAATTGCCTCGTTTCTGAAGTTAGACCAGGCACTCGCCATGGCCATTTGTACTTATGCTCACTTTCCCAACACTATTTGCCAGCATCAACTTATATCCATATCAATATCAATATTAATGCAAAGCTCCACTCTGTGACCATTCAAGAGCAAACCTGTTTGAACTTTGGTCAGACAACACTAGCATATTGCCTTCCTTGCTGAATGACTGACATGAAAGATACATTGCTGACACTGGGAAACTTGACTGGATAGAAACAACAGTGGGAAGCTCAAACATTTCCAAAGACAACAGTGTGTGCTTAAACTAATAGGGAAGCTTTCTCAAGCATTTCATCACCAAAATAATCATGCAAGGAATACCTTAGCAGTAAAACCATAGGCTGCATTCTACTGCAGGAGGTGTGATTATGTGCATTGGCCAATTGAATTTTGGACACAGGCACAGGAGTAAACCTATTTCTATCAGCAAGCAGCCTGAGAGACTTCAGATGCACCATATCCTAATTTGACTTCTCTGACAAGCAACTTATTAATAGATTCAGTGTTTCTAAGGGTCCCATCTTTGAAATATGTTTCAATCTATACCAGATTCTTCACCTGAATTCAGCTTGCTGATTGGTGGCTGGTATACTTCCACCTCTGCCTTGTCAACCATAACATTGTGTTTAAGAGAGAACAGGCCCAAACTATTAAGAAACAGAGAATGACAGGAGTGTTCACTGCCTTCACCAGAATCGTTACATCCGAAGACGAACAGATGTTCGTCCAAGGATGGTGCCGATAAGTGGTGACTCTTTGCGTGCAGATCCAATGCAAATCCTCAAATATTCCCATTTCGGACTACTACAGCAGAAATCCATGTCACAGCCACGGATACTGCAGTAAGCAACAATTGTTTTAAGATGTTTAAAGAAAATCTATTGAACCTCAAAATTGATGGACCCCAAATGGCAGACTTGGGTTGTGAGTGCAGCTCCCCTTTAATAAAACAGAAGCACGGAAGGTGTGCAGGGCTACAGGTACAATTGAAGTGCAGAGGCCTTAGACAGCCCACTGCTGACTATCCTGCTGGTCAATGTACCGTGTCTGGAAAATAAAACTGAAAACCCTAGAGCAAGATTGCAGCACCAGAGGGAGATAAGGACTGCTGTGTACTTCACCTGACGGAAACAGGGCTCACCCCCACCATTTCAAACACTGCGCTGCAGCCCGAGCATTTCACCATTCACTGCAAAGATTGGTCATCTAAGCCTTTTAAAGGTAGAGGCGGTGCGTATGCTCTATGAGTAACTCATCCTGGTGCACAGAAGTGGTGGGTCGGTCTCAATCCTGCACACCTGACCAGGAATATCTAGCAGTCAGATGTCATCCATTTTATCCGCGGAGGGAGTTTTCCACTGTCATTCTGGTGGTGGTGCACACTACACCTTGGGCCAATGTCGGACAGGTGGTGGAGGAGGTGAGCACCATGATCAGCAGCTAGAAAAGAGAACATTGTGAGGCCTTCCCCATCATAGTGTGAGATTTCAAGCAGGCCAGACTGAAGGAGTCTCTGAACAACTCCCACCAACATCTCACCTGTGGAACCAGAGGAGCCGACACACTTGACCACTGTGAAGAATGCTTACCTTGCACTTGGAAGGTCTAATCATCTGGCTGGTCTTCTACTCCCAGTGTAGAAACAGAGTGCGAGCCCAGTGGTGAGGTCAAGAGAGGCAGAGGAGAGGCCCGAAACGTCGACATCGCTTCTCCCTATCGATGCTCCCTAGCCTGCTGTGTTCTACCAGCATTTTGTGTGTATTGTTGTTTGAATTTCCAGCATCTGCAGATTTCCTCGTGTTTGGAGCGTTTACAGGACTGCTTTGAGTTGGAGTACTGGACAATATTCCGGGGCTCATCTTCATGTCATCTCTAACTTCATCAAAACCTGTGTGGACATGTGTGTGCCTTTGGAAACATACCAGACATACCCAAGCTAAAAGCTATGGATGAACCAGGAGATTTTTAATCTGCTGAGGGCTACCTCTATGGCATTTAAGACTGGTGATCCAGAACTATACAAAAAGTCCAGGTATGACCTATGGAAGGCAATTTTAAGAGTGATAAAACAATTCCGATTGAAGTTAGAGATGGAATCAGATGCACATCAGCTCTGGTCGGGTTTGCAAGCCATTACTTCCTACAAGGTGAAACCTAATATTATGAAAGGCTGTGATGCTTCACTTCCAGATGAGCTCAATGCCTTTTAGGCATGCTTTGAAAGGGAGAATAAAACTACACCTTTGAGAATGCCTGCAGCATCTGCTGACCCTGTAATCTCTACCGTGGAGCCTGATGTCAGAACACCTTTTATGACGGTGGACCCTTGCAAGGTGTCAGTCCCTGATGGTGAGCCTGGCAGGGCACTGAAAACCTGTGCCGACCAGCTGGCCAACTGGAGGCTGTGTTCAAGGTCATCTTTAATCTCTCATTGCTGCAGGTTCCCACCTGCTTCAGAAGGGTGACAATCATACCAGTGCCCCAGAAAAGCAAGGTGAGCTGACTCAGCAACTATCGCCCAGTTGCACTTGCATCTACTGTGGTGATGTACTTTGAGAGGATGGTCATGGCCACAATCAACTCCTGCTTAAGCGAAGACCTGGACTCACTGCAATTTGCCTATCATCACATTAGTCTACAGCAGATGGAATCACACTTGCTGTCCACCAACATATTACCTGATATCATCTTGGATTACCTGGACAATAGCAATATCTACATATAGGGTGTCATGGTAGTGTTAGCACAGTGCTTTACAGTACCAGTGACTTGGGTTCAATTCCTGCTGCTGCCTGTAAGGAGTTTGTGTTCTCCCCCGTGACCGTTTGGGTTTCCTCTGTGTGCTCCTGTTTACTCCCGCAGTCCAAAGTTGTACTGATCGGTAGGTTAATTGGTCATTGTAAATTGTCCTGTGATTAGGCTAGGATTCAATCAGGGGATTGCTTGGCAGAAGGGCCTGTTCCTTGCAGAATCTCAGTAAGTACACACATCAGGCTGTTGTTTATTTGTTACACCACAGCGTTCAACACTATCATGCTCTCAATACTAATCACAAGCTCCAAAACCTGGGCCTCAGTACCTCTCTCTGCAATGGGGTCCTTAACTTCCTCATCGGGAGAGCACAGTCAATGCAGATCAGAAATGACGTACCATCCTGACCGACAATCAACACTGGCGCGCCTCAAGGATGCATGCTTAGCCCACTGTTCTACTCTCTCTACATCCACAACTGTGTGGCTATGCACAGCTCAAGCACCATCTCTGAATATGCCAATAATATGACTATTGTTGGCAAGATTGCAGATGGTGAAGGGCAGGGGCTTTCAAGAGCGAGATAGATTAGCTGGAGGAGTGGAGTGGCAACAACACTCAGTGTCAGTAAGACCAGGAAACTGATTGTGGACTTCAGGAAGGGGAAGTTGAGGGAAGATGCACCAGTCCTCATCGAGAGATCGCAGCAGACTGGGTGGGCGGTTTCAAGTTCCTGCGTGTCAACATCTCTGAAGATCCATCCTGGGCTCAATATTTTGATGCAATTACAAAGAAGGCACGACAGCAGCTATATTTCATTAGTAATGTGAGGAGCCATAGTATGTCACCAAAGACACGCACAAATTTCTTTGGATCTACCAGAGAGAGCATTCTAACTGGTTGCATAACCACCTGGTACAGAGGGGCAACTGCACGGGTTCGGAAAAATGCTGCAGAAAGTTGCAGTCAGGCTGCTCCATCATGAGGACTGGCCTCCTGAACATCATGGAAATCTTCAAAAAGCAAAGTCTCAAAAAGACAACATCCATCATTAAGGACCCCCCATCACCCAGGACATGCCACCATCAAGGAGGGGGTACAGTAGACCCTGACCATTTCAGGAACAGCTTCTTCCCCTCCACCCTCAGATTTCTGAATTGACAATGAACCCATGCAAACTAACTTAATAGCTTTTTTCTGTTCTGCTCTCTTTTTGCACTGCTTATTTATTTTTAAAAATATACTTCTTATTGTAGTTTATAGTCACATTTACCATGTATTGCAGTGTACTGCCACTGCAAAACAACCAATTTCACAACATATGCCAATGATTTTAAACCTGATTCCAACATTTCCAGTCAAGGACCCTTCGTTAGAACTGGAAAAGCAAGAAAAGGAGTGCATCTTCATTTGATTTTCCAGGAGTGAAGAATAATACAAAAGTTATTATATGTCTCTATTCATGCTGGACAGCAAACTACTCATACACAATCCTGAGCTTCTCTTTGTATTCACTGGGACAAGTGAGCTGTTCACAGATAGTATCTCATCACTCATCGAGAGCAATGATCCTCATATCAGTGTGAAGAGACCCAAGCAAGGGTGTTAGGACCCAACTGCTGGAGTATCCAAGACCAGAATTGAGACATGATACAAGCCTGAAACGAGGACAGGGTTCTCGCTAGACTGCATGAGATTCCAAAGTAGAGCTGTCAATTGAGCACCAAACTTCAGTTCAGGTGCTCTTTAAGTATTTAAATCCTAGTGCCAAAACATGGCTGCCAATTAGTGGAGCGGGCCTGAATCTTTAAAGGGGCCACACCAGCTATCTGTATTCCGCAGAGTCAGAATGTCTAAACGCCGGAAAGTGGTGCAGTCGGGTGAGTGACATTTCCCTGTTCAGTGAAGACATCAAGCCTTTCCATGGTGGCATACAACTCTTTGTTCAGAGTTTCAAACTGTTCCTGCTTGGCATGAACCCTCCGATCTCCAGCGGAATCAAAGCAAGACTGCAGAGTCAGACCTTGTACAGCCTAGTCCGTACTTCCTGGAGTGGTGCTGCATGATGAGATTACAGAACTGACTTGGCAAAGAGGTCTGCATATCCTGGAGAGAGAGGTCATGACCCCCTAGCTCTGTGCAAACTCTTACAAGAGCATGCAAGACTTCTTTTTTGCTCCTGATCAGCCAGCCCTACTTGAAAACACACTAACTATTTGATTTACACTTGCACCAATCTTGAGTAGAAATCTTATTTCTTTGGGTCTGTACAGAGGCATGGACAATCCCTCCATCAAAGACCTGTATCAGATTCGCTATCTGAGATCCCTGACCTGAAGATGTAGCTGAGTTCTTCCAGCATTTTTGTTTTTGTTCCATATTCCCTATGCCTGTTGCCAGACTTTAGACTGTTATCTCTACCACTGCCTACTCTTGACCTCTGTCTTATCAACTGAAGTCACTCTTCCTTCTCAAGAAAACAGTCCTAAATTATTCAAAGGCAGTACTCACCTGGTGAACCACTTCTGAAAGACAACATTTCAGGTCATGGGCCTACCTCAGAACTGGAAAAATGAGATAATCAATGGCTTTACCAAATGTGAGAATTAGTCTTCCAGTAAACCCCACTAAAATGTTTATTTCCAAAGTTCTTTAGTTCTGATAAAGCACTCTTGACCAGAGACATTGATTTTATTTCTCATCCCATTGATGATGATTGGCATCCTATGTGTATCCGGCATTTTTTGATTTTATTTCGTATTACCAACATATGCAGTTTTTTTGCTACCAGATAATTCACATTTTCCCTAAAACCCAGTTGCTTTCAGTTTGGGTATCATCCTTGTAAATCATTCTGCACGTTCACCAATGTCACTTCATCCATTTTGCGCTGGTCCAGAAGCTACTGGGATATTCCAGCCAATCCACAAAGAACTCACGTGAATGCATATCCCAAAGATGCTGAGCTCCAGCAGCAACACTGTGTGCACTTTACAGGGTCCAGCGGCAGAACATGAACCTGCTTTGGTTCTTCCACTGCAACATAGGGGAATATCCCCACTTGAACCAGTACCAAGTTAGAGCCAGTGCAGGAAGAGCGAGAATGAAGAGCAGTAGCAGTGAGGAACAAGAATAAGTACAACTTAACTTTAAAAAAAACTGAGTTGGCTTAACTTCTAAAACTGTGTTCTTAATTTTGTTAAAAATTAGTAACTTAAAATTTAAACTTCCATCATTAAGTTTCAATACGTCCGAATGCTCCTTGATGTCCGGAAAATTCAGGTTGGTCTTGTGCATTTGTACTTTAGGTTTTTATGCTCTTCCCCTCATTTACACCATTCTCCAAGCAGCATGTTGCTTCAGAACCTGTTAGCTCAAAAGAAAAGTCATTGACCTGAAACTGTTCTTTCTCTGCTGAGGAACTTCACTGTAGATTAAGCTTGTAAATTTGAAGCACAAATAACCTGCTACCCTAATAGGTGAACTATTAATGGCACAGCGCATTTATATGAGAATTTTAAAATTTTACTTTGTTTCATTGGGGCAAATTGGGATTAAGAGATAGAACAGCTTGCTTCTAGCATTGACATCCACCAGCTAAATAAGCATCACATTCTGCCAAAAATATGTATACATTTGAGACTGAAATTAAATTCAGCAAGGCAATCATGCAGGAATGTTCTTTTGAGAGAATATGCTTAACTGGCAATCTTAACCATTGAAAGCACATGTTGGAATTTTCTTTTCATTAAAATGCATGGGTGGAAAGTCGTGGAGAAAGAGCACCTGTTTGTGCTTGAAAGGATGGCAATGGAGATGGCTGTGCTTGGGCCAATACTTTCTTTCTAACACTGAAGTTCTATGAAAATGGCCCATGGCTTTGGAATGACCGTGTAATCTCTCTAAGGATCCTGAAAGTTGAATTTTATAAATAGATATTAGTAATAATTTTACTGCGTATTCATGGTTCCAAATTTCCTGCCATAGCTTTGGTGAAAATTTAGCTGCTTCCTTCCCAAGGGATTCCTTTATAATTTTAGTTGTATCGTCTAGGAAAGGCAAATGAGCAAGACTGATTACTGAAGTGAATGGGAATCCAGCATGCACTCCACTGCCCTCATTGAACTCTGTTAATGGCTGGCCCATTGAAATGTCCTCTCACAATGTGAGAGAGCTTTACAAGAGACTTGTGACATCTTCAGCAAGGAGTGTAGTGGGAGGCATGGTAGTGCAGCAGTTAGCATAATGCTTTACAGTGCCAGCAATCGTGATTGGCGTTCAGTTTCTGCCACTGTCTATAAGGAGCTTATATATTCTCCCTATGACCATGTGGCTTTCCTCTGGGCACTCCCGTTTTCTCCCGCATTTCAAAGATGTACAGATTAGGTTTAGTAAATTGTAGGCATGCTATGTTAGGGCTGGAAGCAAGGCAACACTAGCAGGCTGCCCCCAGAACATCCGTACTGGTTGTTGAAAGGCATGTTTTATTGTCTGTTTTGATGTACATGTGACAAACAAAGCTAATCTTATTACTGGGACTCCTGCCATCTTCCTGGTTTCCAATGGTTTCTGCACCTTTCTGGGAAATAGGCCATCTTTTCAGCTTCCCAACAATTATTGTTCCCACTGTCTCTTTGGGGATTTCACTTTTGTGATACCTGATTTTGTACTGAGAATAGGTGGTGTACTGATAGATTTCATCTCTCATTATCCTAAGCATGAAGGTTAATAACTACGTATAACCTCATAACAAATCAGAATTACTATACAATCAGATTGCTGAAACACATCCCCTCAACAATTTCTTCACCAGTCAAGACGATCCATAGAATTTATTGAAGCAAACTAATTGAAACCACATCTAAAGCACCATTTCTGCTCCAAGGTGAAGATAATTTATTCATCATCAGAATATGAAACTGAGATTTCAGAACTGCATTGGTATAAATTCGGTATGCCTTGAAGAAAGCTAAAGATTAAAGGGATTTTTTTTAACAACATGTTAGTAGATGTGTGGAAAGAACTCCCAGCAACAGCATATAAAATAATTATTTTTAAAAAAGTTTTGGATGAGTTCCTAAGAACCTATCAAAGTTTATGGAAGAATTAGCAGACTTTGATGATGACATTCGGCATTGAATACGATGGCCCCTGTGCCGGTGGGACGGTACAGTTGTGGTATGTGAAATGTAATCCATTAGGGTAAAAGAATGTAGTGTGTAATTGTTGAAGGGAGAGCTTGGAGGTCTGGTCCGATTAACTTCAAAGGGAAGTGAGAAATTTAGCAGAGTTTTAATATAATTTTACCAGTTCTCTCAGCTGGGGGCAGTACGTGGTGGGGCAGATTGCATTTGGCCTCCTGACTCATTTGAGGTTATTTTCAATATTTGGCCAGAGGAGATATATATTTTTAATTTTCCATTCTAGGTATCTTATTATTGGTACATGTTCAGCATTATTGTCAAGGAAATGAAACTGTCTGTTACCTATAAATGCAACATGAATCTTGAAAATGCAGGGATGGATGCCACAGTTCTTTGGTGAGTTAAGGACCCATTAGCTCTATTATCTGTGTTGATAGAATGCCAACTTCAAATCAATATGGGGCTTGGAGCCAGATTGACTTCCAAACACCAGTGGATACAACATTAGATTGTGTTTATGAATGCTGTTCTCAATGATCAAACAGCAAGGACCATAGAGAACCAAACAACGCGTATCAAGTGACAAGTATAGCCACCCTTAAGTAGTCTGCACTAAACTGTAATGCACATAGCAGTATAAATGAAAGGTATTTCTCTCTGTTATAAATTACTATTGCTCTCTTTGCTTAAGGTGACACAAAGCTCTCTCACATTGTGAGAGGACATTTCAATGGGCCAGCCATTAACAGAGTTCAATGAGGGCAGTGGAGTGCGTGCTGGATTCCCATTCACTTCAGTAATCACTCTTGCTCATTTGCCTTTCCTAGACGATACAACTGAAATTATAAATGAACCACTTGGGAAAGTAAACAATTATGGGCGTCTTTCTTCCATGGCACATTTATAAACAATTCTCTACGGTACTAGTTTTTATTCTGATCTCACATTAACTTTAAATATCCATTCTGCACTTTGAGGTATGTATTAAATACAAACAGACCTCAGATTTTTAAAGGCGATTGGGGGAAATCTGCATTAGAATTTTAAAAAATACAAAGAAGCATGAATAAAGCATATGCCCCCCTCAAACATTTTACATGCTCATTAAGATCACAGCTGGTCATTTACTTCAGTTTTTCTACTTTTCTACTGACCCCTTTCTCCCTTGATTTGCTTAGCATCCAACAAACTTGAATATATTCATTGTCTGAGCCACTACAGCTCCCTAGGGGAGAGAATTCACTACCCTTTGGTTGAAGAAATTCCTCCTCATCTCTTTCCTGCAGGGCTGACCCCCTTTTTGGACTTTAACCCCTGGATCTAGATGCTTCACCTAAGCTCCTCTAAATACCAATGCCTTTCAATCTCTTACCTTTTATGACATATTCCTCCTCTCCCCTTTTTCCACCCACATTATATTCCATCTGCCATATCCTATTCAATAACTTAGCCTGTGTATGTTCTCAAAGCCTTTTTGCATTCTTCCCAAATCCACACTGACATCTACCTTTGCAACATCTTTAAACTTTAAGCTTGGAGTAGAAGTGACTCCATTATCATAGGAAGGCTGATTAGGCAGCATAGCTTTCTTGACTGGTCTAGCAGATGATAGTATATAGCACCCTAACAAGTGTTGAAACTCTTTTTTCTTGCGTACTATACAGCAAAAAACGGTGAATGGAATAATATATCATCCTCATAATATTCTTCACAATACTATTTTCTATGCATACTCTTTTATTTTGAATTTTAAAAAAGCATTTCTTTCCATGCTTCTGAGAAGTATTTTATTGAATTCATTCTGTCCATCTTTCTACATAAAACTTCGTCCCATCTGTGGAGCAAACTTGATGGGCTGAATGGCCTACTTCTGCTCCCATATCTTATAATCTAACAAATATTAAATTAATACTGCCTTCTCTTTTGAATTGTCATATCAATTATATGAAAAGTCCAAGTAATAAAAATATCATCATTGTATAATATTAACAAACAACATTCATTAAAATCTGTTTAATGATCCCTAATATTCATACTTCTCTGTGGATTGTCACCTTGTCATGGTGGAGAAGCTTGTGTGGTCCTGAGTTCCCGAGAGCGATTCCATCTGGAGCTACGTTCCTGGTAGGGTCACCCATGGTGGTAAGGTTGAGGGTGAGCTCCCTGACAAAGAACAATCCAACCAAGACCTCAACGGTGGAAAAGGCAGACGTAGTTACTTCAAACTCATCGGCTATGAAGAAGGCTGCAACAACTCCATCAGCTCTAATCGTCATGGTTTCCATGCCATTGGAATCAGTTGGTTGATTTATGAAGTATTGTGTGCTTCTTGGAGGGCAACATCAAGTTGAACAAATACACACACAGGCATCTTCGCTCTATGGAAACGGAAGGAAGACCAGCATCCTCGACCTCGAGGGATAGCCACAACGATGATGACGAATATTCATGATATGTTATAATGGTTAGTTGACTGAATTCACAATCAGAAATCTTGATTCCAGAGCTCGACTTTATATCCCACCAGAGCAACTATAGAATTTAAATTTAAGTAATTAAATACATTTGGAATTAGACCTAGTCTCAGTATTGGTAATCACATTATTGTAGATTGATTAATAACTAGATTATCACAAAATCCCATCTGTTTCATTGATATCCTGCAGTGTAGGAAAACACACAAGATTTGAAAAGCGAATAGGGCCTGGCAGGACTTTCAATGGAGCTTGAGATCATGTAGGTTATGAGGCTCTAAGCAAAAACCAATAAAATGAAGTTTGATTTAAGTGGAGTGGCCATTGTTGGAATGGGCTAGGGTTAGAGTGGGGAGCTGAAACATTTGATCAAGTGGCTATGATGTGGAGAGGCAGTGATTAGGGTAAGCTTCTAGTAAGTTTGTTTTTCTTATTGTCAGTTGGAGCAGTCGGAATGACATAGAGTGAGGGATGTGGAAAGACAGGGAGACAACAAGTGACTCTAACATCTACATCTACAAAAAGTGCGCCCAGCAGCAGCTTCTTACGTAGCACATTAAGGAACTGAAGCTGGATCTGGATGATCTTTGGCTCATTTGGTAGATGCAGAATGACAGGAAATACAGGGAGGTAATGACACCTAAGGTGCAGGATATATGAAACTGAGTGACTGTCAGGAGAGGGAAGGGGGAATACGCAGCTAGTGCATGGTGCCCCTTTGGTCTTTCTCCTCAAACTCAAGTATATTATTGGAGGTTCAAGCTAGCAAAAGAAAGCCACAACAGTCAGGTCTCTGGCATTGAGTCTGGCTCTGTAACTCAGAAGGAATGGAGGGAGAAGAGGCAAGGAATTGTGATTGGGCATCCATTGGTTGGGAAAATAGACAGGAGGTTCTATGGACAATAACAAGGCTCCCAAATGGTATGTTGCCTCCCAGATGCCAGGGTCAGGAACTTCCTGGGTTGACTCCATTGCATTCTAAGGGGAAGGAAGAGCAGCCAGAGGTTGTGTCAATATCAGTATCATTGACACAGGCAGGAAGGGTGATGAGGTGCTGCAAGTGTATTCAGGGAGTTAAGTGCTAAGTTAAAGGACAGGACCTCCAGGGTAGTGACCTCAGGATTGCTACTTGGGCCACGTGCTATTGAGGCTAGAAATAGGAAAACAATACAGTTTAACACATGGCTAAGCAGATGGTTCAGGGAGGAGGAGTGCTCAAGTTGGGCTGTAGTGTTCAAAATAAAAGGCGTTGGCGTTTTTACCCATGAGAAGTTTGTCTTTATTAAGAACAAACATAACATGGTGTCAGAAACCGGCTTGAGGTCTAAGCAAAGACAATAAATGAATACCGAGTATAGCTGGGAAAGACTGCGTAAGTATGGAAGGCGTTAGAAGCAAGCAAGATCGGACAGCAAGTCGGGTGACAGAGCACATTGTTCCAAGAACATCAGATACACCAAGAAATTCAGGTGAGAAGCCATAAATGCCTATTATGGATGAGATCAGTCCTCCCGCACTATGTAGTTTACCGGAAATTTAACAGATAACTGGAAATGCTTCTAGCAGCAATTCAAATGATATATTTAGCAGGGAGGGGTGGATGAAAAATTGAAAGCGGCTATCTTTCTGCATGTAATTGGCGAAGAAGCTTTGGACATCTGTAACAGCTTTCAAATTGATGAGACAGCCTGTACTTTGGACACTCTGATGACAAAATTTGAGGAGTATTTTGTGATCGGAAACAAGGAGTTAGCTTTGACCAATACTTAGCTGAGCTAGACACACTGAGTAAGTCCTGTGAATTTGGAGATTTGGGAGACTCACTAGTTAAAGACAGAATCATCTGCGAGATCCCAGATAATGGACTTAGGTAGACTGTGATAAAGATTGAAGGCTATAAATCTGTGTAGAGTCGCAGAGACCACACGAGCACAAGCTAAGAAACTGCACAGGGCAGAAACAATGGTGCATGCTGTAAAAAACAGAGAGGCAGAGCATAAGGCGTTTCCCAAAGCAATAGCGAAGGTCAAACAGTAAATACAGCAAATGTGGAGGTAGGCACATCCTAAAGACATGTCCGTTCAAGCCACCAGAGCCCAGGTAAATCTGTTATCTATGGATAATTACAAGACTCTCAAAGTAAAGAGCAAGGTTTACCCAGTGAAATTAGAAGCGACAGGCTACCGTATACTGAAGAGAAGGTTCCAGTAAGAGGGACTGTATGAAGTACACAGATGTCTTTGAGGAGTTTGGATGCTCACCATTCATAACAGCATCCATGAGAGCTCCAGAGAGGTTATGCAAGAGAAGCACAAGAACTCCACCCTCCTTAGACATCTGTACCAGCTACAGTGGCATGACAGCCAGGATGCCAGTGCTGAACAGAGTGATGGTGAAGACGAAGTCACCATCCTTGAGTCTACATCATGTCACTGTGGTTCAAAATCTGTCTCTCATTAACTTTCACTTAAAAAATGGAAATAAAAAATATCTCCACAATCCTCTCCAAAGTTGACGAGGAAAAATAAAAAGGAAAATGGGGAGACCACACAATCCCCAAGGCCAGAACAACAGCAACAGTCCAACACAAACTATGATCTATGATACGTAGCCAACAGAAGGAGCTTTGGGAGCTGAGCTAAACTCAGTTGGAACTCATGCAAAGACTCACTGATCACATCGATGTATTCCAAGACACCATTACAAGGAACATAGAGCATTATGGTCACACAGAAAGAACAAGAACAGAGACAAACAGATACGACCTTGGCAGAAGGGTGTGAAAGAAATGAATACGACGACCAGAGTTTTCCGAAAGACTCAAACATGAATGCACCAAATACGTATCTGTGGAAACATATATCAGATCAAAATGGATCATTAAATCATCAAAAAGTAGGGGTATTAAGGGTTATGGGGAAAAGGCAGGTAGGTGGAGATGAGTCCATGGCCAGATCAGCCATGATCTTATTGAATGGTGGAAAAGGCTTGACAGGCAGATGGCCTAATCCTGTTCCTGTTTCTTAAATTCTTAGGTTCTTAAACCACCTCAGAGACTAATTGAAAGTTGCTGAGAGAAAACGGGGACTGGCTACAGATTGTAAGTATCTATGTTGGAAAGATTATTGTTTCTTGCTGGTTTATGAGGAAATAGTATTGTGTTTGTTTTCATTAAAGGGGGAAGAGGTGTTATCATGTGTGTACATAATAAAGAAATTCAGATCCCAGTAGGCATTGCAGGCAGTTCACCTGGGGCCAACAACGATGTTGGTGAACTAGCTGCATGCGATTGTGTTGGGCTGGAGTATTCCACAAAATATGTGCTAGTGTTTTTACCCATGCTAAGTTTGTCTTTATTAAGAACAAACATAACAGTAGCCATTAATGAAACCTGCTTGCAGGAGGGACAGTACCAGCAGCTCAATGTCATGGGGTTCCGTTGTTTTGGATGTTACAGAGTGGGGGGGGATTAAAGGGGAAGGGGTGGCATTACCTGTCAGGGAAGTACTCAGATAGAACAGACTGGAGGGCTCATCTACTGAGGCAATATGTGGTGGAACTGAGGAATAAGAAAGGGAAAACCATGATAATGGAATTATATTATAGATCTTCCATTAGTCAGCGGGATTTAGAGGAGCAAATTTATAGAGAAATAGCAATAATTGCAAGAAAAATAAGCTTGTGATTATCGGTGATTTTAACTTTCCACGTATTAACTGGGTCTCCCATATGTGAAAGGATTGGATGTGGCAGAGTTTTTCAAATGTTTTCAGGAAAGTTTCCTTAACCAATATTCACTCAGTGGCCACTTTATTAGGCTTGCCTGAACACCTGCTTGTTAATGCAAAAATCTAATCAGTCAATCATGTGGCAGCAACTCAATGCATAAAACACCCAGACATGATCAGGAATTTCAGTTGTTACTCAGTCCAAACATCAGAATGGGGAAGAAATGTGATCTAAGTGTTTTTGACAATGGAATGATTGTTGGTTCCAGGCAGGATGGTTTGAGTATCTCAGAAACTGCTGATTTCTTGGGATTTTCATGAACAACAGTCTCTAGAATTTACATAGAATGGTGTGAAAAACAGAAAAAAATTTCCAGTGAGCGGCATTTCTGTGAGCAAAAACACATTGTTAATAAGGGAGGTCTGAGGAGAATGGGCTGACTGTCTCAAGCTGACAGGAAAGTGACAGTAACTCAAATAACCACACATTACAACAGTAGTATGAAGAAGAGAATCTCTGAATGCACAACACATTGAACCTTGGGGTGGATGGGCTACAGCAGGATAAGACCATGAACATACACTCAGTGGCCACTTTAGTTGGTATAGGGGTACCTAATAAAGCAGGCACTGAGTGTATAGATTCCCAACTAGAGAGAGTCAGATGCTGGAATTTCTATTAGTGAACAAGACAGTGTCGGCGACAGAAGTGAAGCTAATGATCATAATTCCACTAGTTTCAAGATAATCATGGAGAAAGGTAGGTCTGGCCCTCAGCTTGTGATTCTAAACTGGAGAAAGGGCAATTTTGATGGCATCAGCAAAGATCTGGCAGGTGTGAATTGGGATAAGTTGTTTTCTGGCGAAGGGATGCTTGATGAGTGGGAGTCCTTCAAAAGTTAAATATTGGGAGTACAGAGGTTGTATCAATTTTACAGATGTTTTCTTAGATTAAAAAAAAATGAAAGATTGGTATTACTTGTCACAAGTACATTGATATTACAATAAATGCATTTTTATGTCAAATCAAATCAGCAAGAAGTGTGCTCACAGTCTGCAAGTGTCACTATGCTACCGGTACCAACATAGCGTGCTTACAACTCAATAATCCTAACCGTACACTGGAAGAAGTTACCTGGAAAGTTGATGAAGAAGGCAGTAGACATCGTCTACATGGACTTTAGCAAAGCCTTTGATAAGCACTGCAGGGAGGCTAGTCCAGAAGGTTCATTCGTTTGGCTTTCAGGATGAACTAATAAATTGGATTCAATGTTGGCTTAGAGGGAGAGGCTAGGGAGTGGTAGTAGATGGTTCCCTCTCTACCTGGAGGCCTGTGGTGTGCTGTAGGGATATGTATTGGGTATATTCTTTTAAATTCATAATTATCATCTGGATGATAATGTGGTTAACTGGATCAGCAAATTTGCAGATGACACCAAGATTGGGAGCTGGGGGGGAGCTGTAATGAACAGCAAGGGAGGTTATCAAAGCTTGCAGCAGGACCAGGACCAGCTGGAAAGATGAGCTAAAAAAATGACAGAGGGAATTTCCTGTAGACGAGGGGAGGACAAGCCAGGGTACGAGTTATACAGTGGGCGCTGGGGAGTACAGTAAAACAAATGGATCGGGGAATACAGATCCACAATTCCTTAAAAGTGGTGTCACGGGTAGATAGGGTCATAAAGAGCATTTTAGGCACATTGGCCTTCGTAAGTCAGAGCACTGAGTACAGGAGATAGGATGTTATGTTGAAGTTGTATGAGACGTTGCTGAGGCCAAATTTGGAGTATTGTGTGCAGTTTTAGTCACCTAACTACAGGAAAGGTATCAATAAGATGGAAAGTGTGCAGAGAAAATTTAAAGGTTATGTTATCAGGACCTGAGTTATAGGGAAAAGTTGAGTAGGTTAGGATTTTATTCCCTAGAGTCCAGGAGAATGAGGGGAGACTTGATAGAGGTATACAACATTATGAGTAAATATACACAGGCTTTTTCTACTGAGATCATAGGGTAAGGGTGAAAGGTGAAATATTTAAGGGGAACCTGTTTTGCTCAGAGGGCGGTGTGAGCGTGGAGTGAGCTGTCAGCTGAAGCGGCAGATGCGAGGTTGATTGCAACATTTGAGAGAGGTTTGGATAAGTATTGGCTGGGAGGGATATGGAGGGCTATGATTCAGCTGTGGGTTATGGGACGAGAGCTCTATGGCTCTGACTCTAGTAGATAATTTACTGGCTTCACTCAGTCTGGACTTCGAGATAACATTGATTCCTAACAGTTTCTTCAATTCAGGGACAATTAAGGGCAGAAAATAAATGCTTCCATTGCCTGAATTATCACATTCCTTTGACAAACAAAAAAAAATAAATATATACTCAGTGCCTACTTTATTAGGTATACCTATACACCTGCTCGTTAATGCAAATATCTTATCAGCCAATCAAATGGCAGCAACTCAATGCATAAAAGATGTAGACATGGTCAAGAGGTTCAATTGTTGTTCAGACCAAACATCAGAAGGAATATAATCCAAGTGATTTTGACCATGGAATGATTGTTTGTGCCAATTAAGGTGGTTTGAGTATCTCAGAAGCTGCTGATCTCCTGGGATTTTCACGCACAACAGTCTCTAGAGCAGGGGTGGGCAAACTTTTTGACTTGAGGGCCACAAAGGGTTCTAAAATTTGACAGGGGGGCCGGACCAGGAGCAGATGGACGGAGTGTTTTGGTAAAACACCTCATAAGAGAAAATAAAATATCATGGGATATGTAGAAAACATGTGCTTTAATTTCAATTGAAAATGAACAAATGCATTACAACAAAATATCTGTCTTTGAAGTCCCATGGTATTTAGCTATTTATTGAAATGACTTTTAAAACACTGAAAATTAAATGAATAAAATACAGCTTTTTTTAATAGTAACAGTTATTATTTTAAAGCACTGAAAATTCTGTTATCCTTCAAGATATTATCATCATCACTCTCCTCCTGCCTGTCTTTATTTCAAAAACGGTAGGAGATGCAGGTCTACTTGTCCTGCTCCTTCTTATTCAATTGTCCCCTGTGCCAAAACTCAACAACGACCAGCACAAGGACAGAACAGTGACAGCGCGCCAGTATGCGGAGCGCGTTATTTGATCTGGAGCGCATTTTTTATTTTGAGAACGTACGTGTACCTGCGCACTACTCATGTCCATCACTTAACAGAAATGACATGTAACATGTAAGGCTTATTGAAAAAAATATTTTCAAATGCATTTTTTACATAACACAACGAAGAAACTTATTTTTAATTTCAGTGGGAACAGTGTTGTTGGTCTCCCTTTTTAGCCAGCGCATCAAAGTCTGGATTTAGTTTTGTTGTGGCAATTCTCAGGATGGATCTGAGGTGTTGGTCAGTTAACTTGGATCTGTGGCTGGCTTTGTTGATGTTCATGACGCTGAACGCCTGTTCACACAAATAGGTCGAGCCGAACAAAGAGTAAAGCGCAAATGTGGAGTAATACGCTGCACCTCAACAAAGGTCAATGTGTAGCGGTGTGCTACATGCAGCGCTAAAATTACGACACGGAGTCGGTAACTGCAGTCGAAGAAAAAAAAACTTTATTCGAAATCCCCAGCCTCACTTTTAAGCCTCCCTCAACCTGCCCCCCCGTGGCGCAGAGGCTCCAAAGCTCTGTGCTCGCAAATCCCCGCAGGCTATCTCCCTTAGCCGGAACGCTGGCTAATTGTGAGCCGGTTCGGGTGTGCCAGGAAATGTGTCACCACAAATGTATATAGAGTGCGTCATCTATTGGGAAAACGCCAGAATTGCGGGGAAAAAACGTTAACAAGGTTTATTAATATAATTTCATCAAGTTCTGCGGGCCGGATTAAAAAGCTTAACGGGCCGCATATGGCCCGCGGGCCGTAGTTTGCCCATGCCTGGTCTAGAGATTACAGAGAATGGAGCAAAAACAAAATCATCTGGTGAGTGGTGGTTCTGTGCATTACAATGCCTCGTTAATGAGAGAGGTTAGAAGAGAAGGGTCAGGCTGGTTAAAGCTGACAGGAAGACAACAGTAACTTAAATAACCGTATGTTACAGCAGTGGGGTGCAGAACAGCATCTCTGAATGCACAACACTTTGAACCTTGAAGTGGGTGGGCTACAGCAGCAGAAGATCATGAACATACACTCAGTGAACACTATATTAGATACTGGAGGTACCTGACAAAGTGGCCACTCAGTGTATATTTCTAAATATCCATTGAAAATATTTCATACACTTCTATGTTTCATGAATTCTACAAAGATCTCCCATCTCAGCTTGTGCATGTCACTTCATGATTTTGTAGGAGTAAGGCCTTCACTCTGAGAAGAGCACTGCAAACTGCAAGTACAACATCAGGTTTGGAAGATTTCTGGAAAATGTAGTAAACATTTTCACGGACAATGTAACATGGACAAAACAACAAATGAGAGTTGAATTGCAGGCATTATGCATGAAAGTCCCTTGTGGTGGAGACACTAAACAGATGACTGAAAAATGGCTTTCTATTATACACCAGTATTAATGTCCTTACCATTAATGAACATTAAACAAAAACATATGGCAACTTGTAAATCTTTAATAAGAACAGAAAATACTCAGAAGGTAGATGTGTGTGAGTGAGAGAGAGAGAGAACAGTTTCACACCTGCAAAATGAACTAATATTTCATCCTTGATATTACGTTACAGGTTAAAGGAAAGCCTTCACCTGGTGGATTAATCTGCTATGATGTTAATCTTGCTCTCCTCTACCCCTCCCCCTCCTCTACTGCAACTGTTTATAATCACCATCTGGTGTGATACTCAGCAATCCAGACTAACAGTATCCCAAACTTAGGATCTGCTGCAACAAAAAGAAAAGAAAAGAATGCTGGAAGAACTCAGCAGTTCAAGCAACTGCGAGTGAAGGCAAAAGACATGTGTCAACATTTTGGAAAGTGAACCAGCATGAGGACCCAAAACACGATGGCGCCAGTGAACGCAGCAACGTGTTGCGGGCTGCTTACAAAATTTCTACATATACCTCTTCTGAATTGCACTCACTGTAATATCTGCTGTGTTCAACCAAACAACAACTTCATTTGAAACAGGGGGAGTGATAATAGAATTATCCTTGAGGCTCTCAGTCCAGAGAAGGTGGGAGTAAATGTTTTGGAGATCTGCTCCTGACTGAGACTGATTGATTCCTGCTGGAAAATGCAGGGAATTAGTTGAGCACAGGCCTGCATTCAGTTGTGGTGCTCCTGCGGTCAACTCGTCTGCAAATGCAATCAGTGTTTAATGTCTGGCTCCCACGGAGTGCAGCTAGTCAAACTGTACACTGGCATTACCCAAAATCTTCAAGAGAGAAAAAAATTACAATTCACACAGCGAGCCTCAATGGCCACAAAGAAAGGGAATACATTGATTGAATGGTGAATGTAATCCAAATATAAACTGGAATTTAAACCACTTATGTCATCATGTTCTTATCTAATGTGAGTGCTGTCTTAGTTGTGGAAATTCTAGATTCTCTGTAGGTGTGTTGAAAATAGTCTATTGGTGAATTCCCAGAGATGTTACACAGTCCATAGAGAACTGACTAAGCTTTCACTGAGAGCTTTTCAAAATGCTTTGAAAATAATGTCACTAAGATAGCTGATTTGATTATGTTACAGGATATGAGAAAACAAATTCTTGCTTTATTAATGCCATTAATCTTCAGCCTTTTTGTGCAATTTAGAAAAGTAATTGAATAAACTGTTTTCTAGCCCCGGTGTAGTGTCTCTGACCTGCATACACTGCCACCTTGTGACTTGCACAGATAAATGTCTTACTATATATTTTCAAGAAAAATGATTAATTTATTTAATATTTGAAAACGATGATATTTGAATGATGTTCCCAAAAGACTCCAACAAGCACATTCCCATTGCAAAATCGAAGTTTGAAAATGAAGTTTAAATAGAAACATAGAAAATAGGTGCAGGAGTAGGCCATTCGGCCCTTCGAGCCTGCACCGCCATTCAGTATGATCATGGCTGATCATCCAACTCAGAACCCTGTACCTGCTTTCTCTCCATACCCCCGATCCCTTTAGCCACAAGGGCCATATCTAACTTCCTCTTAAATATAGCCAATGAACCGGCCTGAACTGTTTCCTGTGGCAGAGAATTCCACAGATTCACCACTCTCTGTGTGAAGAAGTTTTTCCTCATCTCAGTCCTAAAAGGCTTCCCCTTTATCCTTAAACTGTGAC
Source organism: Hypanus sabinus (assembly GCF_030144855.1). Taxonomy (NCBI): domain Eukaryota; kingdom Metazoa; phylum Chordata; class Chondrichthyes; order Myliobatiformes; family Dasyatidae; genus Hypanus; species Hypanus sabinus. The sequence goes on from NC_082711.1 coordinate 81,327,056, forward strand.
CCCTCGTTCTGGACTTCCCCAACATCGGAAACAATCTTCCTGCATCTAGCCTGCCCAATACCTTTAGAATTTTATACGTTTCAATAAGATCCCCTCTCATTCTTCTAAATTCCAGTGAGTATAAGCCTAGCCAATCCAGTCTTTCTTCATATGAAAGTCCTGCCATCCCAGGAATCAATCTGGCGAAGCTTCTCTGTACTCCCTCAATTGCAAAAATGTCTTTCCTCAGATTAGGGGACCAAAACTGCACACAATATTCTAAGTGCAGTCTCACCAAGGTCTTGTACAACTGCAGTAGAACCTCCCTGCTCCTCTACTCAAACCCTTTAGCTATGAATGCCAACATACCATTTGCCTTTTTCACCGCCTGCTGTACCTGCATGCCCACCTTCAATGACTGGTGTACAATGACACCCAGGTCTCGTTGCATCTCCCCTTTTCCTAATCGGCCACCATTCAGATAATAATCTGTTTTCCTGTTCTTGCAACCAAAGTGGATAACCTCACATTTATCCGCATTAAATTGCATCTGCCATGAATTTGCCCACTCACCTAACCTAGCTAAGTCACCCTGCATCCTCTTAGCATCCTCCTCACAGCTAACACCGCCGCCCAGCTTCGTGTCATCCGCAAACTTGGAGAAGCTGCATTTAATTCCCGCGTCTAAATCATTAATATATATTGTAAACTACTGGGGTCCCAGCACTGAGCCTTGCGGTACCCCACTAGTCACTGCCTGCCATTCTGAAAAGGTCCCGCTTACTCCCACTCTTTGCTTCCTGTCTGCCAACCAATTCTCTATCCACATCAATACCATACCCTTAATACCGTGTGCTATAAGTTTGCACACTAATCTCTTGTGTGGGACCTTGTCAAAAGCCTTTTGAAAATCTAAATATAACACATCCACTGGCTCTCCCCTATCCACTCTACTAGTTACATCTTCAAAAAATTCTATAAGATTCGTCAGACATGATTTTCCTTTCACAAATCCATGCTGACTTTCTCCAATGATTTCACCTCTTTCCAAATGTGCTGTTAATTCTATAATTCCCCGGTTTCTCTCTCCCTCCTTTTTTAAAAAGTGGGGTTACATTAGCCACCCTCCAATCCTCAGGAACAAATCCAGAATCTAAGGAGTTTTGAAAAATTATCACCAATGCATCCACTATTTCTTGGGCTACTTCTTTAAGCACTCTGAGATGCAGGCCATCTGGCCCTGGGGATTTATCTGCCCTTAATCCTTTCAATTTACCTAATATCACTTCCCTACTAACATGTATTTCCCTCAGTTCCTCCATCTCACTAGACCCTCAGTCCCTTACTATTTCCGGAAGATTATTTATGTCCTCCTTAGTGAAGACAGAACCAAAGTAGTTATTCAATTGGTCTGCCATGTCTTTGTTCCCTATAATCAATTCACCTGTTTCTGACTGTAAAGGACCTACATTTGTCTTGACCAATCTTTTTCTTTTCATGTATCTATAAAAGCTTTTACAGTCAGTTTTTATGTTCCCTGCCAGCTTTCTCTCATAATCTTTTTTCCCTTTCCTAATTAAGCCCTTTGTCCTCCTCTGCTGGTCTCTGAATTTCTCCCAGTCCTCAGGTGTGTCGCTATTTTTGCTAATTTATATGTTTCTTCTTTGGACTTGATACTATCCCTAATTTCCCTTGTCAGCCATGGGTGCACTACCTTCCCTGGTTTATTCTTTTGTCAAACTGGGATGAACAATTGTTGTAGTTCATCCATGCAATCTTTCAATGCTTGCCATTGCATATCCACTGTCAACCCTTTAAGTATCATTTGCCAGTCTATCTTAGCTAATTCACGTCTCATACCTTCAAAGTTACCCTTCTTTAAGTTCAGAACTTTTGTTTCTGAATTAACTATGTCACTCTCCATCTTAATGAAGAATTCCACCATATTATGGTCACTCTTACCCAAGGGGCCTCGCACAACAAGATTGCTAACTAACACTTCCTCATTGCTCAATACCCAGTCTAGAATGGCCTGCTCTCTAGTTGATTCCTCGACATGTTGGTTCTGAAAACCATCCTGCATACATTCCAAGAAATCCTCTTCCTCAGCACCCTTACCAATTTGGTTCACCCAATCTATATGTAGATTGAAGTTAACCATTATAAACTACTGTTCCTTTATTGTACGCATTTCTAATTTCCTGTTTAATGCCATCCTCAACCTCACTACTACTGTTAGGTGGCCTGTACACAACTCCCACCAGCGTTTTCTGCCCCTTAGTGTTATGCAGCTCTACCCATATCGATTCCACATCCTCCAGGCTAATGTCCTTCCTTTCTATTGCGTTAATCTCCTCTCTAATCAGCAATGCTACCCCACCTCCTTTTCTTTCCTGTCTATACCTCCTGAATATTGAATATCCCTGGATGGTGAGCTCCCATCCTTGGTCACCCTGGAGCCATGTCTCTGTGATCCCAACTATATCATATTCATTAATAACTATCTGCACATTCAATTCATCCACCTTGTTACGAATGCTCCTTGCATTGACACATAAAGCCTTCAGGCTTGTTTTTACCACACTCTTAGAACCTTATACAATTATGTTGAAAAGTGGCTCTTTTTGCTTTTTGCCCTGGATTTGCCTGCCTGCCACTTTTACTTTTCACCTTACTACTTTTTGCTTCTCCCCTCATCTTACACCCCTCTGTCTCTCTGCACTTGTTCCCATCCCCCTGCCACATTAGTTTAAAGCCTCCTGAACAGCAGTAGCAAACACTCCCCCTAGGACATTGGTTCCAGTCCAGCCCAGGTGCAGACTGCCCTGTTTATACCGGTCCCACCTCCCCCAGAACTGGTTCCAATGCCCCAGAAATTTGAATCCCTCCCCCTTGCACCATTTTTCAAGCCCTGTATTCAACTGAAATATCCTCCTATTTCTACTCTGTGTAGCACATGGCACTGGTAGAAATCCAGAGGTCACTTCCTTTGTGGTCCTACTTTTTAGTTTATCTCCTAACTCCCTAAATTCACCTTGTAGGACCTCATCCCGTTTTTTACCTACATCGTTGGTACCTATGTGCACCACGACCACTGGCTGTTCACCCTCCCATTCCAGAATGTCCTGCAGCCGCTGAGAGACATCCTTGACCCTTGCACCAGGGAGGCAACATACCATCCTGATTAACTTGTTGAGTGTAATGTGGCGTGGTTATAATATGCTACCATTCCATTTAGGCATGAGCATTCAGCTGATTTGGTTAACACATACTTGCATTGCTTCAATAGGTAACAGCTGTTAGTACATTATTCCAATATTTACATGGCTTAAATATATTTACGATAATCACCAAACATATATAGTATAATCCTTGCAAAATTGCAACAGTTGGCACCATCTCATACAATTTTTCAAGAAGTCATAAACTGACAGTTGTAATGCAATTTGGTATAATTAAAATGTATGAAAAGAACGTGATGATTAGTAACTGTTCGGGCTAGAAGCTGCAGTCACAATATTTTCCTATGGAAGTCAATTGACCTGGGTTACATAAATAATGGCAACTTGCAACTATTGTACAGAAATTCCAATACACTTCACAGATGTTTCAGTATTATGAAAGTTAAGAGGGAAAAGGAGCTGCTGGACGAGGTTTTAAAAAGCTCAGAGAGGTAGCTTTTAAGAAACTCATGAGATATGAAGTGAGGCAGACAGGATCAGAAAGATACTGGACAGTTAAAAGTATGGCTATAATAGATGGGCGAAAAAGAGGCATGAGCACAAAATGCCTGTGTCAACATCATGTATCTTTACAGTAGATTCAACAATAAATGATCCATGCCACTATTAATAAATAAATAAATAGACAGGAATGGAGGTTGAGTGAAAATATCGTTTAAGGTTTCTTAATGGGGAGGGATGGATGATGATGCTGAAATGATTGGTAAAACATGAAGTTTATTTACTGCACTGTATTTACTAAATTACTATTAACTATAGTAATTAACTATTACTATTAAGAAATATTCACGTCTGGATGCCCACTGCCCAAGTCTAAGCAGTTTAAGTAACAGAACCTAGAAGGGTCACTGGAGGACTTAATCAAACTTCCAGCCCTGGTTTAAGTTCAGCTATCCTCTTCCCTCCTTCCAAGTCTTATAAAGGATACATTTAGCTCAGAGTTGATGGCTGAGGTGGTCTGTCTGGTCTCTATGCATGAAAGGTTCCAACAACTCACAATGGTTATTTAGCTGAGTGGTCTGAAAGCCACCACTCATTTGCATATGTTACTTCTGCTGGCTGTTGGATAAGTCTGCCATAGATGTGGCTACTTTTTTTGGCTCTGTTTTTCTACCAGGTCAGCAGCCACAACGAGCAGTAGTTCTTCCTGTATTGTTGCTTCCATGTCGCTTCACTGTTGTCTCTTTAAGTAGACACCTTTTGACACATCCAAGAGAAAGCAGCATTATTTGAAGACTCTAGTGAAGACGTACCTCCTACTTTTCACTCCTTTGGTGTTGTCCCATAGCCCATAGCAAATACAATAGGACCAGAAGACATGTGCTCCAGAATATGCTCGCCTCTAGCTAAGTTGGCCCAGTACAGACAAAACACTGGATTCCACTCAACAAGAGGGAAAACTGCATGCTTATGCTCTGCTAGCAAAAACATGCCAATTCCATTCTAGCTAATTACCAGACAATCAATCCACTCCCATCACCAGCAAAGTACAACTCACCAATAACATGCTCACTGGTGTTTATGACTATAAAGCCCTGGAGCAGAATTAGGCCATTCAGCCCATTGAGTCAGCTCTGCCATTTGATCATGGCTGATTTATTTTCCCTCTCAAGCCTATTCTCCTGCTTTCTCCCTGTAACCTTTAACACCCTTACTAATCAAGATTCTGTCAAACTCTGCTTTAAAAATACCAATAACTTAGCTCCACAACTGTCTGTGACGACAAATTCTACAGATTTACCAGCCTCTGCCTAATGAAATTCCTCCTCAAATCTGTTTTAAAGGGACGTTCTTTTATTATGAAGGTGTCATACGCCATCCAGCTATTAAATACATCCTCTCCACATCCACTATCTAGGCCTTTCAATATTTGGTAGGTTTCAATGAGATTCCCCATCCTCCATTCTTCTAATACTCCTCATACGTTAACTCTTTAATCTCCAGGATCATTTTTGTAAACCTCCTCTGGACCGTCTCTACAGCCAGCATGTCCTTTTTCAGATACGGGGTCAAAAACTGCTCACAATACTCCAGATGTGGTCTGACCAATGTCATAAAGCCTCAGCATTGCATCCTTGCTTTTATATTCTAGTCCTCTTGAAAGGAGTGCTACCATTGCATTTGCCTTCGTGACTACCAACTCAACCTGCAAATTGACCTTTAGGGAGTCCTGAACTAGAGCTCGCTTGTTCATTTGCTTATTCTGAATTTGCTCCCTGTTTAGAAAATAGTTTACACTTCTACTCCTTCTACCAAAGTGCATGAGCATACACTTCCTACACTGTATTCCATCTGCTACTTCTTTGTCATTCTCCTAATCTGTCCCAGCCCTTCTGCAGACTCCCTACTTCCTCAACACTACCTGCCCCTCCACCGATCTTTGGGTTTTACTAAGGCTACCCAGCTTCAGTTCAAGCATGTACAAAAAAATTGGATTCCACAGGGAAGGCGGGAAGACTGCCATTCACAGTAAGACAGCTTTTGACCAGAGTGTGGCATCAAAAAGCCTCAATAATAATGAAAGTCAAATGGACTTGGGAGAAAACTCCTCACTGGCTTCATTGTCATTTTCAGCACAGGGAGAGAAGTTCGTGGTTATTGTAAGGCAATGCTGCAGGAGTTTCCTGGGGGAACTATCCAACACCAAAACTGGTTCAGCATTGATATATATTCTGATTACACAACACAACACTTCTGCCACATGAGCAAATCTGGCCTTGACATGCAAATATCTTATTCTTGCCATTGGCATGCTGCAGGTCAACATTAATCAAAAAAATTGAATGACACAAACCAAATAATAATTACCGAGAACTCCAGTAGGCCAGGGACAAATTATTCTGAAATAACTAACTTACCCAAGTAGATTGGCTAGCATAGTGCATTGGCTAGCAAAATACTTTAACAAAGAATACATATGGCAAGGCAGCTCATTTGACTGACACCTCATCCACCACCCTAAATGTTCACTTTCCATATGTTGATGTGACAATATAATTTTTCAGGGAGGCTTTGAGAACATCCTTGCAAAGTTTTCTTTGTGCACTTGGAAATGTCTTCTTGTGGCAGAGTTCAGAATAGATTGTTTATTTTGAGAATCTGCTGTTGTAAACAACGTGACCTTGATGTTGGGGACAATGGCCCAGGAGAAGACACTGCTGTCACTTGCTTATCCAGCCCATGGACTTGAAGTATGTGTGTTATCAAGGCTCCCACTGAAGACAGTCCATCTTTCTGAAGCATACAAGAATGTACGAATCACTGCTGCCTGGCAGACCACGAGCTTCATGCTGGGTTTGATGTCCTTGAACATCCCGTTTTTTAGTTGGCCATAAGGATCATGTCTGCCTTCATTGACAGATGGTTCCTGACAAGGGAAGTACCTATGTTATCTAAGTTAACACTGTGTTATTTTATTGACAGGATGTGATGAGTACAGCACAAACAGGTTTGTAAAGGAACTTCTCCTTATGAATGCTTGGTCTACTGCCCAGTAATCCATTTTCTCATACTCTGTATTTCAATGAATGAACCTATGATGACATGGAGCAGGGACTTAAAGTACGCATTTGTACACTCTGCAGTCCAGTGGCCAATATTAGTTGTGGGGTGAAGGTAACAAAGGTTTTGAAGTTACCGTTCATTTTGTAGATTTGTTCCTTTCCAGCAGGAAGCAATTGGAGATGAGATACAATAATGCAACAACGAAGATTGAGAAGGGGGATGGAGTGATGACACAACCTTGTTTGATAGCAGTCTGTGGTAGTTTTGTCAGTCTGAATCATATCTTACATACTGTCAGGTAGGAGGCGGAGAACGGTGTGTACCCACTACTTAGTTCACTGTGCTCCCATTTTCCAGCCTGTTGTGGCTCAGCTCGGGTGGCAATATCAATATTACTCTGTCTGAGTTCTTTGGCAATGATGACAGAACAAAGGACATTGTTAATGAGGCTGACCCATATTCCTGGTGCAGAACTTGAATGACAGGTGTGTAAAGGGGGTTTCTTCTTTTTCTTTGTTACTGTGTATATGTTAATCAAAATGGCTTCTTTGTTAAAAGTAGGAACGCTTCTTTGTTGCGAGAGTGCTGGAAGCTTGTTTGGGTTAAAATTTACTGATAACGAGAATTGTATTCCTTTGTAACCAATTGGGATTAATGTTGTTCTTTTTTCGGAGACTGTAAACTATTGTTGGCGGGCTTTTGGGGAGATCGGCGCGAGGGGGTGAGAGAGAGGACGCGATGCTGTAAACTGGGTGAGGAATGGACCCCAAGTGAGGGGGGTCCGAGGCTAGGAGGTACCCCAAGGAGAGGAGACAACGATAGATGTGTTTGGTTGACCACTTTGGGTGGTCCTGAGCTGCGAGTCGAGGAGTTCAGAGGGGATCGAATGGTGGCCAGAAGACTTCAGTAATTGAGCTTCAACAGTTGTGTACGAAGTGGTTTGGACTTTGATAAGTTGGCACCTTTTCTTTATTTTCTTTTCCTTCATATATACTGTATCATTATTAATCACTTAGTTATAGTAACCTTTATAAATTGTACTCATTTAATCACATATGGTGTACTGTCTGTTTTTGGGCGAGGCGGGGACATCACACAGCATCCACACCAGCTGATTACCCAGTTTGGCGGGGCCAAAGGCTGCTCCCCCTAGAGGAGAATGAGCTGAGCGAGCCTGAGGCGACCCAGGGGGTTATATTGTGGGGTGCTCGTCCGGATTGATTTCTGTGGAAGCTGTGTGATCGCCCTCTGTTAAATTCTGTCTGCAGCAAAGAGCTGTTGTGCCTTTGTGGGTGTGTGATTGCTGGTTATCTCTGCATGTGTGTTGGGTGGGGTGGCTGTTGGTAGCCCGGAGGGCGTTGTTCAAGTTCCGACTAGCGTTGACGAAATGGTGGTGGGGCCATGGGCTGTCCATGCTGTTAAGAGAGTGAGGAGTGACAGGTTGGGATGTTTCAGCAGTGGTGAGCTCCGCCCGGTTGTTGGAATAATGTCCAGCCCTAAAGGGGCGGAGCGGACCTCTCAGTTGTTGGGTGAGTGGCAGTGCTTGCCTGAGGGAAAGTGACAGGAATTGGTTGAAAGTTTGAGTAGGCGGGCTGGTGGAGTTGTTAGAACTGTCGGGCGCAATTACCTCAGGGTGACAGCTGTCAGTTATATGAAAGTGTGGGAAAATGCGAGTGGTTCAACTGGAAGTCAAATGCCGCAGTTGGGGGGCTTATCATATCCGTGGCAGGAGATTGGTGGAAAGTTTTTAGGGTATCCATTTTGGCTAGGGGGGCAGATAAATTGCTTGACAGGGGATCTGTCAAGGGGATCAGCTCCTCCCTCAGTTGTTCAGTTGATCCGAGAGGTGTCGGGAAACTTAGAGCAGGCCCAGTGGGGGAATGGCTTGGGGTCTCTGGGGGAGCACGTTCCCAGCAATGTACCAAGGAACTCCCGAAAGGAACAGACCCTATTCCTGAAGGCTTAGAGGACCACGCACTCAAGTATTGTTACGGATGGTTGGAAGCCAAGTTAAAGCCATCCTCAACACTGGGGCACCGGTTTAGTTGCTGTACAGTTTGTTTTATATTCGTTATTGGAAGCACTTACCCTTGACGACATTGAGGGCACTTGGAGATTTGGGGTACCAGTGCCGGTGATTATCCAGACGACGGTTGTTGGTCAGTGAAAATGGAGTTCTTAGAGGCAAATGTGGGGGTGACTGAGGTTCGTGAATCGTTAATCCTGATGTGTCCGGGCACTGTTGAGACGGGAAGCGTTTCAGTTCTGGAGAGAACCAATACCCTGCTGGTGCACTTGGGGGCCTGCCCGGAGGAGGCGGGTGAGTGTTGTTTGGAGGCATTGTCGATGCACCCAGAGTTTCGAGCTGCTTGTGTGGACGTGTGTAGCGGCATTGGGCCGATACCGAATTCAAACAAGAGCTGGTGGTGGTACGGCCTGGGGGAAGTATCTGAGGGTGAGACCCTCTCAGTGGACGCTGCAAAATACCACAAGGGAGGGGAGTTGACCGCTGAAGACACCTTGGTGAGAGAGAGGTTGTGGCGACTGGCCCCTGAAGCCGTGGAAGACGTAGGCAGCGTGTGTGTGGATTACAGTGCATTGAAGAGGCGCACTGTCAGTGACCAGAATATGGCCCTGAGGGCTGAAGAGGCGATGGCCTGTCTGAGTGGTGCGAAGTGGTTTAAGGTGCTGGATCTGAGGAGCGGATGTTGCCAGATCCCGATGAGTGGGGCCGACAAAGAGAAGACGGCCGTTATAAATTCCCTAGGAGTCTTTCGGTCCGAAAAGATGCCACAGGGCATATCCGGAGCCCTTGCAACCTTCCCGCGGGGCATGTGGAAGACCATGGGGGATGTGGAGGAGTTTGGAGTTTTGTCATATGTGGATGATCTCCTGGTATTTGGATTTGCCTCGGGAGAATATGAAGTGAGGTTGTTGTAGGAGCGGCTTATAACCACAGAGTTAAAGTGTTTTCTGGACATGTGCCAGGGCTGGCGAAGGTTGCAGCTCGTGAGTGACTGTCTCTACGGAATCAAGTTTGAAATGATGACTGAGAGACTGGAGAAAGTGATCTGGAACCATTTGGAAGACTTACAAGTTGGAGAGAATGAAGAAAGTTGTCTGACTGAAGGCAACAGCAAACTGAGAACCTGGAGAGGGGAGTTTGCGGAGGTGAAGAAATTACAGACGAATCTCAGAAGAGAGAAGCAGAAGCTTGAAGGGAACCTGAAGATGACCATCGACAGTCCAGATGAAGTGCAAAACCTGAAAGTTGATCTGGAAGAAGTCATGAGGAAGAAAAAGCTGGAGAGAAGTGCAGTGAATACTGAACTGGAGGCTGACCAATCTTTAACTGCTGCTTTTCAGGTCGGGATGGAAGAAGCTGGTGGAGTAACAGAATCCCAGATTGAGATGGCGTGAATCAGAACTGCTGAGCCTGTGGCGAGAGTTGGAGGAGCCAGCGAAGAAGCTGATCTTTCGATTGCAGGAGGCTGAAGAGACTGCAGGAGCTGTGCAGACCATGCATTTCCATTTGGAGAAGATCAAACAGCAGCTACCGATCACAGGAATGAGGAAGTATACAGATTCGATGGATGATGTGCTTTTTGTGTGGTACATGCTGCCTTTTGCTGACTTTCCCTCGATTGAGGAAGAGACCTTTGGCCCTTCTCCCACTGTCAGGTGTAGTGGGGAGGGTTAGCCGTGTGCAGTGGGGGGCATGAGTGAGAGGTTGAGAGAGGAGTTGGTAGTGGGCCCAAGGTATTCCCAGTTGTGTCCTAACCTGAAGGGTTTAGGTGAAGGGGTATGGAGGTTTCGGAAGGGTTAGGGAACTCCCAGATAGTTGGCCTAAGTAGCGCCTGAGGAACAGGGCATGAGGTTTACTGTGTGGGGAGGAGATGTCACTGTTTGTGGTTGGGTTACGGTGTGTTGGCAGGTAAGGTGGTGAGTTATTTAATAGTCATGAGGACATGACTTTTATTTGTTGGGGGGAGAGTGTAAAGGGGGTTTCTTCTTTTTCTTTGTTACTGTGTATATGTTAATCAAAATGGCTTCTTTGTTTTGTTAAAAGTACGAATGCTTTGTGCAAGAGAGTGCTGGAAGCTTGTTTGGGTTAAAATTTACTGATAATGAGAATTGTATTCCTTTGTTAACCAATTGGGATTAATGTTGTTCTTTCTTCTGAGTCTGTGAGCTATTGTTGGCGGGCTTTTGGGGAGATCGGCGAGAGGGGGTGAGAGAGAGAGAGGACGCGATGCTGTAAACTGGGTGAGGAACAGACCCCAAGCGGGGGTCCAAGGTCAGGAGGTACCCCGAGGAGAGGAGACGACGATAGATGTGTTTGGTTGACCACTTTGGGTGGTCCTAAGCTGCAAGTCGAGGAGTTCGGAGGGGATCGAATGGTGGCCAGAAGACTTCAGTAATTGAGCTTCAATGGTTGTGCATGAAGTGGTTTGGACTTTGATAAGTTTGGCGCCTTTTCTTTAATTTTCTCTTCATATATACTGTATCGATATTAATCACTTAGTTATAGTAATCTTTATAAATTGTACTCATTTAATCACATATGGTGTACTGTCTGTTTTTGGGCAAGGCGGGGACATCACACAGCATCCACACCAGCTGATTACCCAGTTTGGCGGGGCCGAAGGCTGCTCCCCCTAGTCAAGAACGAGCTGAATGAGCCTGAGGCGACCCGGGGGTTACAGGTGCATGAACTCTTTTAGCATGGGGTGGCTATTGACACCAGATACAACCAGGCCTTTAGAGATGTCTTGGTCTATGGCAAGAAGATGCAAGACAATTGGAGACTGCTCTGTTTTATGGGTCTTGATGAAGGTCTCGGCTCAAAACAATGACTCTTTATTCCTCTCCATAGATGCTTCCTGTCCAGCTGAGATCCTGCAGCATTTCGTGTGTATTAATCTGGATTTCCAGCATCTGCAGAACTTCTTGTGTTTATGATTGACTGTCTATTTCCCTCTGTAGATACTACCTGACCCATTGAGTTCCTCAGCATTTTGTGGGGGCAAGTGGTGAAATGTCTGGCTAGATAAGAGACTCTATACACTCAAAGTAGTTAAACATGTGGTGCAATTAGTCTTTTACATATTTGTGAAGATCAACCCTGTTAACCTGATCTTTTCTCCTGGCATCCATTCATTCCTTCTGAGAACTCCAGTCGTTCCAAGGCCACAGCTCTCAACTGAACAGTAGTCAGAATCAGAATCAGGTTTATTATCACTGATGTGAAATTTGTTGTCTTGCAGCAGCAGCTCAGACAAAGATAGAAGATTACAATAAATTACAAAATTAATGATTAGTGCTAAAAGAGGAATGACAAGATAGTGTTCAAAGTTCAAAGTAAATTTATTACAAAGTACATATATGTCACCATATACAACCCTGAGATTCATTTTCTTGTGGGCATATTCAATAAATCTATAGAATTATAGCCATAACAGAATTAATGAAATGCCACCCCAGCTTGGACATTCAACCAGAGTGAAGAAGACAATAAGCAGGCAAATACAAAAAGAAAGAAATAGTAATAAATAAATAAGCAATAAATGTCAAGAATGTGACACGAAGAGTCCTTAAAAGATTCCATGGGTTGTGGGAACTTTTCAGTGATGGGCAAATGAATTTGAATGAAGTTATCCCTTTTGGATCAAGTGCCTGATGGCTGTGAGGGGTAATGACTGTTCCTGAACCTGGTGGTATGGGTCCTGAGTCTCCTGTACCTTCTTCCTGATGGAATTCGAAACTGCTGACCCTCTTCACCTCTCATCCTCCAATGAGGACTGGCTCATGGACCTCCGGTTTCCTTCTCCTGAAGTCAATAATCAGCTCCTTGGTCTTGCTGCCTTTGAGTAACAGGTTATTGTTACAGTACCACTCTACCAGATTTTCAATCTCCCTCCTATATGCTGATTCATCACCACCTTTAATTCTGGCTGTGACAGTCCGCAGACTTGAATATGGCATTGCAGCTGTGCTTTAGACAGTCATAAGTGTAGAGCGGGTAGAGCAGTGGACTAAGCACACTGTTTTGTGGTGCATCTGTGCTGATGGAGATCATGGAGAAGATACTGTGGCAAATCTGAACTGACTGGGGTCTGCAAGTGAGGGAATCAAGGATCCAATTGCATAAGGAGGTACTGAGGCCAAAGTCTTGGAGCTTATCGATTAGTTTCAAGGGGATGATGGTATTGAATGCTGAGCTGTAGTCAATAAAGAGCATCTTGGTGTATAGATCTTTGCTGTTCAGATGTTCCAGGGTTAAATAAAGAGCCAATGAGATGGCATATGCTGTGATCCTGATGCTCTGGTAGGCAAATTGGAGTTAAGTCGTTTCTTTGCAGGATTTGGAATGTTTCATTACAACACTCTCAAAACACTTCATCACTCTGGATTTAAGTGCTACAGGGTGATAATCATTGAGACAGGCCACCATGCTCCTCTTGGGCACCGGTATAAATGAAGCTTGCCTGAAGCAGGTAGCACGAACTATCAAAACGAGAGGTTAAAGATCTCAGTAACACTGCAGCCAATAGATCAGCACAGGTCTTTATTACTTGGTCAGGTACTCCGTATGGGCCGGATACTTTTCATGGATTCACCATTCTCAAGGCTGCTTGCACATCGGCCTCAGAAACTAAAGTCCCAGAATCACTGGGAAATGTGGACATTCCTGATGGTTCCTCCATGTTTTGACGGACAAAGTGAACACGAAAGGCATTCAGCTCATCAGGACGTGAAGCACTGATGTCACCTTTGTCACTTGATTTCACTTAGAAGAGGTGACAGTATTCAAGCCCTGCCACAACTGTCAAGTATCCTTCATTGATTCAAGTTTAGTCCAGAATTGGCACTTCACCCATGAGGTGGTTTTCCAGTGATCGTACCTGGACCTCTTGTAATTTTCTTGGTCATCAGACTAGAATGCCTCTGATTTGGCCATCAGCAGATTACTGATCTCATGGTTCATTCAAGGCTTCTGACTGGGGAAGACTGAATAATTTTGTGCAGACACACTCATCTCCGATTGTTTTTTTTATAATGTCCATGCCATTCAGGACCACAGATGAATCCTTTAACATGGCCCGGTGCACTGACTTGAAGCAATCCTGTAGCCATTCCTCTGCTTCCTGCAACCGCCTTGTTTTTGTCCGAATCTCTGGAGCTCTTTAGCCTCTGCTTGTATGCAGGTCGGAGAAAGACAGCCTAGTGATCTGATTTACCAAAATGTGGTTTGGGGCATGGATGGGTAATCATTACTTATCTTATTGAAACAGTGGTCTATATGTTGCGACCTCTGATGCTATGCTACAGGTTATATGCTGATGGTAATTGAGTGGAATTTCTTCAAACAAGCTTGGTTGAAGCCCCTGACTGTGATTCAGATGATTCATGGACCATTCAGATATCGGATGGCAGAGGGGAAGAAGCTGTTTCTAAACCTGTCTTCAGGTTCCTGTATCTTCTCTTTGGTGGTAGTCATGAGGACATGTCCCAAATGGTAGGGTTCCTTCATGATGGACACTATCTTCTTGAGGCAATGTCTCTTGAGGACGTCTTCCACAGTGGAGACGTTTGTGCCTGTGATAAAGCTGGCAGAGCCAACAGCCCTCTGGAGCATCTTTTAAACCTTTGATTTGGGGCCTCCATTCCAGTCGCAGACACAACCATTCAGAATATTCTGCACTAGACACCTGTAGAAATGTGCAAGTGTCTTTGGTGACAGAACAGATCTCCTTAAACTCCTGATGAAGCATAGCCACTGGCACACCTTCTCCATGATTGCATCTATGTGTTGGGCCCAGGACAGATCCTTTGAAATCCTGACACTCGGGAACCTGAAGCTCCTCAGCCTTTCTACCGCTGACCCGTCGACGAGGACTGGTGAGCGTTTTCCTGACTTCCCCTTCCTGAAGTCCACAATCAATTGCTCGGTTGTACAGATGCTAAACGTGAGGTTATTTTTGTGACACTACTCATCTACCCAATGTTCCTCACTCCCGTACACCTCCTCATCGCCATCTGAAACTTTATCAATAATAATGCTGTGAATCAATAAATGGCATTTGAGCTGTTCCTAGCCACACAATCATGAGTGCAGAGAGAGTAGAGCAGTGGACCAAGCATGCATCCTTGAGGTGTGCTTGTGTTGATTGTCAGTGAGGAGAAGTTTTCACTGATCCTGCTGTCTGTGGTCTCCCAATGAGAAAGTCAAGGGCCCAGCTGCAGAGGGAAGGGAAAGAATGGTCAGGCTTTGTCAGAGTGTTCAAGCTTAGACTCAAGCATCTTAGATGAGACAAAGACTCTAAGTTTTTTTTTCTTTCTTTGTCTGTGTGGGGAGAATTAGTTAGAGTGAGTGGTATGTTCTTTGTGTGAGATGCGGGAATCCTGGAAGACCTCCAGTCCGCCTGATCTCTACATCTGCATGGGGAGCATCGAGCTGCAGCTCCTTAGAGAGAATGTTAGGGAACTGGAATTGCAGCTGGATGGCATTTGGCTCATGGGGGAGAATAAGAAAGGGATAGATGGGAGCTACAGTGAGGTATGTTGCAGCAGGCAGGTAACTGGGTGACTGTCAGGAGAGGGAAAGGAAATAGGCAGCCAGTGCAGAGTACCCCTGTTGTGTAATTAATCAGATTTGATCAGGGAGCTTAAAGGAACCCTTAAAGGACTTGATCAGTACCTTAAAGGAACCCTTAGGGACCAGTGATCATTGTATGATTTGCAACTAGTGAGGGAGAAGATAAAGTTAGATGCATCAGTATTACAGTGCAGTAAAAGGGATTGCAGAGGCAAGAGAGAGGATCTGGTCAAAGTGGATTGTAGGGGACACTAGCAGGGATGACAGCAGAGCAGCAATGGCTGGACTTTCTGTGAGTAATTCAGAAAGTGTAGGATAGATACATCTCAAAGAAAACATATTTGTAAATGTCTGCAAATACATTCATCACAATAAGATCTCAGTAACATTGCACAATAAAATCAATCAACAACTAACCATTTTCCAGCAGCCAGCACTCTTTCCCATCTCCAAATTGAGCGCTTGCACTGAGCCAGCATAGAGCATCTGCCAGGTGGAAGCAGAAAGAAATTACTTGTGGCATACTCTCTGTCACATTACCCTCCCTCTCTTCCAGTTTACCCAAGTTGGGTAAACTACAAAGCTAATCTGCAGTGACATTCCAGCTGTCCGCACTGTAATGGATCATGAAGTGGAAGGGATGCAGGACTGGAAACCATCTGGTAATGGGAGCATTCTGATCCTTCATGGTGTGGATCAGGTCAAGGCACAGTGGTCTGCCTCCAAAACAAACTCTCTGCTAAGGGGGTAACAGTGTAGACAAATTATCTGAGGCAGACCCACTCTGTCACACAGCAGGCATCCAGGTTTCGGCACTCCAGTTCCCCCGAGTATGATTAGCTGCTGCAGTCCCTTTAGACTCAGACTGCCAATTATTACGTGCCACATTCTGTCATGGAAAGTCTGTGCTGAAGTGCTCAGTGCTTAATTATAGAAGTTCCATTTCTTATACTACTGTCTTGTCATTAAGGAAGAAATAGCAAAACATTTAGAAAGGAGTGGTTCCATTAGACAGACGTAGCATGGGTTCAGAAAGGGCAGGTCCTGTTTGACAAACTTACTGGAGTTCTTTGAGGACATAACGTGTGTAGTGGATAGAGGGGAACAGGTGGATGTCGTATACTTGGATTTCCAGAAGGCGTTCGATAAGGTGCCACACAAGAGATTTATAAATAAGATACAGATGAGTGGAGTTGGAGGAAGTATATTGGCATGGATAGTGGATTGGTTAACTGATAGAAGGCAGAGAGTTGGTATAAGTGAGTGTTTCTCCGGTTGCAGTCAGTGGTGCGTGGGGTGCCGCAGAGGTCGGTGCTGGGCCCACAGCTGTTTACCATTTACATTGATGATTTGGAAGAGGGGACTGAGTGTAGCACAGCAAAATTTGCTGATGACACTAAACTGAGTGGAAAAGCAAATTGTACAGAGGACGTGGAAAGTCTGCAGAGGGATATAGATAGGTTAAGTGAGTGGGCCAAGGTCTGGCAGATGGAATACAACATTGGTAAATGTGAGATCATTCACTTTGGAAGTAATAATAGAAGAGCAGATTATTATTTAAATTGTGAATGATTGCAGCATACTTGTTTGCAGAGGGACTTGGGAGTGTTTGTGCATGAATTGCAAAAAGTTGGCTTGCAGGTAAAACAGGTTATTAAGAAGGCAAATGGAATGTTGACCTTCATTGCTAGCGGGATTGAATTCAAGAGCAGGTAGGTCATGCTGCAACTATACAGGGTACTGATGAGGCCGTACCTGGAGTACTGTGTGCAGTTCTGGTCTCCATACTTGAGGACGAATATACTGGCTTTGGAGGCATTTCAGAGGAGGTTCAGCAGTTGATTCCAGAGATGAAGGGGTTAACCTATGAGGAGAGATTGAGTTGCCTGGGACTATACTCTCTAGAATTCAGAAGAAACATACAAAATTTTGAAAGGGATAGCTAAGATAGAAGTAGGAAAGTTGTTTCCATCAGTAGGTGAGACTAGAACTAGGGGACATTGCATCAAAATTCAGGGGAGAAGATTTAGGATGGAAATGAGGAGAAACTGTTTTTCCCAGAGAGTGGTGAATCTGTGGAATTCTCTGCCCAGGGAAGCAGTTGAGGCGTCTTCACTAAATATATTTATGATACAGTTAGATAGATTTTTACATAGTATGGGAATTAAGGGTTATGGGGAAAAGGCAGGTAGATGGAGCTGAGTTTACGGACAGATCAGCCATGATCTTATTGAATGGCCGGGCAGGTTCAAAGGGCCAGATGGCCTACTCCTGCTCCTATTTCTTATGTACTGTTTGTAATTATGCCTTTTTGGACCTTGTTTGTGCCGTCTTGTTTATTTTGAGTCCGAGTTAATTCTGGACTTTACTCTGCACTTGGGTTGACAAACATCCACAGCTCTCTTGTTACAGCATGATTGAGCCACCATGAACCCAGCAGTGTATGAACATCTGCAAACTGCACTGGCCTACCCAGGAGCAACTGTAGGCAGAATTGACTACATGCTTCAGGAGATCCTTATCAATCTCTAGAAACTCTCTCTCTGGTAGGCAAGATCTGAGTTTGTTTGACTTGAGTAGCTGACAGTTCTTGGCACATTCAAGCTGGAGACTCTATCAATAGTTGTGAGACATCACTGCACCTACTGACTGCTGAGCTGTATGACAGTAATGCTGAAGATTCCTGGTACAATGCTCCTTGGCCTTTGAGTTACAGCTATCCAAGTTCCCAATGGAATGCAGTAAGGTGGCTTACATCATCTCGCTCTTACTGGAAGAGCCCTTGCCTGGGGCACTGCACCCTGGAAGTATTAAGTGTGGCCAGTCAGTGAATGGGAACGCGAGAAGAAGAGGCGACTTCACACAGGTCCATGACTGAAAATGAGGGAAGTGGTGTTTTGTGGCAGCTTTTGCAATTTGAACTGCACCCGATCAGTGTACAGGATTCACTAGCAAGGACAAATAAAAATAAGGCAGACGCAAGCGGAGTGGCCATTGTGTGATTAGGCCAGTGTTAGAGTGTGGAGGCTTTGGCGTTGGCTCACCAGGCTTGGGTGAGATAAGTATCTGGTACGTTTCTTCTTTATTTTTTATTTGTTGTCTGTTAGGGCATAGTTGCAGCAGTGAGACTGACTTCAGGGGCAATGTTGTATTCTTTGCATGTGATGTGGGAATTCTGGGAGACCAACGGCCTCCCAGATAACCACATTTGCACCAGGTGCACCGAGCTGCAGCTCCTCAGACAATGTGTTAAGGAAATGCAGCTACAACTCAATGACAATCAGCCTGTCACACTGTGGGTTTTGGTGAGGGTCATGTGCCCTTATGAAGGTGTGGACTTTAAAAGTCAGATGTCAGGCTGCAATAGCACATTCAGTGCAAGTTTGTTGATGGTGTGCCAGAGGTGAAAACTTAGGAAAAAGTGCAAAAAATGGCAAAATAACAAAAATGACAAAAGAGAAAATGAGTTGTTAGCATCAGACTTTTAGGACTACAGCTCCAATACATCTGTCTAAAGTAATACTCCACACCCTCTCCCCCTTGCCCACTTACACCAACTGAACTTTCAAGTAGGGATCTCCTTACTCGAGGAGAAAAAGGTTAGTCCATTCTTTGGAATGTTGAGGAGTTGTTACCAGGAGCCTGAACAATTATACAAAAACCAAATTACAGGAATTCATTTCCTCCTTCACAATCATAAATGTCTGTAAATACCTTCACCACAATAATATTGCACAACTAATCATCTTTCAGGAGCCGGGGACTCTTCCACAGAGCCAGAATGGAGCATCTGCCATCACAAAGAGGCGCCTGTTTTCAGACACCCCACCCATCACCCTCCCTGAGACTGTAAACAACAACACGCAGGATAGGTCCAAGAATGCCACTGCCCTGAAGTCTGCAAGTACAAACAAGTGTCCATGTTGTGCATTAGCCTAGTGCGTGCACCCTGAGCACTACCAGCCAGGATAATGAGAATTAGAGGGCTACTGGCAGGTGGAAGGAGAAAGAAATTGCTTGTGGCAGATTTGCTCTGTCACATTACCCTCCCCTCTCTTCTAGTTTACCCAAGCTGGGTAAACTGCAAAGAATTTCTGCAGTTACATTCCAGCTGTCCACTTTGTGATGGATTGTGAAATGGAAGGGTTGCAGGACTAGAAACCATCTGGTAATGGGAGCATTCCAATCCTTCATGGTGTGGATTCAGGACAAGGCACGGTGGTCTGCCTCCAAAACAAACTCTCTGCCAAGGAGTAACAGTGTAGGCAGACCCACTCTGTCACAAAGGATAGGAGACGGAGTAAACGATAGATAGGAACTACAGGGAATTAGTAACCCCCAGGTTGCAGGAGGCAGGTAACTGGGTGACTGTCAGGAGAAGGAAGGGAAATAGAAGCTAGTATAGAATGTCCCTGTGGCCATTCCCCTCAATGATAAGTAAACCATTCTGGATACTGTAGAGGGAGAATCACCTAACAGGAGGAAGCCACAGCAATCAGCTCTCTGCCACTGAGTCTGGCATTGTCTCTCAGATGAGAAGAGAAGTGAACTGCTGTAGTGATCAGAGATTCCATAGTTAGATGTGTCCCAGGTCCCAGGGTCAGGGATGTCTCAAATTGGGTCTATGTCATTCTGAAGTGGGATGGTGAGCAGCCATAAGTCTTGGTACATATTGGCATCAATGACACAGGTAGGAAAAGAGAGGAGGTCCTGAAGAGAGATTTTAGGGAGCTAGGTAGAATGCCAAAAAGCAGGATCACCATAGTAATAATTTCTGGATTGCTGCCCATGATACACGCCAGTGTGGGTAGTAATAGGATGATTTTGGCAGATGAATGAGTGGCTGAGGAACTGGTGCAGGGGGTAGGGGTTCACATTTCTGCATCATTGGGATCTCTTCTGGGGCAGGTATGACCTGTAGAACAGGTGTGATAGGGCTGAGTGTGATGGGGCAGTGGGTTTACAAACAGAGGCCGTGAGTAGTGAGACTGCTAGCGAGGATAGGCGGCTGATGGTGAAAAACTGCAGTCAGTAAGATGGGTTGCAATGTAAAAGGGAGACAAAATCAAAAAGGGCACTGAATACAGGACTGAAGGTGTTATATTTGAATGTGTACAGTGTGTGGAATAAGGTAGATGAACTTGTAGTACAGTTAGAAATGAGCAGATATGATGTTATGGGCATCACTGAGTCATGGCTAAGGGAAGATTATAGCTAAGAGCTTAAAGTCCAAGAAAGCACATTGTATCAAACTTACAGACAGGTAGACAGAGGAGGTGGGGTGGATCTGCTGGTTTAAAAAATTGAAATCATATCCTTAGAAAGAGGTGATCCTTGAGGGTCGGGCTAAGGAACAGCAAGGGTAAAAAGTCCTTGATGGGAGTTATACACAGACTTCCAAACAGTAGCAAAGATGTGAGCTCCAAATAACAACAGGAGAATGAAAAGGCATGTCAACAAGGCAACCTTGCAACAGTCACGGGGGATTTAAATACACAGGTAGATTGGGAAAATCAACATGGTGCTGGATCGCAAGGGGGGCAGTTTGTAGAATGCCTACAAGATGGCTATTTCAAGCAGCTCATGGTTGAGCCTAATAGGGCATCAGCTATTCAGGATGGGGTATTGTGCAATTAATAGGAATTGATTAGAGAGCTTAAGATAAAGGAACCCTTAGAAGTCAGTGATCATAATATGATAGAATTCGCTCTGCAATCTGGGAGGGACAAGCTGAAGTCAGATGTATTATTATTACAGTGGAGTAAAGAGAATTTTAGAGGCATGAGGGAGGAGCTGGCCAAAACTGATTTTAAGGGGAAACTGGCAAGGATTATAGCAGAGCAGCAATGGCTGGAATTTCTCGGAGCAATCAGAAGGTACAGGATAGATGCATCCCAAAGAAGTATTCTAAATGCAGAATGACACAGACATGGCTCACGGGAGAAGTCAAATCAACTAGGACTCCTCCTCAACTGCTGTGGCTCCCAGGATCCAAGGAGCCTATGGAAATAGGCCAGACCAGGCTTCCTCAAGCTGAAAGACAGAAGGAGGGAGAAGCGTTGAATTTGTTTGGGAGAGGCTGGAAATGATCACACCTCCTATCCCAAACTGCTGGGAAACCCCCAAGACCGTACAGTATAGGGAGGGTTGAGACAGTTACTGGCCTCACCCTGGTTCGGTTCCCTCCAGAGTGGTCCCTGTGTCGCTTTCATAGGAAGTCCAAAACATTCCCTAGACACCTTTATTGACTCTGGTGCAGTGGGGAAGTGAAGAACATTTTGTATCTCGGACTGGCCAGAAGATTGAAAATCCCCTTTTTGTGTCTCAACCTGTGGCTTGCTGCCGTGACACTGGATGGGAGATCTTTGGTGCCAGGTTTGGTCAACCACTGAACATCTCCAGACAAGCTCCCGATTGGCCAACATATGGAATCAATCCAGCTTCGTCTCATTCACTCTACAGAGATAACACTCATCTCTGACTGTCATCTCACAACCTGAGAGTCAATTGGACAGCTGGTGTCGAAACCAGACTTGGCAAACCAGAGCAAAGAGAAATGCCTCCAAAAGAGCCCTAAGACACCTTCTGAGAAACCTTGAACACCTCCAGAATATTCAGACCTGATGGAGGAACTCAGCAAGAAAATGACCACCACTCTACCACCTCACTGGGACTTCAACAGTGCCATCGATCTGCTACCAAGTTACTTGTCCTCCAGGATGGCTCTACTCTTTGTCAGCCCCAGAGAGAAAAGCCATGGAGGACTACATACAAGAAGCTCTGGCATCTGTAACCATGGCTGTCACAGACCAATTCTCCAAGGCCTGTGCTTTGCACCCCCTTCCAAACTACCATCTGCTCCAGAGACCACCAAGGTCATGTTACAGCATGTTTTCAGGATTCATGGCCCCTCAGGACATCATCTCCGATAGCAGCCCCAAGTTTGCCTTTTGGAAGGCTTTTTGTGAGCTCACTGGGGCCTCTGGGTTCATCTGCAAACTAATGGGCAAATGGAGAGGGTCAACCAGGACCTAGAGAGAACACTCAGATGTCTAGCCTTGGGGAACCCCATCACCTAGAGTGACAATCTGAACTAGGCGGAGCTTATGCAGAACACACTTACAGCGTTTGTCTGTCAGGATTTCAAATGCCATTATGGGTATCATCCTCCACTGTTCCCAGAACAGGAAGTAGAGATGGGGGCTCCAATTAGCAGACCAACTGGTCCAGAGATATCACTGACCTCTAAGAAAGGAGTGAGGCATTAGAAAGGAAATTGCAGGCCAATTAGTCTGACTTCAGTGGTTGGGAAGATGTTGGGAGCCCATGTTAAGGATGAGGTTTTGGGGTACTTGTAATCTCATGATAAAATAGTCCCAAGTCAGCATGGTTTCTTCAAGGGGAAATGTTGCTTGACTAATCTGTTGCAATTCTTTGAGGAAATAACAGGCAGGATAATAAAGGAAAATTGGTTGATGTTGTGTACTTGGATTTTCAGAAGGTCTTTGACAAGGTGCTTAACAAAATAAGAGCTATGGTATTTCAGGGAAATAGATAGGCATGGATAGAAAATTGTTTGATTGGCAGCAGCAGAGTGGGAATAAAGGAGGTCTCTTCTAGTTGAGTGCCAGTGACACGTGCTGTTCCGCAGGGGATGGTGTTGGGACTGTTTCTTTTCACATTGTATGTCAAAGATTTGGATGACAGAATTGATAGTTTTGTGGCCAAGTATGTGGATGATACAAAAATAGGTTGAGGGGCAGGTAGTTCTAAGGAAGCAGGGAGTCTGCAGAAGGACCTGAGAAAGATTAGGAAAATGGCAAAGAAGTGGCAGATGGAATACAGTGTAGGGAAGCTTATGGTCATGCACTTTGGTAGAAGGAATAAAGGCGTAGACTATTCTCTAAACAGGAAGAAAATCCAGAAATTTGTGATGCAAAGGGACTTGGGAGTACTCATGGAAGATTCCCTAAAGGTTAACTTGCAAGTTAACTTTGGTAAGGAAGGAAATTGCAATTTTAGCACTCATTTTGGGAGGACTAGAATATAAGAGCAAGTACGTGATGCTGAGACTTTATAATGCATTGGTCAGATCACATTTGGAGTGTTGTGAGCAATTTTGGGTCCCTTATCTAAGAAAAGATGTGCTAGCACTCAAGAGTATCCAAAGGAAGTTCACAGAAGTGATTTTGGGAACGGTAGGGTTAACGTGTGAGAAGCAGTTGATGGCTGACTG
This sequence comes from Hypanus sabinus, assembly GCF_030144855.1. Classification (NCBI taxonomy): domain Eukaryota; kingdom Metazoa; phylum Chordata; class Chondrichthyes; order Myliobatiformes; family Dasyatidae; genus Hypanus; species Hypanus sabinus. Next base: position 81,350,616 of record NC_082711.1, read on the forward strand.
CCCATACTCCAGAAGAATGGGGGGGGGGGGGGAGGGAGCTTTTGAATATTGAAAAGCCTAGATAGAGTGGGTGTGGAGAGAATGTTTCCTGTTGTGGGGGATTCTAGGACCAGAGGTCACAGCCTCTGATTAGGGGCATGTTCCTTTAGAATAGATGAAGAGGAATTTCTTCTTTAGTCATAGTGTGATGAAGCTGTGGAATTCGTTGTCATAGACAGCTATGGATGCCAAGTCATTGGGTATATTTAAAGTGGAGATTGATAGGTTCTTGATTAACAGCAGCCTTATGTATGTATTGTCATTGCCTAGGTGCTCCACGACGGAGTGGAGAGTCAATGCTTTAGCAAGCTTTCTTTGTGCCTATCTAATTATCAGCTGACTTTCTACAGCACTTCCTTATTGTTTTTCCAAGGTCCTGTGTGAGCACGTGACTCTCCAATGTTATTATCTTCCCTTGTTGTGAAATGCAGCTATCTATTTCCTTACACAGCCTCCATGCAGCAAGTACAATGGAGGATTTGACCATTCCAAAGTTTAAAATAAATTTATTATCAAAATATATATATGTCACCATATATAACCCAGAGATTCATTTTCTTGCAGGCATCTTCAGTAAATCCAAGAACCATAATAGAGTCAATTAAAGTCAGCACCCAACACAGCAAACAACCAATGTGCAAAAGATAACAAACTGTGCAAATACAAAGGAAAAATAAGTAATAATAGTGTTAAATAAATAAGCAATAAATGTAGAGAATGAGATAAAGAGACCTTGAAAGTCAGTTCATAGGTTGGGGGAACAGTACAGTAATTGGGCAAGTGAGGTTAGCCCCTTTGGCTCATAAGCCTAATGGTTGAGGGGTAATAATTTTTCCTGAGCTTGGTGGCGAGAATCTTGAGGCGTACCTTCTTTCTGATGGCAGCAGCAAGAAGAGAGCATAACCCTAGTGGTGGGGGTGGGTCCCTGATGCTGGATGCTGCTTTCTGGCAACAGTGCTCCATGTAGATGTGCTCAGTGGTGGGGAGGGCTTTATCTATGATGGAATGGGCCAAATACACTACTTTTTTTTTGGTAGGATTTTCTGTTCAAGGGCATTGGTATTTCCAAACCAGGCTGTGATGCAACAGTCAAAATACCCTCCACCACACATCCATAGCAGTACCTCAGAGTCTTCTCAAACTTCTAAAGAAGTAGGGGCAATGTCATGCTTTCTTCATAACTGACTTATGTGCTGGGCCCAGTACAGTTCATCTGAAATGATAGCACCAAGGAGTTTGAAGCTGCAGACTCTCTCCACCTCTGATTCCTCCAATGACATCCAGCTTCCTCCACCTGAAGTCAAGCATCAGCTCCTTAGTCTCGCTAATACTGTGTAAGGGGTTGTTGTTGTGGCACCACTCAGCCAGATTTTCAATCTCCCTTCTAAATGCTGATTTGTCACCACCTTTGATTCAGCCACAGATAGTGGTATCATCACAAAACATAAATATAGCATTAGAACCATGCTTAGCCACACAGTTATAAGTCTAAAGCGAGTAGAGCAGAGGGCTAAACACACAGCACTGTGGAGCACCTGCGATGATGGAGATCGTGGTGGAGATGTTGCCAATCCCAAATGACTGGGGTCTACAAGTGAGGAAATTGAAGATCCAATTGCACAAGGAGGTATTGTGGTTAAGATCTTGAAGCTTTTTAATTCATTTGGAGGGGTTGATGGCATTGAGTGCTGAGCCGTAGGCAATGAGCACCCTGATATAAGCCTCTTTGTTTCCAGATGTTCCAGGATTGAGTGAAGAGCCAATGAAATAGCATCCGTTGCGGACCTTTTATGTCAGTTGGCAAATTGGAGTGGATATGTTTCATCACCAACCTCTCCAAACACTTCATCACAGTGGATGTAAGTGCTACTGTATGATAGTCATTGAGACAGATCAGCATGTTCTTCTTAGGCACCAGTATAATTGAAGCCTGCTTGAAGCAAGTGGGTACCTCACTCTGCTGAAGAGCAAGGTTAAAGATCTCAGTGAACACTGCTGCCAGTTGGTCAGCACAGGTATTTAGTACTCGGCCATGTACCCATCTGAGCCAGATGCTTTCTGTGGGTTCACCCTCCCGAAGCATATTGTCACGTCGGCCTTAGACTGAAATCAGAGGGTCTTTGGGGATTTATTATCTCTCTTTTTAAAATCTATTATCCCTATTTATCTAAGGATAAGAACTCATTAGTACACCAAGAGAGTTCTCAGTTATTTCCACTAACATGCCAAGGAATGTGTATATCAATCCTTGGATAGATACTTTATTGATCCCAAAGGAAACTGATGTCACAGTAGCATTACAAGTGCACAGCTATACAAATATTAGAAGTAGGAAAGAATAAAAAATAAGTTCCCTCAGACAGTCTGGGGGGGGGGGGGTGGTCATCACTTCCCCAGCTATAGGTTGACTCATTATAGAGCCTAATGGCCGAGGGAAAGAATAGCGGGGAAAAGGAGTTATTTTAACTTCTCATCTGGAAGATCAATCCTCCAGCAGGAACAAAGCACAAAGCATGAAGATTAAAGGATCTGGAGAAACTGGATTACACAATGCAGGAGTATCGGGGGCCGAATGTGCTAAACTGGACTATGTGCTCAAGTCTGTAGAATGTATGTTCCTCCTGCAAAAGTACTATCATGAGATAAACGCAAACGATAGAAAATCTGCAGATGCTGGAATTCCAAGCAACGCACACAAAATGCTGGAGAAACTCAGCAGGCCAGGCAGCATCTATGAAAAAGAGTACAGTCAACGTTTCAGGCCAAGACCTTCATCAGGACTAGGAAAAAATGATGAGTAGTCAGAGTAAGGAAGTTGGGGGGGGGTGGGGAAGGAGGAATGAGAGGAAGAAACATAACGAGATAGATGAAACCAGGAGGGTGGGGCAGGAGGCCATGGAAAAAGAAAAGGGAGAGGGAAGTGATGGACAGGTAAGGAGATAAGGTGATTGAAGGAAATGAGAATGGAGAAAGGTGAAGGGGGGGCATTGGGGCATTACCGGAAGTTTGAGAAATCAATGTTCATGCCATCAGGTTGGAGGCTACCCAGACGGAATGAAAGGTGTTGCTCCTCCAACCTGAGTGTGGCCTCATCGTGACAGTGAAGGAGCTCGTGGAGTGGCACATGGGAATGGATGGCCACCGGAAGATCCCAATTATTCTGGCAAAAAAATTCTCCTGGGTCTTCGCTGGACGAAGTGGTCTCCCAATCTGTGTCAGGTCTCTCTGCAGGTCAGATTGGGAGCACCGGATACTGTAGATGACCCCAAGTGACTCGCAGGTGAAGTGTCGCCTCAGCTGTTTAGGGCCCTGAATGGTAGATAAAAGGTGACAATTTGTACAAACAATAGCTGTTTTAATGTACATTGGAACCTATATTAGCAATATCGCTTAAGGAGATCCTTTGTATTTTGGTTTATTGAAAGCCAACACTAACAGCTTGGGGATCATGTAATTAGAAGCTGCCAACTGGAATCAGATGACACATCATTCCCCTGCAGCAAAAATGACTGGTAACAAGGACAATGAATTTTGTCTGATATAGTCATGCTGCCAGGAGGACATATGATGTCAGTTCAACATCTAATTAAGAGAGACAAAATAACAGGGAGAGAGTTTGGTTGCAGGGGGCAGAGAGCGAGAGAAGTAACACCAGCTAAGTAGAATATTGTTCGTTAATTGTTAAGAAGAGATTGGTTTAATATTCAAAGTTTAGATTTTATTACAATAAAATTAAACCTATTAACCCATATCAATTAACATAGTTTCTCATCAATCTAACAATCCTAAACTGAGAACCTTGGAGCAAACTCAATGGTAGATTTAAAATTTCTTTATTTTCTTTGGTGATGCAAATCAAGCCAAACAGTTAAATGCATCTTTAGAAGATTGACTTACTTGACTGGAAACATTTAATTGTATGATATCCTTACCACATATCTGACTGTATAGTGTCTAAACATGTGATATCATATCAATTGACAGCAGATCATGTGACTTAAATGTTACTGTCTTTCTGTATCTATTCATTTGGACTCTGTTCCTGTGTAAAACTGATAGCTCCGAACCTGAACTCACCAAAACAGGTATGTACCTGCACTTTACATCAAATCAACAAGCAATGATTGACATTGAACCAAGCCAAGAGACACACAAAAGATAATCAGTGGCTTGGTGTTTGAAGCATCTTGTACAAGTCTTCAGGGTGTACTGTGATGGTATTGAATTTGCTGTCTGTGGAGTTCTGATCTCAAACAAAGTTCTTAACCCTATCCAATATAGATAGCTACAGATACCCTCACTAAAGGGAGATTATACTGTAGCCACTTACTCTTCAAAGGCTACATCACTTTCCTTTTTATCCTCCATGGCAAGTTTGTTTGCGATTACCCACTGTTTGAGCAGTGGGCTGCCCCTCCCTACTATGGAGGAGATACTTTTCGCTAACGAAGTAGTTTAAACACAGTTCATTTATTTTTAGTGATACACATAAATTTAACTAAAATTCTTAAAACACATTTACAACTTTGGGTTTCTATCTTAAAAAAGATTTCCAAATGACAGGTACAATTCCTTTAAGCTAAAAAGGCAAGCCAATGAGTTGCAGATGAAGTGAGTCGAAGGCAGAGGAATGGATTCTAGTCACCCCATCTTTCTGTCATTCTCTTTGTTATTCCTTGACCATTCCTAACAAGCCTGAATGCTCTCGAACATTTGTACTGTTACTTGCTACTTGGTGTCTTCACATGCATGTGATGTTTTTCAGTTACATTCGTCAGGCCAGGTGAATGCATTGTTTAATTAAATTGAAGTGGACCTCATTGTTTTCTCCTGATTAAATAATGGGCCGACGAGAACCCTAGTGAACAGTAGTGTTCACTTGTCTATGACAAGATGCTGGGCAAGGAATATTGGTTGAAATTTTTACTTAGTAACAACTCTTTGGCCCCTGGAAGAGTCAGCTGTTGAGTTAGAAAGCTGAGCTTAGCGTAAAGCTCCTCCCCCACCCCCAGGCGCTGGACTGTGAATGTTCATCACAACACGAGAAATGACTTGTGCCTTCCAGTTGCTTCTTGCATGATGGCTATGCTATTACATTTACCTTTTTTCAGTTATGCTAACCCTGAACCCCAGCCAAACTCACTGCTGTAAAGGCAAAAAAGACTGCAGATACTGGAATTTGGTATAAAAATACTGAACACTGGAAATATTCAGTGCGTTGAGCAATATCTGTGAAAGCCAAAGGTGCAAGTTGATGTTTCAGGTTGAGACCTTGCACCTCAACTTGAAATGTTGACTTACACCTTTTGCCTTCACAGATGCTCTTGGCCTACAATGTCCCACTTTCCTTTTTACCTCACTGCTATGATGTGGAACAGTCCAAGAGAGGTGACCTGGCTGCCGGTAACAGAAACAAAGGCTGACCAGAATTCGCGAAGATTTCTGAAAGCTTGAGTTGCCACAAAACTTTTTACCAAGATGCACAAGGTTGAGGCACCTGGAAACACCCCAATCTGTAGGTTCTCCATCCACTCATTTTGTTGATCCGGAAATCATTAATTTATTTCAGTCTCAGACCACATGCCTAATATGGGGCTAGCTTCACAAGATGGAGGCTTTTACCCATCTTCTCAAGAGATGGTCAATTAATCTTGGTCTTGCCAGTGAGATCTTCATCTCAACAACAACAAAAACAGATCTCCAGCATTCATAGTGGTTGACTTCAGAAACTCTGATTATGTTGCCCCTTCACATCTCTATTTCCCTTAGTTGCCCCTTTTCTCATCTGCCTTCCCCAAGACAGTCCTTCTCATATGCTTTCTCATGTCCTTCTCCACCACTGGAGCAACTCATTTACAAAATCTCCCGGATCGGAAGCAAGGTCACCGATTTGCAATATTAACCACACACATGTTAACGGATTTGAGCTGCTGGGTGCCCTTTGTTCCTCTCAGGTTAACAGCGTTCACGATTTTGCTTTGCAATAAATCTTTCCCCCCTCCCCCATCTCTGAGCCACTAACAGCGCCGGGGAGCACTAATCCTCGACAGCAGAACTATCACCGATTCCCAGTACACGCACTCGTTCCGCCCGCCCGCCCGCCCTGAGGGGAGTGCGGTTGCAGCGCCACACACCCTGGCGATCCACCTCCGGGCGGGACCCGGGGAAAGGGAGCATTTCTTCCTTATAAGGGCTGGCGGGATGGGCGAAGTAACCGTAAGGCTTCCTATTGCAAAGCCAGCCGGCAACCACCGATCATGGGCAAATCAGGTTAGTCCCTTCATGCTTATTTACACCGTTATCCGGGAACTGACTTTTGGTACTCTTATAAAGATCGGACATTTTAATTTATTTTCAGCTTCTAAGGAGTTTTCTCGCGAAGTTTTAAAAGCCCACAATGATTATAGGAAGAAACATGGCGCACCTGCGTTGAAACTGTGCAACAAACTTTGTAAAGAGGCACAACAGTAAGGAGGTCCTCCCGTTCTCTCTTTTGCATGGTCTGCTTGCCCCTCGTGTTGATGGCTGTTCCCTCCCATCTCACGCTGCGATTCGCACTGCGCTCTCTCCCTCCCTCAAAATGTTGATGGCCGTTCTCTCCTTTTCTGTACGTTGACTAACAGACTCCCCCTTTGCCATAACGCTCAGTCTCACTCTCTTCTTCACGTTGTGTTGATGTCCCCTCTCTCACTCCCTCTGTTTCCCTTCAGATACGCGGAGAGTCTAGCCAGTACCCGGGTGCTTAAACATAGCTCGGAATCCAGCAGAGGACAGTGCGGAGAGAACCTGGCCTGGGCGTCGTATGATCAGCCGGGTTAGTGCGCTAATTTTGATCCAAAGATTGAATCTGAAATAAAACCTTAAAGGTCGACATATATTTTTCACCCATCGACAAAATGGATATGCATTTCAGACTAAGCAAAAATGTTTTGGCTTATTAAATTGATTACTCTGATCTGAAGCTTCCGTTCAGGACCGAGTCAGAAGCCAGGGGAATCTTGTTGGAAAAGCTGGGTGGATTCCATTCCCGTATATATAATCTCGTGACTGCAGGTTAACCACCTCATGATAAGTTTTTACATTGTGCTTACGACAGGAGTAAAGCAAAGTGAAACGCACTTGGTCTGTGCTTTCTAATTGTGGATCCTGTTGGACAGGGCAGTGTTCCATTTGTGTTGTCTGATACAGTACTCCAAGGAAAGGCTGCTGGGGGTGTCGAGTTCTGGGATTTTCTAATGTTCAAATCAATGCTCCTGCGACTGGGAGGCTGAGGAGGGGTCGGCCAAAAAAAGCCGGCAACTGTTTATTCATTTCCATAGATGCTGCTTGACCTATGGAGCTCCCGCAGCTTTTGTGTGTGTTGCTTGGGGTGCCAGTAGAGAATGGTTTATCTGCCATTCATGTTTTTATAGTTTTACAGATGGGGGAAGACATTCCCACTAATATTGATTTTTTAATTTAGTTATTTGATAAGATTGCTAACTATATTATAAACTTACTCATGCATAGTGAATGAACTCTTAATAAAGTCTGCAGAGGTTATCCAAGTACATGTATGTCACCATGTACAACCCTGAGGTTTGTTTTCTTGCATTAATACACTACTGTAATCCAAGAAACACAACAGAATCAGTGAAAGACCACACCCAACAGGACAGGCAAACAGCCGAAGTACAAAAGACTGTGCAAATATAAAAGATAAATAAGCAATAAATCATGAGAATGTGCAATGAAGAGTCTTTAAAATCGGGTCCATGGTGTAGTGGACTCAGTATGTGGTGGAACAGTTCAGTGATGGGTGAGTGAAGTTGAGTGAAATTATCCCCTCTGATTCAAGAGCCCAGTGCTTACAGGGTAATAACTTCTTGAACTCGGTGGTGTGCATCCTGAGGCCCCTGTACCTTCTTCCTGGCAGCAGCGAGAAAAGATCACGGCCTGTATGGTGGGGTCCGCTGATGGATCCCAGCGTCCTGCGACAGCGCTCCGTGTAGATGTGCTCAATGGTGAGGAGGGCTTTACCTATGATGGACTAGGTCACATCCACTACTTTTTGTAGGATTTTCCATTCAAGGGCATTGGTGTTTCCATAGCAGGCCTTGATGCAACTAGTCAATATTCTCTGTAACACATATCTATAGAAGTACGCCAAAGTTTTAGATGTCATGCTAAATCTTTGCAAACCTCTAAGAAAGTAGAGGCGCTACTGTACTTTCTTCGTAATGGCACTTGCATGCTGGGCCCAGGACAGATCCTCTATAGTGATAACGTGGGGGAATTTCAAGTTGCTGACCATCTCCACCTCTGATTCCCCAACAAAGACTGGCTCATGGACCTCCAGTTTCCTTCTCCAGAAGTCAATACTTGACTCGTTGATCTTGCTGACATAGAGTGAGAGGTTGTTGTAGCATCATTCCGTCAGATTCCTGTTGCTGCTGGTAAAGAGTTTCTTTGTTCTCCCCACGACCACATGGATTTCCTCCAGGTGCTCTGGTTTCATCCCACAGTCCAAAGACATACCGGTTGGCAGGTTAATAGTAAATTGTCCTGTGACTTGGTTGGAATTAAATCAGGGGGTTGCTGGGTGGTGTGGCTCAAGGGGCCAGAATGGATCTGATGGATCCATTGAACCCTGATGGATCTCAGTAGGTTAAAAAAAAATTCAGTCTTCCTCCTATATGCTGATTCATCACCACCTTTGATTCCGCCAATAACAGTGGAGTCGTTAGCAAGCTTGAATATACCATTGGAGCTGCGCTCAGACTCATAGTCACAAGTATAAAGTGAGTAAAGCAGGGGTGGTACACCGGAGCTAATAGAGATTGTGAAGCAGATGTTATTGCCAATCCAAACTGACTTGAGTCTGAAAGTGAGGAAATCAAGAATAAAATTGCATGAGAAGGTATAGAGGCTGATGTTTTAAAGCTTACTGAATAGTTTTAAGGGGATGATGGTATTGAATGCTGAGCTTTAGCTCATAAAGAACATCCTGATGTATACATCTTTGCTATCCAAATGTTCCAGGGTTGAGTGGGGAACCAATGAAATGGCATCTGTCATTAGCACTCCTCTGTTTTTGTGGATGTTTATGAAGAAAATGAATTTCAGGATGTATATTGTATACATTTCTCTGACATTAAATGTACCTATTGAAACCTGTTGTGCTGGTAGGCAAATGGCAGTGGATCTAAGTCACTTCTCAGGCAGGTGTTGTTATGTTCAATCTCCAATCTCTCAAAGCACTTCATCACAGTGGATGTAAATGCTACTGGACGACAGATTTTGAGTCAGGTTAGCATGTTCTTCTTAGGCACTGGGAGAATTGAAGCCTTGCATATTTTCATCTATCTTTTCCTTCATCAATTCCTTCAATTGGATTTCTGTCCTTGTATAACACGGAAACAGCCCTAACCCTAGGCACACTCAAACAAAATAACACAGATGCTGAAAAGCTGAAATAAAAACACAAATGCTGGTGATACTCAACAGGTCAGAAATCATTTATGGAGAGAGAAGAGCAGTTGACATTTCACCTTTCTGGAATGGTAGAATATGAATTTGCCACTGAATTTTTCTCTGAAGTGTTTTGTTTTCTCAATCCTAGACTATCTATCAATACATTTTTCCACACTCCCTCTTTTCATCTTTAGAAAATGAATTGACAACACCAAATTAATTTTTGTTGTTGCCACATGTACCTAACTTTTGAAATTGCTGCTGCTTTGTTAAGTGATTTCCCCCCCGGCCTCCCTCGTATATCACCAGCTACTACTGGTGGGGAGGCTGTTGTTAATCAATCTCAGTATTCACTACAGAAAAGGACTTTGGCGATTGTAGGGATGACTTCCTGTAGACTGAAAAGCTTGAGCATATAGATATTAAGGAAGGGGATGTGCTGGAGTTTTTGGAAAGCATCAAGTTGGATAAGTCACCGGGACTGGGTGAGGTGTACCCCAGGTTACTGTGGGAGGCAAGGGAGGATATTACTGAGCCTCTGGTGATGATTTTTGCATCATCAATGGGGACGGGAGAGGTTCCAGAGGATTGGAGGGTCGCAGATGTTGTTCCCTTATTCAAGAAATGGAGTAGAGGTAGCCCAGGAAATTATAGACCAGTGAGTCTTACTTCAGTGGTTGGTAAGTTGATGGAAAAGATCCTGAAATGCAGGATTTACGAACATTTGGAGAGGCATAATACAATTAGGAATAGTTAGCATGGCTTTGTCAAAGGCAGGTTGTGCCTTACGAGCCTGATTGAATTTTTTGAGGATGTGACTAAACACTGATGAAGGTAGAGCAGTAAATGTAGTGTAAATGGATTTCAGCAAGACATTTGATAAGGTACCCCATGCAAGGCTTATTGAGAAAGTAAGGAAGCATTGCTTTGTGGATCCAGAATTGGCTTGGCCAGAGAAGGCAAAGAGTAGTTGTAGATGGGTTATGTCATGCATGGAGTTTGGTGACCAGTGGAGTGCCTCAGGGATCTGTTCTGGGACCCTTTCTCTCCATAATTTTTATAAATGACTTGGGAAGTGGAGGTATAGGTTAGTAAATTTGCTGATGACACAAAGGTTGGGGGTGTTGTGGATCGTGTGGAGTGCCGTTAGAGGTCACAGTGGGACATTGATAGGATGCAAAACTGAGCTGAGAAGTGGCAAGTGGAGTTCAACCCAGATAAGTGTGACGTGGTTCATTTTGGTAGGTCAAATAAGGTGGCAGAATATAGTATTAATGGTAAGACTTCTGGCAGTGTGGAGGATCAGAGGGATCTTCAGATTCAAGTCCATAGGATACTCAAAAGCTGCTGTGCAGGTTGATTCTGTGGTTAAATTGGCCTTCATCAATTGAGTTTAGGAGCCGAGAGATAATGTTGCAGTTATATAGGACCCAGATTAGACCTCATTTGGAGTACTGTGCTCAGTTCTGGTCACTTCACTACAGGAAGGATGCGGAAGCCTTAGAAAGGGTGCAGAGCAGATTTACAAGGATGTTGTCTGCATTGGGGAGCATGCCTTATGAAGAAAGATTGAGTGAACTTGGCCTTTTCTCCTTGGAGTGACGGAGGATTAGAGGTGATCTGATAGAGGTGTATAAGATGAAGAGAGGCATTGATCATGTGGATAGTCAGAGGCTTTTTCCTAGGACTGAAATGGCTAGCATGAGAGGGCACAGGTTTAAAGTGCTTGGAAGTAGGTTACAGAGGAAATGTCAGGGGTAAGTTTTTATGCCGAGAGTGGTGAGTGTGTGGAATGGGCTGCCGGCAATGGTGGTGGAGGCGGATATGATAGGGTCTTTTAAGAGACTTTTACATAGGTACATGGTGCTTAGAAAAATAGAGGGCTATGGGTAACCCGAGGTAATCTGTAAGGTAAGGACATGTTTGGCACAGCTTTGTGGGCCGAGGGGCCTGTATTGTGCTGTAGCGTTTCTATGTTCTAACTGCAGCACATTACTCTGACGTTAGTTTTCCCTCTGGTCATGTATTGCAAGAGGTACTCCAGTGTTGTTTGTTTGATTAGTCCTTGTATGAGGAGCTCAGCTGACATTCTCATCAATCTGGTTTTGTTCCCCTGGGCAGATAGAATAAAATTTTATTTTGTGTTCTGAGTACTTCAGTATTTTGTCTGAAAACTACCTTCAGCTTCCAATGTCAATAGGTTCACCAAAATACTCAGTCTCATTGTAGAACGGAATCAGTCATGGCTGCACTGTAACAACACCTTGCTCAACAGGAAGTAGCACCTTGTTCCAAACAAGGATCCCACTGAGGTGGAACTGACCTGCCAGACAAGGGGAAGCTGTTCACTTCGACTGCGAAACTCAGGTTCCTCCAGCCTCATTTTTCAAGGTTGCAGTGTGCATGTTATTGAAGTGTTCATGACCCTGGGTCACCAGAAAACAGAGGTCCTCTCATATCTCCCCTCCCCACGTAACTGAATAGAAGGGTCTCAGCAAAATCCTGGAACCACGGACATCTTCCCACATCTGAAATTCACATTGACTTCAGTGTGCCAGCCACCCTTCACTATGTGAAGAAATGCATATTTGAAGATCAAAACCAAAAACCATGAGCTTATGGCCAATTTTACAAGATAGCATAGTCTCTGCCCTCCTGCCAAATGTGGCAGACCAATTTAAAAATAAATATTGGAAACGTGTCATCCCTGTTGTCTCTGCATAAACTTCCAATTGCACTGCTTTGATAAATGAACAAATGCCCTTAGCACGGAGGCTCCAAATAGACTTAAGGCTGTTCCAATGGGGATGGTAGACTGTGTTGCTGACACGTCTGACACTAGACATTTTATAGACTAGGGGTTGACTTTGAGATTGGTAACTAATGTAAAGCAGCCATTTTGTATGGTTGCTTAATAATATATGTGCCTTTGTAGAATATTAGTACAACAGTGTATTTATCATATTTTCTTCTTTAAAATGACTAGAAGCATTGAAAACTTGTTTTTTTTTCCATCTGTCCTGTAGGTAAGGAAGTTGCTGATAGGTGGTACAGTGAAATAAAGAATTACAATTTTAGATGTCCTGGCTTTTCCTCTGGTACAGGTGAGTTCAAGCTTTGTTACTTTCATCTCAGTGGAATCTAGCAGAAGAGGCACACCATTCCCAAATGTCCTTGTAGTGATTGCAGTATTTTATCTGATGTTTTTTAAAGCATGATATTTTTGTTGTGATGCAGAAGTGACGATGTTTAATAATTCCTGCCCTGGGTGATGATTAGCAGACAACTGTGTATATATTCTAGGTTTTATCATGTTGGGAATCTTCCTTGTTGACTGGAAATAGCAGGCTTCATCTTGGCAAATTTCACCAGGACAAACCAGGCAGGACTTGCACAGTGAACCGTAGGGCACTGAGGTGTATGGTAGAACAAAGGGATCTGGGAAGACAGATCCATAATTCCTCGAAAGTGGCATTAGAGATAGATAGGTTTGTCAAGAGAGCTTTTGGCACAGAGCATTAAGTACAGGGTTTGGGATGATTGTTGAAGTTGTAGAAGAGGTTGGCAAGACTGAATTTGGAGTATTGTATGTAGTTTTGGCCATCAATTAACAGGAAAGATGCCAGTAAGCTTGAAAAAGTGCAGAGAAAATTTATAAGAATGTTGCTGGGACTTGAGGACCTGAGTCACAGGGAAGGGTTGAATATGTTAGGACTTCATAGTCATAAGAGAATGGGGGGAGATCTTATCATGTAATGCAAAATTATTAGGGGTACAGACAGTATAAATACAAGCAGGCTTTTTCCCCTGAAGTTGGGTGAGACTAGAACTAGAGGCCATAGGTTTAGGGTGAAAGGTGAAGCATTGATAAGTAACCTGAGGGGGAGCTTCCTCACTCAAAGTGTGGTTCGAGTGTGAAATGACCTGCCAGCGGAGGAGGTGTATGTGGATTCAATTGCAACATTTTAGAGAACTTCAGATAAGTACTGTACATGGATGTGGGGGGGGGGGCGGTGTATGGAGGGTTATGGTCTGGGTGCAGTTAGATGGAGCTAGTTAGAAAAGCAGGTTGACATAGCCTGGATGGGCCAAAAAGCTTGTTTCTGTGCTGTTGTGTTCTGTGACTCTACGTTTGGAAAACTTTCTTCACATGAATTCTTCTCCCATCTGGCAAAGGTCACTGATTCTTCAGTGATTTCAGCCCAACTCATGGGCTTAGGAGTTATAATCTAGAAAATGACATTTTTCATTCTATAGTGTGTGAGACCACATATTTGTTGGTCAAGGATGTGAATCTAGCATACAATGGAGGGATAAAAATTTATGCTGCTGCTAGAAGGATTCTACTTCTAAGTGAGATACTCAATTTACTGTTATCATTATGGAAGAGTTAGTTCGGTGTTTTTCAAGAAGGAATGTTTGACAAAGGCCGAGATGCAAGTGGCTGCTTTTTTAAAAAATTCAGATTCAGATTTCAGATTTAGTTTATTGTCATTTAGAAACCACAAATGCAATGCAGTTTAAAAAATGAGGCAACGTTCCCCCAGAATGATATCACGAAAGCATATGACAAAACAGACTACACCAGAAAATCCACGTAACATTTGGCAATCCCCAGTCCAGAGTCCGGAGAGGCTGCTGCGTATTAATATCGCGCTACCGTCCAGCGCATTCCCCGGAAAGGAGCTCCAAATCCACCAGACAGAAACAAGACCAAAAACTAAAGCTACAAGACCTGCACAAAACCACATAGTTACATCATATAGTTACAACAGTGCAAACAATAGCATAATTGATAAAAATCAGACTATGGGCACAGTAAAAATAGTCCATGATGTTAAAGGACTGTAAGTTCAAAAGAAATCACCACAGTTTCCACAAGTCCCCAGGGTCCCGACATACTTGCCATCCTACGCCTTCGGCAGAAGGGAATACCCCCGTTATGGACATCCAAGGCGCCCGACTCAGCCTTGCAGACGCAGCACACAATGGAAGCTCCATTGAAACCAGCCTCGCAGATGCAGCACACACCGAAAGCAACCTGAGTCCGTCGAACCTCTGAGCCGACGACCATCCCCTCCGGCACAGCTTCTCCGAGCACCATCCTCTGCCGAGCGTATTAGGACGGCCCCGCCAATGGCCATCGGCAACGTGACCCCGAGGAATGGGGGCCTGTTCTTCCCAGCAGAGTCCCAGAACTCACAGCAGCAGCAGCAACGAAGAAGGTCCTCCTGGAATTTCCCAATGTTCCTCCATGCTCCCACGTCCGTTTTCAATCAATTATGATTGTTTATGGCACCCCGCTTCACAAATAACAGATAATCAGCTCCGGAATGGCCGCTGCAAGCTGCCTCGCACCGCCATCTTGGATCTATAAACCTGGAAAAATAATTTGGTCTTGAAGCGACAATAGGAAATTTCAAGCTAATATACAAAAGCATGTGTTTTTCTAGCAATGCATAATCCAATACCATGTACGTGTAATGTGTCTCTGGAAATAATGGGAGAATTTACCCTTTATTTCCCCAAACAATATTGATATGCACTGAATAAATGTGGAAAGGCCATGTTGATTGATGTTTTGCTGTTAGATCAGCCACATGAGTCAACTTGACCTGATGCCTGTTACAGAAAAAAACTTGTGAAGGAAAAGTCTGGCCTTGCATAATCTGATGAGATGCTACCATCTTTCCATAAGGTCAGTGCTTACTTTGGTGGGAGGGGGTAATATTTTCAGGGTCTGTATCCCTGACAGCATGTTTAAACTGGTCAAATGGCCCTTTCTCTGTGCATAGTGAAGAGTATGTAAGAATAATTATTTTAAAATCAGAACAAAAAGAAATGTGAATATTATGTCCAATATACAGTATAGCAGACATATCATTTTTGAAACATGGATATCTACCATCTTCTAATTGTTTATGTTACCATGCTGGTTGTGATAGCAAGTGACCTGCAGTTCATATTATTTGATTCCTGATTATTACAGTGTAATCTACACATGGCAGTGATCCGTCAGAATCCATCCGGTTCTAGCTCTGTTCCAGATGTTGGAATGGAAGTGGAGAAGATGTTCCTCAAACTGCTCTGGTGTAGGTCTTCATTGCTCATCCTGCCCTACCGTAACAGTTTCGGCACTGTGAGCCGCAAGAAACACGAGAGACAATTGTCTCATTGATGTCACTGGAATGATGGTGTTTCTTCTCAGACTGACCATTCCTGGTTTCCCAAATTGGTACCTTTGAAAAGGCTTAGAGACTACCTTGCTTTCTGCACCACCTTTCTCTCATCCTACACATTCCTGCACTATGTGTGAGATTTTCTGTGTTTTAAGCTAAATCCAGTTGAGTGTTTTTGTCTATGGTCGTCATCAAGTCAGATATTAAAGCCAATATTGCCATTGAGGAGAAAACAATACTTAATTTTATTCCTAATCATGGTAACTGCCTTAATTTTAATAACTGTAATTAAGTTTTTGAATACAGTTACTAATTTTGTGGTTGAATAACTACTAAAATTAATTTTCATACAGTAGACACGAGGTTGAAGTTTGCTGTGAAATAATGGCAGCTCCAGGAGTACTGTTGACTTTTCTCCACCTAAATGTAGGATCTTCAGATGTCAATAGTGTGCTTGTTGGGTCAGAGATTCCTCGGCAAATGATGAAGGGCCATTCTTATTTTTCACATAGGATTCTCTAATTGTACCTTTTTTGAATTGCTTTTCTTAAACAATCGTTTTATATGCAGGGTGTGTTCTACCTGTTCACTACTCCGTAACTCTTGTCATCATGGTTCTCACCGTTGAGGACTGAGCCCTGAGAAAGGGCTGAAATGATAAATCTGCAAATGTCAAGTGAGTGCTTGTGAAGTAGCTTAGTGATGAGCACAGGTGACTCACCACTGCAGCACTGGGTTTTCCAGATGAGAAAAGACCATGACGCATATAATTTTACAATTCTGATAGACCCATGATTCAAGAATAATAGTGATGGCTTAGTTTTAGAACTCCCACTGAACTAAACTCCAATTGGTGAGAGGCTTCAGGGTCAAAGTTGTGTTGTTCATAAAATTCAGAGAATTATAACCTATTATCATGCGCAATAGCTAATGTATTATCTAGCATATAATTTGAATGAGTTAGCACTATATGCTTCCCGTTTTCCTCTAAAATTACTCCATAGATTGATCACTCATTCAATTCTTTCTCGGAATTAGCTTTGAATTTTTCATGTAGCCTCTCTAATCCATCCATGTAACTACAATGCCTTGTTCCAAAAACAATGTTTGTGAAGCTCCTGCACCTCCACACCCTTCCTCCAAAGAGGCAACTTCAATTGAACACAATGTTCCATCTGAGATCATATCAACATTTCAGTAAAGTTCAGCATGACTCACTTCCATGCTTTTATACTCCATAACTCTGCTGATAAAGCCCAGAATTTTTCTATGTCTTATAAACCGCTGAACCAGGTTTAGGAAGTTAATAGCCCTCAACCATCAGGCCCTCAGGGATAACTTCACCCAACTTCACTTGCCCCTTTGCCCATCTATTCCCACATTCTATGGACTCACTTTCAAAGACTCTTCATCTCAGTTTCTCAATAAATTGCTTGCTTGCTTGCTTGTTTATTATTTGTCTATTTATTTATTTATTTATTTATGCAGTATGTTGCCCTTTGCACATTGGTTGTTTTCTATCCTGTTGGATGTGGTCTTCCATTGATTCTATTATGTTTCATGTATTTACTATGAGTACCCGCAAGAAAATGAATCTCAGGGTTGTATATGGTGAAGTTAATGTATAACCATATAACAATTACAGCACAGAAACAGGCCATCTTGGCCTTTCTAGTCCATGCCGAATGCTTCTCTCACCCAGTCCCACCAACCTGCACTCAGCCTTGTACTGAGTACTTTGATAATGAATTTACTTTGAACTTTTCTTAATCTGTCCTGCCGTTTTAAATGAAGAGGTTCCATGCAACTTTTAGAACAGTATTCTTTATTATGTTATATCTCTCCTCATCCTTCCTACAAGTTGCACCAGCTCACATTTCTCTTCATTAAACTTAATCTGTTATATGTCTTTCTATTGTATTAGACCTTTTTCTTACTGTCCTTCTCATAGTTTGAATACTGCCCTTTGCTGAAGGCATATTGAATGGCGCCTTATCTAAAGCCATTTGTAAGTCTTATGTATTCCAGTCCAACTGCATCGCTCTCATTAGTTTTATTTGTTAACTCATGAGCAACATTATTCTGACGAGGTAACAATATTACATAAGCACTTACTGAATCTGTGATAGCTTGGGCAGCATGATAGCTTAGTGGTTAGCATAACTCTGTACCAGCACCAGTGATTACCAACCAGGGATCAATTCCTGCTGCTGTCTACGAAGAGTTTCCACATTCTCCCCATGTTTCCGACATGTGTTCTGGTTTCCTCCCCTGTTCCAAAGGTGTATGGTTAGGGTTAGTGAATTGTAGGCACGCTATGTTGGCTTTGGAGGCATTGCGACACTTGCTCAGCACAATCCTCACTGATTTGATTTGACGCAAATGTTCGTACTTACCTTCTCTCTCCAGTACAACGTGGATTACAAATATCTCTTTTCCATTATTTATTCTGTGGATGATGGAACTTTCCTACTTTACCATCTCAAGACTCTAAGCCTTGTTCCCCCAGGCTCAATATAGTTTGGGAGCTATATTTATACACATATATACACATAACATTGTTAACTTTTGTTTATCTTGGTTTGTTACTATATGATAAGTAGTTTCTAATAAAGATAGTGGTGTTAACATTAAACCCAGACTCCATGTGTAATCTATTGCTGCTGGTTCATTTCCAATTCGTAACACTAGTCAGTGTCTCTAACGACTGTCCCATGACTGAGGTTAAACTGATTGGCCTGAATTTGCTGAGCTTGTTCTTGCTTTTTTTTCTGAACAAGGGAGAAACATTCACCACTCTGCAAACATCTGGCCAGAGAGCCTCATAGCCAGAGAGCATTGGAAGATAATGGCTAATTCTTCCCAAAATACATGAAGGTTCTCACACAAAATGCTGGAAGAACTCAGCAGGCCAGGCAGCGTCTATGAACAGATAGTCAACGTTTAGGGCCCAAATTCCTCTTCAGGACTGAGAAGGAAGAGGGAAGATGCCAGAATAAAAAGGCTGGGGAGAGGAAGGAGACTAGTTGGAAGGTGATAGGTGAAGCCAGGTGGCTTCTCTTAAACTAAAGAGTTCCAGCAGCTGGATTGAATTGTGATCTCTGGTGCTGTCAGCATGGAGTTTACACATTCACCCTGTGATCATCTGGGTTTTGCCCAGGTGCCCTGGTTTCCTCCCAAAGCCTCTGGTCAGTTGGTTAATTGACTACTGTAAATTGCCCCTCATGTGAGTGGGTGGAAGGAGAATTGTTGTGGATTTGAATGACGTGTGAGAGAGAATAAATTGCAAGGATGTAATTAGGGAAAATGGGATTGATGAGAACTGTCATTAAATTATGTTGGAGTAATGGTTGGGCTTAATGTGCTTGTTATTCTTCTGATGCTATGTGTATTTTCACATTGATGTGTGGTTTGTGACAAAGTGATGAACAAAATCCAATTCCAACATTTTGTGGCCCATATTTTGCTCACAAAGCTGCCAGTGCTTCAGTGATACATGCATTGTCTTCGTGTTTTTCTAGGCTGTATCAATTATATGGGAGAATTTTGCTTGTGGGGAGGGGGTGGTGGGCTGTGGAGGAAGATTAGCTACTTGGTGAGCAAACTATCTAAAATTTGCAGGCCTTGTGCAGCTTATAAACTGAAAAGATGGCAAATTTCTGCATAGATTGGTGGCAAAGTAAGAATAATAATCAACATTTATTTGATTATTTCAACCTCATTTTCTAGACTTGTGAATTATACTGCACTTTAGGACTTAACCACAGAAAAATGAAAATCAATTTCTCCATTGGCCATTTCAAATAAATGACTGTCCAAGTGACAATGGCCCTGATGCTCTTCAGCTTGAATCCAAAATAAACTGGCTTAAAGGAGAATTTGTGAGTGCTGAGCACGTCTGAGAATTTGAACTTGAAACTTATGAAAATCAAGTCTTTGTCTTTGATAACTTCAAGTGCAACTCCATACTAGGTCTGAGCATCTGTACTGGGCGTCAGACCCCTGGACTGCAGGTTGTGCTTGGTACAAGTTATGGAGGTAGAGTAATGTATCTGTACCAACGGATGCCTGTAATGTGTGGGTGGCTGCAGGTTCTCAAGGACTCCTATAGGAAGCTGACATCAAGTATGCAATGAACAATGAGAACTGGAAGAGGCTTGTTAAAATCAACTGGATCAGTGAAATTAGATATTTTTACATACTTAATTCTAACAACACTGAGACATTATTCAAAGGCTGGTCCTTAATTCATTTTACATACAATTCAATTATAAGTCATTTTCAAACCTACAAACCAGTGTAAACTTTAAGTATATTGAAATTCTGGAATTGCAGAGATTAAAATTTTGGTGATATTCTGTTTCTTACTTTTGGTCCAATGTTCAACCACGGAATGCTTATTGTTCGGCTGCATTGGGTGTTGTTGATTCCAGTTTGGCATCTGATGTGCGTGTACATACTTGTGGTATATGTTGTGTCAATCAGCATCCGCGGCCCTGGATTATGTTTTGGGAAGGTGTTAGCAGGTACAGCAGTATCAACCCTTGGAAATATGCAGAGTTATTAAATCTTGTTGTAAGTGAATGTTGCTGAATTAGTCTCTCATGCCAAACTGGAGCTCAGCAAAGCAGCTGATAGCATATCTACAACAAGCCCTGAGAAAGCAGTGTTCAATAGAATGGATTCCACTCTCCAATCCCAAAGGAGTTCTCCAGTTAGAGAGAACCCTTTCTATGCAGGGGAATAAGGTGACACTATCACAGATATCCTCCAGCAGTCCATTTTATGTCATATTGTTCAGTAGGAGGGAGAATGTTAATGGTGCACAATATGTTTGGGGGTATTGTGATTTTCATAATTGAATCCATAAATAAAAATCATTTAATATTTTGGCTCAAAGACTCTTCATCAGAACCTTTGCACTTTATTGTCACCAAACAATTGATGCTAAAGTGTACAATCATCACAGCGATATTTGATTCTGCGTTTCATGCTCCTTGGAGTACAAATCGAAGTAAATATAATAAAAATATAAATTATAAATAATAATTAGAAAAGGGAAAGTAAAGTAGTGCAAGTCAGGTCTGGATATTTGGAAGGTACAGCCCAGATTCGGGTCAGGATCCGTTCAGCAGTCTTATCACAGTTGGAAAGAAGCTGTTCCCAAATCTGGCCGTACGAATCTTCAAGCTCCTTAACCTTCTCCCAGAGGGAAGAGGGACAAAAACTGTGTTGGCTGGGTGGGTCGAGTCCTTGATTATCCTGGCAGCACTGCTCCTACAGCGTAGGGTGTAAAGTGAGTCCAAGGATGGAAGATTAGTTTGTGTGGTGTGCTGGCCTATGTTCACGATCTTCTGCAGCTTCTTCCGGTCTTGGACAGGACAACTTCCGTACCAGGTTGTGATGCACCCTAGAAGAATGCTTTCTACGGTGCATCTATAAAACTGTTTTAGACTTGAAATGATAACGGTTTCTCTTTCCACTTATGCTGGTTTCCCTGGTGAGTTTTTCCGAGCATTTTGCAAACAGCAAGATTTAACATGCAGTGTTGTGATAATTATCACAACATCATCTTGATGTTGAGTTAAAATTATTGTGCAGAATCCCTTGGATAATTCCCCTGTTTGTGTTGAAAATAATGTCATAGTTTTTTTTCCAATCACTCAAGAGAACAGACATTCCATCATTCAAAAGATACCTCAGTGCAGCACTCTGTTAGGCCTACGTCCAGGTGCAGTGCTCAGTGGCACAACTAGTAGAGTTTCATTCTCAAAGCTCCAGTCACTATAGCTTTATCCTGACCTGTTCTGTCTCTCTGAAGTTCACAGTTCTCCATGTCTAATGACTGCTCCAGTTTTGCCACACATCTCTAGATGTAGGGACTGGTAGATAATTGGATGCTTTAAATTGCCTCTAGTATAGTTTGGTGTTGGGAGAATCAGGGCTATGTTGAGGGCCAGGTGAGAGAGAAAAGTTTACAAGCTGGAAAAGGGCTCATGGAATGACACTGAGAGTTGACGTAGACTCTGGGCTAGATGGCTTCCTGCTATGATGTTTAAAAAACTATGAACTGTGAAAGAATAACCCGCTTCCTTGATTCAGAGACACATGCTGCTAACTAACTCGCTGACATTCTGGTAATGCATTTAAGATAGGTTTGATACATACCCGGAGGAAAAGCAGTATTGACCAGAGGTATTATATGAAAAGGTTCCAAGGAGGATTAACTCTGGTGAGCAACATGAGGCAGAAAGAAATGAAGTTTTGGCTGCTTATGCACAAAAGAGTGCTGGCCTTGTGTTGTATCCACTTTGAGATGGATGTTTCCTATGGTGGGTGAATCTTAAGACTAGAGGACACAGCCTCAAGAATGAGGGGTGTCCTTTTAGAATGGAGATGAGGTGAAATTTCTTTAGCCAGAGGGTCATGTTATCTCTGTAATTCGTTGACAACGGGGGCTGTGAAGGCCAGGCCATTGGGTATATTTAAGGCAGATGTTAATAGGTTCTTGATTAGTCAGAGCATGAGGGGACATGGGGAGAAGGCAGGAGACTGGGGCTGAGAGAGAATATGGATCAGCCGTGATGACCTGTCAGAGCAGACTCGATGGGCCAATTCTGTCTCTACATCTTATTGGTTGTTGGTCTAAAACCCAATGAACTCACCCCAGTCTGCAAGAGAGAAGGGAAGTCTAATGTCAACATAGATATCAGAAACATTTGTCCTTTATTGTCTCTATCTTGAGAAAAATATTTTGATCTAGCACAAGCAGACAATGGGGATCAAAGTTGTAATTATGTTAGTGCTTTAAATGGCACTTTCCAGGAATGTGTGGGTGTTCAGTCGTTTATTTATCCTGGACTGGATTCACTTCAAAATAAACATATGTAACAGAAAGGAGTGCACTTTGAGTACGTTTCAAGTACACTTCATTGGTGGGTAACTTCACTCATTCTTAGCCATATATTTGACACACTCTGCAGTAACCTGAACATATGCTTTCTCTGGAGAGGGTTTTGAGATTCTAATAATGCCAGCTTTCTTGGGTGTACTGTCTTCTCTGGGATTGTAAACACTTCTAGATTCATGGCTCAAGCGTTTCCATTATCTGCAGCATAAACAATGACAGCATTTTTCTGGCCTTAACATACCAAGGCCTTTAATGACAAGCTGAAGCCCTCTAAAAGCTGAATTTTCCAATCCACTAGCCAAATGCTGCGAGTCAAGTTATATGGCAGTTATTTTTTTTTTAGTTGATATGAATTACTCATTTAGGGGGAAAAGAATAACTTAAAACTGTCATGGTATTCCTTTGTACCACATGTACAGACAAGCCTGAGAACTAGTGATGACAACTTAATTTTTACAAAACTTGCAACTTGTATTTCCATTTCAAATTGTTCCTTTATATGGTCCCAGCCAGTTCCTATATTTATTTAAAGCTCCTGTATTGATTCTGTCCTTGGGCATATCTGCGAATGCTAATTCTACTGCTTTACATTTAATTTGCCTTGTGTTTTGTCAAGTGGAATGTCTTTATAGAACTGTAAGTATATTCTATTATCTTTCCTGTTTTACTGTTGTCTGGGAGCTCCTTAGGCACACTATAAGTTTCAGAATCTAAGTCCTTTTTAAAAATGGGGTAAGCTGAGTCTACACAATGATTATTGCCACTTTCTGACACTCTGGATTTTGTGCGTCTTTAGTCCATTTCTAATCTAATTTCTGAATATGATTTGATTCTAAGTAGACCAATACACCCAATGTAAAGCAGGGCGTGCAAACATTGATCAGAACTATAACCGAGATAAGAAACAAGACCTAGACGTAACACCTAGACCATAACTTTGAAGACTTAGAAGGGTATGGATGGGAAGTATAGTCATGCAGTTGTATGTTTAGTGTTAATTCTACTCTCCCTCTCCTGCAGTGACCACACCATCTTTAAGTATACTAAGCAAAATGAAGCACCAGAAAGTAAAATTAGCATTTGTTTCAAGGTCCAGCCTCCTCTGTTGGTTTGAAGAATTTCTAGAATGGAAAACTTACTTGTCGTGTTATCATTCGAGAACCGTACACCATATAGGAAATGATTGCTGTATTATAGTTTGTGTCCTGCGAGTACGCAGCAGACAAGAATGCCTCATTCCTGAATCATAGGATGCCCCACGTCCTGCAGCCCAGTGGGCTGATGAGATAAGGGCTTGGCTGTGATCTATGTTTTTTGTGTTTGCAGATGCATTATTTCCTGCAGATGTTAAGCTTTGGAAAGTTTTTAGGTTACAAGTATAGCGTGGACTTTGTGCACATTTTAAGAGGAAAAGCCAAGTGTATTCTTTCTTCTCTGTCAATACATCAGTGAAAACCTGATTGTTGATGGATTGGTCGTGAATGCATTAGTATGGAACAACACAAGGCCTCTGGTGAACTTGTTGATCTGTGGTGGGAAGTGCAAGAGTTGGCCTCACTGTAACTAATAGAATGGATTCTAATGGGTAAGGGTGGAAGACTGGGAAAGGACTGTAGTGTGGATTGAATTTTCAGGTAGAGGTGAGTTCCTGATTCACGGTTAGCTGACGCTGGGAACAATGTCTGTTACAACAGGAATGAACTCGATTGTTTTGCCTGTTGTGCTTAAGTGACCTGTTCCTTTTCATAAACACCTGAGAGATGTTTCCTTGTGTGAACTAATTGAGGATAAAAGGGCTCTTGGAGCCACAGTCTAAAGTTTAAGAGATCTTTTTCTTAGTAAAGTGTTAACAGGCAAGAAATTCTCCTTGCAGTGTTTGCAGTGTTGCTGCACTGCATAATTTGTGATTGGCTATTGTTGGCTTAGGATCTTATAATTTTATTGCACAACAGTCATTTTAAATTAAGCTTCCAGAATGATCTTGGGGAGCTCCCAGTTCCTCCATCTCAACTGGTTGACAAGTGATATTTTAATTCAGCAAGGCTTTCCTGCGTCACAGCTTCTCCACGGTGACTCCCAGAAGAGAGAAAATGGAACCTAGTCATACGCAGTGAGTCTCTTGTAAGGCACAAGTTCAAATGCAATAGTGATTCTTGAAGAAAGTACATAATAGTGTCCTACAGATTTGCCACCAGACTTATAGGTGTTGCCTTTCTTTTTGCTGGATTTCCGGCACTGTTTTGTAAGTGCTTTCTTCAGCAGCAAGAATTGCACATCCATTGGCTCTATAACAATTCACTGCTCGCTATTGATTGTAGAACCAGTACCTGTATCCAGTCTGGGGATAGATGATATAAACAGGCCACTTTATGATCGTTTGCACAAAGGACTGTGTGTCTCGCGAAGTGCGAAGCGCAGAATCAAATATTGCTGTGATGATTGTACACTCTAGTATCAATTGCTTAGTGACAATGAAATGAAGTATATAAAGTTTAACTCTTTTCTATTGCTTTATTTCATCCAAAAGCGTAACGTGTTGGATCCTTGAGAAGATAAAGGCAATCTAAGGGGCACTGGTGTGCTCACCATGCTGTTTTGGAGCTGGCGATACGATAAAATGGGCAGAAGGAATGGAAACGCAAATAAAAACCAGAAAATTAGAGGAATTCTCAGCAAATGAAGGGACATCGGTAGGGCAAGAAATGGAGGGAATAGTTTATCGATATTTCTGATTAAATATAAAGATTTGGCAGGTCTTAAGGACACATGTAGCCTGGAAGAAAATGGAATTGGGGAGAGTATTCTGAGGTTTGCTGGTTGTTCATTACTGTCATTAATGGTTAGAACCATATGAATGTATGTAAACGTAGGACTTGTGGCAGCATTTGGAGTGAGAGGGAGGCAGAGTGTAACCCAGTGGATCTTGTATTTACTAATTAGTGTTCTTGGTTCTTCTGTAGGTCACTTTACAGCAATGGTGTGGAAGGGTAGCAAGAAGATGGGTGTCGGGAAGGCCTCGGCCACGGATGGCTCCACGTTTGTAGTGGCCAGATATTTTCCAGCTGGCAACATCATGAACCAGGGATATTTTGAGGAAAATGTTCTACCTCCAAAGAAGTAAATTAGTAAAAATTTTAAACAGACCGTGAATGTCTCTTCATGAAAGGTATTGAAGGGAATGAACAATAATCCAAGGTGATTTCCACTCAGCAATCAGGCTGTGAAATTTATTAGTGTTACCATTCCTCAGTATTACACGGGGGTCCTGCTGCAAGACCCCTGAAATGCCTTTGTTTGGAAAGCACCAGACCAATTCGTCACATAGTTAAAGGACACAAAGTAACACCTGCCTGCTGTATGATACTTGCCTCTGCTCCATAAGTATTTGTTTCACAAGTCAAGCTGCTCTTCTGCAGATTTTCTTGGAAATTCTGTCTTGCTGCTGCTGCTGCCTGGAAAGCTGAGTTTCACTGAGCACACAATATGCAATCTGTCATAGCTGGCGTCACCTTTATTCAGTAATTAATTTTATTCAGTTTTGGTTTCAGCTCATCAATTTATTTTTCTCCTCTCATTGATTCTTAGTTGTACTTTGCAGAAGAAACAGATGGCCTCTGTGTATTCTGTTCATGGGCCATTACTTGCATATTCACCGTCACCCAAGATGTTACTAGGGATACTAGCCAGTGAAAGAGGAGGCACGTCATTGTTAAAACCTTTTCTGCATCTGACATGCACGTGCACCAGCATCTATCCAAGACTACTTAATAGCAACCTTAAAAAATGCTGACTCTGCCCAACGATAATGCAGAAGTGCGGAGACTGAAGGTAGCATCTTATAGCTACATTGACCAAGGCCCCACGGACGGACAAACTTGATAATATTGGATTGTCTAGGATGTACTGAACCCTTATCCCCAGAGAGACAGAGGAACAAATTGTGCATTAAACAATTTCAAAAATCAAATCCTCCTCTTGATCATATTATGCGTATTAACTAAATAGGTTTTGTGTTGGTTCTTTCTCCAGTTGCAAAAAATGAGAAGTCAAAGACTGATTTCAGTGGGAGAACACAGTTGGTTGCATTGTACACAAAAGCAAGATATTATGGCCATGCAGGAGGCCAGGTGGAGTTTCCAGACATAGGAAAGTTCTAAGATGGTCTCAGTCTTCAGAGAGATGAGGAAACTGAATGGACATTGATATTACTCTCGTCACTTATTCAGGTCATGGTGAAGGCAAATCCTAATATTTTTCCTTCTCTACTTTTTATTCCTATTAATTTTTCTGCCTTGCTGCACCAAAAGGTCAGAACATTCCTGTACTTTGTCTTCTTGGCCGCTTTCAGTTCAGTCAGTATGACCCAAAATTATTCTGGTCATTTAAAAAGTATAATTTTGGTTTCTTCTGTCAGAATTTATCTACAAAAGGTTTTATTTTTATGTGATAGTTCTGTTACAATTTTCAGCGATCTAGTTATGCAACAACAAAACTAATTCAGTCAGAATAAAGAATTTGACTAATAAGTATGTATTCGACTTGGAGCCTTCCATCTTGTGGTTAGCAGAACAATATTCAACTGCTTGAGCTACTGGGAGTTGGGAGGGGATGGTGATAATTTGAGTTAGCGTGGTTACCATCTATGGTGGGTTTCTCAATAAAAGAAAACCTGAAGTCGGAAAAAGAGGCAATTTATAAATGTACCTTCTAGGTTAGAATTAAACATCACTGATCTTACTGTAAATTAATGTTGGCTAGATAAAAAAGATTGAAGAATAGAAATTAATTCTAGATACTGCAGCTCTTCCACAGTTATCAAAGGGATTAAGTTCTTAAAGAAACATTCATCATCCTAAATTTTTCATAGTGGGAGGTAGAGTGAGTCCTTAACTTTTGCAGGGATTACCTACTGCTGGGAATGGTGAGAAAAATAGTCAGAAGCTAGTTAATCTCCTCCCTGTAAGGATTAGGTAAACCAAAAGTGATCCAGCCTGTTTTGACAAGGTAAACATACAAGTCATTCATCAGATGGCCATTGTTGTCAGGTGGAAGAATGCACATCCTTGAGAAGTTCTCTTTCTATTTAAAAAGCTTGTTTATCTAGCAGATTCCATTGACTACACCAGAAAGATTGCTAAATATTACAGGTTTCTATGCACCTTGTTTCAAAGGGAGTCTCCAAATCTGTTCCCAGGCCTTCATTATAGCAAGCAAAGTCTTTGTTCATTGAAAAATAATACTGAAGAAAAAAAAATTTATATTGATACAAATAATTCTGTACTTAACTGAATACTAAAACCATAACATTTGGCTGTGTGAAAGTGAAATGGAAAAATGTCCAAGTCTATGTGTATTAAATTTTTTTCTGGGTACAGATTGTTGCTTCCTGTTGTCAGTATTCTCACTTATAAAATTCCTGCCTATGTCCACTGAAATAGGCTTTGCAGAGTTCCTGGTGCAATGACTCACTGCTTTCAGCGTTTGGGTTTTTATTAGTTTTGTTTTCCAGCCAATTTTTTAATTTACTTAGAGATACAGCATAAAACACCCAAGTCACGCTGCTCAGCAGCCCAACAATTTTTAACCCTAGCCTAATTACACAACAATGTACAATGACCAATAAATCTACTAACCAGTACTTCTTTGGAAACTGGAGGAACCCCACATGGAGATGGGAAGGTACGTACAAAATTGCTCACTGCTGACATCGGATTTGACTCCAAACTCCAATGCCCCAAGCTGTAATAACATTATGCTGCCACGTATCCCAATATTGCTTGTAATGTTACAACAACTCTGTTCTTTGCATATCAGCTTTGCACATCAGCTTCACAAATTTGACAGATGTTGTAGACCTGCAGAAGCAAATCAGTTTAACAAAATCAAATTCTATATTCTGTATACAGAAGGACTTGGATAGGTTGGGAGAACAGGCAAAAAGAGCAGATGGAATACAGTGCATGATCATTCAGTTTGTAGAAGGAATAAAAGTGTAGACTATTCTCTAATATGGAGAGAATTCAGAAATTGAAGGTGAAAAGTGATTTGGGAGTCCTAGTGCAGGATTCCCTGAAGATTAACTTGCAGATTAAGTTGGTAAGAAAGAAGGCAAATGCAATGTGAATATTAATCTTAAGAATGTTGAGGCTTCCTAAGGCTTTGGTCAGACCACATTTGGAGTATGGAGAGCAGTTTTGGGATCCATATTTAAGGAAAGATGTGCTAGTGTTGGAGAGTGTCCAGAGGGGGATATGGAAAGGAGTGAGAGAGTCTAGGACCAAAGGGATGCCTCAGAATAAAAAGACATCCCTTTAGAGCAGAGATTGAGGATTTTATTTTTAGGTAGAGTGTGGTGACTTTATGGGATTCATTGCCACGGAAGGCTGTGGAGGGTGTTATTGGATATATTTAAAGTGAAAATTGATAGGCTCTTGATTAATTAAGAGTATCAAAAGTCATAGGGAGAAGGCAGGAGAATGGGGTTGAGAGGGAAAATATATCAGTCGTGCTCTAATAGTGGAACAGACTTGATGGCTGAGTTCTGTTCCTATGCCTTATGATCTAATGTGAAAATGGTTGTTTCCACGGCTGTAAAATTCTGTCCTCGCCCTGGAACATCCCACACTAGCTTAAATCTTTGACTTGCATGAATCTGTACGTCTGGCTGCACCTGTGCAAAGGAAAGTGGTTAAAGTTTTACGTCCAGGAGCCTTTGTTAAAATCAGGAACCAGATAAAAACAAGCTGGGTTTTGGTAGGGTGAAGGCTGGGTGAGTAGAATATCTCAGATGGGGTGAGACCAAATGGTCTGTAACTGAGGTTTAATAGAATTTTACATTCAGGAGTATGAAAGCAAAGCGGTATCTGGAATATATACAAAACCCCCCCCAAATAATAAAATAAAGCTTTATTAACACCTGTGATGGTTTGTAAACCTTGATGATTTATCTGGAAGAACTATTTGGGTCCCTGGATGGTGGAAAGGGAAAAGATGAAAGTACATGTGTCAGAATCGGAATAAAAATCAGAATCAGGGTTTATTATCTTTGACATTTGTCATGAAGTTTGTTGTTTGGTTGCAGTAGTACAGTGCAATACAAATAAAATATACCTCTAATTACTATAAAAAATAAGTTGACCATAAGTATAGGAGCAGAATTAGGCCATTTGGCCCACCTAATCTGCTTCATCATTTCATCATGGCTGAGCCGTTTTCTTCTCAGCCCCAATCTCCTGCCTTCTCCCCTGTGGCTAATCAAATCTATCAACCTTTGCATTAAATACAACCATTGTCTCCACAGCTTCCTGTGGCAATGAATTCCACAGATTCTCCGCCCTCTGGCTAAAGAAATTCCCCATCTTGTTCTAAAAGGACATCCCTCTATTCTGATGCTGTGTACTCTGGTCTTAGATTCTCCCATCAGAGGAAACATCTTATCCAGGGGCATGCTATCGAGGCCTTTCACTATTCGATAGGTTTCAATGAGGTTACCCCTCATTCTTCTGAATTCAGTAAGTACAGGCCCAGTGCCATCAAAAACACCTCACGTGTCAAGCCTTGTGAACCTCCTTTGAATCCTCTCCAACATCAGTGCATCCTTTCTTAGATAAGGGTCCAAACTGTTCACAATACCCAAGTGAGGCTTCACCAATGCTTTATAATGCCTCAACATTACATCCTTTAATATTCTAGTCTTTGCAAAATGAATGTATTTGCCTTCAACAGCACAACCTGTAAATTAACCTTTAGGGAATCCTGCACAAGGACTCCCAAATCCCATTGCACCTCAGGTTTTTGAATTTTCTCTCCAGTTAAAAGAATAGTTTACCCTTTCATTTCTCCTACCAAAGTGCATGACCATACACTTTCCGATACTGTATTCCATCTGCCGCTTCTTTGCCCATTCTCCTAATCTGCCTAATTCCTTCTGTAGCCTCTCTACCTCTTTGAAACTACCTGCTCCTTCACCTATCTTCATATCGTCTGCAAACTTTGCCACAAAGCCATTAATAATGTCATCCAAGTCATTGACATATAATATAAAAAGAAGCGATCACAACACAGACCCCTGTGGAACACCATTAGTCACCAGCAGAAACCAGAAAAGGCTCCCTTTATTCCCACTTTTTGCCTTCTGTCAATCAGCCAATGCTTTAACCATGTTAGTATCTTTCCTGCAAAACCTCGGGCTCCTAATTTGTTAAGCAGCCTCATGCGTGGCACCTTGTCAAAGGCCTTCTGAAAATCCAAATACACAACATCCACCGATTCTCCTTTGTCTATTCTACTTCTTATTTCTTCAAAGAATCCCCAACAGATTTGTCAGGCAAGATTTTCCCTTGAAACCACGCTCAATACACCCTATTTTATCATGTGCCTCCAAGTTCCCTGACATTTTATCCTTAACGATGGACTCAAACATCTTCCCAGCCATTGAGGTCAGACTAACTGAGCTATAATTATCTTGTTTCTGCCTCTCTCCCTTCTTGAAGAGTGGAGTGACATTTGCAATTTTCCATTCCTTCAGAACCACGCCAGAATCAGTTGATTCTTGAAAGATCACTACTAATGCCGCCACAGTCTCTTCAGCCACCACTTTCAGATCCCTAGGTTGTACACTATCTGGTCCAGGTGACTTATCCACATTCAGACCTTTTAATTTCCCAAGAACCTTCTCCCTAGTAATGGCAACTTCACTCAACTCTGCCTCCTGACACTCTTGAACTTCTGGCATATTACTAATGTCTTCCACAGGGAAGACTAATGCACAATATTTATTCACTTCATCTACCATTTCTTTATCCTCCATTATTTCTTCTCCAGAATCATTCTCCAGCAGTTGAATATCCACTCTCATCTCTCTTTTACACTTTATGTATCTGAAGAAACTTCTGGTATCCTCTTTAATATTATTGGCTAGTTTAACTTTGTATTCTATCTTTTCTTTCTTAATTACTTCTTCAGTTGCCTTTTCTTGGGTTTTAAAAGACTCACAATCCTCAATTTCCCACTTTTTTTTCTCTATTAAATACTCTTCCTTTGGTTTGAGTTCTCTTGTTAGCCATGATTGTGTCATCCTGCCTTTAAAATACTTTTTCATCTTTGGGATGTATATATCTTGCACCTTTGAATTCCTTCCAGAAATTGCAGCTATTGCTTCTCTGCCAGTGTTCTTTTCCAATAAACGTTGGCCAGTTCCTTTCTCATGTCTCTGCAATTCCCTTTACTTCACTGTAATACGGATTCATCTGACTTAAACTTCTTCTCAAATTGCAGGGTGAATTCTATCACATTATGATCATTGGCTCCTAAAGGTCCTTTACCATAGGCTGGCTAATCAATTCTAGTTCATTGCACAACACCCAGTGCACAATAGCTGATCCCTGGTGGCTCAACCAACAGCTGCTCTAAGAAGCCAACTCATAGGCACTCTAAAAATTCACCCTCTTGGCTCCAGCACCAACCTGATTTTCCCAATCTACCTGCATATTGAAGTGCATCATGACTTTTGTAACATTGCCCTTTTGGCATGCATTTTCTATCTCTCTTCGTAATTTGTAGACAACAAATCCTTGCTACTGTACGGGGGTCTGTATATAACTTACATAAGGGTCTTATTGCAGTACCTTAGTACTACCCACAATGATTCAACACCTTCCAATCCAGTATCACCTCTTTCTAATGAGTTGATTTAATTTTTTACCAACAGAGCCTTGCCACCCCCTCTACCTGTCCGCCTGTCCTTTCGATAAAATGTGTATGCTTGAATATTAAACTCCTGGCTATAATTTTCTTTCAGCCACAATTCAGTCATATCTGCTAATCTGTAACTGTGCTACAAGTTCTTCTACCTTATTCCGTATACTGCGTGCATTCAAATATACCTTTAGTTCTGTATTTACCCTTTTTGGTTGTGTCTGCCTTTTACATTCCAACTCATCCTGTTGACTGCAATTTTGCCCTCTCAACAGTCTCTCCTTCCTAGCAGTTTCACTACACATTGCCTCTGTTTGTAAACCAACTACCTCATCCTCAGCACTATCACTCCAGTTCCCATCCTCCTGCCAAATTAGATTAAACCCTGCTAAACAACTCTGGCAAGCCTGTCCATGGGGATATTGGTTCACCTTGGGTTCAGGTATGACTCATCCTTTTTCTACAGATCATAATTTCCCCAGAAGAGATCCCAGTGATTCATAAATCTGAACCCCTGCTTCCTGCACCAGTTCCTCAGCCAATCATCCTATTCTTACCCTCACTACCACATGGCTTCTGCAGGAATTTTGAGATTACTATCCTGGAGGACCTGTTTCTCAAACTTTCTACCTAGCTCCCTAAAATATATCTTCGGGACCTCATCACCTTGTCTACCTATCTCATTGATGGCAATACGTACCAAGACTTCTAGCTGCTACCCTTGCCCTTCAGAATGCCATGGACCCGATCTGAGACGTCCCTAATCCTGGTACCCGGGAGGCGACATACCGTGCGGGTGTCTGTCATGCCCACAGTTATGCAAAAAGAGAATAAAATACTGAGGTAGTGCATCTTGTGTGGCTGTATGGAGAAGCACTGTAAGATTGGGAGTGGTTGGTGAAAATGGAAGATCAGACCTTTCAGAATGCTGAAATAGGAAGCAAGAAGAATCATGTAATCTTGCTCAAGTTACTGGCAACCTCCTCTCCTGTCTGTGGTGGAAATGGCTAGCTTTAATGTAAAGTCATCCACTTGCAACATTAACTCGGTTTTCACTCCCTAATGATCAGGGTATTCTGGAGCTCTCTTTTGGTTCAGCTTTCAAATGACTGTAGTGTTCTGCATCTCACATTTTCAGCATGTTCTTTGTCTTCTTGTCTCTCTAAATGCCCTAATTCGTCGCTTAACGAGAGAGCACTGAAAGCATGTTACCTGGGCAATGTGAGTCTCCATACTGTCGTAGACATCCCCTTTGCTTTCTGCATCACCTCACCACTATCAATGCAACTTGAAAAATTCTTTGCTTTCTCACTTCTCTAGTGCTAATAAAGTAGAGGGTCAGTGAGCGGAAAGATGAATTGTCAGTCAATTATATCATCTGAAAGTTGACAATTCAAATCAAATCAAGCCAAGTTTAATTGTCACTCAAACCATGCGTGGATACAACCAAATGAGACAGTGTTCCTCTGAGGCCAAGTGGCAAAAACATACATGCATGTTTAAAATACCGAGAAAGCAAAAAAAAAGAATATAGTCATGTAAGAAAACAAAATTTTAGACCAAGTTCCTGAGGAACAAGACCCACAAATTGATGGCTCCCTGTCAGTTCAGCCTGAATTCCAGTGAACCTCCACTGGAGGGGCACAGATGGGAGAGGCCACCCTCCCCCCACTCCAACCGAACCTGGATGCCACACTGCAATGCAAGCCTGAGGACTGAGACCTAGTTCTAGCTACAACTGAGGCGACACTGCTGTCTCGTCACTGAACAAGGGATGCGGGCCTGTGGCAATGTCCAACAGGCTCTTGCGATCGCAAAAGAAACATCCAAGGCAGACACTTGCTTTCCTCAAACTGCCGGCCGGCTACTCCAAACGATGAACAGCTCACTGATGCAATGGATCTGCTGCACAGGTAGTTAATGGAATAGCTTTACAATGTATGAGAACACATTTGGTTGGCCCCCAAGAAGCGCTCTGCCATCTTACCGGAAGAAGCACTATTTCATGGCTCCCTTTGTACTGTACTAGAGGACTTTGTCAGCAACTTATTGGTGTGGAAAGTGAGGGAATAAACAACATTTAATGTGAATTTTAGGTCCATTGTCCTATATTTTCTTTGGAAACCTAACTGAAATTTAAAAAAATTACGTCCCAAATTTGGAGGAAATGCCAGCAATTCTGGGATTTTGGTCTTTATTCCAATCGGATTTAAGTACACGTGTGGAGATGTAGTACTGCAATTATAAAAGAGTATCCATTGTGTCTGTACAATGACATATCAAATAAAATAAAAACATTCACACAGAAGTGTGGCTAACTGGAATATTCACTTTGCAGAGAGATCAATGTGCATGGGTAAGTGATCAGTCCATTAGTAGTGGTAAGGGAGTCATTGCATTAAAAGAAAAAGATCCATACTGTGTACGTTTTTTTGGATGCAGTTGACTCAGGTGTGTTCTTTGGCTGAGCATCCAGTATCTGGTCCACATGACATCTCCATGTCTGATCTCCAACATCCACTGTGTAGATTAGTGGTCTGGTTCCTTTAGCTATCTGACCAGTTGTCCACTTATCTCCTTGGTAATCATGAACTAGGACTTCCTGTCCAAACTCAAGGCTCCTTGCTGCTTCACTTGGCAACTGGCTGAACTGTTTATTTGGCACTTCCCTCCGTAGATCTGGTTTCAGCAGGTCTATGTGAGATCTCAGATTCCTCTTCATGAACAGCTTTGCAGGTGGTTGATTTGTTGTCGCATGACCAGAGTTCCAAAACCCAAAGAGGAAGTTACCCACCTTGCGCTTTAGAGAAACGTTCTCCTTGTCCATAGTTTTAATGGACTTATTGAAGGTTTGGACAAACCTTTTGGCTAACTCATTCATTGCTGGGTGGCGAGGAGCTGACTTGAAATGTTCAATGCCATTTTTCTTCTTGAATAGTCTGAAGTCTTCTGATGTATATTGTGGTCAAATCAACACATACAAACAAGCTGGATGAACTTAGCAGGTCAGGCAGCATCCGTGGAAATGAGCAGTCAACGTTTCAGGCCCAGACCCTTCATTGAGACTGAAGAAGGAGGGGGCAGGGGCCCCATAAAGAAGGTGGGGGAGGGTGGAAAACCAATCAGAGGAAAGATCAAAGGGAGGGGAAGCAGGGAGGGGATAGGCAGGAGAGGTGAAGAAGAAATCTAAGGGGAAAGCACTATGGGTAGTAGAAGAAGGCAGAAACATGAGAGAGATGATAGGCAGCTAGAAGAGGAGACAGAGCGAAAGTGGGATGGGGGAAGGGAGAGGGAAGGAATTACCGGAAGTTGGAGAATTCGATGTTCATACCAAGGGGCTGGAGGCTACCCAAACGGTATATGAGGTGTTGCTCCTCCAACCTGAGTTTGCCCTCATCATGGCAGCAGAGGAGGCCATGTATGGACATATCCGAATGGGAATGTGAAACAGAGTTGAAGTGGGTGTCAACCGGGAGATCTTGTCTGTTGTCGCGGACGGAGCGGAGGTGCTCAACGAAGTGGTCCCCCAATCTGCGTCGGGTCTCGCCAATGTAAAGGAGGCCACACCGGGAGCACCGGATGCAATAGATGACCCCAACAGACTCACAAGTGAAGTGTTGCCTCACCTGGAAGGACTGTTTGGGGCCCTGAATGGTGGTAAGAGAGGAGGTGTAGGGACAGGTGTAGCACTTGCGCTTGCAGGGATAAGTGCCAGGTGGGAGATCTGTGGGGAGGGACGTGTGGACCAGATAGTCACGAAGGGAACGATCCTTGCAAAAAGCAGAGAGGGGTAGAGAGGGAATGATGTCCTTAGTGGTGGGGTCCTGTTGAAAGTGGCGGAAGTTGTGCAGGATAATATGCTGGATCCGGAGGCTGTTGGGGTGGTAGGTGAGGACAAGGGGGACACGGTCCCTGTTGTGGTGACGGGAGGATGGGGTGAGGGCCGAAATGCGGAAAATGGAGGAGACGCAGGTGAGGGCAGCTTTGATGACAGCAGAAGGGAAACCACGATTCTTAAAGAAAGAGGACATTTGGGATGTCCTGGAACGGAAAGCCTCATCCTGGGAGACAGAGGAACTGGGAATAGGAAATAGCATTTTTGCATTTGGCAGGGTGGAAGAGATTTAATCAAGGTAGTTATGGGAGTCAGTGGGTTTATAGAAGATGTCAGTGGACTGTCTATCTCCAGAGATGGAGACTGAGAGATCGAGAAAGGGGAGAGAAATGTCCGAGATGGACCAAGTGAATTTGAGGGCTGGGTGAAAGTTAGAGGCAAAGTCGATGAAATTGACGAGCTCAGCATGGGTGCAGGAAGCAGCACCAATGGAATCATCAATGTAGTGAAGGAAAAGTTGGGGAGTGGTGCCAGTATAGATTTGGAGCATAGACTGTTCCACATAACCCACGAAGAGGCAGACATAGCTGGGCCCATGCGAGTGCCCGTAGCTACACCCTGAGTCTGAAGAAAGTGGGAAGAGCCAAAAGAGAAGTTATTAAGTGAGAGTACCAGTTACGCCAACCGGAGGAGTGTGGTGGTGTTGGGGAACTGGTGAGGTCTATTGTCAAGAAAGTAGCGGAGGGCTTTGAGGCCTTCTTGATTGGGAATTGAAGTGTATAAGGATTAAACTTCCACAGTGAAAATGAAGCGGTTGGGACCAGGGAACTGGAAGTTATTGAAGAGGTAGAGGGCATGGGATGTATCCCTGATGTAGGTAGGGAGGGACTGAACTATGGGTGACAAAATGGAGTCGAGGTAGGCAGATACAAGTTCGGTGGGGCAGGAGCAGGCCGAAACTGTGGGCCTACCAGGACAGTCAGGCTTATGGATCTTGGGGAGGAGGTAAAAGCGAGCAGTGTGGGGTGTGGGAATTATGAGTTTTTTGGCTGAGGATGGAAGATCTCCAGAGTTGATAAGGGTAGTGATGGTACGGGAGACAATGGTTTGATGTATTTTGGTGGGGTCCTGTTCCTCATCGGCCAGACCACTACGGCACCAGCTTTGTCTGCGGGTTTGATGGTGAGGTTAGGATTAGTATGAAGAAAGTAGAGGGCAGTACGTTCAGAGGGAGTGAGGTTGGAACAGGAGAGAGGAGTGGTGAAGTTGAGTCGGTTGATGTCTCGGTGACAGTTGGAGATGAAAAGATCGAGTGCAGGTAGAAGGCCCGGTGGGAGTGTCCAGGAGGAAGAGGAGGGTTGGAGACGGGTGAAGAGGTCATCAATAAGGGGGAGGGGAATCCTTGTTGAAGTAGTAGGCTCAGAGACGTAAGCGACGGAAGAAGAGTTCAGTGTCATGCCAGGCACGGAACTCACTGAGCTGTGGACGGAGGGGGACAAAAGTGAGGCCCTTTCTGAGCACAGCACTCTCTGCCTCAGAGAGGGGAAGGTCAGAGGGGATGGTGAAGACATGGCAAGGGCTGGGGCTGGGGTCAGAGGAGGGTAAAGAGTGGGAGGTCTCAGGAGGGAGAGGATGGTTGGGATGTTCAGGGAGAGTGGGCTGAGGGGAGGATAAGGGATCAGAGGAATGAAGGGGGGATGAGAGGTGGAGGGAGGGTTGGGAGTCGCAGGGAAGATAGGGGATAATAGAGGAATAAGACGAGCGGTAGGACCCAGCGGTAGTAAGAGTGGTCCCGGTCTGGAGAGGGTCAGGATCTCGGACCGAGCTGGATCTAGAGCTGGGGGTGTTGGAGCCTGTGGCCTGCAGGGTGCCAGAACTGAGGACCGAATCAGAAGTGAGTGAGTCCATGGGGCGCCAGGGGCTGATGCCCATGTTCGGGAGGCTGTGGTTCCAGTGGGGGTTAGAGTCAGCGGCGGATGGGTCTTCGGCCTGCCGGAGGCCTGAGAAGTCAAAGTCCGAGAGGTCGGGGTCCGGGCTGGAGGCGGTGGTCGTGATGGGCTTCAGGCAGGCGAGCTTGTGATCATTCCTGGATGCGAGAAAGGAGAAGAAACGGTGGTTGGAGGCCTGAATCCGGCGGAGAATGAAGTGTAAGAGAGGTCCATGGCAGACAGTTGAGAGCGAGGCCCGCAGTGGTGGCAGAGAGAGAGACGGGTTCTGTAGGTATCTACGCATGGTGGTGAGTGTGTCTCGGAGAATCAGGCGCAAACAGCGGAGGGAGTAACGGTCAATAAAACGGTGGTACCAGGGATCCTTGTTGGGCCCGAACTGGGAGGCCTGGAACTGGAGCTGGAATCCCTGCAATACGAGATGGCGGCAGAGACACGTTCCCAAAAACGAGACCGGGGAACTTGTGTTTGTGTATATTGTGGTCTGTTGTCACTCAGTTTGTCAGGTAAGCTATTTCTGGAGAAGATAGTTCTAAGAGCAGAAACGGTCTTTGCTGACATGCTTGACTTCATATAACCTCCGGCCACCTTGGATGAGCATCCACAGCAACATGGAGCCCATGAGTGGCCCAGCAAATTCCATATGTACTCTTTGCCATGGTGAAGATGACCACTCCCACGGGTGTAACAGTGCCTGTGGCATCCCAAACAGGTTTTGGTCAATTCTTCAATCTGTCTATCTATTCCCGGCCAGCAGATGTACCTCAGGGTGAGATTCTACCCGAGTTTCCTGCTTGCAGATTCTCTGACACTCTGGAGTGCAGCTTAGAGGGAACCACAACAGGAGATCCACACATCAGCCTTCTTTGACATGCAGACAGTTGGTCTCATCTTACTGAGAACTCTGGAAATAAAGGGTTACCATGAGCTGGCCATGGTAATTTCAAGTCAAGTCACTTTTTATTGTCATTTCGACCATAACTGCTGGTACAGTACACAGTAAAAATGAGACATCGTTTTTCAGGACCATGGTGCTACATGAAACAATACAAAAACTACACTGAACTACGTAACACAATACAAAAACTACACTAGACTACAGCCTACCCAGGACTACATAAAGTGCACACAACTGCATAAAACAATGCAGGCATTACAATAAATAATAAACAAGACAATAGGCACAGTAGGGGGCAGTGAGTTGGTGTCAGTCCAGACTCTGGGTATTGAGAAGTCTGATAGCTTGATGAAAGAAACTGTTACATAGTCTGGTCGTGACAGCCCGAATGCTTCGGAGCCTTTTCCCAGATGGCAGGAGGAAGAAGAGTTTGTATGAGGGGTGCGTGGGGTCCTTCATAATGCTGTTTGCTTTGTGGATGCAGTGTGTAGTGTAATTGTCTGTAATGGCAGGAAGAGAGACCCCAATGATCTTCTCAGCTGACCTCACTATCCGCTGCAGGGTCTTGCAATCAGAGATGGTGCAATTTCCGAACCAGGCAGTGACGCAGCTGCTCAGGATGCTCTCAATACAACTCCTGTAGAATGTGATGAGGATGGTGGGTGGGAGATGGACTTTCCTCAGCCTTCGCAGTAAGTAGAGATGCTGCTGGGCTTTCTTTGCTATGGAGCTGGTGTTGAGGGACCAGGTGAGATTCTCCGCCAGGTGAACACCAAGAAGTTTAGTGCTCTTGACGATCTCTACCGAGGAGCCATCAATGTTCAGTGGAGAGTGGTCACTCTGTGCCCTCCTGAAGTCAACAACCATCTCTTTTGTTTTGTTCACATTCAGAGATAGGTTGTTGGCTCTGCACCAGTCTGGTAGCCGCTGCACCTCCTCTCTGTAAGCTGACTTGTCGTTCTTGCTGATGAGACTTTCGACAATATCAGGTCATTCCTTGTTTCCCTTTGTGTTTCTGAATTTGTTACTGGCAAGTGGTCTACCAGTACTGTGTGGAACACTTCCGCTGGGTCATGGAATGAAGACTTCTTCAGTTGCCAACAGTGGAAAACATGACAGGCCATCAGTGTTGCTGTGTTCTTTGGTACCCTTGAACTCTATGTCATAAGAATGGGATTCTAGGAATAGTGCACAACATTGTAACTGGGTAGCAGTCATCACCGGAATTCCCTTCCTGGGATTGAAAACGGACACAAGGGCTGGTGATCTGTCACTAGCATAAACTTCTGTCCGTAGAGGTAGTGGTAGAACGTTTTTATTTCCTATACCAGACTAATTACCTCTCTGTCAATCTGTGTGTAGTTGTGTTCTGTGCTTGTCGGAGATCTTGAAGCAAATGCAATTGGATGTTCAGATCCATCATTCATAGCGAGTAACAAAATGGCTCTGATGCCATAAGGGGACACATCACACACCAGTCTGATGGGCAGGGATAAATCATAATGGGTGAGCAGTTCATCTGATGTTATTGGTCTCGTTGTTTCCTTGAATGCTCTTTCATGTCTCTCTGACCATTCCCATTCTGCTCTTGTCTGCAATAGTGTGTTCAATGGGTGCAGCCCTGTAGTAATGTTTGGGAGACACCAGTGGTGGTAATTTACAAAGCCCAAGTATGACCTGAGTTGTGACACTTTTTCTGGTTTGGGTGCCTGTAGCACTGCTTCAATCTTCTCTTGTGACATATGTTAGCCATACATATGTCTATGTATGGCATACATAAGACATATATATGTCTTATTTATGCCATATAAGACATATATAATGTCAATGACATGTCCACAATATGAGATCAAAGGGGAGCAACTAATGTTCACCAGTCAGATATTCTGTAGAACTGAGGATGAAGGGATTTCATGGAAATTTACATAATTCTTCCAGGGTTCCACGGGATATTTCCTGAGGATTGTCTAGTTAAGGGGTCACCAGCAGAATAAGGAACAGCTCCGTGGAGATGGGATGAGAAATCACCTCATGCAAAAGGTGTTGAATCTTTGGAAACTTCCATTCCAGATAATCAGTTACCTATTCAATAGGTACCTGACATTAGAGATTTGAGGGAAATTTGCATCATGCAAGCAAGTGGACTTCAGGTAGTTGATCAGCCAAGATTTTAATGATTGATTGTGTAGGAATGTATTAACACATGACTTATAGTCTGCAGTTTCTTCTACTAAGTGGAACTGCCTCACCTTTAATATTGTGGACTGTTTTGGGCTCCTCATCTAAGAAAAGATGTGTTGGCATTGGAGAGAGTTCAGAGGTGGTTCACAAGCATGATTCCAGGAATGAAAGGGTTATCATATGAGGAATGTATGATTGCTCTCAGCCTGTACTTGCTGGAATTTAGAAGGATGAGGGGGATCTCATTGAAACCTTTTGAATGTTGAAAGGCCTATGTGGAAAGGATATTTCCCATGGTGGGGGAGTCTAGGACAAGAGGGCATAGCCTCAAGATAGAGGGGTGTCCATCTAAAACAGAGATGCAGAGAAGTTTCTCTAGCCAGAGGGTGGTGAATTTGTGGAATTTGTTACCACAGGCAGCTGTGCAGGCCCGGTCGTTGGGTGTATTTAAGATTCTTGATTGGACTGGGCATCAAAGGTTACAGGGAAAAGGCCAGGGAATGGGGTTGAGGAGGAAAAAAAAAGGACAGCCATGATTGAATGGTGGAGCAGAAAAATGGCCTAATTCTGCTCCTATGTCTTATGGTCTTATCCTAAACCTGCTGACAGCAGTTCACCAGACAATTCTCCACTTGTGCTGGACTCCTGATGCAGTCTGCCTCTACAAAGGACAACACAGTTAGCCATCAGTCAGTCCTTGGGGTAACTCCTAGATAAACCTGCAGAGATTTGACCTGACACGGGAAATTCTCCCTTATTTACTTCAATCGATAAAATTGTTTGAGAGTTTAAGATTAGTATTAAGTATTAGTATTTTTAAGTATAAATTAATTATTAGATGTAATTTCAATGGCAATTCTTTATTGGTGTTATGTATTGATCCAGATGTGATTAAGAAGCTTCAGGTAGAGGAATCCTTAGGAAGCAGTAATCACAATATGATGGAATTCGCCCTGCAGTTTGAGAGGGAGAAGCTAAAGTCAGATGTATCAATATTACAGTGGAGTAAAGCGAATTAGAGGTATGAATGAGGAGCTGCCCAAAGTTGATTGGAAGGGGACACTAACAGGGATGATGACAGAACAGTAATGGCTGGAGTTTCTGGGGCAATTCAGAAAGCTCCGGGTAGGTACATCCCAAAGATGAAGAAGTACCCTAAAGAGAGGGTCAGACAACTGTGGCTGATAAGGGAAGTGAAAGCCAGCATAACAGGAAAAGAGAGGGCATATAATATGGCAAAAAATAGAAGATTAGGAAGCTTTTACAAATCACCAATTTAAAATTGAGATAAAAGAAGAAATATGGAGGTAAACTAACCAATAATATAAAAGAGGACAGCAAATGTTTCTTCAGATATATAAAAAGTAAAAGAGAGGGGCAAGAGTGGATATTGGACTGCCAGAAAATGATCCTGGCACAGTAGTAATGGGGGAAAAGAAATGGCAGATGACCTTAAGTATTTTGCATCAATCTTCACTGTGCAAGACACCAGCAGTATGCCAGAAATTCGAGAGTGTCAGGGGACTGAAGTGAGTGTTGTTGCTATTATGAACAGAAGGTGCTTGGGAAGCTGAAAGGTCTGAAGGTAGTTAAATTACCTGGACCAGATAGACCACATGGCTCTGAAAGAGGTGGCTGAAGAGATAATGATCTTTCAAAAATCATTAGATTCTGGAATGGTTCTGGAAGACTAAAAAATTGCAATGCCTGTGGCCTCTAAAAGGGAGTGAGGCATAAGGATGGATTTTATTGGCTAGTTAGCCTGACTTCAGTGACTGGGAAGTCGTTGGAGTCCATGTTAAGGATGAGATTTCAGGGTACTTGGAGGCACAGGGTAAAATAGGCCAAAGTCAGCATGGTTTCCTCAGGGGTAAATCTTGCTTGAAAAATCTGTTGGAATTCTTTGAGGAAATAACAAGCAGGATAGACAAAGGAGAGTCAGTAGATGTTGTTTACTTGGATGTTAAGATGCCCTTTGACAAAGTGCCACTCAGCAATGGGCTGCTTAACAAGATATGGCCATGGTATTGCAGAAAAGATACTAGCATGGATAGAAGATTGACTGACTGGCAGGAGGCAAAGAGTCAGAATAAATGGTCCTATTCTAGTTGGCTGCCTGTTCCACACAGGTCAGTGTTGGGACCTCTTCTTTTCATAATATATGTCAATATTTGGGATGATGGATTTGATGGCTTTGTTTTCAAGTTTGCTGATGATACAAAGACAGATGGAGGGGCAGGTAGTGTTGAGGAAGCAGGGAGCCCACAGAAGGATGTGGACGGATTGGAAGAATGGACAAAGAAGTGGCAGATGGAATATACTGTGGGGAAGTGTATGATCATGCACCTAGGTAGAAAGAATAAAGGCATAGACTATTTTCTAAAGAGGAAGAAAATTCAAAAGTCAGAGGTATAAGGGAACTTGTTAGTCCTAGTACAGGATTCCCTCAAGGTTAATTTGCAGGTTGAGTTGGTGGTAAGGAAGGCAAATACAACATTAGCATTCATTTCAAGAGGACAGGAATATAAAAGCAAGGATGTGATGCTGAGGCATTATAAGGCATTGGTCAGACTGCACTTGGAGTTTTGTGAACAATTTTGGGCCCCTTTTCTCAAAAAAGATGTGCTGGTATTGGAGAGGGTCCAGAAAGGTTCATGAGAATGATTCTGAGAATGAAAAGGTTAACGTATGAGGAGCGTTTGATGACCCTAGGGCTGTACTCACTGGATTTTAGAGGAATAGAAACATAGAAAATAGGTGCAGGAGTAGGCCATTCGGCCCTGCGAGCCTGCACCGCCATTCAGTATGATCATGGCTGATCATCCAATTCAGAACCCTGTACCTGCTTTCTCTCCATACCCCCGATCCCTTTAGCCACAAGGGCCATATCTAACTTCCTCTTAAATATAGCCAATGAACAGGCCTCAACTGTTTCCTGTGGCAGAGAATTCCACAGATTCACCACTCTCTGTGTGAAGAAGTTTTTCCTCATCTCGGTCCTAAAAGACTTCCTCTTTATCCTTAAACTGTGACCCCTCATTCTGGACTTCCCCAACATCGGAAACATAAAAATAAGGGGGATCTCATTGAAACCTATCGCATATTGAAAAGCTTAGATAGAGTAGATATGGAGAAGATGTTTCCTATAGTGTGTGAGTCTAGGGCCAGAAGGCAGTCTCAGAATAGAGGGACATCCATTTAGAACAGAGATGAGAAGAAGAGGGTGGTGAATCAGTGGGATTCATTGCCACATACAGCTGTGGAGGCCAACTCAGAGTATATTTAAAGCAGAGGTTAGTCAGGACAGTAAAGGTCACAGGGAGAAGGCTGCAGCATGGGGTTTGAGAGGGATAATAAATCAGCCATGATGGAATGGCAGAGCAGATTTGTGGGCTGAATGGCCTAATGCTGCTCCATTGTCTTATGGTCTTAACTATTTTGTGTTGTTCTTCAAGGTGGAGGACGCATATCAAAGAGAGATGTTATGGAGGAGAGGACCTTGATACAATAGTTGTCATTAAAGTGGTAGCGATGAGCAAACTAAAGGTCCTAAAGGTAGACGTGGTTACTGGTCCTGATAGGATGCATCCCAAGGTACTGAAAGAAATGGTGGAATTTACAGTAGAGAGTTTGTACAAATTCACCAAAATTCACTGGGCTTTGGGCAGGTCCCGTGCTTGTAAAACAACGAACGTCATGCCATTATTTAAAAAAGGACATCAGCAAAAAGCGGGTAACTATCAGCTTGTTAGGTTGAGGTCTGTAGTCGGTGAAA
Organism: Hypanus sabinus; assembly: GCF_030144855.1. Lineage (NCBI taxonomy): Eukaryota > Metazoa > Chordata > Chondrichthyes > Myliobatiformes > Dasyatidae > Hypanus > Hypanus sabinus. The sequence goes on from NC_082711.1 coordinate 81,395,528, forward strand.
TGCTCTGAGCTATATATAAAGAAGAAATTGTGAAACACCTGGATAGAAGTGTTTCCACCAGACAGACTGTGGTGAACTATGTGCCTGTCAGGACACGCCCCCTGCTAACTGCTCCTGTGGCTCCTCCCACAGGCCCCTGTATAAAGGCGATCTGAGGCCTGACGCTCGGCCTCAGTCTCCAGGACAAAGTATGATAGACACTCACTCCTGGTTCCTTCTTCCAGTCAATAAAAGCCGATATCTCGCCTTACGTTTCAGAGGGAGTTATTGATGGTGCATCAATTTTATTGACTGGAAGTTTTAAAACATGGAACCCGTTTTGCGTCCGGAACGGTTGGATTTGGACCCTCAAGACCCTGACGCAGCTCTCGCTTTTGAACACTGGCTTGCGGACATCAGGACGATGACCAGGGACTGCCAAATTTGCGCTGAGTGCAAACCGCACTTCTACCGTCCTGACACTGCACAACTTGTCAAGGCCACCCACCCTTTTGAACGACTGAGTGTTGACTTTAAGGGCCCCCTTCCCTCCACTGACCGCAATGTCTATTTTCTCAGTATTATTGACGAATACTCACGGTTCCCCTTTGCCATCCCCTGCCCCGACACCACTGCCACGTCCGTCATAAAAGCCCTGCGCCAGCTCTTCACTCTGTTCGGGTATCCCTGCTATATCCACAGTGATAGAGGGTCCTCCTTTATGAGTGAGGAGCTGCGCCAGTACTTGCTAGCTAGGGGCATTGCTACCAGTCGGACCAGGAGTTATAATCCCCGGGGTAATGGCCAGGTGGAGCGGGAGAATGCCACAGTGTGGAAGGCCACACTTTTAGCCCTTAAGTCAAAAGGGTTGCCGGTCTCTCGATGGCAGGAGGTCCTCCCTGAGGCACTGCACTCTATCCGCTCTCTGTTATGTACGTCCACCAATGCCACCCCTCACGAACGCCTATTCTCTTTTCCCAGGAAGTCTGTCACTGGGACCACCCTACCAGTTTGGCTGACGTCCCCGGGGCCAGTGCTGCTCCAGAAACATGTGAGGAGTAATAACTACTCCCCGCTGGTCGAGAGGGTTCACCTTCTACATGCGAACCCCCAGTATGCTTACGTGGTCTTACCTGATGGGCGGGAGGACACGGTCTCCATCCGCGACCTGGCACCCGCAGGTGCAGCAGACCACTACCCTGAAGGCTCTCCGGTAACTATGAACCCTGCACCAGAGGTGACACCGTGCTCACCAGGCCCTACACAGACTCCTCACGACACTTGTATACCGGGCGTTTCGTACGCATTTATACCAGGCGCCTCGCACATGCGTGAGGGATCACCGGCGCCTAGTGGGCAAGAACAAGCGCAACCTCCGTCCCCTGTGCAATCACCAATGTTGCCGGCATCTATGCGATCACAGCCGGTGCTATGTAGATCGCAGCGACAGATTCGACCACCTGATAGACTTGACTTGCAAGAAACTTCGCCACATGGGGACTCTTTCAAGCAAAGGGGGGGTGAATGTGGTGAACTATGTGCCTGTCTGGAGCCCCTGCTGACTGCTCCTGTGGCTCCTCCCACAGGCCCCTGTATAAAGGCGATCTGAGGCCTGACGCTCGGCCTCAGTCTCCAGGACAAAGTATGATAGACACTCACTCCTGGTTCCTTCTTCCAGTCAATAAAAGCCGATATCTTGCCTTACGTCTCAGTGTGAGTTATTGATGGTGCATCACAGACGTAGCATGGATTCATAAAAGGCACACCAAGGAGAGAACAGATTCTCTTCTGCAAAATTCCAGAGTCTGAATGCTTTGTTTTTACAAACATACAGCATATCTGTCATCAGGGCTGTAAGAAAGCCATATGGAAACTGAACTTTAGCCTGCTTCTGCAAATGTGTCCAAAAATTTCTAACTGATTCAGCAGGGAGGAAAATAATATGAATTGGTAATGCACACAAATTTGTTTCAGTTACACTTTAACTGAAGCAAATGTTATTGATAGATATACTGAGCCCCGGAGTACTTTGCTTCTATACTCTTTTCACTCTTGCTGAATGAAAAGTCCTCTCTGATGATAATCAATTGTTTTGATTGAGTAATAATTTATGTTACTTTATATTTTGTATCACCAATGAAATATGGTGAATCAAATACTGCCAACATTAAAAGAACATAGCCTGTCAGTTGATGTTCCTCTATAGCTCTGGGCTGATGCGTGTGAACTTGAGAAACGCTTAATTACAAGTTACCATTGACTCCTGCCTCTTGGATCAGCTAATTGGTTTGTTAAGTTTAGGCAGCAAAGTAAGTATTTGCTATCTTAAAAGCCTGTGGACACTGGTTCAGTTGAAATTTTAAAGGCAGGATTTGACATCTTTATTTGGCTTGCAGTAAATTGACATGTTAAAATAATTAATCAAAAGAGGGGCAGACTGGCTGAGAATCCTTCTTCCATTGTGACTACCATTTCAGAATACCAAATGCTGATATAAAAGAATAATCAAGAATCATGCAGAGGGGGTCATCAGTCAGGCAGGCATGGGTAATTCAAGACTTAAATACAAAGTTTGTAATGTTTAAGTATTTTCCAGGCATTTCCTTAACTGTGAATTTCCTCCAAAGGTTCCAGCAATTTTCTTTTATTACCTCCATCTCTGCTGTAGAGATTCATACCATTCACTTCCTAATTTCAGCTTCTTTATATATGAGTTTTCACTATGAAACTACAGCAGGATTGGCAAAATTATCAGAATGTAATTATCAGCCTTTATATAAAAAAATTAAGGAAGATGTGGCAAGATGGAACCTGATTCCTTTTTTCAGTCTCAGTTCAAGGATTGAGTCTATTAAAATGAATATACTGCCCAGACTGTTATATCTCTTTCAGACCCTACCAATAGAGATTAATCAAAATCAATTCAATGAATGGAACATGTTGCTATCAAGGTATATTTGGCAGGGTAAAAGGCCTAGAGTTCATCTCAAAACTTTGCAATTTGCAAAGTAAAAGGGGGGATGGGGCTTACCTTCTCTTAGAGATTATTATTTTGCAGCACAGTTGAGAGCTGTGATATGTTGGTGCAACCCATCATATGACGCTCAATGGAAAAACATTGAGGAGCGGGTACTTCCCATCCCCATACAAGCAATTTTGGCTGATAACAACCTGCAAAGGTACATAAATACTATTGATAACCCATGGGTGAAATTGACTCTTAAAATATGGAAAACTGCTATAAAAGAATATAATCTAGAGGGAGATATTGCAATTCTTAAATGGTGTGCATATGACTCGGATTTTACAGCAACTAAATTGGATGCTGAATTTAAGGACTGGACAGCTAAAGGAATAACAGTTCTTTGCAACATAATGAAAGAAGGAACAATGTTCAGTTTTGAAATGCTTAAAGAGAAACACTTATTAGAAAAACAATTATGATAGTAACTTCCCTGTTTGCTGGAGAAATTGTGGAAATCAAAATGCAAATCATTATCATATTTTTTGGGACTGCCCTGTTATCAAAAACTATTGGAGGGGATACACAATGCCCTACAAGACATCTTTAAATGTGAAATACCCTTGGACAGTAAGACCATATATTTTGGATATATACCTCAAGAATGGTTGAAAAGAGAGACATTCAACCAGAGTACAGTTTTGACAGTGATTGTCAGATGGGCATCAGCGTGGAACTTCAAGTGGAATTTCTTCATTTCCATCTCCATCTTGTGTCCAAAGTTAGGAATTGGATTTCAAAGTTCAAAGTAAATTTATTATCGGTACATATATGTCACCGTATACAACCCTGAGATTCATTTTTTTGCGTGTGTACTCAGTAAATCCAAGAAACACAATAGAATCAATGAAAGACTGCACCCAACAGGATGGACAAAAGACTACAAACTGCAAATACAAAAGATAGATAGAGAGGTAAACAAACAAATAGATAAGTAAATAAGTAAATAAATAAGTAATAAATATCGAGAACATGAAAAGAGTCCTTGAATGTGAGTCTATGGTTGTTGGAACAGTTTAGTGATTGAGCAAGTGAAGTTTTCATCTCTGATTCAAGAGCCTGATGGTTGAGGGGTAATAACTGTTTCCTGAACCTGGTGGTGTGAGTCCTGAGGCTCTTGTACCACCTTCTTGATGACAGCAGTGAGATGAGAGCATGTCCTGGGTATTGGGGGGTCCCTGATGATGGATGCTGCTTTCCTGCAGCATCATTTCATGTAGATGTGCTCAGTGTGGAGAGGGCTTTGCTCATGATTGACTGGGCTGCATCCACTACTGTTTGTAGGATTTTCCATTCAAACTACACTTATATGATTTATAATGGCTCTTTTCTGTTCTTAGACTGACATTTGCAGAGAGTGATTGGAGACCCTCTTGATCTGTGTTCCTAAACAATCTGGCAAGTTAATTGGCTAAAATATGTAAATGGCAATTGCACATTTTTTTTGTATGTAGACAGTGTGGAACAGCAATGATTTAAGCCGGAGGGTAAACAGCTAGATGTTGTGGTCCACATAGGTACCAATGCATAGGCAGGTAGCATAGACAGCAAGGAGTTTGATTTCTTGATTTTAGCTCCTATTGAAGTCACAATATTCTCAGCAGAGATACCTGTCAAATCAGATAAAGATATCCATCCAGTAGTAGAAACTGAAACTGTTCTAAAAATATGTTACATTCATAAAGAAAAAATATAGTGGAGAATCATCTAAAAGACTGTCTCTTGAAATAATATATACAGAGCAGAGATTTTGAAATTTTCCCCTTGCTTTCTGGATAATTCTGAATAAACTGCAACTTCTAGCAGTCTGTTTGAAGGAGTCAGAGCAGGAACTGGATGAACTCAGGAGGCTGAGGGGGTGATAGACAGTTCCGTTATACCAAAGGTGCAGGATCCAAGTAACTGGGTGGGAGTCAGAGTACCCCTTCAACAACAGGTATATCACTTTGGATACTGTTTGGGAGTAGGGGGAATGACCTAGCAGAGGAAAGTCACAGTGGTCAGGTCTCTGATACTGAGTCTGGCTCTATGACTCAGAAGGGGAGTGGGGAGATGAGGCAAGCTGTGGTGATAGGGGATTCCTTAGTTAGGGGAACAGGAAGGAGGTTCTGTGGACAGGAACAAGATTCCGGGAATGTGTGCTGCCTCCCGGGTGCCAAGGTCTGGGGCATCTCAGATCGAGTCCTCAGCGGGAGGGTAAACAGCCAGAGGTTGTGGTCCATGGGGGTACCAATGCATAGGCAGGTAGAGTGATGGGGCAAAATGAGTTCAGAGAGCTAGGTGCTAAGTTAAGTGGCAGAACCTCCAGGGTTATGACCTCTGGATTGCTACCTTGCCAGTTGCTAGTGAGGCCAGATATAGAAAGATTATGCAGGTTAATATGTGGCTAAGGAGTTGGTGTAGACAGGAGGTCTTCAGATTTTTGAATCATTGGGCTCTCTTCCAGGGAAGGTGGGACCTGTACAGAAGGGATGGTTTGCACCTGAACTGGAGGGGGGACTGATATCCTAGTGGGAAGGTTTACTAGTGCTGCATGGTGAGGTTTAAACCAGAGTTGCAGGGGTTTGGGAACCGGGGTGCCAGAACAGTTAGGGGAGAGGTTTTGGAGGCAGATGTTGGTAAGACCTCAGACAAAGTCAGGAATCAAAAGGTTGAGCATGATGTCCTGAGCTGTGTATGTATCAATGCAAGAGGCAAATGAGCTCAGGGCATGGATGAAAACCTGGAATTACGATATTGTTACCACTGGTGAGAAATGGCTACAGGAGGGGGAGGACTGGCAGCTTAATATTCTGGGGTTCCGTTGTTTTAGATGCAACAGAGGGGACAGATTAAAGAAGGAGAGCTGGCGGTACTAGTCACAGAAAATGCCATGGCAGTGCTCAACCAAGACAGACTGGAGATCTTGTCTAGTGAGGCATTATGGGTGGAACTGAGGAATAAGAAAGGTATGATCACATTAATGGGGCTCTATAGCAGACCACCCAACAAGTAGGAATAAATGAGGGTTTTCTGGAGCATAAGAAATGCTATCTAAACACTTAAGAAAAAAATCCAGAGAGATAAAGGAAGGCACAATGTTGCCCCAGCAGACAGGGTGAAGGAGAATCCAAATGAATCCTGTGGATACGTTAAGAGCAAAAGGGTTGCCAGGGACAAAACTGGTTCTCTGGAAGATCAGTACGGTAATCCATACTTGAAACCAAAAGAAATGGGGAGATCTTAAATGAACTTCTTGCTTCTGTATTCACTCTGGAGAGGGACACAGAGTCTATAGGCGTGACATAATGCGGGATAAACTTCACGGACTGTACACAGATTGCGGAGGAGGGGGTGGTCATGGGTTAAGGGTGGAAGGTGAAAGGTTTAAGGGGAACATGAGGGGAAACTTCTTCACTCAGGGTTGTGAGAGTCTGGAACAAGCTGCTCGCGCAAGTGGTGTATGCGAGCTTGAGTTCAATGTTTAGACCATAAGACAAAGGAGCAAAAGTCAGCCATTCAGCTCATCAAGTCTGCTCCGCCATTTCATCATGAGCTGATCTAATCTCCCTTTTAGTCCCACTCCCCCACCTTCTCACCATAACGTTTGATGCCCTGACTATTCAGATACCTATCAATGTCTGCCTTAAATACACCCAATGACTTGGTCTCCACTGCTGCTAGTGGCAACAAATTCCATAGATTCATCACCCTCTGGCTAAATTTTTTTTGTCCATCTCTGTTCTGAATGGGCGCCCTGCAATCCTCAAGTCATGTCCTCTCGTACTAGACTCCCCCACCATGGGAAACAACTTTGCCACATCCACTCTGTCCATGCCTTTCAACATTCAAAATGTTTCTATGAGGTCCCCCCTCATTCTTCTAAACTCCAAGGAGTACAGTCCAAGAGCAGTCAAACGTTCCTCATATGTTAACCCTCTCATTCCCGGAATCATTCTAGTGAATCTTCTCTGAACCCTCTCCAATGTCAGCACATCCTTTCTTAAATAAGGAGCCCAAAACTGCACACAGTAATTCCAAGTGAGGTCTTACCAGTGCCTTATAGAGCCTCAACATCACATCCCTGCTCCTATACTCTATTCCCCTAGAAATGAATGCCAACATTGCATTCGCCTTCTTCACCACCGACTCAACCTGGAGGTTAACCTTAAGGGTAACCTGCATGAGGACTCCCAAGTCCTGTTTCATCTCAGAACTTTGAATTCTCTCCCCATTTAAATAATAGTCTGCCTGTTTATTTCTTCCACCAAAGTGCATGACTGTACACTTTCCAACATTGTATTTCATTTGCCACTTCTTTGCCCATTCCCTCAATCTGTCTAAGTCACTCTGCAGACTTTCTGTTTCCTCTGCACTACCGGCCCCTCCACCTATCTTTGTATCATCAGCAAACTTAGCCACAAAGCCATCTATTCCATAATCCAAATCGTTGATATACAACGTAAAAAGAAGTGGCCCCAACACGGACTCCTGTGGAACACCACTGGTAACCGGCGGCCAACCAGAATGGGATCCCTTTATTCCCACTCTTTGTTTCCTGCCAATAAACCAACGCTCTATCCACATATGTAACTTTCCCATAATTCTATGGGCTCTTGTTTAGCAGCCTCGCATGGCACCTTGTCAAAGGCCTTCTGAAAATCCAAATATACAACATCCTCTGCATCTCCCTTGTCTAGCCTACTTGTAATTTCTTCAAAGAATTGCACTAGGTTTGTCAGGCAGGATTTTCCTTTAAGGAAACCATGCTGAGTTCTGCCTATCTTGTCATATGCCTCCAGGTACTCCGTAACCTCATCCTTGACAATCGACTTCAACAACTTCCCAACCACCGATGTCAAGCTAACAGGTCTATCATTTCCTTTTTGCTTCCTTGCCCCCTTCTTAAATGGCAGAGTAACATTTGCAATCTTCCAGTCCTCTGGAACCAAGCCAGATTCTATTGACTTTTGAAAGATCATTGCTAATGCCTCCACAATCTCCACTGCTACTTCCTTCAGAACATGAGGGTGCATTCCATCCGGTCCAGGAGATTTAGCTACGCTTAGACTATTCAGTTTCCTGAGTACTTTCTCTGTCATAATTGTGACTGCGCATATTTCTCTTCCCTTACACCCTTGAGTGTCCAGTATACTGCTGATGTCTTCCTCAGTGAAGACTGATGCAAAATACTCGTGCAGTTCCAAAGAGATTTTTGGATAGGTACATGGATGGTAGGGATATGGAGGGCTATGATTCCAGTGCAAGCTGATGGCAATAGGCATCTTAATGGTTCAGTATGAACTGGTTCGGAGCTGTACTTTTTGGAGACATTTTGACTCTATGAAAGGGAATTTTGGCTGTTTCAACTCACCATAGCTCGGCATTCACCTACCTTCAAAATAACTCAGTGTAATCTCCCTACTCATCCCCTCCAACACGTGCTGGATGTTAGCAAAACCTGAAGCCCTGAACATTTTTGAAAACGTGGCTCCCACCCTGTTGCAGGGTTTCACTGACTTCAGGTTAATATAATGTGGAGCCAAGTTTAAGATATGGTTAAAAGAGGGATCTACCTTTTTTTGTTGAGTTGTTTAGTGTAGTTTGACATCAGTTTCTGACTCATCCTGCACTGAAATTCTGAAACCTACACCCTTTTGGGCTCACACCCACTCAGGATGTTGGGCTGATGAGGCAATAGACAGATATTGCACAAGTCTCACTGTACATAGACAAAGTGGGTTCCTTTTTAAGTGATATGTTGTTATAATCTTCAATATACTGGCACGTATTGTGTAAGAGGAAGATGCGGTAATACTTTCCAAAGGAGAATTTGATTTATGACTGAAATGAACTGGAGTAAGAACAAGGATGTGAATCCAAAGGGTGGGGTCTTTTAAGGCACACTGCTCTTGTCTGAATGGTCTCTTTCCCTGATGTAAAACGATTACACATTTTATATAGCAATTCATCATTCCCTTACAATGCCCAGCTTTGCTTCTTGAACTGCTGCAGTGACTCTGGTGATGTTTGGAAGTGAGTTTCAGCCAACCAATTATTAATTAAATAGACCATTAATGATTAACAAGAGTCACTATTCTGTGCACAAATGCAGCAGCCAACCTATATGAAGATGATGAAGTTAAACAAAGTAAGTGAAATTTAAACAAAATGATAGAAAATTCAGCAAGTTAGGCAATATCTTCGGGAAAAGGATCACAGTTAAAGACCCTTACTTCAGAACAGAGAAAGGAAGCAGATCTCCTGGGTGATAGGACAATGATACCTAACGTAAACAATGACACGTTCACTATTTTAAAGGTGGGTCTCATCACAGCTGCAAGAATTATATTGCAAAACTGGAAAAAAAACAGATGTAACAACAGCACACACAAAATGCTGGTGGAACACAGCAGGCCAGGCAGCATCTTTAGAGAGAAGCGCTGTTGACGTTTCGGGCCGAGACCCTTCATCAGGACTAACCGAAAGGAAAGATAGTAAGAGATTTGAAAGTAGTGAGGGGAGGGGGAAATGCAAAATGATAGGAGAAGACCGGAGGGGGTGGGATGAAGCTAAGAGCTGGAAAGGTGATTGGCGAAAGTGATACAGAGCTGAAGAAGGGAAAGGATCATGGGACAGGAGGCCTCAGGAGAAAGAAAGAGGGGGGAACACCAGAGGGAGATGGAGAACAGGCAAACAACTAAATTTGTCAGGGATGGGGTAAGAAGGGGAAGAGGGGCATTAACGGTAGTTAGAGAAGTCAATATTCATGCCATCAGGATGGAGGCTACCCAGCCAGTATATAAGGTGTTGTTCCTCCAACCTGAGTTTGGATTCATTTTGACAATAGAGGAGGCCATGGATAGACATATCAGAATGGGATTGGGATGTGGAATTAAAATGTGTGGCCACTGGGAGATCCTGCTTTTTCTGGCGGACCGAGGAATAAAAATAGATAAATACCAGAGAGTTGTCGTTGTGCCTCAGCCAGGTAGAGGTCAGTGAATAAAAATAGATAAATATCAGAGAGTTGTCGCTGTGCCTCGGCCAGGTAGAGGTCAGTGTCCCATTGTGAGGGAATGGACTGAGGAAATGGTTAAGATTTCATCATATGAACACATGTTGGGAAGAATTAACAGTGAGGGAAAAGTGCAAGATGCGTGGGATCAATTTTAGTTGTATGTTAATTTAAAATAAAATTAAAAGTTTTTTTCTGTTTCTTAGTTTTATATGTTTTCCTGTCATGGGATGGCTGTGTGAATATGCTGTACTGTATCTGCTCTATGATATGATGTGCTGCTTTGTAAAGTAAGAATAAATTATAATAAAAATCTGAATTACAAAAAAAAGAAAGAGCAGAGTAATTTTCATTTGCAGACATGAAGATGGGGAGTCATTGATAATTCAATGGGAATATTTCCAATAGGGAGTTAAACACCTTCTCAAAAATCACTTGAGCCGGAAGCTTTCTTCAGGGTTTTCAATGAGAAAAACTTGTGAAACTGCAGAAAGTTAAGTAAGATACATATTAAGCTCAAATCACAATCATTGCACGCCTGAATATGCTAATACTATTGATTACTCTCACAATCTGTGTTAACCAAGTTAATGCACACATGTAACATTCCATAACTATGCCATGTAGACCAGAGTGAACTTGTGGCGCAATGAAAGCTTAACAGTAGTAAATGATAAACATAATGCTTCCTTCAAAGTACACCTATTAAATGTTTACCAATATTAAGAAAGCTTAAGGCCCACAGATACTGCTGTTTGAAGGGCAAATACAGAGTGGATGTTCTGCCATGTGCGCTTCAAATCAAAATCAAAATCAAAATCCAACTTATCCCACACAGGAAATCCCGTTTACAAACAGGAAGTGATGTTCGAACAAAGCAAACTGCATACAAAATGAACAGTGCCTCTAGAGGCCAGGACAGATATGGTGGGGATAACCTGTAGATTAAGGGATCCATTTGTGAAGTTAAATGAGGACAGGTACAGAGATAGAATGTGAAAAAAAGAAATATAGAAGCTATCATTTAGGGTAGTTAGAGGAAGAGAAAATCCAAACAATATAGAAGTTACAAAATGCAGAGCTGTCAGAAGTGCTAAGACAGGTCCCGCAAATAGAGAAAAATAACTAATATTGCAGATGGACAATTTCCAGCAGAACTGGTCAGTTATGATACAAACAGAAAGCAAGTTACCTGAGTTCTAAAGTTAGACCTTGAGTCTGGAAAGATTGCAACTTGCCCAGACAGTAGACATGGTGCTGTTCCTCAAGCTAATGTTGGTCATTAACAGGGGCAGATGAAAGGCTGTCACCAATAACCCTGTTTCCACTATCTGATTCCAGGAGAACCTCCAGCACTTCTAATTTTATTATAGGCAATAGAATTTCAAGTTAATGAGAAGTCTAGAGTGCACTTGGAAAAATCAGGCGTGGAGAAAACACAAGCGGGGGGTGAGAGTTTGGGCAGCATATGAGCTAAGGAAGGGTGCAGTCACAGATGCCATTAGTCATTCATATGGTGATAGATGCAGGCTCTAACATTATATCATGGTTACAGATAGTCTGGGGAAGGGCTGCAGTCAATGGTTAGGGGATGGACTTTAGGGCAGCAACCAAAGTTGATGATTTTAATCTTCCCAGTGCTGAGGAAATTTTTGCTAATCAGACAAACCTCTAGGAATGTGGAAGAGGTGGAGAGTTTGAGAGAAGGGTGTGTGGTAAAGCTGAATTACATCAGAGCACATATGGAAACTGACCCTGAACCTTTGGAAAATGTTACGGGGGGGGGGGGGGGAAGTGTGACTGAGAAGCAAGAGGAGGCCAAGGGCTGATTCACGGGTACAGCAAGGCTGACAGTGCAGTCGTGGGAATATATGCTATAACTGGTGACTCTCCGGCTGTGACTGGATAGGAAAGAATGAACAAAGGCAATGTGATCTGATCCAGCTGGATAAGCTGCAAGTTGAGTGGGAGCTGGATATTAGCCAACATTGTAAGTGTTTGGATCATTGACTTGAAAGTAAAAAGGATAGATATAAGGGTTAATGCAGAAATGGTAGGGTAGAATCAGAGTTAAAAGCTATTATGGATATGTAACCAATCAATATGGTGGACAGATTAACCTGTTTTTAAAAGAAAGAAAAAGTTGGACATTCAGTAACAGATGTGCAATATTTTGGAAGAATTATTACTGCAAGGTCTCTGACTGGGGGAGTCATTACTGCCAGGTCTCTGGGGGAATTATTACTTCCAGGTCTCTAACCAGGGGAGTTATTACTGCCAGGTCTCTAACCAGGGGAGTTATTACTGCCAGGTCTTTGGGGGAATTATTACTGCCAGGTTTCTGACTGGGTGAATTATTACTGCTAGATTCCACTGCACTGTATCTTTTTTGTAGAGTATGAAATCCTTTGGCACTTCAATACAGTGTGATAGCTGGATGGTGAATGATGTACTGCAGACACATGTTCTAATGCAATAGGGTTCTTGGAAGCGTTGCTTGCAAACCAGAAATATTAGTCTGTGGAGAAACATAACTGGAAGAATTGAAGGATTATATTGTTATTTTCAAAATGCATCAGTACAGAGTAATGGTTTAGAAATTTCAGCTGCAGGAGATCATATCTTGAAATCACTCCTCACACTGAATTTATGGTTTATTTTCTTTAGTTTGTCCAATGCTTACTTACGCTCTTCTCTGACAGAGAGAAGAGACCTAGAGAATGGGAGTCATTCAGTTTTTAACCAAATGTTTGATGGTTGCCTGTTGATGCCCTCCCTATTTCTGATATAAGACATGCCATTTGGATAAATGTACTTTGACTTTGAAAACCTGGTGATAACCAGAGAACTGGAAATGAGGAAATTTGGGAGAAGCCTGGAATTTTATCCTGGTTGACTAAAATATGTCCTTTGGAGTCACCAGATGGGAAATAGCATAGAACAGATTCACTTCCAAGAGTCCCAATAACAATAAACAATACCTGTTTCTCTGTCCTCAGATGCTGCCTAACCTGCAATCTATCTCTAGCACTTTTTCTTTGTACCGCAAAATATTATACTCTAAATGAAAAGGGTCAGCAACTTTAAATTCTTTCCTTGTAATTTTAGGACATCTGCCTTGGCTCCAGCATTTGAGTACCATTACAAAAAAGGCACAGTATTTTCAGAAACGTGTGTAGATTCGGTACGTCATCTAAAACTTTGACAAACTTCTATAGATGTGAGATGGAGAGTATACTGACAAGTTGCATCACGGCCTGGTGTGGGAACATCAATGCTCTTGAACGGAAAAACCTACAAAAGACAGTGGATGCAGCCCAGTACATCACATGTGAAGCCCACCCCACCAGTGAGTATACTTACAAGGAGCACTGTCTCAGGGAAGCTGCATCCATCATCAAGCAGCCCCACCATCCAGGCCATGCTCTCTTCTCACTGCTGCCGTCAGGAGCCTCAGGACCCACACCACTAGGTTCAGGAACAGTTATTACCATCAGGGTTTTGAAAAGAAAGGGATAGTTACGCTGTAAACAACCCATACACTTTTAAGGACTCTATGACTCATTTTCTTGATATTATTTATTTTTTCCCCTTTTAGCATTTGCAGAGTTTGTTGTCTTGCATATTGGCTATTTTTTCCATATTTGTTGTGTGCATTTTCATTGATTCTATTATGTTTCGTTGCATTTACTGTGAATGCCTGCAAAAATATCTCAGGGTAGTATATGGTGACATATATGTCACTCTGATATCACATTCACTTTGTAGAAAAGGCATGAAGATTTAAATTATTAAAATATTTAAATGTAGGCCATGAAATCTTTCTTCCTGCAAGAAGGAAGTGTCAACACATGAAATGAGTTTCTGGACCGCCTGTCAGTAGAAATCACAATGATAAAGAGCACCTAAACAAGTTCTTACTGTGTAGGTAAATGTTAGCAGCAGAGGTAAGTGCTCTCAAATCGTGAGATTAATGGCTGGATACCATGAAATAGACTGGATAAATCGATTGGCTGAATAACCTGTGCCGTGCACACATTCTCAGGATCTTGTGAAGCCAGACACTGCACCATACAATAAAAAAATACTGGTTTCAAAATATTTTCAATAAATTTACTGGCAAACCTTCCTGTTTCTCTTACCATAAAATGACTTCTTCCTTTTGTTATTTCCGCACTTCCTGGAAATAAAGTCTTGCAGCAATTGATATCGTTATCACCTCCAAGTCTTAATTCAGTAAACTGTCCTTCACCCATCAACCTCAGTGTTTCTTAAAGCCAAATGGGTTCTTTGTGCCTTAATTAACTTGCAATTCTTGTGTCATCTCACCAGGGCCGGATTAAGCTAGTGCGGGGCCTGTACGTATGTTATAAAGGGGCCCTAAATTTTAAAAATGCACATAAGTATTAAAACATAAATTATTTACTTGCAAAGTAAAGTAATTCAATTTTTTCATTTGCTGTTCAGGCAGATAATACAACAAATGGCTGACAATTCAGTAATAGTATTACTTACACAACGGCCATATACAGCGGCCATCGTCGTAGCGGCCATTGTCAGAGTGGACTGAGGCAGAGTGGGACGGCTTTAGCTCAATCAAGCTTCAGCGAGAACGTGCAGAGGCGAGGTTTGAACGAGGCACAACTGCGCAAACGTGTGAAAGTCGGCCCGTGAGGCAGCGGGAGAATTTAAATAGCGAGCAGAGGCTGAGTACAAGCTTCACTCCAGGTGAGGCAAGGCCGGGTAAACTCCTTTAATTAATCTAATTAGATTAGGGGTAGGTAATGGAGACAGCAGATAGGGCAGTTGAGTGCTCCGTTTGCAGTATGTGGGGGGTCAGGGCAAGCACTGTTGTCCCTGATGACTACACCTGCAAAAGGTGCATCCAGCTGCAGCTCCTGACAAAACGTGTCAGGGAACTGGAGCTGGAGCTGGATGAACTTCGGATCATTCGGGAGGCAGAGGCAGAAATAGACAGGAGTTTCAGGGAGATAGTCACCCCTAGGAGTCAGGAGACAGGTGACTGTCAGGAGAGGGAAGGGGAATAGACAGGAAGAGCAGAGCACCCCTGCAGCTGTTCCCATCAACAATAAGTATACCGTTTTGGATACTGTTGGTGGGGATGACCTACCAGGGACAAGTTGCAGTGGTTGCATCTCTGGCACTGAGACTGGACCCTCAGCTCAGAAGGGAAGGAGAGAAAAGAGGAGAGCAGTAGTGATAGGGGATTCGATAGTTAGGGGGGCAGATAGGAGGTTCTGTGGAAGAGATCGAGAATCCCGGATGGTCTGTCGCCTCCCTGGTGTCAGGATCCGCGATATCTCGGATCAAGTTCTCAGTATTCTCAAGAGGGAGCGTGAGCAGCCAGTTGTTGTGGTCCATGGAGAGACCAATGACGTGGGTAGGAAGAGTGAGGGGTGTTATGAATGCACCACAGCTCTGAGGGGCCGAAGGGGAGGGGGAGCCCCCTCCTTTGTGAGAATCGCAAGAGCATTATTGGGTTGGCTCAGAGGACCCAGGAAATGAGAGAGAGAGACCTGGCCATTGTCTCCTGGAGACCACGGTTGAGGATTGGGGACTATGCTACGTGCAAGCCCTTGGGCAAAGTGGGCTGGTTGAGAGAGGGATTGCATCATCCCAACCTGATTGACATCGGAGACCCTGTGAGGAAGTATAAAAGAGGGTCTGGGGGAACAGCCCCTTTCAGACGCACCAGAAGAAACGCTAGTGATCCCGTAATAGAGGGAAGCCATTTGAAGGAAGCCACGTGCGTTCGGTTCCCTTGCCTGGGGGCTGGTGGCTGGTACCACGGAAAACGACTTGGAACTAACAACGGGGAACCAACTCCCCTGACGCAACAGATTGGCCTCATAAAAGTCCCGGGCAAGTTTAAAACCGTCTCTCTTAAACCCCAAAAGCTGCAGCTTGAAAGGACTGTGACTTTTATCTTTACATCGGACAATACAATATCCCCTAGACAAACGATAGAGCTATTGCTTAATGGATGATTATTATTATACCCGTGTTTTTTAGATTGAGTATTGACGACGTATTTTATCTGAATGTCTGTATTAATCTTATTTTTGTGCCTCTTTATAAATAAAGACTTTTAAAAATAGTACCATCGGACTTCAACGGGCCTCTCTATCTTTGCTGGTAAGTGACCCAGTTATGGGGTTCGTAACAACAATTGGGGTTCTCGTCTCGAGATTTGAAACCAAATTGGGGAGCCAGTGAATCGGGATTGTAAGTCCAAAACTTGGATCTGGTTACGCGGGTAGCCAGACGGGAAACCAGCAAAGATGGACGTGGATGAATTTATAGAAAACCCGACTCTGGAAGCGCTAGAGGCGGCCACCAAATCAGACTTGATAAATTTGGCGAAGGGGTTAAACCTCGCAGAGGTGAAGTCATCCATGAAAAAGCGGGAGGTGCGAAGGGCAATAACTCAGTATTATATTGGGAAGAATGTGTTTGCAGCTGAGGTATTGGAAAATATCCCTGAAAAGGTACCAGCTAGTGGGACGGCTCAGTTGGAGTTGGAGAAATTAAGATTGGAACATGAGATTAAGTTAAAGCAGCTGGAAGCAGCTGAGAAAGAGAGAGAGAGAGAGAGAGAGAGAGAGCCGAGAAAGAGAGAGAGAGATAGAAAGGGCCGACAAACAAAAGGAGTTAGAGGTGAAAAGGGACCAGGAAAGAGATGAGAAGCAAAGAGAGCAGTTAAAAAAGCTGGAAGCAGCTGAGAGGGAGAGGGAGGCAGAGAGACAGAGGAAGCATGACTTGGAGATGGAGAAGTTAAAGCAAGAGCAACGCAGTCAGGGGTCAGACCAAGAGGAGCGGTTTGATGTTAGTCAGGCGTTGAGGTTAGTACCCCCATTCGAGGAGACGGATGTTGATAGTTATTTCTTGCTTTTTGAAAAGGTGTCAGTGAATCAGAAGTGGCCCAGAGATCAGTGGGTGGCGTTGTTATAAAGTGTGTTAAAAGGGAAGGCACAACGGGCATATGCGGCGTTGTCCTTGGAGGAGGAGAGTTATGACAAAGTAAAGGCAGCCATTCTCCAGAGTTATGAGTTAGTACCTGAAGCCTATAGACAAAAGTTCAGAAATTTACGGAAAGGGTGGAATCAGACGTATACCGAGTTTGCCTATGAGAAGGGTGTGCTCTTGGACCGGTGGTGCACCACAGAGAGAGTGGGAGAAGATTATGGGCATCTCAGGGAGTTAATTCTGATTAAGGAACTTAAAGGGTGCGTTTCAGAGGATATCCGGATGTATCTGAATGAGAAGTCCGATAAGTCCATCTCCGAATTTGCTAGGTTCGCCGATGAATATGCCCTAACCCACAAGGCAAAGTTTTCCTCGAATAAAAGTACCCAGAGAGACCGTGGGAACGATCGAGAAAGTCCGCCGGCTGAGGCAGAGGTCCCGCCGGGAGCTAGTGGTAAGGTTGAGGGGGAAAGGCCAGACGGCCAGAGATTTCAGGGCTTGACCTGTTTGAATTGTGGGAAGAGCGGGCATATTGCATCTCGCTGCTTTGCTCCGAAAAGGGGCAAAGGGAAAGGGAAAGCAGCAGTCCCTCTCAGATGTGCCGTGGTATTCAGTAGATCGACAAGAGAGCCCTGGGTAGACAGAGTACGAGATGGGTTAGAGACTTGTCTGTCACACGGAACCGTGTCTGTGAGGGAGGGAGACCCACCAATTCCCGTACGAATCTGGAGAGACATGGGGGCTGAGCTGTCGTTGATCAGCAGTAAGGTACTAGAGTTTGGTCAAAAGACGAGAATGGTAGCTGTAAAGGGAATAAGTAAAAGGATAGAAATGGTGCCTTTACATGAGGTCATTATGGATTGTGAGCTGGTGTCTGGACCCATTGAAATAGGGGTGCGATCAGTATTCCCGAGAACTGACGTGGACGTCCTTCTCGGTAACAATTTAGCCGGTGGTAAGGTTTGACCAGCCATGATGCCGGCCCGCCAACCGGCGAGTGCGGTGGCCCCGCCCCTAGATTCCAAGATCTATCCCGCATGCGCGATCACTTGCAGCCTGTCGAGAAAGGCAGCTGAGAACGAGAGCAGTTTAAAGCTGGCCTGTTTTGATTTGGCTGAGATGTTTCTACCAACCCTGTACCACAAGGGTTTAGAGGGTGGTAAAACGAAGAGTAGTAAAGTGAAAGAGGGTAAGGGAGCGGAGGTAGATCTGCCTTTAGCGAGAAGAAAGGTCCTAGAGGCAGAAAATAAAGATGAGGAACCAATAGAGCGGTTAAGAGGTCCAGAGTTGGACAGGGATGATCTGTCTGGTTTGGCAGAACTGTTTGAGGAAGTTGAAACTTCTAAAGCTGTTCCCGATAATGAAATGAGGGCAGCCCTAGATGAAAAGGGTGCCCTTACCTCAAAGAAGTCTGCTGGATTGGCAGATGAGGTTGTTTCAGCCCGCGGGGTTGAGTTTACTCCGGAAGGGAGTTGCCCAGAAAGTAACTGGGAGGATCAGGGGAACTTAGAGTTTGAAAAGGGTACGGGTATTGAAAGCCTGGAAGAGGCCAATGTCCCATTTGAGTGTGTCCGAGATGGGGATGCACATGGTACTGAACCTAGTAACGGAGCTCAGAAAAAGTCTGAGGTATTTGATTCAGTGGAACGGGGCGGCCGTCCTTGTGGGTGAGATAGACTTGGTTCAGTGGAAAAAGGGTTAACCTTGGTAACCGAGGGAAGTGAGAGTTCCCAGGTGTTTGTGCTCGAAGGTGTGTTTAAAGTTAATGTGGAATTTAAGAATGGGGAGATGAGAATTATTATTGAAGGAAACGGAAAGTCTGTAGTTCCCAAGTCGAATGAAGAAATTTTAAACCCGGCAGATCGCTTACAGTGTAAGCCGGGAGATAGCGGGGCCCCCCACTCTATTGTTATGCCAGGATGGGGTGTGAAGAGGCCGAATTCGAAATGCTACTTGAATGAAGAGTTCGAATTGAAAACCAATAGCCTGAAGGGTCCTGACGAGAGGGCTAGCCACCTGTGTAAATTTAAAGAATTGGGTGGAAATGGTCTAAGTTTGGGACACGGTGTCGATAAAATAACCCCTATGAAAAAGGCGGGCGGGAGTTTACCTTGCCAGATTACTCAAGTTCCCCACGTGGGAACTCACCGGAGAAGAGGCGACGGTTAATGGGGATGCCATTTTAAATAGCAAAGCAGGTTGTATGGGATTTCGCCAAAGCCTGTGAATAATAAAGGCAACCCCCCTGGAAGCCTGCCTGTTAAGGGAAAAATGGCCAAAACGATTAGTATTCGCATAAACTTTTGTAGATGCACATAAGCTAATATCACAACTCCTTAGTTTTGTTGCTGAAAAAAAAGGTGGTTATTAAGTTGAAGTCTGATGCTACAAGACTTTAGTAAGGTACAAGATTTTAAAATATTAAAGGAAATGCCACTGTAATCGTTAACCATTTGGATGCTGAATTGAATGTATCACTGTATTACTCTGTAGAAAAAAAACTTTTGTATTGTGTTAGATTCTAAAACCCTGTAAGACTCTGTACTACTTCATTTCACCGCTGGTGAAAACACTTTGAAGAAAGGGGGTGTTATGAATGCACCACAGCTCTGAGGGGCCGAAGGGGCAGGGGAGCCCCCTCCTTTGTGAGAATCGCAAGAGCATTATTGGGTTGGCTCAGAGGACCCAGGAAATGAGAGAGAGAGAGACCTGGCCATTGTTTCCTGGAGACCACATTTGTGGATTGGGGACTATGCTACGTGCAAGCCCTCGGGCAAAGTGGGCTGGTTGAGAGAGGGATTGCATCATCCCAACCTGATTGACATCGGAGACCCCGTGAGGAAGTATAAAAGAGGGTCTGGGGGAACAACCCCTTTCAGACGCACCAGAAGAAACGCTAGTGATCCCGTAATAGCGGGAAGCCATTTGAAGGAAGCCACGTGCGTTCAGTTCCCTTGCCCGGGGGCTGGTGGCTGGTACCACGGAAAACAACTTGGAACTAACAACGGGGAACCAACTCCCCCCAACTCAATGGATTGGCCTCATAAAGACCCGGGCAAGTTTCAAACCGTCTCTCTCTTAAACCCAAAAAGCTGCAGCTTAAAAGGACTGTGTCTTTTATCTTTCCATCGGACAATACAATATCCCCTAGACAAACGATAGAGCTATTGCTTAATGGATGATTATTATTATACCCGCGTTTTTTAGATTGAGTATTGATGACATATTTTATCTGAATGTCTGTATTAATCTTATTTTTGTGCCTCTTTATAAATAAAGACTTTTAAAAATAGTACCATCGGACTTCAACAGGCCTCTCTATCTTTGCTGGTAAGTAACCCAGTTACGGGGTTCGTAACAGGAGGTCCTGAAAGGTGAGTTTAGGGAGCCAGGTGCCAAGTTAAAGGACAGGACCTCCAGGATAGCAGTCTCAGAATTGCTACCAGTGCCACGTGCAGGTGGGTTTAGAAATAGTAAGATAGTGCAGATCAACACGTGGCTGAAGACATGGTGCAGGAGGGAGGGCTTCAGATTTATAGATAATTAGGCAGTTTTCCAGGGAAGGTGAGACCTGTTCCAGTGGGACGGTTTACATCTGAAATGGAGGGGAACAAATATTCTTGTAGGTATGTTTGTTAGAGAGGCTCCAGTGGATTTAAACTAGATACGAGGAGGGAGGGGAACCAGAGTGTAGGAACAGATGTATGGGAGAAGGAAGAAAAAAAAGACAGTAAAGTTCTTTGTACTGTTAGAGATAAAAGGAGAGAAAGAGGTGGAGAATTTCTTAAATGCATTTATTTTAATGCTAGGAGCATTGTAAGAAAGGTGGATGAGCTTAGAGCATGGATTGATACCTGAAAATATGATGTTGTAGCTATTAATGAAACATGGTTGCAGGAGAAGTGTGATTGGCAACTAAATATTCCTGGATTTCATTGCTTCAGGTGTAATAGAATTGGAGGGACAAGAGGGGGAGGTGTTGCATTGCTTGTCAGAGAAAATATTACAGTGGTGCTCTGGCAGGATAGATTAGAGGGCTCGTCTAGGGAGACTACTTGGGTGGAATTGAGGAATGGGAAAGGTGTAGTAACACTTATAGGGGTGTATTATAGATGACCTAATGGGGAGCGAGAATTGGAGGAGCAAATTTGCAAGGAGATAGCAGATATTTGTAGTAAGCACAGGGTTGTGATTGTGGGAGATTTTAATTTTCCACACATAGACTGGGAAGCCCATTCTGTAAAAGGGATGGATGGTTTGGAGTTTGTAAAATGTGTGCAGGATAGTTTTTTGCAGCAATACATAGAGGTACCAACTAGAGAAGGGACAGTGTTGGATCTTCTGTTAGGGAATGAAATAGGTCAGGTGACGGAGGTATGTGTTAGGGAGCACTTTGGGTCCAGTGATCACAATGCCATTAGTTTCAATATAATTATGGAGAAGGATAGGACTGGACCCAGGGCTGAGATTTTTGATTGGAGAAAGGCTAACTTTGAGGCGATGTGAAAGGATTTAGAAGGAGTGGATTGGGACAATTTGTTTTATGGGAAGGATGTAATAGAGAAATGGCAGTCATTTAAAGGTGAAATTTTGAGGGTACAGAATCTTTATGTTCCTGTTAGGTTGAAAGGAAAGGTTAAAAGTTTGAGACAGCCATGGTTTTCAAGGGATATTGGAAACTTGGTTAGGAAAAAGAGAGATATCTACAATAAATTTAGGCAGCATGGAGTAAATGAGGTGCTCGAGGAATATAAAGAATGTAAGAAGAATCTTAAGAAAGAAATTAGAAAAGCTAAAAGAAGATACGAGGTTGCTTTGGCAAGTAAGGTGAAAATAAATCCAAAAGGTTTCTACAGTTATATTAATAGCAAAAGGATAGTGAGGGATAAAATTGGTCCCTTAGAGAATCAAAGTGGACAGCTATGTGCGGAGCCGAAAAAGATGGGGGAGATTTTGAACAATTTCTTTTCTTGTGTATTCACTAAGGAGAAGGATATTGAATTGTGTAAGGCATTGGAAACAAGTAGGGAAGTTATGGAAGCTATGACGATTAAAGAGGAGGAAGTACTGGTGCTTTTAAGGAATATAAAAGTGGATAAATCTCTGGGTCCTGACAGGATATTCCCTAGGACCTTGAGGGAAGTTAGTGTAGAAATAGCAGGCGTTCTGACAGGAATATTTCAAATGTCATTAGAAATGGGGATGGTGCTGGAGGATTGGCGTTTTGCTCATGTGGTTCCATTATTTAAAAAGGGTTCTAAGAGTAAACCTAGCAATTATAGGCCTGTCAGTTTGACATCACTGGTGGGTAAATTAATGGAAAGTATTCTTGGAGATGGTATATACAGTTATCTGGATAGACAGGGTCTGATAGGAACAGTCAACATGGATTTGTGCGTGGAAGGTCATGTTTGACAAACCTTATTGAATTTTTTGAAGAGGTTACGAGGAAGGTTGACAAGGGTAAAGCAGTGGATGTGGTCTACATGGACTTCAGTAAGGCCTTTGACAAGGTTCCGCATGGAAGGTTAGTTAGGAAGGTTCAATCGTTAGGTATTAATATTGAAGTAGTAAAATGGATTCGACAGTAGCTGGATGGGATATGCCAGAGAGTAGTGGTGGATAACTGTTTGTCAGGTTGGAGGCCAGAGACTAGTGGTGTGCCTCAAGGATCTGTACTGGGTCTAATGTTGTTTGTCATATACATTAATGATCTGGATGATGGGGTGGTAAATTGGATTAGTAAGTATGCAGATGATACTAAGGTAGGTGCCGTTATGGATAATGAAGTAGGTTTTCAAAGTTTGCAGAGAGATTTAGGCGAGTTAGAAGAGTGGGCTGAGCGATGGCAGATGGAGTTTAATGCTGATAAGTGTGAGGTGCTACATTTTGGTAGGAATAATCCAAATAGGACATACATGGTAAATGGTAGGGCATTGAAGAATGCAGTAGAACAGAGTGATCTAGAAATAATGATGCATAGTTCCCTGAAGGTGGAATCACATGTGAATAGGGTGGTGAAGAAAGCTTTTGGTATGTTGTGCCTTCATAAATCAGAGCATTGAGTACAGGAGTTGGGATGTAATGTTAAAATTATCCAAGGCATTGGTAGGGTAAGGCTGAATTTGAAGTATTGGTCACTGAATTATAGGAAAGATGTCAACAAAACAGAGAGAGTACAGGGAAGATTTACTAGAACGTTACCTGGGTTTCAGCACCTATGTTACAGGGAAAGATTGAATAATTTAGGTCTTCATTCTTTGGAGTGTAGAAGGTTGAGGGGGGACTTGATAAAGGTATTTAAAATTATGAGGAGGATAGATCGAGTTGACGTGGATAGGCTTTTTCCATTGAGAGTAGGGGAGATTCAAACAAGAGGACATAAATTGAGACTTAGGGGGCAAAAGTTTAAGGGTAACATGAGGGGGAATTTCTTTACTCAGAGAGTGGTAGCTGTGTGGAATGAGCTTTCAGTAGAAGTGGTAGAGGCAGGTTCAGTTTTGACATTTAAAGCAAAATTGGATAGGTATATGGACAGGAAAGGAATGGAAGGTTATGGGCTGACTGTGGGTCAGTGGGACTAGGTGAGAGTAAGCGTTTGGCACGGACTAGAAGGGACGAGATGGTCTGTTTCTGTGCTGTAATTGTTATATGGTTATATGTAGGTATCAATTTCAAATGTCAAAAGTAACAAAACTACAATTTAAAAGTTATATTTTCTAGATTTAGCATGAGCGAATTTGTTGATGATACTGGGAATGTCTCTTTCACGCAGAAGTTCATGTTCAAAGCTCATTAGAGTGAGATTGTTCAATCTGTTTTGACCCATTAGTTCATTTTTAAAATATTCTGTCAACTTACATGTTTTTGATATCACAACTTGGTCTCTTCTTTCTTTTTCTTCCTTTGCTTTACGTTTTGCACTTCCAGAAGCATAATAACGTCCAATATCTTTGGCTCTGTTGCTCATTGCTATCTGCAATGGAAAAAAGATTAATGAAATATGCATTTAAAAACAAATAGTTTATGTTACAAAAGCTAAGTATCGGTATCAACAAAGACCAGTGAACAATAACAAATTTATGTGACTGTTGTGGCTATGAGCGCTTTTGGATCACATGCACTCAACAACCAACTAGGAATAGTGTTCTGAAACTGATCTGTTTAGTTGCTTATTGAAACTAATTACAATTGGGAAATACAGGTTGAAACTCACAGTCTAATCCGATCTTGTATGTTCCTGAGTTGTTTCGGACTACCTCAAATCAGGAAAAAAAAATGAGGAATCGTGAACTGGGTCACATAAAACTGTTGAGTCGCACATCCCTTGTGGCAGGCTCACCGCGGCGGCGCACCATCCAGCAGCGTAACAGCGCATGCTGCAGCGGCTTGGGAGTGTGGCAGATAGCGCAACGGTCACCATGACACAGCAAGGAGCCAACACACGGCGCACAGCTCCCCCGACATGAAAACAACAGCGTTGCCAGATCGTTGTGAGAATGCCGATTTCACCAGACTGCAGCTTGCAAGCATTTAGTGGGGGCAGGGTCCGTAGCATATGCTACTTTTGCTATTAGTTTAATCCAGCACTGTGTTTCACCCAACTCAGCCTTATTCACTTCCTCCAGCTATAGCACACTCAAATTTAAACTGATATTGAGAATTTTTTCATGGAAGGAACTGTCATTGTATGAAATAATCCATGTTGATCAAGAATGTAGGAAGAAATAACGTTCCTCTTTCCTCAGTTTATCCCTTGCCCTTATCTCCTTCCATTTCACCATTGCTACAGAAGTATTACTACCTCACTCTGTAGAGCTTCCTCTGCAAACTCATTTCCTCATTTTAAGAACTCTTCTCTTTCAGTTGGTTCCCATTATAACTATTCCAGATTGTCCTTTCCCTCTTGCTAAATTGGATTTCCCTCTGTCCTGTTAAATACATTGGGATTCTTGTTTATGTGTATAGTAACCATTTCTTCCCTAACTGGTCACGTGGATTGAGAATGCCTTACTTCCACTCCAGTTCTCTGAGGTATTGAGGAGGCTGATAGAAACCCACAGGCCCTGCCACTGATGGGGAAGGAAGTATCTGACAGGATGGGTGTAGTTTGGAAGTGGTATTCTCCTTTTGCTTTTATTGGGCTTCTTAAGAAGTATCTCAAGTTTCTCAGTGCTGTCCCAAAAGCTCCTTCACCATCTTGAGCTGTCATGGTCTGAAAATTGCGATGTCAGGAGGGATATTTCATTTTTCATAATTTTGAAGATGGCCCTGAGTATTTCCTTTCTCTTACTGCTATCCCTTGCTGAGACAGGGCTTAGAGTCTTTATTTTGGGCATTTGATATCAGGTGTCGGCAGAGAGGATTGATCCTGGCGATGTTAACTCTGGTTCATTTACCCTTTCAGAGGAATTGGAGGCTTTCATGGAGACTACAGTGGTAATGTTTCCCCAGCACCTAGAGATGCGTCTTGTAGGTAGTCCACATCTCAGAAGTAGAAAGAAGATTAAGAGATAATTGTACCTTTGTGCACCACAAACATATTGCTGAGTTTGTCTTGTGATCTTTGAACTCTCTTTTCCTGAAGCATCACAAATGTGCCCAGGCTCATTGAAAGTGGTGTCGAATTCCATTTCGTTTTGTAGAGGCAACTCCTAGGTATGAGAAATGATCCATATTTAATGTCTTTTCTAGGGTCCTGTCATAGACCTGTTTGTTGGAGTTCTGTGTTGTGCAGAGGGCTCTATTGATAGATGGGAGGGTGTAGTATAAGCTCCATCTAGTGGTTTCTTCATGAACATTGACATTTTTATACACAAGCCACACTTGTCCAGAACTGTGTCCAGTTCTGGTCGCCTCACTATAGGAAGGATGTGGAAGCATTGGAAAGGGTACAGAGGAGATTTACCAGGATGCTGCCTGGTTTAGAGAGTGTGCATTATGATCAGAGATTAAGGGCGCTAGGGCTTTACTCTCTGGAGAGAAGGAGGATGAGAGGAGACATGATAGAGGTATAGAAGATGTTAAGAGGAATAGATAGAGTGGACAGCCAGCGCCCCTTCCCCAGGGCACCACTGCTCAATACAAGAGGATGTGGCTTTAAGGTAAGGGGTGGGAAGTTCAAGGAGGATATTAGAGAAAGGATTTTTACTCAGAGAGTGGTTGGTGCGTGGAATCCACTGCCTGAGTCAGTGGTGGAGGCAGATACACTAGTGAAGTTTAAGAGACTACTAGACAGGTATATGGAGGAATTTAAGGTGGAGGGTTATATGGGACGCAGGGTTTAAGGGTCTGCACAACATTGTGGGCTGAAGGGCCTGTACTGTGCTGTATTGTTCTATGTTCTATTAATTTCCTTGTGTCATTACAAAAATTGTAGGGGCCCTAGCAGAGATATTTACATCATCCTTAGCGACAGGTGAGGTACCAGAGGTTTGGAGGATAGCTAACACTGTTCCACTGTTTAAGGAAAGCTCTAAAAATAAACCAGGAAATTATAGGCACCTAGTCTGACATCAGTAGTGGGAAAGTCATTGGAAGGTATTTTGAGGGACGAGATAGATGAGTACTTGGATAGATGTGGACTGATTAGGGTAGTCAGCATGTTGTGTCTAATTAATCTTATAGTGCTTTTCAAGGAAGTTACCAGGAAAATTGATGAAGTCAAGGTAGTACATGGACTTTAGCAAAGCATTTGACAAGGCCCTGCATTGAAGGTTGACCTAGAAGGTTGAGTTGTTTGGCATTCAAGATGAGGTAGTAAATTGGATGAGACATTGGCTTTGTTGGAGAAGTCCGGCAATGGTAGTAGATGGTTGCCTCTCTGACTGGAGGCCTGTGATCAGTGGAATGCCACAGGGATCAGTGCTTGGTGCCTTGTTGTTTGCCATCTGTCTCAATGTTCTGGATGATAATGTAGTTAACTGAATCAGCAGGTTTGCGGATGACACCATGATTGGGGGTGTAGTGGACTATCAGAGCTTGCTGTGGGATCTGGACCAGCTGGAAAAATGGGCTGAAAAATGTCAGCTGTAATTTAATACAGATAAGTGTGAGGTGTTGCACTTTGGTAGAACCAACTAGAGTACCGAGGAGTCTGGTATAACAAAGAGATCTGGGAATACAGGTCCATAATTCATTGAAGATGGCAGCACAGGTAGATAGAACAGTAAAGAAAGCTTTTGGCACTTTGGCCTTCATAAATCAACGTATTGAACACAGGAGAAGGGAGGTTATGTTGAAGTTGTGTAAGATGTTGGTGAGGCCTAATTTAGAGTAGTGTATGCAGTTTTGGTCACCTATCTACAGGAAAGATGTAAATGAGTTTGAAAGAATACAGAGAAAATTTATGAGGATTCTGCTGGAACTGAGTTATAAGGTAAGACTGAAAAGGTTAGGACTTTATTCCTTGGAACATAATAGATTGAGGGGAGATTTGATAAAGATATACAAAATTACGATGGGGAAAAGATAGGGTAAATGCAGGCACTCTTTTTCCACTGAGGTTGATTGTTGTGGGTTAGGGGTGAAAGATGAAATGTTTAATGGGAACATGAGGGGAAATTTCTTCACCCAGTGCGCCGAACTGCAGCTCCTGAGGGACCGAGTTAGGGAACTGGAGATGCAGCTCAATGACCTTCACCTGCTCAGGGAGAGTGAGGAGGTGATAGAGAGGAGTTACAGGCAACTGGTCACACCGGAGCCACGGGAGACAGACAAGTGGGTCACAGTCAGGAGAGGGGAGGGGAAGAGTCAGGTACTAGAGTACCCCTGTGGCTGTACCCCTTGACAATAAGTACTCCTGTTTGAGTACTGTTGGGGTGGACAGCCTACCTGAGGCAAGCAACAGTGGCCGTGTCTCTGGCACAGAGTCTGGGCCTGTGGCTCAGAAGGGTAGGGAAAGGAAGAGGAAGGCAGTAGTGATAGGGGACTCTATAGTCAGGAGTTCAGACAGGTGAGTCTGTGGATGCAGGAAAGAAACTCAGATGGTAGTTTGCCTCCCAGGTGCCAGGGTCTGGGATGTTTCTGATCACGTCCAAGATATACTGCAGTGGGAGGGAGAACAGCCAGAGGTCGTGGTACATATTGGTACCAATGACATATGTAGGAAAAGGGAAGAAGTCCTGAAAACAGACTACAGGGAGTTAGGAAGGAAGTTGAGAAGCACGACTGCAAAGGTAATAATCTTGGGATTACTGCCTGTGCCACGCGACAGTGAGAATAGGAATAGAATGAAGTGGAGGATAAATGTGTGGCTGAGGGATTGGAGCAGGGGGCAGGGATTCATATTTCTGGATCATTGGGACCTCTTTTGGGGCAGGCGTGACCTGTACAAAAAGGACAGGTTGCTCTTGAATCCCAGGGGGACCAATATCTTGGTGGGGAGGTTTGCAAAGGCTACTAGGGAGAGTTTAAACTAGAATTGCTGAGGGGTGGGAACCAAACTGAAGAGACTGGGGAAGAGGCAGCTGGCTCACAAATAGAGAAAGCTTGGAGACAGTATGTGAGGGAGGATAGGCAGGTGATAGAGAAGGGATGCGCTCAGACCGAAGGTTTGAGATGTGCCTATTATAACACAAGGAGTGTTGTGAACAAAGCGGATGAGCTTAGAGTGTGGATCAGTATTTGGAGATATGATGTGGTGGCCATTACAGAGACTTGGATGACTCAGGGACAGGATTGGTTACTTCACGTGCCGGGTTTTAGATGTTTCAGGAAGGATGGGGAGGGAGGCAAAAGAGGTGGGGGCGAGGAACTGTTGATCAGAGATAGTGTCAGGGCTGCAGAAAAGGTGGACGCCACGGAGGGATTGTCTACAGAGTCTCTGTGGGTGGAGATTAGGAACAGAAAGGGGTCAATAACTTTACTGGGTGTTTTTTATAGGGCAGCCAACAGTAACAGGGATGTTGAGGTGCAGATAGAGAAACAGATCCTGGAAAGGTGTAATAATAACAGAGATGTCATGATGGGAGATTTTGATTTCCCACATATCAATTAGCAATTCCTTAGAACAAGGGGTTTAGATAGGGTGGAGTTAGTTAGGTATGTTCAAGAAGGTTTTTTGACACAATATGTAGATAAGCCTACGAGAGGAGAGGCTGTACTTGATTTGGGTATTGGGAAATGCCTGTGGAAGTACTGCTTGCAAGCTTGATTTCAACATTTGAGAGAAGATTGGATAGTTACAATGATGGCAGGAGTATGCAGGGCTATGGTCCGGGTACGAGTCAATGGGAGTAGGCAGTTTAAATGGTTCAGCATGGACTAGATGGGCTGAGGGGACTGTTGCTGCACTATACTTTTCTATGACTCTATCACCTGCTGCTCAGAAATATCACTAACACAAGAAAATCTGCAAATGTCAGAAAACCAAAAGAACACACAGAAAATGAAGGAGGCACTCAGCAGAGCAGGCAGAATCTATGGAAAAGAGTAAACAGTTGATGTTTCAGGCCAAGACCCTTCTTTAGGACAGAATATTTCTTCAGAAATTTTACTAAGTTCCTCCATATACTGTATCATTAATCACTTTGAAATGTAGTAACCTTGTTATTTGAGTGACTATCTATGACAGTTATTTTCTGTATAGTAAACTTTTAAAAAAAAACCCTACCCACACACCTCCCTTCATCTAGCCCCTGCTAACTTGTACTCCTTCCCCTCTCCCCACCTTCTAATTCTGGTTTTTGCCCCCTTCCTCTCCTGTTCTGTTGAAGGGTCTCTGCTTAAAACATCGACTATTTATTCCACTCCATAGATGCTGCCTGACCTGCTGAATTTCTCCAGCATTTTGTGTTTGTTGCTCAAGATTTCCAGCCCCTGTAGAATATTTTGTTGTCATGCAGTGGAATGCCTCGTCTGTTTTAAGATGTATTAGTTGAGGAGGCTGATTCTTACAATTGCTAGATCTTCAACGGTGAATAATTCTGAGAAACTATGCAAGGCAGAAGCGTGGTCATTACATTCCATACAATAGTAAACGAACTTCCAAGATACCTTCTTAATAATAAACCATTTGGGTACAAGATCCAGGCAGAAGGTCTAATAAATACAAGTTCTTCCACCTTCCTACAATGTCTTACTAGACTAAAAAATTCAGCAGTTCTGAAGTTGAGTTTAAACAAACTAAATTGGTCATTTTAATTTTGAAAATAAAGGAACAATGGATTATTTTTTTAAAAAAGATTTTCAATCACCGCTTAGGATGAAAAAAGTAGAGCAGAAAATTAGTGAAAATATTCCATGCTTTTAGCCTTTTCTAGTTTCCCTTCAGGTTTAATGCCCAACTCTGCTGGGCTGATGTTGCTAATGATCACAAAATAACTTTTATTTATCAGAGGTCAAACAATAGACAATAGACAGTAGGTGCAGGAGTAGGCCATTCGGCCCTTCAAGCCAGCACCGCCATTCACTGTGATCATGGCTGATCATACACAATCAGTACCCCGTTCCTGCCCTCTCCCCATATCCCTTGAGCCCGCTATCTATAAGAGCTCTATCTAACTCTCTCTTGAATGCATCCAGAGACTTGGCTTCCACTGCCTTCTGGGGCAGAGCATTCCACCTATCCACCACCTTCTGGGTGAAAAAGTTTTTCCGCATCTCTGTTCTAAATGGCCTACCCCTTATTCTTAAACTGTGGCCTCT
Organism: Hypanus sabinus; assembly: GCF_030144855.1. Lineage (NCBI taxonomy): Eukaryota > Metazoa > Chordata > Chondrichthyes > Myliobatiformes > Dasyatidae > Hypanus > Hypanus sabinus. Next base: position 81,426,160 of record NC_082711.1, read on the forward strand.
AGTTCTGGACTTACCCATCAACGGGAACATGCTTCCTGCCTCCAGTGTGTCCAATCTCTTAATAATCTTATATGTTTCAATCAGATCCCCTCTCATCCTTCTAAATTCCAGTGTATACAATCCCAGTCGCTCCAATCTTTCAACATATGACAGTCCCGCCATTCCGGGAATTAACCTTGTGAACCTATGCTGCACTCCCTCAATAGCAAGAATGCCCTTCCTCAAATTTGGAGACCAAAACTGCACACAATACTCCAGGTGGGGTCTCACCAGGGCCCTGTACAGCTGCAGAAGGACCTCTTTACTCCTATACTCAATTCCTCTTGTTGTAAAAGCCAGCATGCCATTAGCTTTCTTCACTGCCTGCTGGACCTGCATGCTTGCTTTCATTGACTGATGTACAAGAACACCTAGATCTCATTGTACTTCCCCTTTTCCTAACTTGACTCCATTTAGATAGTAATCTGCCTTCCTGTTCTTGCCACCAAAGTGGATAACCTCACATTTATCCACATTAAACTGCATCTGCCATACATTTGCCCACTCACCCAACCTGTCCAAGTCACCCTGCATTCTCATAACATCCTCCTGACATTTCACACTGCCACCCAGCTTTCTGTCATCAGCAAATTTGCTAATGTTACTTTTAATCCCTTCATCTAAATCATTAATATATATTGTAAACAGTTGCGGTCCCAGCACTGAACCTTGTGGTACCCCACTGGTCACAGCCTGCCATTCTGAAAGGGACCCATTAATCACTACTCTTTGTTTCCTGTCAGCCAGCCAATTTTCAATCCATGTCAGTACTCTTGCCCCAAAACCATGTGCCTAATTTTGCCCACTAATCTCCTATGTGGGACTTTATGAAAAGCTTTCTGGAAGTCCAGGTACACTACATCCACTGGCTCTCCCTTGTCCATTTTCATAGTTACGTCTTCAAAAAACTCCGGAAGATTAGTCAAGCATGATTTTCCCTTCATAAATCCACGGTCAGAGTCACTGTAGATTCACCCTACACCTATTTTCAGCATTGGGTTTTTATCCTGAAAGACTTCAGATGTGCGATTCCCATTTGAAAGACACCATATTGGACGAGGTTGGTTTGCCTTCAGCTGGACACGTTGCTTTCTCCTGCAAAAGCTCACCAACAATGCAAACAGAGAAAGCCAGATCACAGCTGCAATGAAGATCTCCAGTTCCTCTTCAGGTTCAGTGTGATGTTAGCAGCAACCTCATACTTCATCGTGACCATGAGACATAGGAGCAGAATTGGGCCATTCAGCCCATTGAGTCTGCTCCACCATTCCATCATGGCTGATCAGGATCTCACTCAACCCCCATACACCTGACTTTTTGCTCTACCCTTTGATGCTCTGACCGATCAGGAATCTATAAACTTTCGCTTTAAATATAACCACGGACTTGGCCTCCACTGCAGTCTGTGGCAGAGCATTCCACAGACTCGCTACTCTCTGGCTAAAAAAATTCATCCTTACCTCTGTTCTAAAGGGTCACCCCTCAATTTTGAGGTTGTGCCCTCTAGTTCCGGATACTCCCACCAGAGGAAACATCCTCTCCACATCCACCCTATCTAGTCCTTTCAACATTCAGTAGATTTCAATGAGATCCCCACAAATTCTTCTAAGTTCCAGTGTGTACATGCCCAAAGCTGCCAAACGCTCCTCATATGTTAACCCTTTCATTCTTGGAATCATCCCTGTGAACTCCTCTGGACTCTCTCCAATGACAACACATCCTTTCTGAGATTCAGGACCCAAAACTGTTGGCAATACTCCAAGTGCGACCTGACTAGTGTCAAAATATTGATTAATTAGAGCAAATTAAAGGAAGGCAGGGGCAAGCACAGTGGCCATCTTCTGAGTGGACACAGTCCAAGTGGTCATCTCGAGGCTTGAGCTCTTCAAGACATCAGCGAAGAGAGGCTTCAGTCAGAGAAAGCAAAGAAAAGCTCAAGTTTAAGTTTTTTTTTTCCTTCCCTTCTTTATATCTGCTCAGCCATGACAGGCAGGATAACGGAATGCTCCTCCTGGGGAATGTGGGGACGAAAGGAGACCTCCAGTGCCCTGACGACTACAACTGTGAAGAGCATCCAGCTGCAGCTTCTATCAAACCACATTAAGGAGTTAGAGCTAGATGTGGTTGGACTCTGGATCATTCGGGAGGCTGAGTGGGTGATTGATAGGACACAGAGAGAGGTAGTTACACCCAAAGTGCAGGACACAGGAAACAGGGTGCAGGTCAGGAAGGGGAAAGCGGTTAAGAAGTCAGCACGGAGCACCCTGTGGCCATCCCCCTCAATAACACCCCAATTCCAGTGTGTACAGGCCCAAAGCTGCCCAATGTTCCTCATATGTTAACCCTTTCAATCTTGGAATCATCTTTGTGAACTCCTCTGGACTCTCTCCAATGACAACACATCCCTTCTGAGATACAGGGCCCAAAACTGTTGACAATACTCCAAGTGCAACCTTGTCTTTCATATTGATTAGTGTCTTTTATATTAATTGGGGTGTGGGGGTTGCCCTGACAGAGCAAAGGCACAGTGTCAGGTCTCTGGCACTGAGTCTGCCTCTGTGACTCAGAAGGGAAGAGGGGAGAAGAGGCATGCTGTGGCAATAGGGGATTCGTTAGTTGGGAGATGGACTGGAGGTTCTATGGGTGAGAACAAAATTCCTGGATGATATATTGCCTCCCAGGTGCCAGGACCAGGACATCTCAGATCGAGTCCTCAGCATTCTTAAGTGGGAGAGTGATCAGCCAGAAGCCAGGGTACCAATGACATGAGTAGGATGACTAACGAGGTTCTGCATAGGAAGTTCAGGGAGTTAGGTGCTAAGTTAAAGGGCAGGACCTCCAGGGTTGTGATCTCAGGATTGCTACCTGTGCCAGGTGCTAGTGAGGCCAGAACTAGGAAGATTATACAGTTTAATATGTGGCTGAGGAGTTGGTGTAGGAGGGAGGGTGTAAGATTTTTGAATCATTGGGCTCTCTTCCAGTGAAGATGGGACCTGTACAGAAGGGATGGTTTGAGCCTGAACTGGAGGGGGACTAATATCCTAGTAGGAAGGTTTGATAATGCTGCATGGTGGGGCTTAAACTAGAGTTGCAGGAGGATGGGAACCAGGGTGCCAGAACAGTTAGTGGAGGGGTTGTGAAGGCAGATGTTGGTAAGACCTCAGACAAAGGAAGGAATAGCCTGATGATGGGTTTCAGCCCGAAACGTCGTCACTACCTCCTCCCATGGATGCTGTCTGGCCTGCTGAATTCTGCCAGCATTTTGTGTTTTTATTTATTTCCAGTATCTGCAGATTCACTCGTGTGCCTTAGGAATCAAAAGGTTGAGCATGGTGTGACTAGTGTCCTGAGCTGCCTATGTTTCAATGCAAGCTGTGTCAGAGGAAAGGCAGATGATAGAGCTGAAGATGAGGCAGTTTGTCTACAAATAGAGGCAATGTATAGAGAGGAGAGGCTGTTGATACGGAAAAATTACAGTCAACAGGGTGAGCTGCAACGTAAAAGGTGGACAAACTCGAAAACGGTGAATAAAGGTCTTGTATTTGAAAGCGTGCAGTGTACGGAATAAGGTAGATGAACTTGCAGCACATTTGCAGATTGGCAGGAATTATGTTGTAGGCATCGCAGAATCATGGCTGCAAGATTATAGCTGGGAGCTTAACGTCCAAGGATACACATTGTAAGAAGGCAGAAGGTGCAGTGTTGCTCTGTTACTAAAAATGAAATCAAATCATTAGAAAGAGGTAACGTAGAGTCAGGAAGTGTTTAATCATTATGTGTGGAGCTAAGGACCTGCAAGGGTAAAAAAGATCCTGATTGGAATTGCATACAGACCCCCAGACAAAAGTAAGGATGCAGCCTACAAATTACAATGGGAGACAGAAAATGCATGCCAAAAGGTCAGTGTTAGAATGGTCATGGGGGATGTCAATATGCAGGCAACATTAGGAAAATCAGGTTGCTGCTGGATTACAGGAGGGAGAATTTCTAGAGTACCTATGATATAGCTGTTTAGAGGAGCTCGTAGTTGAGCCCACTAGAGGATCAGCTATTCTAATTTGGGTGTTGTGCAGTGAACCAGGATTGATCAGAGAGCTTAAGGTAAAAGAACCCTTAAGAAAAAGTTATCATAATATGATTGAATTCACCCTGAATTTTGAGGAGAAGCTAAAGTCAGATGTGTCAGCATTACAGTGAAGTGAAGGGAATTACAGAGGCACAAGAGAGGAGATGGCCAGAATGGACTAGAAAAGAACATTGGCAGGGATGACTGCAGAGCAGCAATGGCTGGAATGTCTGGAAGCAATTCAGAAGACACAGGATATATACATCCCAAAGAGGAAGAAGTATTCTAAAGGCAAAATAACACAACCATGGCTGACAAGAGAAGTCAAAGCCAACAGAAAACCAAAGAGAGGGCATATAGTAGAGCAAAAATGAGTGGGAAGTTAGAGGTTGACAAGCTTCTAAAAACAAACAGAAGGCAACTAAAAAAAATTGAAAAGGTAAAGAAGGAATATGAAAATAAGCTAGCCAGTGATATTAAAGAGGATACCAAAAGATTTTTCAGATACATAAAGTGTAAAAGAGAGGCGGACATGGATATCAGACTGCTGGAAAACAAAGCTGGAGAGGTAGTAATGGGGACAACGAAATGACGGACGAACTGAATAAGTATTTTGCATCAGTCTTCACTGTGGAAGACACTAGTAGTATGGTGGAAGTTCCAAGCGTCAGGAGGCTTGAAGTGTGTGAAGTTACCACAACTAGAGTGAAGGTTCTTGGGAAACAGAAAGGTCTGAAAGTAGTTAAGTCATCTGGACCTGATGATGTACATCCCAGAGTTCTGAAAGAGGTGGCTGAAGAGACCGTGAGGCATTAGTAATGATTATTCAAGAATCAATTGGTTCTGGCATAGTTCTGGAGGAATTGAAAATTACAAATGTCACTCCACTCTTCAAGAAAGGAGAGAGGCAGAAGAAAGTGAACTATAGGCCAGTTAGTCTGGTTGGGAAGATGTTGGAGTTGATTATTAAGGATGAGCTCTCTGGGTACTTTGAGGCACATGATAAAATACGATGTAGTCAGCATGGTTTCCTCAAGGGAAAATCTTGCCTGACAAATCTGTTGGAAATCTTAGAAAAAATAACAAACAGGATAGACAAAGGAGAATTGGTTGATGTTGTGTACTTGGATTTTCTGAAGGCCTTTGACAAGGTGCCACACATAAGGGAAAGATTCAAGCATGGATAAAGCAGTGGTTAATTGATAAGAGGCAAAGACTGGGAATAAAAGGAGCCTTTTCTGGCTGGCTGCCGTTGACTAGTGTTTTCCACGGGGGTCTGTGTTGGGATTGATTCGTTTTACTTTATGTAGTGTTCTCGCTCGGGTGTAAGAGAACTCTGAACTAAACACCGAGGTAAACCGTAGTCAATGGAAACAGGATCGCAGTAAGATTAACCGTTTACTGTTCACTCTTCCACATTAACGTACGGTAAAAACTGTTGATAAAACAATACAAGATTTGTACAGTATTTGTTTCCTTCTTGATATCACATTTACATCGTAAATACTTGCAAAAGTAAACTACAACAACTACATTCCATTAAAATGCAGCATACAGTCAGAATCTACCTATGCCATTGACTGCTTTAAATACACTTCAACACAAACTATCCACAACTCTTTAACTAACAAAAACATAAACCTTATCAACCATCATTACTTTTAACAGAATCAGCATTAACATTTTAATTCAACATATCAATTATTATCTCATGAACTTACGGCGTTGCTTCACTATGTTTCTAGAGCGTAGAAAGACAACTTTTCTTCCGCTGATCCTACACATGTGAGCCCCCTCCTTCCCGTCTCTCCAAACGGGTATTTTCCCACAAGACATGGCGAAACAGGGTGTGACGTCATCGCATGCCGCGATATATCACAGACAACGAATTTACTTTCAACAATCCTAACTTTAACTAGAAAATGCTAACAAATGAATTACTAAAGCGAAAATATTATACAATATATTAAACAAATGCCATAAAGGCAACACACTCCCCGCTTGACCTTCATAGGGTCACAATGAACATAATACAAAACTTTAGTCTCTAATCAGTCCTTAGGTAGAAGTAGAATGATTTCTGTAACTGGCCTTTGATCATTTTCACCTCACCTTGGTCGGTAGTTTTCAACTCAACCTTCCTGACATGTCCATCCCTACTAGGGAATGTGGCAGTGATTCTGGCCATTGGCCAGCTGTTGCGGGCGATTTGCTTGACCCTGAGCAGGACTAAATCTCCAACTTGAAGATTCCTGCAGGGTTCTGTCCACTTTTGTATGTGTTGCAATGAAGGTAGATATTCCTGTCTCCAACGAGACCAGAACCGATTTGCCAGAGCCTGGACCTGTCTCCATTGCTTTGTGTACAAATCCTTATCAGAGAAGTCCCCTGGTGGAGGGGGAGCTCCTGCCTTCTGCATAAGGAGCATTCCATTCTGCGTAAGGAGTATGAAGGGGTTTTCTGGGTCAGAAGACACAGGTAGGAGTGGTCGTGCATTTATAATGGCTGTGACCTCTGCCATTAGTGTGCACGATACCTCATGGGTCAATCGGGTGCGTTGCTGCATCTCAGGTTTCCTTTACAGGGTTTTTTGCAAGGGTGTGAACCACTTGACTGTCTGCCCTTTGTTGTTTGGCAAGCGCTGGCGTGGTTCTCTGAAAGGTAGTGGGGCGACACAATTATTTGCTTCATCTCTGAAGACTTTGGTGTCTTTTGTTTTTAAGAAAATGCCGTCTTGAGCTGATGGAGCAAGTTTATTATCGTGCTCAGTTTGAGCGAAGACTGACTGACCCAACGTCTTGTCGGTTACTTTACGCTTGTTAAGGCCTTGTCGTGCTTCCTTAATACACATGAAACTTGTGCGGGGTTGAAGAATTGAATGGCGGCCACTCTCTTGCACATTGGTCTTGAGTGTGCTAACCGTCGGTTTGTGTACATTGCCAGGGCACACCTCTCCTATCACCACCCAGCCCAGATCCAGGCATTGCGCAAAGGGGGCGTTGTGTGGTCCATTGACCTGCTACCTAACCTTGTGCGCCCGGAGAACATCTCTTCCTAATAGCAGGAGTATTTCTGCTTTTGGATCCAGTTCTGGGATGTGTTTGGCGATGTGGCTGGTGTAGCACCGCACTTGGCGTCGGGATCTCAGTGCAGTTCTTCAAAATTTCATTGCACTCTAGGTGTGGAGGGAGACAGATGACGACTTTACCATCCAGGGACTCGAGCTGGAAGCCTTCTACCTTCCTTCCATAAGTTTCCGTGCTGCCTGAGCAAGTTCTAAGGTAGTATGGGAACTGATTACTCTCAATGTGGATCAAGTTAAAGAACTCTGGACTGACTAGTGAGCGATTGCTCTGATCGTCCAGAATTACATAGGCTTTGATGGCCTTGTCTTCGGCTCCCTTAGGGTACACCTTAGTGAGGCAGATCTTTGAACAAGAACAGCTTGACTGAGCTTCACTGCAAACTTCTGTACAGCTTGAGCTGACAACAGTTGTCCTGGAGTGAGCCTCTCCCTCCCCGCCGTCCTGTTGTGAGGATGAAGGAGCTTTGTCGGTTTGCGGTAATGGGCCGGGATGCATGGCCCCATTGTGATCCGTGCTATTACATTCCGGACACTTCACGGCGATCGTACACTCTCTAGCAAGGTGAGAGGTAGAGGAACAGCATTTAAAACATATTCTTTTCTCCTTGAGAAGGGCCAACCTCTCTTCAAGGGGTTTTTCCCTAAACGTTCTGCATTTTTCGAGGGGGTGGGGTTTGTTATGCAATGGACAATTCTTGCTAGGGTCGCTGTTAGTTGTAAAGGCTTCAGTCTTAAGCACTGAGACAGGTTTATTAATGTTGAAATTATTCGAAGTGGATTTATCTGGCTTGGTGTAAATTGTACTGCTTCCTGGACCCATGAGGCTAGGGTTGTTTCGCTTCTTCGCCTCCTTGCACTCAAACCTAGTGAAATACTCGAAGGGAAGAAATCAACCATTGTTCTCTTCCTTGTACTCTGCGCCAACGGACACCCACCTTTCCTGCAGCCCAAATGGAAGTTTGTCCACGATTGGTCTAAACCCGTATGGAGTATCTAGGTATACTAGCCCAGTTGAGTAGCCATCTTCTTTGGCGCCTTGAATCTCCATGAGTAAATCTCCGAGCTCTCTTAACTTCCTGTGGTCCTTGGCTGACACCTTAAGAAAATTTTCCAGACGTCGGTATAGTGCCGCTTCAATAATTTTGGGGGCCGCATAGCCCTTCCGAAGTCTCTCCCATGCTTTGCATAAGGCTAGCTCAGGTTTGTTGATGTACACTGAACGTATACGTCTCACTTGTTCGCATGATTCTTTTCCCAGCCATTTCGCCATAAGATCCAACTCTTGGGTTGCTCTGAGCTGGATTCTGTCGATAGCGTTGGTGAATGTGGAGTACCATGCACGGTCATTTTCAGGTTTATCGTTAAACTGGTATAGTCCTGAAGTGACAAGATCTCGTCGTGCTAAATACTATGCCATGGGTTCAACTGCAAGTGGCATGCGGCCTGGGGGAATATGTCGGCGGGTATATGACTGAGGGCGTATGTCTGTTATGGAATTTGCTGTTCTGAATTCAGCCTTTGCCTCTCTTCTTGCCGAATCTGGTAAGTTTGGTGTTGAGAAGTATTTGTCATCAGCCCTTTCATTCTTGAATTCATCGCGGAGTTGCAAGGGTAAATTGTCTTCCTCAGATGGATGTGATGCAATCGGGCCTCTCCGAGGCTCCTCATGAAATGGGGCGTTAGCGTATAAGTACGGAGAGGAAGAACAAATCTTCAGGTCTATTTGAGATCGGACATAGTCGCTTGTGCGTTCCAATCTGATCTTTTCCGAAGTAGATCTTACGTCAACCAGATCATGCATTTCTTCAACATTTTCTATTAACTCTGCTTCTACCCTGGCAGCTTCTGCTTCTCGGTGTAGCGTCAGCACTTCTAACTCTGACGCTATCCTTACCCTTTCCAACTGGTTTTCGGCTTCTCTGGCAGCCGCTTCCATTTTCAATTTTGCTTCTTGTTCAGCGTAGAACGCTCGCATCTTGGTGGCTTCTGCCTTAGCTCTTGCATGGGCAGCCTTACTTGTTGATGCCCTACTGCCCCTGTCACTGGATGGCAACGACTTGATGCTGGATCGAGTTGTCATTGCAGCACTTGAAACACCTGATAATGCCACATTTTCACCGTAGTGTTCTCGATCAGGTATAAGAGAACTCTGTACTAAACACCGAGGTAAACTGTAATCAAGGAAAACAGGATCGCATTAAGATTAACCGTTTACTGTTCACTCTTCCACATTAACGTATGGTGAAAACTGTTGATAAAACAATACAAGATTTGTACAGTATTTGTTTCCTTCTTGATATCATATTTACATTGTAAATACTTGCAAAAGTAAACTACAACAACTACATTCCATTAAAATGCAGCATACAGTCAGAATCTACCTACGCCATCGACTGGCTTTAAATACACTTCAACACAAACTATCCGCAACTCTTTAACTAACAAAAACATAAACCTTATCAACCGTCATTACTTTTAACAGAATCAGCGTTAACATTTTTAATTCAACATATCGATTATCTCATGAACTTACGGCGTTGCTTCACTATGTTTCTAGAGCGTAGAAAGACAACTTTTCTTGCGCTGATCCTACACATGTGAGCCCCCTCCTTCCCGTTTCTCCAAACCGGTATTTTCCCACAAGACGCGGCGAAACCGGGTGTGACGTTATCGCATGCCACGATATATCACAGACAACGAATTTACTTTAAACAATCTTAACTTTAACTAGAAAATGCTAACAAATGAATTACTAAAGCGAAAATAATATAAACTAAACAAATGCCATAAAGGCAACACACTTTATATGTCAATGAATTGGATAAAAGAATTGATGGCTTTGTTGCAAAGTTTGCAGATGACATAAAGATAATTGGGGGGGGCAGCTAGTTTTGAGGGAGTAGAGAGGCTACAGAAGGACATAGATTAGGAGAATGGGCAAAGAATTGACAGATGGAATACAGTGTTGGGAAGTGTATGGTTATGCACTTTGGCAGAAAAAATGAAAAGGTTGATTATATTTTAAATGGAGAGAAAATACAAAAAAGCTGAAATGCAAAGGGAATTGGGAATCCTTGCACAGGACTCCCTAAATGTTAAGTTGTGGTGAAGAAGGCAAATGCAGTGTTAGCATTCATTTCAAGAGGACTAGAATATAAAAGCAAGGCAGTAATGCTGAGGCTTTATATTACTGGTGAGGCCTCACTTGGAGTATTGTGAGCACGTTTGGGCCCCTTACCTTAGAAAGGATGAGCTGAAACTGGAGAGGCCTCAAAGAAGGTTCATGAAAATGATTCCAGGATTGAACGGCTTGTCAAATGAAGAGTGTATGATGGCTCTGGGCCTGTATTCTCTAGAACTCAGATGAAAGAGAGGTGACCTCTTTGAAGTCTATCAAGTAGTGAAAGGCCTTGATAGACTGGATGTTTCCTATGGTGGGAGAATTCAGGACCAGAGGAGTGTCCTTTAAGAACAGAGATGAGGAGGAGTTTCTTTAGCCAGAGAGTGGTGAATTTGTGAGTTTCTTTGCCACAGACAGCAATGGAGGCCAAGTCTATGTAGATTTAAGGCAGAGATTGATAGATTCTTGATTGCTCAGGGCATGAAGGGATATGGGGAAAAGGCAGGAGACTGGAGCTAAGAGTAAAATTGGATCAGTCATGATGAAATGGCGGAATAGCTCGATGGACCAAATGGCCTAATTCTGTTCCTATATCTTTTGGCCTTATGGTCTACTTATAGGAAACATAATTAGGTTCTATGATGAACCAGAGGAAAATATCTGGGCAAGATGCGAATCCATACCAATCGTCCTTAGGTACTATGTTAGAAGCTCTGTTCACTGGTTCCAAACTAGCCACCTATGCATTCTCTGAAGTATAACCTCAGAAATGATTAAAAATAGAGATAATTCTCTGTGCTTTAGCTAAATTATATGAACACTTTTGACACAACAGATTACATCTGAGCATTATTTCAAATCTTTTGTACACTTTTAAAAAAATTATTTGTTTATGGGATGTGGGTATCACCAGCTAAGCCAGCATTTATTGCCCATCCCTTGTTGCCCTTGAGAAAGTGGTGATGAGCTATCTTCTTGAACTGTTGCAGTCCTAAGGTGTAGATACGCCCACAGTGCTGTTAGGGAGGGGATTCCATGATCTTGACCCAACGACAATGAAGGAACTGTAATATGTTCCCAAGTCAGGATAGTGAGTGACTTGGAGGGGTATTTCCAAGTGGTGGTGTTCCCAGGTATCTGCTGTTCTCGTCCTTCTAGATGATAGTGGTCGTTGGTCTGGAAGGTGCTGCCTTAGGAACTTTGGTGTGTTGTTGCAGTGCATCTTGTAGATAGAACACTCTGCTGCAACTGTTCGTTGATGGTGGAGGGATTGGGTGCTTGTGGAAGGGGTACCATTCATGGGCTACCTTGTACTGGATGGTGTCAAGCTTCTTGAGTGTTGATGGAGTTGCACTCATCCAGGTGAATGGTGAGTGTTCCATAACACTCCTGACCTGAGACTTGTAGATGGTGGACTGGCTTTGGGGAGTCAGGAGGTGAGTTACACGGTGCCGGATTCCTAGCCTTTGACTTGCTCTGGTAGTCGCAGTGTTTATACGGCTAGACCCATTCAGTTTCCTGTCAATGGTAACCCCCAGGATGGTGATAGTGGGGGATTCAGTGATGGTGATACCACTGAATGTCAAGGGACGATGGTTGAAGCCTCTCTTGTTGGAGATGTTCATTGCCTGACACTTGCACGGCTCGAATATTGCTTGCCACTTGGCAGCCCCAGCCTGGACATTGTCCAGGTCCTGCTGCATTTGGGTACAAACTGCTTCACTATCTGAGGAGTCATGAATGGTGCAGAACATTGTGCAATCATCTGCGAACATCCTCATTTCTGACCTTATGACCGAAGGAAGGTCATTAATGAAGCAGCCAAAGATGGTTGGTCCTAGGACACTTCCCTGAGGAACTCCTGCAGTGATGTCCCAAGGATGAGATGATTGGCCTCCAACCACCACAACCATCTTCCTTTGTGTCAGGAATGATTCCAACCAGTGGAGGGTTTTCCCCCTTATTCCCATTGACCCCATTTTATTCAGGGCACCTTGATGCATGTCAAATGCTGCCTTGATGCCGAGGGCTTCACTCTCACCTCACCTCTAGTATTTAGCTCTTTGGTCCATGTTTGGACCAAGGAGGTGATCTCAGGAGCTGAATGGCCTTGCCAGAACCTAAACTGGGCATCCGTAAGCAGGTTACTGCTGAGTAGGTGCTGCATAATCGCACTGTTGATGACCTCTTCCATTAATTTGTGATGATTGATGGGGTAATAACTGGCTGGGATGGACTAGTCCTGTTTCTTGTGTACAGGACCTACCTGGGCAATTTTCCACGTTGCTGGGTCGATGCCGATGTACTGGAACAGCTTGGCTAGTGAGGTGGCAAGATCTGGAGCAAAAGTCTTCGGGACTATTGCTGGGATTTTGTTTGAGCCCGTAAACTTCGCCGTATCTGATGCTTTCAGCCAATTCCCGATATCACGTGGAGAGAATTGGATTGGCTGAATACTGACATCGGGGATGCTGGGGACTTCTGGAGGAGGTCGAGCTGGATCATCTACTCGGCACTTCTGACTCAAGGTTGTATCAAATGCCTCAGCCTTATCTCTACCATTGAGGATGGGGATATTTGTGGAGCCTCCTCCTCCAGTGAGTTGTTTGACTGTCCACCACCATTCACAGCTGGATGTGGCAGGACTACAGAGCTTAGATCTGATCCATTGGTTGTGGGGCCCCTTAGCTCTGTGTATTACTTGCTGCTTATGAAGTTTGGCTTGCAAGTAGTCCTGTATTGTGCCTTCACCAGGGTGACCCCTCATATTGAGGTATGCCTGGTGTTCTTGCCACGCTCTCCTGCACTCTTCATTGAACCAGGGTTGATCCCATTTTGCACGGTGGTAGTGCCACATAATGGAGTTTTAAGAGCTTCATACAAAACAATCATTCCCAATAATACCATGTCATTCATCCAGATTTAATACTTTATTTTTAATGTGAATGACAAACTGGCTTTTCTGTGGCAACATCTTAAGCTCATGTTTTGGAATACACTTCCAGTTAGAGATGGCTTTTGCGTCTATGACCAGCAAGTAAAGGAATAACACATCCTGCACGCCCAGCCGTAGGCAGGGTGCGCAGGGATCAGCTGACATCATCTGAGTCACACGCCTGACACTGATTATGTCACTGAAATTTCATCCCGGTGGAAATGTAAAAGTTATAATATTTATTATATCAGGTGGTCACTTCTGAGATGTGATTCATTTTTGTGGCTCGTTGAGGTAAACTTTTAGCTTGTTGGAATAGGTATCTGGTGGAAAAATGGCTGCACAAATTCATTTTCTAGCCAACGGCAACCAGCTTTAGTACTCCTTCTCATTTGTCCATGAAGCTATTCACGATCAAAGTGAAAAAATATCTTCAACTTCTAATTATCTTTAATTGCCCTTGCTGGTTTTCCTTGGGGCTAGGTTATATGTAATTTATTGTGGTTATCTAGCTATCAACCAGCGGATGTCCCTCTGAATCAGTGACTTTTGGGTTCAAGGGGCATAGGCACAAAAACATAGGGTGAGTCTGATGCAGTACCAAGGGAATGCTACACCATCAGAGATCTGATTTATAGATGAAACACTAACTGAGGCTGTCTTTGTTATTCCAAAGGTTAAAAACAAATGTTCTATGGCACTTTTTTGAGAGAAAGTGGAAGAGTTTCTCAATATGTCCTGACCCATATTAATCCCTAGATTATCATTAACTAGAAATTATCTGGTCAGTATTTCATCACCTTTATTTTTAGGTTCATGTGTGCAGTTTGCTTCTGTGCAACTTCTGTCCCATTAAACAGAACACTTCAAATGTGACTAGTAAATGTGAGACTTCCTTTTCTTTCTGATTCATCTCATCATACGTATTTTAATGTCATTAATGTGATTAATTTTTGAATCTAGCATCTGACAATATTGCGGGAACTGTGGACTCTTGGATTCAGTTCAGGGTTGCTATGAGTTTGAAAATCCGAGTGGCTCTTGGAATGCTGCAATTCCTTTCACTAATTTCAGCGGGTTGGTGGGGGGTGCAGCAGATGCCAGAAAGAATGACTGTCAGCCACAGTTTTAGTTCACTCTTACTCTGTTAGAAAGTGTTTGTGTAAGGGTAGAGGCAAGGAGAAGCTTAGAGAGTGAACTGCTGCTACATATCAAAGCTGTAGCCATGGACACTATGTGGGCCCTAGCTACGCCTGTCAAATCAAGTTTATTGTCATTTAATTATATATAAAAATGTGTATAGAAACAAGACAGCATTTCTCTGAATCAGGGTGTAAAGCACAGTAGTGCACATAACACACAATAAACTGTGAAAGTAGGGATAAAATCTAGAGATGAATCACATACAAATAACAAACTAAAGTGCATTAATATTAAAAATTGTACTGGAACAGATTAACCAGTGATGCTTCAAATATGATGTGGCAAGGAGTTCAGAACCATGGTGGCCTGGGGGAAGAAACCATCTCATCTTGATTATTCTTGTTTTTATGCACCGTAATCTCCAGCCTGATGATAGACAGTGAGAGAGGATGCTGGCTGGATGTGTGGGATCCTTAATAATGCCTTGTGTATGCAGTGCTCCTGATAAATGTCCCCATTGGATGATAGGGAGACCCCTATGATCCTCTTAGCTGTTCTCACAGTCTTTTGGAGGGACTTCTGGTCTGATGTTGTCTAAAGGGAACAGTCCTTGCTCCAATCCTTCTCTGGTATGACTCTGTAACTCTTTCTCCATTACGTCAATGATTGCATTGATGCTGTTTCTTGCATCCATGATGGAAGAATCTGCAGATGCTGGATATCCAGGCAACACACCCCTCTTGTTTATTTTCCCTTGTTTTGTTCCTGTAATGTTTGATAAACAATTTCAAGCAATAAGTCTCATTCTTGACTTCTGAAGAACTTCAGATTAAAAACATCAGTATCCAACAATTTTAACATAGTCAAACAGTTGGAAGGATTAAAGGACTGAGAAGAATCCCAGACTAGTTGGAAACTTTTGGCACACACATTTAAAATGAGGTAAGATCCTCCTCCATGTTTTCTAAATTGCCCAAGAATTTGCCTAGTTCCTGCTTCAATACACATATAACGGAAGTTTAAGAGTGAAGGAAAACTCTATTATGCGTTGCTATTCTGCAAAAAAAATCAGACCAGCACTAAATTAAAATAATGCTCAAATTAAATTCGTACAAACCAGTGGAGCACCTAAGAAATCTTCTGATTGTAATCTTGTGCTTAAAAAAATTTAGATTAGAACACAAGAAATCGGAGCAGGAGTAGGACATCTGCCCATCAAGCCAGATCATGGCTGATCTGACCTCGGACTGATCACCTACCTGCCTTTTCTCCATCTTTAACTCCCCTACTATGCAAATATCTATCCCACTTTGTCTTAAATATACTTACTGAGGTGGCCTCCACTACTTCATTGGGCAGAGAATTCCAGAGATTCACCGCCCTCTGAGAAAAGCAGTTCCTCCTCAACTTCATCCTAAAGCTACTCCCGCGAATCTTGAGGTTATGTCCCCTAGTTCTAGTTTCACACACCAGTGGAAACAACTTTCCTGCCTTTATCTTATCTATCCCTTTCATAATTTTATATGTTTCTATAAGATCTCCTCTCAATCTTTTAAACTCCGGTTAGTACTGTCCCAGGTGATTCAATCTCTCCTTGTATTCTAACCCTCTCATCTCTGGAATCAGCCTGGTGAACCTCCTCTGCATCGCCTCCAAAGACAGTATGTCCTTCCTCAAGTAAGGAGACCAGAACTGACTGCACACAGTACTCCAGATGCGGTCTCACCAGTACCCTGTACAATTGCAGCATAACCTCTCTGCTCTTATGTTCAGTCCCTCTAGCAATGAAGGCCAACATTCCATTTGCCTTCTTGATAGCCTGCTGCACCTGCAAACCAACCTTTATGATTCATGCACAAGCACTCCTAAGTCCCTCTGCACGGCAGTATGTTGCAATTTTTTACCATCTAAATAATAATCTGCTCTTGCATTTTTCCTTCCAAAGTGGATGTTCTTGCATTTATCAACATTTTACTCCATCTCCCAGACCTTGGCCCACTCACTTAACCCATCTATTATCTCTCTGCAGACTCTATTTTCTGCATAATTTGCTTTTCTACTCAATTTAACGTCATCAACAAACTTAGATACACTACATTTGGTCCCCTCTTCCAGATTGTTAATGTATATTCTGAACAGTTGTAGGCCCACCACCGACCTCTGTAGCACACCACTCACTACAGACTGCCAACCAGAGAAATACCATGTATCCCAACTCTCTGCTTTCTCTTGGTTAACCAATCCTCTAACCATGCTAATACTTCACCCCAACTCTATTCATCCTTAACTTATCGAACACCTTCAAGATTGCTTGAACAATGCTGTTCAAGGTTGCAATTCAGAGAGGAAAACATTGTCATTTGCAAACCAATAAAATTCTGATTGTCATCCAGAGAAATTCCAATTATAATCCTATGAAATGCCAACTGCAATCCTACAGTACTCCAATTCTAATCCTAAAGCAGTATTTTGATTATAATCCTCAAAAGATAATTCTGATCGCAATACTATGACATTTCATTTGCAAACAAATAGCATTTTGACACAATCTAGCAGTATTTCGATCATTGTCCAAGTGATAAAAAGTATGCACAAATTAACTGTGAAATAAGCCAATGGCCAAAACCATGGAACTTGCTACTGAAAAAGTGGGAAACTGAATCTCCAGTTATGCATGAACAGATTTGTGTTCTTACCTGAAAAAGGTATTTCCATTTGATGAGAATAATGTAAAAATACTGATAAAATTTACCATCAATGTTGAGTCTATTAAGAAGGCACGTGACAAGATACAGACAAAATGCGAAGGAGTTGAGCAATTTTTTCGCAGTTAAAGACATGAGCATGTGGTCAGTTTGAACAATTGAAAACGCTTGCTGAACAATTGGGAAAGGAGAGGGAAACATGTAGTAAACTACAAAAATAGTAAGTTTTATATTAACGTAACAAGTGAAAAAACATGTTAAGTGTACATGTTCTTTTCTCGCTGCTGCCATCAGGTAGGAGGTACAAGTGCCTTAAGACTTGCAACACCAGGTTCAAAAATAGTTACTATCCCTCAACTATCAGGCTCCTGAACAAAAGTGGATAACTACACTCATTTAAGGACTCTTTTATCTTCATGCTCTTTATTTATTGCTATTCATTAATTATCGCATTTGTACAGTTTGTTTACTGTTTACAGGTCCTGATGTTTAGAGTTTACAGATCCTGTTTACAGGTACCATTCTATAAATTTGCTAAGTATTCCTGCAGAAAAAGAATCTCAAGGTTGATATAGTGATACGTATGTTCTCCGATAATAAATTTTACTTTGAACTTTGAACCAAGTCGAAGTGCATTGTACATAGCTTCAAAGCAAACTGAAATAGTATCAGAAAACTCGCAGGGATCTCAAATGGGTGGTCCTGCCAGTGACACTTCTCCTTGGGAAACACCCCCTACGTTGGGCTGTCCTCTGAGACAGTGCCACCATTCAAACTCCGAGGAATTATGGCATGACATGACATGGACTCTACAGTGACCTCTAGTGATTCATCTGAGGATGACAGTGATGAAACAACAGAATTGGCATTTATGTCATGGCTACTCCAAAAAAGACCAAGGAAGTGAAGACATCAGGACTGGAGATGGAACCTATGAAAGGAGAGAAATGGTGCTACACTAACGACCTGAACTGGAAAAGATTGATAAATGGTGTTCCAAAGAAATTCCACATCCTAAACATAGAACGGGAGTGAAGTTGGTGTTCCATATAGCGAGCAAGTCACTAAACGAGTGGAACAGAATATGAGAATCTGAATAAGATCAGTACAGGTGGGTCAGTTACCTGTTGATCAACAGCCACTGACCATGGGTCAACAGGCACAGTTGTTGCCGGTGAGTCAGCAGGAGAAGTGGGACCAGGATTCACCATGTACACGCAACAATTTCAGTCTGAGATACACTTCCAAGGCCAATTCCTTAAAACAAAATGTCACTTTTGTGGTAAGAAAGATTAGTGGACTGGAAGTTGTTTGTGTAGGAAACAAGGTGGACAACCGAAGTAAGCTCAACAAGTTCAATCCCTGCCTCACAAATTGCAACGTGCAGTGCTGGGTGTAATGGACATACTGTTGAATTCAAAACACAACTAACCCCTTCCATGCAGCCCTAGTTTTTCTTGATAGAGCAAAAACCACTCGGCTGATTGGAAATGAGGTCAATCCAGTAAGATGGTGACACGCTCGATCACAGAGGCGTCTCTGGATCCAAACAAAGGTGGAAGTACTTGTTTATTGCATTGTTTGTGTGATTGCTGGACACTGCTGGATATTGAGAACATCAAGTGCTGCAGGCCTGTCCTGCTGGCGAGGTGTTCAATGACGGTGGAGTTGACCATGTCTTGCCAGCAGCTACATCAGAGAGGAGGCAGTGCGTAGTCCAACAAACAGTGCAAATAATTGTTTTGGGCATTTGATTGCAAGACCCTGTTGGACATTGGTAATGTTGAATACAGCAAATCCTGTTCACTGGTTCAATGGTGAGACCGATGTCGTGGGGGTGGGGTTGGAGCCGCACAGATCAAGTCCCCGTGCTGCAGGATGGCCCACTACAGTCGCCCAGGAAAGGAGACGCTGGAGCAGGTGTTGGAGTGAGATGGTGGCCGTGCTGGGTTGGGGCTGGCTCTGCCGCTGGTGCTGCTCTCTAGTGGTCGCTCCGTGGAAGACAAGTTGGATTGCGTTAGTCTGCAGCTAAATCATGCATGACCAAGACTGCTGCACTTGGGCTACGTACAGTTTTTTTTTACTATGTTTTCTACTATCGTATCTATGTGTGCCGTGTGTGATTGTTGGGACTGTGTTTTGCATCTTGGCCCTGGAGGAACACTGTTTCGTTCGGCTGTATCCATGTGTATTGTTGAATGGCAATTAAACTTGATCTCCTTCAGCCCCCATCGCCTATTTTTGTCCTACATTCCCTTCCTGGTTTCACCCCCTACCACCCACACACTTCATGCACCAGGTTCCCTCCCCTATCTGGTTCCATCTGCCTTTCCTCTCTCCCCTCGTGGGTCCCATTATCACCTTACTTATTTATCAGATTCCAGCTCAGTGTTCCAGCATATCACCCTCTAACAGCTGTCTCCATCTTCACGCTCCCCCCTCCCCTCTGCTCCATCTGCCCTTTTTTTTGGTCGCTTCCACCTATTATCCACCTGCTTTTCTTCAAACTGCAACCCCCTCCCTCACCTTTCCTGTGTCCTGGGTCAAGCAATCACTTTCTGGTCCCTGCCTCACCCCTCTCTCTCACTTCATTGTGCTGCCTGTTATCCTGCTCCACTCCGTCACGAAGCAGCATCTCGACCAAAAACGTCGACAATTCCTTTCTCCCCTCTAAGAGCTGCTTGCCCTGCTGAGTCCCTCCAGCATTGATTGATTCCGGCATACTTTGTCTCTTGTGTCTCCTGCCGAAATTTGAATTTGCCAAAAAAAAACACAGTAAGCTGTGGACAGAATAGGTTAGGTGCCACTGAAGGAGTGAGGGGTAACCTTTGAGAGAAAGATATAACCTGGCTGTGATTCTTGCACAAGGAGAACGGCCACTGACTGGGATGAAGTGCAACTGGTTTCATTGCCTGATAGAAATTAATTCCTTCTGCTAACAAGCAAATACAAGGAAAACAATTAGGCACTGTAAAATATAGCTATACACATTGTTTTAGTACTGCCTTTGGACATCAGCGGAGTGAACCACTCAGTGCATTAATTATAGGATTAGCACAATATGTATTTTTTACTTATATGAAATAGTCCCTGTGGAGTTGGATGGCTTAGGGCAATAACTTATCAAATTATTTTTGCCTTGAATTTTAAAAGAAAGGGAAATGAAAATCATCACCTTAACCAAAATTACAACAAGCTATTAGATGTTTATTTCCTTTTAATTTAAGGTATGTCAAACATATGGCTCTTAACATTGAGTTCTTTTCATGATGTCCATTTCTCTATCCCCGTCTGCCTGTAGGTGGCTTCACTGCACAAGGAATCAGCCCCAGTACTGGGGAACATTGCATCAGGACTGATCATTGATCACTTTGCTGCCTCTCAGTTGTACTCATCAATTTGAGACTTTTCAGAATGTTTGAAGTCCAGTGACAAGATAGGCAGGTGGCAGGAGACCTTTTCTTTCTTTTTGATCTCCTCACTTTCTCCAGCAAGGCTATTAATCATCATAATCAGAAAAGCAATAGCTACAATAACTAGCAATTAACTTCACATCTATGCTCTGTTTGATAGGCTACTTTTCAGATAATTGTCTTATCCAATTATCTGGACTGGACACACAGCTCTAAGTGAAGCTGGTGCTAATTGGCAATTGTGTAATTAAGGCTCTTGCTCATACTTTGGCAAACTTAATAGCCTCAGAAGAAACAACTTAATTAAAAGGGAAAGGTCTCAAGGTAAAATCCTGTTCAGGGTTTTAAATCTTAATTAGACTATATTTTAGCTGCTGCTTTAATGGCATGGCTATGTCAGTTAGTGCAAGAATTGCTTCTGGTAACCTTTTATGTACCAGAACCTTCAAAAAGACTTGGATAGGTGTTTGTGCTGCAAGGTGTGCTGTTTCTGGCAACTCGTGTGAATGTGTCATTGAACACCGATTACAATGTGACTCCTGGGCCACGTTGAGATGCTGTATTCAAAGTAAGGCGATGAGAAATGTGCAGAGGAGAGAACTGGTGGAAAGTGGCAGCCCTGTTTTGTAGGGAGAAACATAGGTCAATGGGTTGGCCTCTTTACTGAAAAACAATGCAAGGCACAGAGAGCATCACCAAAAGGAAATAAACCATGGGTGTGGAGCATTAGATAAATTGGGGGAGGTTAGAGTTTGAGTGAAAACTGAAAGTTGTATTTTTAGCACTGATCAGATGAAAACTAATTGATTTGATCAGTTATCACTATATTTTCAAATTCTTCAACTCAGTAAAAGTAGTCGGGCTTGTGTGTGTTTGACCCGGCTCTCCCTCACCACTGACACCATTCTCATGAGTGAACTTGTTTCTGGGTCTAGAAGTCCTCCGATTCTGGCTGCCATAGTTGTGTTACCAGTTGGCAGTGTATTCTATTTAATCTCCTCTGCTTTGCAAAACACCTGCAGGAGGCTGTCAATAAAGCAGTGCACCTTTTTTCTGAGAACTAATCTGGGTTAACAATCCCATTATCTTATAATAATTGCATACTGTTGGCTTTCAGGCCTTATATAATTTGTGGGGCACTGCCTGTAGTCTGTGACTTTTGTTTTGTGCTTCTTACACATAAGATGTCATAGTATAGGTTAAAAGTGCTGCTGTTAAGTGTGGACTTGTAAGTACAATTCAATGTATTTAGTTAATTTTAGCAAACACTGATATTTGTGTGTTATACAATAGTGGTAAAACAGCATTGTTTACAGAGGGATGGTCACTTTATAGAAAATATACTATTAGAAATACAAATCAGGATTTTGGCTTAATGACTTCTCCAATGCAACCATAATGACAGACATATTGCATTTAAATTCATGTTTTGATTAAAATGTTAGCATCAGCTTTACTATGAGTTTATTTTTCTGCAGTTTTGAATCCATCTGCCATTTTTCTAACGTGGTTTTATGTTTTAACCATGTTCATTTTGGATGACTGTTTTCATTTATATGAAATAATTCTGTCAAATTCACTAACTTTTTATTTGAGTAGATTTCTTGTTCAATAATGGACTTGAATGCATCAAGTAGGAAAATTTCTGGTTCAGTTTACAATAGTTACAGACTTCCTTTAATGATAATAATGAAAATGTTCCATAATTGGCTTCTTTCTCACACTGCAAGGAGGACAAAATCAACTTGACTATTAAGAATTGGAGAAATATCTATTTATTGCTGCACATATGCCTGAACTGTACATAAGTCTGTGGTGAATGGTGGCAGGAAAGGCCCAGCCATCCATATTACTGAAATCCAGCACTTTTATTCAGTATTCTAAATGTGTGTGTGTATTACAAAAAGTCACCAAGTCCCAATTGGCACAATTGTAACAAATTGGTGATTTAATCTCTAATGAATAATTCAACAAGCCTCACAAATGGATGTAAAAATGAGAGATACATGCCTATAAGGATAAATGCCAATCATCCAGCTCCCATATGGGGTGCTTTTCCTAATATCCAGCTGACGACTGACTGAAATTGTCCAATGTTTCACAATCTCCTGATGTTTAGAGCTGAATTCTTGCCAGTTTGCCATATGTTGAAAGTATAACATGTAATATGATGCAGGCCAGTAGAATTTTTGATTAAAATTAGAATGAGGAATTGGTAGCAATTAATAATCCCAAATTGGGAAAATATAATGTTAAAGAAACCACTCGGGTTTTCCTTTCCTCCAAAGCAGTGTGTGTGATGGCACAAAGTCAAATAAGTAACTCCTAGTCTATACCTAACTGAATTCTGATTTCTGTGAAATAGTAAGAACTACTATGCGTGTGGGTTTGAATAGAAACCTCAGGCACTGTTTGAAAGTGAGAAAACAGTAATTTTTATCTCTGTTCACCATGCATTGAATCCATTGGCCTCCTGATGTCACCATAGGAGGCTGATTCAGATGCATTAATGATGCTTTCACTCAGGTAATTAGCCGTAGCTGCCTAAATATGGGGACCGTTAAAGATGAACCACAAGCTTGGGGACAATAACTTGTTTATCTGTATCAAGAGTACAGGTTATTGACACATCCAGAGGCATAATGGGGTAATGGATCTTGGGCCTTAACACTTACAAGAGTTTAATCTTCTAGTTGTTTACATTCAGTTCCCTGAGTCTGGTGTTTGCTTCCCAGGATCTGGGTGTGTGTTGGCCTCCTTGCTTTACCTGTTCTTACGGGCCGAGTTACACATTTGTAGCAACGGAGAAGGCTGAAGTCTGGCAGATTGGAGTGGGAAGAAGAGTTGAAATAACTTCTCACTTCCACCACTGACTTCTTTGTCCTTGGCCTTCTCCATTGTTACAGTGAGGCCAAATGCAAACTGGAAGAAGGAAGTCTCGTATTCCACTTGGGTTGTTTATAATCCAATGGTACCAATATTGAATATTTCAATTTCAGGTCATCCACACCTGCAGCGTCCTACTCCCACACACTCACCGTTCTCCCTAGGTTTTGTCTCTTTTCCAACTCCTCCCCCCAACCTGATTCCACCTTTCACCTACTAGCCTCTGACCCACCCTTCCCTCCTACTTCTGTCTGATGACAATCTTGAGTCTTTCTCAGAGCTGAGGCAGGGTCACAATCTGAAACATTGATTAACTCTTTACCTCCACAGATTTTATTGACCTGTTAAGTTTTGTTTCTTGTCCTTGGTTTGTTCCATCTCTTTCAAAGAGCTGCTGGTTTATTGGTTAATTTCCCAATTTCTGTCTCAACTCTAATATTGAGTTAATTCACATAAAAATGTTTTTTATTTTTGTTTTGGATTATTTACCTGTAATGCACTATAGGGTTTTACTTCTAATGTAATGGCCTCTCTGTAATGTTCACTGCTAATGTAACAGTTTCTCTGTAGCAGCAGTATTTGGGTTATGACTAGAGATAACAGAGGCATTGGAATGTGCGCCATCCAATGAGAGGGGTGTTCTTGTGGGGCTGGGAGCAGGGATTTCATGGTCTTTGGTCGGTGAGAGATGAAGAGAGAAGACGTGAGTCGAGAGAGTTGGTAGACTGCCGGACAGATTAAAATGGGCCCTTTTTATTTTTTGACTAACCCTAGAGTCAGATTAAGATCTATGAAGTTCAATTGTTTATTTGCAAATTGTGTACCGTCTGATATTTTGCAATTTGTAACTTGGCAACACCATGTTTTTTCATTTTTTAGAATCTTTTTATTGGTACAAAATCTTCTACAGCTATAAAATGATACAAAACTTCAACAAATTAATATATACAATTAATAAAGCTGAAGAAAATAAAAGCTGATTGTAAAATGATAAAAATGAAAAAAATGAAAAAAATATATAAGAAAAAGGGGGGGAAAAAGAACTCCATCTAACTGAGGAGTTATAACATCTAACTCCATCTAACATCCCTGTCCCTGCAAAAAAAAAAAGCCCCATCTTCTCTCAAAATCGAATTGGGGATCAAAAGTTCTACTTCTAATTTTTTCCAAACTGAGACAAAATTACTTGAAAAAACCATTCAATTAATGTAGGGACAGAGGTATCTTTCCATTTTAATAAAATAGCCCGTCTTGGCAATAATGTAACAAATGCAATTACATGTTGATCTGAAGATGAAATGCCCTGAATATGATACGGAACTATTCCAAATAGAACAGTCAATCAGTCAATAGAACAGTTGTAAATTTTCAGAACTTCAGAAATTGTAGAAAATAAAGATTTCCAAAACAATTTTAATGAAGAACATGACCAGAACATATGCTACAAAGTAGCTACTTCAGTTTTACACCTATCGCAGTAGTTGTCTATACTAGGAAATATTTCGGATAGTCTCTCCTTTGTTTAAATAATGACAGTGAACAATTTTAAACTGAATTAAACAGTGATTGGTGCACATCAAAGAAGAATTTACCTTTTTCAAACCTCGCAACCAATCTTCATTAACAAAGGTCATATTAAGTTCTCTCTCCCAATCTTTAGTGAGAGGTTCTCTTTTTGTAACAGAAATAAATTATAAATTCCACCAATGGAACCTCTCACTAAAGGATTCAACTTCAAAATGGTATCCAACAAATCAGACTCTTGCAAATAAAAAAACAGATAAATATTGTTGTAAAATAAAAAAAGTCTAACCTGAAGATATTGCAGAAAGTATGAGCGAGTATAGTGTATGAGCGAGAGAATATTTGTTAATTAACTCTTCAAAAGTCATCAATCGACCATCATAAAATAAATCTGTAAAAGAATGGATCCCTTTATTTCTCCATAGGAGAAAAATGAGATCGGTTATTGAAGGTTTAAATAAAGTTTTGATACATTAAAAAAAAAACTAGATGACTTAAGTTTTTAAAATAATTGCGAAATGGAAACCAAATCCGTAAGGACTGTTTAATAATAGGGTAAAGATTTAAATCAGGAATTTTAGAGAGTTGTAAAGGTAATGGAGCTCCTAATATTGAAATTAAATGAAATTGTTTAACAGCTTTTAATTCCAAATCAACCCATAGTGGTTTTTGGCTCTTATCAAGCCAATAAAACAATTGTCTGATATTAACAGCCTCAATAATAGTCTTAAATTAGGAAGTGCAAGTCCACCATCTTTTTTAGATTTTTGTAAATGATACTTATTACTTCTTGGTCTCTTATTGTTCCAAATAAATAATGAAATAAGAGTCAGTTTGATCAAAAAAATTTTTAGTTTAAAAAAAAATAGGTATTTTTGAAAATATATAAAAATCTAGAAAAAAGATTCTAGTTCATGAAGGGCTATATATCTAAAAAAAAAAGAGGACCTGAAATTATTAGTAATAACCATGGCAATAAGATTCTTATAAATCATTTGAATCCACGTATTGAAATTTACCAAAACCAAATTTTTCTAATACTTTAAACAAATATGGCCACTCAACTCTATCAAGTGCCGTTTCTGCGTTGAGAGAGATAACACATTAAGGTTGCTTAGATAATGGTGAAGATATAATGTTCCCCAATCTCTGAACATTGGAGAAAGAGAAACGACCTTTAATAAAGTCCATTTGATCCATAGAGATGACTTTAGTTAAAATATTTTCCAAGCGGTTAGCCGTTATCTCAGAATCCACATCCACATTTAATCACATTTGCATCCACATTTAATCACAAAATAGGTCTATATGATGAACATTCAGTAGGATCTTTATCTTTCTTAAAGAAATGGATGCTTCATTTTTTTTAAAGAAAAAGGTATACTTCCCCTTCTCAAAGGATTCATGAAATATTTCCAAAAGATACGGAGAAAGTAATCTTTCAAATTTTTTCGTAAAATCCTACTGAATAACCATCAAGTCCAGGAGCTTTACCTGACTGCATTGATAAGATAGCTTTCTGAATTTCATGCTCACTTTCTCAGTTTGGCTGGGCCAGGGTTTATCTTGCTGGCTGAACCCAAGGGTTGCAATTGTGGGGGTATTGTTTGAGATTGATTCCGTTGGATGCTGTGTGATTGCCCTGAGCATTGAGTGTTTTAGTCTGTGCTGGAGTGGAGTGCTGGTGTGCTTCCATGGGTTTACCGGTAACTAATGTATGTGTGTTGAGTAGGGTGAATATTCGTACCCCAGATAAATTGTTAATTCGATTTTTAATTTTTTTTATTTTTTGAGTACTGTTTAAGCTGTTGGCAAAGTTGCAGTTGTAGCACGGAGTTTTGATAAAATGGCGGCCGCGGACCTTGTTGTAGTTCAGACTAGTGCTGACGTAATGGCAGTGGGACTGCCAACATCTGTCGGTGCCCCAGGTGAGGCAGGGCCATGGCATGTCCATACTGTCGGGGAAGAGAAGGTAGCAGAGTGGGCTGAGTCACAAGTCAAGTTTCCTGTAGCTGGGGGCGGAGACTTCAAAGATGGGGCTCTATCGTTTCTGAGGAGTGAGGGGAAGGAGTGGTCTGATTCAGAATGTCTAATTAGTGAAGAGTGAGAGTTCTGAGTTGGCATCAGCCCTTGCCTCTCTGGTGAATAAATGGCCCAGTGCACAGGCAGAGGGTCCCCACTGGAAGCTAAGAATATTCTCTGGAATAACGCCCACCCTGAGGGAGAAGAGGAGTATGAGACTTGGGCACAGCAGACCTCAGTTGTTAGATGAGTGGCAGTGCTCTGATGTGAAGAGACAGAGATCGGTTGAGAGTTTGAGGGGGTTGGCCGCTGACATGGTGAGAGCTGTGAAAGCACGCCAACCCTTAGCTAACATTGCCAATTATCTGGGTGCATTGGTTCAACAGAGAGCCCAATGGAGCTCATGACGCGGTTTCAAACATGCGTCGGGAGAAGGGTAGAAGCTTTCTGCTTTCATTTTTTGGCTAGAGAGTCAGCTAAAGTGCTTGCAGTGCAGAGGGGTCATTCAGGTGGCTGAGGTGGGTCAGTTAAGGATGAACCAAATAGTGAAAGGCGCCCAATTCCCAGGACGTGATTGCTTGGGGTCTCCAAAAGTCTTGAGATGCACCCCACTCCCACCTTTGAGCTGATCAGAAAGGTACGGGAAGAGGAGAACATGTCGGAGGCATGGGAGGGCTCCATCAGCAGGGTACAGTTCCTGGTAGTAGCCCCCGATGGTGAAGTGACCATGGATATCCCAACCTGGGGTATGGTCAGGGAGATTGTGGCAGAGCTGAGAACTGAGATGTCCTGGCTGTTAACAGTGGGTGTGGACCACCCCCCTCCCCGGTATGATAGGACTGGTAGAGAGGGGGACCCCCTAAGGGGATGGACTACATAGAGGGCTGTGGGTGGCCGAGGTTCTGTGAGAAGGGGGCCGACTGGTACTGTCTGTGATAACTGTGGTGAAGAGGGACACTTCAGGTGGCTGTGTGAGTGGTGGGAAGCCCCTTGGAGAAGGAACCCACGGGTACCTAAGCAGGGAGAGGTGTCGAGAAACTTGGAGGAGATTCAGTGAGGGAATGGCCGGGTGTCTCTGAGGGAACGTGTTACCAGCAATGTACCAAGGAACCCCCAAAAGCAAAAGCCCCTATTCCTGAAGGCTTAGTGGGAACATGCTCCAGTGTGTCGCTATGGACAGAGGGTATTCATGCTCGATACTGGATTTCAGGTCTGATTGTTGCACCATTCATTTTATAACTGATATCTGAAGCACTTACCATTGACACCATTCAGAGATCTGGGGTCTTAGTTTTGGTGATTGTCCATACAACAGTTATTTGTCAGTGAAGTTGTTTTCGGAGGCCAATGTGGGACTGTCTGAGATCCTTGATACATTGGTGCTGGTTTGTCCACACCCTGTTGAGAAGGGCAGCATTTCAATTCTGGTGGGGACAAACACCCCTCTTGTGAGGAGGCTCCTGGGGGACTGCAAGGAGAAGGCTGCAGAGAGCTTTCTGGGAACATTGTCCGTGCACCTGGTGTTTCGAGTTGCTTTTGAGGAAGTGCATGGCTGCATTGGGCCAGATAACGAATTTAGACATGGGACTGTGTGGTTCACCCAGTTGAAGCCAATGGCAGTAAGGCACAGGCAAGTAGTGAGAGTGATAGGGACGCTCAAATTTCATGGAGTGCCTGAGAGTGAAGCCCTCTTAGTGGATGCTTCAGAAGACCATGAGAGGGAGTCAGGCTTACCTGCTGGGGTACTGTTGAGGCCTGAACTGCAAAAGCCTTCGGTTGTACAGGCGAGCAGGATGGCAGTGATTGTCAGGAGCACTACGAAGAGGGAGGTCACCTTCAAGTGAGGGAAGCCACCTGCGCATCTTTTCCCAGTGACGGTAATATCTAGCCTCCTGTGAGAAAAGCCGGGGAGAAACTATTGGACAAAGGAGGAAAGTTGACCACTGAGTTATTCAACTGCAGGGGCTCCCCGGTTCCTGTGGGTTAGAAGAGGAAGTTAGTAGAGAAGATGTTGAAGTTGGATGTTGACTTTTCCACTGAGTTTCATGTGGATTGTTTCAAGAGCATTCGTCACACTATCCAGGTGACTGAGGATACCCCGTACAGAGGAAGGTCACGGAGACTGGCCCTTGCAGAAGTAGAGGACATTCTGCAACATTTGTACAAGTTAAAGGAAGCTGGGCTCATCACCGAGTCCTGAAGCCCCTATGCATCCCCAATAGTGGTGGCCCAAAAGAGGAATGGGAAGGTACGGATGTGTGTGGACGATAGGACTCTGACCAGTGTACGGTCCTGAGGATCGAAGACGCGCTGGTATGTCTGAGTGGTGAGAAGTGGTTCAGTGTGCTGGATTTGAGGAGTGAATATTACCAGATCCCCATGAGTGAGGCCAACAATGAGAAGAAGACATTTATTTGTCCCCTAGGATTCTTTCAGTTCGAAAGGATGCCCCAGGGCATATCAGGAGCCCTTGCAACCTTCCAGCGGGTCATGGAAAAAACGGTGGGGGGTATAAACTTGAGGTATTGGTGTATCTGGATGACATCATAGTGTTTGGATCCACCTTGGAAAAACATGAAGCGAGGCTGCTGAAGGTGCTGGGCTGCTTAAAAGCGGCAGGGTTAAAACTTCCCCTGGACAAGTGCCAGTTCTGCAAAGTGTCAGCTATGTTGGCCACATAATCTCATGGGTTGGAGTAGCTATGTAACTGGCTAAGATAGAGGCAGTTACCTCTTGGCCAAGACCCCAGACTGTGAGCACTCTGCGCTCGTTCTTCGGGTTCTGTGGTTACTATCGGAGATTTGTGAAGTGCTATGCAAAAGTGAGTCACCTATTGAATCAACTTCTGTGTGCTTACTCTCTCTTGAGGGAGAAAAGGACAAGAGAGTGGAGAGTATCTTAGCCCATTGGAGCCCTTTGGACAGAAGTGGGATGCAAAGTGTGAAGAGGCCTTTCAGTTGTTGAAGGAGCTGCTGACCCTGGTGCCAGGTCACAACACCTCCGGACCAACCTTGGCATTGCCAGCTGGTTCTGCCAGAGAAGTATTAGAGGATTGTGTTGAAGTCAATTCATGATGATTCTGGACATTCGGGGGTTTGAAAAGACCTATGGATTTCTTGAGACTGGCTTTACTGGCCCTGGATGAAGTCGGAGAATACTGCAGGTTGTACATGGCGGAAGACACTGCCTACGCGGGCAGCTCCCTTGTCCCACTTGCAGAGTGTGGGGCCTCTGGACCTGGTGCGTATGGATTTCCTGTCAATAGAACCTGATGCCAGCAACACAGTGAATGTCTTGGTCAGCACAGATCACTACACCAGATATCCACAGGCTTGTCCTACCAAGGACCAGAGGCTGTCCACGGTGGCCAAAGTGTTCTGGGAGAAGTACTTCATTTATTTTGGCTGTCCCAGGTGGGTGCATAGTGACTAGGGACAGGATTTCAAGGTCAGGCTCATCCATGAGTTACTGGGCATGCTTGAAGTTGAGGACCATGCCCTATCATCCGCAGGGTGATCCCCAGCCCAAGAGGTTTAACCAGACCTTGCTTGACATGCTCGGAACCTTGGAAATCGGCAATAAGAGCAGGTGGAGTCAACATATTGGACATCTAGTCCACAGTTACAACTGCACCCGAAATGAAGCAACCGGGTACTCGTCATACTATCTGACGTTTGGGTGTGAGGCGAGGTTGCCCATTGAGCTTTGTTTTGGGACTGATAAATGTGACTTACCACTAAAGACTTGTCTGAAGAATATGTCTGACATAAGAAGATTGCTGAAAGGGGCTTCTGAATTAGCTGGGGTTGTGGCTGCCAAGCAGAATCAAGGAAATTAGAGGAGGCGTGATCAAAAGGTGAGGGTCTCTCAGCCCCTGCTGGGAGACCAGGTCCTCATAAGGAAGTTGGGGCTACCTGGGAACTGTAAATCAGCTGACTGCTGGCCAGCTAAGACCTATGTAGTGGAGAGTCAAATGCTAAACCTACCATTTTTCCAGGTGAAACCAGAGGTTGGGAATGGGTCTGTTGAGATTCTTAATTGGAACCAACTGCTGCCCCGGGACAAGAGGTGCAGGTAGATTTGGAGACTACACCTAATAAGAGGACTCTGCGGAAATGCGGGGCGACTGCAGGGCCCATAGCAGGAGAGGTTAGGCCAGCCCCCACCCCTGAGAGGGATACTGATTCGGAGGATGAGGACGTGGATGTGTGGTATATGCTGCCTTTTGCGAACTCCCGATTGATTGAGGAAAAGACTTCCAGCCCTTCTCCCACCGAGTCAGGTGGGGTGCTATCTGTGGACCACCTGGGTTGCAGTGGGACCCTGCAAGAGATGAATCGAGGCTTGGCCATGGAACGAGTTTGAGTGGCAGGAAGGAATGAGTGATAGTCTGGGGGGAGGGGCCTCACCAGGTAGACCTGAAGTATCCCCAGTAGTGTCTGAACCCGGAGAGTTAAGGGAGGGGGAATGGAGGTCTCAGAATTAAGAGACCACTAGATAGGCCGGCCTACGTAGCACCAGGGAAACAGTGTGACCCCTACCGTTATTAGATTAGATTCAACTTTATTGTCATTGTGCCGAGTACAGATACCAAGCCAAATGAAATGCAGTTAGCATCTAACCAGAAATGCAAAGAATAGTGTTATTTACAAAATAACTGCCAATAAATGTAAGTGCTACAGCACACAAATATAGAAGTACTGAGATAGTACAATATGGGTGCAATACTGCTTAGCGCTGTGATGTGAGGTTCAGCAGGGTCTCAGCCTCAGGGAAGAAGCTCTTCCTGTGCCTGCTGGTGCAGGAGTAGAGGCTCCTGTAGCGCTTACCAGATGGGAGGAGAGTAAAAAGTCCATGGTTAGGGTGAGATGCATCTTTGATAATGCTTTTCACCCTGCCCAGGCAGCATTTATGGTAAATGTTCTAAATGGTGGGCAATTGGGTGCTGATAATCTGCCAGGCAGTTTTCACCACCCGCTGGAGTGCTTTGCAGTCCAATAAGGGACAATTGCCATACCACACTGAGATGCAGTTGGTGAGTATGCTCTCAATGGTACAGCAGTAGAAGTCCATCAGTATCCTGGGACAGCTTTCTTGATGCTCCACAGGAAATAAAGGTGCTGTTGCACCTTTTTGATCAGGATGGAGGAGTTCAGGGACCAGGTAAGATCCTTGGAAATGTGGACACCAAGGAATTTGAAGCTTGATACATGCTCCATTGATGAAGATGGGGACCTGAGTGTGGCTCCTAGAATGCCTGAAGTCCACAATGATCTCCTTGGTCTTCTGGGTGTTAAGGGCTGGGTTGTTGTTGGCACACCATGTGGCCCGGTGCTGGACCTTGTTCTTGTAGGCCATCTTGTCATCTCCTCTGATCAGGCCAACTGTGGTGTCGTCTGTAAACTTGATTATGGAGTTTGGACCATGTACAGGAATGCAGTCATGGGTGAAAAGGGAGTACAGAAGAGGGCTCAGCACACAGCCTTGAGTGTTCAGGTTTGGGAGCTATGTCACTGCCTTTTACACCTGGGTCGGACTTTGTGCTTTGCAGGAAGGATTGGCAAATTATCTCAACATCATGAGGACATGACTAAATTTGGTGGGGAAGAGTATAAAACTGGTTCAATGCTCAGAGCAATCACACAGCATCCAATGGAATCAATGCCGGACGAGTCCCCACAATTGTAACCCTCGGGTTTGGCCAACATGCATTTGTCTAGGGGAAGATGGCCTCTGGCCCAGCCAAACTGAGAAATCTCATTTGTGTGGATGCTGTGTGATATTACTTTTACTTCCTCTTTACCATCCAGTAATATTTTAACTTGCCTAATGAATTGCTCTTTTTTATTCTCTTTAGTATTTAAGTATTTCAGTTGAACAGAGTTTCTTTTTGAGTTGGAGCTTTGCTTTTCTTATCCCTTCTAAACAAACTTGCTTCATCCGTTTTCCTTTGGCTGTGATGCAATGAAGTAAACTTTGATTTTGTCAATTTGATGATCGGAAAACTGGATTCTTTACCACTTCCGATTTTCCTCTGCCTTTAATTTGCATCACTGGGATGTGTAGATATACAGTATTTGATGCAAGGTAGCATCTAAATGCACCAAAATTGTATTTTGGACTCATTAATTTTCCAGCTCTCCTTTTTGCTGTCAGTTAGTCAAACAAATTGAAAGGCTCCTCGAATAATATTAGTTATCCTCATTATTGGAAATCAACAGCAATTTTGTGAAGGAAATATTATTCTCCTCCATAGATGTTGCCTGACTTACTGAGTTACTCCAGCATTGTTTTTGCTTAAGATTTCTAGCATTTGCAGAATCTCTTGTGTTAATTGTATGTAATACCCTGGTTAAGATTGAGTGCTATGCTGTGAGGTATTATATTTGGCTTTTTTTCTGTAAAGCAATGTGTCCTGCTGGTAGGAGTGTTTTGGCTTTGGCTAAAGCTAAGGAGTAATATTGTCCAATTTAGGAATGTTGTGTCAGCCAATTAGGATTGTGGGACATAGAGCAGGTTCTAGAGAGCTGGGTGGGAAGAGGTTTCTGAAGGCCAGGAATCTCGTTTGGGGTCCTTTTTGTGGGAGCTGCGGTGCAGGGTTCAAGAGAAGATGCCGCAGGGTGTCATTGGAAGGAGAGTCTCTGTTGCAAGAATTGTTTTATGCAAGTGGATGGCTCCATGGAGGAAAGGACAATACACCTGAGAGAGCTTGTTAGTTCGAGATTGTCTTCGAGGGAAATTCTGACTGTGGCAGGTGTGGCCAGCATGTGAGTAAAGTGATGCACCTCTGACTGCAGAAATGAGCTGAATGTGTATGTGCACATTGCACTGGTTTAACTGTAATGGGCCCTGTTATTTTTTTGTAACTGTAAATTTGGTAAAGGTACTTTATAATGTTATACTGGTGTACAGCCTGTAATTTCTGGGCTCAAATCAGGTTCCTTGAATCAGAATGTTCCGGTGTCCCTGGTTGGTTGAACCCCAAATTATACAGTACTGACACTAGACATATATTCCTTATGAAAGGTGGCCTTCTCACCATTGAGTCACATAGCTGTTAACACAGTTAGCTAACAAGTGTACGAGCCCCAGTGAGAGGGCTACATGTATTTAAAATGTTATTTGGTTTTTAAAAAAATATATTACAAATTATTTGCAAATACAGAATGCAAAACATTGGTATGTTACTATTCCTGGTATAAACTGTTTCATTCCATTTATAATTCAGTGGTATCACATAAGTACTCCCTTGCATATGTGCCTTGAGCAAACAGTGGGAAGGATTTTACATGGGTTTCAACCACTCCGTATGCATTTGGGACAGAACCATGCATTTACCCCATACAGTCTTGCAGTCTGGCTGGTACTACACTTGAACTGTTCAGAACAACCATGTCATTTTGATTTTCATTCTCAGCATTTACAATCATTTGAATTCCATTGTTAAGTTCTTCAAATAACTAAACCAACTATCACATTTATTTTGTAAATAAAATTGGTAAAATCAGTTGCTTTGTATTTATGGACATTTTCTGATATTATAATGAAATTTACCGTAAATTGATCCTACATGAAAATCTTGGGTTTGTTTACCAACAAACAATAGTAACTATAACAGTTGATTAAACTTCTATTGCTGTTGAATATAATTATCTTAATGCTCCCTGAAAGCAATCTTTTTATGATGCCACCGTTTTTTAATACCATTTATATTTGTGGTATTGTGACCAAAGCACAGCTGAAGATTGCAAGACTGGGTTTAAGCTCCAATAAACTGGCTGATGTTAGTTTTATGTTGGAACCTTTACATTTTGCTAACATAATGTAAATGCAGAAACCATTTCACATTTTAAAAAAAAGGCAACATAATTTGGATTGATAAGTATTTTCAGCCTAATAAATCATTTCTATCTTTATGGCTGATTGTGTAGAGCTGTTGCCTGCATTTAAACACATCCTTGAAAAATTCAGAGGGCTTGGTTAATTTTTATTCATAATAATAATTTACAAGAATAAAATTTACATTCATGGAAAAGGCATTGTGTAGTATTCAATTGCATTTCTTAAAACCAATAGTACCTTTTGCCTCATGTGGACCCTGGAAAGATGCACTACAACACCAATAGTGGGGCTTCCTCACCCAACCCAGTCCCTCTGTCCACTAGCAGAAAAGCCCTCTACTGTGGTCCTCCCCCACTGACCCCTTGCAGTGGCTGCACCAAGCTTCAGTGTATACACCTGCAGCCTGAAATGTGCCAGTCGGCAGTATTCCCCTGTAGCGGGGTTACCAACCCTAGGGTCCACAGACTCAGTTAGTGGTAGGGGTCTATGGCATTTTTATATTTAAAAATAAATAAATAAATAAATTGTGAATCCCTGTTGTACGGATATCTTAATGTGCTGGCAGGCCAGCAAATTTTGGGCAGACCGAAGGACATCTTTCACCAAGTTGATGATCTTCCAGCCTAATGTCCATCTCTCTGTATGCCTGGGAACAGCCTGTAGATCATAAAGTCCTGTGTCATGCTGCTACAGCTTGGGATGAACTGTGGCACAGGCCCTTGGACCTTCTCCGCACCCTAGTCACAAACCCACTCAGAGGTGAGTGACCATCTCATCCTTACTGCTGCCCTCTAGGGGGCAGCATGTAGTGAGTGATGTTCTAGGCACGCAGGAAGGAGAGCTGACTGAGAGTGCTCCTCACCAGCCAAGCAAAGTCTTGGTGCCTGTTGTTGGGATCCGGCGATGAGATGGTCTGCACAAGTCTGTTCAGTAAGTCAGTCCACTGAACACGGGTCTGGCCCATCCCTGAATCCTCCAACATCAAAATCACCACCAAGTCCTCCTCTGGCAGTGTCTACAGGATGCTTTGTGCTGATCATTGCTTGAGGGACACGGTCAAAAGTGTTGGTCTGGAAGAGCTTTTCCATGAAGGACAGGTGGTGCAGCAATGGGACCAGATCTATCCATCACAACACCAGGGACAGATAGAACAGCAGCATGTGGTGTTATTTGGTATGCACGCACTTTGATTCTATACACAGCTTCATGCAGCCCCACACAAAGGTGGTCATCAGAGTGAGGGGGACACTGGGTACTTTTTTCCCCTCGTTTAGGGACTGCATCATGTCCTAAGACTCGCTCTGCTGTGGAAGGCTCATGGGTGAATTTGAAGTTGGAGGAGCAGAGGATGGGTCACACCAAGTGGCCTTGAGAGCACTGCACACCTGATGAGCAGGTACTCCCCACAGTCCCACTTTCTGATTTATCATCCCAAGTTTCTCCAGCCAATCCTTGCAGCACACCTCCGTCCCTCCGAGCCGGAGGCCAGCACAGTCGGATCATCGGACCCAATGGTGAAAGGAGTGCAGATCACTCGGGTCAGTTGCCGAAGAGCATGGGGACCCTAATACCGACACAATCTAGTCACAGATGCTGAGCAATCTGAGAACCGACCTTGGATATGAGCAGAAGGTGACATCGTCCATGGACACGAGGGTTTTCACCTTGGTCTCTTCACTGCCTGGCAACATCGGTCCTCTTATGTTCCTGTCTTTCTTGATGGCTTCAACAAAGGGTTCTGAACAGCACACAAATAAGACGGGAGAGTGGGAAGCCCAGCCTGACTGCAGACAATGGGGAAACCATCTTGTTTCCTACCCATTGATTTGGACTTCTCTACAATATCTGTGTAGAGCGGCTGGATCCAATTCCTGATTCTCTCCAAAGCCCATTTTGAAGAGCACTTGTAAGTGTGATATCGTGTTACAGACCCTCTGGATCAAGATGACCAGGCAGGTATCCACCCACCAGTCCAGCGTGCAGGTGGTGGGATCCCTCAGCAATGAGAGGTTGTTGGGTACAGCACAGAATTGGTCCAGGTAGATCACCTGCTCCAGAGCAGACTTGACCTTGGACCACAAACATGAGAGAACAATTAGACCATTTGACCCATGGAGCTGCTCTGCCCAATCAATCATGGCTGATCCTTTTCTTCTCCTCTTCAGTCCCACTCCCCCAGCCCTCTCCCTTTGATCCTGTGGCCAATCAAGAAGCTATCAATTTCTGCCTTAAATACACCCAGCCACCTCACCTACACAGCTGCCTCTGGTAACAAATTCCACAACTTCATCACTCTGGCTTAAGAAATGTCTCCACATCTGTTTTAAATGGACGCCCCTCTATCCTGAGGCTGTGCCCTTTTGTCCTAGACTCCCCCACCATGGGAAATATCCTTTCCACATCTACTCTGTCTAGGCCTTTCAATATTCAAAAAGTTTCAATGAGATCTACCCCCCAAATTCCAGCAAGTACAGGCCCTGAGCCATCAAACATTCCTCGTATGATAACCCTTTCATTCCCAGAATCATCCTTGTGCTGGCATTAGAGGGGGTTCAGGGGATGTTCACATCTTTCCTTTGAAGAGCCCAAAACTGTTCATAATACTCAAGGTGAGGCCTCTCTAGTACCTTATAAAGACTCACCATCAGATCCATGCTTTTGGATTCTAGACCTCTTGAAATGAATGCTAACATTGTATTTGCCTTCCTCTCCACCTTCTGATCCTATGTCACATCTTTCTAATGATTTGATGC
Organism: Hypanus sabinus; assembly: GCF_030144855.1. NCBI lineage: Eukaryota > Metazoa > Chordata > Chondrichthyes > Myliobatiformes > Dasyatidae > Hypanus > Hypanus sabinus. The sequence goes on from NC_082711.1 coordinate 81,463,694, forward strand.
CACTCTTTACCAGCAGAGCCATGCCACCCTCTTTCCCAACCTTCCTAACCCTCCAACACAATGTGTAACCTTGGACATTCAGTTCCCAAGTACAACCATCCTTCAGCCACAATTCAGTAATGGCCACAACATCATAATGTACAATCTGTAAAAGTACAAGAAGATTATCCACTTTATTTTTTAAACTGCATGTATTATTCAGACAAAACACTTTGAGTACTGTATTTGCTACCCTTTTTGGATTCTGCATCCCTAAAGCACTGATGCACTGCCCTTGTTGGTGATGGCCTTGGGCAAGATTTTGTCATCTAAATTCGACAGCGAAATGGGTCTCCAATTTCCAATGTCCTATAATAATCCGTCCAATATCCTATAATTTAGCATCATAGTAGGTATGCACATTGCAGGCTGAAGGGTCTATTCCTGTGTTCTGCTGGTCTGTTCTACCCAGTTATTTTTTTTTTGTCCTCAATATATTTATTCTGGCTGTATTGTCTTCCATGTCGGTGCATTCAATTTATCTTCCTTTTTCCTCTCTTGGATTCGTAGCCACCGCAGATGACCAGTTTCTCTCTGTTCATTCCATTTCCCACACTCCTTTCCCCTAATCCTCTCACTCACTGATGAGGTTGCTCTTATTTCAGTTCCTACCTAGTCTTAAAATTTCATCACCTCTAACATAATGCCACCATCACCTGAAATCCTCTCTCTATCCTTACGGTTAAGATCTCCACAGGAGTTTGCTCTCCAACACCCTTCTCCACTAGGATTCCTCCCCTCTCACCTTTACGTACGACACCATGAAATGTTATCTCTGCAGTTCTGTCTTCCAAAATTCATGATGCCAAATGGTCCACTCCAGGTGAGATAGTGAATTATTGGTACTTTTGTCATGTTGGTCGATGCATAATGTGAACATAGTCCAGCACAGGACCAGGCCTTTTGGCCCACAATGTTGTGCTGAACCAGTTAAATTAACAAACAAATGGCTAACTTAACTAAGCAACATACACACACAATGCTGGAGATACTCAGCAGGTCAGGCAGCATCTATGGAAAAGAGCAGTTGTTTTGGGCTGAGACCCTTCATCAGGACTGGTTTAAAAAAGATGAGGAATCAGAGTAAGACATTGGGGGACAGAAGGAAGAATCACAAGGTGATAGGTGAAATTGGGAAGGGGGGGGAGGTGAAGTCAAGAGCTGGGAAGTTGATTAATGGAAGAGATACAGGGCTGGAGAAGGGGGAATCTGATGAGGAGAAGGTTGAAGGCCTGATTTTCTGCCTCAACCACCATCGCAGACAATGCATTCCAGGCACCCACCTTTTTTAAAAAGAAAAATGCCCCTCATATCTTTGAAATTACACCTCTCTCCTTAAATGCATGCCCTCTGTTATTAGACATTTCAACCCTTGGAAAAAGATATTGTCTTTCTACTTCATCTATGCCTCTCATAATCTTAAACCTCTATCAGATCTCCCCTCAACCTCCACTGCTCCAGTAAAAAGAACCCAGGTTTATCCAAGTTTACTCTCCAGTAACTTCTCTACTACTGACGTCAGAGTCGCTTACCTGTAGTATCCTGGATTATCCTGGTTTCCTTCTGGAATAATGGAACACCAGTACTCGGCAGTCCTCTGGGACTTTGTCTGTGGTTAGAGGGGACACGAAGATATTGGTCTGTAATCCTACTTGCCAAGGACTTTTGGCCTCTTCTGGCTCTTCTAATTCCTTTCTTGCGTTCTGCCTTTTTTGTAACCCTCATGGGCTCTGTTTGATTTCAGCTTCCTACACTTTACATTTCATTTTTCTTTTTGACTGAATTCATTACTTCTCTCAACATCCATGGTTCCCTTACCTTGCCATCCTTCCTTCTGACTGGAACATGCCTGTCCTGTACTCCTGAGTAAATGATCTTTAAACACCTTCCACATGTCAGATGTGGACTTACACATAAACAATACTCCCTAGTTCCTGCTTAATGCTCTTGTAATTTGTCCTGCTCCAATTTAATACTCTCCCGCAAGGTCCGTATTTGCCCTTACCTATAGGTACCTTAAAACTTGGATGTGGTCAGTGTTCCCTAACTTTACCCATTAAAAGGCTGACCAGGCTCATTACCGAACACCAAGTCCAGCACAGCCCCTCCTCTTGTTGAACTATCTACATATTGATTTAAGAAATCCTCCTGGATGCACCAAACAAATTCTGCCCATCTAAACCTTTCACTAAGAAGGTCCCAGTTTTTATTAGGAAAATTGAAGTCTCCCATGACAAAATCCCTATTTGCATACCTTAATCTGCCTGCATATCTGTTCCTCAGTGTCCTGGTGACTATCAGGGGTCTGCAGGACAATCCTATCAGAGTGAATGCACCCTTCCTAATGTATAGACTTAGTGGATGAGCCCTCCATTATGTCCCCTCCGAGATCGGCTGTGATATTGACTCTGATTAGTAATGCAACTCCCCCACCTCTTCTACCTCCCTACATCCTTTCTAAAACATCAAAACCCTGGGATATTAAGCACCCATTTCTATCCTCTTCTCAACTAACTCCCTGTAATGGTCACAATATTATAGTTCCATGTACTGATCTATGCTCTGTTCATCACCATTACCCATAATATTCCTTACATTAAAATACACTCACTTTGAACTATCTGTCCATTCATAACTATTACTTTGCTCCTGCTTGTTTTTACTGGCCCTGACGTCTACCTTCCCCTCCATCCCTTAATTTTCTGATCTGGCACTCTGGTTCCCATCCCTGCACCAAACTAGTTCAAACTCTCCTGAGTAGCAATAGTGAACCTCTTGGTTAGTTCCCACCCAGTTTAGGTGCAGCCCATTCTTGTACAGGTCAGCTCTGCCCCAAAAAATGTTCCAACTATCCAAGAAACCCTGCCTGCTGCACCAGTTCCTCAGCCACTCAATCACCTGTACTATCAACCTATTCCTGCCCTGACTAGCACGTGACACTAGGAGTAACTCTACCTTGGAGATGCTGCTCTTCAGCCTCTGTCCTAACTCCCTATCCTCAATGTACAGAAATCTCTACCTACGTCATTGGTGCCAATATGCACCATGACCTCTGGCTGCTCACCCTTCCTCTTGAGAATATTCCGCAGCTGTTCTGAGCCATCTTTGATCCTGGCACCTGGGAGGCAACACACCATCCTGGCATCTCTTTTGCGACCACAGAATCTCCCGTCTGTCCCCCTTGCTACCGAGTCTCCTATCACTTGACTCTACTGACTTTGTCCTTCTCTGCTGAACCTTGGAGCTGGCCACAGTGCCACTGGCCTGGCTACCACTCCTGTTCGCTGATAGATAACTCCCGACCCTCCGCCCGTCAATATCCAAATAGGTATATGTGTTGCTGAGGGGGAACCCTGCACTAACTGCTAACTCCCCTTACTTCTCCTGGTTATCACTGATTTATCCTCTGAAGCCTGCACTCTGGGTGTGACCACCTCAGTAGAAGTCTCGTGTATGAAGTTTTCAGCCCTCCAGATGTTCCTGAGTACATCCAGCTCCAAATCCAGTTCCTTGACCTTGTCGGTCAGGAGCTGAAGTTGAGTGCACTATCTGTGGATGTAGTCACAGGAAGACTGTTGGGTACCGTGAGGTCCCACATTTTACAGGGGGAGTATTCCACTGCCTTAACTATCATCCTGCCTACACTTGTTATACCTGCTGGATTTAACTACTTTGTTCTGCAATCAACTAAATGATTCTAAACCACTCAGCACCCTGAACCTCTCGCCGTTGTCACGAAAACCGTCGAGCCAAACCTGACCCACTCTCACAATGGACACTCCTCGTGCATCTCGCTTCTTTCTATTGGCCCTTGAAAAGTTGCTAATAACCGAAGCAGTCTCCCATTTGGAACTAGGACGACTAAACCAGATAGAGCAGCTGCTTTGCAGAACACCTCCATTCATTCTGCATCAGTGATCCTGAATTTCTGATCGTCAGTCAATTTCCTCGCCCACCCTAAATCCTCCCCAGCCTCCCACCTACAGAAGCCTAACAGTAGCTCAAAAAATGTGCCCCATTTCCTGACTGACGCATTAGTCTTTCAGACCCTGCATTAAGTTCCAGGGATTCTGATAATTCTTCCATTATCCAGTTTATACCGCCAATCTCTCGTTTGTTCTTCACGACCCCCTTTGACTGCTGTCATCATCTGTTTCATTTGACCATTCATCCCCTCTCAGATTTTAGTTTTCTTTCCTCCCTGTGTCTCCCTAACTTTCCCTGAATTCATTTTCCTTCCAGCCCTAATGAAAGATCTGCAGCATTAACTGCTGGTGCTTTTTCTCACCCACTTGTGTTGCTTGACCTGGTGTTGATTTCCAGTGTCTCTGTCCCTGCTTCAGATTCCCAGTTTCTGGCTTTGTTAATGAAACATGTCTGATGATTCATGCCAGTCAGTATTACATCCGGGTTTGTGTCTGTAGACTTTTTTTTTTGGAGTGGCCTGCTAATGAGATGTCAATAACTGACATGCTGTTGATACCGAACAAGGGTGATGTCAAGATAATGAGAAATTCTAAGCATGAATTATCTCAGTGATGCACCATCAATACCTCTCTCTGAGACGTAAAGGCAAGATATCGGCTTTTATTGACTGGAAGAAGGAACAAGCAGTGGTTGACCACCACACTGCATCCTGGAGACAGAGAGGCCGGGCTCAGGCCTCAATCACCTTTATACCGAGGTCTGTGGGAGGAGCCACAGGAGCAGTCAGCAGGGGGCTTGTCCAGACAGGCACATAGTTCACCACACTCAGGAACCCACATTGCATGGTCTTGTACTTGTTTTGTTCAGCTATAACAAACAGAAATAACTTGAGAGCAAACGGACATGAAAGTCGGTCTTGTTTTTGCATAAATCAGGGTTCAAGTATGCTTTCCTTTTGAGTGGATTGAATAATCATCTGCAGCAAAGTCAGGGACTTGCATCACTCAGCCTTCAGCTGTTTGCAGTCTGAAATTATGGTTAACAATCAGGAATTCATTTTAACAACTGAAGGCATGTCTTCAAGCAAAAGTAAGCTTGTGATTTGCTTCTGAGCCATGTACTTTAATACTAATCTCTATTTACGATGAAGGGTCTCAGATGAAAGGATTGGTTAGTCTAATTTTCTTTTTGAATCTCTGATTGGAAGTCTAGTCACACATGCTTTATACAACAGATGATATCTGCAGTATGAAGGATGGTGGAGTTTTCTGAATTTTAAAGCTTTTTGATGTTTGCTTTTACATATTTTGAGTATTTAGTTTTCAGTTTTTATAACTTAATTCATCTGACTCTTTATTTTGCTCCTGTAGCTCCCTTATTTTTAATTATTCCTTTATTCATATGTGGTGGGGGCGGGGGGAGATAAGCAGGGCTTTTCTCCATTTGTTATACTACTGGGAACTGTGCAACCATTTGAACCATTTTTGAGACTTTTTTTAAAATATCGACACCCTGAGTCCAAATTACACCTGGATGATCACAGTCTGGTGAGCTTATCTTTAGGCACAACTGGGAACCTCCTAAAATGGGCTTTAACCCCATTCCAATGGGGCCAAACAGCAGTTTCTCATTGGGGAAGTAAACAATAAGGAGCATAACTTGAGGTTCATCGACAAAATCCTAGACCTCCACTCCATTCAGCAATAGGTGCATTTATTGCCCTGATGAGAAAAATCCTGGCTGCAAAGCCAGGAGTGGAAAAGTGCAATCCAGTCTTAGAAGCGTTCCCAATACTGTCTCCCAGCAGTGAGGATGGAGGAGGGCAGTGAGGCCCTGAAAGTAAGGTCGATAACTCCTCACAACAGTTCACAACCATGTCTTCATGCACAAATACTCACTCATGGGTAAAAACAATTCACACTCACAGCTTTACTGTCTCTAGACTTTCCTCTGGACTTCAGACCATGAACAACTGCCCTTAGAGTTTTTGGTGCAAAAGATACCAGCAACCATGAATATTAATGAGTCTCAACTTTAGGATGAGCTGGGAGCATCAGATTTTGGGCATGAATTTCTTCAGAGGTGGTTATTTAAGAACTTTTTTTTTAAAAAGGTCCAAGGGAACTATCATCCAAAGATATATACACGAGATCCTACAGATGGTGTTAATAGAGAGCAACACACACAAAATGCTGGAGGAACTTGACAAATCAAGCAACATCGATAGAGGGAAATGAATAGTTGACAAAATACTTCAACTGTTTCTTCCCCTCCAAAGATGCTCCCTGATTTTTGCATGCATTGCTCTGTTATCCAAAGATGTAGCTTTTGTTTCCAGAACAGCAGCGGTGATCAGTAAAGTATCAATGCTGTTTTGTTTTAATTGTAGATTTCTAATTTAAGCTAATTGAAGATGTATAAACTAGCTGTGTTGAATCAGGATGGATTAAATGCCTTAATACAATAGTTGCACTAAGGACATCAATCTTCAATTGTTAATAGATGAGGGTTCTGCTTTAAGAAGAGGGGGAAAATAGATATTGATGCGTACCAATTTTCTGGAACTTATTCACACAGATCACATTGGTCCCCGGAACCAATGTGGAACAGATAGGCAGAATTGCACAGATTAAGAGAGAAACAGATCATTTGGTCCAACCACTGCAATGTTGGTTTTAACCCTCCACTGTAGGTTTTAATCATATAACTGCACTGCCTTCATATCGCCTTTCATGAATCATCAGTACAACCTATCCTTCAACGTGCACAATCCCCTGCTTCCAACTGCCTAGTTAATGGACAGCCAGTACGTAAAAACCAACATTTGGGAGTTTGGCAGGATTTTTCAACCATGCCATTGGGGAGCTCCATCTGTAGCTGCACTTCTGATTTGTGACCTGTTCAGAACAGAGCTCTTGAGGTTCCTTGGATAGGCTGAACTTATGTCCACTGCAGCTCAGACCAAGAGGAGACTAACATATGGGTGGATATGGAGAGGATGCTTCCCTTTGTGGACAAATCTAGATATGACATTATTGATTTTAAAACAAGACAGAAATAAGGTAATTCCTTTTCTCTCAGACAGTTGTGAGCTTTTTGAACTTTTTTTTCCTTCCCCCTGAAAGACATGCAAGTAAAGCCTTAAATATTAAGGCAGTGATAAATAGGTACTTAATAAACAAGGAGAAAAACAGTTACCAACACTAAGCAGGAGCGTGGGACTGAAGCTGCAGTTAGATTAGCCTTGTTGAAGACAAAGCAGGAGAGAAGGGCTGAGTTGCCCACTTCTACTCTAGTGCTGAATGTTTGTACAAGAATGATTGACCTCCTGGCCTTGGAGCTTGATTCATCATTCATCGAGATTGTGGATGATATTCAAACTTCAATCTCCTGTACCATCTCCACGTGAACTGAATGGTTGAGCTTCCCCAACCCATCAAAGAAGGCAATTCCAAACATTTACCATCCTCTAAATGAATAAATTACTTCTATGACAGAGAAACAGGTGCTTCAGCCCATTTAGTCAATGCCGACCTGATTGTTTGCTGAGTCCCATCTACCTGCATCTGAACCCTGCAAATCTTTCCCGTCGTGTACTTATCCTAACTTGCCATAAATGTTACAGTTGAAGCCACATCTAGCGCTTCCACTGGTAGCTTGTTCCACACTTGGATCATCCTCTATGTGAAGAACTTCCCCCTCAGATTTCACTGAAAAATGTCACCCTTCACCCTAAGCCTATGACCTCTATTTACTCTCATCCAATCTGAAAGGAAAAGCATGCTGGGGGATGCTTTCACCCTATCTATATTCCTCTTAATTTTGTATATCTCTAAGATCTTCCTTTATTCTCCTGTACTCTAAAGTATAAAGTCCTAACCTAATCAATCTTTCCCTATAACCTGGGTCTTCAAATCCCAGGTTTGTAAATCCTTGTAAACTTTCTCTACACTCGTTCAAGCTTGCTTGTTTTTCCTGTAGGGAAAAACAATAAGGTCCTAACATAGTCAACCTTTTCCTATGACTCTGGTCCTGAAGTCTCAGCAACATTCTTGTAAATTTTCTCTACACTCTTCCAAGCTTATTGACATCTTTCCTGTTGATAGGTGACCAAGTCTACATACAATGCTCCCAATTCAGCCTTGCCAACATCTTATAAAACTACAACAATCATTCCAAATCCTGTACTTGATGCTCTGATTTATGAAGGCCAATGTTCCAAAAGCTCCCTTAACGACCCTGTCTACCTGTCATACCACTTCTTAAGGAATTATGAATCTGTATTCCTGGATCATTTTGTTCTAGAGCACATCTTGGAGCCTTACCATTCACTTTGTCGTTTTACCCTGGTGTGCCCTTCCAAAATGCAACATCTCGCACATTTAATTCCATCTGCTATTTTTCAATCTATTTTCCCACTACAAGGTCACACTGCAAGTTTCATAATGACCACTACATGGCCCTTCCCCCTCCATCTTGGTTTCATTAGTAAATTTATTGATCCCGTTAACTATAATCATCTAAAACATTAATACAGACAATAAACAATGATGGACCCAGCACCCTAATAGTCAACCCATTGTTCTGATCCTGTGTCTCTCTGGTTATAGTCTCCTCAGCCTGAAAAAAAAAATTCTTCCAGCATCCATCCTGTCAAACTCTGCAGAGTTTTGTAAGTGTTATTAGGATGAACTCCTCAGAACACAGCTCTAGTCTACTTGAGCTTTTTGTCACTTGCCACCCCAGCAGTACGTCTAATGACCCCTTGCTTCACTGACACGGCCAGGTGAGGACACCAAAAGGACACAATACTGCAGGTGCGTCTCACCAAGACTCTGTATAATTGTATTAAGGCATTTTTGCTACCGCATTCAAACCTCAGAACGAGGATCAACATACATTTTACCGCCTTATTTTCTTGTGCCTTCATCTCAAGTTTTGGTGTCTTGTGCACATGGACATCCAAACATTTCCTAACATCACCTGGCCTTGGCCTATGTACAAAAATACTCTGCTTGATGCTTTGTGCACAGTTTTATAATGCATTTAAAATACTCTGACCATTCATTTAGCTCATCTGAATCCTCTTTATCTCTTCCTCCCTACTCGTGATTAATTATGTATTTGGCATCAGTCGTCACGGTGGAAGACACTAGCAGTATGGTGGAAGTTCCAGATGTCAAGGGGCATGAAGTCAGCTGAACTAGAGAGAAGGTTTTTGGGGAAACAAAGGTTTGAAGGTAGATAAGTCGGCTGGACAAGATGGCATACACCCCAGAGTTCTGAAAGGGGTGGCTGAAGAGATCGTGGAGGCATCATTCAAGAATCACTAGAAAATTTCAAATGTCATTCCACTCTTCAAGAAGGGAAAGAGGCAGAAGAAAGGAAACTATAGGCCAGTTAGTCTGGCCTCAATGGTTGGGAAGATGTTGGAGTTGATTGTGAAGGATGAGGCCTCTAGGTATTTGGAGGCACATGATAAAATATACTGTAGTTAGCATGGTTTCCTCAAGGGAACATCTTGCTTGACAAATCTGCTAGAAGTTTTTGAAGAAATAACAAGGACAGACAAAGAAGGTTGAAGCTGTGTACTTGGATTTTCAGAAGACCTTTGATAAGGTGTCACGCATGAGGTTGTTTAACAAGTTAACAGCACATGGAATACTCTAGGAAATATTTACAGGAAATATTCTAGCATGGATAAAGAAGTGGTTGTTTGGCAGGAGGCAAAGAGTGGGAATAAAGAGAGCCTCTTCCACAGGGATCTCTGTTGGGATCGATTCTTTTACATTATATGTCAATGATTTGGATGATGAAAAGCTTTGCTGCAAAGTTTGCAGATGACATGAAAATAGGTGAGGTGCTAGGTAGTTTTGAGGAAGTAGGGAGGCTACAGAGGACATAGGCCGATGAGGGGAATCGACAAAGGAATGGCAGCTGGCATAGTGTTGGGACTTGCCCTAATTCTGCTCCTATATCTTATGGCCATGTCTTACGGATGTATAGGTCAGATGGTAGATGGGATTTTTACCTAGACAACTGGAGTGAGGACATCTAATTTTATTTTTTCAGAATGCCAATGATGTTTGGTGTCCCCGCCTATGTGATAATATTTGACCAACCTTGTGACTTATTTCAGATTCAGATGCCATTGGCAGTAATAGTATTATGTGAAGGTATTTATCTCCCAACACATCTTGCTGGGGTTGAAGAGGCCAGGAGCCCTAGCTTACTGCCAGAATTTATTGAATTTCAGTGCCCTCAATGTTGTTAGTCATTTTGACCTTATTGTGTATTTCTTTCCATCAGCAGTTGCACATCACCTTCCCTTTAAGAGGAACTAACTGCCTTTTATTTGAGTCCAAAGTACTTTATTTTCCCAGCCTGTCCCTCCCTCACCCCACCTAAATAAATATATGCATTCAATAAGTAGCATGCAGCGTAAGGAATGCATACCATACACATCATGGCAAGTAACCAACAAATCTTACTCCAATTCTGTTGCATGCAACGTGAGCATATATTCTTCAGAATCAAGTTTACTATCACTGACATATGTTTTAAATCTGTGTTTAATTCATTGATAGATTATCTTCCTTGCCTGTTCACAACACCTGTCCAGATTTCAGTCGAGTGAGGAATCAGTGGCAACTTGATAACAATATAGTCCCAAATATATTGATCTGTATCACTGCACTGGAGTGTGAGGTTCTCCATTACCACATTTACTGCTAGCTGCGAATGTTTGTCATCCAACAGCCAGATTGAGAATCACTTTCCCAATTTTGAGACTGTGATATTTTCCCCCCAAGGACATTTTTTTTTTTCATTCCTTGGTATAAATCATCACTGCTGTTGCTATATAATACGTCTGTCCCACCAATGCACATTGTAAGGAACACTGATTATTTGCAGGCAAAATAGACAATGAAAAATCCCCATATGTACTGATAACACAATCTGTAAGTTTTGTCCCATGGTACTTACCCCCATTGTAAACATTTTCACTCTACTTCGCCCCTGTAAAATGTTCTCCCGGATACAGCTAATACTGATCAAAGCATCCTTTGGAAAAATACTTGGCTGTAACCACCCCATAGATATATCGTGAGTGAATTCCCTCAATTGCAGGACTCTGCAGAGAGTGGTGCGGACAGCTCAGTGCATCTGTAGATGTGAACATCCCACTATTCAAGACATTTACAAAGACAGGTGTGTAAAAAGGGCCTGAAGGATCACTGGAAACCTGAGTCACCCCAACCACAAACTGTTCCAGCTGCTACCATCTGGGAAACAGTAAAGCAGCATAAAAGCCAGAACCAACAGGCTCCGGGACAGCTTCTTCCACCAGGCCATCAGACTGATTAACTCACATGGATACAATTGTATTTCAATGCTGTATTAGCTGTCCTGTTGTACATACTATTCATTACTAACTACTATACATTGCACATTTAGACAGAGACATTAAGATTTTTACTCAAGTATGTGAAGAATGTAAGAAATAAAGTCAACTTAATTCAATTCAGTTCTCTCATTAGGTGTTCACACTGAGTCTGGAATAGAGTCGCGTGTGGATCAATTTTGCCTCAAAATTGATCTTTACTCTGCTCCCTCAGAATTTCATTTTCTATCCTTTGCCTCTTCTGCTCTTCCCTACACTTACACAATTCCTCTGCCAGTTTGTTTTTCTCTCTCTCCACTTCAGTTGGATCTTCCTGTATACATCCCAATACAGTGGGTTATTTTTCATCTCTTGTAATTTATTTGATTTCTTTTTACTGAATGCTTTCCACAATGCATTGCCCCAAGATCACGGACCCTCCACTCGCAATCTTTCCTATCCATGTCTCATAGTTTCTCAATGTATAACTATGAAAGTAATCTCTCCAATCTTCAGAACCCCCTGGATTCTTCTGGTCCTTTTCCCATTTTAATATTCCACTTTTGTGGGTGGTTCAGCTCAAAACTAGGGTCCTAGACTGCTATTTTTTTTTCTGAGCCCACCCAGGGACGTCAAAATATGTTGACTGTCAACAGAACTAAGTTAAGAAACTCATTAAGCAACTTCTAATCGATCAAAACTTGCACTTTACTGTTTCTGTACAAACGACAGCATAACTATGTTGAGCTTGGGCCAACAGCTTAGAGCTTTAACTCTACTGTTCTACTGTTCCCTCTGTACCAATACTCACTCAGACAATTTTCCAATTTATAACACCAAATTAGGGGATCTCCATAGGCTGGACGATTGATCGATCCTTTCTGCTCCCAAACCCTGGTGTGGGGTTTCTTCCTTGCTATGGTGGGTCCCTGGAGTTATTGCTGATGACATAATCAAAGCGTCCACCTTTATATTCATTCCTTATCAATTTAAATGTAGTGTTCCATTGACATTGGATATACAACACCTGATTGACCTTCAACACCTTTTTATTGGCTCTGGTTCAGGGCTACAACCTATGTTCCATGGTTTCTGCTGCCCCCCTCCCGCCTCCCCCCTCCCGCCTCCCCCCCCCCCCCCCCCGCCAAAGCCTTGTGTCTTTGTTCCTTTCAATTCTGACTGGTCCAAACCAGTCAAACTAGGCAACCCAAACACTGGGTATAAAGAGATTACAGATAGGTCTGTCACTTTACATAATAAATAGCTACTCATCTGAGAGGTCTCGGGTTTAGCAGGTCATTATCAGAAATTACTTGTGTCCACATTCATTTCCTCTGATTAGATTATCCCAGAACAAGAATCAGTTCAGAATCTACAAAGTTAGTTGGGGGGGGGGGGGAGGAGTTGGTGTTGGAACTGCAAGGACAGTCTCACAAAATGGGCATCTCCATCCCACTGTCTTTCCAGTTCAACATTTTCTTCCGTATTTCAAATCCGCCATGGCCAAGAGAGCGAACACTGATGAAGGCAATACTTGTCCTCAAGTCGCTGCAGGGATGCTGCTTTCATGTGGGAATCAGATGTGAATCACTTGTGCAGTGAAGTGAATCACAGGAGGTGCTGCCAGATACCTGAAGGCTTAATTGCAGGTGGCACTCTATGGGACAGTGGGGAGCTCTGCTATTTGCAACTTCAGGGTTTCTGCCTCCTGTCAGGACCAGTCTCAGAACTAAACGTATTTCTTAATGTGTTCCGATTGAAATACAATTTATATTGTAGTTTCAGAATTATTTTGAGATTGGCTCAGAATAGCCACAGAATCTTTGTAACTACGAGCAAAAAAAATTGCTCTAGAAAATAATACTGTGCCTTTCTAAAAAGACAACTCATCATCAGAAGATGATTACAGGATCTGATGTACTTGAAATTACTTATTTTAGAAACTTGAAGTATAGTCCGCTAACAAGGAAATGCTATTGAAGGCCTTTGGTCAATGACACAGCAAAAAGAAATGCCTCCTGTTTGTGTTATTTAATGCTGTGGCCATCTATCCTCCCTTGTGTGTTGAGTTCAGATTAGCTATCTGCTGAAGCAGATCCCATTCCCTTCATTATGTGTTTTTTTTTAAAAAAACCTAGTCGTAAATGTTCCACCTGCTTCAATTTAACTATAGACATTGATGCCATTTAGAACAGCATAGCAATCCAGGCCCAATTCTCTCCCCTAGCCAGTCAGCAGCTTCAGAAAATCTAATGGTTTTATCAATCTTGAAAATTACTCAGTAAAAGTGGACAAAATGGACATTGACTGTTGGTGTTGTTCTAAGTGTGAGGATCTGTGTTATTCTATGTGTGAAGATCTCTAATTCCCTCTGCTGTTTCCCCCTTCCAAGCTCTCGTAGTAAAGCTTATCTAAATCTTCATGAGACTGCAATCTGGAGAAATGGCAGATAGTGATGAAATGTTTGCCTGAGGGATTAGTGAGCAATGAAAGTGCTGGTTGGTTATTGATCTGCATGGTGGTGCCAACAGACTAAGACAATTTAAGGTTGGGTCTAAGACTGAATCCTTAGATTGCTCAGACATTGAATCTAATTTTAGTCTGTGCACTGCCTGTGTCTCTAAGCACACTAAGTTGAATTGACCACTCATTATGTGAACTCATTCCCTGCAGATCAAGGGCTTGACATTCATGATTGTAGAGGATATGGAAAACACAGCACCGTGGGTCTCGATCATCAGCTGACTGAATGTTAACCAATGTTAATAAAGTAGTATAGTATAATTATTGATTTTTCAATTAAATGTAATATTGTAACTTCTCATTAGTGTAAAGTCAAATTGATCATTGCCAGTTCCTAGTCATCCCAATAGTGCTTTTCAGCAGCTCTCTCTTCTAGTATTGTCCTTTCAATATCAGTGGTCTTTTTAAAAAGTATAATGTAATGGAAAAGTAATATCTTGATAGCTATTAATTAAAATGAAATGTGCTCATGAATAGCTTGTTTCCAGAAGCCTAATGAAAAGTCTATGACTATCTCTTATTAAGACCAGACATTTGCTTTTGTGAATCAATCCTTATAAGTTCATTGCCAAAGTGAAGATGTCATCCTGACAATACAAAGCTGAATACATTAAAAATGGAAACATTAACGTGAGGCCTTTTAAAGTAAGATTCAGTTGGAAACATGTCATTTCAATATTTTTTGGTGAAGGCGAAGTCTGTGGATTGGCAAATGGTTGCCCTGTGTCAGGTGGTTGCTGATCTCCTAATGCAAATTTGAGATTCACCATGCAGCTGTGATACTCCCTAGAAATAGGAGGTAGCAGAGAGCCGCTGCCTTCGTGTACACTTCAATCTGGTTTCTATCATCAGAGTGAAGTGTCTATTGTAATTTGAGTAGCTGGTAGTTTAATAACAATGTATTAATCTTTACCTGTATATAAATTCAAACCCTTGCATAATAAAATTAATACATCCTTCTTGGATTTGGTGTTATCACTTATTAGTATTTATTAGGATTTTAGGTCTCTGATGCTGGAGGTGGGAAAGCTTATTTGGCGGAAGCATGAATTAGATTTTTTGGTTGTCCACTGCTCATTATCCGGTTTACCTTTTAGTGGGTTCAAATAATGACTTTTAGGCTGCACTCCACAGAAGCAGCTTTGAGTGTATCACCATGATTCATTTCTCAAAGCTTGGAGAACATATTGCCATTCTATGCTGGGGCACCAGGTAGGGACTTTTCTACCTTATTTTAAAGTAAGATCCTCAGTTAGTAGGGACGAGCTGTATTCAAAACTACCATAATGAGTTCACTTCTAATGAAATGTTTACATTTTTGGTTCATTAAATATTTAAGATTATTTATGTTTATATGGATTATTTTCTGTTTTGTCCTTTGTCTACCCAAATCCACACTGTTTTGTCTCTGGGGTTAGTAAACTGTTTCAGTTCAAGGTAGTGAATTGGGCTGAGACTTAAATCTGTGTCCTGTAAAATATTTGACTGTAATAAATCATAATTGCTCTTTATTCCTAAATATTATCATGGATATTTAACCTATGCAAATCCTGAATCAGTTTTGCAGTTTTATTTTTGTGGGTGAGCTTTCTTTGCACCGAGCGAGATTTCACCTTAGCGGGATGGAAGAAAGTGCCTGGAATGTTAAGTTCTGCATTGTGATTAGCATTCCAGTAAATATCACCACAAGGATAGGAACAGAGCCAGAGACCAGGCCTGCATGACTGACCTAAAACTTGACATAATTAGTTCAGGTTAATTACAGCAAATCTGATGATTTAGAGCCTGAGATGTTATGAAGCCCTGAAGCTGCATTCTCCTGAGGTCCAGATTATGAGCTTTGCATCCTAAGGGTGGTCTTAAAATAATGAATTTGTCTCTAATAGGATTCATAGGTTCATTCCCAAAGCGTTGCTGTCAATTAAATATCCCACATTGAGTCTGATGGCTTATTTTAGCTTGGAATGTAGTGTAAAAGAGGTTAATGAGCAATTGTGTGAGCTGCTCACATTATTTACTTGGGAATAAATGGGCTTCTGAACCAAGGGCAGGATGAATCAACAAGGAACAAGAAATATTTTATATTAATGTGTTTTTTTAAGGCTACACTTAACATGGTTAAATGACATTTAAATGCGAACCAAGATCGCAGATGGCCTGCTGAGTTCCTCCAGCATTTTGTGTGTGTTGCAGTTGAAATAAATTCTGTCAGTCACCAGCCAACCAGAGAAGACAGAATGAGAACGAGCTCCCTAGTAAGCTCAGTTTCTGAAATATTCCCTCAACAGACCGCAGGTAGTTATTGTTGCAATCTATAGACCTTCACAAGTAAGACATATGCAAATATTGGTCTTGACTGAGAGGCTCCTTTCCATCTATCAATAGTTGCTTCCTTAACCTTCACTGAAGATTATGAAACCCTGGTACAGCCCCTAGGTGAAATTGATTGGGGAGGATATTGATCACTATATGGACATATCAATCTTCATTCTTGCAGTCTAATTGCAATGCTTCAATAATTAAGCAGTTGAATTTTTTAATACACTACCACTAGGAGGCCTCACAGGCTAACGAGAAGACTGCAGTAAAGATTCGGTGCTGGATTTAAAACATGAATTATGGAACAAAGATATCGCAGAAGGTATGCAACAGAAAAAGCAAAACAAATATTTTTCTCCTTTCAAACAGTTTGTGGAGCTAAACCTCTGAGTACGATAGCCAATATTTTAAATTTTGATAGTTGTTCACTTTGCAAATAGCAGCTGAGCTATCTGTGTAGTCCATTTTATTTCAGTGAATGTGCTATTTATTAGTTGTAGGATACAACTATTAAAGTAGAATTCTAAGATAACAGCTCTTCCAAAAATAATTGTTCACCCATTTTTAAGTTTGGACAAATGTTTGAGGTACACAGTAAAGGTGAACATAGGATAATTTTTTTTATACCTCGCCTTGGGACTTGTGTAATAGAATTGACGTTGTTCATTCTCCCTGCTGTAGTGTACATTCTTAGGAATGCTAGCATAATGCAATTCAGATACGTCTACAGGGCTAGCTGTGCATATTTAAGTGGCATTACAAATGTTTAGCTCCCTTGGGATCTAATTTATCCTGAGAGTTAACCATAGTTGATACTACTGTGTTGAAGAATAGATTAATTATTTTGCTTTAGAAATCTTCTGCATTATCATACTATGAGCACTAAAACTGACAAATTTAAAACCTGGTGTAAGTTTCCCTCCCCTCCCCCAGGTTATCTCCTTATTAATCATTAATTAAGTGAAATAAGCAAATTTCCAGAAGGTTTCTCTGCTTTGTCACAATATATTGATTACTCATGTTCTAACCAGCCGAGGGAGCAGGTAGAGATGCTTTAATCAGCAAAGTTATGCATTAGCATTGGTCATTGGCAACAGGAGATTTAACTGAGTGCATGATCAAGAATATTGCCAGCACAATGAAGGAGAATGGCAGCAACAGTGGGAGACCATGGTTTGCAGGCTACTAGGTGAACGATGTACAATTCTGAGAGCAGCACAAAACATGTCAACTACTGTGACTAGGGAGGATAAATGTGAGGACTCGCCTGGAGTTACTCTGTAATCACAAGTAGGTTTTCATTATAGGTGTTCATCATCCTCTTGAAAACTTGTTCTAATTTCTTGGTTCTTGTATGCCATTGCCCGTTAACCACCACTGCAACTCATGGCAAAATATAGGCAAACTCTTCTTTAAGCCATGGATTAGGGGATGCATCCTACGGCCCTCTAATGCCACATGACCACCTTATTCTTGTCAGTCCTGAAAGTTTTGTATTTAACTTTACACAATGATCACCAAGTTCTGAAATCCATCTGTGTATTGCCATTCTCCCCAAAAACTTGCATAAATTTAAACACCTCCAAGAAATTGCCTTGTGATCTTTCAGTGAAAATATTCACTTTTTTCCCCAAGATTTCCTTTGATTTTTTTTTCTCCTACCAGACCATTCCTCATTAATTCACCTATCTCTGTTGCTTGAACATTCTTCACAAAATGAGGTCCGGAACTTAATGCATCACTTTCAGCTGTGCCTTTTATAGAGTTCTATTCATTATTACACCTCAACACATTTATCTTATTTCTTGCATAATACTTAATTTCCAATCTTAATGCCCTTATCCAATAGAATTACTGTTTTTATTAACTTAAAACCAACACTCTCAGATCTCTTCCTACCTGTCTCTTGGCTTTTACTATTCAAAATGTGCTGTTTTGCCTTTTTGACAAATAATTCTACCTGCTGCTAATTTTTACACAATTCTGTCATGCTATTTCAAATAAATTCTGTCAATGTATTTCTGTATCCTGGGATACTCAAATATTAATTATGCCTCTTGATTTGGTGTTATGTAGTTTGACACCATGCTGGACAGATAAGTTTCTCTTTATTAGTATGTAGTTAGTGTGCAGTGATTACAATGCCTATCAATGCTAGGTAGCATGGAAAGGCCTGGCAAGGTTTCTGATGGTTAACTGATAACCAGTCCATTCCTATAGTCTTGGCTGAACTGCGATAAAGCTTCGGGGCGGGCCGTGGTGGGGGAAGAGAATGACAACATGTACAGTGCAGCGTTCAAAGGTGAGTGTTGTAGTATGAGCTGCAGGAATATCGGGGAGAAAAACCTTTAGTACTTGAATTGCATCCACGGTCCATGGCCTAGTGAGGTATATCAAAGATCCTCTTAAATTGGTACTATCTCCTGAAGTTACAATGGGATATTAGCTGCAATCAACAATTTCAAAAAAGATTGTGAGAAGAGGCACAGGAGGGAGGGAATAACCAGTGCCCAGAGAAGAAAGTATGCTGGTATCCCAGCATTAAATAAACATTTTCTCACTATTAAAGCCTCTTTACACAGTCCATTCTGTTGTAATGTGAGTATTATTAAAAGTAAGTTAATACTAATCGGGAAGCTGTTGGTAGCAGGAGGCGGGATACGGGGTTGGCAGGGTCTTCCGCTCTCTTTACTCCCAGTATGCATTGTATATGGTTCCTCCACCCATGCCGCATGAGGTACCTGGAAGCCTCTGTATTGTAAATATCATTTGCTGACCCAGATAAAGATGCTCTTTTGGCCATCAAGTTGTCAAGTGGTCTTTTTGTAAAGTAGAAGTTACCAACATTCTCCCTCCTGTCTACAAGACTTGCAGTCCCTTGGTTCATGGCAACTGCTGAATAGAGAGGCCTACATATTCAAGGTTATTCAAGCACTCTTCGCAGACCAGCCCTGAAACCTTAAAATCCATTGCATCCCATGAGTAGTTAGTCAGTCACATGACACTCTTTAGAGGTTTTAACCATAAAATGACAAACATTGTTCACAGTAACCATTGGATATACCACACTGCCACTAGTTTCTGCCATTCTGTCATAAATTGAATACCCCCTGCTTTTCCAAGCTCTGTAAACTTACTCACAAATGGACTAACCTTTAAAAATGCTGATTTAATTTATGGAGCCAACATCTCCAAAAAGTTGGAGACACATGAGAGATTACAGATGCTGGAAATCTGGAGCAACACAAAAATGCTGGCAGATCTCAGTGACTATGGAGAGAAATTGACAGTGAACATTTCGGGTTGAATTCATTCAACAGGGCTGAAAAGAGAGGGAAGATAATATTTTAAAAAAAAAAGAAGAAAGAAAGATGGGTGGGGGTAAGAAGTGGAGAGATAGTGGACCTCCCATGGTACAAACATCGATATCTATCTTCCAGTAAAACGCTCCTCTCTGTCCCCAATTTTTCCCTCTTTTCCTACCCTTTTCAATCTGCCCATTGCCAAAAACTCTTTCCTCCTGTTCCTCTCCCCACCTCCTTCCCTCTATTCCATGGTCCACTGTCCTATCCTATCAGATACTACCTCCTTCAGCCCTGTGTCGCTTCCACCACCTCCTGCCAGCTCTTGCAGCACCCCTTCCCATGTCTCTTTTATATTGGCCATCTCCCCACCCCCCTTCCCAGTCCAGATGAAGAGTTTCGACCAGAAACATCAGCTGTTCAATTCCCTCCATTGAGGCTGATTAACCCATTACGTTCCTCTAGCATTTTGTGTGTTTCTCCACAATATTACTGGTTTTGCCTCCAACTATTTCCACCCTTTCAGTGTTTTGATGATTAATTTAAGCAGCAAATGACATCATTCAGGATCTGGATATTGCTGACAAGGCTAGCATTTCTTGCTCATAATTTAAATGCCATTCAAGGCCATCTAAAGGTCAACCATATTCCTGTGTCTGGAGTCAAAAGTAGACAAGCAAGCTGGGATGACAGGTTTCCTTCTTGAACAATGTGAAAGCCATCCAAACTTTCCAGATTACTAATCTGAATTTAAAATCCACAAGTGACACATTGTGGTTTTAATTTAAGATTCCAAGCACATTTATTATCAAAGTATTTGTATGAAATGCAAAGACTCGTGCTCCTGCAGATGGCCACGAAAAAAGAAACACTACCGTTCACAGAAAATATCAAATGCCCAACGTGAAAAAAGAACAATTTGTGCAAATGGCAAAAAGCACGCGAACAACTCACAGAATATCAAACATTAAACCAGGATTGTTCCGTTCAGCCCCGTGCCACTGAGGTGCCCCAGCCCATTCCAATTGCCCTGATCAAACTGTTCAGAAACAGTAATGGAGAGCAAACGGAATCCAGAGATTCACTGAGCATGAACCTCAAATCCCCCAAATCAAGTCCATGGTCACGAGCCTTGCTGATCAATGTGGAATACAAAGCTCCTGAACTTTCCTCTGACAGCAGCTAGGACGAGGAAGACCTGTCAAACACAGGCAGACTCTGGCAATTTCTCTATAATACTGCAACTTTGAGGACTTTTGTTCAAATGCTTATGCTTTCCTTTGTGTCCAAGGGGTTTCAGGTGTGTGCTTCCTGTGAATGGATTATAAGAAGTGTTAAAAGAGCAAGTTCACTACCACTTACTCCTTTTGTCCACTACTTTTGGGCACAGGCTTAGAAGAATAATAATTAGTATTTAAGAGATTAAATAGTCCCATCCAGGGCTTGCAAGCAAGATAATGATCATAGAATTGATATTTGCTTCTTTGGAAGCTATTGCTGTCTTTTTCTAGTATCTTGATGCTGCAGAATTTTCCCACATTGTTTGTCTCTGGTTTGCTTGGTAGGTTGCAAGGAATTATCAGAATTGGGTTTATTATCACCAGCATGTGATATGAAATTTGTTAACTTAGCAGCTGCAGTTCAATGCAGTATAAAACATAGAAAAAAATAAATGTAATAATAAGTTGATCAATTACAGTATAAAATAGATTTTAAAAATGTGCAAAAAACAGAAACACTGTTTTTTTAAAAAAAAGTGAGGTAGTGTCCAAAGCTTCAATGTCTATTTAGAAATCGGATGACAGAGGGGAAGAAGCTGTTTCTGAATCACTGAGTGTGTGCCTTCAGGCTTCTGCACCTCCTACCTGATAGTAACAATGAGAAAAGGGCATGTCCTGGGTGCTGGAGGTCCTTAATAATGGACACTGCCTTTCTGAGACACCGCTCCCTGAAGATGTCCTGGGTATTTTGTAGGCTAGTACCCAAGATGGAGCTGACTAGATTTGCAGCTTCTTCTGTCCTGTACAGTAACCCCTCCATACCAGACAGTGATGCAGCCTGACAATGCTCTCCACAGTACATCTATAGAAGTTTTTGAGTGTATTTGTTGACATGCCAAATCTCTTCAAACTCCTAATGAAGTATAATCACTGTTTTGCCTTCTTTATAACTGCACCAGTATGTTAGGACCAGGTTAGATTTTGATACCCAGGAACCTGAAACTGCTCACTCTCTCCACTTCTGATCCTTATGAGGATTGGTATGTGTTCCTTCGTCTTACCCTTCCTGAAGTCCACAATCAGCTCTTTTGTCTTACTGATGTGTGCAGGTTGTTGCTGCAGCACCACTCCACTAGTCGGCATATCTCACTCCTGTACACCCTCTTGTCTCCATCTGAGGTTCTACCAATAATGGCTGTATTGTTAGCAAATTTATAGATGGTATTTGAGCTTTGCCTGGCCACACAGTCATAGATATATAGAGAGTGGAGCAATGGGTTAAGCACACACCCCTGAGGTGCGCCAGTGTTGATCGTCAGCGAGGAGGATATGTTATCACCAATCTGCATAGATTGTGGTCTTTCGGTTAGGAAATCGAGGATCCAATTGCAGAGGGAGGTACAGAGATCCAGGTTCTGCAATTTGTCCATAGGATTGTGGGAATGATGGTATTAAATATTGAGCTATAGTCAATGAATAGTATCCCGACATAGGTGTTTGTGTTATCCAGGTGGTCTAAAGCTGCATGGAGACCATTGAGATTGCCTCTGCCGTTGACCTATTGTGACAATAGGTAAATTACAATGGATCCAGGTCCTTGCTGAGGCAGGAGTTCAGTCTCGTCCTGACCAACCTCTCAAAGTATTTCATCACTGTCGATGTGAGTGCTACCAGGCGAAAGTCATTAAGGCAGCCCACATTATTCTTATGTAACTTCTTGAAGGTTTATCTGACTATGGTGCAATGCACTCACATCTATGAAAATTAAATACAAACTATCTTTAACTGGCTCATTTTGGCAAAAAATAGGAAAAAGGTTAGATAACTCTATCTTTGAATCCTATCACCAGCACTTAGAGCCTCAATGATGTGCTGAATTGGCCAATACATGAAATGGAGCATGATGGAATCATAATTCCACTTTTTTTATTTCAGAGTTCTAACTTCCACCATAATCTTGGGAACTGATAAGCACCTTCTATTTAGGTCTTTCTTTGACATGGAAAATTGAGATTAATGCAGAAAAATGTGTATCTACTCATTTTGGTCAAGTTACCATCATATATTTCTGAACCAAGAAGTTAAGCACATTTTTTTAAAAAGTGTCTAAAATTAATCTGCAAAATCCTCTAAAACAGCCATTCATGCAGTAATGAAGAATTTTGTGCATGCTTCAGTGTAAACTAATCTCAGTGATGAACTTCATGACAGACTTTGTTTTAAAAGTGCTGACAAAAATCTGAAAAAGAGAAAAACAGAAAAAGTATAGAAGCAACACACACAAAATGCTGGTGGAACACAGCAGGCCAGGCAGCTCACAGAAGTAAATGTCCTTATTTCTCATCTCCCCCTAGGCCACAACCCCACCATGGAACATCAGGCAATTGTCTTTAGTACTTAAAAAAAACACTTCATTCTTTAGGACATCTTCCTTTCCACAGTTTCCAGCCTTGTAGCCTCTTAACTCTGCATAGCCTGCTTGTTTCTTCTTTTGTCCAAGATCCACAAGCAGGACTGTGTGAACAGACCCATTGTTTTATTCTGTACTTTCCCACCAAACTATTTCTTCCAACTTCTACTCTGCCCTCACTCCTGAGATCCACTCCTTTCCTGCTTACACATGACAATTTACAGATTCCATGTCCCAATTTATTGCTTTGGTTTTTCATATTTGAGAGGCCATAGAGATAGAAGCCAAAGTAAGTATAATTGTGATGTTCTTTAGTTGAAATGATGTACACTTTGCTTACGATGCCACAGGGAACCCTGAAATTTGAAGCAAAGTGTGCAACGAATATACCAAACCCTTCTCCCTCCTCTTCCTCTCTACACACTCTTTATTTGCTTAAACCGTTGGATGAACAGTTCCTACATGTGCCACCATGACAAAACAGCTCTTGAACATACAACACCACCCAACATTACTTCAAAGTGACTTCCTCCACTCTAACACCCTCACACTCTGGATTCTAATACTTTTCTTCAACCAGTGGGTTTCTGCTGCACTTTCAGCAAAGTTATGGTGACAGAGTGGCAGCAGCACATTTGCCGAATCTAGGCACTGGCTACCTGTAGACTTTCCTTGCTTGCCTATGGAGATTCAAGGTTCTCCTCTGCTATAAAGAATTCCACCACATCTAGGTTTGCAGTGACATCCAGAGATTTTCTGCTCCTTATTGAAGCTGTCAATGGTCTATCACAATGCTAATTCACAGGTGGATTGTATCCATCTCACTGACTAACAGCAAGCAGATGTCTCCAAGGATTCATCACAGCTTCTCAGAATTGGCATGGAGGCTGAGAAACAACCTGGTAGCAGTATATATAACTAAGAGTTGCACAGAGAGTCAAAGTCTTTTTCACAAGGGGGAAATGTTAAGTACATATGGTATCAGCATTTAAGAGGCATTTTGACAAACACACGAACAGACAGGGAATAGGCATGTATGGAGCATGTACAGGCAGATGAAATTAGTGTAAATTAGCATTGTGATCAGCACAGACATGGTAGACTGAAAGTCCTGGTCCCATGCTGTAACTTGTCTAATGTTCAAAGTAAATTTATTATCAGAGTATATACATGTCAGCACATACAACCCTGAGATTCTTTTTCTGTGGGCATACTTAGCACGTCTATAGAACAGTAACTGTAAACAAGCTGTGTAAATGCAGATGTAAATAAGCAATAAAAATTAGCATGAAATAACAACAAAAACAGAGTCCTTAAATAAGTGTAGCTATCCCCTTTTGTTCGAGAGCCTGATGATTAATAGGTGGTAACTATTCTTGAATCTGGTGGTATAAGTCCTGAGGCACCTGTACCTTTGAGCTGATGGCAGCAGGCCTGGGTGGTGAGGATCTCTGATGGATGCTGCTTTTCTATGGCAATGTTTCATGTAGATGTGCCGAATGGTTGGGAGGGAGTACTGGGCGAATCCACTACCTTTTGTAGGATTTTCTGCCCAAAGGCATTGGTGTTCCTATACCAGGCCGTAATGCAGCCAGTCACCACACTTTCCACCACACATCTATAGAAGTTTGCTAATGTTTTCAATGACATGCCAAATGTCTGCAGACTCCCGAGGAAGTAGAGGTAATGTTGTGCTTTCTTTGCAATAATGTTTATATGAAATAATATTTCTATGTTCTTTGTCCCTGTTGGGACCCTTTAATTTTCATCTTTTGCTAACTCTGAGTTAATGAAAGTTGTAGGTTGCAGTTTTAATAGTCAGCTTCTGCCTCTGAACATAGAAACCATTCACCAGATGTTATTATAATCATTTCAATCACCAGGAAAGTTTCAGATGTGCTATGGTAATTTCCTGCCAGTTGCTAATTAACTAGAAAACATTACTGTGGTGATCCTGCATACAAAAGTATAGCTCCTATGGCAAATCATCCAAAAATAAATGTGTGCAAGGGAATTCCATTTCTGGATAACCATGTCGATACTTGAATTTAGTCTCGAAGTATTGAAGTATTTTTTTTTTAATGAGCTCTTCCAACTCCGGTAATGTCTGGATCATCACTTTTCTCTTGTTAGCTAAAATAATCTGTATAACCGTGCTTACATCCATGGCACAAAGGAATGATATGCAAGTCATTGAGCACCTCCTCTTTAAGGTTGCTTGTAAGAGTAATGTTCCTACCTAATTTTCCATACTCAGTTGATAAGTTACCAATAAACTGTTTCTCTAGCAGCCCATCAATCAAACTCATTGAGGCACAGGTACCAGTCCAGTTCATACTTTAGAGGCATAAGTTAGATGCTGCTTCAATTCTGTAACATTGTTTGCACATATTTCTTTTTCATCATGGTCCATCCAATGACACATAGTTGGAGCTGCTGTCTTCCAAATGGAAATTCAGGAAATTTAAGCTGGGCTGTAACAAATTTCATGAAATGCTTTCTAAAAAGGCTGCCCTACAGTCCATTGCAACATTCTTACATAAACTGACACTACAACAAAAGAAAATTAAGTGAGCATGTAATTCAATGGTCCTAATTGACCTTGCTATGAACAACATCAAAGTTTAAAATAAATTTATTAAAGTATCTATACGTCACCATATACAACCCTGAGATTCATTTTCTTATAGGCACTCATAGTAGAATGCCGGTAAGAAATACAATATAATCAATGGAAAAACTCCAAACAAAAACATAACCAATGTGCAAAAGAAGGCAAGCTATACAGACAAAATAAAGTAAGTAAATAATGCTGAGAACATGAGTTGTAAAGTCTGTGAAAGCAAGTTTATGGTTGAGGTGAGTGAAATTATCCTTGCTGGTTCAGGAGCCTGATGGGGGAAGGTTAATAGCTGTCCCTGAACCTGGTGGATTCTATATTAACAGGCAGTGCATTCTAAAGCAGTCCTTTATTTATGAAAACAACAACACACACAAAATGCTGGTGGAACACAGCAGACCAGGCAGCATCTACAGGGAGAAGCACTGTCGACATTTCGGGCCGAGATGTCAGGACTAACCAAAAGGAAAGATAGTAAGAGATTTGAAAGTAGTGGGGGGAAGGGGAAATGCAAAATGATAGGAGAAGACCGGAGGGGATGGGATGAAGCTAAGAGCTGGAAAGGTGATTGGTGAAAGTGATACAGAGCTG
This sequence comes from Hypanus sabinus, assembly GCF_030144855.1. Lineage (NCBI taxonomy): Eukaryota > Metazoa > Chordata > Chondrichthyes > Myliobatiformes > Dasyatidae > Hypanus > Hypanus sabinus. Next base: position 81,490,029 of record NC_082711.1, read on the forward strand.
GAGAAGGGAAAGGATCATGGCACGACACTTCACCTGTGAGTCAGCTGGTGTGGCATACTGCATCCAGTGCTCCCAGTGTGGCCTTTTGTATATTGGTGAGATCCGACGCAGATTGGGAGACCGTTTCGCTGAACACCTACGCTCAGTCTGCCAGAAAAAGCAGGATCTCCCAGTGGCCACACATTTTAATTCCACGTCCCATTCCCATTCTGATATGTCTATCCATGGCCTCCACTACTGTCAAAATGAATCCACACTCAGGTCAGAGGAACAACACCTTATATACCGGCTGGGTAGCCTCCAACCTGATGGCATGAACATTGACTTCTCTGACTTCTGTTAATGCCCCTCCTCCCCTTCTTACCCCATCCCTGACATATTTAGTTTGCCTGTTCTCCATCTCCCTCTGGTGCTCCCCCACCCCCCTTCTCCCGAGGCCTCCCATCCCATGATCCTTTCCCTTTTCCAGCTCTGTATCGCTTTCGCCAATCACCTTTCCAGCTCTTAGCTTCATCCCACCCACTCTGGTCTTCTATCATTTCGCATTTCCCTTTCCCCCCACTATTTTCAAATCTCTTAATATCTCTCCTTTCGTTAGTCCTGATGAAGGGTCTCGGCCCAAAGCATCAACAGTGCTTCTCCTATAGATACTGCCTGACCTGCTGTGTTCCACCAGCATTTTCTGTGTGTTGTTGTTTGAATTTCCAGCATCTGCAGACTTCCTTGTGTTTGCCCTTTTATTTATGAGGCACTTTGTGATATAAAGAATTGAATGCAGACTTTAAAACCTGGAATTAAATTCAAAGCCTCAGTCTACAAATTTTGCAAATTCTTAAAATCACCAATTGATGTTTCTGTACCCACCTTTGTGTAATCAAATTTTGTAATCTGGATAAATCATTTAGAATCAAGATAAAAGCAATGCACCTGCAGTTAAAGATTAGAATGCATCTCAGACATGGAGCATTTTAGTATTCTATATTGCTTATTATTTCCCATTAAACCTGCAGTACCTTCATCCAGTCACCCTGTCTCCTTTGGTGGATATTATCATGATTACAGAGCACTGACAGTTGGCATTGGGAATGACAGCTGCTGCAGGCACAAGAAGTGAGCCAGACTGAAAGTCCCTGCACCCTCACACATATCAAAAAAAAACAAGACTATGGAGAGACATCAGAGCTCTAATCTGCCCTCAAGGTTCAAGATGATGCTTCTAAACCACTCTAGATTGACTTCTGCAGAGTATGATGTCATCTCAAGTCTTTGATTCAATTACTGACTTGTAATAATTTCAAGTCTGATTGTGTCGAGCATAAACTGCTCGTTATAGCTGGCAAGAGCAGTGCAGGATTTACAAAGGAGAGCTGAAAATCAGAATTTGAAGGAGGAAAGCTTCAATGAAAATATATCATCCTGTTTTCACATAATTTTGTTTGTAAATACTCTCCCACAATGATCACCAAACCGCTTTCCACCTGCCATCCTGTCTTGTTTGCATTGAAATGATGGCTGTGTGGAGCTTGCTACTGCTATGGGCACCACCACAAATGTGTTGCAGAGGAACTGCATGAGGATGTCATTTAGTATCTACAGATACTGCATAAACAATCAAGATGAATGATATATGTGTTTCAATGCCACAATGAGCATCATTAAAATCCAATCAGAGTTCGTATCTTTCTGCAAATCTATGTTTTAATCTGGTATAAATAAATGTATACATATTAAGCTTCAGAAATCTGCTCTATAAAGCACACTACATGAAATGAGTTTTACGTTGATTGTTTGCTGCTGATAGCATTCCCTATGAGGAATTAGTACATCTGCTCTTGCTATTAGAAGAATTCACATATCATATTCTCAGTCAAATAGAACCGACTTTGTTTGACTTTATAGTGAACCTGGAGGTATTTTCTTTAATCATGGAATTTCATATCTACTTCATTTCAAAATTACTCCATACTTTAATTTCAGTTCATTAGTGTTTAATTAATCTAACCACATTGTAATCTCCCTAAACATCTTTCCGGTGATAAACTTCCTTGGGAAAAATAAGGAATTCGAAGCAATTAGCTGTTGAGCATTTACTTGCTGTCGAAACCTGTTGTGAACCTTGCTCAGCTCTGCATCTCAGACAACTTGGGTAATCAATCTGTCACCTCACTGGCCTTCGTCTCCATGTCACTCTCTAATTTCGGGCAGCAATTATACTGTATATTGATAAGAGTCATTAGCATATTTATGATCATTACTTTATATTTATTGTCTGCACTGCTCATTAATCTTCGTCTACTTTGTGGAGCTGACAGCTCAATCTATTTGCAATCTCCGTGTAGTATTCATATCGAGGGAAGCCATTGTTTCCTGTAAATAAATGGTGTTTGGGCCCAGGGAATAATAGAAGAGCACATAATGATTGGCACTAAGCAATACTGCTAATCAAAAGTGGATTTCATTACCAGCTGTGTCAAGTGTATTACAGCCCCATTGTTCTAGTGCTGCCAGGGCACGAGCACGGTTTGTCCCTCACCTTCCTGGAGATGAGCTGATTGTTTTCTGTGATTGGGCTTAGTTATATTATTATCCATCACGGCCAACAATACAGCTCACCCAAACAGACGCCTTTGCAGAGGCTGCCATGCATTTTGAGCAGATTTGACTTGCTAATGTGTAATCTGGTCTCCACAGATGTGTGATGAATATTCTGAGAACTTCTGAGCATGTCACTCTGGGGCTAAATGAAGATGTGTTGATTATTAAGCAGTGGCAATTGGACAATAGCCAGCAGTGGACTGGGCTGTTTACTGGACTGAAATCAGATGAATTCCAGGATGCTTATCCCAGGGGCCAGTGACAACTCCTCTCAGGAATCAATAGAAACTTCCTTTCAATTACTGAGACTGGCACTCAAAGGAAGAAACTATGAATCTCAAAATAGAAATACATTTTCATTTTTCATGTGCTTTTGGGAGCTGGAGCATTACTGAATCATTAGAGGAGGCTGATCACCTGGTTAGGCTGCAATGTAAACATTTCAGCACTTGTTCATTTCCTATTTTAGGATCATGTTTACCACTGCCCTGGAATTTTTATAGTTGTACTTTTAAATTTCTCTATAAGCTAAAGATGATGTGCAAGGGACCAGAAAATCAGACGTTTTTCTCAACCCTTCCAGAAATTACTGGTATACCAATGAATGCTAGATGATACACTGACACAACATTTCTCTGTGCCATTTAGTGTAGATGCTATTATTTGTTCAGGCTCTTTTTTTTTAAAAAAGCAATTAGTGGAACGTCAATTAAATCTGGTTAGTTTACATCTGTTGCCTCGGCATCTGCCAATTGCTATGTTATGATGTGATCCTCAAAGCAGTTTCATTCTTCACACAAGCACCCAGCTTTACAAATTTCTGAATTTCACCTTGAGTTTAATAAAATCTAAGACTAACGCTCTGAAAGTTGCAGTAAGGTGGAGTGCAGCGGGTTGAATGGTGCCGCTGGGAGAGCGTGTTACTCAGCATTTGTGAGGAGAGGCACAGAATTAATGCTTCTGTGCCGCTTTATACGGAAGACTGAAGTGAAGGGAGTGAAGCTTCAAAGGGTGCAATGTAAATTGATTTTATAATTTTGCTTTGGAGCATTTTATGTATTTTGTCAGATTTTCATTGGTATTGTGACTAAAGTATGCTGAGACGGAGAACTAAATATTGCAGGAGAGTTGCAGAATGGAGATCGGAGAATTCGGGTTGGGGGGGGTGGGGTTCCCGTTACTTGTCACAATTAATCTAAATCTTCTCCTTTGATGCAGCCAGAAAGGGATTGTCTGATTTGCTGCCTCTTCTCTGTAATGTGCTCCTCAGCTCCTTGCCTGATAGCTGGTGTCCATTGTCAGTCACATAATGGAACTAGAGCTGTGGATGGATTTACTGTATTCAGGATGCTGGGGTGTAAAGGAAAGGCACATTTTGAAGATCCTGGTCACTTCTGTAGTTTAAAAAGTGCATAGGCAGGAAGAGCCAGACATGGATAAACAGGGTGGATTCTGCAGGAACTCCCTCTGGCTGTCTGTCTATCTCTGACATTTTGGAGATTATTGAGAGATACAGTTTATCATGGGAAGTACTAGAGAGATGGGGAGTTCAACTGTACGGAACAAGATAGAATCTCATCTGTAGCCAAAAAGATGCCAGGATTAAAGTCAAGGATGCTTTGCAGAACATCTGGGCTGGAGGGTGAACAGCTGGATGAGCGATGCATAACTGTAATGCCAATATGGATTAAAAAGGAGATGAGGCTTCCTCTACACGTTGAATCTAGATAGTTAGAAAACTGTATCTCAGACTTGGTCGTGCTGATTTGGGTAGAAATAACAGGATTTATTACAGGAATGAAGTAAAAGGAATGTTTCAAATTCAAGTTCGAGGAAGACAGGGGAGTTGAACCAATGTGTGGAAGGAGGGTTTGATAATGCTGCTCGAGAGGGTGTAACCTAAAATGGGTGGCATGGGAACCTCTGCAGGAAAACAGATGGAAAAAATTAATAGAACTAAGGCTTTGTCTTAATATGTAAGAAGAAGCATTATAGACAATAGGTGCAGGAGTAGGCCATTCGGCCCATCAAGCCAGCACCACCATTCAATGTGATCATGGCTGATCATCCACAATCAGTACCCTGTTCCTGCCTTCTCCCCATATCCCTTGACTCTGCTATCTTTAAGAGCTCTATCTAACTTTCTTGAAAGCATCCAGAGAATTGGCCTCCACTGCCTTCTGAGGCAGAGCATTCCATAGATCCACAACTCTCTGGGTGAAAAAGTTTTTCCTGAACTCTGTTCTAAATGGCCTACCCCTTATTCTTAAACTGTGGCCTCTGGTTCTAGACTCCCCCAACAACGGGAACATGTTTCCTGCTTCTAGTGTGTCCAATCCCTTAATAATCTTATGTTTCAATCAGATCCCCACTCATCCTTCTAAATTCCAGTGTATACAAGCCCAGTCGCTCCAATCTTTCAACATATGACAGTCCCACCATCCCGAGAATTAACCTTGTGAACCCACGCTGCACTCCCTCAATAGCAAGAATGTCCTTCCTGAAATTTGGAAACCAAAACTGCACACAGTACTCCAGGTGTGGTCTCACCAGGGCCCTGTACAGCTGCAGAAGGACCTCTTTACTCCTATACTCAACCCCCCTTGTTATGAAGGTCATTGCTGGGTCCAGATGACATTAAGGCAATAGCAAAGGCTAACTTTGGTTCTGATTATGTGAATCTGTATGGAGCTAAAGAATGTAAAAGGGCAGAAAACACTGGTGGGAGTTGTTTACCAATTCCAAGAGCAGTGGTGACATTGGGCATGATGTTAAGCCGGAAGTTAGAGGTGTAAAATTAGTGTACTGTATATGGGATGAAGGTTTGGGCAAACACATGGAGGAGCCAAGTAAAGAACAGACCTATTATTGCATAATTATAAAGGATTAATTAGCAGTTGTGTAATGGGAGGAGTTACCAGAATATGGTATAATTCTTGAATGAGCTGGAGAATGATGTACGTACTTCTGAGAGTAAGGTCCTAAATCTTTAAAAGAAATGGTTCACTCCTATCTAACTTAAAAATGAAACGGGAAGGATAGCTCAAACATGACTAACAATGGAATTATAGATGCTGTTAAATGTGAGGAGGAGGCAAACAAATGGGTTGAGGAAGCAGTAAATCTGTAGTGGGAACAGTTTAAAACCAAAGGAAGAAAAAGGGATTAATGAAGAGTGGGAAACAGATTATTTGAATAAGCTTGTAGCAAATATGAAGATTGCACGTGAAAGCAAGTATTGATGTGTATGAAGAGGAAGATTAGTGAAGGTAAACCAGGACCCTTGTACAGCTAAGCTTCCCAGAAATGTTGAGGATACATGATCTTGTGAGAGGGAGGGTAGGGAAAGGGTGATCGATTGATAGTTGATAAGTTCCTAGGGTCCAACAGTCTGTATTTCAGAAGTGATCCAAGAAATAGTGGATGCAATAGTAGTAATTTTCCAAAATTCTTTGTAATCTGGAACAGTTCCTGCAGCTAGGAGGGTAGCTAATGTGATGACATTAATCAAAAAGAGGAGGAGGAATAAAGGACTAGATGGCTTGACATTGATATTTGGATATATTATCCACTAACAAAAGATGTACTGTATTTGAAAATCAGTGATAGGATAGATTAAAATCATGGATTTATGAAAGGGAATCAAGCTTGATAAATCCAGTAGATTTTTTTGAAGATGTAAGATAGAAGGGATGGGAGGGAACCTATGGATATGTTTTTTTAACTTTTGGTTGGCTTTTCATAAGGTTCCACATAAGAAATTCGTATGGAAGTAAAAAGCAGGAAGAGTTTGGGAATGTTTCCATGGATGTCCTGCATTTGCCTAGTAGAAGAGGTAATTATAACTTGACCGGAACATCCTGAGGAAATGAAGCTTGGTTTGAATATTGACTAACCCCGCTCTCACCAGCTGATTGTGCCACAACTTGCCATTAGCTTGTGAGGTTATAGCAAAGGTTACACTGGACACAGGACTTGTATCCGTGCCCATGAATGATCTTTTCTGGTTATGACAAACTGTTGTAGCAGGAATTGTCCATCACAAATGGACATCGCTTGTGGGATGGAGATTCATTTGTCACACTGCTATCTCCTATAATGTGGGAATGTCAACTCTGGTGCATTGAATGGTGCAAGGAGTTGTTGCTTGCATCCATCTACCACCCAGTATCCATGGTCCATTTTATTTTCTTCAGTTGAATAATACCTATGAACATGAACAAACTGGGTAAGCACTTGGAAAAGATTGCACTTTGCTGCAGCTAGAAGGTGAGTGGTCCTTCATATCATTCCTGGTGGAGTATAGGCTGTACAGCAAGGTGTCAGTGCTGGCCTCGAATGCATTTATCTGCTCTGTATGCTTCTGGGGGACATTCGCTGCACGTAGAGTTCTGCCTCAAAATAATTTCTAGAGGTCTCTGTGTCACAACTGTATCCTAATGCAGCAAATGTAATTTGGTTCCTAAAAATTTCTAGACTGCGGATGTCTGGTATAGCAGCCCTAGGGATGTAAATAATAGTAATGAGCAATTAAATTACATTAGTTCGAGTTCTCAAAAAGACAAATCTTAACTCCTTTGCACTCAACTTAAGTCTGCTTTCACCTGTCTGCTAAAATAAAAAGGTTCTGTCTCCAAAAAGACATCCAACCTTACAAATTATCCTTGGTGAGATTAATGCATGAATATTTAGGTAGGCATAGCAGAGTTAAAACTCATTTTAAAATAATCAGTTGAATTAGCTAAAACCTCTTACAGAATTGTCAGTAGCATTGCCAAAGAAATTTCTAGGCTCTGACTTCATTTGTCTATTTGCCCACTTGCTTCCTTAAAAGGTTTCTGATTCCCAAATATCTATCACTACTGTTGTATGGCAGATAATAGAGTTGATCCCTTATGGTCCCAGTGACCCAGGTTCAATACTCTAGTGCTGTGTGTGTTGAATAACCATGTGGATTTCCTCTGGGTGTGCGTTGGTGGGTTAATTATCAATTGTACATTGCCCCATGTTGGTGCAAGGTAAGTTAATGGAGAAACAAGATTGCTCTGCAGTGCTCGGTTCAGTCTAGTCCTTGAATTAAAAGTCAATAGGAGCAAGTCCGATCAAAGGCAAACAGTAGTGCAGTCATTCCTGCTGCTCCAGGATTTACATCAAAATATCCCATGGTGTCTGCTTGGCTGATGAAGATTCCAGAATTACAAGCCTTAGAGTGGACATCCAGTGAAGATTTTGTGTCTGATGTCTCTCCAGACAGAATTACGAGATAGGTTTGGAAGTAGTCACTGAGTCCATTGTTGAGGGTTTCTCAAAAACACCCAAACCTTTGTGGCATTCAAAACATTTTAGAAAATGAGGTTGCCCCTCTGCCTCCATAAATTAGACCTGTTGCACCCATCTTCCAATGTTCAAGGTGCAATGAGGTCCAGCTTCAGATTTCTACCTGCTATTGTATATATTACCCCAACAATTTTTATAAAATATCAATAGAAACTAAGTTTGTTGGATTTGTATGATTTCCATTTTTACCAGAGTTATTATCACATGGAAGCAAAGTGCCCATTGCCATGTGTTCAATAAAATCTTATAATAGATGGCAAAGAAAATAAAGCACTTGTGTACCTACTAACTGATCGAAATGCCTTTCTCTCCCATAGCTAGGGTGGGTATATCACTAACTGGCACATGCACTGATGAGGAAGATTAGAGTTGATAAATCTCTTCTGTCTGTCATTTTTCTTCCTCCTCTCCATGATATATTTTGGCATGAAGATGATTTGCTGGATGTATGAAAACATCTTTGCAGTAAGTTTTTGTGACTTTGGAGATGTTACCAGCGATGCTTGAGGTCTCAGTGATAAATTTTCTGCTTGTCCTTTACAGATCCATTTGTTACCTGATGGAATGTGTCAGAATATTCAATAACCTGAAGGGACTATATAGTCCTTTCTTCCTGTCTCTCTGAGTGAGATGCAGACTGCAATACCCACGTGTCCTGAGGGTCCATCAAATGAAATGGTCAAGGCCTGTCATGGCATTTCATCTTGAGCTGTGATCCTCAAGCAAGCCGTGTTATTAGATCTGCTTGGATATTCTATTTGTTGTCATGGCTACACCACTAAATATAAACTTCATGAATGATGAGACAAGTTAGAAATACACTTCTACCTGCAGGATGTTCCAGCAATGAACTTGGGGCATATTGCAGTCTTCCAAAATCAATACTGCATTTCATATTTTAGGTACCTTTGTCGGGTTTTAGAGAGGTTGTAGATATTCCAAATTACAGAACTACCAGTCCCTTGAGCCTTCACATTTTGTGCCCTTTCCTTGACCATCTAATTACTTTGTGTCCTTCTTAACTTTCTATACTCTTGCAAGTCCTCTTATTTTCAGTTTAACAGAATTGCGATGAGCTTCCTTTATTTTCATTATCCAGTTCTTTAAAAAATTCAGGATCCTTATCTGCCCTGTTACAGCCCTAACTTATGATTCCACTTCAGTAGAATCACCTGATTTTTGTCAGGCCTTACAAATAGTGAGATCAGTTTTCCTCCAATTCAAGACCATTAAATTCTGCACCTTTCCTCATCCATTTTCACAATTACCTCAAAACTTGGAGTTATGGTCACTATCTCCAAACTGTGCATCAGGTCAAAGGCAGGGAAGTTAGAGTTGGTCTGGGATGGAGAATTAGTGTAACAGGCAGAATATTGAGGTCAGTCTAGAGAACTGAACAGAGCTGCTCTACTGTACAAATTAACAAGTTAGGTCGCCAAAATGTAGAGAGATCACACGCATTTTCTCAACGTGAAAGGAGTCACAAACCTAAACAGTCTAATTATTGCTGTACCTAGTTTATTCTTAATCAACAGCCATGGTTGAAATCTCTAATGTAATATACAGTACATTTGTATATATGTGTGCGTTCATCAATTCTCATTTAGTGTTCCACTAAAGTGACTTGTCCCAAATATAGACAAAAGACCTGGCTGCAGAATTAAGGGAAGGATGACCACCAGTGACAATGTACAGCAATCCAGCATGAAGTCACTTTGTATCAGGGTGAAATCTCCAGTCTGGTAGGAGCCAAATCTAGCAATAAGTGAGATTGCAATAGCTGTTGACGGCCAGTCATCTGTCTCAAGAAATAATTGCACCTGTTGCCTCATTCAATTTCCCAGAACCAAACACCTTCATTGGTTTCAACAGTGTTCTTCCGTCTATTATAGCGGCAGTATACCACTATACCACTGTTCTCTAATGACTGCTTAGTATTCAATTCCATTTATTATTACTGAGTTAATGAAATCCAAACCTACATAATAGAAGCTTGTGTGGCTAAGTGATAAGTTGTATACAGGTAATGTGCACTGATGGTCTCTGACAAGAAGACTAAAGGCATCACCATCACCAAGTCTCCACAATTCATTGGGGGGGGGGTGGTGATTCATTTATGAGAACCAGCTACATAAATATTGTGACTCTAAGAACAGATTAGAAGTTGAGTATTCTGTAATGATTTACTCATCCACTGAGTCTCTAAAGCCTACCGAACATCCATAGGGAAGCGCCAAGGGAGTGTTTGGAGTACAGTACTCTACATCTGCATGATCGATGGTGCATGACAATTCCAAATGGAACTCACTCTAGGCCATACTCTTCAGGCAATATATAGATGTCCTTGTTTGTCAATGGACTGAAACCTTCAAACAGACGGCCAATGCCTTCACCGGAAGCACTTAAGAAATCAGCTGTTAATATTGTTTTTAATAGCAGCTTACGAATGGTAAATGTTGACTTCGTATGCTTTTCATACATTTCACAAATGAATGATAAAAAATTTAAAATAAATGAATCCAAAGGCCATAAAGTTACTACATTGGAATGCTTGATGGTTTCCACTCATAACACAACAGTAATACATAGAACAACAAAACCATCAGCATTTTTATAGATGTAATATATACAGTACATAATCTGTATCAACTAAAATGATCATTTAATTATTATTACATTGCTGGTAACATACTATGATTGATTACAGGTACTTGAGAAAGTTTAAGATTGCTATCTATGAAGGAGAATCCTTGAAGACACCAGCACTTAATTCATTATGTACAATGTCCTGGGTATGTTACTCAAAATGGCCTCTTTGGTTTGTTACAAGTAGGAATGTTTCTTTGTCGGATAAGTGTTTCTCTAGCCGTTGTTTCACTTTAGATGGCTGATATGGTAATTGTATTCATTTGTTAATCAATGGGGAATGTCATTGTGTCTTGTGATGCTGGGGAGTTGGGGGAGGGGTTTTCGCGGGTTTTTTGGGGGAGGCCGAGGAAGACATGGAAGAAGGTGGACGTGTGCTGGACTGCTCGTAAGACCACCGGGGTGGTCCCAGGTGCGACGGCCGGATGGGTCGATTGGTTCGTTGATTGAGCTCCAACGAGTGCACTAAACAGACTGAACTTTGATAAGTGGCGCCTTTTGTTTTTTTTCCTTGTGTATATATATTGTATTGCTTACTACTCTTTTTAATTTTAGTAAACTCTTTAAAGTGTATTTCATAACGGTATTTGTTGTGGATTTGATACTGTTGGCGGGCTCGAGGCGTAAACTCGATTCTCACAGCACCTGCGTGTACGGGAGGTGGGTTGGAGAGTGGCTGGATCCCTTTTTCCCCTAGACATATACCAGCCTGTGGGTAAGGGTTACATTTGTGGGGTGCTCGTCCCGGATTGGATTGTCAGGGGCTGTGGAATCGCGCAGGCAGCAGAGCGGAGATGGACAGAGACAAGTTTGTTTGTTGGTGCCAGTTTGAAGATGTACCGGTACAGTACGCATGCGTAGTGAGCGGAGTGGATTTTCGAGTTTCAGGAGACGTGATAGTGCGGGGTTTAAGTTCGGTGAAGGGTATTGGGCAGGTAGAATTGGTAGCTAGACGGTGTGGTAAAGAGGTGGGGTCTAGCTGGGTGTTGGTTCGTACGAGTACTGAAGTCAGGACGGTGGAACTGCCGGCGACGGTCAGTGTACCGGGGGAGGCGGGCCCGTGGGGGCTCCACTTCTACAAGGATGAGGCTGAGGAGTTAGAGCTAGAGGTGGACCCCAGAGAGGTGCCCGGCACTAGTAAAGGGAGGTGGGAGGAGGGAGTCGTGACTAAGCCCCGCTCCCCAGGTAGGGTGGAAGCCTCGGAGCTGGCAGCCGCACTTTATTCCCTGGTGGGGGTGGCCGAGAGGCCACGGCTGAAGCTGGGGGTGTACTCCGGAGCCAAGCCTACTCCGGATGGGGAGGTGGACTATGAGACCTGGATCGAGCATACGTCTTTGATGTTAGAGGAGTGGCCAGGCTCAGAGGAGGAGAAGAGGCAGCGATTGGTGGGAAGTTTGAGGGGTTTAGCAGCCACAACCATCCGGGAGTTGAAAGCTGAGAAGCCTGGGGCCTCAGTGGAAGACTGCCTAGAAGTTTTGGAGGGAGCGTTTGGGTTGTCAGGGGAACCCTGGCTGCTTTTAGCAGAGTTCCAATGCCTGGAACAATGGAGAGGGGAAAAGCTCTCCAAGTACATATTTAGGATGGAGGGGATGCTCTCGGGGCTGCGGCGCCGAGGGGTAGTGAAGGCGACTGACGTGGCTAGCGTGAGGATGAGTCAGCTATTCAGTGGCTCTCTGGAGGAGGACAAGGTGGCGTGGACTATCCGGCAGGCTTATAGGAAAGGTCCCCCTCCATCCTTCGGGCCACTGATTAGAGAGGTGCGAGAGGAAGAGAGAGCATTGGGGCGGAAAAGGGGCACGGGCCTACGGGAGCGATCCTCAGCGATACAGGAAGTGGTGGCTGAGTGGAGGAATGACAAACCCCCGGGGAGTAGGGAACCCCCTTTGGAGGGGAGGGACAGGGGAGGTACCTACTCTCAGGGGCGATCAGTGCAGTGGATTGGGAGCAGGAGCCGTCCTGGGAGAGGAGGGGCAGCCGGCAGTGTGTGCTATAGCTGTGGAGAGGAGGGTCACTTTAGGTGGGATTGTGAGAGACAAGGAGTCCCGCGGAGGACAAGCCCCCCTGCGACTAAGAAGGGAGAGGTGTCGGGGAAACTTAGGAGAGGCTCAGTGAGGGAATGGACTGGAGCCTCTGGAGGAACACGTTCCCAGAGATCAGCCGGAAGACCACCGGGTGCCCACGCCTCTGTTCCGGATGGGCTGGTAGGACCCCGTGCCAGTGTGGGTCTACGGATAGAGGGAGTTTACGCAAAAGCCGTTCTTGATACTGGATCGCAGGTGACCTTATTGTACCGGTCTTTCTACAATCAACATCTAAAGCATTTGCCCGTAACACCATTTGACGCCCTGCAGATTTGGGGTGTGAGCGAGGGTGACTACCCGTACGATGGGTACCTATCGGTGAGATTGGAGTTCTCGGAGGGCGATGTGGGAGTGTCGGAAGCTATTGAGACGTTGGTGTTGGTGTGTCCTGACCCGGTGGAAACCGGTGGTGCTGCCCTCCTGGTGGGGACTAACTCCCCAGTTGTGCGACGGCTCCTGGGAGCTTGTAAGGAGAAAGGGGGGGAAGACTTTCTGGAGACCCTCTCGGTGCATCCAGTGTTTCGAGCAGTGTTCGAAGAAGGGGTTGCCTCCCAAGGGCTGGACCCGGAGTGTAAACGAGGGACGGTGTGGTGTACGCAGGCGAGGCCCAAGGTGATCCAACCAGGGGAGGTAGCACTAGTGATGGGGACCCCCAGATTCCCAGGAGTGCCGACAGGAGAAGCCCTGTTAGTAGATGCCCCAGACGATCTTGAAGGGGAGACACGATTTCCGGCGGGGGCGCTGGTGAGGCCCGAAGTGCAGAGACCAGGGGTGGTACATGCGAGGCGTATAGCTATAAGTGTCAGGAACACCACGGCAAGAGAAATCACCTTTAAGAGGGGAATGCCGCTGGCACATCTGTTCCCGGTGACGGTAATGTCCAGCGCACCAGTGCGGACCCCTAACGGGGAGGGATCGGAGCATCGAAGGGAGCTGACCGCTGAAGCCTTTAACTTCGGGGATTCCCCAGTGTCGCCGGAGTGGAAACGCAGGCTAGTGGAGAAGATGCTGAAGATGGAAGCTGTTTTTTCTCGGGGCGAGTTTGATGTTGGCTGCTCCAAAAGCACTCGCCACACCATCCGGGTGACGGAGGACACCCCGTTCCGAGAGAGATCCCGGCGGCTGGCTCCGGCAGATGTTGAGGACGTGCGACAGCACTTGTGCAAGTTGAAGGAGGCCGGAATCATAGCTGAGTCTCGAAGTCCTTATGCGTCCCCAATAGTGGTGGCACGGAAGAAGAATGGGCGAGTGCGCATGTGTGTTGACTACAGGACGTTGAATCGGCGAACTGTCCCTGATCAATATACTGTCCCAAGAGTCGAGGATGCGTTGGCCTGCCTGAGCGGTGCAAAGTGGTTCAGTGTGCTGGATTTAAGAAGTGGGTATTACCAGATCCCGATGAGTGCGGCCGATAAAGAGAAGACCGCTTTTATCTGCCCACTGGGGTTCTTTCAGTTCGAACGAATGCCCCAAGGCATATCCGGAGCCCCAGCCACCTTCCAGAGGCTCATGGAGAGAACTGTGGGGGGATATGAATCTGTTGGAGGTGCTGGTGTACCTGGACGATTTGATAGTGTTTGGATCGACTTTGGAGGAACATGAGGAGAGACTGTTGAAGGTGTTGGGCCGGCTTAATGAAGAAGGGTTGAAGCTTTCCCTGGACAAATGCCAGTTCTGCAAGTCGTCGGTTAACTACATTGGCCATATCATTTCGCGAGAGGGAGTGGCTACTGATCCAACCAAGATAGAGGCTGTGACCACCTGGCCGAGACCCCAGAAAGTGGGTGCTCTGCGCTCATTTTTGGGGTTCTGTGGGTATTACCGGCGATTTGTGAAAGGATACGCCAAAGTGTGTCACCCGTTAACTCAGCTGTTGTGTGGCTATCCCCCGGTGGGGAAGAAGAGGACGGGGAACCAGAGGCAGGATGCTGGAGGATACTGGAACCCGGCGGAACCTTTTGGCTCGAGATGGGATGATCAATGTGAAGAGGCGTTCCGATCTTTGAAAAGGGCACTGACCCAGGCCCCGGTGTTGGCTTTTGCCGATCCCCAGAAGCCATATGTGCTGCACACGGATGCCAGCCGAGAGGGTCTCGGGGCTGTTCTGTACCAGGAGCATGGCAAAGCATTGAGGCCGGTAGCCTTTGTCAGCCGAAGCTTGTCGCCATCGGAGAGAAACTATCCCACTCACAAGTTGGAGTTCCTGGCGCTGAAGTGGGCGGTGGTGGACAAGCTGGGCGATTACCTTTACGGAGCCAAGTTTGAGGTGAGAACGGATAACAATCCTCTCACTTATATTTTGACTTCGGCGAAGCTGGATGCCACAGGACATCGGTGGCTGGCGGCATTGTCGGTATATGATTTCAGCCTGAGGTACCGCCCCGGAAGCAAGAATATCGATGCGGATGCATTGTCTCGTCGGGAGCCGGGGGAGGAGGAGAAGGACGAGGAGTGGGAGAGTGTCCCTGCCCCTGGAGTGAAGGCGATGTGTCAGTTTGTTATCACCGTGAAGGCCGAGGGAAGAGGGAGGCTGGAACGAGCCGTGGACCATTTGGGGGTTTTTGACGACGCCATACCCCTAGTTTACTGTGACCTGACCGCTCTGGGGACTAAACAGTTGCCGGAACTGAGTCCGGGGGAAGTGGCAACTGCTCAGCAAAATGACCCGGGCATTGGCACAGTGTGGAGAGCGGTCGAGAAGGGGGATGGGGCGTTGGCTGAGAAGGCGAAACACCCATATGTGCCTCTGTTGTTGAAGGAGTGGTCTCGGTTGAAGTTAAAGAACAAAATCTTGTACCGGGTAACAACGCCTCCGGACCAACCCCGCTGTTGGCAACTGGTCCTGCCAGAGGAGTATCACCAGACTGTACTCCAGGCCTTACATGATGATTCTGGACATTTGGGGGTGGAAAAGACATATGGATTACTCAAAGACCGGTTCTACTGGCCCCGGATGAGGGGGGACGTCGAAGAATACTGTAGGGGATGCCGTCGTTGCATCCAGAGGAAGACCCTGCCAGCGTTGGCGGCTCCACTGTCGCACTTGCAGAGTGCGGGACCTCTGGACCTGATATGTATGGATTTCCTGTCGATTGAGCCTGACACCAGCAACACCGCGAATGTATTAGTCATCACCGATCATTACACTCGCTATGCTCAGGCATTTCCCACCAAGGATCAGAAGGCGACGACAGTGGCGAAGGTGCTATGGGAGAAGTACTTTGTGCATTACGGCCTTCCCAGGCGAATCCATAGTGATCAGGGGAGGGACTTTGAGAGCCGCCTTATCCAGGAATTACTGACTATGCTTGGGGTTGAGAAATCCAGGACTACCCCTTACCACCCACAGGGAGATCCTCAGCCAGAGAGATTCAACAGGACCCTGTTGGATATGCTTGGGACGCTGGAGATTGGGCAGAAAAGCAGGTGGAGTCGTCATATTGGACAATTGGTTCACTGTTACAATTGTACTCGCAATGAGGCTACAGGGTATTCACCCTATTATCTGATGTTTGGGCGGGAAGCGAGGTTGCCCATTGACGTGTGTTTTGGAGGTGGAGTGGGTGAATTTCCCGGGAAGTCCCATCTAAAGTACGTGTCCGACATGAAGAGGGAGTTACAGCGGGCGTACGAGTTGGCCGAGGCGGCAGCTACCAAACAAAATCAGCGGAATAAGATGCGGTATGATCGAAAGGTGAAGTTTGTACAATTATTACCGGGCGACCGGGTCCTTTTACGGAATTTGGGACTCCCTGGTAAGCACAAGTTGGCAGATCGATGGGCGGCCAGCCCCTATGTAATAGAGAGCCAGATGCCGAACCTGCCAGTTTACCGGGTGAAACCCGAGGATGGAAAAGGGCCTATCAAGGTACTCCATAGGAATCACCTGCTGCCACTGGGTCAAGCGGTGCAGGTGGATAAGGAGCCCGAGTGGGAGGTTACACCCAGTACAAGGACTCTGCGAGGGAGCGGAGAACGGGAAGAGCCCGCTGCTGAAGAGCGGGGACGGGTCCCTCACTCGGGAATGGCTACCGATTCAGAGGAGGACGACTCAGATGAGTGGGTCCTGTTCCCATTCGCTAGTGCTCCAGTACCAGGAGAGGAGGCTCCTGGCCCTTCCCATACTGAATTGGGTGAGAGGAGGGAAGGTCTTGAGGGTCAGATGGAGAGGCAGACTACATTGGTGGGAGAGAGGGTGGAATCTGAGCGTGAGCCGGGGAGATCTCGGGTGAGGGAGGACCCCTGTGAGGAAGGGGGTGCGGGTCTGTCAGGTAGACCTGGGGTGTCCGAGACAGTGGGTTCGCAGGTGACGAGGGAGCCCAGTGGGGCAGAAGGGGTATGGAGATCTCAGAGGATTAGGCGCCCCCCGGAGCGGTTGACATATGTGGTACCGGGAGAACCGAGTGTGATTTCTACTGCTCTGGGTAGTTATGTCATTGCCTTCTGCACCTGGGTTGGGTTTTGTGTGTTGCGAGAAGCTTTGGGGACCTCTAGTAATGCCATGAGGGCATGACATTTGCTGGTGGGGAGAGAATGTACAATGTCCTGGGTATGTTACTCAAAATGGCCTCTTTGGTTTGTTACAAGTAGGAATGTTTCTTTGTCGGATAAGTGTTTCTCTAGCCGTTGTTTCACTTTAGAATGGCTGATATGGTAATTGTATTCATTTGTTAATCAATGGGGAATGTCATTGTGTCTTGTGATGCTGGGGAGTTGGGGGAGGGGTTTTCGCGGGTTTTTTGGGGGAGGCCGAGGAAGACATGGAAGAAGGTGGACGTGTGCTGGACTGCTCGTAAGACCACCGGGGTGGTCCCAGGTGCGACGGCCGGATGGGTCGATTGGTTCGTTGATTGAGCTCCAACGAGTGCACTAAACAGACTGAACTTTGATAAGTGGCGCCTTTTGTTTTTTTTCCTTGTGTATATATATTGTATTGCTTACTACTCTTTTTAATTTTAGTAAACTCTTTAAAGTGTATTTCATAACGGTATTTGTTGTGGATTTGATACTGTTGGCGGGCTCGAGGCGTAAACTCGATTCTCACAGCACCTGCGTGTACGGGAGGTGGGTTGGAGAGTGGCTGGATCCCTTTTTCCCCTAGACATATACCAGCCTGTGGGTAAGTGTTACAATTAAAACAATAATAAAAGAGCTGATTGAGTGTTTGGACTGCTGTGCTGCCGATGTAGAGGGGTGGGAGTGGTGTGCATTCTTCTGAAGTCAATAACCATCTCCTTTGTCTCGTAGACACTGAAGAAAAGTTTATTTGCCCTATCCCTGACAACACCTGTATGCCTCCACCCCTACTCAATCCCTTTAACTCTGCTTCTTCCGATGTCATAAATCCTTCATGCTTTCGGTAGCTGTGATTCTAAAAAAAATTCCTTTGAGGAATAGTAAATATGAAGACCGTCTGCAGGAAAATAATGCAGTTTGAAAAGCAGTGCAGGCTTTTAAGCCCATGTGCTGGAGATAGAGCTAATGTGCTTTTCAACAAATAAGATGGGCAACATAAACACTCCACTACATTCATATACAGTGGCTTAATCAAATAGCAACTCTAACAGGAAGCCAGACTCGCCTTCACATACTGCTTGCTCATCAAAAATGATTGATGCCACAAGTAAGTTTAGTCCTTACTTCCAGAAGGTCCTTTCTTATTTGAAGAACACTGTTACTTTGCAATCAATTTGTGTGCAAACACCCAATCAGCTCTGAAGTATTGTTTTAATGAATTAAGCACTGGTGTCTTCAAGGATTCTCCTTCATAGATAGCAATCTTGAACTTTCTCAAGTACCTGTAATCAATCATTGTATGTTACCAGCAATGTAATAATAATTAAATGATCAGTTTAGTTGATATAGATTATGTACTGTATATATTACATCTATGAAAATGCTGATAATTTTATTGTTCTATGTATTACAGTTGTGTTGTGAGCAGAAACTATCAAACTCTTTGGAGTGCATATCCTCTCATGGTTCCAGAACACGTTCTATATGTTCAATAAAGCTCACCAATGCCTCTACTTTCTAAGGAGGCTGAGGAGAGCTAAATTACATTCTACGTGTAATTTACCTCATTCTACAGATGTGCAGTGGAGAGCATCCTAACAACCTGCATCACTGCATGCTTGGGAAGCTGCTCTGTGGCAGGTGAGAAGGTTCTCCAGTCAGAGTCGACACAACACCAGGTTACCCTTCATCAAGGGCATACATACAAAAGGTGCCAGAAAAGAGCCAGGAACATCATGAAGGATCCTATCCAATCTGCTCATGGACGGTTTGTCCTACTCCCATCAATAACAAGGCTATGTAACATCCACACCAAGACCACCTGACTCAAAAAAAACCAGCTCCTTTCCCCAAGCAGTAAAGCTGAACAACACCTCCATCCACTAACCTAGCCCTCCACACGCCCAACCACTATCATTTCCTGTCAGTCACCTTAAGTACAGGCACTCCTGTGTCTAACATCACTTCATGGACATACAATCAATCTATATATATAAATTGTATTTATATTTATTGTTTTTATATTGTGTTTTGTTTTTTCTTGTGCAGCATTGGATCTGGAGTAACAATTATTTTGTTCTTCTTTACACTTGTGTACTGGAAATGACATTAAAAAATCTTGACTCTTGTGAATATGTCAGATCTGAATCTGTATGATCTGTTGCTCAAAAGTATGAGGAATGGATTTCATAAGGACAACTACCATTACTGGCCGTCTTTGATCTTAACCATCTGTACTGTAACCCCGAAGCAATGCTGATATTTAAATGACTCTGCACTGAAGCTGGTGACTCAGCCAGTGTTACCCAGATGTGATGAGAGAGATTTCAAATCATTTGAAAAGCATGCACTACAAACGATTTGATGCAATGGTTAATTGGGTCATTTGGGACAAAAGCTAATTGAGAAAAGAACCAGGGTTCCCTTTATTTATTTGGGACACTGTGCAACTTAATTGGGACAGGAGACCGTTGCCGAACAGTTTCTAACTTGCATCGGTCACATACAGTTGCGTGGCGGTTAGACACTGCGCTGTACTCCAAGCAAACAGTTTTTAAATAGCATCACCTGAGTTTGTTTGTGGTCAAGAAGCATCGATTTTTGTCACTGGTTGTTGGTGAGGAATAAGCAGTAAGACCATTCAGAACTGTTTAGTTCACTGTGGTTTCAAACATTCAGGCTTGGAGCTGCCAGAAACAGTCAGGAGTGAAAGTAAAACAATTTCCCAACTTTAACAAGTTAGGAACTAATATGAATTTGAAGGTATTGACGCTCATCTTGAATGTTACAATGAAAATGAAGATCTGGAGGATGTAATAATTGACAGCAATGTGTGAAGGTGGTCCATTATCTACATTAGGTTTCTGCACTGGTTTTATTCATTTACAGTTAATTAAAATAACATGGCAGCATATACTGGAATCAAAAGACAAGGTGGCTATTTTTTTAAAGTTCAACTTCCAGCAGGAAATAGTCAATACGACAAAGAATTCCAAATGTTCTTGTCCTTGCATAGCATGCCCCAGGACTGAGAGAGTGTGCCAACTTCTCCCAGGCATGTATTTGTTTCTATCTGTTTCAGTTAGTGGATGATATCTGATACACATACACACAGTGCTATGCACAAAATAAACTCAATATAGCTTCTCTTTCAGTTAAAAAAAATCAATAAACTATACATAAGTTTTGCTGTTACTTTTTTCCCTGAAATAACTTTGATAAATAATTGAGCATAATCTACAATAACAATATCACCTCTTCACAAAAGTCCCAGCAGTTCAGCTGCTAAACACAAAGGATATATACTGGAAATTAGTACACCAGACATGTTCAATTCCTCATGTATTCATTCCCATTTTTCTGCCTATAGAAAATGATATGCCTCTAAACTGAACAAGTTAACCTGAAATCTAACCAAATCCATTTCAGCTCCAACTGTGCTGAACTGAATTAGTTTGAAGACAAACAGTTGTGTCACCCTTATAACGTCTGTGCATATCTTATTATTCTTTGCACACGTTTTCATTGTGAATGTGAAGGGAAGAGATCAAACAACCAATCTAAGAGGTGTTATACTCATTTGTAAATCCTGAGATTCAGGAGGTGAATCAAAGGTGGTGATGATCAATGTTTCAGAGGGAGACAAAGTCTGGCTGAGTGGTGCCACAACAGTATCAGCAAGATCAAGGAGCTGATTATTGGTTTCAGGAGGAGGAAACCAAATGTTTATGAGACTGTTCTCATTGGAGGATCAGCAACTTAATTTCCTCTGATTTAATTTCGGTGGACCCACCCTGGGCCCAGCATGCAAGGGCAATTACAAAAAAAGTTTGTGAAGATTCAGCATGTCATCTAAAACTTTGCCGAGCTTCTATAGGTGCATAGTGGAGAGTGTGTTGACTGGCTGCAGCACAGCCTGGTATAGAGGCACCAATTCCACTGAATGGAAAATCCTACAATCCCCACCACTGAGCACATCTTCATGAAGTGTTACTGCAGGAAAGCAAAATCCATCATCAGAGACCCCTGCCCCCCAGGACAAACTCTCGTCTCGCTGTTGCCATCAGGAAAAAGGCACAGGACACTCGGGACTCACACCACCAGGTTCAGGAACAGTTATTACTCCCCAACCATCAGGCTCTTGAACAAAAGGGGATAATTTCACTCATCTTCACTTGCCCCATCATTGAAATGTTCCCACAGCCAATGGACTCTTTCAAGGGACTCTTCATCTCATGTTCTCAATGTTTATGGCTTATTTATTGATTATCATTATTTCTTTCATTTTGTTTTTGCACAGTTTGTATTTTGCACACTGTTTGAACACCCAAGCTGGTGCGGCCTTTCATTGATTCCATTATGGTTATTATTCGATTATGGATTTATTGAATATGCCCACAAGGACATGAAACTCAGGGTTGTATATGGTGACATTTATGTACTTTGATAATAAACTTACTTTGAACTTTGAGGTAATGTTTTTTGTCATTTCTTGCAGTTCTTGATTTAATTTGACCAGATGCAGCAGTATGTCGGGTGAAAAGGTCAAATCCATCAGTCACTGAGAGAACTCGAGTGAATTATTTGTTGTATTCAGATAAAAGTTTAATACCAGGCAACTTAGGCTAATCAAAGGGTTGCTTTCCCTGCAGAAAGGCCATTGAGCAAAGAGAATCTCCAGTTGGGTTTTTGTTCATTACATCCTTCAATTAGAATCTGCAACTCATTCAAAGCATGATTTTTAATGTAGTTCAATTCCTAGAATAACTTTGCTGACATGCTTTGAGTGTTCTGTTATTTGTTGCTTTCACTGTGAATGATGCAATGAAACATCCACATTTCAGGTGCAGTCATCTCCTTTACAAAGTTGCTCTAAATCAGCCACTGAGCAGAATGCTAATTGAACCTCATCTACAGCGGCGACAATACATTTCTGTAATGGTTCTAAATGGATGGAAGACGGCCTTCAATTCTGTGTTGAATTAATTACATTCGTAATTATTTGCATCTAAATTGCTTCCTTATGCTTACATGGTTTGATACATTGCCTGTTTATTTCCCTCTGTAGACGCTGCCTGACCTACTGAGCTCCTCCAGCATTCTGTGGATATTGTTCAAGATTTCTGGATATACAAGTCTTTCTCATGTCTATGACGTTCCTCTCCTTTCTGCACATTCATGTGACTATCTAAGAGCCTCTTGAGCACCTCTATTGTATTTTCCCGTATCACCACCCCAGACAGCGCATTCTAGACACCCACCACTTTCTAAGTAGTTAGATCCTTCATACTACACACAAGCTTTAATATTGATAAGGGCTTTCTCCCCTCCACCTTTCAGTCCAGATGAAGGGTCTCAAACCAAAAGGTTGGCTGTCCTGCTACCTGCCCCCCTGAGTTCAGCCAGCACCTTGTTTCTGTTGCAGAATGAAATATCTTCTCATTGGAGATTTATGTAACCAAGAATATCACAGACACACAGTTGCTCTCTTTAGTTAGTTTACTTCATAGTAATTAACAAACCAATTTTTCAATCCCTTTAAAAATGGATTATTTGAAGTGACATTAAGATAAAGTATTGGAACTAAGATCAAAATAAATCTCAAGGTTGAAGATAGTGACATATACATACTCAGATTGTTGGGGAGTGTTCTGGAGTTATGTGAATATAGCAAGTTTAAATTCAAACAAGGACCAGACTATAGTTCTTAGTGTAAATGTAAGTACGGTAAGCTTGCAATAAGCCTTAAGTTTTTTTTTGTAAATTGGAAGCAGTAAATTGAAATTGAAAGCTCCACAAACTAAGAGGTTACATATACAAGAGCCAAACATAAAGCAATGGAATTGTGTTAATTGGCTTGCATCAAACCAGTTATTTGTACCATTGCAGGGTCAACCATGGATGTTGCGTCCCAGCTGACTAGACACGCAAGCCTGGGCAGTACGATATGGAGAGCAAGCTGTTGCCCATGTAGCAGGCTCCCCTTCTCCACAAATCTGATGAACCCAAAGGAATGGCAGAGACCGATACAGTTTGGCACCATCAGCATCGCTGGAATTACCAGCCAATGTTGAACTCAACAGAAAGCTGCTTAGGGACTCCAGCTGCAGATTTTTCCCTCGGGGTTTACTTCTGAAGCCTTCCGCATGAGTGGTTAGTGCTACGAAGCAGCAGAGGTTTGAAATCAGAGTTTTCCTTCTCCTAGATGAGCTGCCAACCACGGCTGATGAGCCCCATCTGCCTGAAGCGACTGGTTTTAAGGAGACTTTGTCCCTTCTGTCAGTAAAAACTGTTCCCCCGGACTTAGTAGCTAAGCCACTCATGAAGGCCTTGTTTGGATTTGGTTGTCAGAGGCTGCTTGAGGCGCATGCCATTGAGAGCATTTAATAGGTAGTGAGAGCTTGTCCCCATTGCCACCCCTGACTATAACAACCTTAAGGAATCATTGTGACTTCAGTACAAACTGGTACACCAGATGGATGTTGTCATTTAGCATATCAAACATGATCACAGGTACAGGCAATCAATAGTTTTTGTGTATTTATCATATTTGTGTACTCAGATACAGCCCAGGCAACATTTATTTTGGGTGTCTGGCTCTCCATCATCAAAAAGCTTTAGAATAATTAATTTCTGCATAAAGCGTTTGGATCTTCAGTGGTGTCTTCTCAGCTACAATATACTTCCATGATTGAGCTCAAAAGAACAATTTTCCAACCCAAAGTTATAAAGTAAACAATGTCATTGTATCTAATGAAATTTTATTGATTCACCTGCTGTTACCTTTGATTTTGCATATAAAAATGTGATGTACTTTTGGGTTTGTGAGCCTTGATCGAGAATGTCTCCAGAATGATGCCTGCTTTTTACGATGAATAAGTACTTCTAAATCACCAGTTTCAGTGTCTTTCCAGTAACTTTGATCACAGTTACAACAAAGTAATAAATTTGTGTCGAACTTTGAATCTGGGTCTTGAACATAATTCGGATGGAGAGTTAAGTGCCAGATTGAAAAGGTCAAGGTGTCAGAGCCCAAGGCGAGGCACAGAGCAATTAAGGCTGCTGCTCCACGTTGTTTACCCAGCTCTGCATTGAACTATGGGTCTCGGACTCTCTTTGTGGACTTCTGTTCAGAAACACTATTTGCCTATGGTTACTGTTTGCATTTTTTTCATTGCGCATTGGGTCTTCGGTCATTTTTATGAGTCAGTTTACTCTTTTATGAGCATGATGTGTTTTTTTAATTCTCTGTACATTAGGTGTTGGACAGTTCATGCATATGGGGTTTGTCTTTGAGTTTCTTTGTTTCATGGCAGCCAGTAAGGGGGGTTTGGGGTGCTCTGGATAGAGTTTACCTCTGATGCCTGGCAGCTGCACTCTACCTTGTGGCATGAATGGGCATCACTGGTCTTCATCCATCTCCTAAACCTCTCACGTCTACCTCCAATTGGCCCATCCCAGTGCACCGCTTCTGCTGGTGGTATAAACGACGTGTGGGGGGTGGTGTTAACACGGCACCACTGGGTGAAGAACCTTGTCGACAAAGTCACAAACCAGGGCAGAGGAATTCCCCGAGGAACTACAATGGCCATCAGTTCGAGACCAGAGAGAGCCACTGAGTTGGAGGACATCGGTTGTAGTCTGGCCTGGAGAGTGATAGGCACCGCCCAAGATGTGCAAAGGGGCTCCTACAACCTATAAATAAGGTTTGATGGATCTGAACTGAACTGAACCATTAGGAGATGAATTTCAAGGTTCTATAATGTATACATACATTATACATAATGTATAATGATAATGTACTTTGAACTTTTTGAACTTTAAATAATCTTCATTAATAACTACAATAGTAAATACACTTAAGTTGTATTTTATTACTTTTAAAGTGTTTTGGAACATAATGTGCTCCGTTCCAATGCAAGTCATACAGGAATATATGACTTGTGATCAGTAAACCAAAGCTCTGTCTGGGACTGGAGTGTATGAGTGTCTGGTGGCTCTCCAATGAGGACTTTGTGAGATGGCTTCTCCATAGCATCTTTTTTAAAAGAATCTTTGGAATTGCTATTAAAGTTGGCCAGAAATTCTATCCCATTCATGTTTGAACATCTGGACATCAATTAGATAGCTGACTACCAGTTTTATGCTAAGCAGTTTATGAAGGTAAATCACCTGTCACTGTTTTTAACAGTGACTTCACCATCATTTACAATATCCCACAAGAAAAAGTGGGGCCATCTGTTGTATTTGACCTAAAAGCATTTTGGTGCGTAATATGGCATTGCAGATGAATGTGAATGTTTAGTGCATTCCCCATTAATGTGAAATACACTTGACTTAGTAATGACAATGGGGGGGGGGGTGGGTGAGGTCTGAACCTGATGTCCCACTCACCCTGGGAAAGTGAACACGCAATACATCACCTCTCCTCTCCCAGTGTAGTGATCGCCACGTGGTCACTGTCCGGCTTGCTAGGCAGGAGGCCACTGCAAATGGCCTCTCCTACACTACTGTGTCCATAGCAACACCTGCTTATCGGTGCCCCCCGTTTCCATCGAGCTTGCTACGTCATGGTGCGGCCGAGTGTCCGGCAGTATAACTGGATGGGTAGGCTGGGCTCGTTAGCCTTGGTTGGCAGCCAGCCTAAGGGAGGGACAACTCTTGACTCCAAACCCGGGCAATTGGGGCTTGTCAGCCTCGTCAGGCCATCCACCGAGGAGAAGAACACTCAGATGTAACTCCTACGACTCGAGGACCTCGCTGTCACCATCCCAGCTTGCTGGGCTATGGCAGATGAACCCCGGGTGTAAAGGGTGGGGCCAGTACTGCGCACACTGACTCCACCAAAAGAAAACTATTGCACAGGCTGAAGGACATGCCCACATCTACGACCATCCTCCCCGACCATTCATCAAGCCCTGCAGCGATGGGAAAGGGGCAAAAACGGCAGGTGGAAAATGACACTGGAAGCCGCAGTTCTGATCCTGCATGGTTCAGATGTGTGGGTTGTCTGATGTTGACCCCAGAGACTGCAGACGTGGGCAGCCCCCTTCCTAAATCTTCATTCACGAAGCCAAGCCATGAGCAATTACAAAAAGGTTAAATATTTTTAATGTTTCTCTTATGCCTCTAACTCTAATCATTTGTACATTCATCCCCATGAGAGGGTTTCCTCTGGTGCACACAGTCCAAAGACGTACTGGTTAGCATATGAACTGTTCATTGTAAATTGTCCTGTGGTTAGCTAGGGTTAAATAGGTGGGTTGCTAGGCAATGCTGGAAGGGTCAGTTCAAGCTGCATATCGTTAAAAATATAAATATGATGAACCAAACAGCTTCCTTACTTGGAATACAATGTAAGAAATATAATAAGAGAGAATAGACAAATGAGATAATAGACAAATGTGCTTTGAGTTTGTTGTTATCCACCATCTTATTTATATGTCTAATGTCACTGGTAGGTAAGTAGGACAGACTAAGAAAAATTCACTGGTGATTTTGGGGCTAAGGCCTACTGAAGAATATCAAACTGAATCCTTGGCAACAGATTATATAGTCACTACAAAATCTGTTAAACAAAAAATTGTCCTTTGCAAGCTCTTCCCAGTTTTGTTTGTTGGCCATATCTGTAGTATGTAGAACTGGGGGAACATTTCCTAACCAGAGGCTGCTCAGGAAGGTAGGCCTTGCCACATTCAATAATAAATTGCCATTTCCAGAGGAGAACAAGTGCCATTTTAAATTTTAGTCCACGTGCAATTTCTCTGGCAGTACGTGATCCTCATCTGAAATTAAAAGTCAGATGGGCCATGATTCAGCTGAGTGGTGGAACAGACTCAGGAAGCTGCAGAGCCAGATCTCCTCCTCAGTTCCCAGAACAAGACACAATTTAATGGTGGTTTTCATGCTGAGTTCTGGCCATTCAGGTCAGGCCTATTCCGACGTGACCAACTTGCTGCACCTAAATCATAAATAATTTGTGTGGGGAGAACAAAATTAATGATTGTAAGTGGTTTATTGTTATCGTGTCTACCAAGGGACATTGAAAGACTTTTTTGTATGCCAATTGTAGAGATAATTTCATTGCATCAATGCATTGAGGTATTACAAAGGCAAATCAATAATGGAATGCAGAATACAGGATTACAGAACGTAAATTGATCCCAAGATGGGACTGCCCTTTTTATTGCAACTCATAAATAAAACAGGCCTAGAATATACAATACTGTGTTGTATTATTAGAATTTTCAGGCTTTGTGTTGTCTAGAGCACAACTGACTCTAACTATCGAAGAGATTGGACTTTACTTCTGCAACACATAGGATGTATGAGCCTGATGTTGCATTTGGTGCATAATTGTGACACGGGGCTCACTGCAATAGTGAGGTGGTGGCAGTCAGCAACGCTAAGCATAGCCACTAATGCATTGGTTATGGCGGAGGCCGTGCTGGGTTTCTAGGGGGCAAGAAAAACTGTGACCTAATGACAGCTCATCGGGCATGTTGGAATGGACATGCTGATTTTTTCTACGACTGAATTATGCCATGTAAAGGAACATGGAGGCTGGAGTTCGCCATTTAGCCACTCAAACCTGCTTTATCAGTCGGCTAAACCATGAGACCATGGCTGATTTGTAACCCCACGCAAGCATGTGGTTGCATAAGTAAATTTATTTGGGAAATCATTAATTGAACTTGTTGAAAGTGGCCCAAATAACACACCATGTTTCCACAAAGATATGAATTATTCTGTGACACAGGAGGGCTGCTGCACATTAGCACAGTGATCATGTAAGTTTGAGATTGGAATAATTGTTTAAAAAAAGGTGCATTTGAATGCAGCTCATATAAAAATCCTTAATTGATCTTGTTATTTTATGTGCATTTAATGAAATGCTTATTTAAGATTTTAGTGATGATATACTATATTACTCCTGTGTTTGTGATACTGCAGTGATCATGTGCTTTATTCTAACATCACTTGCTGAAATGTAACAATGTAATATTATAAAATTTCTCATTGGAGGAGCTTGTTTTGTTTATAAATACAGTCCATGGAAATCAAAGCATCATAGCTTGTAATAAATAGTCCTTTGATGGCACTACTCCATAAATACTCACTTTAACATACCCTGTTGGCATTTTCTATCATTGATAGATCTAGTAAAAATAATCGAATCTGAACTTTTGCTGCATAAAAATAAAACCCAAAGCCCTGGCTGAATTATAATCATGATAATCACGTTTCACCTATTTGTGGGAATAATAAAGTTAACAACAGACTAAAGAAGAAATGTATTTTATTGCTGCAATAAAAGTTAACATTCTTCCAAGATAATAAGGTTGGTTAGTATGGTAAGGATCTACATTTAATAGATCTAACGGCAGTAAAATGAGAACAAAAATAACAATATGATTTTCATTAATCGCGGATTAACTCTGAGCATCAATAATAACTAATATAATAAATATTCCTTTAAGATTGTTGTGTTCTATTTATTCCTTCTAAAGCAGTGGCATGCTTCATCCCAGCTGCACACTTTTTCACTATTGATCTACCTTGGGCACTACATAATCTTCATGATTGCAAGCCGTTGAGCTTCTTGTACTGCGAGTTCTGCTTCATGGAAACTGTCCCTTTTGCTCAACTTGTCCATGTCAACAAAGATGCCAAGTTAATGCTAATATTTTGCATTTGACCCCTATCCCTCTAAAGTCTGAACCTTTATTATTCATGTACTTGTCCAAGTACTTTTTTAATGTTGCGTTTGTACCCAGCTCTACCATCTCCTGTGGCAGGTTGTTCTGTGTACCCATCCCAGGTCCGCTTTCCTTCTCTCTCCTTCAACCTGTGCCCTGTAGTTTTAGATTCTGTGTCTCTGGGAAAATGACTGTGGTTATCTTTGCCCAATAAACCTCTGTAAGGTCAATCCTAAACCTCTTTTGCCCCAGGGGAAATTCTCCCAGCTGATCCAACATCTCCTTTTTAACAGATGCCCTCCAGTCCAGTTCCTTTTAATTTCACTTCTCTGTGTTGAAACCTCACCCGTTAACCCATTCAGTACACTACTCGACATTCAGCTATGGCAAAGGTGGAATGTAGGAAACAACACCCACCCACATCTCTGGCCGTTTTCTCAGCATATCCAGACAGTATAGCAATGGTAATTGGTTTAAGTGTGAACTCAGCATGCACCACAAAAACCACTTCATCCCCTCTTCATAACATTGCCCTTCTCGGCATCTAGTTTGACACCATATCTGCTGAAACTTGAAGCTACAATTGCATTACATCAAGATTTGGCAACGTTGTAGCCAAATCCTCTTGCAAAGAAAGGCCAACATAATATATCCCTTCCTAACTGTTTTCTGTACCTGCACATTAAATTTCAGTGATCATGTACATGCAAGTACCTCTGAAAAACAATATCTTTCAATCACTAACAAATTTTAAAAATCTGCCTTTCAGTTTCATTTCCCTATAAAGTGGATAACCTCTATTTTTCCATATTGTATTCCCAACTACCCTTTCTTCATCCATTCAGTTTGCCTGATTGTCTTATTCTCTTCAAAACTAACACTCTGTAACGTTGAGAAACATAAATGTATTGAATTTCGTGGCCCATTGAAATTACTGATATGGATCTCTGTGATAATCCTAGTCATACCCTTAAATCCAAAAGTGACCTGTTTATTCCTACTCTCTTCTTCTGTCCATTAACAGATGACAGACATACTTTATTGATCCAGAGGGAAAGTGGGTTTTGTTACAGCTGCACCAACCAAGAATAGTGTAGAAATATGGCAATACAGAACCATAAATAATTAAATAATAATAAGTAAATTCTGCCAAGTGGAAATAAGTCCAGGACCAGCCTATTGGCTCAGGGTGTCTGACACTCTGAGGGAGGAGTTGTAAAGTTTGATGGCCACAGGCAGGAATGACTTCCTATGACGCTCAGTGTTGCATCTCGGTGGAATGAGTCTCTGGATGAATGTACTCCTGCGCCTAACCAGCACATTATGGAGTGGATGGGAGACATTGTCCAAGATGGCATGCAACTTGGACAGCACCCTCTTTTCAGACATCACCGTCAGAGAGTCCAGTTCCACTCCCACAACATCACTGGCCTTACGAATGAGTTTGTTGATTCTGTTGTTGTCTGCTACCCTCAGCCTGCTGCTCCAGCACACAACAGCAAACATGATAGCACTGGCCACCACAGACTCATAGAGCATCCTCAGCATCGTCCGGCAGATGTTAAAGGACCTCAGTCTCCTCAGGAAATAGAGGCAGCTCCGACCCTTCTTGTAGACAGCCTCAGTGTTTTTTGACCAATCCAGTTTATTGTCAATTTGTATCCCCAGGTAGTTGTAATCCTCCACTATGTCCACACTGACCCTTTGGATGGAGACAAATCCTTACTCTATGTTAGAATGTTATTTTCAATCCCACATGCTCAATTTTTGTTTATTAACTTCTTGTGTGGTGCCCAACTGAGGCCTTCTGACAATCCAAATGTATGACAATGACCGGCTTCTCCAAAGTGAGATAATAGGATAATAGTGAACAGCTTGATCTCCTTTGAGTTTGCAGTTGGATCTTCTTAATACATATTGTTGAGGCAGGATAAGATGTTGGTGAGGCCTAATTTGGATTATGGTGTGCAATTTTGGTCACCTACCTACAGGAAAGATGTAAATAATATTGAAAGAGTACTGAGAAAACTTAAAAGGATGTTCCTGGGGCTGGAGAATCTGAGTTAGAAGGAAAGATTGAAAAGGTTAGAACTTTATTCTCTAGAATACAGATGATCAAGGGGTCTTTTGATAGAAGTAAACAAAATTATAAGGGTATTGTGTATTTAATATTTCAGTAATAATTGAGTAATCTTATATATGTATAGTTTGATTAAGCATTCTTGTTCATTTAAATAACCCATACAGGTTAAACAGGTTAATCATATAAATATGTGGATTACATTCATCATTATGCTACTATGTGATAAGTGCATGTCTCATTTAAAGTAAACCTATAGTTGGACTCACATTGCAGACTCCCATGTCTTCCTTTGAACTAGTTTAATGTTTTGAAGTTAAAAAAACATAATGTTGGTGATAAAGTATTTTTAAAATGAACCTGAGGCAGCTACCAACCTGTTCAAGTACAGCAAAATGTTCAAGCTAAAAAAAAAGTGAGTAGAAAATGCAGCCCAACGCGTGCAGAAAGGGTTAAGTTTTTTTTTAAAAGGCAGTGCAGCGCATGTCCTTCGGAAGGGAAAACACAATTGTATTTTTAAAAGAAGTTAAATGGAAATATTTGTGGGTTCATTAAGTGTGAGTATTCTTTAAAAGTAACAGAAATGGCTACATACTTGGAAAATATTGATGCGTTTGATTACACAACAGATAACTGAATTTTATATACTGAACAGATTGAGCAATATTTTGAAGCAAATGAAATAACCAATTTTGCTGAGTGAATTGTATTTAAAGGCACACAGCTTGCTTTGAAGTTTAACTGCTCCTACCAAACCAGCAGACATGAGATTTGTGAATATTGTCAATATAATACAGGAACCTTGAGAACCGAAACCATTGTTGATTGCAGAATGTTTTAGGTTTCATAATAGAATCACAAAGAAAAGGAGCCCATTTCAAAGGTTCAAACATTGATTTATTATCAATGTATGTATCCATATACAACTCTGAGATTCATCTTCCCCAGATAGCCATGAAATAAAGAACATGAAAGTTGTTCAGAGAGAAACATCAAATCCATCCCCCACACAAAAAGCATACATGGCTGAATTGAAAAGATTGTCTGAGCATTGTCAGTTTGGTAATGGGCTTAATGATACTCTAGGAGATTGGCAAACATGAGGAAATCTGCAGATGCTGGAAATTCAAGCAACACACACAAAATGCTGTTGGAACACAGCAGGCCAGGCAGCATCTATAGGGAGAAGCGCTGTTGACGTTTTGGGCCAAGACCCTTCGTCAAGACTAACTGAAAGGAAAGATAGTAAGAGATGTGAAAGTAAGAGGGGGAGGGGAAAATGTGAAATGATAGGAGAAGACCAGAGGGGGTGGGATGAAGCTGAGAGCCAGACAGGTGATTGGCAAAAGGGATACAGAGCTAGAGAAGGGAAAGGATCATGGGACGGGAGGCCTAGGGAGAAAGAAAGGGGGAGGGGAACACCAGAGGGAGCTGGAGACCAGGCAGAGTGATCACCTTTCTGGCTCTTGGCTTCATCCCACCCCCTCCGGTCTTCTCCTATCATTTTGCATTTTCCCCTCCCCCTCCTACTTTCAAATCTCTTACTATATTTTTCAGTCAGTCCTGACGAAGGGTCTTGGCCTGAAATGTCAACAGTGCTTCTCCCTATAGATGCTGCCTGGCCTGCTGCATTCCACCAGTATTTTGTGTGTGTTGCTCTAGGAGATTGTTTCGTTTGTGGAATTTAAAAATGGCTTCTAACTGAAGCACAACTTATATTGAAAAGAACAGTTGAAATCCTTGTTTCAATGGAAACCGCAGACAGATGCAATCGAGTTGCAGTCAGGAATGAAAGTAAGCATGAACAAAATTGCAATGTCTAAACAGAAACCAACGGGCTGAACAAATTGTGTTACCATTGTCACAAGGACCAACATACACCAAACAAATGCAGATTTAAAGGTGAAATTTGCAGAAAATGCAACAAAGTAGGACATAGACAAAGAACAGGTTGGGCAGACAAAATTAAATGGACTATTCATGGAAGAGAAAGAGCTAAAAAGTCAAGTTGCAGTTTCAAAAATAGCACTAATCTCCATGCTGTTGAAAAATTTGATCATGATGAGAGTGACGAGGACTGTGTAGCCCTGAGATTCACCATGTGTAAATTAACAACAGACAACAATATGGCTTACACCAGAAGTGAACGGCAAATTAATTAAAATGGAATTGGACACTGGTTTGGCTGTTCCAGTCATCCCACAAAATGAGTTCGAACTGTATTTCAAAAATACTGAACTGTAGCTTGCAGATATCCAACTAAGAACTTATACTCGAGAAAAGATGACTCCTGTGGGAATGACATTTGTAACAGTGAAATACAACAATCAGCAAGCCATATTGAGCTTGTACGTGGTAAAAACAGAAGGACCAGTATTGTGGGAATGTGACTTTGTAAGACAACTACAGCTTGATTGGAGATCCATCCACAATTTGCATGCCATATCCCCTGCAATGAAACCAATTGAAAGTGAATTTCAAAACTGTACTGGATGATACCACAACTGTCTCCATGCTGTACCCCATGAACAGTGGTCAAACCAAGAGCAAACAGGTGTTGATGCCAATCTCAGTGCTTCTGGTTGGAAAGCATATTGGACTAAGGAAGGAGACTCCAACAGTTTTTGTAGGCAACATATCTGAAAAAGATTGTGATATGTTAAATCAGGCAGTTACTTGCAAAATGTGGCTTGGTTTTAAGCTGAAGAGAGATCAAGGAGCTTCAGGAAAGTTGCAATCATTCAGCTGTTGTGAGTAAAAAGAATCAGAATCTGTTTGCTGGATGTAGACAGCCAACCTGATCCAAAACTCCAGTGTATCATTGGGGATGGTTGCATTATTAGAGATGCTAATGGATGAAGCATCAAACTAAACTCCTGTTTAATACAGTATACAGTCATAGAAAACTATAGCACAGAGACAGGCCCTGCAGCCCATCTAGTCCCTTCCTAACCATTTAAACGATCTAGTCCCATTGACCTATACCCAGACCATAGCCCCCAAACCCCACCCATTCATATACCTATCTAAACTTCTCTTAAGTGTTGAGGCCAGTTCAGACTGATGTGTGTAATCATTCTGAACTGGCCTTGACTATGTCACATCAGTAAACAAGCTATAAACAAATAAGGTTGTGCAGTTCCTGGAAATCCACAGCAACACACACAGAATGCTGGAGGAACTTGACAGGTCAGGCAACATTTATGGAAATGAATAAACAGTCAAAGTTTCAGGCCCAGACCCTTCAGGACTGGGAAGGAAGAGGGGCGACACCGAAAGAAAAGGGTGGGGGAGGGTAAGGAAGATAGCTAGAAGGTTAATAGAGGAAGACAGGTGGGTGGGAAAGGGAAAGGACTGGAGAGGAATGAATCTGATGGGAGAGCAGAGTGGACCATGGAAGAAAGAGAAGAAGGAGGGGCACCGGGGGAGGTGATAGTTAAGTGAGAAGAAAGATGGGGAATAGAAGAAGAGGGAAGGGGGAGGGAAATTTCTTTTTACTGGAAGAAGTCAGTGTTTATGCCATGAGGTCACTCCTCCACCCTGAGAGTGGCCTCATTGTGGCACGAGAGGAGGCCATGGACTGACGTGTTGGACAGGAATGGAAATGGAAATTAAAATGTTTGGCCACCACAGTACTGATGGATCAAAATCTGGGTGGAATGCATTGCCAAGATGAAACAGAATTGTATATATGGGAGCAAGGTTGCCTGTCAATTGTAGGTACTTATTAGATACGTAGCTTCACATAGTACCATATCTGTGTCATGACTGTTAACTAAACCATTTTCCATTTTATTGTAATTCACATTAAGTAAGAGTCCACACTTTTGAAAGGTGATCTTACTATTTGGAAAATGTACTGTGTGATATTCTCATATAACTGCATAGCACAATTAGATAAATTTATTCTGTTGTAAGTTTTAAACAAATTAAGACATTTTTTTCAGATTCACAACCAAAATAATTATTGAGCGTGCCTATCATTCATACAGTAATTCCCTCGCTTAGTCTCATAAATGAAGACATTAAAAAAAACATTTAATAAAAGATATGTGTGACAGGTATTATTTCATTTACACATTACAACATTGCTCCTGTCACATGGTATACTTAATAAAAAATATCCTATCATACTCAAGAAAATTCTACTTTTTAATATGTTTTAATAGAACACCAAATAAAGCAATCTCCTGAGGCAGGGAGATACAATTTCTCCAGACAGCAGACAAGTCATAAATGAATGAAGAATTTTGGGTAATATTTCATTTGCCAACAGAAAACTGCAAGCAGTCTGCTGAATACATTTTGCCTTATCTGCATGAATTAGAAACACAAGAACCTGGTTATGTTCAGTAAGTATATCACTCATAGAATAGGAAGAGGCTAATTTGCATGAATTAAATAAAGCTGAAGTAAATCTTGATCAGGTCATTGTTATACATCCTCTCTAATCCTAATGTAAATTTCTGCTTAAAATTCACTGTGTGCTCTGACTTGGAAGAGATATGACTTTCATATTTGCAAAATTATCAATATAATTTTGGTATGTGCTCAAGTTGTTTGAAAATCGATTCTAAATGTATAGTTAGAGTTTGTACAACTTGCACCAACTCCAAGAGTACTCGTCTTTCCGGATGAACATTTCTTGATGACATAAAGATTACTTGTGAAATAAGTAGAAAGTGCCCTGTAATTCTTCACACTTCAGATACTGAGCAAAAACCAGTGGTTGGAGATAACTGTATTTGAAGGCCAAAAACTCCAAACTCAAAATATAGAAATGTCCAGGAACAATTCAATTTGTATTACTCTTGGTTAACTTCCAGTATTGAGTTCTAGTCTGACATTGGGATTGATCAGGAGCAGGAAATTTACTGCTTTTTTTATTTGGGGATCAGAATCAGGTTTAATATCACTGGCATTTTTGTGTAATTTGTGGTTTAGCAGCAGCATTACCTTGCAATACATAATAAATCTATGAATTACACTATGAAATATATATAAATTAATTAAGTTGTGCACAAAGAGAGCAGAAAAAAATAATGAGATCGTGTTCATGGGTTCATTGTTCATTCAGAAATCTGATGGCAGAGGGCAAGAAGCTGTTCCTAAAACATTGAGTGTGGGTCTTCAGGCTCCTGTACCTCCTCCTTGATGGTAGCAATGAGAAGAGGCCATTTCCTGGGTGATGGAAGTCCTTAATAATGGATGTCATCTTTTTGAGGCATTGTCTTTTGTAGATGTCTTCGGTGCTGGGGAAGTTAATGCCCATGACGGAGCTGGCTGAGTTTTCAACTTTCTGCAGCTTTTTCCGATCCAGTTCAGTGCCCCCTCTGTACCAGAAGGTGATGCAACCAGATAGAATGCTCTCCACAGTGTATCTGTAGAAAATTGTGAGTGTCTTTGGTAACAGACCAAGTTTTTCCTCAAACTCCTAATGAAATATAGTTGTTCTTTCTTTGAAGTTGCATCCGTATGTTGGGCCCAGATTAGGTCTTCAGAGACGTTGACACCCAGGAACTTGAAACTGTTCACACCTTCCACTGTTAATCCCCTCGATGAAGAGTGGCATGTGTTCCTTTGACTTCCCCTTTTTGAAGTCCACAATTCCTTGATCTTACTTACATTGAGTGCACAACTTGTTGCAACACTACTCAATCAGCTGATCTAGCTCATTCCTGTATGCCATCTCCATCTGAAATTCTGCCAACAATAGTTGTGTCATCGGCAAATTTATTAATGCCGTTTGAGCTGAGCCTAGCCACACAGTCATGGGTGTAGAGCAAAGAGAGCAGTGGGCTAAGTACACATCCATTAGACGCATGGAAGTTGGACCACTGGAGAATGATTGTATCCCTTGCTTTGCATTGCAGTGATTTTTAGCTGAATCCTAAAAAAAATTGGGGAGCAATTTCTTTACTTAGAGAGGTTGGAAGGTAGAATTTGCTACAACAAATAGTGGTTGAGATGAATAATATAATTCATATTTAAGAAGAGCATCACCACCTAGCAACCCAGCTATTTTAACCCTAGCCTAATCACAGGACAATTTACAATGACCAGTTAACCTACTAACCAGTATGCCTTTGGGATGTGGGAGGAAACCAGAGCACCCAGAGGAAACCCACACAGTCACGGAATGTACAAACTCCTTACAGATGGTGCTGGAATTGAACTCTGAACTTCAACACCCCGATCTGTAATAATGTTGAGATAATCACTACTCTACTGTGGCAACTTGATACATGAAAGACAATGGGGGATCTTGACAGATTTCTCCTTTCCTGAGTCGATCTAGAACAAGGAATGTAACTGAACACTACTTAACACATTGTCTATGAATGTAAGAATGAAAAGGCATTGCACAGTTTATTCTGGTGATTTTTTTATTATGAATAAAGTTTACTTTGATAATTAGAACAAGGTGCCCCTGTGCTGACTCTCTCTCTAACTGCCTCCTTCACTCATTGTCCAGTTTCTCCCCATGCTCACCCTGGGTTTACTTACAGAGACTTCCCTTTACCACCCCGACTCTTCTTGCATGTTCATGAGCTACTTTCTCTCTCCTCCAGCTCCGATAAAAGGTCTTCAACCCTGTTTCATTTTCCACAGATGTGGCCTAACCTGCTGTGTATTCTCTGCATCTTCTATTTTTACTTTAGATTTCCAATATCTGCAGATATCTTTTTAAAAATTTTATTTATTTTCCCTTTTAGCTTTAAATCACTTGAATGTTAACTTTAAAAAAATACCTCCTTGGATCTGCTTTAAATGTGATTGTAGTTGTGGTTCAGCTAATAAGAGAGGGAGAGACTTGTAGATGACCTCTGCACTTTTACAATCTCAGGGGATGCGGTGAACTAGACTCTGGGGAGTAGGGTTATGGTCGGGGTGGCCATTGCTGGGGCTGGATACTATGCTGAGGCCTGTTGCCAGAAGTCGAACCTGTGGTCGGTTCCATTACTCAGCATCAATGAAAGCTTCGAGCAAAGTTAGAATCATCAAGGATGAGAGCAGCAAACATACGGCTGTCCAGAGTTGACAGCCGGCATTTGACAGGTCTCCCTCTCTTCTCGCTACTACCATCAAGCAGGAGGTACCGGAGTCTTGGGTCCCTCGCACTTCATGTTCAGGAGCAGTTGTCGTTCATCAGCAATCAGCCTCCTGGATGACCTTCACTCGCCTCAGCGCTGAACTCGGCTGTGGACTCCCTTCCGCAAACTCTGCAGTTCAGGCCCTGTGTGTTTTTGCTTACTTTTCCTTCTACTCTTTGCACAGTTTAAAATGGTGTTTAGCTCGCTACTCCTCGAGGTTTAATCACTTTAGGGCTGAACTGACTGCAGCTTTGGCATGTAACCATCAGCGCTCGCCTCAGCGCTAACTGGCTCTGTGACTGCGGGCTCACTTTTAGGCACTCTGAGTTCTTTTTGTTTGCACATTGAGTATTTGATGATCTTTGTTCTGTGGGCTTCTTTTTAAAGAGTTCTGTTGTGTGTCTTTGTTTGGTGGCTGCCTGCAAGAAGACAAATCTCAAGATTGTATACAGTATACATACTTCGATAATAAATCTACTCTGAATTTCTTAAAGTGCAAGGTTAGCATCATTGTCTGTAAAAAAATACTGCAGATGTTTAAGTATATTTGCATGCCACAGTTCCTGAGGAAGCATCAGACTGCATAGAGGAAGTGAGTGTTTAAAAGAAGTAAGCAGAGCCAGCTGGTATATTTTGTGTGCCACAGTTCCTGAGAGACATTAGTTTGCATAGAGGACGAGAAAGTTTAAAAGAAGCAAGTGGGGGCAGTCGCCATAAATTGCATACCATAGTTCCCAATGAGATGTTGGATTGTGTATAATTGGCAAGATCTAATAAAAAGAAGTTAGGTTTGAGTGGACCATTGTGGACCGAAGCGGCCATTGTGTGAGTAAGCCAGTGTTAGAGTGGGGAGATGAGACTTTGGCGAGGAGAGGCATAGGCTGTAGGTAGATTTTTCTTTTAATATCTATTCTTTCTTGTTGCACATTTAGAGTAGTAGGGATGCTAAGCAGGAGAGTAGAATGTTCCTCTTGTGGGATGTGGAAGTTGGGGAGACCCCCAGAGTCCCTAACAACTGCACTTGAAGGAAGTACATCGAGTTTCAGCTTCTAACAGACCATATTAAGGAGTTGGAGCTGGAACTAAATGAATTCTGGATCATTCGAGAGGCTGAGGGGGTTGACAGACAGGACATACAGGGAGGTAGTTACACTCAAGGTGCAGGTCACAGGTAACCAGGTGACTACCAGGAGGGGAAAAGGGATAGGCAGCCAGTTCAGAGTACCCCTGTAGCTGTTCCCCTCAACCACAATATACCACTTTTGATACTCTTGGAGTAGGGGAAATGACCTAACAGAGGAAAGCCACAACAGTCAGGTCTCTGGCACTGAGTCTGGCTCTGTGGCTCAGAAGGGAATAGGAGAAGAAGAGGCAAGCTTTAAAATTTTGTTGGTTAGAGTGACAGAAAGGAGGTTCTTTGTGCCAGGGTCAGGGACATCTTGGATTGAGTCCACTGCAATCTTAGGTGAAAGGGTGAGCAGCCTGAGGCTGTGGTTCATGTTGACACCAATGGGGTGATGAGGTCCTGCAAAGTGAATTCAGAGAGTTAAGTGCTAAGTTAAAGGACATCAGCTCCAGGGTAGTAATCCCAGGATTGCTACCTGTGCTGTGTGCTAGTGACACCAGAAATGAGAAGTTCAAACAGTTTAACACTTGGCTAAGGGGATGTGCAGGAGGGAGGGCTGAAGATTTTTGGATTATTGGACTCTCTTCCATGGAAGGGTAAGTTTGCACCTAAACTGGAGGGGGACTAATATCCTGGCAGGAAAGTTTGCTACTGCTGCACAGGATTGGAGGCAGGGTTAAATTAGAGTTGCAAGGGGATGAGAACATGCGTGCCAGAACAGATAGTGGTGTACTAAGCCTACATATAATGTCAGGAATCAAAAGGTCAAACATGATGGGACTATCATTCTGAACTGCGTACATTTCAATGCAAGGAATACTGTAGGAAAGGCAGATGAGCCTAGGACACGGATCAGCACATGGAATTATGACATTATAGCCAGCCATTAGTGAGACTTGGTTTCAGGAAGACCAGAGATGGCAACTCAGTATTCCAGGGTTCCATTGTTTTAGACAAGATAGAGCAGGAGGGATTGAAGGAGGAGGGGAAAATGTCAGGGAAAATGTCACATCAGTGCTCAGTCAGAACAGACGAGTGAGGCTTTATGTGTAGAACTGAGGAATAAGAAAGGTATGACCATGTTATTGGGATTATATTATGGACTACCCAACAGTCTGTGGGATTTCAAGGAGCAAATTTGTAGAGAGATCGCAGACTATTGTAAGAAATATAAGATTGTGATAGTAGGTGAATTTAATTTTTTACG
Organism: Hypanus sabinus; assembly: GCF_030144855.1. Lineage (NCBI taxonomy): Eukaryota > Metazoa > Chordata > Chondrichthyes > Myliobatiformes > Dasyatidae > Hypanus > Hypanus sabinus. The sequence goes on from NC_082711.1 coordinate 81,530,409, forward strand.
TATTGACTGGGATTTCCATACTGTAAAGTGGTTGGATGGGAAAGAGTTTGTTAAACATGTTCAGGAAAGTTTCCTTAATCAATACATAGAATACATAGACGTCCCAACAAAGAGTGCAATACTAAATCCATTAGGGAATGAGCAGGGCAGGTGACAGGAGTTTGTGTCGGGAACACTTTGCATCTAGTGATCATAATGCCATTAGTTTCAAGGTAATTATGGAAGAGGTTAGGTCTGGTCCTTGGGTTGAGATTTTAAATTGGAGAAAGGATCTAGCAAAGGTGGATAGGGACAGGTTATTCCCTGGAAAGGTGTATTTCGTAAGTGGGAGGCCTTCAAAATTGAAATTTCGAGAGTACAGAGTTTGCATGGTGCTGTCAGAATAAAAGGCAAGGATAAAAAGTTTAGGGGACTTTGGGTTCTGAGAGATATAGAAGCCCTGGTTAAGAAAAGGAAGGAGGGGCATAGCAGGTACAGGCAGGCCGGAACAAATGAGGTACTTAAGGAGTACAAGAAATGCCAGAGAAAACTTAAGATGCAAATCAGGAGAGCTAAAAGAAGACATGATGTTGTTCTGGCAGACAAGGTGAAGGAGAATCCTACAGATATGTTAAGAGCAAAAGGAAAGCAAGAGATAAAATTGGAAGACCACAGTAGTAATCTATGTGTGGAGCCAAAAGAGATGGGGGAGATCTTAAATGGATTTTTTGCATCTGTATTTACTTGGGAGATGGACACAGAATCTCTAGAATTGAGGCAAGGCAACAGAAAGGACATAGATCCTATACAGATTACAGAGGAGGAGGCATTTGCTGTCTTGAGGCACATTAGGGTGGATAAACCTTCAGGGCCTGACAAGGTGTTCCCTCAGGTCTTGTGGCAGGCTAGTGTAGAAATTGCTGGGGCCCTAGCAGAGATATTTAAAATATTCTTAGTAACAGGTAAAGTGCCAGAGGATTGGAGGATAGCTAACATTGTTCTGTTATTTAAGAAAGGCTTTAAGAATAAGCCAGGAAATTATAGGCTGGTGAGCCCGATATCAGTAGTGGTAAAGTTATTGGGAGGTATTCTAAAGGACCGGATATATAGTACAAATATTTGGATAGACAGAAACTGATTAGGAATATTCAACATAGCTTTCTGCGTGATAGGTCATGTCTAACCAGTCTTGTACAGCTATTTGAGGAAGTTACTAGGAAAGTTGAAGGCGGCAAAGCAGTGGATGTTGTCTACATGGACCTTAGCAAGGACTTTGACAAGTCCTCGCGCATGGGAGGTTGGTCAAAAAGTTTCAGTCACTCTGCATTCAAGGTGAGGTAGTAAATTGGATTAGACATTGGCTTTGCGGGAGAAGCCAGACAGTGGCAACAGATGGTTGCCCCTCTGACTCGAGTCAGAGTGTGACTGGAGTGACTAGTGGTGTGCTGCAGGAATCATTGCTGGGTCTATTGTTGTTTGTCATGTATATCAACAATCTAGATGATAATGTGGTAACTGGATCAGCAAATTTGTAGATAACACCGAGACTGGGAGTGTAGCGGACAGCAAGGAAGACTATCAAAGCTTGCAGTGGGGTCTGGACTAGCTGGAAAGCTGGGCTGAAAAATGGCAGGTGGGATTTAGTGCAGACAAGTGTGAAGTGTTGCACTTTGGGAGGACCAACCAGGCTTCACAGTGAGCCATAGGGCACTGAGGAGTGCAGTGTAACAGAGGGATCTGGGATTACAGAAATATAATTCCTTGAAAGTGGTGTCAGATAGGGTTGTAAAGAAAGCTTCTGGCACATTGGCCTTCATAAATGAATGCATTTGATTTATACATTAATTTATGAAGGCCAAAGTTTTCAGCATGTAAATTTTCTTTAAGCAATGTACTTTTAAATCAACTTACTGACCTACAGATCTCACAATCTTCTGAAGGACTTAGGAGATACGGCCCCTCTAAGCAAACAAAGGTATATCGCCATGGCTGGAAATAAGGTAGGAGCTTGGGGACTCAAAGCCAGGCTGAAACACAGGGGGATGAGAATCCAGTATTTTGTTAAGAAAGGTGCATTTGCCGGAGAACAAAAATGAGGACCTGAAGGCAAGGTTACTGTATTGGAGGGAAATGAGAGATTACTGTGTTCTATGTTTAAATGGGATGTGGCTTACTCCTAACATGCCAGATACTGCAAATGGATCCAAAGGCTTCTCAATTCACAGAATGGACCGAGCTGGTTTGGAAAAGATTAAAGGTGGAGATATGTGTTTCATGATAAACTCTGAGCGGTGCTCCAACATGGTGGTTTTGTCAAACTCGTGTTCCCACCACCTTGACCACCTAATATTCAAATGCTGTCCGTTCTATTTACCTAGGGAGTTCTCCATAATCCTGACCACAGTTTACATACCACCAATGGCCGACTATAATCAAGAGCTTAAGATATTGCATGATGCCATTTCCAAACAAAAACAGTCCATCCTGATGTATTACAAATCATAGTTGGGTCTTCAACCAAGCTTATTTGAACCTGTAGCACCAGGGGTCCCAACACACATGACCTCTTTTATACTAAGATAAGGAACGTCCAGACAGTTTTCTTAAATCTGATCACTTTGGTGTAGTTCTCCTAACTGAATAGAGGCAGAGGGTAAAAGACCCAAGCTTCAGAGATTAGGACAGCAAAAAGGTGGCTGCAGGAAACAGAGGAGCAGGTGTGGGGTAGCTTTGAGTCTGGACTGGGCCACTCATCTGTAGATCTTAATGAATACTGACTTTATTAGAACAGTTGTAGATGAATGTGTCCCCATAAAGTCATTCAATCTTCCCCCACCAGAAGCCCTAGATAACCATGAGGTCCGCAATTTGCTGAGGGCCAGATCAGAGGCATTCACATCTGGTGACCAAGGAAGTTACAAGAGAAACTGGTACAATCTCCAGAAAGCCAATTCACAGGTGAAGTGGCAATTCCAGACTAAACTTGAATCAACGAACGATGCTCCACATTTGAGGCAGGATCTGAATACTATCACCTCTTATAAAGTTAAATCAAACGATGTAGGCAACAACAGAGCTTCACTTCCAGGTGAGCTCAATGCCTTCTATGCTCATTTTGACTATCGAAACACAAAGGAACTATCACAAACTCCCACAGCCCTTGATGATTCTGTGATTTCAGTCACTGAGGCTGACATACGAACAGGTGAGTGAACCCACAGAAAGTGTCTGGCCCAGTCAGGGTTCCTGGCTAGGTAGTACCCGTGCTGATCAACTGGCTGGAGTATTCACTGAGGTCTTTAACCTCTCACTTCAGCAGTCCAATGTACCCACCTGCTTCAAGCAAGCTTCAATTATACCAGTGCCTAAGAGTGTTATAACCTGCCTCAATGACTCAATGAATAGCACTTACATCCACGGTGATGGAGTATTCTGAGAGGTTGATGATGAAACATATCAATTCCTGCCTGAGAAATGGCTTGGGTCAGCTCCAATTTGCTTACCATCACAACAGATCAACAGCAAATTACACTTCATTGGCTCTTCACTCAACCTTTCGATGCTCTTTATTGACTACAGCTTAGCATTCAATATCATCATCCCCTCAAAACTAATCAGTAAGCTTTAAGACCCTGCCTTCAATATCTCCTTGTGCAATTGAATCCTCACTTTGCACACCCCAGTCAGTTTGGATTGACATCTCTTCCTCAATCTCCATCAGCACAGTTGCACAACAAGGCCGTGTGCTTATCCTCCTGCTCCCTTTGCTTTACATTTATGTCTGTGTAGCCAAGCACAGCTCCAAAGCCATAGTCAAGTTTGCTTACAACACAACTGTCTTAGGCCGAAACAAAGGTGGTGATGAACTGGCATATAGGAGGGAGACTGAAAATCTGGTGAGTGGTGCCATAACAACGACCTCTTACTCAATATCAGCAAGACCAAGGAGCTGAAAGTAGAAGGAAACCAGAGGCCCATGAGCCAGTCCTCATCGGAGGATCATTGGAGAGGGTCAGCAACTTTAAATTCCTCGGTGTAATTATCTCAGAGGACTGGTCCTGGGCACAGCACAGGAATTCAATGACAGAGAAAGCTCTGTAATGCCCTTACTGCTTCAAGAATTTGCAAATATTCGGCCTGACGTCTAAAACTTCGACAAACTTCTATAGCTGTGTAGTTACTGGCTGCATCACGACCTGGTATAGAAACACCAATTCCCTTGAACAGAAAATCCTACAAAAAGTAGTGGACTCCTTACAGATCAGCACCAGAATTGAACTCCAATCTCCGGAACACCCCAAGCTGTAATCGCATCATGCTAACCGCTACTCTACCATGGTGCCCTCGGTAATCAAAATAAGATCAAGAGAGTGAAGGGAAAATTTACAAGGATGTTGCCGGGATTTGAGGACCTTAGTTATAAGGAAGGATTCAATAGGTTCGGACTTTATTCCCTAGAATATAGATTAAGGGGAGATTTTATAGAGGTATACAAAATTATGAGGGGTATGGGAAGCTTTTTCCACTGAGGTTGGGTGAGACTGCAACTAGTGATCATCATTTACCGGTGAAAGGTGAAATGTCTAAGGGGAACATGAGGGGGACTTCAGAGGGTGATGAGCTGCTAGTGTAGATGATGGATGCAGGGTGAATTTCAACATATAAGAGTAATGAAAGGAATGGTATGGAGGGCTATGGTCCAGGTGCAGGTCCATGGGACCAAGCACGTTAATGGTGCGGCATGGACTAGACGGGTCCCAGGGCCTTTTTCTGTGTAGTGTTTTATGACCATGAAATAAAAAGTAATGTAAGACCAGTGGTCTGAACATTAGCACCATTTCCTGTAAAATATGTCCAGCATTTCTAATATGTGTATTTAACTGTTCACAATTGATTTTAAAGGTGATGGAGAGTGACCTTGAACACAGCAAACCTTGTGATGATGCTAATATTTCAGGGATCTCCAGGATTTTGATCCAACAATGACAAAGGGATGCAATGTAGCTATGATGATAGTTAATGGTGGGAGGGGGGTAAATTGCTAGTGGCATTCCTATTTACATGTTACTCTTCCCAATTGTACAGGGTATGTTATAGGTTTGAAAAGGAAGCCTCGGCAGTGCATTTCAGCACTGACATATTCTGTGTGAACTTATAGGGCATTGGATGGTGTGCCAATAAAACAGACGGAGCTGGCTGGATGATTATCCTCAGAACTCCTCACATCTGGGCAAGCAATGGATATTTCATCAAAGCCCGAAACAGACTAAGTAGAATGCTGTTGCCCCGACATCAAACATTTGAATAGGAGCAGGTTATTATGACCTGCTGAGTTTGTTCAGCCACTCAGTAAGATCATAACTGATCTGAAGTGAGCTACAACCCCACTTTTGAGCCTTCCTTTAACTCCTCTGCAATCCTAGAATCTGAATACTGTTTCTCCAAGGCCGAAATAAATGTCAACTTTATATTCCCAACTCTTTCTCAGTTTCATCTTAAACAAGTGAGCCTTTATTTTGAAAATTATGCCTTCTTATAATTTCTCTGAAGAGAAACTATCCTGAGCACACTGAGAATCTTGGGTTAAATAAAATCCTCTCCTCACCTGTTTCTTTGTAAGACGAAGCAATTTGTGGGAGGACCAGATTCCCTGACCTGCCTCTGCACTCTGTAAACAAGGGAGACTAAAACAATACTGTGTGTGGTTTAATAAAGTAATCCCATAGATTGGAGTCACTAAGCACTTATTTTAAAATTCTTCCATTAAAAATTAGAATAATTTACTTACACATCTGCTACATATTACAGAGCTGTAAATGTATTTGGCACGAATAGCTGAGACAGAGATATTGTCTATTAGGGCAGAATTTAGTTTCATTTCCTCATTTCATATCATTGCTGATCTGATACAAATTTTTATAAAACTTAGTTTTTTCTACTAGAAAAGAATATGGAGTGTGGCAAAACTAATCCTCCAAAATGTAAAACTGCATTTGTACAAGAAATGTATAAATAGTTACCCTGAAGCAGTAATAAAAAGACTCATCCTCCATAGAAGGTTAAAATTAATTTATTGCTTTTAATTTTCAACAAATCCCATTTAGCCTTGAGCATTAATTTCACAGATTTACTAAAGATAACATTTATAATCCTTGTAGCTTTTATTTAGTTTTGCACTTAATAATTGAAGTGTTTGGTCCTATATGATTCAGAAATAGTGGATTCAAAGTTAACTCACTGACTACACATGAAATTATTTAAAAAGCAGGAATTGTCAATCCAGAGAGAAATGGAACATCTAAGATTACCAGTCTAATTACTCATGAACATATTGTACTGTTAATGATAAGTAGGAATGCAGTTGTAAAGACCAACATACTACAAGTCAATTTTCAAACAATTGTTTGGTTCAAAGTAAGACACTGTTGTTGATTTTTGTTTCAATTGAGTGAAATACAAACAATTTCACTAATCTCTCTCTGTTGGTCTGATGGCAAAAGGCTTTTGAAACAAGTATTTATTAATAGAAATATATTTTCAGTCATTACAATTTTATTTTGATTTGCATTCAAAAGAAACTACAACTGTAATAAGGTTAATGTTAAACTAACTTCCAAAACAAACGGTTTGTAGATATTCCATGTATCCGTTAACATTACTGTCTCTTTAGAAAGGAGCCTTTCAAAAACGCAGCAATAGAAATGGTTCCACCAGAAAATGCATCTAAATCATTCAAATCAGCAGGTCATGCTTGACTAACAAACAATGAAGGCAAAGGTATGCCAACAGCATTCAACAAGAACAGCTGGGAGCCAGATCACCTCAACCAATATAAGGATTTAGATAAGAGGACTTCAACAGTACCGAATAACAAAAATGAATAAGCCGCAGAGCTTCACTGATTGGAAAAGCAATGCAACCAGCTCTACTGGATGAAGGGATAACTGGCAAAGATAAAATGTTGACATGCTCTGGCAACAACCCAAGTCATTGAAGTAAATCTAAAGTTGGAAGAATACAATGGGCCAGCATGTAAATCACACAAAGTAAACAGTGGGGTGACTGAATTTTAAATGAAATGAAGAATGTGAGGTTGTGGTAATGAAAAGAAATTATGTAACATTGCATTTGACATTTCAAAGTAACGACAAAATACCATTGCAGTACACTTATTATTTTAGCTCACAAAATGTCAGCTATTTTTAAAATAGTTAATTGTTTGCATGAAGAACTTTTCATGTTGCCAGTTAAATTTCCGCCATTTCTGCCAAGTCCAAAGCATCCCCTCATCTCATCTCCAAGTCGGATCCCATTCTTTCTGCGATACCCTTTTTCCCTGGTCCGAAATTCCACCTGCCCTTTTGCTGGCCATTTCCGCTACTGTTCATTTCACCTTAACCCGTAACGAGAACCCCAAACTATCCTGCCAATTATTGTAATTTACCTGCGCCAGCTATTGAAAGGAATATTGTTTCCAATCAGTGTGTCTGATTTCGCCTTTGCGACTACAATAACACCGCAATTACATTCCAGTGTTTCATTATGCTAAATTGCATATATAGCGATATAACTGTTCTTCGAAGGCATCTGTAGAAAATGTTTGTAGTACTCGAGTTCTGCCTGCAGCTCCCATCTTTGCCCGTAATTCAGGTGTCCTGACAATTTTCTCCATGGCTTCAGCGAAGCAGCTGGGTGACGGCTCACAGAGGAAGCCGGTGACCCGGTCCTGGATCGACTCCAGAGGCCCTCCCGAATTGGCGGCGATGACCGGGCGCCGGGTGTACATGGCCTCCAGCGGCACAATGCCGAAGTGCTCGTTGTCTGGGGTGTACAACACGCAGCAGCAGCGGCGAAGAAGCCAAACCTTCTGATCGTCCGAGAAGGACCTGACGAAAGTCACATTGTCGGTCAGCTCCAGCCGGCCCGCCAGTTCTCGCAACTCGCTGTGATATTGCACGTTCTCCTCCAGCCTCTTGTCGTAGCCCCCGGCCAGGACAAGGTGCACCTTCTGCCAGTCGGCCCAGGCCAACCTGGCGCGCAAGGCGTGCAAGGCCTCCAGGCCCAGAGCCAGGTTCTTCTTCCGCTCGAACCGGTTGATGGAGAGGAAAATGAGCTCCTTATCAGGGAGCGGCGGGGTGTCGAAGCCCGTGGGCTCCCGGTCCAAAGCGGGGAAGTTCAGCGACGGGTACAGCACGTCGAGCTCCAGGTGAGACAGCGATTTGAAGGTGCGCTTGAAGACGCCGGCCGTGAACTTACTGTTGACGACTATCTGGTCCGCCAGGCCGGTGGTGGCCTCCTCCAGCCAGTCGAGGGGCCGCCGGTACAGCCGCTTGACTGTGGTCCGCCTCTGGGTCAGCAGCAGGTCGGGGAAGTGGCAGTAGAAAAAGAGCCGCTTCGGGCACCGGCACAACTTGAGGACGGGCAGGCAGGCCGAGACCTGGTCGCAGAAGACCACATCGAACTGCTCGCCGCTCAGGAAGACCAGGTAGAAGGCGACGAAGAGCATCCGCAGCACGGCGCAGACGGCGTGCCCGCGGCCCAGCACGCTGCGGGGCAGCCAGTCCCCGGCGCACCGTACCCGCAGCTCCGGCTCCAGGCTCTCGCTGAAGCAGCGCGCCGGGTCGTGGTGAGCCGTCCAGATCTGCACCTGGCAGCCGCGGCGGCGCAACGCCAGCGCCGCGTCCAGCACCAGCCGCTCGGCCCCGCCGATGCCCAGGTCGGGGTGCAGGAATACCACGCTCGCCATGGCCCGTCGGCCCGTCTTCCCCTGCAGCCCGGGGAGGGGTCCTCAGCCGGCTGCGCTGTCCTCAGCGGAGCCTGAGCAAAAATAAAGGACCATTGCCACAATTGTCGAGCCACAATGAAATGTGTGTCTTGCATACAGATTAAATTATTACACTATGCATTAAAGCAGTAAAGATATAAAAAAATACCGGATATAAAGAAAATGCAGGCAAAGGGATAATACAGTGCAAGTCGTAACGAGGTTATTCTGTACATACTATAAATTCGATGAAGTTGCTGGCGAACAATTTAAAAAAATATGACTGACGTGATTTCCCCTTAGTTTAAATGTATTGTTCTTAGTGGATTGCTCAGGCGACGCGAGGGCTGCCAGGCAGAGGGAGGGGTCCTGATGAGTGAGTCGTGGCCATCTCGGCAGCTGCGGTCGGGTCGGGTCGGATCGGATCGGGTTGAACACCGTGTGAGGGAGCCGGGCTCGAACCCACAGCGACGTTATCATGGTTTGTGGACTTCCACCACGGGCTATCTCTAGAGACGCGGTCTGGGGGTGGCAAAACCTGTTTTAACGGATAACAGGCAGCCGGAACCGGGCCTTCACTTCTCCCCAGAAGGAAACAACGATTTCGGGGCCTAGCCGAACTAACCTCTGTCCGGCTTATAGAAGTGATTTTCATGACTTTCTCAGTCGTTTATACACCTGGGGAGGGGGGGGGGGAACAAACGTGTGTTTCTGATGTCTTTTTATTTTGGTAAACTGAGGAAGAAACTTGGTTGTTGTAATGCCACGTCAGCAATACCCAGCATCTAGATGTCTTATTACATTTTATTTATCCACAGTGCGAATATTGTCAATTGAATAACTCGTGAATGAAGGGGACTTAGTATTTGACTATAAATGTGCGTCTATTTTATCTCTGTGCGTTCTTGTACTTGTAATAGGTCTCCTGGTCTGGGGAAGGGATCTGCACAGTTATATTTCGTGACTCAACTAATATTGAAGGCGTGGCTCTATCTCGGTTTTGAACAATTAACCTTGACTGACAATCACTGCAACACAGAGTACTATATCATTAGACAAACCGTCTTTTGGAGGAGTCATTTTCTTAGTTGTTCAGTGTAAAATGAGAAACAGCGTGCAATAAGATGATCTTGTAGCTGTTGTTCTTGCATGCCTGTTCTATTTTGAGTGTTGGCAAGCAGTTTATTTTTAAAACAAAAAGCTAACCAGGATCACATTTCATATTTATTACTTTCTTGAGGAAATATATTAAAATAAAGCCTGACTTCGTTATGTGAAGTAAAACAGATGATGTGCTCCAAGAATGTAAATCAGCATTAACTTCCACTTAACAATTCAAAGTGATTACTTAAATTAACTTGATGAAGTTGGAAGTCTTGACTCTGCAAACTATGGCAATTCACAGTTTCAAATAGGATGGATTAATTTATTTTGATTAAACACAAGATTCAGTGTTTGTTGCTGAAGGTTTCCAGCATCTGCTGGACCTCGTGTATTTTGCATGTTGCTCAATTTATTTTGATTATTCAGTTTCCCTTTATGACTGTTATTTGTTAGACCGCTTTATTCACAACTTCTGTAGAAAAGAAGCACTGTACTTTTAAGAGATGATGGAAACTTACTCTACTAAAAGGTTAGATTTTGGATCTACATTATTATTTACTGGCTATAACTGGCAAGAACATTTTACTCCCTTTGTGCTAATACCTTGCTTTGACCCTTTCAGCCAGGACCAGCGGCAAGTGCAACAAATGTTGGTGCCTCCAGCCGATCACCTAGTAAAGCTGTGGCTCCCCGGGCTGCTGGTGGTGGATCCACAGTGAGGCAGAGGTAAATAATTTTGAATAGTATTACTTACTGTTTGTTTTTAGTATTATACAACATTGTAGACAGCAATTTGAGGATATTGGTGAGTAAACATAATGTTAACTGTTAGTGTGAATTGATTTTCAGGATTTAATAACAGCTCAGTTCTATGAACAAGCTAATGTGTAAATGTTGTCCATAAACTCTTTGAGGGTCAAGAGATGTGCTTTATACAAAATAGTCTGCATATTTTGGAAATGGTCACAATTTGATTGACCACTTAGTTGAGCAACTGTGCTCCATCTGCCAAAAGTGGAACTTCCTGGTGGCCAAACATATTTATTTCCATTCCCGTTCTGACATGACAGTCTATAGCTTCCTCTTGTACCAAGATGACACCACCCTCAAGGTGTAGCAACAACACCTTGTATTCTGTTTTGGTAGAGTTCAACCTGTTGGCATGAATATCAATCTCTCCATCCTTTTTTTTTCTCCCCCTCCCTTCTTCCTCTTCCCACTGGCCTTTTACCTCTTCTCACCTGCCAATCACTTCACCCTGGGTCCGCTCCTTCCCTTTCTTCTACGGTCCATACTCCTTTCAGATCCATTCTTCTCCAGCCCTTTACCTTTCCCACCCACCTGGCTTCCCCTATCCTCTGTCCCCTTCCCCCACCCTTTCATTCTGGTGTCTTCCCCCTTCCTTTCCAGTCCTGAAGAAGAGTCTCAGGACGTTCATTTCCATAGAGGCTAACTGACCTGCAGAATTCCTCCAGCATTTTGTGTGTGTTGCTTTGATTTCTAGCATCTGCAGAGTTTCTCATGTTTACATTTAATTTTCTGTTTAAAATTGATAATTATGGTGACTCGAGAAACAGAAACTTTGTCTTGGGAAGAGTTTACCAGGTGTAGAGAGGAACAGGTTGAAGATTGTGCGTAAAGCCTCCTAAGAAAAGTGCAGTATTCTCACTGACCGCTTCAATCTTAGGCCCATAACTGCTCAATGTGGAAAAGGAGCAGCTGCAATGGTATTAAGAACCTCAAAGCAGATTATTTCACAAACTATGTGCCTCCTGCCCTATCAATTGCTGCCTGCCTGTTTGCACAAGCATGTGTGGTTCCCACATTGATTTCATCAGCTACCTCAAAGCTCTCAAAGTCAGACAATTATGCTCAATCTAGGGACTGCATCAAATAAGGAGCAAGTACTATTTTGTCATAAGATGTGAGATTGGTAAAGATTGGTAAAATTAAAGCTTGCATTATGGCATTGTAAATCCGTTTTACTAAAATAATAAATCCTGTGGGCTGAATAGGAGACATTAGTTTTCCTTATATAAAGATTGACTTAATAGTATTTACCATAAAATCTTTGCTTCAAGACTGTACTGAAGTAAGTGATTACAGCAACATGAAAGTACATTTATTTATTTAGCAGTACTGTGTGGAGTAGGCCCTTCCAGCCACACTGCCCCAGCAACCCCACAGCCCTGATTAATCCTAACCTAATCACGGGACAATTTACAATGACCAGGTAACCTATCCAATACCTCTTTGGACGGTGAGAGGAAACCAGAGCTCCCAGAGAAAACTCACACATTCCACGGGGAGGACGTTCGGAACAGTGCCGGAATTGAACTCCAGAATGCCTTGAGCTCTAATATTGTGCTAACCACTACACTATGGTGATGTCCACATTTATCTTTTGATGACACCAAACAGCAAAAATCTGTGCTTCCATTAGTGATTGCTGTCATATGATTAGGTGGAATTATACATGTGGATATCTGGTGTGGAAAGGTTGGTTCCAATTATGATTGTGCCCATGGTCTGCTTCCATTATTTTGGCTTGCACACAAATATTTAGACCGAGTAAGGGATGTTTGCCGACATTTGTGGAAGAGTACTGCATTGATTCAACTGAGTAACCTTTCATACTCATTTGGGAAGAATCTGGCACATTGAGGGTTTTTTAGTGTGTTCCTGTCTTTGGACTGACTAACAGTGAAATCAATAGGCAGTTACTTTTTTTTGTGTCCCTGTACATATTGGGCTAGGCAGACTGGTTTGTAATTTTGTAGAACTGAATTGAGAGACTTAAGCTTTTCTAAAGTATTAGACAGACAAAACTAAATGTTTCAGTTGGTGTTCTGAAACAGTTAAATATGACTGGCAGTATGCGCTTTCCTTTTCTTCTGAGGAATATCAAATTGTGAAACAGTTACTGATACGTCTGTGTTTCTCCATGTCACTGACTTCTTCACAATACCATAGTTTATAACAGGATTAATGTATCATATTTGTATAATTAAATATTTAAATGTGCAGATTGTGATACATTAATATTTATTCTGGGTAGAGTCAATTAAATATATTATTACTGATTCATGTTGTGAAATTTGTTTTGTGGCAGCAGTGCTGGATCAAAATTGGCAGAAGGTGCAGTAAGTAGAGCAAAAGAGGAATGGTGAGGTAGTATGCATGGACCATTCACAAATCTGGTGGAGGAAAAGTTGCTCTTAAAATGTAGGGTGTGTGTTTTCTGGCTCCTGTTGGTAGTAATGAGAAGATGGTAAGAAGAAGTCCCAGATGGTAAGTGTCCTTTATAATGGATGTGGCCTTTTTGCGGCACCATATTTTAGTTGTTCTCTATGCTGGGAGAGTTAATAAAATAAAACTTTTTTGTTTTGCTTAGTGCTACAGTTGATGGAGGGAGGGGTGAGAGGGACAATTTGGATAGAAGGAAAAATACACCAGTTTTCTGTAGTTCCAACAATTTCTGCAGGTTAGCGCTGCCATCAACTGTTGATCTAGACAGCTTTTTAACATCCAATTGTAACAATGTTAAGGTTAGACTTTAAAATATCTAGCATTTTCAACTCAAATTTTTAAAAAGCTGATTTTATTCCGTTTTTGATTGCTGTTTATTATTGCACCTTGTTGCCATGTTAACATCATTAGTATTGTATGTTGAGATTGAGTTCTTTTGTGTTTGTTGCTCTTAATATTGCATTGTCAAACATTGCACAATTCAAGTGCTGTTCATCAATTTTGAATCCAAGAAGGCATTTTCTGTGAGTTAAGGAATTTTGACACCCTTGTCATTTAAGAGCTTCAATGTCAGAATACATTGAAGATTTACATGACAACTGGTTGTTAAAAGATGCCTTTTTTGTTTCATTGGATAATTGTAATGGCCTTTACGTACAGTATGACCCTGTAATTTGGGGTATTGCTGCTGTAGTTGTTTCTGGCTATTTAATCAAAGAATTTATTGTGTCGCTCCTGCAAAAAAGCCAGGTCACATTCAACTAGTATGCTTAGAAATTGAAAAAGCCACGAGCTTAACTTTATGCTTGCACTTTTTCTTCCATTGTAGGGAACAATACGATTCTGAATGGTCTGATCTAAATTGATTGAATACCTAGTATGGACAGGATGGGTTGATTCAACCCTGCTTTTGTGTTCTGAATGAAGCCAATGTAGAAACTGTAGATTATTTCTCTTAATAAGGCAGGTAATGCTTGAAGGGATGAGAAGTTTAATATTAAAGACCATCCCCAGTGTTTTTTCTCCACTACTTAGTTGCCAGGGATTTTAAGGACTCAGGATTCAGGATGGCAACACAAGAGACTGCAGATATTGGAATCTGGAGCAAAAAACAAACTTCCTGAGGTACTCAGCAGGTCAGGCAACATCTGTGGAGGCAAAGGAATGCTCAACGGTTTGAATTGTGACCATACATTTGAGCAGCAGAGTTCCTGTCCCTTTGGATTTCTCCAGCAGTTTGTTTTTTGGGTCATTAAGAAAGTGGCAGGTCTTCAGAGAGGCGTTGATCGGATCCTTCAATCAGATTCTCTCCATCTGGTAATCTTTTTCCTCGACAGAGTTAAGAATAAAGTGTTTGTTCTGAGAATCTGGTATCAGGCATGTGGCTAATGGTGTCTGGCAATTCAGCTATCTTAAATGTAACTAGAGTTTCCCAACGCAGGGTGTTAACCTGGGTGAGGATGTGGTTGTGGTTAACTTAGCTCTCATGGAGTTGAAGGATTTTGAGGGAAAAATCATTGATGTTTTTTTTTCAGTGCACTGAAGTGCTTGCTGTCATTTAACAAGTTTGCAGAAGCATGTAGGAAATATTCTGTACCAGGTCTGGGGTTTTGACCTTGGAAAACTGTTTCCTGCAGTCGAACAAAAGTTGCTTGAAAGTGATGGTAGTAATTTTATAACACATCACTTTTTTGTCCTTGGTCATTCCTGCTCAACAGTGTCTCAGCAGCTCCTTAAATTAAGATTTAAAGGCCTTCAGGTGGGAGTTGAGTGGAGTGAAAGTTCAGAATTGAAGCACCTCAGTGCATTTGTCCCTCAAGGATAAATACACTTAGTAGCCACTTTATTAGGTATACCTGCTCGTTAATGCAAATATCTCATCAGTCAATCGTGTGGTAGTAAGTCAGTGCATAAATGCACACAGTGGTCAAGAGGTTCAGTTGTTCAGAATGAGCAAGAAATAAGATCCAAATGACTTTGACCACGGAATGATTGTTGGTGCTAGATGGAAGTGGTTTGAGGATCTCAGAAGCTGCTGATCTCCTGGGATTTTCATGCAGAACTGTCTTTAGAGAATGATTTGAAAACAAAAATACATCCAGCAAACAGCAGTTCTGTGGTTGAAAACTCCTTGTTAATGGGAGGTCAGAGAAGATTGGTCAGACTGTTCGAGAGAGAGATGCAGGCATCTATGGAAAATGGTACAGTTGATGTTTTGAGTCGAGACCCTTCATCAGGACTGGAGAGAAAAAGCTGAGGAGTAGACTTAAAAGATGGGTAGAGGGGAGAGAGAAACAAGGTGTTGGGTGAATCTAGGAGGGGGAAGGATGAAGTAAAGAGCTGGGAAGTTGATTCGTGAAAGAGGTACAGGGCTGGAGAAAGAATCTGATAGAAGAGGACAGAAGGCCATGGGAAAATGAAAAGGGGGGGAGCATCAGAGGGAGATGATGGGTGTCCAAGGAGATAAGGTGAGAAAGGGAAAGGGGGATGGGAAATGGTGAAAGAGGGTGGGCAATACCAGAAGTTCAAGACATCGATGCTCATGCCTTCAGGTTGGAGGCTACCCAGACAGAATATAAGGAGTTGTTCTGCCAACCTGAGTGTGGTCTCATCACAGCAGTGGACAAAGCCATGGATAGACATGTCGAAATGGGAAGTGGAATTAAAATGGGATGTTATGAGGCCACACTCAGGCTGACAGAACAACACCTTACATTCCGTCTGGGTAGTCTCCAACCTGATGGCATGAACATCAATTTTTCAAGTTTCCAGTAATGCCCCCATCGCCTCCCTCTGGTGCTCATCCCCCTTTTCTTTCTCCCATGGCCTTCTGTCCTCTTCCATCAGGTTCCCCCTTCTCCAGCCCTGTATCTCTTTCATCAATCAACTTCCCAGCTCTTTACTTCATCCTTCCCCCTCCAGGTCTCACCTGTTGTCTTGCGTTTTTCTCTCTTCCCCCCACCTTCTACATCTACTCCTCAGTGTTTTTTCTCCAGTCCTGCCGAAGAGTCTCGGCCCAAAACGTCAACTGTACTCTTTTCCATAGATGCCTGCTGAGTTCCTCTAGCATTTTGTGTGTGTTGCTTGGATTTCCAGCATCTGCAGATTTTCTCTTGTTTGAGACTGTTCAATCTGACAGGAAACAACAGTAACTCAAATAACCACATGTTATAATAGTGGTGTGCAGAATAGCATCTCTGAACTCACAACGCATCGAATCTTGAAGTGGATAGGCTACAGTAGCGAAGGCCACGAACAACATAGTGGTCACTTAATTAGGTACCTAATGGCCACTGAGTGTGGGTCTTAGTAAATGTTGTTAGTTTAACAATTAATTTCTGCACTCTGCAATTGTTCTGTACTGCAGAATTGGCGGAACTTGGATTTGGTTGGGCCATCTTGCGTTAGTTTTTAATGCTGACTGATGTGTCATTATTTGAGTCCTGAATCATTCTCCAGAACTTGTGGAGGTAATATGCTGATGCTTTAGTTTCACAGGCTATTACAATGCTTGTCACAATATAGAGAACTTCACATTCTGCCTACATATTGATTCTTTCAGAGAACATTTTGCTATATTTAAAAAGAAGCGACTTCATTTCAGAAGTATCTCATTGGCTTCAAGACATCTTGAGGTTATGAAATTGCCATCTATATGCAGGTCTTTACTTAACAGCAGCAAATTTTGATGTTAAAGAAGAACAGGGATTAAGTCCTGAGGGCTACCACTCGTTAGGTCTCCTGTCTACAGAAGTGGTGCTCCATCCTGTATTAGTGATACTGATCCTGTTAAAGCAAGTGGAATTTCTCAGCTAAATGGCAGAAAGAGATAAAATAGCCCTTATTGAATCTGACAATTGCTGTCTGATGCATCTGCCTGGGATTGAAGATAATGTTATTTAGATCCCAGGGGAATACCAGAAATGAAGTTTGTTGCCATCTTTTACTAACAGAGGCATGGCTTTAACTTTTAGTTTGTACTTGCCACTCTATTCCCCCCCCCCTCCCCCACCACATCCTCTCAACTGCAGGCATAGTTTTTGGATATGGCATCAAAGAGTGAAAGTCAAATGCTACAGATTGTATAAATCTAAAGTGAAAACAAAGTTTTGCAAATGCTCTGCTGGTTAAGTGGGATCTGGTAATAGGGAAGCAGTTAACATTTAGGTCAGAACTGGGAAATAGAGATTTACATAAAAAGGGTATTTTATGTTGTAGAGAAGGTGGCAGGAGGGATAGGGAGACATGGTAATAGAATAAAGCCAGGTCAAGTGGGTTAATGGGCAGTAATAGTGTTACAAAACTGGAGATCATGCTTCGTGGACTATTAATACTCCCTTTTCCCACTCCATCCATTACCGCTGCCAGGTTCTTTTTGTATTTTTAATACTGTTTCCTTCATTAACAGCATTAGACCCAGGATCAAGTTGTGTCAAGCCCTAATGTTACTGATGCTACCTTCTTTCAGTTCATCCCTTCTTGCCCAGTTAGCACAGAAAATCGCATCCTCTATGTGCAAGGTAGTTTAGAGTGGGGATTGAATGGAGCTTCCTCAAACCTGTCACCACTGCGTGATATGTAAAGACATCCCCATTCTGCATTGCTGTCTTTCCATTTCTGTAAATGTATAGCTTTTAACAAAACTTTATTTTTAATCAAAGTTCAGGGGAACGAAACAGTATTCTATGTATAATTTATTTTTGTATATTTACAGCTGTGATTTGTAATTAAAAGTAAAAGTGTAGCTTAGTAAATGGAATTATAATAAAAATATATTCTATCAAATTATTTTGATTGTATTGAAATTACTATAATCCTTGATAAAAGATACATTTGAATACCTTTGCTTTACTAATTGGAAGAGAACAATGTGATGTGGAGCTTATTTCTCTCTACCCTCCCCAAACTCCCCTTTACCTCCCCAGGAAAGCTGCCAATAGTGCAGTGAGCCGAGCTGGTCGAACTACCTCGACGGGTACGGGGGGAATGTGGCGATTCTATACAGAGGATTCTCCTGGGCTTAAAGTGTAAGTGCATTTTCTGGACGCTGAATCACAATAAAGTGTTCATCCTTTAGCTAAGTAAGATTGTATTATCTGTAAATCTGCTTAAATATGTTAGTAAATATTCTAATATCTATAAAGTCCTCTTCATTTTTCATTATCTATTTTGCTTTTCTTTAATCACGTAACAATGATTGCTGAAAGCATGAACACATATTTGTTTAGAATTGGCATTTGGAGATGATGTCGTGGTCCTTTTTAATACTAAAAGGATCTAGTTTAATAGGAGTATCTCTCATTGATTGGTAATTTACAATCCAGGGTTTGTTTGACTATATTTCATAATCATCTTTTAAATTTGCATTGTACTGCATTTTTCCCCTCAGTAGAAACTGCAATTTAAAAAAAACATGATCTTCATTTCTACTTCATTTTTTTAAAACACACACAATGACGGAAGTGTTGCCATGTAATTTTTGCTGTTCTGAGAAAGCAGAACATTTTCAGTTGATCAAAATGAAAGCCATGCTTGAAGTGGAAACAGTCGAGATGTGTTTTTATTAATAATAAGTTGATAAATCATTTGTTTTTAAGTAATTGGGAGGGCGAGGTGACTAGAATATGATCTATGGTTAATCCACTGCAAGGGAAATCGAATTCTTCCCTGAGCTCTGTCACTTCCTACTTCCATGAGGGTAACTGACTAATGGCTATATTGTGTGAGGTTTAGAAATTTGTGTGAAATGTTTCATTTGGAAGGTTTATCTGATGTAATAATAATTTTAATACATATGATAGAGGAGGGAGGAAAAAAGAAGTTCTCCAGTGACAGATTTTGGTACTTTCTGTAAGTTTGAGGTATACATGTATGCTCTTGAACAGTTTGTAATATGAGACTGCAAAAAGTCTTTAGGCTATTAATTTGCCTTTGTGATCTTACATAGAGCAGGCATGGACTAGAATGCAAAGGGCCTTGTGCTCTGACCTTCCTGTGCTTCTGTTAAACCTGTATATTATAATATGCATACCAATTAATAATACATTTAGGAGTAAAGGTAAAAAAAAACACCATGTCATAAATGGAACTAAAAATTTAGGAGCAGGTCTAATCAGGCACTGAAGTAGAGTTGAAGCCAACGTAGATTATAGTGTTAACATTGAAGGACAGGGTTGAGGTTCCTGGTGGTCTAGTCATATTCCTATTCCTTTCTACTCTTATTTTACTGTGTTTAAGATTGCCATATCTATTTTGAGGTTTAATTTGATTTAGTTTTCAATATCTACACTTGTTAATCTACTTTTTTTGTTGGTCCTTTTCTTCCTTATTGATGAGCAGGTTTTCCCAACGCCTTTATCAGTCTTCCATAAGAATAGTATACCATAATCATAGTTTGGTCTAATAATATTGAGATTATTGTGGATAATATTAAAAAGTCTTAACATGTAGTATATTGAACAGTATGGGAAGACATCATACATTACAGGGAGAGGTTGGCCAGGCAAGGTCCTTATCTTTTGGAATATAGGAGAATGAGAGGCAACTTTATGAAGTGTTTAAAATTCTGAGAGGCATTGATAAGGTGGATGATAACTGTCTTTCCCCCAGGGAAGAGGAGTCCATAATTCGGGGGCAGAGATCTTGGGCAAGAAGGGTAAGATTTAAAGGGACCGGAGGGGCATATATTTCATGCACAGGGTGGTGAGTATGTGGAATGAGCTGCCAGAGAAAGGGTTGAGGCAAATACAATATTATCGTTTAAGAAGCTTAATTAGTCAGTGGATGTTGATTACTTGGATTTTTAGAAGACCTTTGATGAGGTGCCACACATAAGCTGGTTAACTAGGGGAAAGATATTAGTATAGATGGAAGATTACCTGACTGGCAGGAGGCAAAGTGCAAATAAAGGGGAGGTTTATGGTTGGCTGCTGGTGACAAATGGTGTTCCACAGGGGGTTGGTCCAACTTGACAAGTGTTGGGAATGCTTCTTTTCATGTTATGTCATTGATTCAATGATGGAATTGATGGCTTTATGGCCAAGTCTGTGGATGATATGAAAGTAGGTGGATATACAGCTAGTCTTAAGGAAACAAAAGAGTCTACAGAAGGATTGTCATGTAGTTTGATAGAAGGAATAAAGGGGTAGATTATTTTCTTAACAGGAAAATAATTCAAAATCAAAGGTGCAAAGGGAATTGGGATTCCACATGCAGGATTCCCTAAAGGTCAACTTGCAGGTTAGGTCAATGGTAAGGAAGGCAGATGCAATAGTAGCATCAAGAGAACTAGAATGTAAACTCAAGAATGTAATGCTGAGGCTTTATAAGGGATTGGTCAGACAACATGGAATATTGTGAGCAGTTTTGGGCCCCTTGTCTAAGAAAAGATGTGCTGGCTTTGGGTCTGTATTCGCTGGAGTATAGAAGAATGAGGGAATCTCATTGAAACTTATAAATATTGAAATGCCTAGATAGAGACGATGTTTCTTGTAGTGACGGAATTGAGGACCAGAGAGCACAGCCTCAGAATAGAGAGACATTGATTTAGAACAGAGATGGGAAATTTCTTTAGCCAGAGACTGGTTAACCTGTGGAGTCTTTGACATAGATGGCCATGGATGCCAAGTCATTGGTTATATTTAAAGTGGAGGTTGATGGGTTCTTGAATAGTCAGGGAGTCAGAAGAAAATGAAAGAATGGGTTGAGTGGGATCTATTCTCCTTTTCCCTCTCTCACCTTATCTCCTTGCTTGCCTGTCGCCTCCCTTTTGTGTTCCTCCCCCCCCCCCTCTTCTTTCTTCCATGGCCTTTTTGTTCTCTTCTATCAGACTCCCCCCCCCCCCCCCCCCCAGTACTGTATCACTTTCACCAATCAACTTCCCAGCTCTTTACTTCCCACTCTCTTCAGGTTTCACCTATCAACTTGTGTTTCTCTCTCCCCCTCCTCTTGCCTTTTAAATCTGGTCCTCAGCTTTTTGCTGCAGTTCTGCTGAAGGGTCTTGGTCCAAAATGTCAACTGTACTCTTTTTTCATAGATGCTGCCTGGCCTGCTGAGTTCTTCCGGCATTGTGTGTGTGTGTGCGTGTCTGATTTCCAGCATCTACAGATTTTCTCTTCTTTGTAATACATCAGCTATGATGGAATGGCAGAGCAGGCTCGAAGGGCCGAATGGCTTCATTCTCCTCCTATGTTATGGTCTAAGATGAACTTGGATAGGTTCTGGCGCTCTGGAGCGATACAGGCTGAAAGTAGGAAATTTAGGACTAGCTAGATCAGGCATGGGCAAACTACGGCCTGCGGGCCATATGCGGCCCGTTAAGCTTTTTAATCCGGCCCGCAGAACTTGATGAAATTATATTAATAAACCTTGTTAACGTTTTTTCCCCGCAATTCTGGCGTTTTCCCAATAGATGACGCACTATATACATTGACCTTTGTTGAGGTCCAGCGTATTACTCCACATTTGCGCTTTACTTTGTGACCTTGTGGCGACCCATTTCCTGGCACATCCGAACCGGCTCACAATTAGCCAGCGTTCCGACTAAGGGAGATAGCCTGCGGGGATTTGCGAGCACAGAGCTCCGCATACTAGCGCGCTCTCACTGTTCTGTCATTGTGCGGGTCGTGGTTGAGTTTTGGCACAGGGGACAATTGAATAAGAAGGAGCAGGACAAGTAGACCTGCATCTCCTACCATTTTTGAAATAAAGACAGTCAGGAGGAGAGTGATGATGATAATATCTTGAAGGATAACAGAATTTTCAGTGTTTTAAAAGTCATTTCAATAAATAGCTAAATACCATGGGACTTCAAAGACAGATATTTTGTTGTAATGCATTTGTTCATTTTCAATTGAAATTAAAGCACATGCTTTCTACATATCCCATGATATTTTATTTTCTCTTATGAGGTGTATTACCAAAACACTCCGTCCATCTGCTCCTAGTCCGGCCCCCCTGTCAGATTTTAGAACCCTTTGTGGCCCTCAAGTCAAAAAGTTTGCCCACCCCTGAGCTAGATGGACAATGTGGTTGGCATGGACTGTGGCTGAAGTATCCATTCTACATTGCTGTATGACTCACCCTTTGAATCAGGAGCTTTTACTGCAATGTGCAACCCTTCTCTGGCTGCATATTTTGCCCCAGATACCTCTTTGGTAACAAGCTCAACTGAGATTGGGAGATGGCAGTTAGCATCATATCCAGTAAGAGGCAGTCAGAGAAACTAAATTACCTGGGCATTTGTCAACACAAAGAGTAAGTGATACTAAGATAGTGCTGATGGTCTGGAAGCAGGCGTAGGGAGCATATTTTGGTGCTAAGCAACACCAATCTACATGGGCGGTAGTTGCACATTGCCTGAGTGGCAAGGAGATCATGGTCTATTGTTGCAGCAGCACCAGCAAAGAGCAGGGGTTTCCGCCAGTTCCCAGCTTGCAGTCCAGGAAGATGTCTTTTTTTGTGTTAAAAATACAGGTGGGTACAAATTGGACCAAGAGCGTCATACTGAATCAACATTCTCCAAAGTAGTATGAAGCAAGGGACTGATGTATTAAAGCTGAGTCTTGTAACACTCAGCAAAATCCAAACTACCAGGCATAGTATTAAAGTATTTAACTACTCAGCCTAACAGTGATTAGTGTAAATAAGAGTTAGAAACAGTGTAACTCGGATCAGCCGAATCTGTGGAATGCAAAGGCGGATTTGCAGATGTTGACAGGCTCTCGTGTTCTTGCATTATATTTCCAGTGTGCTATTTTCCTGATTCTTACTGGCCAAGCAATTTATTGATTTTAAGATCTCTGAGATATTGCATGAATGGGCATCAAACTACTGTGGCTAGCAATTCTACAAGTAAATCTTGCAACTTATTTTTACTCCTTGGATACAATGTAAGATTAAATGTTGGTATTGCTTTATGAAAGAATGTTTTTTAAGTTTGCAAAGATGACCAAATGCTGATGAAAAGAGGAAACCTGCAGACATTAAAAGAAAATACTCAAAATATTTCACAGATTAGTCAGCATCCAAGGAGAGGAAAAGTAATGTTTCGGTTGACAACCTTTCATCAGAACTAGTAAAGTGAAATAAGCATGTTTTAATTCGGTGACAAAGGACTGACAAGTATAAAGGGAATGTGCATGATAGAGTGTATCCGGATTAGAATTATATTAAGTGCCATCTGAACATAATTGCTGAGTGTATTTGAGAGTGAGAAACAAAATCGCATGCTGCATCTGAGTTGCAGAATACAATAACTGCAAACAAATAAAACAGAGTTCTGGGAATAGGCAGCAGATCAGGTAAACTTTTGCAGAAACAAACTAATTGAGTTAGTTTTAAAAGTGGGCAATCTTACATCAGAGCTCTAGATGAGCTGTGCCTTACAAACTTATGTTGGTTTTTGACGGATCAATGGAACAATGTGGGAGGCCAAAGACAGTGATCAGAGTGGGATGGGCAGTTAAAGAGACTGGAAGCTCAAGATCACTTTAAGGTATTTTGCAAAGTGGTCATTGAGAAAGCATTTTATTTTTCCAGTGTAGAGGAGATCACGTCATAAACATGAAATGCAATGTATAAAATTTGTAAATGTAATTCAATTGCTACCTCACTAGAAGAACTTTGGGTGCCTAAATGGTAGGAAGGGAAGGTATTACATTTCTTGCAGTTACATGGAAAAGTGCTTTGAGAATTAACAATAAATGAATTCTTGCAATTATGCAGATCAGTTACTTTGCACACACTATAATCTGTAGAATATTTAATTTTTTTTATCCTTGTAAGACTTTACTCTTCAACAGAACACTGGCTCCATTGGTAAACCAGTGCATTTTAGGAAGTTACCATGCAACATTAAATGAATGTATTATGTTAATTTAATAAATTTCTAATTAAATGATCGGCATTGCTGGATGCCAAGTATATAGAAGACTTGCATAAGCATATTACTTTTTAACTTGACAAATAAATTGCAGCATAATTACAAATAAATGGCATTATTATTTTGCATTTTGAACTTCATAACCATGCAGTAGGTTATGATTGGGGCAGTAACCTGCTCAATGCAGCCTTGAATGTTTCAAAGAAATAGAAGTGGGATGTTCTGCAAGGTGATTATTTAGCAATGTCATTTTGATGAGCTGAAAAAAAACAACTGTCTCCAACTCCTACATTTAGTGACCTTTTATATTTGGTGGGTTAACTTTTTTTTAAGTGAATTGTCTTGTACGTGATGCCTGTCTTTGGCTTATAGTGAGATGTATTCAGTGATAAGCTAATGAAATTGCGCCACACCATTTTTTTTCAATGAGATAGTCTAAATAGTTGAAAATCCATGGCAAGAAAGGGAAATCCATGGCATGTCTGTTAGTCATTCTAACTCAAAAATTTACTGTGCCTTTCACAGAGCAAAAACTCTTGGGGGGGCAAAAGTCACTGCTACATTATGTACTACATTTTGCTCTGCATTTTGACAATAGCAAGTGATGATGGGAGTGTTACATATTTGTTTACAGGCCTCCATTGGTGTTCTAGAATCAGTTTTGTAGAAGGGTATTTCAGATAGCCTCAGGTAGTGGAGATAGAGGGAAGATGTACGAGGGATGGCTTTTCTAATTTTAATTACATAAGTAGGGAGATTTCACTCAGTTTGCTGTAAACAAAGCCTGATATAATTAAGGGACGGTTATTGAATATGAAATATATTTGTTTGGTGATGGGAATGAATTTTATAACTTTCATTACTTACTATGGCTTTAATGTAATTTTAGAGTAACATTTCCATGTTGGGGAGGGGGGAGGCAGCACCCACTCATTACAATGGAACTATTTTGCTTATACATTGGTTAATTGGGTTAGTCGCTTACTTTGGACAACTCTTAAAAAGCAAAAACTAAAAGAGAAAATATCCACGATTCCCTTTGTTTATTTGGGATACTATGCCGCTTAATAGGGACTGTTGCGAACAGTTTTTACCTAGCATCAGGCACATCACTTGTGTGATATTAGACACCACATCTTGCGTAGAGTGAACAGTTTTGAAACAGCATCAGTTATATGTGTTTGTGTTTTAAAAAAAAACAGTGATATCTGTCACTGATAGTTGGTAAGAAATAAGCATTAAGAAAATCAGAACTGTTTTGCTCACCATGGTTTCAAGCACTGAGGCTTGGCAATGTCAGAAATGGCTGGGAGTGAAAATGAAATAAATTCACACCTCAAATTAGGAACGTCAAAGAATTTGAAGGTATCAGCAATCATCTTGAATGTTACAATGAAAATAGTGATTTGGAGGATTTAATCATTGAAAGTAATGTATGAAAGCAGTCCATTATCTACACTAGGGGTGTTTGCACTGATTTCATTCCTTTACTGTCAATCATTACAGCTTGTATTGAATGAATTCCTCTGTCAATAACAATCAGAAACCAATACCCAGTTTTATAGTACTGTAGTAGTGTTCCACTTTGTTTTGCATTTCATTTAAATGCATAGTTTGTTACTCAGTTAAACAGTTTTTTAAAATACATTTTTAACTATTTCAATGAAACTTCAGGGAATCAGAATCACTTTATTGCCAGTATGTAAAACATATCAGAAATGATTGTAGTTCGGTGCCAAGCATAAAACAAAGGACAATAGCAACCAACAATTTATAGGATAATAGTGCAAACAACCATGAGCAATCAGTTATCAGAACAGTCACATGTGCAATGCCAATAATCAAACTTAAATGAATAGCAACAGAACAAGGAGAGCAGGAAGCTGAATAGCTGCAGGAAAGATGCTTTGAAGTTGACATGTAGTCCTGGTGGTGATGGACATGTAATGTCTCACTGATGACAATTTGGTGAATAGGTGACTGCTAGGATGGGTGAAGTTAACAGTAATTTTTTCAGCTCTTTTCTTCGCTATGGCAATGAACACATCTTTTAATGGTAGTAGCTGACAGCCAATGGTCTTCCCTGGACGACTCGCATCCTGGATTTGGAGAGGGAGGAGGCAGCCGGAAACCAAATGGTCCAAGTGTGTCCCAATCCATTGTATTTAGTTTCCAGAATTGAATGAAATTCTTGTATTCCAGATTAAATCTCCCCAATATCTCTTCTTCCAGATCAACAACTAGTTTCAAGTTGACAAGAATGTCGTTTGAGTATTGTAAAAACTAATTTTATTTATATTACAGATATTAGGACAGGTGACCAACAATTTGGTTAAAGTGATAAATTTTCAGTAGCAGCTTTGATGAAGAGTGAAGTGGAGGGGTGGAGAGATTTTAAACCTAGATAGTTGGAGGCATGACCAGTCAAGTTATGAAAGCTGTGAAATGTGCAGAAGGCCAAATTAGAGTGATGCAGTGAGATATAGTGTTTTATGCTTGTTACTGAACTGGAAAAATGCCTATCAACAAATTTTAAGTGTTGTTACCATTCACCAGGGGGCAATGTAGTTCAGCAAGCACAGGAGATGACAGGTACAGATAACAGACGGACAGTACTGGAATTGAAGCACCAATGAGCTTCAGTTTGTTTTGCTTTGGGTGGAAAAGGAGAAGCCAGCTGGCACCTATGGAATAGGTTTTGGTAGCAGATCAGCTGAGGCACACACAGAATCAGATTGGTTTAATATCACTGGCATATGTTGTGAAATACATAATAAAAGACTATGAATAACAGTAAGAAATATATAAAATTAAATAAGTAGTGCAAAAAAATGAGTTTAAAAATAGTAACAACACACAGAATGCTGGTGGAACAGAGCAGGCCAGGCAGCATCTACAGGGAGAAGGACTGTCGACGTTTTGGGCTAAGACCCTTCGTCAGGACTAATGTCGACAGCGCTTCTACCTATAGATGCTGCCTGACCTGCTGTGTTCAGACAGACAGACATACTTTATTGATCCCGAGAGAAATTGGGTTTCGTTACAGCCGTGCCAACCAAGAATAGTGTAGAAATATAGCAATATAAAACCATAAATAATAAGTTAATCATGCCAAGTGGAAATAAGTCTAGGACCAGCCTATTGGCTCAGGGTTTCTGACGGTCTGAGGGAGGAGTTGTAAAGTTTGATGGCCACAGGCAGGTATGACTTCCTATGACGCTCAGTGTTACATCTTGGTGGAATGAGTCTCTGGCTGAATGTACTCCTGTGCCTAACCAGTACATTATTTCACCAGCATTTTGTGTGTGTGGTTTGGATTTCCAGCATCTGCAGATTTCCTCGTGTTTGCTCTTTAAAAATAGTAAGGTAGTTTTCATGGGTTCATTGTCTGTTCAGAAATTTGATGGTGGAGGGGAAGAAGCTGTTCCTAAAACATTGAATGTGCATCTTCATGCTCCTATACCACTATCTTGATGAGAAGAGGGTATTCCTAGGTGTTGGGCTCCTTGATGATGGATTAAGGCTCCTTTTTGAGGCATTGCTTTTTGAAGATGTCCTCCATGCTGAGGAGGTCAGTGCACATGATGGAGATGGCTGAGTTTGCAGCTTTCTGATCCTGTGCAATAGTTCCTCCAAAATGAAGGAAACATTTTTTCGGGGTACATTACCATAATATATTTTATCTAATAATAAATGTAACCTATATTCATGTAATCAGCATCTGTTCTGAAAGTGTTCTCTTTAAATTGTTATCAGTTTTCTGTGCTAATCATGCTTCAGTGGACTCCCATGTCTTTGCCATCAGTAAACATCAAAGATCTTTTCTACACAGCCCCAAAGTCTTATGAAAATCTTCAACAGTATATTTGTAAAATGTGTCTGGAGTGGAAAATTAGATGTATACACCTTTAAGTGTTACTTCCATCTCTCTGGTGGGGTTATTTTTTGTTTCTGTCAATTTTAAGCATTAACTCAGTGGCTGTATATACTCTTCTGGTGGGTGTCTAACTTCTGAGTTCATCTTAACGCATTTCAGTTTAGTAAATAATTTGGATAAGTGGATCTGTTGCTCTTTAGGGTAGTATTATGTTCATTGTGTGTTGTCAGTATTTTTTTTGAAGGTCAAATGGTAGCTTGGATTTGTATGTTAGTGATAGATGAGTTTATCAGCTTTGACTGTGTTTCCAAGAACATGCACTCATTGATCTGAGGCTTTCAATACCTTGTGTTTATTGTACTACACTTGGGAAATGAAACAGGAGCTTTATGTCAATGTCCATTCTTCATCTAATAACTTGAATAAGTCAGATGAGTTCAGGATCTTTAAAAAAAACATATCATTCATTGGTCAAAGCTGTGATTGTTTTCATTTTAAGATCCAGAATATATTTAATCTCTAACCATAACTTCATAAAAATAAACTTTAATTAGAGCAAATTGTTTGAAGGACAAAAGCAAACTAATAACTTTCACCTCAATTAAATGGTTTCTATTTGAATGTTTAGTTCAGAATTAGTTCAAAAGTCTTTTTATGTTAATACAGCTTTTTTCTTTCATATTCATAATTCCCAGCTAGCTGTCATGTACAAGGATTTGAGTTTTAAATGCCTCCTTTGAATTTTTGCCTGGATCCATGGTTCTTTGTTCTTAGAATAGGAAATAGTGCCCACTGACATCATTGTGTCATTGCATTTTGTCTGAATCCAATTTGTGCTCCATTCTGCTGCAATAGTTAATTAGTGTGGATAAAATGAGAATGTGGGCATTTGAAAGGAAGAGAGCATGGAATTTGACATTTGATGCAGGCAAGATGTCTGAATTCCTATCTTCTATGCTGGATAATTCTCGTGACTTTCAGTTTTGCTATTTTAAAATTTGCTTGGATAAAATCTGTTAATATTATGCTTAAATTCCTTACTAAACATCAAAGAATATGAACTATCACAATAAGTTATAGTTAGCTGCATGATGCCAGCCTTTCTGTGTTCTAAAGCTGAAGTTACTATTATTTGAATTTTTTGTCGTTGAGATTTATTTCAACTTTTTGAAAAGTATCTCCACTTCAGATAAATCACATACAACCAGAATTGTTCTGGGTCTGAAATGATCTAGTGGGATGAGGTCTAGACTTTTATATTTAACCTCTTAAAATATAATGTCGTAAGCTGTTGAGAATCATTATAGGACCATCTTTGTCTGTGGTTAGAATGTGGCCAAGATTTCCTGCTTGTGCAAAATATGCAATTTTGTGATAACTATTCCCTTCTTTGTTATTGAGTTTTAATTATATCTTGGTCTGGGCACTTTAAGGCTTCGTGTCAAAGCTTGATTGTAAGCTAAAATAAAGAACAGCTACAATTTGTCAGAAATGTAGATGGGTACACTTCAATTTAACTTCACAGGAGAAGGAAATAAAAGGAGAGATATAAGATTGAGTTTTCAATTCAAAATTTGTCCAGGTTATAAGTATACAATCAAAAATTTTATCTAAAGGTCATTGGGTTTTAAGTTCATGATGTATATAATATTTTGTAAGTTTATTTAAAAGGAGAAATGCCAACTTTTAAGTTCAGAACAATGCATGCCTTGTTCTAGGTTCAACAAGTTTTACCTAAGCTGAGAAGGTTGAATTAAGTTGTACTTTATACATAATAACTATGCAGGCTACTCTTGCTGCACCACTAGGTGTCTCTTTTGTCCCTTGGATTACTGTCATTACTTTAATATTGGAAGTAAAAACAAGCTGTGGTGTATGTGCTATTAAATGTGCTTCTATTGATTTTTCTTCCTCTCTCTTCTCAGTGGGCCTGTTCCAGTGCTTGTTATGAGCCTACTGTTCATCGCTTCAGTATTTATGCTGCACATCTGGGGCAAGTACACTCGCTCATAGACCAGACCTCGGCAACTTTCTCCAATGTCAACTTAATGTATTCATTCATCCTGGACCAAATACCTATTTTTATGAGAACTGATTTTTGACACGTTACATCCTGCATTTACTTAAGTAAATTAAAGTGAAGATCCTCTAAATACTGCATGTGGCTCCTCAGTCTTTACTTATTTTAGTAAGGAGAAGTGTTCGACTTCTGAAGTCTTTGAAAGTGTCTTTTTGAACTTTGTTTTACATTTTTGTAAAACAGCTCAGTGGTATTCTCCATTAAAGAAACAAGTCTTATTTATCTCTCTATTGTATTTTTTTGGCATTAACAAACTCAATTTACTTTGCATACCATGCTACAGATACATTTATGTGAAGCATTTTGTGATATTTGATAGTATAAGACATGAAAAGGTTGTTTTTATTTAATTGTTAAATATTTCAGTCACTGCACCTTACTAAAATTTGTGCTAAAGGTACTCTGAACTGGATAACACAGAGGGATAATCATGAATCTTTTCTCCAAAGGATCTCAGTTCAATTCAAAGTTGATGAAAATATCCTTGAATTAGTTATGTTATTTTTTTAACTGAGATATCCTCATCCTAGTGTAAGCTATTGTTGGTCTAAAGATTTATTTTTAGAAATGTTGTAGCTAAATTGGATTTGCATTACATAATAAAGTATTCTGGAAATTGAAAATGAAAAGAGAAAATGCTGGGAATATTCATTGTTAGGTAGCACATATAGACCAAAATGAATGTTTTAACCTGTGACCAATGTTCCCTCTAATTTTTAGTAGTCAGTGTGCACAAAAATCTTACTTTGTGCAAATTTGGTTCCTATGTCTAAAGTATGTGTGCACTGAATGCATGCGTGGCACAGTTTATGTAGGTTTTATGTGACATAAAACTGCACAGAATAACAACAAAATAACGTACATATTTAAGTCACTCTCTCCTGTCTTTGGCATTTACCCATTCTTTGTAAACTCTATCCAGACTAATAGAACTTCCATCCAATTTTATAGCTTTGGATTTTCATTAACATAACCAGATTATATTCACCTAAAAGTTTCTCAGCTTGTTTTTTAATTGATCATTAGGCTAAAACCTCACTCACAGTCCCCACTGAATGCAAGAAAGGTTCCCCCACTGTCCATCAACTGTGCAAGGTCGCA
Source organism: Hypanus sabinus (assembly GCF_030144855.1). Classification (NCBI taxonomy): domain Eukaryota; kingdom Metazoa; phylum Chordata; class Chondrichthyes; order Myliobatiformes; family Dasyatidae; genus Hypanus; species Hypanus sabinus. The sequence continues at coordinate 81,561,445 of NC_082711.1, forward strand.
AAACTGTTCCTTTTGAAGTACAAATGCCCCCATTTGAGCAAAGTTTGAAATCAGTTTGGATTTAATTTTTCCTTACACGGAAAAATTGAAAACATTAAACTGTCTAACTGTTACAATATTTTCAGCTAGTAAATCATGATATTTTAGACATAAGACATTAACTTGTTCATCACCAAATGTGAAGTCACAATCTGCAATTGCGGAGAAATTAAAAGCTGACCATTCTTGTACCTCATCTTCAGGAAACCTAAATGAACACAAAAGACTATTTATAAAAGTCAACAATGAACTTGAAAATCTGCTGATGCTATTTCTTCAAACATGTCTTTCTGAACAATATAATTGATAATCTCCAGAAATTTGAGCGCATAATTTTTGCTTTGCCAGTCATCTGGGAGTTGAACATACTTTTCCATATGTTCATTAATGTGTTGAACTGAATGTAAAGAGTTACTCATTTTAACAGCTAACAACACACTGTCAATAAGAACTTTGATCTCCTGGGTTTGATCGTTTTTCCTCTTGCTCATCTGCACTCAACCGTAGCACTCCTGTAATGGGTAATGATGGGTTCTGTTGCCTGAGCTTTTGTACACCGTCCAAATGCGATTTACTTGCCAAGTGACACTTCAAAATGTCAGGTTTCTGAATATCATCCCACCTTTTTCCACTAGCAAATTCTCCAGCAACTTTTGCATCATGACAATACAATCAGTTTCCAAATTATACATAAACATTTCTCATAGCTGAACGTTCATGACCTCATGAGCTTTTGGTGTAGCAGTTTCCACTATTTTGTTAAGCCATCCAGCTTTAAACAAATTTGCAGTTCTTTTGCGCTTCACGCCCTTTGCTTCTTTTGAATTCAACATAGTGAATCAAAAATTTTTTTAATAAGAGCTTAGTAAGCTCTCTACAGGATTTGAAACAGATCTTTGTAAACTTTATGATATGAACACTGTCCACCAAAGATGGCTGCCTCCGCAATGCAGCTGTACAAACCGGAACAGGAAGGGTGAGGTGATGTTCATTGTGTTATTTGAAAAACTCACTCGTTACCGGAAACATTTGGCTAAAAGATTATTTTCAGTAAGTATAATTATTAATTACATTATTTTAGGTAACTAACCTTTGTGCAATGGTTGAAAAATGTTTGTGTGCACGCACACTCACACAGCTTAGAGGGAACATAGGCTGTGACCTGTCAGAGCTGTGTGTATTACATTTGTCATTAGGAAACTTGAATGAAATATTTTACATTCCCCAGTATCAACAGCCCTGTGGTGGCAAAAAATAAAATTTAATGATGTGTTGCTTGTAAACCACATCTATTACATAAGGGCATGTATCAGTTTAAAAAGTGATATTAAGCCACTCCTGCATGCAGCCAAACATGTAAAGCATGGAACTGGCTCAGACTACTGAGTAATAGTGTCATATGGAAAAATCAGCACTCTTTCTCATGCTGTAGAAAACCACTGTCTTATTTACTGTCAGTGGTGAGTTCTGTTAGCATGGAGGGTCGAGAGAGCAGAGGTGAAGAGAACCCATGTGTTGTTATCAGTCACAATGTAGTGGACGTGCTGCTGATACTCACGGCCAGTTTCAGCCACAATTTATTCAAGCAGCAGAGTTAAAGAACCAGGAGGAAAGGAGGATCCACTCCAATTTACAGGTCCACAGCAGATGCCTTCTCATTGGCTCTTCACCCAACCCTGGAAAATCTGGACAGCAAAGGTGCATATATCAGGATGCTCTTTATCGACTACAGCTCAGTATTCAATACCATCGCCCCCTCAAAACTAATCAATAAGCACCAAGACCTTGGCCTCTACCTTCATGTGCAATTGGATCCTTGATTTCCTTGCATGTAGACCCCCAGTCGGTTTGGATTGGCAACAACATCACCTCTACGATCTCCATTGGCACAGTTATAACATGAGGTTGTGTGGCTAAGCACAGCTCTAATGCCATGCTCAAGTATAATAATGACATCACTGTCATAGGCAGAATTAAAAGTGATGAATCAGCATATACGAGGAGGATTGAAAATCTGGCTGGTGCCATAGCAACAATCTCTTACTCAATGTCAGCAAGATCAAGGAGCTAATTACCGATCAGAGGTGGAGATGGTCAGCAACTTAAAATTCTCAGTTATTATTTTGGAGGACCTGACCTGGGCCAAGCACGTAAATGCAATTACATGGCAGTGCTTTAGGAGTTTGCAGAGATTTGGTAAGCCATCTAAAATTTTGACAAACTTCTGTAGATGTGTAGTGGAAAGTATATTGATAGGCTCTTATGGAAACACAAATGCCCTTGAATGGAAAATCCTACAAAAAGTAGTGGATATGGCCCGGCCCACCACAGGTAAAGCCTTCTATACCATTGAGCATATCTACATGAAACGCTGTCACAGGAGGGCAGCTTCCATCATCAGGGACCCCCACCACCCAGGACATGCTCTCTTCTTGCTGCTACCATCAGGAAAAAGGTACAAGAGCCTCAGGACTCAGACCACCAGGTTCAGGAACAGTTTACTAGTCAACCATCAGGGCTCTTGAACCAAAGAGGATAACTTCACTTGCCCCATCATTGAAATGTTTCCCTAACCTGTGGACTCACTTTCAAGAACTCTTTATCTTGAGTTATTGATATTTATTTATATATTTATTTATTATTTCTTTGTTTTGCGTTTGGAGTTCGTTATCTCCTGCACTTTGGTTGAATGCCCAAGTTGGGTGGTCTTTCATTGATTCTGTTGAGGTTATTATCCTATTATGAATTTATTGAGCATGTCCACACGAAATTGAGTCTCAGGGTGGTGTATATATAGTGCTATATATGTACTTTGATAATAAATTTACTTTGAACAAAGAATCGTATCAGTTTCACAAACTGTATAAAGGTGTCTCAGGCAGTTTCCTTTTGAGAGCCATCTGACTTCTGTGTGCAATAGCAAGTGTTCAAACTGATCATCTTTCTCAATACAAATTTCTCGAAATACTTGAGAATTGAGAACATGGGACTTAATTTTATTTGCCACTGTGATAACAGTATTTAATGATTTGTGTAGCCGATCACTTACATTTTTGCAACAAGATGTTGTCTTTGAATTACTCAATAAACATGTTGAGTATAGCTATTTTCAAGGAAGTAATAACCCCATGATGGTGTCCGGCCTGTTACACAAGAAAGAATGTTGCTTGTTCTTGTCAAGCTAGTTCTCTGAAAAATTGCTCAACAACCTGAAATATTGACTCCTCCTCACTATTTGTTTCTTGTCCCCTTGCAAATAACAACTCTTGAACTAAGCTTTCATGTTTTATGAAACAAACACAACTAAGAATCAGGTTTAATATCACTGGTTTATGTCATGAAATTTGCAACAGCAGTGCATTGCAATACATACAGTAGCATGCAAAAGTTTGGGCAGCCCTGGTCAAAATTTCTGTTACTGTGAATAGCTAAGTGAGTAAAAGATGACCTGATTTTCAAAAGGCATAAAGTTAAAGATGACAAATTTCTTTAATATTTTAAGTAAGATTACTTTTTTTATTTCCATCTTTTACAGTTTCAAAATAATAAAAAAGGAAAAGGACCCAAAGCAAAAGTTTGAGCACCCTGCATGGTCAGTACTTAGTAACACGGCCTTTGGCAAGTATCACAGCTTGTAAATGCTTTCTGTAGCCAGCTAAGAGTCTTTCAATTCTTGTTTGCGGGATTTTCGCCCATTTTTCCTTGCAAAAGGCTTCTAGTTCTGTGAGATTCTTGGGCTGTCTTGATGTCTATCCGCAAAATGTTTAGGTCGGGGGACTTTGAGGGCCATGGCAAAACTTTCAGCTTGCGCCTCTTGTGGTAGTCCATTGTTGATTTTGAGGTGTGTTTAGGATCATTATCCTGTTGTAGAAGCTACCCTTTTTTCAGCTTCAGCTTTTTTGCAGACTGTGTGATGTTTACTTCCAGAATTTGCTGGTATTTAATTGAATTCATTCTTCCCTCTCCAATGAAATGTTCCCCGTGCCACTGGCTGCAACACAAGCCCAAAGCATGATCAATCCACCCCCATGCTTAACAGTTGGAGAGTTCTTTTCATGAAATTCTGCACCCTTTTTCTTCGAACATACCTTCGTTCATTGTGGCCAAAAAGTTCTATTTTAACTTCATCAGTCCACAGGACTTGTTTCCAAAATGCATCAGGCTTGTTTAGATATTCCTTTGCAAACTTCTGATGCTGAATTTTTTGGTGAAGACGTAGGAAATGTTTTCTTCTGATGACTCTTCCATGAAGGTCATATTTGTGCAGGTGTCGAACAGTAGAACAGTGTACCACCACTCCAGAGTCTGTTAAATCTTCCTGAAGGTCTTTTGCAGTCAAACAGGTGTTTTGATTTGCCTTTCTAGCAATCCTACGAGCAGTTCTCTTGGAAAGTTTTCCTGATCTTCCAGACCTGAACCTCCACCGTTCCTGTTAACTGCCATTATTAATTAATTACAAACTGAGGAAACGGCTTTGCTATCTTCTTATAGCCTTCTCCTGCTTTGTGGGCATCATTTATTTTAATTTTCAGAGTGCTAGGCAGCTGCTTAGAGGAGCCCATGGGTGCTGATTGTTGGCACAAGGTTTGAGGAGTCAGGGTTTTTAGCTTTGAAATTTGCATCACCTGGCCTTTTCTAATGATGACTGTGAACAAGCCATGGCCCTAACAAGCTAATTAAGGTCTGAGACCTTGGTAAAAGTTAACTGAGAGCTCAAATCTCTTGGGGTGCCCAAACTTTTGCATGGTGCTCCTTTCCTTTTTTTCACTCTAAAATTGTACAAAACAAAAATATTACCCTAATCTTGCTTAAAATGTTGAAAAGAATGTTTCATCTTTAACTTTATGACTTTTGGCGATCAGTTCATCTTCTACTCATTTAACTATTCACAGTAACAGAAATTTTGACCAGGGGTGTCCAAACTTTTGCATGCCACTGTAATTTTTAAAAGAACTATATTATAAGATATATATGTTCCAACTATGTTTCTGGGAAACTTTAAATTTTGTAAAGCAGAAGGGTTGTGCAAATCAGTTTGCTAAATTGAATATGTTTTTTTATACATAGACGATACAAAGCACAGAATGTCCATTACATTAATATGAAGAACTCGATAATGAAGAAATTTCTGTACTCTCATAGAAATAGTTCTACAAAAATTTAAATTATCACATTTTTCCTGAAGCAAATTTATAGTTTGGAGACCTCTAACTTGCTTGTAAAATCCAATTGCCTAGAGGCATCATATTGCAAGTATGTTTCTTATTGTACTTGTTTTATTTCTAAATGATTAGTAATGCTTACCAGGATAGGTGCAGTTTCAATGACTCTCAAGAAACTTGATACTGTCTAAGCCAAAGGAGGATTGCCTGATTGTCACTTCTGATGCCTTTAACCACCCCAATCGTTAATGCCTTTCATCTCTGGCACATGGAGCCTTTGGTGTGCATTATTTACAAAAATTAAGTGCAGTTATTCACAAACCTGCCGTCTATGCCAATATGAAAGGCAAAGACAGCAAGCACGTGGTAACATAGCCATCTGAAAATTCCTTTCCAGGTTGTACACTATCCTAATGTGGAAATATTCCACGGTGCCCTTTGTTGCCGGGAATAAATGCTGGAATTCCCTAACACAAGGAGTTTACAATTCCAAACAGTGTTTTGCCAGTTTGTTGATGGAATTTAGGAATGGTTAGTAGAAGTTAATCTTTCTCAGGGGAAAAAATGGGAAGGCATTGATTGTCTTTTTACTTCCAGTATTATTTTGAATTACTGGATACCAAAAATTAATATTTCACTACTTAATATGACAGCTTTATTCTCACATGAAAATATAAAAGATGGAGTTATATCATTAATATTCAGTCACATCAACAAGTTCACAGCCACCGGCTTTGGACAAGAAAATCATTTGTATAAAGGAGATCCTGTGACTACATTGGAAAAGCCTTCAAGGCTTGATAATGTACTAGATGAGCCAGTAAGCTTCAAAAATATTAATAATTGAAACCTTTAATGGTACAAATGGGAATTACCATTCCTTAGAGATCTGGCACTTTGCTATCATGGAATAATTGCCATCTTTAGCATTTGGATTATAACTGCCAACTGATGTTTCAATTTTTGCTGGGTTCTTGAGAGCCCCTTTGAAAAAGATGTTTTTTTTTTACTGGGTTGTTAATGTGCAAAGTAAATGAAAATATATATGAAGAGTGGGATTCAAGTTTTAAGAAAACTGCTGGAATACACAAGATCTGGAAGAAAATGGCCAATGTCTTGAGTAGGCCTTTGTGCACTTTTTTCCACCTCGTTATGTGTACCCTTTAGTCCAGGCTGTCCTCGTGAGGGACTGATGGTCAAAAACGCCTTAGAAGATATTTTTCCTCCTTTCCACTTTAAAATACTGTGATTTTTTTTTGAGTTTCTTTATTTGTTTTTGTATTATTAGAAATTCTTCTTTTACTTCCAAATTATCCACAGCACAGAAAGCTGGTACTTCATTATGGGACCCGTGTATAAGTTGAAAGCTTATTTTGGTGGAGAATATGAAATTCTAAGAAATCCTGAAAAAAGACAAATATATAATCTAAAATGTGTAACTTAATCTCCAAAGAAAACTGTTTTCATTTCAACTGTAATAACCTGATGAGATGGCCAGAACCAGAAGAGGATAGAAGAGATTTACTGGATTTCCCAGATGGAGGGTTAATGAGATCACTTACCTTGTCATTTAAAAGACATATTAATTCCACTGGGGGTTTTTTTGTATTTAAATTAGTTTGCTCCACACTTGCAAGAACCTAGTTAAAATTATCTCTGTTGATGTTTAAAATTGTATAGGAAAGTGAAAGTAGTTAATGTTTTGAAGCATGTTCAAGCTTCTGGCAAAATGCAAACTTATTTCACAAGAGAAACCAGAATTAAAATAGCTTTTTGTAAGCATCAGGACCTTTAAAGCTGAGTTTAACCAGATTTCTCTTTTGGAACTCATCACGCTGCTTTATTTTACAGAGTTTCAATTTCAGTTTTGAGCGTGGTTTTGATGAGCAGTTATTTCATTACTTTGCTTGTAGAAAGGTTTCTCTTCCAGAATGCTATCCCTTCAGATAATAGAATGTATCATTGCGCTGTCTCACTAACTAATCAGTTTACATATGCAGAATATTGATGGTGCAGGAAGTAAGCCAAATACTGATTCACTGTATCCCCAGTAGGAATTAAAACAGCAGACAATAGACAGGGTTACATCTTACAATTATTTAGAAGTTATTTGGATTTTAATAATTAGTTCTTTCCTTTCCATCACTTTTGAAGTATCCATGGTGTGAGCCCTGATTCCTAATCCTTTCACCTCAGTGACTGTTACCTGGAATAAAATCTGTTTGCTACCCATTGAGAGTCCTTAGTAGAGTGGATTTAGGCACACTCTCAATTCAAAGAGGTGAGAGCAGATGAATGTTAATTGACTTGAAATTTTTATTATGTTTCTCTCCTCAAATGCATCCTCACCTGCTGAAAATTCCCATTTTTATTTATGGAGCTTTTTGCTTTAACCTGTGCCTTGATCCTAAATATTAGACAAATATTGCTATTCCTGGGCTGAAAGATTTTTCAGACTGATCCTGGTTGGTATTGCACTCCACAGCTATTGATGACACAAAATTTGACCACCCTTCAAAGAAATGACACCAGGCTCATGTAGTTTTAATTTTCTATATTTAATAAAAATTAGTTTTTAAAAAGGTGGGGTACAAAACAGAATTTATTCTGAAGTACAAATATGATTTTTAACCAATTACCAAAGAGAAGGAGTCACATTCCTAGGATAGAAAAGAAATATTTTAACTCACCAAAATCTCTCAAACATTAAAACATATTGTACTATTTCTATGCCATTGTGGTATGTTCCATAGTGGGAAATCAAATCAACTGTAAGCAATTTCCTTTCTAAAATAGATTATAAAATGGAGTTTCCTACAATCTTCTTTGTAAATTTTACCAGTAAAGGTGGATGTGCTTGAAAAATACTCAGGTTTGTTAGGGCAAAAGAAAATATAAATCTATGGGACACGTGTTACTTGCAAAAATCCTGTAGAAAATCACGTTTTCCATTGTGTAATTTTTTTCCTTTATTAGATGATTTGTAATCTTCTGTCTACTTCCTTTAATCTTCTCCCTCTCCTGACTCTGAGGAGGAGAGGCAACATCTTGTCAGGGCTGCTGTCAATAATACTGACTGCCTGCTGGGCAACCTGAGGTAAGTTCATCTCTGCCTGACTCAGTTCAAATGGAAGACTTACAGGAGTACTGAATATTAATGATATTTTAGGCAGTTCTGGTAAATGAAGTATTCTAAATGTTACTTGCAGATACTCCACTATACTTAAACCATCAACATCTACAAATCAATGGCAAATGAACATACAATTCTCAAGAGTTGTGTTCTTTCATTGACCTCTTCGACATGTAGTGAAAGGAGCAAATATAGAAATGTTAAAACATTAAGGTAAAAATGTTCCTAAGAAAAGACTTTGTAATCCCCCATGAAATCTGTTGTTCACACCAGACTGAGTATAACAAATTTTAAGGTTTATATAAAGGAGTATGGGTATGATGGCAGAATGGCAAATAAATGGTTGTGCCAATTTCATGCCGAAGATTGCAGACTGCAACATTTTGGGAAAAAAAAACAAAAAATAAATTAGAACAGTTGAATGATTTATTTTAAAAAATTGCAATTAAGATCACAATAAAAATTTGATCCTTGATTAACTTTAATCACATGTTGCATTGACATAAAAACATCTACCTCAGTCAAGTTTGTTTTATTGCTGATCTTAAGCCTGTAGTATATAAGGAACTGGTTTGTATACATTCACTAAAGGCAGAAAAGAAGAGGAAATTGCTTACATATGCTATTTTCTTAATTTCTGAGAAGGATATGTGGTCAGTAAGAATGCCTTCAACATTCTGAAAGTTATATTTAATGGTGGTAAATTATTCCTTCTGATTATCAAAATGGTTATTAAGATAGTAAGATAAAAATAAATTGTTAGAAAATTATGTTCTTGCTTAGGTGGAGATCTCTTCTACAAATTTTGTTGCATTGGAGTCCATAAATTATAATGGAATCTATTGCTTAGAATAGGAAGGAGAATATTGGAGTATTTGGGAAGCAAACAAGTCAGGTGACCAACCATCACTGACTTTATAGCTAATTGTCCTTCTATGTTATTCTGCAATTTTATGATTTCTTGAAATACATTATTTAGATAGACTATGTTTGTCTTTCCCTGTTGTGAAGTTTGCTTTTGAATGCCCAAAGAGGTAAATAACTGAAGTTAAAGCTGTTGAGAGAAAAAACAAATTAAGTAATGACTGAGCAAGTAATGAGTAATTTACTTCACAAAAATAATCTAAGATTGTAGTTCAGCAATTTTAATTTAGAACTCCAATAAAAACTTAAATCCTTGTACACACATAACAAATGTATGTAATAATATATCTGTGTGAATTGATAATATCTCTCCTCGCTGACAATCCTCAGGGTTTTGTGCTTAGCCTACTGTTCTACTCTCTCTATACCCATGATTGTGGATCGGTATAGCTCAAAAGCCATCTATAAATTTGCTGATGATAAAATCAGTGTTGGTAGAATCTCAGATGGAGACAAGGAGGAGTGAGGCATGCCAGCTAGTTGAGTCGTGTTGCAGCAACAACCTTGCACTCAACGTCATTAAGACCAAAGAGCTGATTGTGGACTTAAGAAAGGGTAAGATGAGGGAACACAAACTAATCCTCATGGAGGGATCGCTTCCAGTCAAGATAGTGTCAGTGTATGATGCTCTTTTGGTCAACATCTTCTGGATAGATCATGAAACCATCTTTTTCACTTCTTTTATGTCTTTACCATTTGTTTCTCATCTTGAATGTGATTCTGGAACTGTTGGAGCCTGGGTTTTGTTGTTTGGAGATTGTTTGGGTGGTTCAGCACTCTGCAGTCTCCGAGAGGACTCTGGAAGGCAGAGGCAGCATGAGTGAGCCTTGTAGCAAGAAGGTGGTGGGATGGGGTTAAAGCTGGTTTGACCCCATTTCGCCGATGAAAACAACAAGGTGAGTGCAGACGGTTGGAGATCATTTGAGTGTCCCAGCGCTCTGCAGTCTCCAACAGAATTCCAGGAGGCAGAGGCAGTGTGCGCGAGCTTAATAGCAGGCAGTATGGGATGCAAAACAATAATAGCTTGCATTGTTCACCAATTAAAATGACAAGGGAGATTGAAACATCAAAGTGAGTGCAGAGGGTGAGTGACGGTTGCTTGCCTTTTGATCAGTTGCTCTGTTCCGGGAGATGGGCAGCATGAGTGAACTTCATGGCAAGCAGGCTACGGCACGTGGCGTAAGCTGATAAAAGCAATGAGGGAGATTGAAACATCGAGGCAAGTGCAGAGGATGAATGCCAGCAGCCTCTGGAAAGGGGAGAACCTGTTGCTGTGCCTGGACAGTTGCCCAGGTTTTTTTTGCGTTTTGGATGTGGACTTGGACTATACACCTTTTTCTCAGTCTTATTGTGTTAGATTCTATGTTTTTCGCCAGATCTTTCTTGTATCTTTTGTGCAGGGAAGGAGATTTAGGAGTTGATGTGCCTGTTCTGTTTTGTTCATGTTTTTGTATGGGAGGAGGAATTCGGGGGGTAGGGGTTAATGTGGCAGTTCCAATTTTGTTCTGTTTTTGTGATAGGAGGGAGGTGTAGGGGAGGTTTTTGTGCTGCCTTTCTTTTCATTCTTGGTTTCATGACTACCCAGAGAGGAAGAATTTCAGAGTTGTATACTTTGATAATAAATGAACATTGAACATTGTTCAATTTGAACATTGAAGTGGAGAGAGTGAGCAATTTCAAGTTCCTGGGTGTCAAGATCTCTAAGGATCTAAACAGGTCCCAACATATCAATGCAGCTATAAAGAAGGCAAGACAGTGGCTATATTTCATTAGGAGTTTGAGGAGATTTGGTTTGTCACTTGAAGCACTCAAAAACTTCTACAGATGAACTGTGGAGAGCATTCTGACAGGCTGCATCGCTGTTTGGTATGGGAGGGCTACTGCACAGGACCGAAAGAAGCTGCAGGAAGTTGTAAACTCAATCAGCCCCATCTTGGGTTCTAGTCTCCATAGAATTCGAGACATCTTCAAGGAGCAGTGCCTCAGAAAAGCAGGATCCATCATTAAGGATGCCAATCACCCTCTTTTCATTTTTACCATCAGTAAGGAGGTGCACACCCGGTGATTCAGGACTGGAACAACTTCTTCCCCTCTGCCATCCGATTCCTAAATGGACATGGAACACATGAACGCTACCTCACTTTTTTATATTATTTCTGTTTCAGCTCTATTTTTAATCTAACTATTTAATATACATATATATACTTACTCTAATTTACTTATTTATTTGTTTGTATGATTCTATATTTATTGTATTGTATTGTACTGCTGCCGCAAAGTTAACAAGTTTCGCGACATACACCGAAGATGGTAAACCTGATTCTGATTTACATTTGTACTTCATTGTATATTCATGTTTTGACTTTTTTCCCAGAATTTGCATTCATTTCATTAAGTGTTTCCACTCTCTTGAAGCAGGTAGGAGTTCTCTGGTAATCGTTTTAATGTTTTTCTTCTTCATGAGTGAGGCATAACTACAATGAGGAGAAATTTCTTCAGCCAGAGGGTGGTGAATTTGTGGAACTTGCTACCACAGAAGAATTTAGAAGCCGACACTGGTAAATTTAAGTTTAATAGGTTTTGTTTTGCTAAAGGTGTTGAGAGATATAGGGAGAAGTTCGGTGAGTGTTGTTTAAAAGATCAGCCATGCTTGAATGGCGGAACAGTCGATGGGCTGAATGGCCCAATTCTGTTCCTACATTTTATGGTCTGAAAAGTGTAGGGAGAAGGAAGCATTTTGATTCTGTCCTTGCCCTGTGCACTTTATTATAGGCTTCACTGGGAATTAATTACCAAGAGAATCTTGCAATTTAGAACACCTTTCATGCTCCTCGGACGTCCCAATGTATTTTACAACCACGAAGGTAGAAGGGGTGGTGAAGAAGGTATTTGGGACACTTGTCTTCATTGGAGTCTTGAGTGTAAGAGTACAGAAGTACTATTTCAGCTATGCAAAATTTTAGTTTGATGACACTTGCAGTCATCGTCATGACTTGGCTTTGCAAACTAAGATTTAGGAAGGGGGCTGTCCATGTCTGCTGCAGGCTCGCTGGTGGCTGACGAAACCAATACGGGATAGGCAGACCCAGCCGCAGTGACTGCAAGGGAAAAGATTGTCATAGACGTGGGCATGTCCTTCAGCCTGCACAATGGTTTTTCAGGTGGAGTCAGTGTGCGCGGTACTGGCCCCACCCTTTACACCCAGGGTTCATCTGCCATAGCCTAGCAAGCTGGGATGGTGATAGCAAGGTCCTCGGGTCGTAGGAGTTATATCTGAGTGTTCTTCTCCTCGGTGGATGGCCTGACGAGGCTGACAAGCCCCAATTGCCCGGGTTTGGAGTCAAGAGTTGTCCCTCCCTTAGGCTGGCTGCCAACCTAGGCTAACGAGCCCAGCCTACCCATCCAGTTATACTGCCGGACACTCGGCCGCACCATGACGTAGCAAGCTCGATGGAAACGGGGGGCACCGATAAGCAGGTGCTGCTATGGACACAGTAGTGTAGGAGAGGCCATTTGCAGTGGCCTCCTGTCTAGCAAGCCAGACAGTGACCTCGTGGCGATCACTACACTGGGAAAGGAGAGGTGATGTATTGCGCGTGCACTTTCCCTGGGTGAGCGAGACGTCAGGCTCAGACCTCACCCGCATCCCCCTTGCAGTATTGTGCGCAACCCACTACATGAAGGATGTAGAGGCTTTGGAAAGACGCACAAGAGGTTTAGCAGGTTGTTGACTGAACTAGAAGGTATGATCTACAACAGGAGATTGGGCAAACTGGGGATGTTTCTCCCAGAGCAGTGGTGGCAGAGGGGAGACCTGACCAAATTTGATATATAAACTTATGAGAGGCTCATAGATAAGGTAGACAGTCTGATTCTGCTTTTTTTTTTCCCCAGGGGCAGAAATATCAAGTACTAGAGGACCTGCATTTAAGCTGAGAGGAGAATGTTTAAAGGAGATGTATGGGGCAAATTTTTTATACTGTTCTCTTACGCCGAGGGTGGTAGGTGGCTATTGGCTGGAATGGGTAGTGGTGGAAGCAGATTCAATAGTGACATTTAAGAAGCTGTTAGACAGGTCCTCCAGGAGGACCACACCTTGTTGTTGGGTTTGGAAACTTGTGCGCCTCGGTGACCTGGAGAAGATGTGGCTGGTGGGATCACGTAGGAGGTGGCGGAAGTTACGGAGGATTATACGCCACCAGCCACATCTTCCCCTCCCCCCCACTCTCGGCTTTCCGCAGGGATCACTCCCTACACGACTCCCTTGTCCATTCATCCCCCCCATCCCTCCCCACTGACCTCCCTCCGGGCACTCATCCCTGCAAACGGAAGAAGTGCTACACCTGCCCCCACACTTCTTCCCTCACCACCATCCCAGACCCCCGACAGTCCTTTCAGGTGAGGCACCACTTCACCTGCAAGTTAACTGGGGTGATATACTGTATCTGGTGCTCCCGATGTGGCCATTTATACATTGGGGAGACCCGCCGCAGACTGGGAGACCGTTTCGCCCAACATCGGTGCTCGGTCCTCCAGCAGTGGCGAGATCTCCCTGTGGCCACACACTTCAATTCCACAGACCACTCCCACTCCGATATGTCTGTCCATGGCCTCCTCTACCGTCAAGATGAGGCCACACGCAGGTCGATGGAGCAATACCTTATCTCCCTCCTACCTTCCAGCATGAACATTCAACTCAAAGACCTCCGTTGATATCCCTGCACCCCCCCTTACCCCCATCCCTATCTATTATTTTAGTCTGGTTCTCTTTCTCTTTTCCCCCCTCACTATAATCTCCCCCCAGCCCTACCTTTCTTACTCTTTTATTTCCCATAATTCTCCACCTTCCCCCAGCCCATTTCCCTCCAGCCTATCACTTCCTACTCTCTACTTTTTCCCTCCCCCCACTTCTTATCCCCCCCCCCCGACCATCCCATGTTACTTCACTCCTGATGAAGGGTTTCGGCCTGAAACGTCGTCACTACCTCCTCCCATAGATGTTGTCTGGCCTGCTGAGTTCTGCCAGCACTTAGTGTTTTTATTTATTTCCACCATCTGCAGTTTCACTCATGTTGACAGGCAAAACAAATTTTTGTGAAAATAGGAATTAAGATTCCTCCTGCACTTGAGTATGGATATTCCTGAGTCTCCACCGGGACTTGCGTGACTGAAGGCACTGACATGGTGAAGGAAGCCACGAACACCACCGGAGATGGAAGACCTTCATTGCTGCCCTAAACGCCAGTGGCGTAATGGTCAGTGGGTAAAAATATCCAGAGATAACCCCCATTATAAAGAATGGTGAGGGTGGTGTGCCCCTGGATGGGTGTGGGAGAGGTGGCAGAGTGCCAGCCTGGGGGACTGTGCAGGTGCCGACGTACCCGCCCCAAGACACCAGGCAAGGTCATTCGATTTGTAGCAATTAGTTCATTAGTCATTGCAGAATGTCTTTCTTGTGCTTCCTACAGCGTCCCTCTCCCTTCCCCTTTTCCCAACAATGATCTTTCTCCCTCTCCCTCTCCCTCCCTTTCTCCCTCTTCCCACTCTCAGTCTACAATATCAGAATTGACTTTCATATGTCTCTCATTACTCTCATTACTTTCATTACTCTCATATGTCATGAAATTGTATTATTTTTTGCAGCAGCAGTACAGTGCAATACATAACATTACTACAGTATTTTACAAAAGTCTTAGGCAGTGTGTGTGTGTGTGTGTGTGTGTGTGTGTGTGTGTGTGTGTATACGCCTAAGATCTTTGCACAGTAGTGTAGTTCAAGTCCCTGAGTCAAGTCAAATACAATCCAGCATGTCTTATGCCAAGCCAACACCGTGAGCAGCACTGACTCAAGCACGGGCACAGCGCCACACCACCTCCAGCACTCCAGTGGAGACCCCAAACGCAATCTTCCTGGATGGCTGCAAACAGTCGATTCCTCGGCTTGAGGCCAAGTCCATGCTATGACTGGGACCGCACAGCACCCTCCCCCCCCCCCACCACCTGTCAATGAATAAATGAATTGGATCTGCACCTCCCACACCACCAATGGGCAATGGAGTATTGTGATCACAAGACCAATTCTTTGTGTTCTGATGGAGGGTTTCCACCAAAACATCAACTGTTTACTCTTTTCCATAGATGGTGCCTGATCTGCTGAGGTCCTTCAGCATTTTGTGTGTGTTGCTTTGGATCTTCAGCATCTGCAGACTTTCTTGTGTTTCACCTATCACCTACCAGCTTGTACTCCCTCACCTCCCTCCAGCTTCTATTCTGACTTTCTCCCCCTTCCTTTCCGATCCCGTTTGAAATGAGCTCAGCTCAAAACATTGAGTGATGTTAGCAAAGAGGAAAGATCAGAAATATTAAGCGCGTCTCAGTTCTTACTTCTCCTGGCAGCAACAGTATTCACTTTAATGTGTAAATATGTGGCTTTGATCTCCAGGGACAGTGAGGTCGTAAGATCCCCAATTGCATACGCCAAGTTAGGAACTGCTTGCTCGTGGTCACCCTGCATTGATTACTCTTCACAAACATGTTTATCCAAATAGAAACTATTTGCATCATTGTAGAATACTCCGCTTCAGGCATCTCCCCTCCCTGAATCCCAATATATAGGGGGAAAAACAATTTTACTAAGGCATTGGGAGGTTAATACAGAAGATTAAGATGCATGGAGTTGGCTGTTTGGATTTTGAATTGGCTTGAGCGTAGAAGACAGAAGAAGTGATTGAAGGGACTTTATTTTGAGCTGGAGGTTTCTAAATAGCGGAGCTTCACAGGGATCTGTTCAGGGACCTCTGCTGTTTGTAATTGCCTGGATGAAAATGTGGATGGGTATGTTAGTAAATTTGTCAATGATACCACGCTTGATGGAGCTGTGGATAGTGTAGAAGAATGGCAAAAAATACAGCAAAATATAGATCAGTTGCAGATGTGGGCTAGGAAATGGCAGATGGAATTGACCCAGATAACCGTGAGGAATTGCACTTCGGTAGGGCAAATGCAAGGACAGTATGCTGTTGTGGACAAGGACCTTTCAGAGTGCCGGTGAACAGAGACACCATGATATCCAAGTTCATAGCTCTTTGAAAGTAGCAACCCAGGTTGATATGTTGGTTAAACAGAATGCTTGCAGTTCTTAGTTGAGGCATTGAGTTCAAAAGTCAGTTGGTCGTGCTCCAACTTCGTAAAACTCTAGTTGGGCTGCATCTGGATCATTGTGTGCAGTACTGGTCGCCCCATTCTTGAAGGATGTGGAGGTTTTAGAGAGGGTGCAGAATATGCTTGCTGCCTGCTTTAGAAGGCATGTGCTATCACAAGAGGCATGATAAATGGGCTGTTTCCACTGGATCTCCGGAGACTGACAGGTGATCTGAAAGAAGATTACCAGATTATGAGAGGCATAGATAGATCGGAGAGTGAGTATGTGTTTCCCAGGGTTGAAATATCTAATACAAGACAGCATGCATTTAAGATGAGAGGGGCTAGGTTCAAGGGGGATGTGAGGGGTATGTTTTTTTTTCCTTCAGTGTATGGTAGATGCCTGACAGGCACTGCCTGGTATGGTGGTAGAGGCAAATACATAAGAGGCTTTCAACTGAGGTTTCAATAGGCAAATGGATGAAAGGAAGATGCAGGGATTTGGCCATGGTGTAGGTAGGAGGGATTAGTGTTTGGGAGTTTTTGATTTGCTTTTTAGCTGGTTCAGCACAGCACTGTGGGCCAAATGGCCTTTTGCTGTGCCGTACTGATCATTGTTCTATGTTCTGCTTAGTTCTCAAAGCATTGTCATAGCAAACAGACATGCTTGACTGTCACTTCGTAGTTGTAGGTTAAATCCTTAGCAATTTACAAGCAGCTATTTCTTAATTCAAGGTAACTATCAGATTGCATATAAGATTTTACAGAATGAGCAATTTTGTTACAATATCATCAGTCATTAATGCTTCCTAAACTACACAAACAGACAATTGTGTAGACATGCAGTATGCTCAGAGATATTCTGCACATCACTGATGTAACGTGTGGTTATCTGACTTAATATCACCTTCCTGTCAGCTTAACCAGTCTGGCCATTCTCCTCTGACTTCATTCATAAACAAATGTTTTCACCCAAAGAACGGCTACTGATCAGATGTTTTTTTTTTCTCACACCATTCTCTGTAAACTCTGAGAACTGTTGCACATGAAAATCTCAGCAGTTTCTGAGAAACTCAAACCAGCCTGTCTGGCACCAAAGCTCATTTTGCGGTCCAAGTCTCTAAGATCAGACTTCTCTCCAATGCTGATGTTTGGTGTGAACAACATCTGAATACTCTTGACCATGCCTGCATGCTTTTGTGCATGAAGTTGCTGCCTCACAGTTGGAGAATGAGGTATTGGCATTAGCAAGCGTAATGAGATGCACAGGTGTCCCTGACAAACTGGCCATTGAGTGCATAGTGCTCTGCTTGGGCTGTCCTGAACCATTTCTCTGTTAGTGATGTATTTTTGAAATACAGGGTTTCTGGTAAGCCAATCTCCCACAGGCAGAGATGTTATGACAATGTGTTTGATAATGACATTGATTGAAAGGTAAAGGATTGAACACCAGGGAGAACTTGCATACCCATCCCCGGGAACATGGAAATCTCCCAAGAGTTGTAACATCTCAGTCTGGATTCCCTCAGTACTGCATTGAAATAGCTGCCTGGATTTGGGATTGGACCTCAGACCCACCCTATTGCCTCAGAAAAAGGGTGACACAACTGTTAAGAACTCAGCACAGAAGCAACATCAGGGAAATGGAATACAACATGATAAATTATATAAACAAGCTCAGCATACTCAGCAGGAGAGGAGCTTGCAGCTCACATGGAATAGAAACTAAAACACCATCATTAAAAAGAGAATCACATTTTTGATATTATTTTATCCACAATGGAAAAGTGTCCTAAAGCAGTCTTTACATTCCAAAAGGCTACCAGACATTGTACTGTTGCAGATAATCAAATATCTTCAGAGAGGTATCTGATTGTACAAGTATGGGAACTGAATTCCACACAAATATAATGTTGGCTGTAATTGAACATGCTCTACTTAAACTACAAAAATACAGCAATGGCTTTCAAACTGAGCTGGTTTGCTGACCCAGCTCTCCAAAGATAAATCTTTGTTGTGATACAATAATATGTCTGTATTCAGTTCACCTGTATCCTCAGGTGTCAGAAATATTCTACTTCTTGATTTGTAGCTTCCAGAAGTCATAGGAACAGATTCAGGCCATCCGGGCCCACCGAGTCTGCTTCACCATTGCATCTTGACTGATTTATTATCACTCTCAAACCCATTCGCCTCCCTTCACCCTGGAACCTTTGACAACCTTATTAATGAAGAATGTGTCCAATGAAGAATGTTACTTCACCTTCACAGCCATTTGTGGCAACGAAGTTCATCGATTGACCTGCTCTGGCTCACGAGATTCCTCCTCATCCCTGTTCTAAAGGGACATCCTTCTACTCCGAGGCTGTGCCCTCTGGTTCTAGATTTGCCCACCACAGGAAACATCCTCTCTACATCAACTCTATCTCGGTATTTCAATATCCGTAAGGTTTCAATGTCTTTCTGTTCTCTTTCCCAGAGCTCTCAAAAATGGGATCTCTTCTACCAGACAATGGCCTTCCAAAAAAACACTTGTCTTCCTGGTGTTTCTCCTGCTGATTGTTAACCCTGAGTTTTCCAAAGCCCAAAGAAGGCCATATTTTGTCTATGTAAGAGGCATTGGAGATGAGAATCAAGCAGAGACTGCGATGGTGAGTTGATTTACCTTCATTTCTTTAACTTTGTGCATTGTTAATCATCTGTAATTCCAACAATTGAACAGATTCATTAACTCAAGTTCAAGTACAATTTTCTTGTCATCTGCACAAATATACCATCAAACGAAACAACATTCCTCTGGATCTCGGTGCAGTGACAAAATGTTTGTCACAAACAGCACATAAAACAAAATATTACCGCAAATAAATTACTAGAATATTAGTCACAATGCATGCAGTGTGTGGCACAAAAAATAGTCAAACAGTAAATAACACAGTCCTGTGACGACGTGGGTGGTGACAGGGCATTCCTTGGCTTTGTAACCTAATAGGAGAAGCTGTTACCCAGTCTGGCAGTCGTAGTCCTCAAGCTCCAGTGCCTCCATCTTGAGGATTATGGGTCAAGGATTGTGAGATGTGTGGCAGGGGATCCTGAATGATGCTATGGGCCCCTGACTAATTCAAATGTGTCAGATCATTAATATTCCAAACAACATTTTATTTAATGTAGAACATCTATTTTTTGAAGATATTGAGCATATGAAACATGAACATCCCCGTCAAGTTGAGTTTATTGTAATGAACAGATGTTTGATGAAGTACAGGTAAAATACAAAGAAAAATTTGCATACAACAGCATCACAAGGATGAAGGGACAGACAGCACACAGAATATAGATTATACATTTGCTATACATTAAATAATGCCATACGCATATGCAAAAAAGTCCTTTTGCAGTAGCAAGTATATATTTTAAAAAGTCAATTGACTGGAATAGGAAGGAATGGGAGATGGGATTGATTGGACACAATAAATGAATGTGAATCGAGGCAGGCCTCACTGGCAGTGCTGGAAATATTGTCAATTACAAATTTCCCACGGATAGTTACTACGGACAGTTATCGAAAACTGTGCAGATCTTGCAGTGAAAATGCTCCCATGATGCTCCAGGATTTATTCATTGAGCAGATACTTTGATTAGTGCACAAGTCAGGTGAGAGGTGGCTTGGGTGGAACATGGAGGTACTAATTCCTAAAGAGCTGACTAGTCAAACTAAATATTGAGAACTGGTGCCAAATTCTTTCCTGTGTTCAGTGGTGGGGAGGGTTTACCCATGGCGGACTGAGCCATATCCATTACTTCTTGGAGATTTTTCCATACAATGGCATTGGTGCTTCCATAATAGGCCATGATGCAACCAGTCAATATACTCTCGACACACATCTAGAGAAATTTCTCAAAGTTTCAGATGATATGCTGAATTTTGTCAAACTTCCAAGCAAGTATAGGCGCTGCCATGCTTTCTGTGTAATGGTCCTTACATGCTGAACCCAGGACAGATCCTCCAAAATTGCAACACCGAGGAATTAGAAGTTGCTGCCCACTCCACCTCTGACCCCCAATGAGGACTGGCTGATGGACCTGCTAATTCTTCTTCCCGAAGTCCATAGTCATCTCCTTGGTCTTGTTGCCACTGAGCAAGAGGTTGTTGTGGCACCACTCAGCCAGATTTTCAATCTGATATGCTGACTCGTTACCGCCTTTGATTCAGCCGACGACAGTAGTGTCGGCGACAAGTTGAAGTATGACGTTAGAAGAAAGGGAAGTGCTGGAAATGTGGGAGAGGCAGATGCCTGTACCATTAAAAATAATTAAATTTGCTGTGGCTTTTAGACAAGGAACACCGTGGATAGATCTAGTGAAGGCCGAGACCAACCATTGAACTACGTTGGTTGGTGAAACAGGCTAATCCTGTTTTCTGAAATGGATTGATAATATCACATCAAAATCAGGTTTGATATCATCAGCATAAATTGTGGAATTTGCTAATTTTGTGGGAGCAGTGCAATGCTTGCATGGTAATGGAGAGAAAGAAGAAAACTGCAAATGACAGTAAATATATATACAGTAGTGTGTACATATATATATTAACTGGTTAAAATAAATAAGTAGTACAAAAAAATGGGAAGCAAAAAGGTAGTGAAGTGGTGTTCATGGTTCAATGTTGATTCAGAAATCAGATGGCAGAGGGGAAGAAGCCGTTCCTGAATCACTGAGTGTGTGCCTTCAGGCTTCTGTACCTCCCTTCCGATGGTAGCAATTCGAGCAGAGGGCATGTCCTCAGTGGTGGTCCTTAATGATGGACACCACCTTGAGGATGTCCTGGATGCTACAGAGGCTAGTGCCTGCGATGGAGCTGATTAATTTTACAATGCTCTGGTGCTTACTTCAAACCGGCGCGGTAACCCTCCCATCCCAGATGGTGATGCAGCCAGTTTGAATGCTCACCTTGGTACATCTGCAGAAAATTGCGAGGAGTGTTTTTGGTGACAATCCAAATTTCCTCAAACTCCTGTTGAAATATAGCTGTCATCTTACCTTCTTTATAGCTGCATCGATATGTTGGGTCCAGGTTAGGTCCTCGGATATACTAACACCCAGAAACTTTAAATTGCTCCCTCACTCCATTTCTGATCCCTCCATGAGGATTGGTGTGCGTCATTCTCTCAACTACTTTATGTCACCTATCCTCATACCTCAACTCTTTTTCCTCCAACAGCACTCTGGAGAACATGCTTAGGAATTCTTCCATGGCAATGAGGCCAATGGTCTGAGATAACTGAGCTGTATTTTGAATTCACTATTCTTTGTTTCTTGTCAATTTACAGGAATACTTGTCTTTAACTCCAGATTTTAAATTCTCAAGTAACTCTCTGGGAGACATTTTGGTAAGTAAAGATCTGTTAAGAGCTATTAAGAACAGTGTATTCCAGTCATCCACCACTCTCTGAGTAAAAACCCTATCCCTCACATGCCCTTTGAACCCACGCCTTCTCACTTTCAATGCATGCCCTTTGCAATTTGAGATTTCAACCCTGGGCAACAGATACACCCTGTCTACTCTATCTATGCCTCTTATAATCTTATAAACCTTTATCTGATCTCCCCTCTGGCTCTAGTGCTCCAGAGAAAACAACCCATCTTCCTTTCCGATTGCATCTGGTCTCATTTATAACCCAAGCCGATGCTGAAGAAATAAATCTCCAGAAATATGATATTTATATCTGCAAGGTGTGAGGGTGTGTGTCTGGCAAAAATCCATCAGCATTTCCTGGTGCATGATCCAGAGCACACGACTGATGATATGAGGATGATCACCATGACATTAGAGTAAACTCCAGATGTTTCCCTCTCCTGTGTAATTAAGGACTTCAATTTGCTACATCCCCACACCAGCCGTGAAATATCATTGGCCTGTGGAAAGCGACCAGTGAGTGAGTGGGCCAGTGAAGGAGTGGAGATTTGAGGCTTAGACTCGAGAGGCTTCGATGAGAAGAGGTGGAGGACGAGCTTGTTCTCAGTTAGTCTTTACAATGCCTCCTGAGACGGTGATGTGCCTCTCCTGTGAGATGTGGCAGTCTTGGGGGATCTCCCCTCTCCTGCAGAGTCACATCTGCCAGAAGTGCTTGCGGCTGGGCGATCTGGAAGACCGTGTGAGGAATGTGGAGCAGCAGCTGGATGACCTTCAACTCATAAGGGAGAATGAGGCAGTCACAGATGAGAGCTACAGGGAGGTACTCACACCTAGGCTGCCGGAAGGAGGCTGTTGGGTGACAGTCCGAGGGGGGAAAGCGAAGGAGAGTAGACAGGTAGAGCAGAGCACCCCGAAGCCATTCCCCTGAATAATAAGTTTACCGTCCTGGATGCTGTTGGTGAGGACAACCGACCAGGTGTGAGCCACAGTGGCAGGGCCTATAGCACTGAGTCTGACCCTGTGGTGCAGAAGGGTGGGACGGAGAAGAGGAGAGCTGTCGTCATTGGAGACTCTATAGTCAGGGGAGCAGACAGGAGATTTTGTGGACGTGAGAAGGACACCCACATGGTTTGTTGCCTTCTGGGTGCCAGGGTCGGGGATGTCTCTGACCAGGTACATGACATCCTGGTACGAGAGGGAAAGCAACCAGAAGTCGTGATACATGTTGGTACCAACAACATAAACAGGAAGAGGGATGAGGTCCTGAAGTGTGAGTTTCGGGAACTAGGCAGAAGGCTGAAGAACAGGACCTCAAGGGTGGCATTCTCAGGATTGCTGCCAGTGCTATGTGATAGTGATGGTAAGAATTGGAGGAGGTGGCAGTTGAATGCGTGGCTGAGGAGTTGGTGCAGGGGGCAGGGTTTTAGATTTTTGGATCATTGGCATCTCTTCTGGGGAAGTTGGGACCTGTACAGATTGCATGGGTTGCACCTGAAGTTGAGGGGGAGAAATATCCTTGTAGGTAGGTTTGCTAGCATGGTTCAGGAGGGTTTAAACTAATTTGCAAGGGGGATGGGACCTGGAGTGATAGAGCAGTGAAAGAAGTGCATGGAGTAAAGCCAGATCCACTGCTCCCAGGCTTTTAGCATTATCATGGAAAAGGATAGAATCAGAGAGGTCAGGAAAATTTTTAATTGGGGGAGGGCAAATTATGAGGCTATAAGGCTAGAACTTGTGGGTGTGAATTGGGATGATGTTTTTGCAGGGAAATGTGCTATGGACATGTGGTCGATGTTTAAGGATCTCTTGCAGGATGTTAGGGATAAATTTGTCCCGGTGAGGAAGATAAAGAATGGTAGGGTGAAGGAACCATGGGTGACAAGAAAGGTGGAAAATCTAGTCAGGTGGAAGAAGGCAGCATATATGAGGTTTAGGAAGCAAGGATCAGATGGGTCTATTGAGGAATATAGGGTAGCAAGAAAGGAGCTTAAGAAGGGGCTGAGAAGAGCAAGAAGGGAGCATGAGAAGGCCTTGGTGAGAAGGGTAAAGGAAAACCCCAAGGCATACTTCAATTATGTGAAGAACAAAAGGATGACAGGAGTGAAGGTAGGACCGATTAGAGATAAAGGTGGGAAGATGTGCCTGGAGGCTGTGGAAGTGAGCAAGGTCCTCAATGAATACTTCTCTTTGGTATTCACCAATGAGAGGGAACTTGATGACGGTGAGGACAATATGAGTGAGGTTGATGTTCTGGAGCATGTTGTAATTAAGGGAGAGGAGGTGTTGGAGTTGTTAAAATACATTAGGACGGGTAAGTCCCTGGGGCTTGACGGAATATTCCCCAGGCTGCTCCATGAGGTGAGGGAAGAGATTGCTGAGCCTCTGACTAGGATCTTTATGTCCTCATTGTCTACGGGAATGGTACTGGAGGATTGGAGGGAGGTGAATGTTGTCCCCTTGTTCAAAAAAGTAGTAGGGATAGTCCAGGTAATTATAGACCAGTGAGCCTTATGTCTGTTGTGGGAAAGCTGTTGGAAAAGGTTCTTAGAGATAGAATCTATGGGCATTTAGAGAATCATGGTCTGATCAGGGACAGTCAGCATGGCTTTGTGAAGGGCAGATTGTGTCTAATAAGCCTGATAGAATTCTTTGAGGAGGTGACTAGGCATATAGATGAAGGTAGTGCAGTGGATGTGAACTGCATGGATTTTAGTAAGGCATTTGACAAGGTTCCACACGGTAGGCTTATTCAGAAAGTCAGAAGACATGGGATCCAGGGAAGTTTGGCCAGGTGTATTCAGAATTGGCTTGCCTGCAGAAGGCAGAGAGTTGTGGTGGAGGAAGTACATTCAGATTGGAAGGTTGTGACTAGTGGTGTCCCACAAGGATCTGTTCTGAGACCTCTTCTTTTCATGATTTTTATTAACGACCTAGAAGTGGGGGTAGAAGATTGGGTTGGCAAGTTTGCAGACGACACAAAGGTTGGTGGAGTTGTAGATAATGTAGAGGATTGTCGAAGATTGCAGAGAGACATTGATAGGATGCAGAAGTGGGCTGACAAGTGGCAGGTGGAGTTCAACCTGGAGAAGTGTGAGGTGGTACACTTTGGAAGGACAAACTCCAAGGCAGAGTACAAAGTAAATGGCAGGATACTTGGTAGTGTGGAGGAGCAGACGGATCTGGGGGTACATGTCCACAGATCCCTGAAAGTTGCCTCACAAGTAGATAGGGTAGTTAAGAAAGCTTATGGGGTGTTAGTTTTCATAAGTCGAGGGACAGAATTTAAGAGTCATGATGTAATGATGCAGCTCAATAAAACTCTGGTTAGGCCACACTTGGAGTATTGTGTCCATTTCTGGTTGCCTCACTATAGGAAGGATGTGAAAGCATTGGAAAAGGTACAGAGGAGATTTACCAGGATGCTGCCTGGTTTAGAGAGTATGGATTATGATCAGAGATTGAGGGAGCTAGAGTTTTATTCTTTGGAGAGAAGGAGGGTGAGAGGAGGCATGATAGAGATGTACGAGATATTAAGAGGAATAGATAGAGTGGATAGACAGCGCCTCTTCCCCAGGGCACCACTGCTCAGTACAAGAGGACATGGCTTTAAGGTAAGGGGAGGGAAGTTCAAGGGGGATATTAGAGGAAGGTTTTTTACTCAGAGAGCGGTTGGTGCGTGGAATGCACTGCCTGAGTCAGTGGTGGAGGCAGATACACTAGTGAAGTTTAAGAGACTTCTAGACAGGTATATGGAGGAATTTAAGGTGGGGGGTTATATGGGAGGCAGGGTTTGAGGGTCGGCACAACATTGTGGGCCGAAGGGCCTATAATGTGCTGTACTGTTCTATTATTTGAAAAAGAACAATGCCAGAAGTCCAAGTGCAACTGTTTAATTTATATTTTCTGTCCATTACACTACTGGTGTTTAGGGCAGCAATAAAGGTCCTCCTTCTTTGGCCGTGTTCAGGGCTTCCTTCATCATATCAGTAGCTTCCTCTTGATTTTCACTGCTGTCTGGTACGCATCCCATGTGGAGACTCAGGAATACCGTCACACTCTTCATTGCTGTTTCGGGAACAGTTTTGTTTTACCAGTCAGAGTTGTTATTGCTGAGCTGAATTCCTGAACCCCTAGAACCCATGGACCTCTCTTATTCTGGCCTCTATCTTTGACTTCTTTGGTACGGCTGATGCTACCAAAGACAAAGCTTAAAGCCCTGACTCCAGCCAACATCGATCTTCGGCTCATTGAGCCACATAGGCCTCCAAACCCATTGACAAGGTGGTGGTCCGCTTGCAGGCTTTTATTTATTGCTATCTCATATTTCAAGCTTTGGCACAATTTAACCTTTATCATAAACTACTTCTTCTTGTTTCCAAACCTCTCTGAATTGTGGTTTCTATCCTATTCAACATTAAATGTTGATTGTATTCCACTTTTTAAGGCACCAAGCTTTAGGTAACAAGTGAATTTTTCTGATCTTGTGTTATAGATTGGGAATTACCCAGAGGTCTACAATCATCTAAAGTCTGGATGGTGACAATCTTCAATCTTCCATGATGCTTCAATCAGTGATTCATGGACGCTTTAACTGAGTCAAAATGAAATCGATCATCAGCTAGAGCCATGTCTCTGAGCTTATTCTATTAGTTTACTCTCTGAATAATGCACATATAATGTACAAGTTTAAAATTGATTGCATCAATAAATGTTGTGCTTGATGAATTCAAGAGCACAGACATTAGATACTGTCTCCTTGCATTTGCCCTAACGAGGTGCAACACCTCACATTTACCTGGGTACTCCATCTGCCATTTCTCTGCCCATATCCGCAACTGATCCATATCACGCTATATCCTACGCCAGTCTTCTACACGATCCACAAATCCGCCAATTTACTAAGCAACCCAAGTACATTTTCATCCAGGTCATTTATACACATAGCAAACAGCAGAGGTCTCAGCACAGATCCCTGTGGAACTCTACTAATTACAGTCCTCTAGTTTGAATAAATCCCTTCAAACAACACCCTCGGTCGTCTATGCGCATGTAAATTCTGAATCCAAACAGCCAATTCGCCACAGGTCCCATGCATCTTAATCTTCTGGATTAGCCTCTCATGAAAGACTTTGTCAAACACCCCATTGAAATCCATGTAAACAACATCCACGACCCTACTGCAGAATGCTGTGCTGGCTTCCCCAATTAGGCCATGGGTTTTTAGATTCTCACACATCCCATCCCTAAGAATATTCTCCAGCAATTTCCCTGCAACTGACGTGAGACTCACTGGACTGTATTTCCAGGAATTTCCAATGTTCCCTTCATAAATAAAGGCACAACAATAGCCACCTATCAGTCCTCCAGGACTTCACCTGTGGGTAAAGTGGACACAAAGATTCTGGTCAAGGGCCCTTTTCAATAACTTGGGGTGAATCCCTCCAGACCCTGGGGACATCGTAGCTTCATGTACTGATCCATGCTCTCAGCATAACTAAACCAGACAGCACCCCAAATAACACAAGCCAGTCCCCAAAAAGGAGTTTACGTGACACCGACCCCACCATCCCCTCTTGCACCCCACCCCAGCATCAGCCCTAACCCTAACATCTCCAACCCTGCTACACACCCCCATAAACCCAAGCCATCAAGGGGCCAAATTCACCCAATATCACCAGCAGCTAGGCTCCTATTCCAGTCCTCCCCCCTACTGCAAGGGCCCAAACCCCCCTCCCCGCAATGCCATTTGCCACCCCACCCCACCTCCCTTCGCCGTGAATCCTCAACCCCCATTACCTAACTCTATACTCGGGCTGGTCCCTCCCCACAACACCCCTCAATTAGCTGCTGCACAACCCCCAGATCACAGCACCCAGTCCCTACAAAAAAACCCAAATCCAAAACACTATCCATAAGCAATAACTTCACCATTTTAACTTAGACTCCAGAATGGAGGTTAATGAGGAGGAAGATCCCAATAAAGGCAAGTCGGGGACTGAGGTGATGACAGCGTGGGCCAAAAACAAAGTGGCAGGGTGAAGTGATAGGCATCTCCAGTACGAGATCCACAAACACTAGAGGGTTATTTTGCCCACTGCCCGCATACTCGCACTCTAACTGTCCAAATGGACTCAGTGTCTCACTCCTCCATTATGCCTCATATAAGTGCAGCTGAATAGTCGTGCAACTAACTCCCCCACCCCCTTTACCTCCTCCTAGTCTCTATCTTTTCTAAACCTTCAAAAACCTGGTATATTAATCACCCACTCCTGACCTTCTCTCAACCAAGTTTCAGTAATGGCTGTAATATTGTAGTTTCATGTACTGATCTATGGTCTCATCTCATCACCATTACCCACAATACTCCTAGAATTGAAATATACACACTTCAAACTATCCGATCCATCATACCTGTTATTTCAATTTTGCCTTTCAACACTTTCCCTGACATCTGCCTTCTGATCCAATCCTTCTCTCACTGACCTGGGGCTCTGGTTCCCAACGCCCTGTGAAATCTTCAATAGGGAAATTCTTTTGCACATCAACTGTTTGATTGTGAATAGAGTTCCATTAATTCTGATGTATTTCTTTATTTTCTTTTAAATACCTGCAAGAAAATGAATCTCAAGGTGGTAAACAGTGACACAGACATAATTTGATAATAAGCTTAACTTTGAATTTTGACTTTCCAGTACGGATTGTGAATCCTATCCATGTACTTGTTCAGATTGCCCTGTTACTGGGTCAGCATCAGGGCCAACAGATGATTTATCTATCCATTATGTGAATAGTCACAGTCATACAGCATGGAAATAGGCCTTTTGGCCCATCTCATCCACATTGAGCCTTCTGTGTTAATCCTATTTTCCATCACCCAACATGTAGCCTCCACTGTCTCGGCAATTCAAGTTCTCTTCGGGATGTTTTGTGACTCTGCCTACACCTCTCTCCCAGACTTAGTCTCTAGAGCTGTCTGTTGAAGTGAATCCCACAGATTCATCACCCTCTTTATGGCTAAAAAATAATCTTCCTCATCTCTGTTCTAAAGGGACATCATTGTATTCTAAGCCTGTGCCCTTTGGTCCTAGACTCCCCAACTATTGGAAACATTCTCTCTGTATCCACTCTGTACACTCTATCCACTCTACCCAGGCCTTTCAATATTTGAAAGGTTTCAATAAGATTCCCCCCATCCCTCATTCTCTGAAAGGGCCCAGATCCATCAAATGTTGCTCATACATTATCCATACTTCCCAGTGCTTACAAATCCACTCTGGATCATTAACATGTGGCCTCAGATTTAAGTCCTCTGGTTTTACTTACCTCTGGTGTGGGAAACCATCTCCTGCACCCTTATTGATTGATCAATTGATCTGTTTGTCTGTTGTATCTGACAACGATAGTTAGATTTGTGCTGTTCATCTAATGCAAATTGCATGAAGAAACCTGTGTGGAAGAGCTTTTAGAAGTGGAAAAGTCATTGTACTGGGGCTGTTCCACTCTCTCGGCCTTGGAAGTCTGGGTCCAGTGGTATGAGTCCTCATCACAACAGGACTCTTCCTTGGTTGTTATAGATGTCTTTGACGTCTTCTGTGCAATATTGTGCTTGCTGCTCTCCACGAAGCATTGCAGAACTGCCTTCCTGGCGTTAGATCTCACTGTTGATTTCATCCTTCCAGTCCACCAAAAATGTCTTTGTATGTCACCGGGACATGAGGCTCCTTGGCTGCCCTCACCTGGTTTAGCCTGCCTGTCGATATGGTGTACTGGGGTGTAGCCATATCACATGCAAACAGCTACTTGGACCCTGTCTATACCTCTCATAATATTATATACCTCAATCATGTCCCCAGTTTCCATCAGACAAGACAGACTAAGCCTCTCCTAGATGTGACCTAGGAACGACTGATCCATTCTCTGCCTTCACCGTAAGTTAAAGCAATCATGAGTTCATATCCAAGCTCACCCAGGAGTAGACTGTCACCATTACTTCATGAGAGAGTCAGGCTCTCTATGGGAAAGACAGCAGACCTGAGTCCTCTGCTTAGCCTGTATTTCCTCCCCACTTTACTCCCAGGTTCAAAGTGAAGAAAAAAATCTGTCCAAAGTTTTCTTGGGATGAACTCTGAAGTTCTAAGTTCAAAATAAATTTTTTATCGATGTGCATACACAACCCGGAGATTCATCTTCATGCAGGCATTTACAGCAAAACAAAAGGTTACAATCGAATCAATGAAAAATTTCACACAAAGACTGACAAACAACTCATATTCAGAAAACTAACAGTGCAAATATAAATATGAATTAAATAATTCACTAATCAATAGATAAACTCCTTGGCTCATCCACTATGAAGTCCAGGGCAGTGTAGTTAAGATCAAGTGGTATATCCAATGAAATGCCGCAAGTTAAGACAAAACAAAAAAGGAAGGAGTGTGTTTCTGAACAAGCTTCCTAACTTCTAGCGAGAACAGTAAAATGATGGGGAAACCAGCAGGTCAGGCCACACCTGTGGCCTGAGAATAGAGTCAATGTTTCAGATCCAAAGACAAAGTGTCATGGACCTGAAGAGTTCACTCTGATTCTCCTTCTACTTGCTGAGCGTTTCCAGCGTTGTCCGAGTAATTTCAGCTTTTCGGCTCGGGTGACGTGTGATAAACAGCAAATCACAATGAGAGGGAGAATGCGATTAGTGTGGTCGGGGAAGACCTGAATGAGTACTCTGATTCAGTATTCAGCAGTGAGAGGAACCCTGACAACTGTGAGATCAGTGTAGAACAAGCTAATATGCTGGAACATGTCGAAATTAAGAAAGAGTGTGTTTTGGAACTTTTGAAGATCATTTGGATAGACAAGTCCCCAGGACCAGACTACAGATTACTATAGGAAGAGATTGCTCTACAATCGGTGATGATTTTGGAAAACTTCAGGGTTGCGTATGTTACTGCTTTGTTCAAGACAGGTATCAGGGATAATCCTAGGAATTATGGACCAGTGAGGTTTACATCAATCTTGGGTAAACTACTGGAGAGGATTCTTAGTGACAGAGTTTACAAGTATTTCATGCAGCCAAGTTATCCTGGATCACATGCCTCCAAACTTTCTGAGTAAGGTACCTCGTCAAATGCTTTGCTAACGTTCATGCACTATATCCAATGTTCAACCTTCATCAATTTTTGTTATTACTTCCTCAAAAAAAGCCAATCAGACTCGTGAGGCATGAGTTGCCCTTCACAAAGCCATGTTGACTATCCCTAATCAGGTTATGCTTATCCAAATTCTCATCAACACTGTCTCTAACCATCCTCTCCAATAGTTTGCCCACCACTGACGTAAGGCTCACTGGTGTGTGATTCCTAGGATTAACCCCATTACTTTTCCTGAACAAAGGAATGACATTAGCCACCGTCCGTTCTTCAGGAACTGCACCTGTGGCCATTGACAAAGCCAAAGACTCAACAATCTTTTCCATCACTTCCTGTGCTAACCTGGGGTATATCCTGTCTTATCCCAGGGAGTTATTTATCATAAAATTCTCAGTACTTCCAGCAAATCAGCCCGTTCTACGCTGAACTCACATTCACAAGGGTTTCCTCACTGATGAATACTGACAGCAAATTATTCATTGAGGAACTTCCCTACCTCCTCCATTGGTTAAGAGGTCAGCACAATATGGGCTGAAGGGCTGTATTCTGCTGTACTGTTCTATGTTCTATGCTCTAATATGATAGATTTCCAGTTGTATCCATAGCATGCTTGACCTGTAGGACAAAGCTGACCATACATTTCTTTCAATTTGACAGCTAAGATTGTATTGAAATTATCACGTTCTTTCAAACCATGTGTGATAAAGGGTGAGCCTCTCACCAGACGTGCAGCAGATTCCTGGTGTGACACATTTTCCACCATTCCTGCCACAGACCCTGCCTGAGGGTTCACAGGGTGAGGGCAGGTAGACTCCCTTCTGGCACCGCAACGTCTCAGAAGTTCCAAAGTAGCAAGCAATCTCCTGCCCACACAAACGTTGCTTCCCAAGCACTGGCCCCTACTGCCAGGACCACACGGCAGACACTGGGAAAGAGCAGAGAATAGCAAGGCCACTCCCAACATCAGTTATACAATAAATCATAAACACAAGAAATTCTGCAGATACTGGAAATCCAGAGTAACACACACAAATTGGTCAAGCAACTTAGCAGTTCAGGCAGTAGCTATGGAGAGGAATAAAGAATTAACTGATGAAGAGTCTCGGCCCTTCAGCATTTTGTACCTCACTCCAATTTAGAAATAATTCTTGGTAAATTGGTTCATTATTGTCATGCATTTCATTGTACGAGTTGATGTTTTGATGTATATGTGACAAATAAAGTGAATCTATAAGAGTGGGATAGAAGTAGTTTGTGAGTCTTATGCTATGTTCTTTCAGGCATTTGAAAGTTCTGCTTGATGAGAAGAGTGCAGTCTTACAGAATAACTGAGTTCTAAAGAAAATCTCTTTTATTATGAACAACAGAAGAAATTTCAGGAGGAACACAGCAGGTCGAGCAACATCTACTGAGGCAAGGAAATAGTTGGAGTGTTGGGTTGAAATCCTTTTGCCTCCACGGATGCTGTTCGACTTGCTGAGTTCCTCCAGCAGTCTATATTTCTTGTTCCAGATTTGTCACATTTGCAATCTGTCTTGTTGCACCATTTTTGTCTGCTGGTGACCCTAATTACATTTTCTAGAAGTGTTTTACAGAGTTTTTGAACCACAGAGCTTGGAAGCAGGCTCTTTGACAAATTGTGTCCACATGATCCACCAAGCACTCATTTACACTAACCCTGTGCCTTCTCAAAGTTCAAAGAAAAACTTATTATCAGAGCACAGACGTGTCACCACCTGCATCCCTGAGGTTCATTTTCCTACAGGCATACTTAGCATATTTATAGAACAGTAAATGCAAACAGGAACAATGAACAACAAACTGGGCAAATGCAAATATAAATAAATAGCAATAAATAACAAGCAGGAAATAACATGAAATGAAAGTGCATGAAATTACACGACAGTCATTAAGGTGAGACCACTGGTTGTGGGAGAACCAGAAACATAATGAGTGTAGTTATCTCCTTTGTTTCAAGAGCCTGATGATTGAGGGGTAGTAACTGTTCTTGAACCGGGTGGTATAAGTCCTGGGGCACCTGTACCTTCTACCTGATGGCAGCAGCAAGAAAAGAGCATGGCCTGGGTGGCGAGGATCTTTGATGACGGATGCTGAATTTCTACGGCAATGTTTCATGTCGATGTGCCCAACGGTTGGGAGGGCTTTATCTGTGATGTAGTGGGCCAAATCAACTAACTTTTGTAAGACTTTTGTGAATCCAAGGTTGAATGGCTTGTCATCCAGAGAGCCCTGGGCTTGTTTCCAATGGAATTCAGAAGAGCAAGGGGTGACCTCATTGAACCATATCGAGTGGTTAAAAGCCTTGATCTGAAAAGGATGTTTGCTGATGGTGGGAGAGTCTAAGACCAGAGGACACAGCCTCAGAATAGAGGGGCATACTTTTAGAATGGAGATGAGAGGGAAGTTCTTTAGCCAGAGAGTGGTGAATCTGTGGAATTCTCTGCCACCAGCAGCAGTCTTTAGAATATTGTAAAACCATAATCTTATGAAAATTCATCTTCCTGTTGAGCAATGATTAATACCACTTCGATTTTTTAAAATCAGTTTGTCCATTTTGTCAATATTGCTCATTCCTATAAATTATCTCTCTTAGTTATCGACTTCTTAGACCTGACAGCATCCCAGCAGGTGGTCATGGGGTGAGCGACACTACCACAAAGTAAAATTTGGTGTTATCGGCAGTGGTTTCTCACAGAAACCAAGTGAGGGCATTTTGCTCCCAAAACTCCAGCAGTTTCAAAGTAAATGCATTGGGCAACATTTTCAATAACTCTGGAATCATCCTAAGGCATTGGGGTCACCAATGTATGTTTTTACAAGTAAAACAAAGTGAGGCATTTTATGCTTTATGAAACCCACAACACATTTTATTGAACTCCAAGACCTAAGCACCAAAAAAATGCACTATCAAATCTTTATGTCATACCATCATCATGTCAGACCAAGCTCTTAAAGTGAAACCCCAGCTCAATTTCGGAGATTGTGAATAATGTACATCTCTCCTAATTATGTCACCTTGCACTTTGGTTAGACATAGCCGAGTACTGAAACTGCCACCTTTCTCAGAACTAATTAGTAAATTTCAATTAGATACTTACAGAATCATCCATTTTATGAAATTGCAAAAACTCTCCCTCACTGTTTGGAATGTAAAGGATAATTGTCAATGATGAACTGAAGCCAGAGGTTTTGATGAGAGGGTTTGAATTCAGTTTCTTTACAGAAGGTCAGATCACTGATTCTTACACCACAGATCCTCTGATTAGAAGCCACCCTTGCTTAAGAGCCATCCAAATGAATCTCTATGGCACAGGAAAAGAGCCCTGTGTGATCTTCAAATTGAGAGCAATTTCAATATTAGCACTGGTACCCAATGTAAAAAAGTCTTTTGAAAAATAAAGGTGTTTTTCAACAAGGCATGATTATCAGAGCTGTTTAGAAATTTACTCCTAATTTGTTTGATCCCCATGATGGATCTTTTGCCTGTTGATGTAGTGAGCTGAAGAGAAGGAGGTGAGACAGACGAGTGCAACGATGAGGCAAGTAGACTGCGTGATGTCTTCCAGGTGTATCTGGACACAGGAAGCCTGCCAAACTGTTCTGAGCAACTTACCGTCTGCTCTCTTTTTATATGAGAGGGCAGTTTTAAGGTGCTTAGAAGTAGGTACGGATGAAATATTGGGGTAAGTTTTTTTAGGTAGGGAGTGGGTGAGTGCATGGAATGAGCTGCTGGCAACGGTGGTTGAGGTGGATACAATAGGGTCTTTAAAGAGACTCCTGGATAAGTGCATGGAGCTTAGAAAAATAGAGGGCTATGGGTAACCCTAGGTAATTTTGAAAGTAAGGACATGTTCGGCACAGCTTTGTGGGCTGAAGGGCCTGTATAATGCTGTAGGCTTTCTATGTTTCTATGTCTATGTTTCAATCCAAATGACCACAGCAGGGTGAATGAAATGTACTACATTAGCTCTAGATGAAGCTGCTGGATTTGCCTTTCAGTCAGAACAACCAATATACAACAACCACCAGACCAGTGAAATGCATCTCCAAGACTGTCCAGAGCAATACGTCCTGAGCACTGTATTCTCTGCATATCAAAAGGGGAAAAAACTGAAGTTGGAGACAGCTCTGTTCCAAAAGTCAGCTTGTGAATCGAGGAAATAGGATCAGGAACAGGCTATTCAGCCCTCATCCGTGTACTATCATCACTCGATAAGACCATGCCAGATCTTTGGCTCAAATCCATTCATAAATCAGACTGAAGTAAGAGATGGGGATGGTAGGGCTCTCGGTCTAGTTATGAAAAATAAAGTGTAGGACTTGACTGTTAGAGAAATGGAAATGAGAAAACTACCAGGTTTTTTTTTGTTGATGCATAAGAATAGATTAGTGGTTCACTAGCTCACACTATTTCAGCTAAATTTAGGAGCTTTGTGATCAAATTCTTTCCTCAAAGAGAGGTCAGAGGCTGAATAGAACTCTTATGCTGGCCCATAGGAGATCACAAAATAGAAGAAAGATTACAAGACAGATGGACACAATTCAGCCCGTCATAAGGAGTGTGTCATAAGGAGCCACGCAGCCTAATTCAGTCTTCCCACACTTGACCCATAATGCTGTAAGTCACAACTTTTCAACCTCAATATCCAGACAGAGCTACTGTACACCAAGCACATTTAGTGCACTCTATGCTTACACTATCTGGATGGAAAATAGATCAGATATGCCTTTTGTGCATCGCTGCTCAGACAAATAGCATTCTTTTTCAAAGGGAGTGTTCAAAATAAATGACAGAAAATGTAATATGCATGAAAAAATTTGTGCTTAATATAACAGAATTACATTAGAAGGAAATATGGAGCAGTGGAGGCTCCTTAACTTTTTTTATATAAATGAAGCTAAAGCAAGATGTCAGAAGGTAAGGAATGTTGTGTGCAGTTCTCCAAGGAATCAAAGGAAGCAGCCTTTATGCATGTGTAAGCTTTGTTGGAAGTTAATTAACAATGGCAATTGTTACCATGACTGATTTTACAGGTTGTGATCAGACTTACACCCATGTGTCTGGATTTATCATGTGAGCCAACATATTTACATTCTTTCTCAATAGGTTAAAGGTGAGTCACAGCGGAACGAGTTGGATAGGTGCCGTACTGCTAGACATGAATAGGCAAGGTGGTGGGTTTTGAAGAGGAGTGAGAGATAACTGTTAGTTCCTGTTGTCTGTCCCGTACTAAACATTTTCAGAACAAAGAAAAATCTTGTGGCACATGCAGGATGTGGCCACAGCAGTGGTGACACGACATGGAAAGTGCCCTTGGCAGTTACTTCCACTAAATTTATAACTGTTATCATGCATCAAAACTTAAATCATCTATTGCGAAATGAAGACTCCATTTAATCACATTTTCCGGTGGAAATACCTCAGTTCAACATGTAGCTTGGTAGTGAACAGATCTATTACGCAGTGATTTGCATAGTTAGTCCACAGTATTACGTCGGGTTACAATCAGGATAGACGAGGGAAAGAGTAACTGTTATGCAGGCTTATGGAATGCTTTGCATGTCGCAGGCCATCCTTCCGTCGGTATGGAAATTACATTGACCTATCACATACCGCGAACAGAAAAAAATTGAAACAGCACCACGGCAGTGTTTTGCATATTGCATTATGAAACTGTCCCAGTGCTTCAGCGTCACTTGTGCAAACCAGGCTTGAACAGAGGTGTTTGAAGATTAATTCTGCAACTAGCAAATGACAATGAGATTCTGCAAATTTCAGTTTTTCTACAATAAAGTCTCCCATCTTCCCTAACCAAGTTTTTTATTAACGTTGGTTCAAAATGTATCAGCTCTTCCAGTTCCAGGTTAAATCCAGGCAAATGTAGGTCGGGCACTTTGAAAGTTTGAAAGTGAAATCAATCTGCAAACAATGTATTCATTCAATGAAGTAGACTAGAAGAGCTATTAGGACTTGATGTTTCAATCCCAATGATAAAGTTGGCACTCTCGATGTTGGCAGTAGGCTTGGAATGGTGATGAGGAGGGTAGCTACATCATCGGGGTCATCAGGTGGGCACCCTCCTTCTTTGACGTTTCGTTGATAAGCCCACGACGTCTCCAGAGGGTTCAACGGTGCTACCTGGTGTCCCAGATACACACCCCTCAGTTCCATACCCTCCTGTCTTCATCTTGCAGCCCAGTTGTTGTCTTTCCTTTTAAACCAAATTCAATTACTGCTTTCTTTTGCTGCATTTGACAAGGACTTGATTGCTAGTTGGAGGGAGACGCCCCTCACCCCCACCTTCTTCAATAGACTGGTCATAGATGTAGCAACGAATCCCCTGCATCCCACTTCTACAGGGGATATTCTGGTTTTCCAGCCGTTCTGAGCAGCTTCAGTTGCCAGTTCAGAGTACTTGGTCTTTTCCCTCTCATAAGCTTCTTCAACGCCATCTTCCCATGGTACTGTCAATTCCACAACATATGCCAGCTTGGCTGTTGTGGACCACAGGACTATGTCTGGCTGGAGTGTTGTAGTTGCAATGTCTGGGGGAAACACAACCTTTTTCTCCAAGTCCACGTCCATTTTCCAATCCCGAGCAACATGCAGAATGCTTATATCCTTTGATGTTACTTGGTGCTCTGGAGGTTGGCCTGCTGGTACAGATTGTGTAATGTGGATATTTCCTGCCGATATTTGTGGGAGAGCATTTACGATGATTTGCCTCTGTTCCAAGATGGATGCCAGCTGTCTGAGAACTTGGTTATGCTGCCCAGTGTACCGCCCCTGGCTGAGGCTCATGGTGCATCCTGTTAAAATGTGCCTTAGTGATCCAGGTGCTTGACAAAGAGAGCAAGTGGGGTCTTCTCCCCACCACTGCTTCAGGTTCTGGGGTGTGGGCAGAAGGTTAGAAAGTATGGCTCTGATGACAAAACTTAGCCAAGATCTCTCCATCTCCCAGATGTCAGGCCAGCTGAGTTTCCTCTTTTCCAGGCTCTCCCAATTAGTCCATTGGCCCTGCTTGGCCATTGAGATGGCCCTGGCGTGT
The DNA here is from genome assembly GCF_030144855.1 of Hypanus sabinus. Lineage (NCBI taxonomy): Eukaryota > Metazoa > Chordata > Chondrichthyes > Myliobatiformes > Dasyatidae > Hypanus > Hypanus sabinus. The sequence continues at coordinate 81,599,471 of NC_082711.1, forward strand.
CGCTCGGCCTCCTGCTGTCTTCTCACCTACTCCACCATGAGCTGTCTCTCCTGCATAGATGTTGCCTTGTGCCATTGAGGAGCCTTTGGGATGAGCCCAAACCCGGCTCTCTCAAGTTGGACTTGACCAACCACATCCCTTGTGAAGAGCAGACTTAGCACTCTGAACGGCTCCATATGGGGTTCACTTCCTCCCCATTACCACACGGGGGGCTGCTGTTCGAATAACAGTATCTTCAGATTCAGTGAGGGTCAAGACCAACCTTGCTTTGGTGTACTTGAATTCTTCTACAAGACTTGCAACTGGTAATTCTAATTTGCCGTTCCCATACAGTCCATCAGGACTTACGTGTTGTGGAAGTCCAAGCCACTGTTTCACACGTGTGCTGATCACTCTTTTGAGCTTTTCCACCTTGTTGATGGGGATTTCATACACTGTTAAAGGCCACATGAGTCTTGGGAGTATGCCAAACTGGAAGCACCACAGCTTGAGTTTTCCTGGCAGCCAGGTTTTGTTGATGCAAGCTATGTACATGATGGTTTCCTTTCTGAGTTGTTTAAACTGCCTGGTGTCCTTGAGCTTAGCATCATACCATCGGCCCAAGCTCTTCACCAGCATTTCTGACACAGTTGGGACAGGTGTTCCCTCAATGTGAAATCTCTGATCTGTGAGTTGACCTTTGACAATGGAGATGCTTCTGTGCTTGCTGGGCTTGATCTTCATCCTCACCCATGTGCTGTTTTGATGAAGATTTTGCAGAAGTCTCTTGGTGCAGGGGACAGTTGTCGTCAGTATTGTTATATCGTCCATATAGGCTCGTATCGGTGGTAACCTTTGACCAAACTGTAGCCGTTTTCCTCCTGCAAACCCATTTTGAGGCTCTGATAATGAGCTCCATCGCCATAGTGAGGGCCAATGGGGAGATGGTGCACCCCGCCATGATGCCTACTTCCAGTGGTTGCCAAGCTGTGGTGAAGTCTGATGTTGTGAGACAAACTTGCAGATCCTGGAAGCAGTGTTTTACCAGATTTGTTATTGTTGCAGGGACCTGAAAGAATTCAAAAGCAGTCCACAGTAGAGAATGAGGAACTGATCCATAGGCTTTGGCCAGGTCGAGGAACAAGATATACAGATCCTTTCCTTCTTTCTTAGCCATCTGGATTTGATGCCATATAACGCTGGTATGTTCAAGGCATCCCAAGAAGCCTGCTATGCCAGCCTTTTGGATTGACATATCAACAAAATGGTTTTGTTTCAGATACTTTGTAAGTCTTTGCACCAGCACACTGAAAAAGATCTTGCCTTCTATGTTCAGAAGGTTTATTTGGTGAAACTGTTCAATGGTGGACGAATTCTTTTCTTTTGGGATCAGAACTCCCCCTGCTCTTCTCCAGGCTTTGGAGATCACTTGCTTTTCTCACGCAACCCTCATGTCTCTCCAGAGGAATCTCAGAACGTCCGGGGTGTTCTTGTAAGCACGATATGGAACACTGTTAGGGCCTGGTGCTGATGCCTTGTGCCTTCTTCACTGCCTTTTTTACCTCACTCAGCTTGGGAGGGCTGATGTTAAACAGATGTTGTGGGTGAGATTGGTGGGATGTCAGCTGGGACAATATCAGTTCATCTTTTAGCTCATCAGTGTGGGTGGTTCTGAGATATCTTTCAACCTCCTCTTTTGATGCTTTCAGGGATCCGCTTTTCTCTTTTCTGAAAACGCCTTTCACATATTTAAAGGGGTCTTTGTAGAAGTCTGTTCTAGCTTTTTCCTTCTTTTTGCGTAATTTCTTTAAATTCTCTGCTCTGTGCAGCTTCGAGAGCCTCTGTTTTAGGTCCTCTTGAAGGAGGTTGATGCCCTCCCTTTCTTCTGCTGTTGCTTTTTTCCACGACTTCCTCAGGCCTGTTCTTTCTTTAACAAGTCTTTGGATTTCCTGGAGACAATGGATTTGGGGAGAGGAGGCATATCTTTCCTGCTGACTTGTTCCTTCACTCTAAATTTCTCCTTTCCGTAGCTGTAGATCAGGCCGCCCATCTTCTCCAACTTCTTTTCTGCTGATCCCTTGATGCCACTTAAGACCAGGCTTTCATCGGCATTGATGGTTTCCTACTCCTTGCTGTTAGACTTCGGCCATTTCACCAACGGCTTACGTCCTTGCATGTTCTCCACTTTGCAATGTGCCTGAAAATAGTTCACAACAGAATCCTCAGGAGTTAAAGTATTCCACTAATAAAAATATGCATTTATATTTTTTTGTTATCTCTAAAATTCATTCAAGTGGTAAATGTTGTCAACATCTTTTACGTGCAGCGTTTGACAATGTTGGTTCCCTTCCCAAGTACTGAAGCTCTGTACGTTCATTTTAAACCACTTCAAAACCAATTATGTACATTCGATTAACTATCGGTATATTGAAATTGGTTTATTATTGTTAGATTTATTGATGCAGAGTGAAAAGCTTGTCATACATACTATTCAGACAGGTCAATTCATTTCACTGTACTTTGAAGTATACAAGGCAAAACAACAACAGAATGCAGAATGAAGTGTGACGACTTCAGAGAGAGTGCACTACAGGTAGACAATAAAGTGATAGAATCACACAGCACATGATGCCAACCACGATGTACCTTCTTGCTCTAAAATAACAACAGTAAATACTGCAAACAATTAGCAGGACAAGCAACAGCTGTGGAGGGAGAAATATTTATGGTTTCGGGTTTAGGCACAAGCTATGCCTGTTGTTTTGTTGGATGCATGCGTGGAACAGTTTTTATTTTGGTCTACATTCTCAACCACATTGATCACCACATTGCTGCTGCTTCCTGCACTCATGCACACCTAAAACATTTGCTGTCGGCTTCCAATTTGTTCTCACCACCTCACGGATCCTTTCTGACTTTTCCTTCTCTTTCTGGATCTCTACCTCAGGGATAGGCTAGACATTAATGTGCCTTACAAGCCACCTCACCTTAGCTTAGCTGAGAGCTTCCACTTTTTACCTTTTTATTTCAGGTTTCCAGCATCCCCAGTTTTTGTTTTAATTATACTGAGCTCCACTAATTACATATGCCAGCATTTGGTCCAAAGTCATTGAAGATTTGCAATTCAAGTGCTTGTCTAGATGCCTCAACCACACATCCAGACAATGCAGATTGAGCATCAAACCACACCCTGGTGGAAGTGTTATTCACCAGAGTCTATCTAAACCACCTACTCTTTTACACTAAACCTGCACCCTCTAGTTTTAAACATCTCTGCTATGGGGAAAAGTTTCCTTATTTGAACCTTATCATAATTTTGCATACCACAGTCAGGACCCCCTCAGCCTCCTCTGTTCCAAGGAAAAGAACCACAGCCTATCCAGACCCTTTTCATAACTGTTTATCGAAGACAACTTCTCAGAGTATCCTCTCCAGTGCAATCATATCCTTATCTATCTTGGTAATGTTAAACAAGGGACATATCAATAAGGTCACTGAAGATAACTGCTAGTTCTTCTAAGTATGTCAGTTGATCTTTTATGCTTGCTTGAGGGAGCTCACTTACAAATTAAACATGATGTATGAAGGTATATATAAGGTGTTTTGTCATATGATGTAGGTGATCATGCTCTCATGACCATGATTGTTCCTGGCAAATTTTTCTACAGAAGTAATTAGTTATTGCCTTCTTCTGGGAAGTGTCTATGAGGGGTATAGATAGGGTAATTAGCCAGTGTCTGTTTCGCATGGTAGGGATTCTAAAAGTAGAATGTATATGTTTAAGGTGAGAGGGAGAATATTTATAGGACATCATGGGAGGACTTTTTTTTACACAAAGAATAGTTGATATCTAGAATGAACTGCCAGAAGAGGTGCTGAAGACAGGAACAGTAATGACGTTTAGTAGGCATCTTCACAGGTACTAGTATCAGCAAGACATATGGGATGAATTCAGGCTGTTTCTATGCCATACAGCTCTATGGGTTTATAACTTGGTAACTCCAATCCTGTACTACCTCAGTCTCATACTGGACTTTTGGTGTGCAACTACAAAGGCACAAGTTTCTTGTATTTTCTTCCTTAATCTTCTAATTAAGTTATTATGTACTGGGGTGGCTGTCCTGTGGCTGATTAGGTACTAAATGAAAAGAAACAAAAGACTGGATTTAGAGACACAAGAGGGTGAAGTAAAATAATACTAATTTTAAAGAATTTACTGACAACAAATATCTGCAAGAATTCCACACATCGAATAGAACATAGAGATTTCAGAGATCATCATTGATCCGACTGTTACACTGGAATGATGTGAATTAACTTGCTATGTGAGATTTGCTTTGTATATGCCAGGACAGGTAAATGCAGATTTTGTAAAGTGTTGTGCACCTCTGTCTGTGACTTGTCAGTTTCTACATTTAATTGTGGATTGCCTTAGCCTGAAGTCATTGTGGTCTTTGGGCAAATCACAACGATTCTTATTAACCTTATAGTTGTGCCAATGGCAACCTTTGAGCGATTATTTTGAAAGTTATGAGTGTAAATTAAAATCACAAAATGCAAAAGCTTAATTTTAACATTTTTTCACCATCTCCCCTACACCATTTTTGCAACACCAAGAGAAAATAGTTAATTTATCTTTTTATAAATTTTCAGAACGGTGAAAATCTAACTGCTAAAAGCAGTTGGAACGCATAAATTCAGCAATTGCACAGGCAAGTTACATGAAAATGTTTCCTTCTACCCTAATGATTTCTGCATCTGAATTTACCGTTGGGGAATTGCAAATTAGAACATTTTTTTGAGCAGCAAAAGATAAACTCATAACCTCTGAAAGTAACAATTACAAGATAATTGCATAGATAAGTTAAAGGCAGCGTACACTATAAATGCAGAAGTGGCTAAATCATAAGTAGGGCTTACATTTCTTCAGACTTGAAGATTAGAGGGTGATGAATTGAGATGTTTAAGTCTTTAGAAGGTTACACAGTGAGAAACTATTTTCTCTGGCAAGAGAAACCAAAACAAGGAAACATAAGCTTAAAACTGCAGCCAGGCTGTTTCAGGTTGACGCCAGAAAGCACTCCATGTAAAGAGTGGTGGAAAGCTGGGACTGAATCCAACAAGAAACTTATAAGGCAAGGTCAACTGAAGTTGTATAAACTGAGTTTGAAAGCTTATTATGTAAAGGATTAAGAATAATTTAGCTAAAACAGTTAGATTGAGTTAAGCTACAGATCAGAAATGATATAATTAAATGACCACTCCTATATAGGTTCTTAATAAACTGCTAAAACAATGTTTAGAATATGTTTCATTTTTTTAAAGGAACATCGCAGTGCATGTTTGACCTGTGTAGTTCAAATTAGTTTATTTTCATAACTAGGATATTGTGGGAGGGTGGGTGTGGTAAACTTTGTATACCTGTCTGGACACGCCTGACTGCTCCTGTGGCTCCTCCCACAGACCCCTGTATAAAGGTGATTGGGGCACTGCTCCTCCCTCAGTCTCCGAGATATCGTGGTCCCTTTTTGTTGCTAATAAAAGCCTATCGTTCACTTCCCGTCTCCGAGAGTTATTGATGGTGCATCAGTGGGGAAAAATCTGGCAGGTGACCGGGAAGTATCATAGTTGGCAACAGGTGAGGTGCCAGAACATTGTAGGGTGGCTAGCATAGTTCCTTTATTTAAGAAGAGCTGCAAAATCAAGCCAAGTAACTGCAGGTTGGTGAGCTGTTGTTTGTCATCTACATTAATGATCTGGACAAAATGTAAATGGAAATGTTAGTAAGCTTGCAGAACAAATTGGTGGTGTAGTGGAGGGTGAAGAAGATTATGACTGTGGGGCTAGGCATAGTTCAAATGCCACCTATAAATTTGCTGATGATACAAGCATTGTTTGCAGAGTCTCAGATGGTATGAGAGGGTGTACAGAAAAAAGATGTACCAGCTAGTTGAGTGGTGTTGCAGCAACAATCACCTGGCACTCAACGTCAGCAAGACTAAAGAGCTGATTGTGGACTTCAAGAAGGGTAGACGAAGGAACACATACCAATCCTCATAGAGGGATCAGAAGTGGAGAGAGTGAGTAGTTTCAAATTCTTGTGTGTCAAGATCTCAGAGGATCTAACCTGGTCCCAACATATTGATGCAGCTATAAAGAAGGCAAGACAGTGGCTATATTTCATTAGGAGTTTTGGGATATTTGTTTTGTCACCTGAAGTACTCAGAAACTACTACAGATATATTGTGGCGAGAATTCTGAAAAGCTGCATCACTGTCTGGTATGAGGAGTTGGGGCAGGACTACTGCACAGCGTAATAAGAAACAACAGAAAGTTGCAAAATTAGTCAGCTCCATCTTGGGTTCTAGCCTCTGTAGTATCCAAGACATCTTCAAGGAGTGGTGCCTCAGAAAGTGGCGTCCATTATTAAGGACCCCCATCACCCAGGACATGCCCTCTTCTCATTGTTACTGTCAGGAGAAAGGTACAGAAGCCTGAAGGCACACACTCACTGATTCAGGAACAGCTTCTTCCCCTCTGCCATCCAGTTCCTAAATGGACATTGAACCCATGAACACTGCTTCACTCCTGAAGGGTTTCGGCCCGAAACGTTGTCACTACCTCCTCCCATAGATGCTGTCTGGCCTGCTGAGTTCTGCCAGCATTTTGTGTTTTTATTTAAAACTGCTTCACTATTTTTTAATTTCTGTTTTACACTATTTTTAAATTAACTATTTAATATACATATATATACTTACCACAGTCTACTTATTTATCGATTGATTTGTTTATTGATTGATTTATCTATCTATTTATTTATCATGTATTCCATTGTACTGCTGCCACAAAGTTAACCAATGTCATGACTCATGCCGGTGATATTAAATCGTATTCTGATTTAAGATTACAGCAGGTTTTAACTCAACTCAGAGTAGACCAAGGAATGGCGGACAGAATTTAATTTAAACACGCAAGGCTTTGTATTGAAACAGGGCAGGGCTTGTACAGTAAAGGGCAGGATCCTGGATAATGGTGTTGTAGAATAGCGACACTGATGGGTATAAGTGCATTGTTCCCTGAAAGTGACAAAATAGGTGGACAGGGCACATTTGCTTTCATTGGTCAGGACATTGAGGACAGGAGTAGAGACACCATGTTACCACTTAGAATATTGTGTACAGCTCTGTTGGCCTAGCATTAGGAAGGATGTCATTAATCTGGAAAGAATGCAAAAAGTATTCACAAGGATGTTACTAGGACACGAGGGCTTGACATACAAGGAGAGTCGAGATGGGCTGCAACGTCTCCATATAACCATAAGGCATAGGAGAAGAATTAGGTTATTTCGTGTATCGAGTCTGCTTCATCATTTGCTCATGGCTGACTTATTTTCCCTCAACCTGTTCTGCCTTCTCCCTGTAACCTTTCATGCACTTACTAATCAAGAAGCTATCAACCTCTGCTTTAAATATACCCAATGAGTTGGGCCATCTTCATACCCATCTGTGGCAATGAATTCCACAGATTCATCACCATCTGGCTAAAGAAATTCTTCCTCATCTCTATTTTAAAGGGAAGGCCTTCTATTCTGAGGCTGTGCCCACTGGTCCTAGAGCTCCTACTATTGGAAACATCCTCTCCACATTCACCCTCTCTGGACCTTTCAATATTTGGTAGGTTTCAATGACAACCACTCTTAATTTTCAGAACTCTAATTTGCAGGGAGCTCGTCTAAATGCCCAGAGCCATCAAACACTTCTAATATGTTAATCCTTTCTTTCCTGGAATCATTCTCGTAAATCTCCTCTGAACACTCTCCAGTGCTAGTGTATCTGTTCTTACATCTAAGAAGGCATGAGTTTTCTCTAAAATGCATTGATTGACAGCACAGAAAAATGTGACAAGATAAACCTATGAAAGTCAAGTTTATCAGATTCTATTTCAGGAGTTTTAAACCATTCATTGTGACTGTTGTACATCAGGATTCTATTTGCTGGGTTTATTTTTCTTTTCATCTAATTTTCTGACAAAACATATATACCCCAAAGTGCTCGTGTATGATTTTTGCCAACATCAGGTGAGAACTGTATCAAAACTGCTTTGATACCGTTCATTATCAGCTACATACAATGTTTTGATTCAGATACAAAGGATGGACACTTCATTTGCATACTGGAAAAATGCATTTACTTATGGACCCACATCCAGAAGCTTCAGGCCTGAGGAATTTGAGAAGGAGGCAGAGGGGTAACCTTATTGAGGTATATAAGATGTGATAGGCATAGATAAAGTGAATGATCACAGTCTTTTTGCCAGGGTAAGGAAGTCTAAAATGCTAAATCTTGGTAGAGGGCATGGATTTAAGGTGAGAAGGGAAAGTGGATCTAAAGGGCAAATTTTTCATACAGAAGGTGATGGGTATGTGGAATTAACCACCACTGGAAGTTATAGACTTGGGTACCATTACAATGTTTAAAAGACATTTGTATGGGTACATAGATAGGAAAGGTTTAGAGGGATACAGGTTAAATGCAGGGAAATTATATTGGTTTAGGTGGCAAGTTGGTTAGCATGGATGAGTTGGGCCACACCATGCTGTAGAATTCTATGACTATCAAAAAAATTATTTTAAGTTGAGGCTGATATTCAGTTGTGTGAAACCACTAACTGGTTTAATTAGGCTTTTCCTTACACTGCAGGATTTGCAATAATAAATGTCGCTTGAGTCTTGGTGTATTTCATTTACTTCAAAATTGTTTCACACGAGATTCCTATTTTTGAGATGTTACTTCAGTAATGTATGATGCACTCAGCTAGTCAACATGTCTGTTAATTGCAAACCCTTATTACACTCTGTTTCTTAGGAAGCTGTTTCAAACCGTTTAACCGTTAAAGGAAAGAAACATGTGTTACCATGCAGAAATTGGAGAGAGAGAGAGTAAGGCAGTAATGTCTATTTTAGAGCAATTAGTATCCACAGGAAATACTGTGCAGTGTTATTAAAAATCAATAAGAGTGAAATAGATTGTAAATATTAGATTCCCACCATCTGTTATAAAAAACTATATTTGCACTTTTCTGTGTGCAGACATCTGTATTTCCAGTAAATTCCCTTTGTTGAATTGCTCAATACAGATCATAAGTTATTGTTCCCAATAATAGAGATACATTTGAAAATTCTGTATCCAATATTTAACTCAGCAAAAATGAATGAAGCTGGAAGTGTTTAAAGAAAGTCTTATGCACAGGTGAAGGGGATTTGTCCGAAGCCATTTGTTAGGCCTACTTCCAATGAAAGTCCAGGGCATAATTGGGTTTCAACTTCCTTTCCCAAGATAATTGCGGCAGACATCATCAAGCAAAAGGGTGAGGTGCAGATGAGTTGTTAATGTCCAAGATAGTCACTTATGTGATCCTTCATAAGACAGCTAAAGGTCACCACAGTATGGTAAACAAACTTGATGCAACTTTTCACATGGAGAACAAGGAGAAGGAAATGTTGAATTTTAATATTGTGGTGAACTATGTGCCTGTCGGGACACGCCCCTGCTGACTGCTCCTGTGGCTCCTCCCACAGGCCCCTGTATAAAGGAGACCTGCGGCCTGAAGATCGGCCTCAGTCTCCAGGACCTTGTATGATAGACACTCACTCCTGGTTCCTTCTTCCAGTCAATAAAAGCCGATATCTCGCCTACGTCTCAGTGTGAGTTATTGATGGTGCATCAATTTTATTGACTGGAAGTTTTAAAACATGGAACCCGTTTTGCGTCCGGACCGGTTGGATTTGGACCCTCAAGACCCTGACGCAGCTCTCGCTTTTGAACACTGGCTTGCATGCTTCCAATCGTACTTGGCGGAGCTTCGTGCGACTGAACCCGCCGTTATGCACAGAATCCTACTCTCGAGGGTCTCCTCCAAAGTTTACTCCTTTATCCGGGACCTGCCGACCTACGATGGGGCACTGGACGCCCTCAAACGACAGTACCTGCGGCCGGTGAACACCGTCTACGCAAGACATCGCTTAGCTACCCGGCAACAGCGGCCTGGCGAATCGTGCGCTGAGTTTCTCCGAGCACTACAGACACTCGTCCGAGCTTGCGACTGCAAGACGCTCACGGCAGAACAACATGCGGAGCTGCTGGTGCGAGACGCCTTTGTGACAGGACTGAGGTCAGTCTACATGCGCCAGCGGCTGCTGGAGAACTCGGATCTTACCTTAAGCTCGGCGATAGAGAAGGCCAACGCTCTAGAAGCTGCGCGGCATAACGCCGACGCTGTCCAGTCGCACGATTCCCCGCCGGTTTCGTGGACGCCTCAGACCCCGCCACCGCCGGCTCCCGGGAGCGAATTCGCCAACGCCGCCGCCAGTCGCCATTCCACGAGCTCCTCGACCCAGACCACGGCTGTGGCCCGTAAGAAACTCGTGCTTTGTTATTTCTGTGGCCAAAAGAAACATCCTCGACAACGCTGTCCAGCGCGAGAAGCGACCTGCTCCAGCTGCGGAAAGCGGGGCCACTTCGCCAAGGTCTGTAAGTCTCAACCTCGAGCGGAGTGCAGCGCTGCGGGTGAAACGTGGGGGCCGCCATCTTGCATGCCGGGATGTGGGCGGCCATCTTTGTCGACGTCAGCACGCCCCGCCCCCGATCCTCGGATGCTGACCGGGTACCCCGGATGTGGGCGGCCATCTTTGTCGGCGTCAGCATGCCCCGCCCCCGACCCTCCGATGCTGACCGGGTACCCCGACGGCGATCCAACTCTGGCCACTGTGACTCTCGACCAAAGCGCCCCACACCAGCTTGCAAGATCCATGATGGACATCCAGGTGGAGGGGCACTGGACTGGATGCCTGTTTGACACGGGCAGCACTGGGAGTTTTATTCACCCGGACACAGTGCAACGCTGCGGACTTGCAACGCGGCCGGTCAGTCGGAGGTTCCATTTGGCCTCTGGGTCGCAGTCCGCAGACATCCGGGCGGGTTGTGTAGCGACTTTGGTGGTGCAAGGCACAGTATATCGGGACTTTGAACTGCTGGTCATGCCTAATCTGTGTGCACCTGTGCTATTGGGGCTGGACTTCCAGAGCCATCTCGAAAGTGTGACTATGGTATACGACGGGCCCCTCCCACCACTCACTGTCCGGAATCCTCAGTTCTGTGGGACTTCTTCACATACCCCGCTACTGACCACACACACACACGGACACACACATCCCATCCAGAACCAAGCCAACAGCTGCGCTACCGACACTTGCAGCCTCTCCACTCTCAAGATCCCTCCCCCACCGCTGTTCGCCAACCTGACCCCCGACTGTAAACCTGTGGCAACCAAAAGCAGGAGGTACAGCGCGGGGGACCGGGCCTTCATTCAGTCGGAGGTGCGGCGGCTGCTCAGGGAGGGGATCATTGAGCCGAGCACAAGCCCTTGGAGGGCCCAGGTGGTTGTTGTTCGGACTGGGCAGAAAAATAGGATGGTGGTGGACTATAGTCAAACCATCAATAGGTTTACGCAGCTTGACGCATACCCCCTACCCCGCATCGCGGATATGGTCAACCAGATTGCTCAGTATAAGGTGTACTCGACAATAGATCTGAAATCCGCTTATCACCAGCTCCCCATCTGCCCAGAGGACCGCCCCTACACCGCCTTCGAGGCGGGCGGCCGGCTCTATCACTTCCTGCGCGTCCCTTTCGGTGTCACGAATGGTGTCTCTGTCTTCCAGAGGGAAATGGACCGGATGGTGGACCAGTACCAACTGCAGGCCACATTTCCCTATCTGGATAACATCACCATCTGTGGTCATGACAGGCCAGATCACGACGCCAACCTCCAACGGTTTCTCCAAGTGGCCGCAGCTCTGAACCTTACTTATAACAGGGACAAGTGTGTTTTTGGTACCACCTGCCTTGCTATACTTGGGTATGTCGTGGAAAACGGGGTTATTGGGCCTGATCCCGAACGTATGCGCCCCCTGTTAGAGCTCCCTCTTCCCACCACTCTCAAGGCCCTCAGACGGTGCCTGGGGTTTTTTTCCTATTACGCCCAATGGGTCCCCCATTACGCAGACAAGGCTCGTCCCCTGGTCAAGTCTACCTCGTTTCCCCTCTCTGCTGAGGCCTGCGCGGCCTTCAACTGCATTAAAGCGGACATTGCCAAAGCTACGATGCATGCAGTGGACGAGACCGCTCCCTTCCAAGTGGAGTGTGATGCCTCCGATTTCGCTCTGGCTGCTACCCTTAATCAGGAAGGCAGACCAGTAGCATTCTTTTCTCGCACCCTCCAAGGCTCTGAAATTCGGCACTCCGCGGTGGAGAAAGAAGCCCAGGCCATAGTGGAGGCTGTTAGGCACTGGAGGCACTATCTTGCTGGCAAAAGATTCACTGTGCTGACCGACCAGCGCTCGGTTGCGTTCCTGTTCAGCAACCAACAGCGGGGCAAGATCAAAAATGATAAGATTTTGCGGTGGAGGATAGAACTCTCCACCTACACCTATGATATCCTGTACCGGCCTGGCAGACTCAATGAGCCCCCTGATGCCCTATCCCGGGGAACATGTGCTAGCACACAGCTCGACCAGCTGTACGCCCTTCATGCACAACTTTGCCATCCGGGGGTCACCCGATTTTACCATTTTGTGAAAGCTCGGAACCTGCCGTACTCCCTGGAGGACATCAGGACGATGACCAGGGACTGCCAAATTTGTGCCGAGTGCAAACCGCACTTCTACTGTCCTGACACGGCACAACTTGTCAAGGCCACCCGCCCTTTTGAACGCCTGAGTGTTGACTTTAAGGGCCCCCTTCCCTCCACTGACCGCAATGTCTATTTTCTCAGTGTTATTGACGAGTTCTCACGGTTCCCCTTTGCCATCCCCTGCCCCGACACCACTGCCACGTCCGTCATAAAAGCCCTGCGCCAGCTCTTCACTCTGTTCGGGTATCCCTGCTATATCCACAGTGATAGAGGGTCCTCCTTTATGAGTGAGGAGCTGCGCCAGTACTTGCTAGCTAGGGGCATTGCTACCAGTCGGACCACGAGTTATAATCCCCGGGGTAATGGCCAGGTAGAGCGGGAGAATGCCACAGTGTGGAAGGCCACACTTTTAGCCCTTAAGTCCAAAGGGTTGCCGGTCTCTCGATGGCAGGAGGTCCTCCCTGAGGCACTGCACTCTATCCGCTCTCTGTTATGTACGTCCACCAATGCCACCCCTCACGAACGCCTATTCTCTTTTCCCAGGAAGTCTGTCACTGGGACCACCCTACCAGTTTGGCTGACGTCCCCGGGGCCAGTGCTGCTCCGGAAACATGTGAGGAGCAATAAATACTCCCCGCTGGTGGAGAGGGTTCACCTTCTCCATGCGAACCCCCAGTATGCTTACGTGGTCTTACCTGATGGGCGGGAGGACACGGTCTCCATCCGCGACCTGGCACCCGCAGGTGCAGCAGACCACTACCCTGAAGGCTCTCCGGTAACTGTGAACCCTGCACCAGAGGTGACACCGTACTCACCAGGCCCTACACAGACTCCTCACGACACTTGTATACCGGGCGTTTCGTACGCATTTATACCAGGCGCCTCGCACATGCATGAGGGATCACCGGCGCCTAGTGGGCAAGAACACGCGCAACCCCCGTCCCCTGTGCAATCGCCAATGTTGCCGGCACCTATGCGGTCACAGCCGGTGCTACGTAGATCGCAGCGACAGATTCGACCGCCTGATCGGCTTGACTTGTAAGAACCTTCGCTACATGAGGACTTTTTCAAACGAAGGGGGGGTGAATGTGGTGAACTATGTGCCTGTCGGGACACGCCCCTGCTGACTGCTCCTGTGGCTCCTCCCACAGGCCCCTGTATAAAGGAGACCTGCGGCCTGAAGATCGGCCTCAGTCTCCAGGACCTTGTATGATAGACACTCACTCCTGGTTCCTTCTTCCAGTCAATAAAAGCCGATATCTCGCCTACGTCTCAGTGTGAGTTATTGATGGTGCATCAAATATGTATTAAAGCTTCCAAAAGACTCACCAACACTACTAAATTAACTTCTGATCTTCTATATTGATTTGGATCACAAAAGCAAATAACCGGATAGCCTTCAGTTCAGTTAAAAGTTCTGGTTGTAATTACTTTATTAATGTCTTCTGTAAAATGTGTCATTTTCATATCTAATTTGAGTTTAAATTTGAACAGTAATTTTTAATAGTGATATCTGGTTTTAAACAATGGGACTGATTGGGGTCAGCATTTGGAATTGTTGACAAAATTTCTCTTTGTTCAATGCCGTCCAATTGCATAGACAGGAAACTGAGGCCCAGACGATCACATGCTTCCAGTAAATGTAAGGCGTTGAAATTGGCCTTTGTATCGGTGTGTCAATGTTGAAGCAGCTGACCAGGTGGCTATGAAATTTGACCATAATCTACAGCATTTAGTTTTCTGCAGCACCACTGGATATTTAATGCTTTTTGGACTTTAGACTTCTATTTCGATAACGGTTTCTCTTCCTGCCATTTACTTTGAACTAACTTGGGGTGATTTTGGTAACACTATCAGTCCACTTGTTCCTTCAAGTGAAGCAGCAGAGGAATCAAAATCATGCTTGTACTGACTGTCAATGCAATGGAAGTGTGCCTGTCCAATTAAAACCCCAAAGGCCGTTCCATTCCTTCTTCATTGCTGCAATTCTTACTCTGGCAAATGACAAGAGATAGCCACGTCAGTGATCTGATCTCATCAGATTTAGTAAAGATTGCCCAGAACTACTGGAAGAATATTCATATTTTTACGTTTAGCTCTTCTCACAGCATTGGTTGCGTAAAGTTGCGTATGTTTTAGCACCCCATCAGCCTGAAGCCTACTTCAAAGACATGATTATCATCAGAGTTACTTTACCTTAGATCTGTCTAAACCAGTGGTTCAGATGTTTCATCGTGCAATTTCAATCCATTCTCCCTCCTTTTTTTCTCTTTGCTTTAGAGCTTTCTCGTTAAAGTCAAGATTTTACAGTATTCTGTCTTTCTGATAGTTTCCCTTTCTTGCCTTCTGTTCTGCACAATTAACTTCAGCTGAGGAGTTAATGTAATATGTAAACTCTCAAAAAGTTGATACTCCATCGCTAACCCCAGTGACACACCGCTCGATATATGTTGACTTTCAGAAAATAACCTGTTTGTGTTCTATGTTTCCTAGTGGTCAGCCAATCTCTTCGGCACCTCAACACGCCACCTCCTACTGCATGAGCTTTTATTCTCCATAAGATTTTTTGTTGCAGCCCCTTCTGGAAATGCACAAGCAGTTATCCATCAGATCCCCATTATCCATAGAACTGCAATGCATTGATTAAACATAATTTCCATTTCACAAATCCCAGTTGGCATTATCTGATTGCCTTGACTTTTTAAGTTTGCAGCATTTTTTCTATGTCAGTTGTTAAGCTAATTGGTCAATAGTTTCCTACTTTCCTTTTTGAATAAAGGAAAGCATTTGCTGTTTTAAAAAATCTAATGGAACTCTTCCTAAAACAAAGATGTTTTAGAAAATTAACTCATTGTGTCAACTACCTGGCCAATGAAATCAAAAGTGACTGCAGAGACTGGATTCCGGAAAAAATATGAATAAACAGGATGCTGAAAAAAAACTCAGTGGGCCAAGCAGTATCTGTGGGGGCAAAGGATGTAAATCAAAGTTATAGGTTGAGGTCCTGCAGTAGGAGTGGGAGAAAGAGGACAGATGACAGTATATGGCAGTCCAGGATGTTTGAGTGGTGGGAGGTGCTGAGAGTTGTAGGCTTCGAGGCTGGTAGTTAATAGATGGATCAAGGTAGGGAGGGGATGATGTTTGTAAGGCAGAGATTCACTTGACCTCCTTCCAACCTAGTCTACTACGTTCAGTGCTCACAATGCACCTGTGTTTACATAGGCGAAACCAAGCCTGGGTTCGATGATTGGTTCGATGAGCTTCTATGCTTTGCCCACAATGGACACCTTGACCATTCAGTTGCATGTCACTTGAACATACCTTCTCACTCCCAAACCAACCTGTTTGTACTCATCTTTCTCCAGCATCACCAAGATGCCAAATGCAAACTAGAAGAACAACATCTCATATTCAGCTTGAATAGCTGGACTCAATTGTAGGAAAACTGAATTTTTCCTACGATTGAATACCACCAATAGCCTGTCCTGATCCAACCACGTGGCCGAGAAGACTCACCAATGACTTTACTTCTAAAGAAATTTAGACATGTCACTGTTCTATCGATGCATCATGGAAACCATCCTCTCCAGATGCATCATGTCTCAGGATGGCAGCTTCTCTGAGCATATTCACAAGAAACTGCAGAGGGATATGGGTGCAGTTCAGAAACCAGCCTCCCTTCCTTTGACTCTGTCTAAACATCTTGCTGCCTCAGTAAAGTAACCAGCATAATCCATGACCCCAAACATTCTCTCTTTCCCCCCCCCCTCCAATCAGGCAAAATATATAAGAGCCTGAAGACATTAAGGATAGCCTCTACTCCACTGTTCAAAGGCATGAAATGTTTCCCTGGTATGATAAGACAGGCTCAACCTCATGATCTATTTCCGCTGTACTGTGACATTTTATTCTGCATTCTGCTATTGTTTTACCTTGTACAATCTCAATGCACTGTGTAATGATTTCATCTGTATGGACAAGACAAGCTTTTCACTGTATCTTGATCCATATGACAATAATAAATCATTTCCAATTTCAACTCCCAATTTTCCAATTTCAGGAAATCCATATTCCCTATGTTCTCCTCTTACACTTGTTCACCCATTTGGCAAGTTTACTTATCTGTTTGTTCAACTTTCCCATTCCCTCCCCACCCCCCAAACTTGGTTCCATCATCCCTTCCCCAACGTCATAATCTGAGTCTTCAACAAAGTCTTAAATATGAATATGCTCAATTGACAAATCTGCCGAAGTGTCCTACTCGAAACTTTTACCTTTCTTTATCCTTCTGATTCATCTGAATGTTCATTTCTGAAACCTTCTAGTTCAGTGGTCCCCAACCACCAGACGCAGCCCGGTGGTTGGGGACCACTGTTCTAGTTGATTTTAGATATCCTAGGGAATCAAAATATTAAATTTTATGGCTGCAGCAAAAACATGTTTTACAATTATGGAGGTGGAGTAATCAGACAATAATGTTTCATAACTACAGGCAAAAAAATAAGAACCATATGTATGTCTCATTAGAAAAATACTAGATTTCTTAATATTGATATTATGCTAGAATTACCAACATTATGTTATGGAACATAGAATATTACAGCACAGTAAAGGCCTTTCTGCCTTAAATGCTGTGTTGATCTTTTAACCTAATCTACGATCAATCTAACCCCTCCCTCCTACATAACTCTCCATTTTTCTGTCATCTATGTGTCTATCTTAAATGCCCCGACTGTATCTGCAGGGCATTCCACGCACTCATCACATTTGCTTTGTTATGCCTGTACTTTTGGTTTTATCCGCTTGAACTGACAGAAGAAGAAAAAAAATAAAAATAAGCAATAAACATCAAGAACATGAGATAAAGAGTCCTTGAAAGTGAGTCCATAGGCTGTGTGAACAGTTCAGTGATGGGGCGAGTGAAGTTATCCCCTCAGGTTCAAGACCCTGATGGTTAAGGTTAACAATTGTCCCTGAACCTGATGGTGTGAGTCCTGACTGACAGCAGCAGTGAGAACAGGTCATGGCCTGGATGGTGGAGGTCCCTGACGATGAATACTGCCTTCCTGCGACAGCGCTTGTGTAGATGTGTCAATATCTTTTTGTCATCGTCGTTAGGTCGCATCTGGACTTTCCATTTGGCGGACGATTTCCCTCCACGCCGCTCTGACACATTGGGAATTCATGTACGTGGCAAGTTACAGCAGTGGTTTGGCTTTGCCTTCTGCCGGGTGAGTTTAAAGAGATCACCCACTATCTTTTAAAAGCTGTATTTGCGCTCACTTCAAAATTCAAAGTAAATTTTATTATCAAAGAACATATATATCATCATATTTCACCCTGAGTTTCACTTTCTTGTGGGCATACTCAATAAATCTATAACCATAACAGAATCAATGAAAGATTGCCCAGCTAGGGCATTCAACCGGAGTGCAGAAGAGAACAAACTGCAAATAGAAAATGAAGAAATAGTAATAACTAAAAAAGCAATAAGCATCGAGAATATGAGATGAAGGGTCCTCAAAAATGAGTTGTGGGAACATTTCAAAAACGGGGCAAGTGAAGATAATTGAAGCTATCCCCTTTGGTTGAGGGTGGTCACTGTTCCTGAACCTGGTGGTGTGAGTTCTGAGGCTCCTCTACCTTCTTCCTGATAGCAGTAGTGAGAAGAGAGCATGTCCTGTGTGGTGGTGGTCCCTGATGATGAACACTGCTTTCCTGTGACAGCGTTTCATGTAGATGTGCTCAGAAGTTGGGAGGGCTTCACTTTCTTTTGTATAAAAATACCGTAAATCACTCCGAATTTAATTTCTTATCTGCTGTAACCACGACATCTCTTGGAGCATTACGATGGGTGAGCCTTCACTATCCTTATCTCTCCACAGTTGTAAGACCTGCCACTTGGCCATTCTAGATTCACCTTGTTGGCACTTCCTCTTGGTGCTGGCGATTCCTCAGCTTGCCCATATGTTGCATTCACTGTGCCCATTTACTGTTACAGGTCACTCAACCCAACAGCTACAACTTACTCCAGAATGACAACAGCTGGTTGGTGGCAGCACGTGAAGCCCTAAGGGCTTTTTGACAGAAGATGCTTTGCTTTTCACAGGACCGATACACCCAGGATCGATAGTTTGATCTGCTGCTTCACTCAGCAAAGCTAGAATTTTAACAAATTGTCAGAATTCGCAGTTGCATTCCAAGATTTTTTCCGGATGTTTCCTGACAAAGGAAATCAGAGACAAGCAAATTTAGAGTGTAGTAGTAAGATGCTCATTAAAATCAAACTCTTTGATAAAAGTGCTATACAGAGTCAAAGAGTCATTATTTATAAAGCACTGAAGCAGGCTCACCAGCTTAATGTTGACTATCGGCTACCTGCTTACCAACACTAATCCCATTTTATTTTCCCCACTTTCTACAGATTCCACCACTCACACACCAGGGTAACTTTCAGTGGGCAATTAACTCTACCAACACATTTTGAGCTAATATCTTTCTATGGCTGTATGTCAGATTTCTTTGATAATTCTTTGACCCTCCTGGGAGCCTTACAAATGCAGCTGTTATTTTGAATGCCAGTCAGTAGAAAATGCTCCCCTGCTTCATTGACAGGAAAAGCATGACTCATTCAGCACGCTAATCACCAACATTTATCATATCCATATTCAACTCTAGCTTTAAAACAATCTGCTTAATTGATACCTTGGTGGGTTACTCAGTGAAAAATAACCATTCTCTAGGTAAGGGGACCTTTGAAAGGCCTGAAAATTTGAACATATTAGAACAGATAAAACTGTAGTCTTAAAATTCAAATCATGTTTGAAAGCCTGCAGCAAGAAAGCGGGTGTCTGCAGTTCCCCAATCATGTGGTTGATAAACCATGCAATTGCAAGGAAAGCTTCCATTGATTCTGCAGTCAGTTCTACTTAATGCACTGAAGAGATGGATGCAGAAAAGCTGTAAAGATTTCCTCAGGCAACTTGGAGCCTGATGGCATCTGAAATATTTATTAGTTTAAACTCTGTAACATAATAAGATGTTACCTGATGGAATAGACCCCTTTGTCACTTATCTATTTGTGTCCATGAGTGTCTGCAGATGAATTTGAGTAAAGTTAGCCTCCATTTTACTTGTTTCTAGAGGTGCCAATTGGTGACTTAACGTCACCAAAAAAACACTTTGGTAACAGTTCTTAACAATTCCTCAGGCAGTTAGTTTACCATGTATAAACCTGTTATTAATAGTATCCAAAAAACTATTGCATTATAATTGATCAAGATACATTTGATTCAAATGTACTAAGCATTGTATTAAGTGTGTTTAATCACGTTAGAAAGGACGTGTACAGAGAATTCAATGGATGAATAGGCAATACAAAGAAATATAGATGGAAGATAATGCACACTACAAATGTGTCTTCAAACAGACAAGGCTGCATACTAGGAATAGGATTTTGTGAAGTTATCATGTTACAATTTCATTATGATGCATATTTTACACAATAGCCAACTTTCTGTTTCAACATAAATGATTAAATTTTGAAATTATTCTGTTAACCAAACTTGCCATTGGATATCATATTACACTCTAGCCCTTCCATCTAGTTTCCACCAGTTTACAATATAACACTTATTTATGGGTTAATTGTGGATCTGGGAGTATTAAAGTAACAAATGACTTTGGAGAGGGTTCAAAAATTGACTCTGGGATTGAAAGGCTTGTCATATGAGAAGCATTTGATGGCTGTGGGCTTCTACTCACTGGAATTCGGAAGAATAAGGGGTGAAACCTATCGAATGTTGAAATGACTCAATAGAGTGGACGTGGAGAGGATGTTTCCTTCAGTGAGGAGTCAACACCAGCCTCAAAATAGAGGAGCATCCTTTTAGAATGGAGATAAGGAGGAATTTCTTTAGCCAGAGTGTGGTGAATTTGTGGAATTCATTGCCACAGGTGTATGGGGAGAGCGAGTTGTTGGGTATATTTAAGGAAGAGGTTTAAGGAAGAGATTCTTGATTAGTCTGAGCATGAAAGGATACAGAGAGAGGTAGGAGACTGGGGCTGAGAAGGAAAATGGATCAGCTGTGATGAAATGGCAGAGCAGACACAAATAGCTTAATTCTGCTCCTATGTCTTATGGCATTATGGTCTAAAAGTACTTTGGATTTTAAAAAGCTTTTTGTTACATTACTGTTCATCAAAAGCTTTGGGCAGAAATCTTTATCTTTAATCTTGTTTTAGCAGGAAATCTTCACAGCCTCACCCAAATTAGTGTGTGTGTGAGAGAGAGAGAGAGTGTGTGTTTGTGCATGTTTGTGTGTATGTGAGTGTGTGTGTTTGTGTATGTGTGTTTGTGTGTGCATGAGTGTGTATGTGTGTGTGAGAGTGTTTGTGTGTGTGTGTGTGAGTGTGTGTGTTGTGTGTTTTAAGTTATTTCGGTGTTCTTCTCCTTACTGAGACTTGGTGCTACATTTTGAGTGCATTTTTAGCCTATCAAGATGACATAAATTTAAAAGTATTGATTCTACAGATTCAAAATTGAACAGTCTTGTCTTTTTATGCACCTAAAACTAATCTTACATAAGTCTATTAAAATAGGGTTCATTTCCAGGTAAGGTTGTGGCAATCACATAATTGGATTGGGCACTTCTGGGGGCAGCTGAATATCTCCTGGCACCAGGTGTGCCCCTAATGACATCACAGGTGGTACGCTTCTTGTTTCTATCCATACCACCATGAACTAGAGCTTAAAGCTACACATGATTGTTATGGAGCAGTCCGGCACAACCAGTGACCAGATTTGCTTGTATCCTTGTTTTCCTTGCCTCTGGGACACTCTGATGACAATGGAAGACCCAGCTGGGATGCTTCAGATGGGCTGATACTGAACTGCATTGAAAGTCTCTCTCTATATCAACACTGGGGCAACCCGCAAGTGTCACCACATTTCCAGTACCAACAGATCATGCCCACACCTCACTAACCCTAAACCTAGCAAGATACCTTTGGAATGTGAGAGGAACCTAGAGCACCCAGAGGAAACCCAGGCAAGGACTGTCCTGTATTTCCATAGTTACTCACAACAACAGGTCCAATGACAACATTTGAGTCTTAATACAAAGAGAACCAGGCATGAACCATAATCAAATAGAAATTAGCAATGGTCTCATCAAGGTGAATTTTTGTTGTTTGCATTGGCCTTGGGGCATACTCATTTAGTGATGTAAAGTCCTGCAAGGAGTTCAAATGGGGTTTGCCATTAGCCATTTTATCAATTCACCATTCAACGATATACATGATGGGAGAAATGACAGTTTCCGGGGAGAACCATCAAGTTTCATTTCAGTGAATGTATGTAATAATTGTAGAATCACACTTCCCTGCACAAACTATCATTTTGACTGAGATTTACCAGTTCTTGTTGCTTTCAATATTGCATATGAAGAGGGAAGAGAACAGGCAACATTGAGCAGAATTTTCCTTTTGCTATGTGAGGCAGCAACACTCCCTCAGAGCTCGCCATTGTAAGTTCTGCAAGGGTAGGACCGGGAGCAGAGTCCCACTGACTTCTCAAAGAGAACATCATCAGTCATGGCTGCAACATCTATCGAACCAATTCACGGTTATCCACTCCTCTATAGTGAGATGATTATTTATAGTAGGAAGCTCCCCTCATTGTCTGACAGCAGCTAAAGCATTGCTCAAGTGCATCAACATGGTATTCACGAGATTTAGACCAATACCAGCAGGGTGATTTACTACTGCACAACTGGGGATATCATTGAGGTATACAGCCAAGTATCACAGAAACACATCCTTTTATTCACCTAACTCCACAATGAGCATCAAGGATCCATTCACACCAGTCCTATACTATTACCATTTTATTTACCCCACTTTAGCAGGAGAACACCTCCTTCTGGATCTTAGGAAGGAGATAGCAACTCTTCTGGCCCTTCTCCCACACAGTACCTCCACCTGACATATCTCACATATCCTTTTCAGAAAATAAAGGGGCTCCCTCCCTTTCTTCTCCTCTTTCATCCAGCTCTATTGTGAATTGATATGGTAGACTCCTTTGGGCATTGTACCCTTGAGGACTGCTGTGAGTGCTGGGCAGGCAGTTTCACAGTTGTGCAGGTTCCATCAGGACCATGCAGGACCTCATTTAG
This sequence comes from Hypanus sabinus, assembly GCF_030144855.1. Taxonomy (NCBI): domain Eukaryota; kingdom Metazoa; phylum Chordata; class Chondrichthyes; order Myliobatiformes; family Dasyatidae; genus Hypanus; species Hypanus sabinus. The sequence goes on from NC_082711.1 coordinate 81,622,315, forward strand.
TCTCTCTTTACGGGAATAGACCACTCAACCCCTGTTGGGACAACAACGAATCTGCTAGAGGAGCTTTGCAAGTTGATCTGCCACTGTGAGGGGAAAGGAATTGTCAATGTTTCGCGTCATAACACAGCACCAGAACCCTGTTTAAAATTGTTTTTGACCAATGCCGCAGATGTTTTTTTTTGAGTGGGACTCACTTTGGCGATCAGATTTTACTGCTTCAGGAATAGGTTCATTCCAATTTCCAAGCTGACTGTTCAAAACTGTGCATCCAAAGCACATAAATGATGGGTTTGGATTACAAATTTTCACACATACTGAAAAATTTAAAAAGAAATGACAAAATCCTGCACTTCCTTTCCTTTCAATTTCAGTGTAACTTGCAAGTCCCACCATTTGAATAAATGCGTGTCCTATCTATCAGCCAAAAGATAAAATATGACCCACCCAGGAATTCTGAAATGTAGGCACTAATATAAAAAGGCACTACATCTACTAGGACACAGCACACCCTCATTTTATCTCCTATCAGAAATAGAGCACTTTGCGGATAGAGAAATAGGACACTACTATTGAAATTACATTGCTGCTGTTATTGTCTTATCCAAACGTGTCATCTAGAATTGGTAGAGTACAATATTATAGCATTTATTATATGCAATCTGACTTCACTTAATTGCATTCATTCCACCCAGCACACCCACACATTGTCAATAGGAAGTTCAACTGGTGTTTCAGTCAATTGCTATAATTTGTTGCTATTAACGAGCACTAAAATTTTCAAACACATTAATACCGTAGCCCTAATAATGTAGCCCTAATACCTGGCTATGTACATTTTTACACTGAGTCTGTGAAAATCAGGAAGTAGAGAAAGAAATCATTGCTCGGATGCTTTGATGACTGTGATCAGATCACCCATGAGCAGGACCAGTGCAGAGGCTATTTCATCAGGTCACTGCCATTTACGTTCCAAGAATTTCATAGCACGAGTAACACTCAGTCTTACCAATCCAAGCATTCATCAAAATTAAGCGTTAGGAGTCAACAACGCAAAGTAACTCGCAGCTTACTGAGGGCTGAGGTAGTAGAAATGTGGGAAATGGAGAGCCGATTTTCCAAATGTGTGCCTCCATTGAATACTTACCAATGTGAACACACAATGGTAAGTAACAGAATAAACACCTTTATTTCCCCTCGAATCATTGCAGGGGGAAGATAATGAAGAGTGCAGCTCACAAACTGCTGCAGATTGCCTGTTGCTCCAGATTCCAGCATCAGCTGTCTCTTCTGTCTCCATATGAAGAGTGTGCCTGTCATTTTCTGAAATCTATTGCTGCCGGATAAGCGCCCCATTGGGGGCAGCTTTTGGAAAGGCATGGTCTGCTTTAGCAATTCTTCTGTTTCCTCAGTTAAACAACTTTATTTTGAAATGAAGCCGTACCTTGGACACCTGTCAAGCCGAGGACGGCCGTGAAGTGATGTTCAGGCTGAACTGGGACAGGAGTGAAGCATTCGGTACACTGAATGGGAGTCATCTCAGAGGAGACCTTTGCAGATAGAGGAATTGGACACTACTATTGATATTTTTTCTCCGTGAGGCTCCATAAGCTTGAAGATGTCAGAGCAAAACAATTCCATAAGCGTCATTTCATATAGATTCTGAGGTACATGGCCCTGGAGACCAACAGCCAGAGGATGGCTTGTGCTGACATAATGAATGTTCTGATCTCTGGCTAATTCCTCCCATGGATCCAGCGACTACCTGAAGAGCCAACTCAAGGAAGTTAACCTTTGCTTCGTGTTGGACCTTGCTTATACAAACATCCCCGATGTGTACCGGGACGAGCCCTGCTCCCACCTCGGTTACTCAGACCACATCTCTGTTATGCTAATTCCAGGATACAGACCGTTCGTCAGGTGCTTCAACCAGTCCAGAAGCAGGTGAAAACCTGGCCAGCAGGAGCCATCTCTGCTTTGAGCACACTGACTGGCACATGTTCAGGGAGGCTGCAACCGATGGCGACTCTACCAACTTAGAGGAGTACACAGCATTCAGATTCAGATTCAGGTTCAGTTTATTGTCATTTAGGAACCACAAGTACAATGCAGTTAAAAAATGAGACAACATTCCTCCAGAATGATATCACAAAAGCATATGACAAAACAGACTACACCAGAAAATCCACGTAACGTTTGGCAATCCCCAATCCAGAGTCCGGAGAGGCTGCTGTGTATTAATATCGCGCTACCATCCAGCGCATTCCCCGGAAAGGAGCTCCAAATCCACCAGACAGAAACAAGACCAAAAACTAAAGCTACAAGACCTGCACAAAACCACATAGTTACAACAGTGCAAACAATAGCATAATTGTTACAAAAAAAACAGACCATGGGCACAGTAAAAATAGCCCAAAGATGTTAAAGGACTGTAAGTTCAAAAGAATTCACCACACAGTTTCCACAAGTCCCCAGGGTCCCGACAGACTCACCATCCCACACCAGCGGCAGAAGGGAATACCCCCGCTATGGACTTCCATGGCGCCACCTGACTCTGCCTCGCAGACGCTGCACACAACAAAAGCTCCGTCAAACCCAGCCTTGCAGATGCAGCACACAATGAAAGCGATCTGACCGCAGCAAACTCCGTTGAACCTCCGAGCCGATGACCATCCCCCTCCGGCACTGCTTCTCCGAGCACCATCCTCTGCTGAGCGTATTAAGACGGCCCCGCCAATGGCCATCAGCAACGTGACCTTGAGGTCTGGGAGCCTGTTCTTCTCAGCAGAGACCCGGACCTCACAGCAGCAGCAGCAACGAAGGAGGTCTTCTTGGAGATTTCCCGATGTTCCTCCATGCTCCCACGTCTGTTTTCAATCAATTATGATTGTGCACGGCACCCCGCTTCACAAATAACAGATAATCAGCTCCGGAGTGGCCGCTGGAAGCTGCATCGCGCAGCCATCTTGGAAATCTTGGAAGCATCAGTGACCAGCTACATCAGCAAGTGCACTGATGATGTTACTCTGTCCAAGACCATCACTATACGTGCCAACCAGAAGCCATGGATGACCACAGAGGTGCGTGCGCTGCTGAGGACCCGTGTCTCCGTCTCCAGAGCAAGTGACAAGGCAGCCCTAACAACAACAAAGGCTAAACTGCCCCGAGCCATCAGAGGGGGCAAAGGGTGCACACTCCCAGCAAATTCACAGTTACTTCCAGGACAGCGGTGACACGCGGCGCATGTGGAAGGGCATCCAGGACATCACCAATTACAGGACAACATCACCGACTGTGCAGGTGATGCCTCCCTCCCAGATACGCTGATCATTTTGAAGCAGAAAATTAATTGGCAGCGAGGAAGTCCACCCCTCCTACAAATGACCAGGTGCTGTGTTTCACCATGGCCAATGTGAGAAGAACCCTGTGCAGGGTCAACCCACGGAAGGCTGCTGGACCAGACAACATCCCTGGTAGAGTGCTCAGAGGATGTGCAGACCAGCTAGCAGATGTACTCACTGACATCTTCAACATCTCCCTGAGTAGCGCCACTGTTCCAACGTGCTTCAAGGCCACCACTATCGTCCCCATGCCGAAGAAGTCTTGTTACACTTACATCCATCATCATGAAGTGTTTCGAGAGGCTCGTCATGAGGCATATCAAGACCCTGCTGCCCCCTCACTGGACCCCCTGCAGTTTGTGTACCGTCCCAACCGCTCAACAGATGACGCCATTGCCACCATCCTCCACCTGGCCCTAACCCACCTGGACAAAAAAGACACATACATTTGAATGCAGTTCATAGACTTCAGTTCAGCATTCAACACAATCATTCCTCAGAAACTGATTGGAAAGCTGAGCCTACTGGGTCTGAACACCTCCCTCTGCAACTGGATCCTAGACTTCCTGACTGGGAGACCTCAGTCAGTCCGGATCGTGAGCAGCATCTCCAACACCATCAGACTGAGCGAGGGGGGCTCCCCAGGGCTGCGTGCTCAGTCCACTGCTGTCCACTCTGCTGACCCATGACTGTGATGTAACACACAGCTTGAACCACATCATCAAGTTCGCAATGACACAACCGTGGTGGATCTCATCAGCAAGAATTGTGTGCAGTTTTGATCCCCTAATCTGAGGAAAGACATTCTTGCCATAGAGGGAGTACAGAGAAGGTTCACTAGATTGATTCCTGGGATGGCAGAAAGATTGGATTGGCTAGGCTTATACTCACTGGAATTTAGAAGAATAAGAGGGGATCTTATTGAAACGTATAAAATTCTAAAGGGATTGGACAGGCTAGATGCAGGAAGATTGTTTCCGATGTTGGGGAAGTCCAGAACGAGGGGTCACAGTTTAAGGATAAAGGGGAAGCCTTTTAGGTCCGAGATGAGGAAAAACTTCTTCACACAGAGAGTGGTGAATCTGTGGAATTCTCTGCCACAGGAAACAGTTGAGGCCGGTTCATTGGCTATATTTAAGAGGAAGTTAGATATGGCCCTTTTGGCTAAAGGGATCGGGGGTATGGAGAGAAAGCAGGTACAGGGTTCTGAGTTGGATGATCAGCCATGATCATACTGAATGGCGGTGCAGGCTCGCAGGGCCGAATGGCCTACACCTGCACCTATTTTCTATGTTTCTATGTTTCTATATCAGATCATATATCCTTAGTAGACTGGGTTGCTCTATTAAGTATTTACTGTAGCATTGACTGCCTTCACAGTGACAAATATTAATGAAGATAAATATATTTCATTATGTCAGAGCAACAGTCTCTCACAGGATGACAATGGAGCCCAAGACATAGTTGTTATATTCATGCTGCCTTGCTCCTCCCCAGCCACCTCTTCAATTTCAGCCACCAGTGAAAATCATAGTAAAAATAATTAATCCTTTTGAGGAAAGGCAAAGAATGTAGAACAGAGGGGAGCCACCACAGAAAACGTTTGGCAATACTCAGTGGATGTGTGTTCAGCGTGTGCACTTAGGCCAGAGGCTGATTTTCCCCAGTACAGTACTTAGTCCTAGGCTGTTTGTTTTGTTAACTGGGTGCATCAGTGCAGAGGAACAGGATAACCTAGACTTGCAATACATCAATAAATAATACAGAAGAGGAAAAGAGCCATTTTAGCATTTAGACTAATTCTCAGAATTCAAATATTGAACTCAAATCAGTTGATAAATACTTTGTAGAGCAGCCCAGTTGCTTTAGAAAAGAGCTCTTTGTGAGGTGGGTCTTTAAATGGTGTCAATCCATGGAAGAGACCCTCCAGATATCCAGAAGATTCATCAAGTCAACTCAGGCCATGCTCATGCTGCTGGGCCCAGTACTTCTGTGGCTTGTACTGGAGCCCAGTTCCGATCAAGATCAAACCCCTTACAGTGTCTTGATCTTACCACAGACCAAAATGAAGAAAGTGTGCTGAAGATCAGCTGGAACAAATTGAAAGAATCTTGACTGTCAGCCAAGAGGGCCCAATAAACATTTAGACTTTTTCCTGACTAGTTTTCTCAGAGTTGTTTTCTTTTAATTTGCAGTTTGTTCAGACCTTAAAGAGTTAAGCAAGTTTGATAAGCTTATGTTTAGATGTTTAAATCTTCCATACCAGTTAGTTGCCCTTTTCTCTTACTATGCAAATATTAATATATTTGCTCAACCCCTATTGTGGGTATTGCTTCAATTATTAACAGACACGTGAAGTACAGTATGTATAAAAGTTTCCACTTGTAAATTTATCCAGAACAGCCTGTGTTCACTGCCAAATGAGTCCCTGCCTGCTGATCCTCTTAAGTGCAAACTCAAAGCGGAGGAGGATCATGTTCAGAGTGGGACAGCAGCAAACCTCAGACACTATTCAGCATAAACAAGCGGTCACATGCAAGGAGAGCACGAGCATTTGCTTTGTCTCCTTATTCCAAATATGGAGGGGACCACATTATGGGACATCTGCTGGTCATGGTCCTCCATTCTTGTGCCTTGTGATGTAACAGTTGCCAAACCCCATGTGACCGTCTGAGGTGATATATTTTTAGGAGCATGGATGATATTCTATTCCAGCACCAGCTGCCTGCAGCAAAATATAGCTCCAGTAATCCTTGACATGTGGTTGAACTGAAGGTGTGAAGTAGGCCTAGCACCATCTAGAAGTCAAGGGTGAATCTGGGGCTCTCACACTACAGCACAAGGCAGCTGATGACTGCTTTACCAGAGTTTAAGTGTAAACCTTCCTGAAATTGATTGTCTGATTTTAACTGCTTAATGTGCTGATTTCTGTCTCCTTTCCTGAAGCAACTTCTTGGAATTTAGTTGACATGGGCATTTCTCATGAAAGTGGTTGTCTAGTGCTATTTGTACATCGGATTATCAAGGCCATTTGTGGTCCTGACCTCACCCTTTATTGGGTGGAATAGGTGACTGGCCAGTGATCCCAGAGCCAGTGACTGGAAGATCGGGGTTCAATTCCTGCTGCTCTCTGTAAAGAGTTTGTATGTTTACCCCGTGACTGTATGGGTTTCCTCAGGGTGCCACAGTTTCCTCCAACATTTCAAAGACGTGCAGGTTAGGGTTAGTATGTAGTGGGAAGTGTTGCATGGCCCCCAGCACGTCCCTGGATTGTGCAAACGATGCATTTCACTGTTCCAATGTTTTGATGTATAAGTGACAATTAAAGCTCATCTTTTAATCTTTCATCCAGACAAATGTATTAATATTTCACTGATCCGGAGATTGTTGGGATTGTGCCCACTGCTCAGTGAGGGTCAACCAATTCAGCGTGAGGCAGAGATCCGACCTACCTCCAGGTGTGGTTCAGCGTCAAACCACACTGTGTGTTCATCCAGAGAAAGCCCAACAAACTGGCTTAGCAAGCAGTCTCACAGAGCGAGGGCTCCAGCAGACAGCAGCCAAGGTCAACCTGGCAATGTGTGTACGGGCACAGCTATTTATTATGCGTACTCAAACATCTCCTCTTGTCAAATATTAAGGCACTGGATAATCAGCAAATCAGTGACACCAATTTTAAGGTAAGCTGAATTTTTATTACAAAGCATTTTCAACATAGGTCAAACCCCAGCATATTTATTGTCCCTAGCATTTACGAAATAAGACATTAGCCAGTATTAGTATTTATGTTACCCAATTAGAAAATGGCAGGGAGTGGAGGGAACCCGGGGGAAACCGGGTTAGTGCTGCTCCAATGTATAATGTATAATGACTGATGTATAAAGTGCCTGTGGAGGTATGGCACTCTGGCTCTTTCCTGCCTGTGGCACAGCCACTCAGTTGCAGAAACTTCTTAGCCGAGTCTTCCTAGGCAGCATCAGACTTCCTTTACAGAGAAACGTTTTGGTTGTGAGCATCTTTGGGACAGGTAAGGGTGCAATCTGGGAGGGGAAACCCCCACCAGGAACTGTTTTTATGTCTGTTGCCTCACTGAAATAATCCTGGATCATCACCGTGCATAAGTAAGGTTGGTAACAATAACAAGAAACTGAGTGTCTTTTTATATCTGCAAGACAGGGTTTGCAGGTCCTTGTAATTTTCACACTACTGCCACCATGAAAAGATATGATCAAAAAGCGCAAATTAATCAGCCACAAATCTCACATCATTCTTAGGATCTTGGTGTATGCAAAATGGCTACCATTTGCTCGTGTGAATGCTGTTCATTTTTACTGAAGCACTTTGAGAAACGTGGAATGGCACATTATTATTGAGGTTCATTTTTAATTAAACCTCAAATTTTAGTTAACAATGAGATCAGACTATTCTTTCAAGTTTTACTGGAAAATCCCTTCACTGTGTGAAAACCAATATGGTCAGAAATCACTTTGATTATGACTGCCTCTGGTTATTTGACATCTTCCTGTGCCTCACTGACCAGCTGACACTGTAAGCAACTTCTAGCGATGTGACAGGTGCTCCAAGCCATGTCCCGTCCCTCCACATCTGCATCACCAAATGTATGCGGAAATGTGTTGACAGGTATACCCAAGTATAGCATCACTGCCTTTCCGCTGAAAACACACTTTGTCAGAAAAGCCAGAGAAGTTTGATCCTGATGAGCACTAATTCAGCAATCTGGTTTACAGACAATGTGATGAAATGGAGAAGTTACATGGGCACGGAAGGGTGCTCATCTCAGAGTTTGATGTTACAGTGGCAGTGAAGACAAGTGGAGTCTGTGCTTGAGTTGTACCATTCTTGAAGCTTCTGATTTTTAAAAAATCAAGTGGATTATTTCCCTTGTATTTTAGTTCACCCTCCCAATTATTTTGATGGACAAAAAGGCAAATAAATTTCACATCCTGTTAGAAATATAGCCTTCTGAACAAAGATGCAGACACAAATATCATAAAGGAACATATTGTAACTACTGGCTCTCGTTTTGTTAATAGAGGTTTGACTGCTGCTGCAGCTTGTGGACCTCCCTAAAACCTGTCCTTTATACACACAGACAGGCCAAAGTTGGGTGCTGCAGATTTAATACATGTACTGGCATTATCACCGTCGTTCTCATTCCCTTTACACGTTAACACTGTTCGTCCAACTTCCCTGCATAAAATTTCACCTCTCTGCCTCTTTTACTTCATAAAAGTATTCAATAAAACCTATGTCTTCGATCAAACTTTTCGTCATCTGCTTTAAAATCTCTCCATGCTAAATTTTGATTAGTATTTTTGTGAGTTTTTTTGCTATATTGTGTAATATATTAATAATCAGTTGTTGGAAATACTATGGTATCTGGTTTGGGCAATAATGATGACCGAAACCAAACAAAATTTATTGTAAAGGAATTTCAGACCACGTTTGGACAACTTCTGTGCCAAATTCTTAAAATCAGTGATATAACAGAGAATGCTGGAAATCTACAACATATCAGGTCACCTCTGTGAATCAGAGTTAATGTTTCCCAATTTCAGCCTCAAAGTATATAATTGAATTTTTTGAGTATTCAATGTTTCCTCTCATGCTCTCTGTGCTAATCTTCTTATCTTCAGAAGATAACCTTTCACCAGATGGAGGAGTTTACATGTTGCTAGCTGGGGAACTAATATATTTATAAACTTACATTAATGTACTGTATATTAAAACATTGCCGGCCATTAGAGAAAGTGAAAACAATAGTATTCTGTAGAAAAAAGATTGCTAACAGAGATTTACAATGAAGATAAAATTTGCCAGAGATCCTGAGGAAAAAGAAATTAGAAAGCAGACTGTCTGCAAGGAGCCCCGGGCAGAAGCATCGGTGGTGTGAGGCTGTTTCTCCAGTGGGTGTGCACTGACAGCTGAAGTGAATGATCCACAGGATCAGCAGGAAGGATTAATGCAGGCTGAATGTAACAAGAAAAACAAAGGTAACAAGAAGGGGAAATGCAGCAACCTGCGCAAATGCAGCATGAAGCATGAAAGCCCCAAGAAACACAAATGCTCTATATGATTAGCTAACAGATATCAGGAAAGAAGTATTAAATTGCATCTCAGTGCCATTAATATCACTAAGTAAAAGCAATTCAGGTACTGAGGATTTGAAATAAATCTGAAATAACTGGTTTGTTCTAAATCTCACAATTCAATCCTCTCTCTACTGCTAGGGGCGTCAAGTTTGGAGTTCAGTTCCCGTGTCCCCTGTAAGTAAGTTCGTATGCCCTTTCTGTGTCCTCTTGGGTTTCCTCTGGGTGCTCTGGTTTCTTCCCACAATATAAAAACCTACCGGTTCGTAGGTTAATTGCTCGTTGTAAATTGCCCTGTGATTAGGCTAGCGTTAAATTGGAGGGTTGCTAGGCAGTACAGCTCAGTAGGCCGAAAGGGCCTGTTCCAAGCTGTATCTCTAAATAAAATAAAATTTCTCTCTTCACAATGCCATCTGACCTGCCGCATTTACAATTTTTTTAGTTTTTATTTACTGTCATCTCTTCCCCAATACTAATTGAAGCAAGTTTAAACTGAATGCTGTAGACTATTGTACAGTATATCACCAAAGACTCTTGCAAATTTCTATAGAGGTATGGTGGACAGCATTCCAACTGGATGTGTCACAGCTTGCTACGGAGGCTTCAATATGCAGGATCGCAAGGGGCTGCGGAGGGCTACAGACCCAGCCAGCTCCAGCACAAGCACAGCCCTCCCCGCTGTCGAGAACATCTTCAAGAAGCAGTGCCTCAAGAAGACCCTCCCTATCCAGGACATGCCCTCTCGATACTATTATCATCAGGGATAAGGTATAGGAGCATGAGGACCCACAATGAATAATCAGAAACAGCTTCTTCCCCTTCATCGTCAGATTTATGACTGGCCAATAACCACTGCTGTTTTCACACTATATACTTACTTCATAATTTATAATAACTTTTTATGTCTTTGCATCATAATGCTGTCACAAAACAACACATTTCATGTAATATGAAACAAACCTGATTCTGAATCTGAATCTGAAGCATATTGGCCAAAAATAATCCATACAATAACAAACATATAGCATTCCTTTTTATGAGCAGTACCTGAGAGAGTTAAGGGCATCGATGAGATGGGTGAGAGGCAGAAATGGGTTTTCAGTCTGAAGCTGACATGGTGATGAAGCTCTTACATTGACAGTACACAGCGAAATCCAAGATATTTATCTGCAATTCACTTTCCAACACAGCCCAGCAGAACATTGTAACTCTTCCAACTTTTGAAATGAAATGTTGATCTTTTTGGAAATGTATTTGAATTTATTAGAGTACGGAATTGGAATAAACTGTCCTAAGTTTGAAAGAATGTCAATCGGAACATCCAAATTCTAAATACATACCACTTTTCATTGTTGGATCACCAACTGCCCGTCGAGCTTCTGTTTAAAGTTTAATTAAATGACACTTAATTGAACAAATGATAAAACTCAATTTTCAGTGCTAAGTAAAGCACTGGTGATGCAAAAGCATGTAGCAGGGAGTTTGGAAATCTGGCTGAATGGTGCCACAACAACAACCTCTTACTCAAAATCAGCAAGACCAAGGAGCTGATTATTGATTTCAGGAGAAGGAAACCAGAGGTCCATAAACCAGTCCACATCAGAGGATGAGAGGTGGAGAGAGTCAGCAACTTTAAATTCCTTGGTGTTATTATTTCAGAGGACCTGTCCTGGGCCCAGAATGTAAGTGCAATTACGAAGAAAGCACGGCAGCGCCTCTACTTCCTTAGGAGTTTGCAAAGATTCAGCATGACATCTAAAACTTTGACAAACTTGTATGGTTGTGTATTGGATAGTGTGCTGACTGGTTGTATTTACACACTTTGTTGGCTTTTGCACACTGGTTGAATGCCTCAGCCAGCACGGTCTTTCATTGATTCTGTTATGGTTAGTATTCTACTATGGATCTGTCGAGTATCCCCACAAGAAAATGAATCTCAGGGTTATATATGGTGACATGCATGCACTTTGATAATAAAATTACTTTGAACTTTGTATTGTGCACTGATTGGCCTTCCACATGTAGGTGCATTATGGCACAGAAGCCGAGTATAGTGGTGTGTATGTGCGTGTAAGCATGAACTGATTGAATCTACCATTCACCTGTGAGAATTCAAAATGCACGTGTGCATGTTTTTAAATTCTAGGCTATTATATTTTCAATTTTTACAATACCAGAGTCATAGAAGGTATATTATGCAAAAATAAAACAAAAAAAACAAGCAACTTCTAATGTTACATTAAGTATTTCCAAATATCTATAATTGCTTCCAATGATATTATTAGTTTCTGTTATTCCTGAGCTGCTATGGCCTGAGGGACCAGTAATCCAAAGGAACACACAGATATTTCATGCCTACTTGAAGCCTGTGCATTGTAACAAAACAACTGAATGATTGCCTGTTCATGGCACAAAGTAAATGAGCCACTTACAGTTTTCCAATGGGACACACTTCATTTCCTATATTTAAATACCCTGAACAGCTGGGAATTGGCATTAGAATGCAACCTTGACTTTGTGGGAGCCAAAATCTTGGGGATTCAGGACCAGCTACTTATTACATATCTTGCCCACTAATGGAAAGTCAGGTAGAAACTTTATGTCAGCATAATGCCTGTGAACTACAGATACCTGTCTGGACACCCCCCTGCTGACTGCTCCTGTGGCTCCTCCCACAGACCCCTGTAGAAAGGCGATCAAGGCCTGAGCCCGGCCTCTCAGTCTCCAGGATGTAGTATGGCGGTCACTCACTGCTTGTTCCTTCTTCCAGTCAATAAAAGCCAATATCTCACCTTTACATCTCAGAGTGAGTTATTGATGGTGCATCAATGCCCCATCTTATCTGACAGATAATCTCATTGAAAGTGTATAGTACACATTCAATTATAACTTTATCTTGAAGTCCTGAAAGCATGAAAAGGGAGATACAAGTTTTATTTCTGGGGATATATAGGGTAGATTCTGTGCTTCTTTTGCAGGAGTAGAATTAGAAAATATGGGCCAGAATTAGGGACACAGATTCTGTGCCCCACAGAGCATAAAAGAGATCAAACCCAGTCTTGGTCTGAACTATTTTTTGGCCATCTGAACAGATGCTAGATTATCTGGAATAATTGTAGGGGTTATAACCGATCCATTCAGCTTGGGTTCAGGATTCTGCTCCTGGGATAGCAGAAGTCAGCTTTACTGGTGTGAATCTTGCCACTCAAAAGAAAAGTAAAAAACAGAATTAAAGCTCATCTGTAAAAGCAGAGCCTTTTGTCTCCATGGTACAGATTGGTCATTACTTGCCGCCCCTCTCTGCCTTAGAGTGTATCAGAGGTCACGGGGATGAGGCAGCCGACCTGAAGCTTGTCTATCTGGATGACTGAATGTTTGCAGAGGCTAGGAAGGCACCTGCAGCCTCTGCAGGCAACACGGTGCCTGATTTCAGCCTGCCTTAGGCCCACTGTAGGTCCAAGATGAAAGCTTCAGAAAATAAGGCTTTCTTCATCTAAAAAAATAAATGGCTTAGTAAGAGTTTATTCTCTTAGCGCAGTATGTTATCTAATACAAAGAGAGGATATTATATTCTGGTTTTAAACCAGGATTTCCTGATAAGGAATAAGCAAATGAAACCTTGAGCTGTAATTTATGCAGGGCACATGAAGATATTTCAAAAGCATTTGGTTGATCAGGTGACAGCATGCTGAGTGATATTATTTTCCTTATTTGCTTTGGCAAGAAAGCATTTAACTATAAAACCATATACATCTGAACATGAGAACCTTAAAGGCACTGCTGGCTATTGGTTCAAGTTGTTAAGCAATGAAAAACAAGTCTTAGACTGTGGGTGGCAGGAGAGCAAGTCCACATCTGACACATGGAGGGTGTTTAAAGGTCAACTACACAGAGTACAGGGCAGGTACTTCTCAGTAAGCCGGGAGGAAAAGATTGGCAGTGTGTCAATTGAGGTGCTGAATTCAGTGAAAGGTTTAGGAAGCTAAAATCAAAGAGAGCCCTTGAGGATTATAAAGAAGACAAAGGAATTTGTGAAGCCACTTAGGGGCTATGAAAAGTCCTTGATGTAAAATTAAGGAGTATTCCAAGACACTCCATAAATACATCAAAAGCAAAAGGGTAACTAGGGAGCAAGGACAAAGGACGGAACATGTGCTTGGAGGCAGAGGGTATGGGTGAGGTCCTGAATGAGTACTTTGGATCAGCATTTATTAAGGGAATCAGGATAGGGAGATCAGTGTGGAGCTTACTAATATGCTAAGACATATTCAGATAAAGAAGGAGGTAGTGCTGGGTCTCTTAACGGACATTAAGCTAGTTAAGTCCCCAGGGCCTGATGGGATATATCTCTAGTTATTGAATGAATCAAATGATGAGATAGCTGGGGCCTATCCCAATATCTTCATGTCCTACCTAGACTTAGATGAGTTCCTGGAGGACTGCCAAGTAGTTAAGTTGTTCAAGAAGGAAAGTAGGGATCATCCTGGAAATTATAGCCCAGCAAGTCCCAATGTCAGGAGTAGGGAAGTCACTGGAGAGGATTCTTAGGGATAGGATTTATGACCATTTGGAAAACCATGGCTTTGTGCGGCTATGGTGATTGATAAAGATAAAGCTGTGGATGTTAACTACATGGACTTTAGTGAGGCATTTGACAAGGTCCCTCATGGGAGACTCAGCCAGAATATTAAAATGCATGGGATCCATGGCAACTTAGAATTTAGCTTGCCCATGAAAGACAGAGATTTAATGGGACTTATTCTGGCTGGAAGTCCATATCTGTTCAGCAGTGATCTCAACACAAGGACTTCTGCTGTTTGTGATATATACAAGTGACCTGGATGAAAGCTTAGATGGGTGAGTTAATAAGTTTGCAGATGATATGAAAATTGGTGGATAGAGTAGAAGACTGCCAAAGGATACAGCTACAGATATGGGAGGAGAAATGACAGATGGAGTTTAACCAGCCAAATGTGAAGTGTTGCTCATTAGAAGATCAAATATAAAGAGACTGCATGCAGTGATTAGCAGGAGCCTTGACAGTGTTGACGTGCAGAGATCTTGGGGCCCGTGTCCATAGCTCTCTGAAAGTGACCACACAGGTTGATTGGATAGTTAAGAAGGCATAAGGCATGTTGCCTTTATTAGTCAAGAAAATGAGCTCAAGAGTCGGGAAGTTACGTCGCAGCTTTATAAAACTCTAGTTAGGCCACATCTGGAGTATTGCAATCAGTTTGGATTACCCCATTAAAGGAAGAATGTCAAGACTTTGAAGAGAGTACAGAAGAGGTTTATCAGGATGCTGCCTGGATTACAGGGCATGAGCCATAAGGAGAGGCTGGACAAACACTGGTTGTTTTCTCTGGAGTGGCAGAGGCTGAAAGGAGATCTAATAGATGTTTCTCAAGATTATGAAAGCCATAGATAGTATCTTTCACACAGCCAGTGTCTTTGTCCAAGGGTTGAAATGTCGGTTACCAGAGGGCAGACATTGAAGGTGAGATGTACAGGTTAAGTTTTTTACACAGAGGGGGTGGGTGGCTGGGAGGTGCTGCCTGCACTGGTGGTTTGCCTTAATACAACAGAGGTGTTCAAGAAGCTCATAGATAGACACATGAGTGGGCAGGAAATAGAGTGATATCGACATTGTGTAGGCAGAAGGGATTTGTTTAGTCACTCATTTGATTACTAATTTAGTTTGGCACAACATTGTGGGTCAAAGGGCCTGTTTCTGTACTGTACTTTTTTCTGTGACAGAGTGAGATTTCCAGCATGGCAGTTTTATCACAGAGTTGGCTGCTGGTCCATGGTTCCTCTGCTACTCCTTGTGGGACTGGCTTTACTGCAAAATGTCAGAATTATGAACATTTCAAAAGTGTGGCCCTATCAAATCTGAGATCATAGTCATACAGCCTGAAAACAGCTTAATGTCCACACCAACTAGTAATCACCATCTGTAATAGCCCCAATTTCCAGACCTGTCCCATGGCTTTCAATGTCCCAGCATTTGAATTGTCTAAAGATTTCTTAAACACTGTCAGCAACTCTACTTCGTCACCACTCCCTGGGTGAAATTAGTCCTCTCCGGCTGCCCTCTACATCTTTTGCCTCTCGCCTTAAATCCATGTCATTTAGTTTTATTTGCTTCTGATGAGGGGAGAAGTTTGCTCAGTCGGCCCCTCATATTTTCATATACCTCGGCAACCCCTTCCATTCCAGGGAGCAGACCAATCTCTCCAGTCCTCAGAAATGAAATGCCCCAACCCAGGCAACGTCCTGCTGAATCTCCTCTGCACCCTCCCCAGCTCCATTACATCTTTGCTAAAATGAAATTGGCCCTCAATCTCCATCCCTTTATGCATACACAAGGGCAAATATGGAAATAAATCCATTGCCAAATATAAGCCATTTCATTGTATTCTTTATTGCCTGTTCCTGGCATATGAAAGTGAGGATAGATCATAAAAGCCAGATTTTCTCTAAGAGGAAACAATGGAGAAAAGCTTTTAAAATTGGCAATGACTTAAACATTGGGATGAATTACATATTGCCTCTAGAAGTGTTCTTTCCTCAGTCCCTGCTCCTTGTCTTTAGTGAAGCAAGGAGTTACTGAATTTGTTTCTACAAATTTATTCGGTGTGATGTGGTTTTTGCTCTCTCCCTTGAAGTTCTTACCCCTTCTTTTACTAATATCAAGTATCTGTTAACTTGTTCCCTTCTCCCAAAAATGTGCTGAAAATTTATCTATCATCTTAATCTTATGAAGATAGGATAAAAATTGAAAACAGTAAAAGAACAAAATCAAAGGAAAAGCTAGACAATCTGTAAAAGGGCAACTGAATCTAATGGGTTCAGATTGCAGTATGTCCCTTCATCACTTCTCCATGCTCACTGGCACCACAGGACATTTGTTACACTTTTGGAGATTCAAAACATATTGTTCACTCGGTCAACTATTAAAATATGCATAGAAAATTGTGTTTTCCTTAAACTGCTTTAATCTTTCAGTTAAGGAACCAGAGAGTATATATGCAGAGTGAAAATCGATAAGCCAAGGAGTAAGAACCCCATTGTCATTCTACCTCCAGTTTATACATGCAGTATGTGGAAGATACTTGGGTATTCTGTTCTTTCTAACTGAGTATCAGCACCAGCAGTTCTACAGAAAGGAGAAGGATAAACTGTTCTGTTCAGTAAGTGAAAGGGCTTAGAATGAGGAGAAATAAAACCAGAAAGTGCTGGGAAATAGATCAGGGAGCATCTGTGAAGCCAGAAGCAGAATAAGCCTCAGATCAATGACTGAAATCTTTACTCAGTTTTCTCTCCAGAGATGGTACCCAACCTGCTGGTATTTTCTATTTTTTATTTCAGCTTTTCAGCATCTTCAGCCTTTCCCTTTTCAAGAGCAAGCTATCTTATTTCAGAAAAGTCCACTACTACAGCACAAAGCAAAACTAATTTGCAACAGAAAAAGCAGCATTCACCGATCTGTTACTCATTCTAATAGACACATTTCACATAGCAATGTAAAGTGCCTCTGACTGAACAACATTTATATTTGCAGATTCACACAATACAAGCCTAGACAATTAAATGAAAATTACATTGTAGCTAATGTAATATATTCCCCAATAACTGACTAAATTAATGTTTTGTGTCTGCCTTCCTGTTGAAATCTCATATAATCACTTCATTTTTGAATAGCCACTTTCTACTGGCTGGAAACTAACATGGAAATTACAAGAATTAGTGAGAAATCTTTGGAAAAGATGATGTAATCAGGGATCCTCATCATTGCACATTGAAATATTTATTGAATATTTCCTAATTTGCAAAAGCTAAAATCTGGTGAGGTGGGGTTGAGGGTGAAGGGGGGGGGGGGGGTTAAATCTCCTCAGCTAAAATCATTAATTTACACTTCACTGGCATTTCAAATTCTTTTCACTGTATAATTAACTTATACAGGCAACGGGTGATGCAATCGCCATGACAACGTGGTCAGATGCTGGCTAACAGCAGTGAAGAACAAGGAGATGCTAGCAAGGTTGCAACAGCCCAAAAGCACATAACATCTCTATTTAACAACAATACAATATAGAACCTAAATCTAGGTATGGAATAACTTATTTGAGGATGTTTGTATAATAAAGACAAGGAATTTTTCAATCCAGCTGATCTCCATTTTCTGAAAGCTTCCAATAAAAGATTACCTGGGAGAATTCCTGAAGAACTCACAGGGTTGGATATAAAACTGGTTTCACACAAAAGGGTACTTGTCCAGGGTGGTTTCAGACTGGAGAGGGGAGTTGCAGGTGCAGTATAAAGTACAACAATGGAATCCCATTGTCTCCTTTCCATGCTTGAATAAACTAGACACCAAAACAAACCTTGAATACTTCAGGCATTGAGTTTATCCAGCATTTTGTGTGTGCTGCTTGGGTTTCCAGCATTTGCAAATTTCCTCTTGTATTTTAAACTTGCCATTGTACAAGAATAAGGAAAATAATCAGACTGACAATTTCCAGAGTAAACAAACATTAGCAGCTTTACATGTGTGAGCGGCACACATTGACCAAAATAATGCTTAGAATACATAATTGGAAGCAAAGTGGTTCAGCCAGAATTAGAAGACATCGTGGCCAACAGTGTATGCATCTGCACAGAAATGTGATCACATAGCTATTTATTTCAGTATCACACTATAGAAAATGGACTTAACCATTCAGATCATTCAGCAATTCATCGGGCATGTGATTCATTTTCATACTTGATACAACTTTCTTAGTAAATATACATCAAGTTACATCTCTCCTTGTGCCATTCTTTGGGTGAATTGGAATGAAAATTACATCAAGCTATGCCAGATACAAACACCAGCAGGGACCAGACTGGAAGCTCCTTATTAATTCCATGTTTACCTTTGATCTTAGGTTCACCCACAAGGGTCTGACCCTTCTCGCCTCTCCGTACCATACCTGTTAAGACCCACATTCACCCTAGTTCAGGTCCCAGCTCACAACCCTCTATATACCCAAAGCTCTGATAGTTCTAACCAGCCCAAGACCTATCCCACTGTCTACATAATGAACTACCCCTCACCTTCCCCTTACTTCTTGATTTTAACTCAGACACTACACCATAGAAAGAGGCCAGACAGCCCATGGAGTAATCTAGGTGTTAATTCCCTTAATTCATAAATTGTATCATGCTCATGATGCCTGGCCCACTCATAGCTTTTCAGCTTCCTATCAGCCATCTAGTATATTTCATACCCATTTAATGCGTACAAAAAATATCCCATTTATCATTATCTCATCAATGCTTACTCACATGGACCTTTGATAAGTCTCTCAGTACTGATGTGAATTCCTGATAAGGTGCTTGATATAGACGATTGGAAGCTACTTTCTGCAAGGCCTTCCTGTGCCTTGAATGATGCTGAACCATCATATAAGATAGGAAATGTGAGAGAGATATATAATCAACCCCAAATGATCAGGGGAACTATTACCCAAATTCATGAGGGAGTTTGTATGCTAAAACCCAAGTCCAACTAACTGGGTGAGTTGTCTCAGTTGATGGGTATCTCACTTTAATGTTCTCCTTGATCTGGAGGTCCTTCTGTCCTCTTGCCTCGATTTTGAGTATTCTTATGTTGCCTTTTCAGCGGAAGACTCAGGAAGGCTCAAAAAGGTTGGGTTAGTAAAAGGCCATGTCCACTGTGTCACTGTGGTGGGGCCACAGTAATTAGCTTTTTTACAGTAGGTTCCCCATACCGCAAGTTGTTGTCCTTTACTAACTTACGCTGTGTAACACCTGACTGAGAGGGCACAGGCAATGTATGACTTGTGGCTGATGCTATCACCGAGAGAGGCCCTGGTTGTTTGCCTCCTGGCTGGGGTGGTTGACTCTGACAGGCAGAGGTGAAGGGAGTTGTTAAAGCTAGCTGGCTGCTGTATGTGTATACTCATTCCCTTACATTCCTTGCACCATCCAGGCCACCGTAATGTCATTTCTTTCCACCATTCTTCTCAGCTCAGCGCACCAGGCTAGCAAACTCAGTATACTTCACCAGTCAGATTTACTACCCTATAGTACCCTTCACACCTTATACCGATGACATGTCCTTCCTTTACTCGGTGGTGGTTATTTCTCACCTTGCTGGAGGCTGCACATCGGAGCCTACATACACCCTGACTAGCAGTAAGATTGTGACTATATGTGACCAATAATCACCCTTGATCTACAGTTTCCTGTTGTCCCTCCCCACGTACCACCCTTCACGGAGAAACGACAAGTGCCGCTCTGACTCGTTTTTCTGATTCTCTCCCTATTAAAAATCTGACACTTACACCAACCTCTGTTGCAGGCAAACAGTTATTAAAAGTACTGCTCCAACAGATTAGCATTTCCTCAGAATCAGGCAGGTTCTCTCTCTCTCTCTCTCTCTCTCTCTCTCTCTCTCTCTCTCTCTCTCTCTCTCTCTCTCTCTCTCTCTCTCTCTCTCTCTCCTCTCCCTCTCCCTCTCCCTCTCCCTCTCCCTCTCCCCTCTCCCTTTCCCTCTCCCTCTCCCTCTCCCTCTCCCTCTCCCCTCTCCCTTTCCCTCTCCTTCTCCCTCTCCCCTTTGTGTTCCTGTTCTGTTGGGTCTCATGCATCAGCAGCACCTTGGTCTGCCCATGCAGACGAGAAGGAGGTAAATGCTGAGCTTTTGCATTCATGCGCTGCCCACAGACCCACATGTCCCTGGTAAGTAGCATGCCTATTGATCCTATTCACCAAATATACACAAACGTGCCATAAATATGACAGGTAAGTGTGGCTGTCTTTAACTAACACCGAGGCAGGTTTCAAACCTTCACTACAAACCTGTTTCTGTGTTCTCACAAGCCTCCTCTAAATGAATGCTTGGTGGTCTCAATGTTAAATATAAAGCACCAGAGTGGGTCTTTGGAGGCTGATGGCTCAGACCCATTTTCCAATCGGGTTTTACATGAATTTCTTTCAATCTAGTACACAACTGTTCTGGGTAAGAAGGTTTCAAGGCTGGGAGCTTTGCTACTTCACCCTCTGAGACGAAGATAAAGTTTTCAAACAGTGGGTGGCGCAGTGACCCAGGGCATTTTGCAGTGAGTCGCTGAGTTAGTGTGAACTGCAAGGCTGGTCGACTTCCCAGCTGGATCAAAGTGGAAAGGGCATTCCAGGAGAAGAAAGGCTTCTCCCATTGGGATTAGTTGAGTGAGAAAAGTTAGGGAATTGTCATCCTTCTTTTCCGTCGGTTGTCTGTTGATAAATCCCAGTGATAACTAACTCTCCTTCCTCTTGCTGAGGTTTAACAGAGAAAATACAAACCACAAACAAAATAAAAATCAAGCAGAAGAAGGCGCAAAGACTTTCAGGCCTGGGTAGCATTGCAACATTCTGATAGAGGTGAGAAACAGGCCAAGCAGGAGCCACGGCAAAAGTGTAGAAAGGACATCCAGTTTGCCATTAGTGATTAGATTGTGAGTGGCTTTAGGTGACTGGGGAGGTAATGCTGTGGTGGTGCTGAAGAGGCTGCAATGCTTTGGTTCACCATTGAGTGTCTGAAGAATTTATTCAGATTACAAAGGCACAGCCTTTCCAGGAAACCACTTTACACCACAGAAAGTGGAACCATCAATTATCAACACTCCAGACACATAAAGATGACACAATGATATCCAGTCAGGGCACACAAATGCTCGCAACAAGTAAAAACTGAAACACATCGCTTGCAAATGGTTTAGCTGTTGTTAAGGTTTCAAAGCTCAGTATTTTCCAGTTCATGTGCTCTGAAATAGATCCTCCCCTTGGCTGATGAACATACTAAATTAAAATAACCTGACTTATAATGTCTGAGGTGCACGTGGACCTTAGGTGACGCAGGCAGGTGCCTCAAATAGAAACCAATTAAAATAGCCTTTGTCTAAAGTGGAGGGGAAGTAAATATAGTTGTAGTATTAGCTTACCACAGGAACACTTACATGAAGTTGGAGAGAAGCTTTTTATAGATCCGCACACGTCACCATGCTGGAAAAGAAACCGGTGCCTAAATTAAAATTAGCATCCACGGGGAAAGAAGATGCAGTTTGTCTGTATTTTCCAGAAGATAGTGAGTAGGGGTGGCTTGGCTGGGCTTTGAATAGCATGTGATTATGTAAAGGATACTTACGAATAGGTGGCTGCTGCTTGAAGCTGTCCTGCACCTGACTTGTGTCATGAGTCATCAGTGAGCATTGCAGGAGAGGAAAAGCAGGGTAAACAAAACAAGAGATGGGCACCAGAAGGTTAAATGAATGCACGGGCTTGTCAAGTTGTTATCAGATGCCACAGCCCACGGGAATCCATTGTAACTGAAGAATTTGAATTTTGTATCACACCCATTCTGAATCTTGTGCTTTTTGTACTCAGGCCAGATTGTGATTGTAGTGAATAAGAAGTGATCCAATAGATCCAGGGTTAAGAAGAGCCATTCTGGCAGAAGATCCAATGCATGATCTTCTTGAATGGCAGATTCAACTCGAGCGACCACAAGGCCTACTCTTGAAATTTGTTGTTATTTACTCACATCATTCCGTTAAACCTTGAATAACAAGCTTTCAAATTTGGAGCACCTTCAGCAAACAGGAATTATTGAATTGTGTATCACAATTTTCACTGGGGAATACTTGCTGCAAGTTAACACCAGTTTGTTGCGTGAAAAATCATAGCCATGGATTTTGTAGATCACTCAATTTTACCAGCTAGAAATGAGTTAAACATCGTTTAGTAAGCAATACAAAATAGTTAACAAAGGTACCAATAGTGCTGAGACAGCTATCTTAATCTGAAAACAGAGCAGGCTCTGGTAAATGGAAAGTTAATGGCTGTCCTAGACTGGGTGGGTTGAAGGCTGTATAGCTCTGTTGCCTTACGGGCTTAATTGATTTACATTGGGCAATACAAGAGATTGGGAACCCTTCCAACTGGATACTGTATGAATGAATATTGGCAGGCCGTTTTGAATCTGTAACATTGAAGGTGCACATAGTACTATGGACAAATGAACATCAATGAAATACTGATTTTTCTTTCTGACATAACAAGAAAGCTGCAGAAGCTTGAGTTCATGAAAAAGAGCAAAAGTTATTGAGCCCTTTAATAATTTCAAAGGAATTTCCTACCTAAACCAATCTCAATCTCTCTCTCTCTCTCTCTCTCTCTCTCTCTCTCTCTCTCTCTCGCCCTCTCAGAATCAGAATCAGAAGCAGAATCAGGCTTATTGTCACCAGCATGTGACGTGAAATTTGTTAACTCTCTCTCTTTCTCTGGCCAGCACAGGCAGGCACCTCCCAGTCTCCACCCAGCTAACAGGAGTCACCCACCTCTCATTTCCAACTCATCACCTGCAGCCTATTTAAACCCAGCTCTCATTCAGAGTCCTTTTTCACCCATTGAAGCAGTCTGCCTCAATCAGCTGCTCCTGGCTTTCAGCCACCTTCTTACCCATTGCTTTCTCTTTTGTTTTGTGGCTTGGTACTTTGCAGCTCATTACTACAGTTGGTGTTTACTGCTGAATCATCTTTGCTGCTCTGTGTTTGGGTCAATTCTCCTCTACATTTCCTGACAGGATGAGTGACCCAGCAGAGTTTGCTTGCCTGGAGGAAGTCAGCTTTCAACAGGAGCATATGATCCAGGAGCAGCAGGAAATCATTAACCATCTGCTTGCCACTCTCAACCTTTCTCTATCTTGTTACAGAAACCCTGTGCCTGCCATGCCTCTCCCCCTGAGCCCCAATTCCCGTGCCTGAATACTCTGATGCATCCCCAACCCAGTGCTGCAACTTCCTGTCCCAGTAATCCTTGCCCTTCAAGCTCCAGATGTCCACTTGTGACAGTCTGAACCAAGATTGCCTTTGTCATTTCGCTCTTTGCTGCCTGAGTTCTGACATGGGCAGCTGCTAACTGGGAAAATTAAAAAAAAACCCTTTGCAATCAATATGGAAGATTTTTGTTGCCGACAGGTTTTTGACAATCTGGGAGGTGGATTGGAAACTTCACCTGCATCAAGGCTGCTGGATACATGGTGGAATTCAGGACCCCCGCGGTGAAGTGCGGCTCGAGTGAGCCGTGGGCTGCTGGCCCATTACCATCACGACCTCTCAGAGCAATTGAAAAATGAGCCATCTACCTGGGAGGTGCCCACTAACCTCAAACCTCATCACTCTGGCCCTCCACATTGACAAGTGTCTCCTGGCATGATGGTCCAGGTCACCATCTGGAACCCAGTCCTGTTCTCAGAACCATCTAAGGCCACAAGACCCTCGTATGACATAGGAACAGTTAAGCCATTCAGTGCATCAAGTCTGCCCCGCCATTCCATCATGGCTGATCCCAGATTTCACTCAACCCCATACACCTGCCTTCTTGCCACAATCCTTTGATGCCCTGACCAATCAGGAAACGATCAACTTCTGCCTTAAATACATCCACAGACTTGGCCTCCACTGAAGTCTGTGGCAGAGCATTCCACAGATTCATTATTCTCTGGTTAAAAAATTCCTCCTTACCTCTGTTCTAAAAGTCGTCCCTCAATTTTGAGGCTGTGCCCTCTAGTTCTGGATACCCTCACCAGAGGAAACACCCACACTATTTTGTCCTTTCAATGTTCTGCCCCGCCCCACATTCTTCTAACTTCCAGTGAGTACAGGCCCAAAGCTGCTGAAAGCACCTTGTATGTTAACCCCTTAATTCCTGGAATCATCCTCTTGAACCTTTGGACATTGGGCAGGTGGACTGTAAGTTGGTGAATGTCATGCCACTGTTCAAAAAAAGATGTAGACAAAGGCAGGTAACTATAGGCCAGTCAGTTTAACATCTGTACTTAGGAAAATGCTTGAAGCTATCATGAAAGAAGAAACAGCGAGGCATCTGGAAAGAAATGGATCCACCAGGCAGACGAAGCATGGATTTAGCCAGGTCCTGTTTGACAAACTTACTAGAGTTCTTAAAAATATAACGTGTGCAGTGGATAGAGGGGAACAGATGGACATTATTTACTTGGATTTCCAGAAGGCGTTCAATAAGGTGCCACATAAAAGACTTATCCATAAGATAAGGATGCATAGGGTGATGTATTAGCATGGGTAGAGGATTGGTTAACTAATAGAAAGCAGAGAGTTTGGATACATGGGTGTTACTCTGGTTGGCAATCAGTGTTGAGTGGTGTGCCGCAAGGGTCAGTGCTGGGCCCAAACTGTTCACGATATTCATTAACGATCTGGAAGAGGGGACTGAGTGTAGTGTATTTAAGTTTGCTTACACTAAATTGAGTGGAAAAGCAAATTGTGCAGAAATTACGGAGAGTCTGCAGAGAGATATAGATAGGTTAAGTGTTCAATGAACCGGGTTTGATCAGGGACCTCGAAGTAAAGGAACCATTAGGAGGTAGTGACCATAATATGATATGTTTTAACCTACAATTTGAGAAGGAGAAGGGAAAATCAGATGTGTCAGTATTACAGTTGAAGAAAGGGAACTACGGAGCTATGAGGGAGGAGCTGGCCAAAGTTCAATGGAACAATACCCTAGCAGGGAAGACAGTGGAACAAAAATGGCAGGTATTTCTGGGAATAATGCAGAAGGGGCAGGATCGGTTCATTCCAAAGAGGAAGAAAGATCCTAAGGGGAGTAAGGGGCAGCCATGGCTGACGAGGGAAGTAAAGGGCAGTATAAAAATAAAAGAGAAGAAATATAACATAGCAAAGATAAACGGGAAACCGGAGGACTGGGAAGCTTTGAAAGAGCACCAGAAAATAACAAAAAAGGCAATACGCCAAGAAAAAATGAGGTACGAAGGTAAACTAGCCAAGAATATAAAGGAGGATGGTAAAAGCTTCTTCAGGTATGTGAATAGCAAAAAAATATTTAAGACCAAAATTGGGCCATTAAAGTCAGAAATGGGTGAATTTATTATGGGGAACAAGGAAATGGTAGATGAGTTGAACAGGTACTTTGGATCTGTCTTCACTAGGGAAGGCACAAGCAATCTCCCAGATTCCTAGTGGCCAAAGGAACTAGGGTAAAGGATGAACTGAAGGAAATTTATATTAGGCAAGAAACGGTGTTGGATAGACTGTTGAGTCTGAAGGCTGATAAGTCCCCGGGACCTGATGGTCTGCATCCCAGGGTACTTAAGGAGGTGGCTCTAGAAATCGTGGATGCATTGGTAATCATTTTCCAATGTTCTATAGATTCAGGAACAGTTCCTGCTGATTGGAGGGTAGCTAATGTTGTCCCACTTTTCAAGAAAGGAGGGAGAGAGAAAACAGGGAATTATAGACTGGTTAGCCTGACGTCAGTGGTGGGAAAGGTACTGGAGTCAATTATAAAAGAGGAAAATTACGACACATTTGTATAGCAGTAGAAGGATCAGTCCAAGTCAGCATGGATTTATGAAGGGAAAATCATGCTTGACTAATCTTCTGGAGTTTTTTGAGGATGTAACTATGAAAATGGACAAGGGAGAGCCCGTGGATGTAGTGTACCTGGACTTCCAGAAAGCTTTTGATAAAGTTCCACATAAGAGATTAGTGGGCAACATTAGGGCACATGGTATTGGGGGCAGAGTACTGACATGGATTGAAAATTGGCTGGCTGACGGGAAACAAAGAGTAGTGATTAACGGGTCCCTTTCGGAATGGCAGGCTGTGACCAGTGGGGTACCACAAGGTTCGGTGCTGGGACTGCAGCTGTTTACAATATACATTAATGATTTAGATGAAGGGATTAAAAGTAACATTAGCAAATTTGCTGATGACACAAAGCTGGGTGGCAGTGTGAAATGTCAGGAGGATGTTATGAGAATGCAGGGTGACTTGGACAGGTTGGGTGAGTGGGCAAATGTATGGCAGATGCAGTTTAATGTGGATAAATGTGAGGTTATCCACTTTGGTGGCAAGAAAAGGAAGGCAGATTACTATCTAAATGGAGTCAAGTTAGGAAAAGGGGAAGTACAACGAGATCTAGGTGTTCTTGTACATCAGTCAATGAAAGCAAGCATGCAGGTACAGCAGGCAGTGAAGAAAGCTAATGGCATGCTGGCTTTTATAACAAGAGGAATTGAGTATAGGAGTAAAGAGATCCTTCTGCAGCTGTACAGGGCCCTGGTGAGACCCCACCTGAAACAATTTTCAGTTTTGGTGTGCAGTTTTGGTCTCCAAATTTGAGGAAGGACATTCTTGCTATTGAGGGAGTGCAGCATAGGTTCACAAGGTTAATTCCCAGAATGGCGGGACTGTCATATTTTGAAAGATTGGAGCGACTGGGCTTGTATACACTGGAATTTAGAAGGATGAGAGTGGATCTAATTGAAACATATAAGATTGTTAAGGGATTAGACACACTGGAGGCAGGAAGCATGTTCCCGCTGATGGGTGAGTCCAGAACTAGAGGCCACAGTTTAAAAATAATTAGAACAGAGATGGGGAAAAACTTTTTCACCCAGAGAGTGGTGGATATGTGGAATGCTCTGCCCCAGAAGGCAGTGGAGGCCAAGTCTCTGGATGCATTCAAGAGAGAGTTAGATAGAGCTCTTATAGATAGCGGAGTCAAGGGATATGGGGAGAGGGCAGGAACGGGGTACTGATTGTGTATGATCAGCCATGATCACAGTGAATGGTGGTGCTGGCTAGAAGGGCCGAATGGCCTACTCCTGCACCTACTGTCTATTGTCTATTGTCTAAGTGAATGGGCAAGGGTCTGGTAGATGGAGTACAATGTTGCTAAATGCAATGTCATCCACTTTGGAAGGGAAAATGAAAGCAGATTATTATTTGAATAGTAAAAAACTGCAGGATACTGCTGTGCAGAGAGACTTGGGAGTGCTTGTGCATAGATCACAAAAGGTTGGTTTGCAGGTGCAGCAGGCTATCAAGAAGGCAAATGGAATGTTGGCCTTCATTGCTAGAGGGACTGAACGTAAGAGCAAGGAGGTTATGCTGCAATTGTACAGGGTGCTGGTGAGGGTGCACCTGGAGTACTGTGTGCAGTTCTGGAAAGGGATAGACAAGATAGAGGCAGGAAGTTGTTTCTACTGGTAGGTGAGACTAGAACTAAGGGGCATAGCCTTAAAATTCAGGGGAGTAGATTTAGGATGGAGATGAAGAGGAACTCCTTTTCCCAGAGAGTGGTGAATCTGTGGAATTCTCTGCCCAATGAAGCAGTGGAGCCTACCTCAGTAAGTATATGTAAGACAAGATAGGATGGATTTATGCATAGCAGGGGAATTAAGGGTTATGTGGAAAAGGCAGGTAGGTGGAGATGAGTCCATGGCCAGATCAGCCGTGATCTTATTGAATGGTGGAGCAGGCCCAACAGGCCCAATGGCCGACTCCTGCTCCTATTCCTTGTGTTAACCTCCTCTAGACATTCTCCATTAATGACACATCCTTTCTGAGAATCAGGGCCCAAAACTGTTGACAATACTCCAAATGTGGCCTGGCAAGTGTCTTATAAAGGCTCAGCACTTCCTCTTCGCCATAAGTGTCAACATTGCTTTACAAACTCAACCTGTAAATCAACCTCCTGAGAGTCTTGCACCTTCTGCACTTCGAGGTTTGAACCTTCTCTCTATTTAGACAATAGTCTGCATTATTTTTCCTTTTACCAAAATGCATTATCATACATTTCCCAACACTGTATTCCATCTGTCACGTTTTTGCTCATTCTTCCAATTTGTCTAAGTCCTGCTGCAATCGCATTGCTTCCTCAGCCCTACCTATCCCTCCACCTATCTACGTATTATCCACAAACTTTGCCACAAAGCCATCGATTCCGTTGTCGAAGTCATTGACCAACAATATGAAAAGTAGCAGTCCCAATACTGACCCCCCAGGAACCCCACTAGTCACCTGCACCCAACCAAAAAGGCCCCTTTTATTCCCACTGGCTGCCTCCGGCCTGCCAGCCATTCCTCTATCATCATCGACACCTCCAGAACCCGAGCTCACTTAAATGACCCCTCCCCCAACACTCTTCACAAAAGGCATGAGTGTCACTGGAGAAACAACTTGAGCACTTGCTGTGGAGCAACTGATGGCACCACCAGGTAGAGAAGGAGGGCCATCTATCTGGTAACCCCCCCCCCCCCCGCCTCTTGTTCCAGCACCACATCCCGACTCGCACCCTGACACCTCTATGTGCACGGGATGCTCTGCGGGATTCTGACGCAGCAGGCAATTTTCTGGACTGTGGGTGTAGGTTGGACTCTGTACCAAGCCTCTCTCTCTCTCTCTCTCTCTCTCTCTCTCTCCCCTTCTGCATCACGCCCATTGACGATTGTCCCTTGGGATCTGGGAAGGTCAGAGTGCACACACGACCTGTGCACAGGAGCGTTGAATAGCACTCAAAATCCGTCCAATCTCTCCTCATCATTCACACAACACTCCTCTCATCTTGAGTTACCCCTGGCTCTCTACTTCTGACCCTCACTTCACCTGATCATCCATTTCACTGATGTGTTAGGGACCCACCTGCCTGCAACCTCAGTTGACTTCACCCGGTAAATCTGTGAAAACAGAGGAAACTCTCAACCTCACCAAACTCCCAAAGGAATACCACGACTTAGCCATCGTCTTCAGTGAAAGGGAAGTCACATAACACATGTATCAGGTGAGGTAAGTTGGATTTCTGATTTCTGTTCGTCATGGAGAAGGAATGAATGACACTTGGGTGACTATCATTTCTTCTCAACTCTCTGGAGACTAATTTCATCAAGGTAATCCGTAGATAGGAAACCCCCTTCTCCCTCCCCCAACTTTCCCCCCAGACTGCTGCGAATGTTCTTTCAGTTGCATTCAGACTGGGTATAGATAAGAGCAAGTTTAGACACCACTCAGATTGCTCACATTTCCAGTCCTGGCAAAAAATATAAAAACCGTTGAGACAGATTTGTGTAAAGGAACTGCGTGGGTTAGAACAAAAGCATTGATCTATTTTTAGACCGCTGTGTATATGATGTGATCTATTCTGGTATTAAAAGTCCTTTCAGGAGATTAATATCTCTTCAGTAGCTCTGTGTTGCTACTTTAAAATCAGCAATCTCAATCAATAAAAATCATACCTGCATATATTTAATCTGGTGTCGGTATCTTTCAGAAAGTCCCAGCAGATTGTATTCAAAGCAGACGCAAGACTTCAGTTGAACAGCTCCATTGAGGGGCTCTCCCTGCACTTCAATGAGTAAATGTATCAGCGACTAAAGGACAGATTCCATCCACTAATTCTCCACTAATCTGAACTGGGAGCATTCAATGCGTAAGCACCCCACAGCTGGTGAGGTTGTAAGTTCGTTAACACACTCTATTTGGGCACCATCTACTGAATCACACAGGCCAGGGCTTCTGACCATATCAGTTTTAAGTCACTATAGTTAAATTGGCTGCCAATACTTCATCCATGTTCCTGGATAATGTTCCAAAGAACTTTTGGAATCTCTCCCCTCCTGAAGTAGCAGGGATGGTTAAAATAGCAGAAGAAACAGGCCCTTTGGCCCATCTAGTCCATGCCAGACCATTTAAACTGCCTACTCCCATCGACCTGTACCAGGACTATAGCCCTCCATACCTCCACCATCCTCTTAAAGGTTGAAATTGAGCTCACACACGTGAAATCTGGAAGTCAAATGTCTCCATTTAACTTCATCATAAGCATTTGAAGGGTTAAAACAGATTTTCACACAAAAAAGTCTTTAAGAAAAGGACAAAAGCAAGGACCAAAGGACAGAACTGTCAGATTGTAGAATGGTGCTTTCTGACTGACAATGGTTGTCACCCAGAGAAAGGCATCAAGTAGGTTTAATAAAGAACTGGGAATGGGGGATGTATAGTGCTACAAAGACAGCCCAAGGCACTGTGCAGGCGAGTGTGTTCCTGCTGCTAAGAGCAGTCACTCACTTCAGACTTAAAGGAGCCCACATCTTCATTCTCTGTAACCAAGCTACCAGACAATGGAATCCAGAAACTACATTGTTTTAAAGAGCCAAGCACATGTCAGATTGTGCAAGAAATTAATGGGAAATGTATCAGAGCTGTAAAATATTGGAATTGCGTAAAGATTAATGACTAGGCATGAACAGCAAGCAATGTCCGTCACTTTAAATTAAATATTTGTATAATACCAAAACAGCCAATTAAGCCAGTTTAGGTCAGAAGCAGTATTTGACGCCGAAGGTTAAATCTGATCTTTTTTACTTCCAGCTATTATTGACAATCAGCTATTGTTATTTCACTAACAGGGTGTAATAAGGTGTCAACAGCACGGATGATAACAGCAGTTACACGTAGAGTTGAAGTAACAATGATTGATAACCAGGAACTTCGATGAGTTCATCACATTCAAAATCTTGCCACATGGTTCACAGCAGGTTACAATGCAGAGAATAACACATAGCATGGAGTGTCTTGGAAGCTGGGGGTGGGGGGTGGGGGTTCAACCGATGTAACAAGCAGAAGATCTAAACTCAGGTGATGTATTAGCTTTACCTGAGCCCAAGATCTGTTACCCATCCTTCAAACAATAAAAATCAATTTTAGCAACTACTACTGTACTATTTCGTTTGAGCTCCAGTGTACTAGGGACAGCTAAGCTGCATTTAACAAGACATTCTGTGTGTATTCCAGAAAGAATAACAGATGGCAGGGTGTTGTTCCAAGAGTAAAATAGTCTTGATGGATTTGCATAGCATCAGAGACCACACTTGAGTGTGTTCTGGAAGTCATCTACACTCTCAGAATGAATTTTAGACCTAGAGTTGACTATTTATTCTTTATAATATTCACAACCTTTTATGTTCCTTTACAACACTAAGCTTACCCATTGCAGTCACTAACATTACTGGTTTTGGCTCGTACCTGGTCAAAATCTGCCATCATTGTATGATGTGTTGTGTAGTGCCAGATCGTAATAGGGAATATGTATTTTAAGGTTCAGATGCAAGGGAGTTGCAATAGCAAGAGTAGTTAGGGAGGATGCACCTTTAACGGCAGTTAAAAGTTTGAAGTAAATTTATTATCAAATACGTGTATATCACTGTATACTATCCTAAGATTCACTTTCTTGCAGACATTCACTGTAGGACTAAGAAGTACAACAAAATCAATGAAAAACTACACACAAAGACTAATGTACAGAAGAAGACTAATTATCAAACACAAAATAAATAAATAATACTAAGGACATGAGTTGTAGAATCTTTGAAAGTGAGTGCATAGGTTGTGGGACCAGCTCAGTACTGAGTGAAGTTATCCACTCTAATTCAGAAGCCTGATAGTTGAGGAGTAATAACTGTTCCTACGCCTGATGGTGTGGGACCTAAGGCTCTTGTACCTCCTCCCTGATGGCAATAGCAAGAAGAGAGCATGGCCTGGATGGTGGGGGACCTTGATGATGGATGTTGCTGTCTTGTGCGCAACTCCTTGTAGACGTGCTCAATGGTGGGGCAGGCTTTTCCTGTGATGGACTGGGCTGTAAACACTACGGTACTTTTTATAGGCTTTTCCATTCCTGGGCATTGGTGGTTCCGTACTAGGCTATGATGCAGGCAGTCAGTATACTTTCCACTGCACATCTATAGAAGTTCTCCAAAGTTTCAGAGGTCATGCTGAATCTGCACAAAATCTAGGAAAGTAGAAAGTACAAAAAATGCCTTTTTTGTAGATGCACTTATGTGCTGGACCCAGGACCGACTTTCTGAAAGGATAACACCAAGGAATCTAAAGTCACTGACCCTCTCCATCTCTATTACCTTAATGGACTGGCTCATGGATGCCCAGTTTCTTCCTCCTGTAGTCAATAATCAGCTCTTTTGTTTTGTTGATGTTGAGTGAAAGGTTAGTATTGTAGAACCATTTGACCTGATTTTCAATTTCCTTCCTCTATGCTGATTCATCACCATCTTTGATTCAGCCCCCAACTGTGGTGGTATTGTCAGCAAACTTAAAGATGGTATTGGAACTGTGCTTGGCATCGCAGTCATAAGTGAAACGTGAGTAGAGCAGGGAGATAAGCACACAGTCTCATACAATTTGATGACAAAAGTATATTAAGATTTTGTTTACTTCTAAAAAATGGTATGGATATTAACCTCTAAAGTAGAGGAAATTAACATTTTAATAAAATCTTTTCTCTATGAAGGTTTGATGATATTCCCTCGAAGGATCCCT
Source organism: Hypanus sabinus (assembly GCF_030144855.1). Taxonomy (NCBI): domain Eukaryota; kingdom Metazoa; phylum Chordata; class Chondrichthyes; order Myliobatiformes; family Dasyatidae; genus Hypanus; species Hypanus sabinus. The sequence continues at coordinate 81,654,982 of NC_082711.1, forward strand.
TTCCAAGGACAAGGTGACATCACTGGTCTGCCCAGTGATATGTGACAAGTGAGCTGATTTTATGAAAATAAAATATGGAATGTGCATCTGCTTCCATAACATTCAATGTACTTTATATCCAAGGAAATTATCTCTGAGTATCAGAACTGTGCCAACCTTTTTACACATAGCAAGCTCCCATAAATGTCAATGGTGGGTCTAAATTCTGAAATTCAAGACATTGGCCAATTCCCACACAAGAGAATTCATCCATAAACCTGCTGGATAGTCTTGGCATTTTTCTCCAGTTTGTCGTACTCTTTTGTTTTCTTTTAACTCTCAGATGAATAACAGCTCCCTCCCAATGACAATCACCTGAATCAGACCTTATTAAGATCTGCCAATAATGAATAATCTCCAGTGACACATTGAAAGTCACTCTTTTGATGCTTTCACTAAGCTAGTGTAATATTGGACCATTATGATCCTGCAGTATTTGGCTAACCCCCCTGAACAGAGAGATTATTTCAAACATTTTGTTTTCATCCTTTGAGTAAAACAGATTGAAACTACAGACCGCTGGAGGAACTCAGCAAGTCCAGCTGCATCTATGGAGGAGAATAAAAAGTTGACATTTTGGGCGAGAGCCGGTCATTAAACGTGATGTTTTGCAGCAGCAGTTCATTACCATACATAATAATAAAAATGTATAAATTACAATATGATATTTTAAAAATTAAATTTAAAAAGTAACACAAAAAGAGAGCAAGAAAGCATGTTGTGTCAGTGGTGACATGGGCAGAGTGGTGAAGAAGGCACTTGGTCATCAGTCATTAAGTACAAGAATTGGGATGTAATTTGACAACTATATAAGATGCAGGTAAGAGCACACCTTGGAGTATTGTGTGCAGTTCTAGTTGGAAGATGTCATGAAGCAGGAAAGCTTCACAAGAATGTTACTAGGATCGATGGGCTTCTAGTTCAAATTCAAGATTATTTTCATAGGCATGTGAACACAGGATATAAGTACTATAAAAATCCATTTTTGGACAGCAATACAGTCTACTATAGTACCAATATAAGTTAACATAAACTTCTTTAGTTACACAACAAAATAAATGCAATATTATTGCCAGGTGAGAGAGAGAAAAAGAGATATTATTGGAAGTAGTGTCATAGGGGCTTGAGTTATAAGGAGGGAATGGATAGGATGGAGCTGTTTTCCGTAAGTTGTTGGGGACGGAGATATATAAGATCATAAGGGGCATAGATAAGGTGAACGGTCATGTAGAAGTCCAGAGCTAGAGGACGTAGATGTAAGGTGAAAAGAGGAAGAATTAAAGGGAACCTGAGGCAACTTTTTCCATGCAGAGGGTGATGAATATGTGAAATGAGCTACCAGAGGATGTTGTTGAGGTGGTTACAATTACAACAAGTTAAAAGACATGTGAATGAATACTTGGATAGAAAAGGTTTAAAGGGATATGGGCCAAACACAGGCAAAAGGGACTGACTTGGATAAACAGATTGGTCAGGCAGGGATGGAAGCTCTGTTTTCATGCTCTGTGACACTATTTACCCAATCTTTGAGGTCAAGCTTTGAAAGTCTGTATAAAGGCAACATGTTGCAAATCCTGGAAGTCTGAAGTAAAAGCAGAAAATGCTGGAAAAACTCAGCAATCAATCAGAAAGAGAGCTCACTTTTTCAGGCCAATGGACTTCTATCAAAACTCATCAACCTGAAATACTTTCATTATCGTCAGGATGTGAAAAGAGTGCAAATGAGGTGCAAACCAGGATACTGCTTGAATTAGAGGGTATAAACTACAAGGAATGGCTGGACAATCTTGGGCTGTTCTCCTTAGAGGATGAGGGGACTTAAGATAGGCTTTTAAAATTATGAGAAGCAGAGATAGGATAGAGAGCCATAATTTTTTCCCCAGGAAAGAAATGTCTAGCACCAGAGACAAAGTGTGCAATAAGTTCTTTTAAACAGAGAGTGATAGATGCCCGCAATGGGTTACCAGAGAGATGTGAAACTAGACAGATTGGGGGATTTTATGAGTCTTTTAGGTAAAGAGATGAATAAGGAGCAATATGGATGATAGACAGGAAGACGACATTTAGAATAAATTGGCATCCAGTTTTGAGCTGCACTGTGGGTCAAACAGCCTGTCCAGGGCTGTACTGTTCTTTGTTTTGTTCATTCTGTTTCTCGGACTTGCAGATTAAAGACCAATGCCTCTGACAAATGTGTCTCAAGCAATGAAATTTAGCTCCTTGGCTTCAGATAAGCCTTTGCTCCCTGGTAATGCCAACTCAAACCACAGGGATCACCGTCACTGTCACTGTCTGAAGATACAATCTTGGCAGAGTGGTCACTCATATATGACAGACCACACCCAATTTTTATTGCACTGAAATTAAGGATTGGAGAACTCACCCCATTGTCTCAATATCGACATTTAATATAACAGGCATAACTCTTCTTCTTGCTGTGGCTTTAGGCTCATCATTGACATTCATCACAATCTCTGGAGAAGTCATAGTTTTCCTCTAAAAGGATTATTACAATGTGACCAGACGGACCTGGAGAGTTGCCATCCAACGTTGCTGCTCGTTTCATGTGCATCAAGACATGTGGAGCATGGATGAGAGTGGCATTGTGAAGGAGACAATGCTAAGGTAGGGTCTGGCTTATCAACTAGGCTGCAGCTTGTCCTTTCATCTCTAGGACTGACACTTAAACACAGCATAAAATGAAGAGATAGAAGTCTCCATTTGTTTAATGAATTTATGCAAATCTCAAGCAATTTGTTGCATGGTGAGGGAAATGTAAAATTCATAATCGTACAGAGGCAGGATCTTTAGGATAGGAGTAACCTTCAACCAGAGCAGAAAGAACTCAGCTCACTCTAAATGGTTGGAAGGACTTGTCCACAGTATATAGGTTATAACTCTGGAACAACCTATGTACATGTGGTGAACTACATATACCTGTCTGGACACGCCCCCTGCTGACTGCTCCTGTGGCTCCTCCCACGGACCCCGGTATAAAGGCGATTGGAGACACAGCCCCGGCCTCAGTCTCCAGGATGTAGTGTGGTGGTCAATTGCTGCTTGTTCTTTCTTCCAGCCAATAAAAGCCTATATCTCGCCTCATGTCTCAGAGAGTTATTGATGGTGCATCAGTATGTTTCCATCATTAACTATTATTTTTGCGTGTTTATTTAGTAAGTGTCTATAGGCCTTTATTGACTTGATCTTCCTGTCTCCTCTATCATTTGTCTCTTTTCCTTATCATGTCATCATATCCCATGCAAGGAGGCCGCCGGTACAGTTATTTCACAATTGTTCGAAGGACTTTGCCAATTTGCTCTCAAATTTGCCATGTGTCACCAGTTCTCTGAAACATAAGCACAGTACAGTATTCAGTCTCACTGGACAATTGTGCAGTTATAAAGTGACTCATTAAAGACTATAACATTATTCTCAAACACATTAGAGTATCTAAACCACCATAATAAAGGTCTTATCATTCAGAGGTAATTGGTCCAAATATTTCCAGCAATAATTCATTGCACCCATTAACTCAGCAATTTCATAATAAGCTAATCATCAGCAGCACAAAACCAGTTGCCACCAGCCAACATCTGTTTACTTTGTTGGATTAAAGGGCAAAATATGAGTGGAAGATGGAAAAGATGGGGTGAGAACAAAGTGCTTCTTGGATTATTGGAACTTCTAATCCTTGAAATATTTATGGTTGGGGGGCGTTGGGGGGTGATATTCAATTTACCATTCAAAATACTATTTTGTGTTTACCGCTTTGAAAAGAATCACATTGTTACCATCCTTTGGCTTTTTGAAGCTGAAAACTCCTAGACCTGATGAATGGGGAAAATCAAAACTGACTGTGCTCGCTCTAAAATAGAATAATATTTAAGTTGCTCCTAAAATTTTAAATCACGAGTGACTTTATACAGGATGCAGAGATCAAACAGTGATTATTTTCTTTTATTAACGATGCAATAAACGTTCAGATTCCAAAGGTTGCTTAGTCCATCATCAGTCATTTGTAATTGCCATTTTTTCATCGGAGTTATACTTCTCAAAATAAGTTGCATAAATACAATCTGCGTTACATCCAGCAAGGAACAGGATGGACACCTGATTTTCTTTCTAGTGTCAGTCACCTTCAAACAAAACTAGCATAGCTACTCCGGCCTATTAGCGTGCTGCTGATCAGGCTAGGGACTAGTGTCACATATCACACTGCTCTGCAGTAATGAAGAAAAGAAATGAATTGAATCTATTTGCTGATGGTATTGGAAGACCTGAAAGTCCTCCCATATTCTGCCTTATTTGGAGTGTGTATGTATGACCTTTCTAAAGCATTGAATCATAAGGAAGAGGCCATTCAGTTCAAGCTGATTGTACCTGCTTATTAAAAATATTTACCAATTTGTCCTGAGCCGCTGCTCATTTCCTCATAGTCTTGCAAATTTCTCTTCTTCAAGTATCTTTTCAATTTCCTTTCATTGGGATTGATCCTCCCTTCTCAGTCTGTCATATTTATACAATGAAATAGTCAGTGCCAACATTCTTCAACTGGTTGCCAGCATTGTTTTGTTCTTCTTGACTTCTGACTTTCTAAAACTATGTGACAAAAGTTCAATAATAGCTGCCAAAGTGATTATTATTGGCAAGGGTGTGAAGCAGAGTAAATGATACCCACATCACCATACAATGCAGGAATCTTACATTTGACATGACACTCATACAGCTTCAGTGATTTTTTTACACAGAATCATTGACGTTCAGTCTGACCACAGCTATCTGTTCCACTCTGCGCTCTCTTTTGATTTTTGTTGCCATCACTTTTTATAGTAAAAAAGAATCACAAATGTAAAATGGAAAAAAAAAACAGATATTCTTTCCAACATCAATACGGTTTTACTAAAACATCATCTTTTACTATCAAAAGAAAGCTGTTAGAAAAGGCACAGATAGAAGTGGAAGGCATGTTCTTACACTTTCACCATTGAAAAACACTGGGGTAAAACACAATGTTCATGTTTAAACAACATTGCTGGGATTCATAATTATGAGATATGAAGTAGAATAGAGACACTGGGGATAAATTACTTGATCGGGTTTGAAGACTGAGTAGGGGCAATGAGGGTGATGCTTTGCTCAACAAAATGTTGAACATGTGTAGTGTTGTATCCTGGAAATTTCAAGTGATTATCCTGATGAATTCTATATTATATCTAGTTCTTTCCCATTAGCTGAGTGATAGGTTGTCACTGCCTTACAGCTGACACTGTTTTCTGCCATCTGCCTTCTTTTACTTGCTCTCACATAGCACCTTTTGGGGGCAAAGTTAAGCAAGATGCACCAGCAATCAATAACTCTAGAGCTATGACTGGGCTGCATTAGTCCTCCTCAAGCCAAACAATATACTCTCCACCACATATCTGTAGAAGTTTGTCAAAGTTTTAGATATCATGCAGAATCTTTGCAAAATTCTAAGGGAACGTTAAAGACAATGGAATTCCGCAGGATAGGTGATTGACTTTAACCAGGAGCAGAGGTCTGCAATGCTCACTTCTAGTTTGTCATCAACACCATAATAAGAAGGCACATTCTATAAATTAGCTACTACATTGATGGAGTGAATAAAAGATATCTTCAGTTAATACTGTGAACTGTACTATAGGGATATTGCACTCAGTCTCTGAAATTCAGTTTCATTAACTATCTTTTGGAGGCAAACTATAACTAATGGTCACCTGCTTCTTCTTGTGAATGCAGTTTACACGATGCTATGTGCTGTGATGCTGTGCAAGCAATATAATAATCTGATAATAAACTCAAATTTGACTTGACATATTTAATTCAGCAACCAATTGCAATCTTCTCACATAATATTTATCTATGTGCTGGAATATTGTAAAAAGTGGGCAAACTGAAAAGGTTCAGAACTAAGAACAACGCGGATTGTGAGGTAAGGTTCAAAAACAGATCAAACCACTGACCTGCACATCAGCCATCATCTAATAGAAAAGTCTAACAGAGTTACACTGCTCTTTTCTTGTTCCTGTGTTCCCTGAATATTACTCACGTAATTAGGATGCTGAATGGAATTACAGAGCAGACTTTGGTTATAACTGACCACTACCATTTTTTTTTGTAACTCCAAAACGTAAAACTAATTGACAGGAAAAATACTGAGCTGGGAGATGTGTGTTTTAGTTTTAGCGAGGCATGGACATATGATGTGGTGGTGTGATATGCCATTCATGTATTTTTACATATAAACCATAATTAATTATTTAAACAAAGAAAGAATGCTTAATTAAACATATTTACAATGCTACTCAAATATTACTGAAATATATAGTTACACTGTTAGCACCAGGCCACCAGACAAAGCTTTGAGCCAATGCTTACATTTTGACCACACCTAGACAAACTGCTTCAACGCTTTAGCTCTCAGCTTGGACTGTACAACAACTCTCAATCCCCACATAAGGCAAGGGCAAGTTGGATAAAAATGTGGAAACTGGAATTTCCGCTGCACATTTCAGACATTTTGGATTGTCATGTAGACCTGACACAGGGTTTTTTTGCTGGTTTCCCTTTGGATCATCTCTGCTGTAATACGGAGATTTTTAATTTGCATGAGAGAAAATACATCAAGAGAAGTGACCTCTTTTGGAAATTTTGAGGCCTGTCATTTCTGCTCTTTTTAATTTATTGTTATTATCTCCCAGTGCTCACTACTTATGAACACACAAATTCATCTAATTTCTGCCTTTTTTTTAACTTGACCATCTCCTTTTCCAAAGAACCTTTGTGCTGTGTTTTTTAAAATTTGAATATCCCGCTGCTCTTCAACAGGTAGGTGGTCATCTCAGGTTCATTTAAACATTCCTCATCACCACTGTTATGTTTTGTAACTCCAAAACATAAAACTAACTGAAAGAAAAAGCATGGAGAGAGTATATGCATGTCTTAATTTAGTTTTTACTTTTAGCAAGGTGTGCACATATGGTAGGATGACATATGCCATTCACGTACTTTTACATATAACCCATAATTAATTATTTAAATGAACAAAGAATGCTTAGCCAAACAATATATTTACAGTATTATTCAAATATTACTGAAATATTAAATACACAGCAATTACTACTGGAAATTATGAAGTCAATTAAAAAGTTGAAAGGCTTTAGTTGATCAATCAGCATTAGTGAGTGAATATTTGGGCCTTATACCCTATATAGTAGGTGAAAGATATCAACACAAAATTAACACACATTATCAATTGAAAATTTTGTATTTCTTTATTACTACATTTATTTCAGACTATAAATACAATTCCACATAATATCCATGATAAAACCTATTGACAAATTTTTGTGTATGCCAGATACAAAACCTAGCAATAATATTTTACCACTGCAATTGACTTGAGCTACCACAAACGCAGTAATCAGGTGCATTTCAGTTAGTCATTTTGTTGGAATCCAAGTGTACATTGTGTCTGTAAAGCTGCAGGGTACAGTGTTGCTGAGGTATGTTTATTGCTCCTGGGTCCTGCAACTAGTACACTGGCTATGAAGCATGTGAGGAATATCTTAACCCAACTGTTCTCAGTGATTCACCTTGCCAAATTGTGAACATATGCTGAGAACTGGGGCACCAAAGTCTTCCAGTTCTTCATGTTTTCAAATAGACCTACACACAGGGCGAGCAAGTTAAGTCATTTTATTTTCCTTTGACTTCCTTAGTGTCCTTCAAATTCACTAATTGTTCATAATTCTTAGCAAATAAACAGTAGCCTTTTAAAATAACAGTTAAAATATAAAGCCATTTGAAGGTAAATTGAAGCACAAGCCCACTGGGCTTGGGCACTGCCTGCTTGCCAGATTTTTACACGTTACATGAATGGACACAGTGCTTGGATGAATTAGAAAAACATTGTTCAGATATTAAAGAAATTGAAAAAGTTGAGAATTTGTCTTACAGCTGGAGAGATGATTGCTTAATCATCTAGATACTACTCTGAAGTCCTTTATATCAATAAGAGAAAATTTTAGCTTTGGATTCATTAAAATATTAAATAATGATAGATTTACTTTCATAAGTCTTATTTATCCACTTCAAAAGCAATTTCACAAAAATATATTATTCCTTTACTTCTTCTCCTCCTACTCTGCATTCCTGTCTTATGTAGGCTCCAGGGTTGAACATCTCCACAAATGCTGGTCAGACTGCAGACAACACAAAGAGACAGAGCTGTTCACATTTGCTCTTTCTCTCCTCCCTTACAGACAACTGGAGACCAACTGAACTCAGCCCGAAGGGGAAAGCAGACAATAAAATCTTCAGGAATTCTGCAGCAATAAAAAAAGTATGCCTATTTTTTTCCTGCAAACATTAAATGAGCTGTGAGTAAGTTATTCATCAAAGATTTCAAAATGACTGATGGTTAGGTTTCCAGCAATGGCTATTTCACAACTTGGTATCCATACATGTATTTTCAGATGCATCAAATGTAAATGTTTCAATTTTTAATATATGTGGTCTCAAACAGCAAGTTAGTTTATTTGTTTCATAGCAAGTTAAGAGCAATTATTATGTGCACATCTTAGTATTTAGCAATGTCTGAAATTGTTCCCCAGATCTGCCTGAGTGTAACCTTCAAAATATTGTGTCTAACAATACAGCTATTACTCTATTAATCAAACTTTTCCTGGAAAAAGATCACTGCGATCAATAGGCTGTAACCTCCCTGTCGAGGCTGAGCTCCTGAACCACCTGGACAACTTGGCGTTTTTGTGGTGTGAACTGAAGTGTCGGAGTTGCAGGACGGTTGCTGTGCGGCGTGTACAGGCTGAATAAAGCCGACAGGGTTCTAGCCCAAGAGGTAGGACCGTGCCAAAGTTTGGCGTTTGCTGGAGCGGATCTGGAGCTGGTTAGAAGCAGTAAAACCAAGGCGAGGCAGAGTTAATTGGCAGGCCCGGGCCTTAGAGTGAGAAACCAGCCAATGTTTGACTGATGTAAGCACCATGCCGGAAAGGCTGGGTATGGGCCGAATCGAGGTATGTATGCCTTGGGTTGAGAATAATGATCTAGCTGAGGTTTGGCCAATTTAAGCGCTGGGCCAGATTGTAAAGGTCTGGATGTCGGGGCCAAAGGGAAGGGATAGGCTGGTGTTCAGCTCGTTGCACGGTGAAGTTTACTCATCTCTCTGTTGAACTGAGGCTGTGGCCTGCAACTAAAAGGCTCTTGGACTGGCTGTGACTGGATTCGTGGCTGTGAGCTCACTTTCATAAAATTTAGTTCTGAGTGTATTTGCTTACTTTTTATTGTTTGCACAATTCCTTTTTTATTGCACATTGGGTGTTTGATGGCCCTTTTTTAATAGGTTCTATTGGGTTTCTTTTTTATGGCTGCCTGTAAGGAGATGAATCTCAATGTTGTATATCGTATACACTGATAATAAATGTACTTGGAACTTTGAGCAATGGCTCACAGCACTGAAAATAACCCATCAAGACTGTGGGGTGAATTCCCCTTCTTTTTCTGCCATCAACTGTAGTTAGGTATTAGTTCGTGGTCTTCAACAGCCCAAATGTTATTAAGCTCATTTATACTTCCAATCACATTTAAAAATTCTCGGAGGCGACAAACCCAGAAGAGAAAGGCACAGTTTTTAATATTTTACACAATATAGACTCATAGTGTTTTCCAGCTACAAGGCAGAGGGACAGGTCCTTCAGCCCATCACATCTCTGCCAGCCAACCACCATGCCTATCTATACTATCTAATCACACTTGCCTGCATTAATCCCATTATGTTCTGCTCATTCAAGTACTTGCAATGGTACATCTTCAGTGCAATTACTGCTTCTCCCTCCATCGCCTCCTCTGGAAGCTCTTTCCAGAAACCAACTATGCATTGTGTGAAAAAAATTACCCCTCAGATCTTGTTATATCTCCTTTATCTCATGTTAAACCTACGCAATTGAGTTTTAGACAGCCCTAACAGACACTGGCTATTTACCCTATTTATGCATTCCATAATTTTAAATTATGAGCAGCATTGAGAAGGTAGATAGTTACTTCATAGTCTCCATTGCTCCATGTAAAGCAGGCATCACCCAACCAGTTGGCCTCAACCATCCAATCAAAATCACCCACACAATCGTATCACCCATCCAGTTGGCTTCACCTATCCAATCGGCATCACCCATCCAGTCGGCTTCACCCATCCAATCGGCTTCACCCATCCAATCTCTCCTGATAACTCAAGCCCTCCAATCCATCATTGTTCATCTTTTCTGCACCCCATCCAGGCTTAATAACATCCTTTCTATAGTGTGGTAATCAGAACATGGAGTAAAATTTTTATTAATAGTCGTGATTAAAGTGAAAAATGAAATTTCGTTAAGATTTTAAGTTGCTAAATGTTTTATGTGAGAGAATTACATACAACATTAGTTTATTTTTCAAAGATCGCGAGCTTGTTCAGTAATTTAATAGTTTAGATAATAATTACAAACTCACTTACGCCTTGGGTAACCAATTATGATAACTTCAGGGCATTTTTAAGTGACCTAGTTTGTAAATCGTGGCAAGTTTGATCATGCTAATTGCCATGGTGGAGCAGAACCTGTGGAGGAGGCTGAATCATTGTTGGCAACTTGGGATATCTACACTAAGCTGCAAAAGTGTGGAAATCCCAATGTCATTGGCAATTTTGCAATGTAGTAAAAGCAAGTACTAATAGTTTTGCTCTCAACACAAATGAAAACCCTGGTGAGTGACCCCATTGAAAGAAAGTGAGAAAGGAAGAGAAATGACATGCATTTTTGTTGTGGCCTTCCAAGCTCAGGACTTCCCAGATAATATATTTTGATGTTTAAGCACTGCTGTAATGCAAGGGAAGTGAAAATGAAAGTTGTTGGTCCCAAGCTGAAGTTATTGTAAAGTAATATTTTCATTGCAGCATTTTTGGACTCAAAATTTGAGGATCAATCATGAAAATACTCTTATATTATTCATGCTGCTGATGTGAAGTTACAGGCAAGTTGCCAGACAAATAATATTTATACATTCAACATTTTTTCTATAATTCACCATAACTAAACATGGTAATTTTTTGTCTGGAAAAGGGCCATTTATGTCTCAAGGAGTTGACGTGGGATGAGGCTCCGATGTAAGACATTTCAAAGCAAAATATTTACTGAAGCTAGAAACCATAAGGTAAGAATATTTCACTCTATATCTCTGTAATCTTTTTAGAGTCATATACCCTGCCCTGCCCTACCCTGCCCTGAGAACAACAATTTATTTTGATTCTATACATTTCTATCCACTAGGTAAGTCATTAAGTACACATAAAGAGCAGTGGAAGTCCAAACATTGTAAGTCACTGTTATTCATCTGCAGTTATGCATATTCATAAATCTGAAAATCAAGGACTTAAATCACTCTCAATCATACTCCCTTGATGCATTTAAAAATACTTCATTATACTTTCAAATGATTTTGCCCTCTTTTAAAAGCTAATAGTTCATCTCTTACCGCATAAAAGTCTTGCCATCTTCTTTACCTTCCCCCTGTACAGCCACCCTGCTTCATTTAGTTTGCTCATCTACATCCAAGAGTCCAAGAAAGCTTTTCTTAACAGATCCCACAAACATAAGTAGAAAAGTTCATAAGATGACGTTGGTGCTAACATTGTTAGTCGTTTCCCATATTTGTCAGGCAAGTATGGTGCATAGTCAACAGACTTTCCTGAGGTATTACTCCTAAACAGAAATGTGGATGGTAATGGGACAGAATCAACAACCACTCAAAGTGAAACACCTGCCCAATATCTGTTTATTAGCATTTACCATCAGGATTTGCCTCAGCAGTGTCTGTGCACTTCAAACATAAGCATAAGCAGAGGACAGCAAGCCACATCTTCACTGGTTTTGAGTTTTCCCTTGGTCTTCATCATAGAAACAGTGCCATTGCAAAATTCAGAAGCAAGAAAGCATGAAAAGGCAGGAAGCAACTGACTGAAGTTTGAGAAATCAAAGACCCTACAATATTTAATTTATGCACTTTACTTTGTTTACTTAGGCATAACTCATTTGTAGGTTTAAGTTATTGTGTGTTATGTATACTATTGTGCTTTACACCCTAGTCCGGAGAAGCATTGTCCTGTTTGCCAGTATACATGTACATAGACAAATGACAATAAACTTGACTTGACAGTTGCTGCATTAATCAAAAATTTTGTTGAGAGAATTACATTTTAGAGGAAGAATGGATTTCCTGTCTTGATTTACTTTCAGGAGAGGATAGTGATGAGAATGCTTTCAGTCCATGCACAAAGGTAATACAATCTGTACTTCTGTTTTACTTCAATACATCAACTGACCTTAGGTCTTCATTTGGATTTTTCCTTCAGATTTTGTGTCAAAGGGCTATTATTTCATTTGGAAATGGTATCTGACCTGGAATCGCTTTTCATCAGAGGCAAAGTCTTGGCTCTGGCTGTAAAGATGGCAATCAGTGTAAAGATGGCAATCACTGTAAAATTGTAAATGACTCAACATTTCCATGCAACATTATTAGTCACGCAAATTGATCAGCAGTAAATAAAACAATGATGGAAGCCTTTATTAGTTGGGCCCGGTTCGTCTGACACAGAGTAGCATGGTCATCACAACCGCAACATAGAAGATGCCATTTCAGCTTCGTCCCTTTTTATCGTAACATTGTCTTAGTTCCTCGCTCTTGTTCTCTCATGAGCAGCTGTTGAATGGAATATTTTTCTGCTCTGAGAAGACAATGTGATCTACTGATTTAACAATTTTGAGATATAAATAGTGCAGCATTACTTGTTGCGCAGTTAGCAGATGGCAAAGGCTTAAGGCTCTCCCATTATGATCATCATGGCAAGCTTGTGGGTGCTGTTTTACCTCCAGAGACACAGCTTACCAGTCAATGCGGGATCTATTTTGGGCTGACAATAGACCACAGGCAAGCCAATAGAAAAAGAAAACAAAAGAGGATTTAGGGGGAGTCGACCATTAGTCCACATAGCCACTGTTTTGTAACAACTATGCACATCACTTATGGAGGAGGATTAACAGCTAAATAAGCAAAACATAAACACGACACCCCATTCTCCATCCCACCACACACCCTTGCCTTGGCACCAGCTTCCCCAATAATGGAACAGCATCTACTAGTTTCTCGTTCTCCACAGTTTAGCCTATGAGCCAAAGCTGTTAGTTCTGGTGTGATTTCATCCGTGAGTTCTAAACTTCTCAACTCCCCTCAAGCTCACCAGCCTAGTGAGCAGTGAGAATGCACACGACAGCACGAGCGAAGCCAGCATCTCCTTACTGCCTAATGCCACATTTGGAGCACACAGTCCCTCACCCTATGTGAAACGATCCTATCGTATCCATTATTCCACATACAAGGCTGCACAATAGTTAACAGGAGCCAGCTTTCTCCAACCCAACACTCTATCTAGTCCATAAGGTTAGTCCCTGCTGCACAGATGATCAACACCAGTTCACTCTACCTTAGCAGGAACTGCTTAGTATACATCCTGCCTTAAAACTAATGGACTTACTGCAGGACTCACTGAGTATCTTAATCATAAGATCTTCAATTGATAATGAGGCTCCCAATGTAACAACCGCCTCTGCAAATTTACAGCATTCAATTAACTCATGTCCTACTCTTCTCTCTCCAACACCAGCACAATTTGTGTTCCATGAGGCCCCTACAACCAAGGAATCAGAGGTCTACTATCTTCATCGGCTGTCAGCTTCTTGAGGGATCTTCAAGAGCTCAACCCAGAGGCAATCGCAACATCTGGATTATCTTTATAAAACGATTCCAAACCAGGTGGTTTTCTGGCAGCCATAGCAAGGACTCTTTGCTCATTCATTCATAAACCTTCCCAGCTTACTGTCAAGGCCGGACATGGAATGGACCCAAATGCAGGACGCAGGCACTGAAATACTAGGGGTAGGACAAGATGGGGATGCCATGGCATGCAAGGGGTAATGCAGTTGGGGCTGGATCCTGAAGGTAAGGCGAGACAGGAGAATCCCAGAGTTTGTGGCAGACAGGAGGATCCCAGTGTTCAGGCAGGCAGAAGAGCCCCCTGGGGCAGGCGCATAACTCCTGGGCAGGGCTGCCTCCCAGGCAGGAACACGGAGGCCCCCGCAAGACATGGAACCCTGGGCAGGTGCGGACACAACCCGTAGGGAGCAATGGGTGGAAAGGGTCGGAGTCCTCCGGGCGGGCCGCGTGGATCCCGGGCAGGGCCGCATGGAAGCCTGGGAAAGGTGCGGACACCTGGGCAGGTGCAGCGCACAACCCATCGGAACGAGGGGAAGAAAGGGTAGGAGTCCTCAGGGCGGGCTGCAACCTCAGCAGGACCGCCTCCCAGGCAGAGGCGCAGAGGCCTGGGCAAGGCGTGGGGCACAACCCATCTGAGGTGAGGGGTAGGAAGGGAACGGAGTCCCTCCGCCGAGCAATGGCAGACGGCCTGGCTTCCCCGATGGGGGCGAGGGACAAGAAGGGACAGAACCACCCGAGGGGTAACGGCGTCGGCCTGGCTTACCCAACGGAGGCGAGGGAACAGAAGGGAGCTGGGTCCCGGGTGAGCAGCAGGACTACTGTGATACACCGGTAAATTGGGAAAGGCAACTGATAGCATGACAGCGCGGGCAAGGCGAATAAGGCGGAACAGCGGGATCAGCGCACATGGGAGAAGCAGGGGAACAAGATCAACCGGACAGAACAGATACAGAGCCAGCCGGCAACCAGAGCAAAACAGGATTCCGAGCAGGCCGGCAACCAGAGCAGAGCAGGATCTGGAGCAGGCGGACCAGGTACGGAGCAGGATTCAGAGCCGGCGGACCAGGTACGGAGCAGGATTCAGAGCCGGCGGACCAGGTACGGAGCAGGATTCAGAGCCGGCGGACCAGGTGCAGAGCAGGATTCAGAGCCGGCGGACCAGGGACAGAGTGGGTTAAACTGGCTTCGGAGCAGTATGACCCCTCCCAACTAGGCTCAGTCCCCGAGCCCCTTATAAACACTTGCCCCCTAATAGGCGACAGGTGTACCTCCTTAAGCCACGATGATCTGATGCTCGGGGTGACAAGCGGGCTAGCTGCAAGGCCCCGAGTCCGCGGACCGGAGCAAGACCAGGAAGGCGGGCTCCAGACTGGACCCTAACACTTATTAGTTCTCCCAGTGAAGGCACTTGTAGTTTCTAAGTGACCTGGTCTCTAAGAAAGTGACCAGATTGGCATTAACATCCTCATGGGCTTGTTCCTGCCTTTACCTCAAGGTTTAATTCTGACTGAAACGGTTTCACATTTATCAATGGCCTGTCCACACTTGTAACGCTTGCATGGCCCCTTACACATCAGAATTATTGTGGCAAATGTTTTTGCTTCCATTCTGTCATTTGACAGCCAGCACAGCATATGAAATGCAGCACTCTTCTGAAAAAGACTACAATTTGCACTCTTAAACGAAAGACTTCTATTTAATATATTCACCCACAATCTCTATGGAAGCTGATCACACATCACATAAGTTGTGATGGCCTTTGAAAAAGCTGGATTAAAATGCTTCTTCAAAATTTTGATAATATGCTCAGAGGGGCCTCTGTATTCAGGTCAATAATAAATGCAACATCCACCATTCCATAATGTGAACCTCATTACAATATCTTTATCATAACTCTTGGTTTCTGCCTTACTATTTTCTCAAGTGTGACCTCCATGGTCTTTTCTAGATGTTGTTGTTCAGGAAGATAAGTGATACGCAGAGAATTTGGATCAGACATACTTCACTGAGAGTGAACAATGTTCAACTATTAGAACAACATATCAGAAATCAAACCACAAGGTACATGCAGTCCAACACAGGGCTTAAGGGAAAGGTACAGATTGTGGCGACCCACTTTCTGTGCAGGCGAACCGGCTACAAATAGCCAGTGTGTGGGGAGAGACTTTGGTAATGCACCTCTGACGTCAGTTCTGCCCGGAGAGGGCGGGCGTTAGGGATTAAATGCCAGCGCCACGAAGTTTGAATAAACTAGTTTCGAAATGACTTACCGACTGCGTGTCGTTGTCTCTAGCGCTGTGTGTAGCACATCGCTACATTGGTGACCCTGACGGTCCAAATGGGATTTGGACCAAAGATGACCGACTCTTCATCTGTTCACGCAGTTTCGCTAAAACTGCCGACTTTCTGGATGCTGCGACTACGCATGTGGTTTAGACAAGCAGAAGCCCAGTTCCAGATTCGGCAGATATCTCTGATTCCATGCGTTACTATCACGTGGTGAGCGCCCTTGACCAGGAGACGGCTGCCCAGGTTGCGGATTTCATACAGTCACCCCCAGAAGAAGGCAAATATGAAGCATTCAAGGCAGGCGCTGCTCACTGGAACATTTGGCCTCTTGCGGCATGAGCGTGGTGCCCGCCTGCTTCACCTGGACAGTTTGGGAGACAGGCTGCCGTCAGCATTGATGAACGAGATGCTGGCCCTGGCTGACGGACACAAGCCCTGCCTCATGTTCGAGCAAGCGTTCCTAGAGCGACTGCCCGAGGACATACATCTGCTGCTGGCCGAAGCGGATGTCAGTGACCCCCAGATGGTGGCGGCCGGGGCAGACATGCTGTGGAAAGCCAAGAGGGAGTGCATGGCGTCCGTCGGTCAGATTACCAGGCCATGCGCCCAACAGCAGACCAGCCCAGGCCCGGTAGGGGAGCACACACAACACAGAGGCAGGAGTGAGGAGGACAGTGAACAGTGGTGTTTCTACCACCAGCAGTGGGGCACAGAAGCTCGCCGTTGTCGCCCGCCCTGCAAGGGCCAGGGCCAGGAGCCGCTAATGACTATGGCGGCTGGCCACCAGGACAGCCTTTTGTACGTCTGGGACAAACAGTCGGGACGCCGCTTCTTGGTCGACACCGGAGCGGAAATCAACGTCTTGCTCCCGACGGGGTACGACACCCGCAACAGGAAGCCAGGACCCACCCTGAGGGCCACAAACGACAGCACAATACGGACCTACGGCACCCGCACAGTGCAGCTGCAGTTCGGCGCCAGCCGGTTCACGTGGGACTTCACACTGGCCATCGTGGCCCAACCACTCCTGGGGGCGGACTTCTTGTGAGCTCACAGCCTGCTGGTTGACTTGCGAGGGAAAAGACTGGTACATGCCGAGACTTTCTAGATGTTCTCCCTGGGTGAAGCCAAGTTGCTGGCCCCACACCTGGATTCCGTCACGCTGTCGGACAACGAATTCACCAGAATCCTGGTGGACTTTCCATCGATTCTGGCACCGCAGTTCACGGCAGCCATGCCCAGACACAGGGTACGGCACCACATCCCGACCCAGGGATCACCTCTCCATGCCCGCGCATGAAGGCTCTCCCCGGAAAAGCTCCGCCTGGCGAAGGAGGAGTTCAAGAGGATGGAGGAATTGGGGATCGTACGGAGGTCCGACAGCCCACGGGCCTCCCCCCTGCACATGGTGCCCAAAGCAGCCGGGGGTTGGAGACCATGCGGCGACTACCGCAGACTGAATGAGGCTACAACTCCAGACTGCTACCCCATGCCGCACATACAGGACTTTGCAGCAAACCTGCACGGGGCAAGAACCTTTTCCAAAGTAGACCTCGTCCGGGGATACCATCAAATCCTGGTGCACCCTGAAGACATCCCCAAAACAGCACTTATCACCCTGTTCGGCCTGTTCGAGTTCCTCTGAATGCCGTTCGGCCTGAAGAATGCCGCACAGATGTTCCAGCAGCTAATGGATGCGGTGGGACGCGACCTGGACTTTGCGTTCATCTATTTGGACGACATCCTCACAGCCAGCAGTAGTCGTCAGGAGCATCTGTCCCACCTCCGCCAGCTCTACTCCCGCCTGAGTGATTTCGGCCTCACGATCAACCCGGCCAAATGCCAGTTTGGTCTCAATACCATCGACTTCCTGGGCCACAGGATTACCAAAGACGGGGCAACACCTCTGCTCACCAAGGTAGACGCGATCCGCCACTTTGCCCGGCCCAATACGGTCAAAGGCCTGCAGGAGTTCATTGGTATGGTGAACTTCTACCACTGTTTCCTCCCCTCTGCAGCCCGTATCATGCGCCCTTTGTACACCCTGATGTCGGGTAAAGGCAAGGACATTACTTGGGATGAGGAGGCCGCGGCCGCTTTCGTTAAAGCCAAGGAAGCCTTGGCAGATGCCGCGATGCTGGTGCCCCCCAGAACAGACATTCTGACCGCCCTCACGGTGGACGCATTTGATACTGCAGTCGATGGGGTGCTGGAGCAGCTCATCGAGGGGCGCTGGCAACCCCTGGCATTTTTCAGCAAACACCTACGACCACCCAAACTCAACTACAGTGCTTTCGACCGGGAGCTGTTGGCACTGTATCTGGCAATCCGGCATTTCAGGTACTTAGAAGGCAGGCCGTTCACCGCGTTCACGGACCACAAACCATTGACCTTCGCGTTTATGAAGGTGTCCGATCCCTGGTCGGCTCGCCAGCATCTGTCCTACATATCCGAGTATACGATGGACATCCAGCATGTCTCGGGAAAGGACAACGTCATGGCGGACGCACTCTCCAGACCAGCCATCCAGGCCCTGTCCCTGAGGGTGGACTATGCAGCACTGGCGGAGGCGCAGCAGGCAGACGACGAGATGCCCAGCTACAGGACCGCAGTCTTGGGTTTGCAGCTGCAGGACTTTCTCGTAGGCCCAGGTGAGAGGACCCTCCTGTGTGACATGGCTCCCGGCCAACCTCACCCCATCATCCCGGCAGCCTGGAGGCAGTGAGTTTTTGACTCCATACACGGTTTGGCGCACCCATCTACCAGGACAACTGTCCAGCTGGTCTCCAGCAAGTTCACGTGGCACGGACTTCGCAAGCAGGCTAGAACATGCACGCAGTGCCAAATAGCCAAGGTGCAGTGGCACACTAAAGCCCCACCGCAGCAGTTCGAACCCACCCACCGGAGGTTCGACCACATTCATGTGGATATCGTGGGCCCCCTACTAGTGTCCCGAGGAGCACAGTACCTCCTAACTATGGTAGACCGGTTCACGAGGTGGCCAGAGGCGGTCCCGCTCACTGATACATCTGCCAATTCCTGCGCCCAAGCACTGATTGCAACCTGGGTAGCACGTTTTGGGTTACCGGCCCACATTACCTCTGACAGAGGCGCCCAGTTCACCTCCAGCCTGTGGTCAGCTGTGGCCAGCCTGTTGGGAACGCAGCTACACCACACTACTGCCTACCACCCACAGTCGAACGGACTAGGGGAACGCTTCCACCGTCACTTGAAGTCGGCTCTCATGGCCCGCCTGAGAGGACCTAACTGGGTGGACGAGCTTCCCTGGGTCCTGCATGGAATTTGCACAGCGCCCAAAGAGGATCTACACGCCTCGTCGGCCGAGTTGGTGTACAGCACGCCCCTGGCCGTCCCAGGAGAGTTCATACCAGCCCCAAGGGGGCAAGAGGAAGAACCCGCAGCAGTCCTGGACAGATAACGCGAAAGGCTTGGCAACCTGGCCCCCGTACTAACTTCACAGCACGGACGGACCCCGACCCATGTACCCAAAGACCCGCAGAACTGTAAGTTTGTGTTTGTACGAAGGGGCGGACACCGGGCACCGCTACAGTGGCCGTACGAGGGGCCATTCAAGGTGATCAACAACAACGGGTCCACGTGCGTTCTGGACATTGGGGGGAGAGAGGAGGTTTTCACGGTGGACTGACTCAAACCAGCCCATGTGGACTTGGCGCAGCCGGTCGAGTTTCAGGCACCGCGGCGCAGAGGCAGACCTCCCAAACAGAGGCTGATCCAGACTGTGGACATTGGGGGGTGTATCGCCAGTTCTGGAGGGGGGAGTTATGTAGCGACCCACTTTCTGCGCAGGCGAACCGGCTCACAAATAGCCAGCGCAAGGGGAGAGACTTTGATAATGCACCTCTGACGTCATTTCCGCCCAGAGAGGGCGGGCGCTAGGGATTAAATGCCAGCGCCGCGAAGTTTGAATAAACTAGTCTCGAAATGACTTACCGACTGCGTGTTGTTGTCTCGAGCTCTGTATGTAGTACATCGCTACAAGACAACATTAAATTTAAAAGTTTTCAGGGCAAGGAGCAAGAGAAACTACAAACAAAAAAATCTTATGTGATAGTAGAATTCATTGCTGGAAATAATGTCATCAAAGAGAGGTAGTTGGTCGAAGGAATGAAGAATAAATGAATATGGGAAAATGCAGGGACATAGAACTACTCATATAAGCACCATTCATATCATATAATTCAAGAAGATTCAAGAATCATATAATTCTGTGCAACATAAAAGATGATGGGCATCCATTTTGTACCAAGTATTGACCTCTTATAACAGAGCAGCAGCAGGAGACCTGCTTCTAGACCTCCATCAATTCTGCTTTATAATCCCAATGGGACAGCTGAGCCTTTAGTTCTCCCATTCTCTGTAGAAAACACTTGGCACCACGTGCTGCCTTCCTTTGGAAACAAGTTAAGGTCATGAAGTTACATTCAATGTGCTGTATCAAGAAGTAGTCCTTCAATAGCTATCTGGGACTTCCTCCCTCTTTTGAAAGATTCCATCGAGAGATCATTGAGATTAATTTCAGATCATTATGGTATTATTAATGTTTTGTTGCAATATTTATTCAAAACATTCCACATGCATTTCTATCTATTCCAATTTATAACATTTCAACATTAGTATTTTCCTCTGAATTTCACAGCCTTCAGTGCAAGTTACTTTCACTTTTCTTAAGTTTGTTCTTGATTGCTCATGTGGCCAGTCTGATGTTCTAGTCCCGTGAGTTCTCTGTTCTTGCTATTTCAGAAAAGCAAGTTCTGGTCACCAAATTATAGGAAAGATATCAACAAAATAGAGAGAGTACAGAGAAGATTTACTGGAACGTTACCTGGGTTTCAGCACCTAAGTTAAAGGGAAAGGTTGAACAAGTTAGGTCTTTATTCTTTGGAGTGTAGAAGGTTGAGGGGGGACTTGATAGAGGTATTTAAAATTATGAGGGGGATAGATGGAGTTGATGTGGATAGGCTTTTTCCATTGAGAGTAGGGGAGATTCAAACAAGAGAACATGATTTGAGAGTTAGGGGGCAAGTTTAAGGGTAACACGAGGGGGAATTTCTTTACTCGGAGAGTGGTAGCTGTGTGGAATGAGCTTCCAGTAGAAGTGGTAGGGGCAGGTTCGGTATTGTCATTTGAAGTAAAATTGGATAGGTATATGGACAGGAAAGGGATGGAGGGTTATGGGCTGAGTGCGGGTCAGTGGGACTAGGCGAGTGTAAGCGTAGGCATGGACTAGAAGGGCTGAGGTGGCCTGTTTCCGTGCTGTAATTGTTATACAGTTACGTATATGATTATAAGTAAAATGGACCAAATTTCCAACCAAGCATCCTTTATCGAACTCCAGTTCACTGACAGCATTGGTTGAAACCAGAAATTGTAACACGCAATACACCTTTCTTGAAGATATATATAGTAGATACACTCACTGTATACTCAGAGATTTCCTATTAACATCAGTAATAAATCTATAACAACAATAACTGTCCACATATCTCATTCTGTCAATATGTTCTGCACCCAACTTTGTTAAGTATATTCATTCCTAGAAAGTGGACATTCCTGTTTACCACTGAACTGAGGAGGCAGTTAAAGCCAAACCATGTGAGAATGACACATTTCCTCCCCTGAAGAGGAGTAATGAACCAGATGAGTTTTTACAACAATCCTGTAGTTTCCAGTAGTTTCAGGCTTTCCATTACTGCAATTAGATTTTCTCTTTAGTTCCATGTTTATTTAATTTCTTAATTCTACATTTCTCAACTGCTGTGGACAGGATATTTACCATCTCCCTGAATTAAAGGCCCGGAACTCTGGAAGCCAGGCTAGTAATCTATCTACTACAGTGCCTAATGAGATCGTACATAAATATAGCCAATAAATATCAATGTAAATAAACTTACTTTCTTACCCTCTCCAACACAGCTCTTGCCCCATTTCTCCCAGATGGCTCCTAATGCATACAATTCAACCACGATTCTCGGCACCTCTTGCTGCCTCTGTGCAGGCAACAGCACATCCAATGGTAATCTATCACGGACGTGATCTACAGTCCATCTTGGACAGGATCTTCGGACAGATTAATCCCCATGAACCTGGCAACCTTGAGGGTGCATTCCTTCCTGAGACCTGTACCATCAATTCCACCACATAAAATGAACTCCAGCTCTTCACTCTCTGATACCTGTGCGAGGATCGGAGCACTTACGGCTTTGCCTCTTTGCACCAACGCAAAAGAGGCTCAGCATCATTACCTTGAGTACCTCATGGAATGTGCCCTGTTCAGAGGCAGTTAAAACATCGAGCATTCCTAAACGACCTAAAGCTGTAAGACCTCCATAACAGCCATAGGAAAGTCCACTTAGATACCTCTGGTCCTACTGCTCGCAATAGTGTTGCCTTGCTCTTTTGACGTTCAGTCACGTTGCTCTGTCCTTCGTCCTCCTCTGGGTCCCATCAGGATAGACTCCCCCTATTCTGTGTACAGAACAGCTATGTCCAGTTGTATTTCTCCAGTTCAGCAACATGTGTAACATATCCACCTGCGTTATTCTATCTTGACAACTCTTCTTTGTGTTCCTGCCACTTGGTGACTAACTTACAACATCCTTGTCAAAGATATCCCAAAATGCTCCCCATTTTATCATCTGTACGTTCTGTTTAGTTGGGCAAGCAACAAGAATAAAGGTTTAAGCCAGAAATTAATTATTAATTGGGGACAATATTAAACATAATATGAACAAGTCCTACCACATGGCACACATAAACTGTGTACACTATATATGCACCCTTACTCCATACAGTTTAGTTTTCCTGTCCTTCTGATTGTGTTATATTGAGCTGAAAACATTCCTTTTCAATTATGGGCTTTGATTATTTCCTTTTAATTGACGTTTTTAAGCTTCTCTTTGCAAAGATAAATGCCAACACTTTCACCTTATTCTATTTAAATCAGTATAAAATAAATGTTTATTTAATATTATAGTCACAATAGAGGTATCCTTGTTGATCTTACCTTGTTTCATAACTCTTGAAACTCTCCTATTACAGCCATACAATGATATTTTCTGTTTGGAAGTCAACAGGGTGGAATGTCTTCTGTCACCACTTGTACATACTGTGTAGCCAATGCTGGACAGAGCCCTTCAGACACGAAGGACCATGTATCCACAATTGATCTCAACCTGGTCTTCATTCACTAATTTAAGTCCATATGGGCTGCATCAAGACAGCAATCTTCTATTTAAGTGAATCATCCCCCAGATTTATGTGGAAGATCAGTTGATAATATTTGTCTCTCCATTCCGTTACTGATCCATTGAGTTGCTGTGGAAGTAATATTCCTCCTTAGAATTAGCTGTAAATAAACCAGTAACAAACTAGAAGACCCACAAATCCACAATGACATCTACATAATTTTTTTTAAAATCAGGAATCTCAGGCTGGGTTCTTCTCTCAGTTTATTTACCACAAATTTGAGTTAAAGCTAAAAAAAAAGCCACTGTTTGACTGTTTGTCCACCCCAGCAGCTTACAATGTTTGACTTAGGCTACAATATCTGAGAGCAGATGCTCTTTGTTCAGGTGATTGTAGAGGCTCCTTTGGGAAACAGGGAATTCTCCCAGGCCCCAGATCAATATAAAGCAAACTCTACTTATTGTGTCTTGCTTTATGCACATTGGCTACTATAACAAAAGTACTAGAAAAACTCAACAGATCAGGCAGTATCTGTGGAAAGGGAAACAGTCAATGACTTAATCTATTATACTGGCCTTTGCGATGAAGATGACTGCATTTCATTTGGAGTTCATCAGCTGTGAGCATCTTGGAAACATGAGAGTTTTGATATAAATACTAATTCTTCCTTGCTCTAGCACACTGGGGTGCTACTGGTGCAGGGAGGTATTTTGCACAATGACCATCTTACAACATAGATAAATCATACATGCAGGAAGAAGAGTTCTTTCAGTTTTTTATTTCTTTGCTAACCCAAAGATGCTGAGGCTAAATACAGAATTGCCAAAGGAGGGGCTGAGCCCTGGCTATTGTCATAGTAAATATAAAACCGTAACTGTGATGGCCTTTTGTTTCATTCTCCTCCAAGAAACGCTGAGGAAAAAAATGACTGCTCATCCAGGAGAGATTGAACGAGGATCCTTTGGATCTGCCCAGTTCAGCAGCACTCACACCCTCCTTGTGATCAGATCAGTTCTGACCCTTGTTGTACTTAGACTGATTTACAAAGCTATTGATTCTTCAAAATCTGTCCCAAGTACAATAGCTAGAAGGCAACTGGTTATTGAATCTCCATTTCCTTCACTGTACCTTCTCTGTTGAGAACAGGATACATTCCAGAAAGTCATCTTCCACCAAACGTTTGCTTGTAAGTGGCCCTTTCAGTACCTCCCAATTCAAAAATGTGTCGTGGAAAAGTATAACCATATAACAATCACAGCACGGAAACAGGCCATCTCGGCCCTTCTAGTCCGTGCTGTGGTGAACAACATATACCTGTCTGGACATGCCCCTCTGCTGACTGCTCCTGTGGCTCCTCTCACAGACCCCTGTATAAAGGTGATTGGAGGCACTGCTCCTCCCTCAGTCTCCAGGATGTTGTGTGGTGGTCTCTTGCTGCTAATCGTGGTCTCTTGCAGCTAATAAAAGCCTTTTGTTCGCCTCCCATCTCCGAGAGTTATTGATGGTGCATCAATTTTATTAGCAGCAATTTTAAAACATGGAGAGCATTTTATGACCAGATAAATTGGACTTTGATCCTCAATGTCCCGAAGCAGCCATTGCCTTTGAACTCTGGCTTGCATGCTTCCAATCGTACCTGGAAGAGATTTGCGTGACTGAGCCTGCTATCATGCACAGAGTTCTCCTCTCCAGAGTCAGTCCGCGGGTATACTCCCTAATCAGGGACCTGCCAACCTACCAAGGGGCACTGGACGCCCTCAAAAGACAGTACCTGCGGCCGGTGAACACCGTCTACGCAAGACATCGCTTAGCGACGCGGCAGCAGCAGGCCGGAAAGTTGAGCGCTGAGTTTGTCCGGGCCCTACAGACACTTGTGTGGGCCTGCAACTGCAGTGGACTGACGGTGGAACAGCACGCAGAGCTCCTGATATGAGACGCCTTCGTCACGGGGATCAGGTCAGTGTACATGCTCCAGCGACTGCTAGAAAACGCCGATCTTACCTTACAGTCAGCGACAGTGGGGGAGGCTGCTCTGCACAATGTTGACGCTGTCCAGCAGCGCGATCTCCCGCCGGTCCCATGGACGCTGCGAGCGAATCCATCAGCGCTGCTGCCACTCACGAGTCCACGAACTCCCCGAAACCCTCCAGCGAATCGACCATGGCTGCTGCCAGTTGCAAGTCTCCACAGTGTTACTTCTGCGGACTCGAAAAGCACCCCCGAAAACGCTGCCCGGCCCGAGAAGCGACCTGCTCCAGCTGCGGAAAGAAGGGCCACTTTGCCAAGGCCTGTAAGTCTAAACCGCGAGCAGGATCGAGCAGCGCCACGTGCAAGGCATGGTGGTCGCCATCTTGGTCACCGCCATCTTGCCTGCTCGCCTCGTGTGAGGCATGGGGGCGGCCATCTTTGTCGGCACCACCTTGCCCCATCTCCGACCCACGGGTGCTTACTGGGCACCAAGATGGCGATTCAACTCTGGCCTCTGTAACCCTTGACCAAAGCGCTCCGCACCAGCTCGCAAGGTCAATGATGGACATCCTGGTGGAGGGGCACAGGACTAGCTGCCTGTTTGACATGGGCAGCACTGAAAGTTTTATTCACCTGGACACGGTGCAACGCTACGGACTCGTGACACGGCCGGTAAGCCAGAGAGTCACCATAGTTTCTGGATTGCATTCCATAGACATTCAGGGGGGTTGTGTAGCGACATTGGTGGTGCAGGGCACAGAATATCAGGACTATCAAGACCTAACTTGTTCAACCTTTCTCTGTAACTTAGATGTTGAAACCCAGGTAACATTCTAGTAAATCTTCTCTGTACTCTCTCTATTTTGTTGACATCTTTCCTATAATTCTGTGACCAGAACTGTACACAATACTCCAAATTCGGCCTTACCAATGCCTTGTACAATTTTAACAGTACATCCCAACTCCTATACTCAATGCTCTGATTTATAAAGGCCAGCATACCAAAAGCTTTCTTCACCACCCCTATCCACATGAGATTCCACCTTCAGGGAACTATGCACCATTATTCCTAGATCACTCTATTCTACTGCATTCCTCAATGCCCTACCATTTACCATGTATACCAAGTAGCAGTCTGGAGGAAATGATTGTGAATTAGATCTGTACCCCTGTAATGCACAATTCCACTAAATGTAGTCAAATTAATCATTTAGACACACAACCTAGCCACCTAGTTGAAGCCATGAATCTGCCCTACACCCAGTGATCCCAGTCAGAATGGCAGCCAAAGAGCAACAAATAAACTAAACATTCCTCAGCCGTGGACAAAATGGCTGTGTTCTCAGTCCTGATAATTATCCAGTCATTCTTGGTGTTTGTTGGCTGATGCTGACCCCCTCCAATTGGCTCCTTTACATTCAACATATGACAACGAATGACGACCCGGAGGGTTGTTAGTCCAGCTCCTCTGTATCACCTCGAGGATGTTGGGGAGATGAGTGGTATGATGCACTTTTTTATTATTTAAGCCCAATCAATCAGCACAAACCAGTGCAAGCTAATAGTTAC
Source organism: Hypanus sabinus (assembly GCF_030144855.1). NCBI lineage: Eukaryota > Metazoa > Chordata > Chondrichthyes > Myliobatiformes > Dasyatidae > Hypanus > Hypanus sabinus. The sequence goes on from NC_082711.1 coordinate 81,681,910, forward strand.
AAACTCCCGTGGCTCCAAGTCTTATCCTGGTCTGCTCGGAAGGCAGCAAAACCAGCCACTTGCACTTACCCACGTATCCAGTTCGGACAGCACCAGCAGATGCAGGCAATCAAACTTCCTGATGGGGAGGTCATTACAGCCTCCCATGGAGGAGGATGAAACAAAAACAGTTATACTTCAGAACATGAAATATAGAACAGTACGGCTCAGTACAAACCCTTATCCCACTAACATACTCCAAGATCAATCTTACCCTTCTATCTTACTTAGCCCTCTGTTTTTTCATCTATGTGCCTGCCTAAGAGTCTCTTAAATCTCTCCAATGTATCTACCTCTATCACCACCACCACTCTCTGTGTAAAAAATCCTAACTGATATCCACTCCCCCCCCCCATACTTTCTCAAAACATAGAAACATAGAAAACCTACAGCACAATACCAACCCTTCAGCCCACAAAGCTGTGCCAAACATGTCCTAACCTTAGAAATTGTCTAGGGTTAAACATAGCCCTCTATTTTTCTAAGCTCTATATACCTGTCCAGGAGTCTCTTAAAAGACCCTATCGTATCCGCCTCCACCACCATCACCAGCATTCACCATTCTCTGCGTAAAAAATTTACCTCTGACATCTCCTCTGTACCTACTTCCAAGAACCTTAAAACTGTGCCCTCTCATGCTAGCCACTTCAGCCCTGGGAAAAAACCTCTGACTATCTGGATTAGTTCCTGAGGATTGGAGGGTGGCTAATGTAACCCCATTTTTTAAAAAAGGAGGGAGAGAAAAACTGGGGAATTATAGACTGGTGAGTCTGACATCGGTGGTGGGGAAAATGCTAGAATCGGTTATCAAAGATGTGATAACAGCAAATTTGGAAAGAGTTGAATTCATCGGACAAAGTCAGCATGGATTTGTGAAAGGAAAATCATGTCTGTCGAATCTTATAGAATTTTTTGAAGATGTAACTAGTAGAGTGGATAGGGGAGAGACAGTGGATGTGGTATATTTAGATTTTCAAAAGGATTTTGACAAGGTCCCACACAGGAGATTAGTGTGCAAACTTAAAGCACACAGTATTGGGGGTATGGTATTGATGTGGATAGAGAATTGGTTGGCGGACAGGAAGCAAAGAGTGGAAGCAAATGGGACCTTTTCAGAATGGCAGGCAGTGACTAGTGGGGTACCGCAAGGCTCAGTGCTGGGACCCCAGTTGTTTACAATATATGTTAATGATTTAGACAAGGGAATTAAATGCAGCATCTCCAAGTTTGTGGATGACATGAAGCTGGGCGGCGGTGTTAGCTGTGAGGAGGATGCTAAGAGGATGCAGGGTGACTTGGATAGGTTAGGTGAGTGGGCAAATTCATGGCAGATGCAATTTAATGTGGAAAAATGTGAGGTTATCCACTTTGGTTGCAAGAACAGGAAAACAGATTATTATCTGAATGGTGGCCGATTAGGAAAAGGGGAGATGCAACGAGACCTGGGTGTCATTGTACACCAGTCATTGAAGGTGGGCATGCAGGTACAGCAGGCAGTGAAAAAGGCAAATGGTGTGTTGGCATTCATAGCAAAAGGATTTGAGTACAGGAGCAGGGAGGTTCTACTGCAGTTGTACAAGGCCTTGGTGAGACCACACCTAGAGTATTGTGTGCAGTTTTGGTCCCCTAATCTGAGGAAAGACATTCTTGCCATAGAGGGAGTACAAAGAAGGTTCACCAGATTGATTTCTGGGATGGCAGGACTTTCATATGAAGAAAGACTGGATCAAATAGGCTTATACTCACTGGAATTTAGAAGATTGAGAGGGGAGCTTATTGAAACGTATAAAATTCTAAAGGGATTGCAGGAAGATTGTTTCCGATGTTGGGGAAGTCCAGAACAAGGGGTCACAGTTTAAGGATAAAGGGGAAGCCTGTTAGGACCGAGATGAGGAAAAACTTCTTCACACAGAGAGTGGTGAATCCGTGGAATTCTCTGCCATAGGAAACAGTTGAGGCCGGTTCATTGCCTATATTTAAGAGGAATTTAGATATGGCCCTTGTGGCTAAAGGGATCAGGGGGTATGGAGAGAAAGCAGGTACAGGGTTTTGAGTTGGATGATCAGCCATGATCATACTGAATGGCGGTGCAGGCTCAAAGGGCCGAATGGCCTACTCCTGCACCTATTTTCTATGTTTCTATGTTTCTATATCCACATAATGAATGCCTCTCATCTTATACACTTCTATCAGGTCACCTCTCATCCTCTATCGCTCAAAGGAATAAAGGCCGAGTTCACTCAACCTATTCTCATAAGGCATCTTAAAGTTATCTCAAACACAAGAATATCTGCAGATGCTGGAAATCAAGGCAATCATTCCCAGGGTTATCCCTATTACCTTTCTTGAATAAAGGTATAACATTTTCCACCCTCCAATCCTCCGTCACTGCTCTTGTGGCCAGTGAAGACACAAAGATCATTGACAATCTCTTCCCTTGCTTCCTATAGTAATCTGAGATATACCCCATCTGGCCCTGGGGCCTTATCTATCCTACTGTTTTTGAAAAGTTTCAGTACATCCTTTATATTAATGTTTACATGTTCCAGCATATCTACCAGGTCTAGGCTGACCTCACATTTGAAGGTCCCACACACTGGTGAATACTGAAGCAAAGTATTCGTTAAATACCTCCCCTACCTCCTTCAACTCCAGGCACACGATTCCTCTTTTATTCCTGATTGGTCCTGCCCTCAACCTAGTCATTCTCCTGTTCTTCACATACATGTAGAATGCCTTGGGGTTTTCCTAAATCCTACTTTCCAAGGGCTTCTCATGTCTCCTTCTAGCTCTCCTAAGTCTATTCTCAAACTCATTGATGGTTACTGTGTAACTCTCAAGAGCTCTGACTGATCCTTGCCTCCTAAGCCTTAAGTAAGCTTTTTTTGTCGTTTTTCCACAATTCCTGTCAACCATGACTCCTTCAGCCTATCAACCTTTCCCTGCCTCAATGGGACAAACCTATCCAGAACCCCATACAAGTGGTCCCTAAACAACTTCCACTTTTCCATTATGCAATTCCCTGAATACATCCGTTCTCAATTTATGCTCCAAAGTTCTTGCCTAATAGTAACACAATTCACTCTCCCCAAAGTAAATACTTTCCCATACCGTCCGCTCCTACCCCTGTCCAAGATCAGGAAATTGTGGTCACCGTCTCCAAAATGCTCATCCATCAAGAGATCTGTCACCTACCCAGGTTCATTGCCTAGTACCAGTTCCAGTATGGCCTCTCCTCTACTCGGCCAGTCAGAAATCCTTCCTGGGCACACCTAACAAATTCTGAAAACTATAAAATGGTGAACCTCATGCCTGTGGTAGGGAAGTTACAGGAGAGAATTCTTAGAATAGGATTTATGAGGATTTGGAAAAACATGGCCTAATTAGGGAGAACCACCACGGTTTTGTATGGGGCAAATCATATCTTACTAACTTGACTGAGTTTTTTGACAAGGTGATGAGGGTGATTGATAAAGAATGATGTCTACATGGATTATAGTAAGGTGTTTGACAAGGTCCCTCAAAGGAGACACATCTTGAAGATAAAGATGGATGGGATCCATGGAGAATTTGGTATCGGGATTCAGACCTGGCTTGCCCATAGAAGGCAGCGGGTAGTGGTCAAAGAGACATTCTAGCTAGAGGCCTGTCATTAGCGGTGCTCTGCAGGGATCTGTACTGGGATCTTTGATGTCTGTGATGTACTGTATATTAATGACCTGGATGAAAATGTAGTTGGGTCGGTAATTAAATTTGAAAATTATACAAAGATCAGTGGAGTGGTGGATAGAAGACTAGCAAGCAAGGAATACAGGAGGATATAGATTACTTGCAGACATGGGCAGAGAATTGGCAGATGGAGTTTAACCCGGCCAAATGTGAAGAATTACACTTTGGTAGGATCAATGTAAAGAGGTAGTACACTGTCAAAGGCAAGATCCTGAACAGTGTTGATGAACAGAGGGGTCTTGAAGTCCAAGTTCAGAGCTCCCTGAAAGTGGCTACGCAGTTGATAGGGTAGTTAAAAAGGCACATGGCCTGCGTGCCTTCATTAGTTGAGGCATTCAGTTCAAAAGTTGGGAAGATATATTGAAGCTTTATAAAATTCCAGTTCAGCCACATCTGGAGTATTGCATACAGTTCTAGTCACCCCATTATAGGAAGGATGTCAAGGCTTTGGAGAAGGTGCAGAAAATTACCAGGATGTTACCTAAGTTAAAGAGCATGTGCCATAATAAGATGTTGGACAAACTTGGGTTGCTTTCTCTGGAGCAGCAGAGGTTGAAGGGAGATCTGGTGGAGGCTTATAAGATTATGAGAGGCATAGGTAGAGTGGGGTTGAAATATGTAATGCCAGAGTGCATACATTTAAGAAGAGAGGAATTTCAAAGGAGATGTGCGGAGCAAGTTTTTTTTACACCGTAAGAGTTGAGTGCCTGGAGTGCTGGTATAGGTAGAAACATTAGAGACTTTTAACAGACATTTAGATAGGCACATGAATTTGAGGAAAGTGAAAGGATATGGCACTGTATAGGCAGAAGGGATTAGTTAGGTTGGACATTTGATTACTAGTTTAATTTCTTTGGCACAACATTGTGAGTGCAAGGGTCCATTCCTGTGCTGTACTGTTCAATGTTCTACCTAAATCTTTTGCACTGAAGAGGTACCAATCAATATTAGGGAAGTTGAAGTCGCTCTGTTATTTTTGCACCTTGGTGGTTCTTTCCTCTGCCCAAAAATTATCTTGTGTATTGTCTCCTTTCGATTCGAAGGAGATTGTTACACAATTCAATTCAATGAAAACTCTTCAAAGTTCAAATTTCAAAGTAAATTTATTATCAAAGTACATGTATGTCGCCATATACAACCCTGAGATTCATTTTATTGTGGACAGACTTAATAAATCCATAACAGAATCAATGAAAGACCGCACCAACTGAGCATTCAACCAGTGTGCAAAATACAACAAACTGTGCAAATATAAAAAGAAATAATAATAAGTCAATAAGCAATAAATATCAAGAAAACAAGATGAAGAGTCTGTAAAAGTGAGTCCATAGGTTGTCAGGATGGTGGGATAAGTGAAGCTGAATGATTTTCCCCTTCAGTTCAAGAGCCCAATGGTTGGGGGTTAGTAATTGTTCCTGAATCTGATGGTGTGAGTCCTGAAGGTCCTTCTTCCTGGTGGCAGCGTGGAGGAGAGAAGATGTCCTGGGTAGTCAGGATCACTGATAATGGATGCTGCTTTCTTGTGACAACGCTCTGCATATATGTGTTCAATGGCTAGGAAGACTTTACCCATGATGGACTGGGCCATATCCACAATTTTGTTTTAGGATTTTACATTCAAGGGTATTGGTATTTCCAGAGCAGTCTGTGATGCAGCCACTCAATATACTTTCCATCACACATCTATAGAGGTTTGTCAAAAGTTTAGATGTCATGCTGAATCTTCACAAACTACTAAGGAAGTAGAGGTGCTGCCATGCTTTCTTCATAACTGCACTTATGACCCGGGGCCAGGGCAGGTCCTCCGAAATAATATCACTGAGGAATTTAAAATTGCTGACCCTCTCCATCTCTGATCCTCCAATGAGGACTGGCTCATGGACCTCTGGTTTCCTCCTCCTGAAGTCAATAATCAGCTCCTTGGTCTTGCTGACATTGAGTGAGAGGTTGTTGCTGTGGCATTAGTCAGCCAGATTTTCAATCGCCCTCTTACACAGTATGCTGAATCATCACTACCTTTGATTCAGCCACAAACAGTCATCAGCAAACTAAAATATGGCATTGGAGCTGTGCTCAGCCTCACAGCCATAAGTATAAAGAGAGTAGAGCAGGGAGATAAGCGCATAGCCTTGTGGTTCACCTTTGCTGATAGAGATCGTGGAAGACGTGTTCTTGCTAATCCAATCTGACTAGGGCTTGCATGTGAGGAAATTGAGGATCTAATTGCACAAGGAGTTATTGAAGCCAATGTCTTGAAAGTTATTAAAAGTTTTAGGGAACCAAGATAAGTTGTAGTTGTAGTGTGACTTGCACAAATTCCTCCTGAGTTCCCACCCTGATGAATGGTCTCAGCTCGAAATATCAAAAGTTCATTTCCCTTCGTAGATGCTGCCTGATTTGTTGAACTCCCCCAGCATTTTGTGTCCATTGCCTCTGTGCTCCTATTGAGCAAACACACAGAGGAACACTGACAAGCACTTAACCAACCCTGGAATTCAACTATGGGATTTAGAATTGACTGTGTGGGTACAGCAGAGTGTGGAAGAAGGGTTTTATAGGCTTATTTCAATACTCTTTGTGGGGAGCCTGACTGCATAAGGTCAATGGATCCACCTCAGACCCATCTATACTTTTAGTAATGAGGCTGCATCAGACTGTGTATTGACACTGGTTATACAAACACCAGATGCCGTCACATGCTGAGGTTCTATCTGTCCATGGTGTTGCAGAAGCCTGACTATGTTGTCATAGACCATTCAACAAAGTTAGGCTGTCTCCCAATGTCCCTCGTAGAAAAGATTAAACAGAGTAAACAATGGAATGTCCTCCAGGCCCCGTGGGGAAACGGAAATGGTGAACGTAGCTCGAATATTCCCTAAACAAACTGTCAAAGACATTGCCTCTTTACCAATACTTTCAAACATGCACTGATATCTTGTTCATTCTTGCATAACTGGAATCTCAATATCACCACAAACTGCCCTTGAAGAAACCATGATGCAGGTTGGACTGTCATCCATCTCTTTCTGGACAGTCTGCTTGTCATAAGGTCTGAAAGGGGAGCAGTTTGATTTGTCAAGGTTTATCCCTAGCACTTGTGTAAGCCTATGTGCTCTACGGGCTCTTCCAAGGGTGTACACTGAGTCAAATATTGCCTTCTGCTGGAAGATCGTCGATTCAGTGGTCTGTCTGAAACTTCCTGGTCTTTCTTTGCAGGGAGGTGCTCCCAACTAAACGTTGCCCCTTGACATACTCCAATGAATGGCAGAAAATGCTGAGCGACCCGCTTCCCTCACCCCGTTGAATCTACGTGATGTTCCTCCCTAAAATGGCCTGGCACTTTCCCAAAATCCAGACTATTTCTCCTCCTGACACAATGTTCCTGCAACCTGTAACCTTTATCTGGGTCTGAACCCACACCTTTATGATTCCTTAGTTTTTCTTATTCACTCTGCTATGGCAAACCCAAGGAAAAGCCATTTAGATTGCAGTGCTAACTCAGGACTGGGCAATGACTTGGTTCTCATTTGTTGCTGAACCTTCTTCCAGAATGTCTCAAAATAAATATCCCTTAAGCCGTCATGTTATCCAATTAATGCCCATTTACCAGCTGTGCCATCCTAGCTGTTCATTTGTCTAGTTGTGCCTTGCAGTTTCTGCGTCTGGGGGTATTGATGCATGAAAGGATATTCAGGGAGAAACTTCAAGACACATCATATTGCATGCTGATCAGAGGCAAGATTTAAGCACATTAATAGGAAAATGACATTAATCAGACTATTCTTTTGCAGTGACATTGTTGATTAATCTAGGTGTATTTAATACTGTAAATTGATAGTGATTACTGAAGAGTTTTATTAACATAAAAAAATGCACAAGCCAACCATTTTCAATTCCCTGTGTTTGTACAAGTTCTACGGAAACCTAAATCAACATATTCAATTTACTTTTTGTGATCTGAAAGCTCCTGTTCAGCTTGAGCTCATGCAAATTAAAATGTTAGCTCATTTGGAATGTATTGACAACTACACGGTTATAAGAAGACGCCAGACACAATCACTTTAAGATGTTCCATTCTGCAAATATGTTACTTAATATCCTCTATGCCCATTATACCTCAAGCAAGATTTGTCGTTTTGGTAGACCAACCATAGAATTTTTGAGGTGCAGGGCGAGAGGGGTAACAGAAACAGAGGAAACATACCAGCATCTCATGTAAATGGAAAGAGCTAGCACCTTTTTTTAATGATGATCAAACTGCTGTTATCAGGATCACTGTTAAATTTCATCACATCAAGATTTACCTGTGGCGCTTGTACACGATTTGCAAGGCTGCCTTGGGTGATTGAACACCTGACCTCTCCTGGTCACATGAATCCTAGACCACAGTTTTAGGCAGTTTTATGCACTGAGGCCCTTGGAGAGAATGTGCCACTGCGATTTATGAGTCACCAGCTCTTGCTCTGCCCAAGTTCTTGTCGTGTGTGTGCCTGTCAAGATTCATCTCCATCTTCATTGCCCCTGTGGCAAAAAGTCAAATTGTGTTTTTTGCTCACTTGCCTGATTCTCAGCATATCACCCTCCCATGAATCATTTCTAGCTTCTATCTTGAGACTGTTTAAGCACTGAATTGGAAGGTGTTTTCTTTATCCTCAACTTAAAGGCACAGATCTGTTATTTCCTTCTCTCATTGAAATCAAAATGTAAATGAATTTCATTCCAAGAAAATAGCATCACGATGACAGGGTGGGTGATCTCTCGTCCACATTTTAACTTGGAGCTGATTTTTTTTGTTTGTCTTTTTCAGAGATTATTGGACAGTTCTAGTCTCCCTGTAGCTAATAAGGAAGCTGATGGGATATTGATAGCTGAGGCTGCGGGCAAGTGGATGTGTGAGCAGAAGATTATGTGGTGTGAGAGATGGCTGATTAACTGTGTTCTGCTAATGAATGAATTAGTAAAATGAATTAGAAGGCTGAAATTTTAAACAGATGTACTCTTATTTATGGGAAGGCAACATCTTATCATATCCTGGATTTGTACCATATGAGAAATATAGCGAGAATTTGCTAGAGCACACTTTCTCACAGGGGCCCTGTGAACTGATCTTCCTTTGGCCCCCATCCTTCAGCTGATGAATATTGCAGCCACAGATGGTTGTAGTGTGAGGTAAATGGATCGTGGGGTCCTCGGTGTGCAATGAAATTTAAAGATCGAGAAAGGAACAAAGCAAACAACAAAGGGCAAAGAGTGAATTAAAATTGAATCAGATTCTGAAGGAAAGCAAAGAGGGAAAAGCAAAAGTAAAAGAACAATGGAATCAGAAAAGTAAAAAAAGAATTTTAATTTTTTTCTAATTTCCCAAAAACGTTATTTGTGGAAGTTAAACTCTTAGATTCATTTGTTCCCTTTCTTGATTGAATGTATTGCAGAAACATAAATCTTGTTGCTTAAAAGAACCCCTGCAATGCAAAATATCTGTCCCAATCTTCCATTGTGAATTTAATTTATTCTTAATGCAGAAATGTGGCAATTTATTGAAACTCATGAGGAGGCTAATGGCAAGCTTATCAGGGTAAGATTGGAGTGGTCAAAATCCTGCAACAAAATAGGTAATTTTTTAAAGTGCTTTGCAATCCTTTCTCATCACAAATTGTTGAGATATTTACAAATTTGTACATGCAGTAGTAATAGTAAGAGCATTGTATTCAACAATAAAGTTTTTCCCTTATACTTCTTTAAAATTCTTTAAATTTTCTTTTTGTTTTGAACAATGTCATTTACTTAACAATCAGACTCTCCTTATCGGTCCAGTACTTAGGGTGACGGCAGTGTCCTGGGAAGATAAGAAGACAACAGGGGTAGGAGATGAAACCTTTGGTACTCATCCTAGGATAATTCATTTGTGCTACTTGGCAGATAAAATTACTCACTGTGGGCAGATGTACAGTCTCAATCCAGGCCCCCAGTGAAAAATGTTCATTTCTCTTATATAGGTTGTTGTGCAGTTGGTGTTAAAATATGTGGTTTAAAATGAGCTGGAGTTGACAGATTGGATAAGTGATGACGCAGCTTTCACGAAATTTGTTCCTGACATGTCTTTTCACAGATTTCATATGAAGGTTTTGAATTTTTCACAGAATCTGCCATTAGAAAAACAGCATAACATTGCCGTATGAACATATTATTGTCGCTTTGAGATCCATAGTGACATCTCTGATCATAACACAACTCTTTCCATGCATCTTTTTATAATTCTGGATGGAAAAGATCATTAAAAGCAATTTAAATAAATTATTCAAACCTCCTGCAATTTGGAAGAACCAAAAGAATTCTCAACCAAAATCTAAAATTATGCTTGGGGGTAGTATCCATCCTATTTCAAGTAAAGTGTCTTTAAGATGTCAAAAGGGAGTTGCAGAACGACATTTCCATGTACAAAACAGACCACACTGCTGAAGAGAAAAAGCTTTGGAGGAGGCCATATCATTTCTCAAGCCTGGTTCACCATTCAGCTAGAACGTGGTCAACAACAGCAGGGGCTTTGGTGACTACAATCACCAGGCAAAGAGAAGGGGCTGTATATGTTGAAGGCTGCACTGACTGCACGGGATCAACAGGCTGAGAGCTACCATCTTGCAAGCATGTATGGACATAGATTCATAAAGAGCTGTGAGGTAGAATCCAGCCCCTCTGCCTACCCCATCCATACCAATATTTCTCTCCATCTAAACCACTGAATATAGACCAGTACAGCTCAGTACAGGCCCCTCAGCCTATGATATTCTGAAAACCTCTTAACCTACTTCAGGATCAATCTAACCCTTCCCTCCCACATAGCCCTACATTTTTCTTTCATCCCTGTGCCTAGCTAAGAGACTCTTAACTGTCCCTACTGTATCTGCCCCTCCCACTACCCCCAGCAGGGTGTTCCATGACTTACCACTCTGAAAAACTTACCTTTCACATCCTCCCATTACTTTCCTCCAATCACCTTAAAATTATTCCCTCTCATATTAGCCATTGCCACCCTGAGAGAAAGGTGCTGGCTTTCCACTCTAGCTATCACTCTTATCATTTTTTGTACCTCTATCAAGTCACCTCTCATCCTCCTTCGGTCCAAAGGAATAGCCCTAGCTTGCTCAACCTCTCCACATAAGACATGTTCTATAATCCAGGCAGCATCCTGGTAAATCTCCTTTGCAGCCTCTCTAAAACTTTCACATCCTTCCTATAATAAGGCGATCAGAGCTGAACACGATATTCCTAACCCTAACCAGAGTTTCATCGAGTTGCAATATTACCTCGTGGCTTCTGAACTCAGTCCTCTGACTAATGAGGGTTAACACATCATACGCCTTCTTAACCACTCTATCAACTTGCCCAGCAACTTTGAGGAATATGTGGACATAGACCCCGAGATTTCTCTTTTCCTCCACACTGTGAAGAATCCCGCCATTAACCCTACACTCTGCCTTTAAGTTCGACCTCTCAAAGAGTATCACTTCACCAGAACTGAACTCCATCTGCCACTTCTCAGCCCATCTCTGCACCCTACCAGAGTCCTGTTGTAAACTATAACAACCTTCTACACTACCCACAGCCCCACCAACCTTTGCCCCGTGATCTCCTTGCTGACCATGATGTCTAATTAAAGTAATCTTGTCTGCCTCTGTATGATCCATTTCCTGCCCGTCAATTGTCTCTTATTGTATCTACTTCCACCACTCCCTTTGGCAACATGTTCCCCATGTTAAAAAACTTATCTCTTAAATCTCCTCTGACCTTATACCCATGTCCTTTAGTATTTAAAAGTTCTACTTGACAAAGGATTCTATCCACTCTACCTATGTCTTCTATAATTTTATAAACTTATATCAGCTTTCTCCTCAGCCCTCGACACCCCAGGGGAAACAAACCAAGTTTGTCCAACCTCTCTTGTAGCCAATACTCAGGCAACATTTTGGTGAATGTCTTCTGCATCCTCTCCAAGTCCTTGATAAAAACCTGTGACTAGAACGGCATGAACAAGAAACCCTCTTGGATGTAACTAACAGATTCTGCTCCATCTTAGCATTTTGCATGAAGGAAGTCCCAGTCAATATTGCAGAAATTAAACACACCCTCTAAAACACTGTTACTTTTACATATTTCCACAATCTCCCTACACATCCACTCCTCTATCCCCTGCTGGATATTGATAGGCATATGGCATAACTCCATTATAGTAATTGCAATTTCACATTTGTGTTCTCACTGGGTGAGCCCTCCAGAGCATCCTCTCGGCAAGCCACTGTGATGTTTTCCCTGAACAGTTCTGCAACTCCCCTATGTCTTTTACATTCCTCTCTATCACATTTGAAACACTGACACCCTGGAATATTGATCTGCGAGTCCTGCCCCTCTCTGTAAAGGCTGTAACACTGTACCATCATGCCTTGAGTTCATAGACCTCATCCATATTACTCTTTACACTTCAGCATATCAGCCCCCACCATGTTCGTTAACCTGCTGACCGTACTCTCAGACTTCCTTGGCTTAACCTTTTGCTTCCACTCAAGCCTTCCACCTGCTGACTACAGCTCTGGTACCCATTCCTATGCCACACTAGTTTAAACCCTCTCGGGTAGCTTTAGCCAACCACCCTGCAAGGATTTTGGTGCATCTCTTGTTTAGCTGAAACCTGTCCATCTTGTACAGGTCTCTCCTCCCCTGAGAGAGAGCCAAATGATTCATATACCTGAAGCACTCCCTGGTGTACCAGTGCCTTTGCATACATTCACCTCTATTTCTTGCCTCACTATCAGGGGGCCATGGGGAGTAAACCTGATGTTACGAACCTAGAGGTCCTATTTCTTAACGTTTGACCCAACATCCCAAAGCTGTCTTTGAAGGATCTCATCTGTTTCCTCTCTATGTTGTCTGTACCATTATGGACCACAACTTCAAATAGTTCACCTTCCTCAAAGATAATGTCCCCTACCCACTCAGAGACATCATTAATCTTTGCGCCATCAAAGCAACTCGCCATCCCATTTACACTGCTCCTATTCACAGCTTTAAGACAGTTTCTCTCCGTTCCCTCGCCACACGACTCTGAAATATAGTGATTGTATCTGCTTCCATCATCTCTCTGGCAGCCCATTCCAGATACAATACAAAAAATGTTCCCCCAAGACCTAGTTAGTACTCCTTAAACTCACCTTACATTTACATGCACATGTTTACACGTTTTTGATATCTGTGCTTTGTAAAGCTGGGGAGCATAAAAATTGCAAATAAAATTTACCAGCACTGGATAGTTTGAGATATAAGGAGAGGCAGGATAGGCTAGTACTTTTTTCTTTGGAGTGGTAGAGGCTGTGAAGCGACTTAATAGAACAGGGGTTCCCAGCGATTTTATGCCATGGACCATTAATACCATTAAGCAAGGGGTCCATAGACCCCAGGTTGGGAAGCCCATCATGGAGGATTTTAAAATCATGAGGGTCACAGATAAGGTGAACAGCCAAAGTGTTTTACCCGAGGAAGGGAGGGTAGGGAGTAGAGTTCACACACTTAAAGTGAGAGGGGTAAGATTTAAAAGGGACTTGAGGAGCAACTTTTTCATACAGAGGGTAGTGAGTATCTGGAAGTGGTAGAGATAGATGACATTATGACATTTAAAGGGTATTTGGACAGCAACATAGATAGGAAACATTTAGAGGGGTATGGGACAAACACAGACAAACACGGCTAAATCAGCTCAGCAACGTGCTTGGCAAAGGCTGTTTAGCTCAATGATTCTTAGGACTCTAAAAGCGTCCAAATTTTTGTGCCCTGACCTGATGCACCATCAATAACTCTCTCTGAGACGTGGTCGAGATATCAGCTTTTATTGACTGGAAGAAAGAACAAGCAGTAGTTGACCACCATACTACATCCTGGAGAATGAGGGCCGGGCTCAGGCCTCAATCGCCTTTATACCAGGGTCTGTGGGAGGAGCCACAGGAGCAGTCAGCAGGGGGCGTGTCCAGACAGGTATATGTAGTTCACCACATGACCTATGCCATTTGACCTATTACAGCTCCAATAACCTGGCTCACTGTCAGGTGTTTGTACGTTCTCCTTCTGACTGCATGCGTTCTTCCCCCTCCCCACACGTTCTAAAGACATGCAAGTTCGTAGGTCACATGGGTGTAACTGGGCAGTGTGGGCTTGTGGGTCCAGAAAGGCCTATTACCATGTTATATCTCTAAATAAATAACTTTTGTATGTGTCCTACCCCTATTTCGTTTCCCAAATTGTATCATCTCAGGCATCTGCCAGTGACCAGTGTGCAGGGGAAAGTGGAGAGTTGCTGCTCTTCTCTGGGTAGTGTGTCTTCACTCACCAAATTAGGGTCCACTGCTCGCTGGTCTAGGAAGATACATCATGCCAGTAGCCTTCAGTGTCACAACACCGAATTTTAGCGGCATGGTAAAAGGGTGCATTGGCTGCAGTTCACAGTCCACACGACCACTGCTGCAGAAAACAGATGCCTCCTTCACCAGGGAATACAATGGGTACCCTTTCCACTGACATCTAAAGAAATTTGTGAGTTTTTCATACAAGCTGAGGGTGCACAGCACGCAGGGTGTGATTGACTGTACCCATGGCCATGGGGGCAGCTGAACACAAGCCAAGAGCAATAAATAGATAAGGCACTCCTTTGCAAGTGAACAGGAGATCAGCATCACGTGGGCTGCTGAGTCGCTGAGTTCAGTGGGAATATAAACACGGAGGGGTGTTAGGTGGGCTGCCACTTCCCGATCACCCATTACTGCTATCACACAAAGTCAAAATCTCCCACTCTAAATGTGTCATTCTGTGTTAATGTCTATATAAACAGTAACAAGCTCCATCGTGCTGGCTGTCATTGTTCTTTACATTCAGATTTGTACCAATCCATGAATTTGCATTTAAGAAGAAATGCCCTCAATAGACCCAGGGCCATTTATACGTTTGTGTCTAAAACAAGAGCAGACATTCATGGTAAATGTACTTCACTGATAATTAAAATACAGCAGCTGCTTTCCTGATTATCTCCTTTAAAAAGGCACATTATATGCTTTTTGAAATTTATGTGATATTTCCCTGTTTAATCATGTTAATTATCCAGTGTGTGGTTTTTTTCACTTTAACTCTTTCCTTACTTAAAGATCCTGAAATGGGAATTCGGCTGGCCCAGTTCTTGAAAGGAGGCTTAGCTTTGAACAGTCCGCTGGGAAGCAGACAACTGGGCCTCAAGCTTTATCCAATCAATATGGTTGAACTGAAATCATTGGACTCATCACCCAGAGAAGGCTCACTCACCTCAGAAAATGACCTACAGGACCAGCCTGCAACACAGCACTAGGAGAGGAAGACAGAAAAACTGGAGAAAAATACAGGAGGTAAAAGTTGGAGTGGACAGGGTGGTGATCTAGGAGGGCTGCTGTCTCGCAATACCAGTGATGCAGGTTCAATCCTGACCTGTGATGCTGTCCATTCTCTCTGAGTGAATTTCCTCCCGGTGCCTTGGTTGCCAACAACGTGAATTGGTAAGTTAACTGGCTAGTGTAAATTGTTCCTAGTGGGTAGTTGAGAGGTAGAATCTAGGGGTCATTGATGTGAAAGTGGGAAGAATAAAAGGGGATTAATGTAGGACTGGTTTAAGTGGGTGCATGATGGTTAGTAGATGAACAATGGGCTGGAGGGGCTGCTACATTTCTTTCTATGGCTCTTCAAGGCTTCTCTGCCATTCAACAAAATCAGACCTGATCCTGCACTTGCTGGCCTTTCCATTTTGGATGAGAACTGTCCCGATGAACTCACAGTGACAGCCCAAAGACAAGACCAAAGTGACTAATAAAGACCAAGTGGAAACTGCAGGCACTTCCCTTGGTGCAAGCAGGCAGGTAGTTTGTGAGGTAGTCTATTCTTTCCACCATTTCCAGTCAGCCTCTGTGTGTACAATTCCTTGTTCCCCATTTGGAGTTAAAGTCAAGGTTATGCACAAGTACACAGTGAAAAATTTGCTAGCACAAACATCACAGGTATATAGCATTAAAATCAAAGGCCATGGATTCTGTCAATGGGATACCTTTTTTTCAAGAAAGCTTTGAGCGCATCCTCAAATCTTAATTCTTGACAGACTATCTGTGTCAGGAGTCTGGTGCTGGAAGTGCAGGAGGCATGACCTGCTCCGTGTATACAACTGTGAATAATTAGGGCCTCCGTGCTGCGAATTTCAGCCTAGGAGAGGCTACTGAACCTTTGAGTGATTTTGGAGGATTTTACAAAGTGAGTCTAATGTTAACTTTCCAGTGCCTTGAAATGGGAGTGGGGGTCACAGAAACAGAATCAGAATAATATCTATTATCATGAACATGATATGATTATTATAATATGAAATTTGTTGTTTTGTGGATGCAACATGGCAGAAAGTCATAAAAACCTAAAAATTACAAAAAAGGATAAATTGCACAAAACTAAAGGAATAATGAAGTTAGCGTTGCTAGGTTCACGGACCATTCAGAAATGTGATGCGGAAAGGGAGAAAGCTTTTCCTAGATACTCGAGTGTGAGTCTTCAGCTACTGTACCTCCTCCTTGATTGTAGTGACAAGGAGTGAGCATGACCCAAATGGTGGGGGTCTTTAATGATGGATGCCGCCTTCTTGAGGCTCCACCTCTTGAGGCTGTCCTCGACGTTGGGGAGTGTTAGGGCAGGGATCGCTGCTGCTCAGCGGCCCACAAGTTTTGTGCCCATTCTGAAGTCTTGACCCTCCAATACCCTACTCTTCATTTGAACAGAAACTGTGCTGACACTGATTATCAACATTCACCTTCCCTGAGAGGTGACTCCCAAGATATGGGAGTTGGATCACCTTTTGCAGATTCTCATTGTTAGTCATTATTGTTGGAGAGCAGCTTGAGGCAGCAGGGGAGGGCTGGTCTTGGAGATGTTGAGTGTAAGGCCCGTCCTTAGCAGGCTTCAGTGAAACTACCACCAATGTGTTGGAGATGGGCTTCTGTATGAGCACAAACAGAAGAGACATCTGCACACTGCAGCCTGAGGCTCTAAAGCATGGTCACAGTAACTTGAACAACTCCTCATTAGTTCTGAAGATTAGCCTCACTCCAAGGAAAGTTTGTTGGAAGTGAGGTGCAGCAGTGTAGCACGAAAGATGGAAGAAATGCAAGAGCAATCACATAGACTTATTTGCCAGCAGTTTACTGATAACACATTGCTTGCTATCATGGGTTGCATTGCATCATGAAATTTGTGATAATATATCCTCCTCGCTGATGATCAATACTGATGCACCTCAGGGGTGTGTGCTTAGCCCACTGCTCTACTCTCTATACCCATGATTGTATGGCTAGGTATAGCACAAATACCATCTATAAATTTGCTGATGATACAGCCATTGTTGGTAGAATCTCAGATGGAGACAAGAGGGTGTACAGGAGTGAGATATGCCAACTAATGGAGTGGTGTCACAGCAACAACCTGGCACTCAACATCAGTAAGACAAAACAGCTGATTGTGGACTTCAGGAAGGGTAGATGAAGGAACACATATCAATCCTCATAGAGGGATCAGAAGTGGAGAGAGTGAGCAGTCTCAAGTTCCTGGGTGTCAAGATCTCTGAGGATCTAACCTGGTCCCAACATATTGATGCAGTTATAAAGAAGGCAAGACAGTGACTATATTTCATTAGGAATTTGAAGAGATTTGGTATGTCAACAAATACACTCAAAAACTTCTATAGATGTACCGTGGAGAGCATTCTGACAGGCTGCATCACTGCCTGGTTTGTGGGGGGGTTACCTAAAGAAGCTGCAGAGGGTTGTAAATTTAGTCGGCTCCATCTTCAGTACTAGCCCACAAAGTACGCAGGGCATTTTCAAGGAGTTGTGTCTCAGAAAGGCAGCGTCTATTATTAAGGACCTCCAGCACCCAGGGCATGCCCTTTTCTCACTGTTACCATCAAGTAGGAGGTACAGAAGCCTGAAGGGACACACTCAGCGATTCAGGAACAGCTTCTTTCCCTCTGCCATCTGATTCCTAAATGGACATTGAACCCTTGGACACTACCTCACTTTTTTAATATATATTATTTCTGTTTTTTGCACAATTTTTTTATCTATTCAATATACATACACTGTAATTGATTGATTTATTTATGATTATTATTTTATTTTGCTTTTTTATGGTATGTATTGCATTGAACTGCTGCTGCTAACAAATTTCACGACACATGCTGATGATAATAAACCTGATTCTGATTCTGAACATATGTAAAATGGGAATGAATGTTCATGGGCGGCTGAACTAGAGGAGAGTGCTGCATTCTTTTTCCTGGTCAACAGAGTCGAAGATTTCAGTGAGGTCAAGAAAGACCATATATAGTACCTGATGCTGCTCCCTACATTTCTCTGGAGTTCTTACATGGTAAAGATAATTTCTGATCACCTGACTTTCCTGTAACGTCAACTGTTTATTCCCCTCCACAGATGCTACCTGACCTACTGAGTTGTTCTAGCATTTTGTGCTTTGTTCTGGATTTCTAGCATCTGCAGAATCCCTTGGGTTAAAGATCATTTCTACTGTGCCTCTAGGTCAATGGAATTCACATGGTGATTCAGGGAGCAGCCCATTGGGTGGAGGTAGATGTGTAGGAGCCAAGTTGAGACATTCCTTTTGACAGACATCTGGACCCCTTTGTAATTACCACAGTTAGATATCTCCCTACTTTCTGAAAGTCACAGTTTCAGCATTGCTGAGGACTCCTCCTGGCATGTCCTCCTCTTCCAATATAAAATTATGGATTTTTAGGCAAGCACAAGATTTATTTGTAACACCCCACATTCAAGCACCTATCATTGTCCAAGTGCAAGGCTGCAAAAATGTCTACACCACTTATGCCTTGACAAGAATCAAAGACAGTGAGGCAAGTATCAATGACTGAAATAATGCTGGAAACACACAGCAGGTCAGCCAAATAGAAACAGTTTACATTTCAAGTCCAGAATGCTTCATCAGAACATGGTCTAATTACCCTCTCTACAGATGTCACCTGACCTTCTGAGTGATTCCAGCATTTCTTGTTTTTATTTCAGGTTTCCATCATCTGCAGTTACTGATTTTCTTTCTGGCGTCATTGCCTGCTGGAATCATCTCTATAATCTCCTGTAACCTGGCCCAAAAGCATCAGCATCAACAGAAACATTGCTGAAGAAGGTTTTGATGCCCTCAAGGACCTTACTGAGAAAACTGTTCTCAGACAGCACCTGACTTAAAAAAAAAATTCCTCTCCCTCTCCCCCTCTCTCCTAGTGAAGGTCCAAGATGAAAGGAACTAAAATTGATCATTTCGTTTCCAGCTCAAGAAATTTTCAGCATAGTTGAATACTGGAATTTTCCAAAGGATGCCATGATGCCCAGGTGAAATTGGCTAATTCCCAAAAAGCTAGAATCTTCCTACCTGCTG
This sequence comes from Hypanus sabinus, assembly GCF_030144855.1. Taxonomy (NCBI): domain Eukaryota; kingdom Metazoa; phylum Chordata; class Chondrichthyes; order Myliobatiformes; family Dasyatidae; genus Hypanus; species Hypanus sabinus. The sequence goes on from NC_082711.1 coordinate 81,701,176, forward strand.
ATATGAAACCTCACACTCTTCTCAGCCTTAATGCATTGAAACCAAAGATGAAATCCTTTCCTGAAGTAGCTGGCTAAAACACAGGAGTTCAGAACAGGAAATGCTGCACCAGAACACGGGTGAGTGACTTGCAGTCACGAGTGTAAGAACACCTATAGCCACATCACTAATGGTGCAATGGTCCATTTATTCTATGGCGCATCGCTTGACTAGTATTAAAGGCATTCTGCACTCCGTCGCGTGGTGCGGACCACTACATGATAATTCCCTTCAGACTTTTAGTTTTTTTTTAATTTAATTTGAACTCAGGAGAGTTATCACTAGTCTGGGCTTTAAAAAAGCTTATTCGCATTTATACTAAGTAAAAATAAAATCTTCACGTAATAAAGTAATAATTTATTAGTTGAGGGTCATCATGGTCATGACCATACCTAAGGTCATAATTAGGAGCCCAAGTATGGGAAACACAATAATGAGACTCACAGGGTGATAATGATCATTACACCCCAATCAAGTGATTACTATTTCTAATATTAACAATCTCAGTTTTGCAATGCGAATGACTGATGAATGAATAAATGTATTTAATGAATAGTATTGGATTGTTTTCATTAAAATTGAATGCATGCAAGAAATTATGGAGCTATATTATTAAATTTCAATCTTGAAATTCTTCCCATGTGAATAGCTTATTGTGTGAAAAGCTAATTCATTTAACAGGAGCTAATGATGTTAGAACACAATCTTGTGAAGTGCCGTGTAGCAGTGCTTTCCTAGCACTGTAAACTATAAATGTTTTAATTTAATCTCTAATCTGAATATTTGGACATCAGAAGTCTCTAGTGTATGAAGCAAAACGAATAACTTGAGTACTCTATAACTTATCCCAAGAATAATATTTCATTATTGTGAAGAAGGTGTTTTAGGCTCAAAAGGAAGTACTACAATCTAAGAGGAGCTTGAGCAATTTGCTATTGGACCCGATATGTGCCAATAAAAGGACAGGCCAACAATAGTTGGTGATACCCATAGCATTTTTTGGCAATTCCTCGCCAATGCATAACATGACATCTGATATTTACACTTGTCATTATAAAATAGAAAAACATCCCAAGGAGCCTTACACTGTGAGTAGCTTGGATCAAATTTATAAAGAGGGCCAGGAGGAAATTACTTTGGAAGCAAGGGAATGGAGTTTGTGGAGGGCTAAAGTCAATAGCATTGATCTATCCCAATGTTTAATTGGCATTAATTGTAGCTGATCCTTCATTGAATGTGGCACAAATACATCACTAATGTAGCAAGAGTAGTGATGCAGATCTGACTCACATACAAAGGAAATTCAATCATTGCATGTGGCTTTTTACTGCTGTTATACTTCAGGCCTGCAGCTAGATTTCATCTTTATCTTTTGTGATTGATTGAATTGTCTCCATGGTGATGAATCACCTGATCCCAGTAAAGCACTCAGTTAGATGATTGGGTACAATGTGCTATCAGCCTTGGGATGTTTCATTAGCAGCTGAAGAAGTAGGAGTGGGCAAAACTAATTTATCATTAGTCATCAGATTGATAATTAGACCATAATGGACTCAAGGTGTGTTTATTATGGCTTTTAGTGCTACAGGAATTGTTCTTTCCCACAAGAAAGGTTAACAGTAAAGCAATCCTGTTAAGTTATAAATGACATTTTCTTTTAAAAACCTACAGATGCCAGAAGTCTAAAATAAAATAAAGAGAAACTGCTGAGCAAGGTCATCAGGCCTGACTGCATCTGTGGAAAGAGAGACAGATTTAATGTTTCAGGTAGATGACTCCTTGTTGGAACAGGTAGGAGAAAAAAAAAGAGGTTGTTAAGTTGCAAGGAGAGTTGGGTTGGTGTGGGGTGGGGAGGGGATGGGGTCTAAAAAAGCTAAAACTGAGGTGACTGAAGGAAATGCGACAAGTTTATCTGGTCAGTGAGTGAACGCGAGCAGTTAGAGGGTGAGCGGAATTGCAAAAGGTTGTAGGAATTGTGAAATATTGTGATTGTACGCCTCTGTTACCTCTTCGGGCAGTTCGGTCCAAGAGGATTCTGACATTTTCCCTATCAATGGTCAGGGCTCTTCTATGTCCTTTTATACCCTCATAGCTGCTTTCTTAAAATATTTCCTATGTCTTCTAAACAAACTTCAATGAACTCACTTGATACTGTACCTTGCATATAGCTTCCTTCATTTCCCCGATTGAACCCTCAGTTTCCCTTGTTAACCAAGGCTCCGTGTTGTCATCTTTGCTTCTTGCCCTCCAGGAACATGTTGGTATCTGAATTCTTACAATTTTGCCTTTAAGCACCTCTCACTTATTTCCCTCTAATGGCTTCTCTCAAACTATTTTTGACAGGACCTGTCTTGTACAATTGAAGTTAACTGTCCCCCATTTTAGGACCTCAACTTTAGATCTAAATTTCTCTCTTTTCCATGCTTAGCTTAAACCTATGGGCACTGTTTGCCAAAGGTTCCTCCAAGGATACTTCTCTGGACGCACAGCCCACGGCAGCTAACTCACTGCTCCCAATGTTCTGAATTCTCCCACAATGCCCAGTAAGGGGCACTGGCCTTGAATCCACCTGTCTCCAGAGCCGTGAAAATCTGGCACCCTGACAGCTCACTTGTCTTTCAGGCTGCACCCTTGGAATATCAAAAAGTGGCCGGTTGTGAGGCCCTGAGATCGGGTCCCATACCACCAAAGAACTGAAGTCAGAGTGTAACTCAAGGTCAGGGTCTTCAAAGCAATCTTGTAAAAGGAAATGTCAAAGGTAGAAATGGGGCTGTTTCTGAAGATGCAAGCAAAGGAGTCACCATTGAGTGCCATCTTGACTTTGCTCCACCCTCTCTTCCTATTTCAATCTTCCCATTTCTAAACTCACTGCCTTGTGGCACAGGGAGTTTGCATTTGTCTTCTCTGTTGTAGAGAAGACCACATTGCAACCACAAAATTCTGTACACTTGATTGGAAGAAGTCTAAAGATATCACTGCTTCACCTGGAAAGGCTATTTGGATCGCTGGATGATGAGAAGGGAAGAGGTGCAAGGACAAGTGTTGAATCCCTGCAGTTGCAAGGAAATGTGTGTTAAGAAAGGGTGTTGTTAATGGAAATAGAAGAGTGGACTACGGAATTGTGAAATGAGCAGTTCTCAAATACTGAGAGGTAGGAGAGTGGAAGATGCATCCAGTAGTGGAATGTCTTTGAAAATCTTTTCTGATCAGGGAGGACATGCCCCACATTTTGCAAATCCTACATTCTTTTGTGCATTCTCACTATCCATCTGCACCTATTGATCAGCTGAAGTTTACCCCCATGGTCACCCAGGGTTTACCCCATCAGATATTGCACTACCTCACTGCTTCCATGTTTCCCTTCTCTCCTCAGTTCCGGTGAAGGGTTCTTTGACCTAAAACACTAACTGTTGCTTTTCCCACAGATGTAACCTGACCTGCTGAATATTTCCTGTATTTTCTGCTACACTATGACCAATGTAAATAAATACATTAGACTCATTACATTGCAGATTGACTGTAGCTGTAGATACGCATTTCCATTTGTTTTTAAGGACATTGAGTTATTTTCAGATCTGGATCTCTGGATTTCACAGTAGTAGTAGCTCTGATATTGAACAATGTGAGGTTTCCATGGATTGAGGGAAGCACTAAGTGGTTCATTGAGGGTCTTAACAACAGCTTTCAGCTAATCAGAACTCTTCGTAATCCTTATTCATAATTTAATTAACAATCCATGCTTGGGGCATTTTATTCAGGCTAGTCTGAGAAGGAAAGTGTTGGCAATAGACTAACTGTATTTCCTGAAAAATATATTAAATGTGACGGGTGTTTTTACCCTGACTTTTGTACATCTGTCACATGAATAGATTCCTCCTTATTGTTTTAATCCATTATCTAACATGGGTCTACAAGCAATTGGAAATGTGAAATAAGCCAATAGGCATATAATTGTCATGGTAGTAACAGCTGAATTCAATATTGAGAGTGGCTCCTTAGTTCAGGAAAAAATCCTTTTAATCATATAATTTTATGCTTCAATTTTTGTTCACATGATAAAACTTTTAGATTTGTATTTTTGTATGTGCGGTCATTGAAGAATCTGATGCAGATATCAATACACTCTTGGTCAAAGCAGCAGTTCTCAAAGACAATTTTTCAATATAGTTACCATGATGTAATTTAGAATTATTGAGATTAGAATCATTGTATTAAATTAACAATGGGCAATTTTTGCATGTTTGAATAAAATATACTGGAAATGCTTTTGGGTCAGGTGATATTTGTGGATAGGAAAATAGTTCATAGTGTCATGCAACATAGAGGCCCTTCAGCCCGATGTACCCATGTCGACCAAGTTCTGACTATACTACTCACCCCATTTACCAACATCTTTAATATATATCTGAGAAAATTGGTTTGGCAGATATACAAGTCCTGCCCACAATTCTGAACATTCGGAAATAAAAAGGACACATTTTCATGACAAAGGTATTTGGATATCAAAGCCTTTGTCATTGCGGTATACCAGTTTAATGAAAATAGGGAACAAAGAAATAGGTTTTGAAATAATGAGTTCTAACAGCATTGTTTTTGTTTCCAGATTTCAGGAACTGCAGTCGATCATATACTGAGTGGGTCAAAATTTTACCCCTCAGCTTCCTATTAAAACACTTCCCTCTCATCTTAAACCTAGTTGATTTCCCCAACTGTGGAATAAAGACTAAGTGCATTCACCCTGTCTGTGCTCCTCATGAATTTTATACATTTCTGTAAGATCATTCCTCATTCTCCTATGCACCATTGAATAAAGTCTCAGTCTGCTCAGACTTACTCCATAACTTAGTGCCAGTGACATCCTCAAATCTTTTCTGCACTTTTTCCAGCTTAATGCCATTTTTCCCACAGCAGGGTGACTAAAATTGAACCCAAGGCTCCAAGTGCAGCCTTGGCAGTGTCTTGTAAAACAGAAACATAGCATCCTAACTTCCATACTCCATGTCCTGACTGTTGAAGGCCAATGTGCTAAAAGCAATCTTCACCAGCTTCTCTCTATGTGTACTCCAAGGTGCTTCCATTCTATATCACTCTCTGGGGCTTTGCTATTTTCTGTGAAAGTCCTACTCTAACTTGTTTTCCCAAAATGCAAAACCTCACACTTTCCTAAATTAAACTCCATCTGCCATTCCTTGACCCACTTGTCCAGCTGATCATCTATTTTCAAATCAAAGGCACCATCTATTTTTGTCATCTGCAAATCTTATTTGCATTGTACACTATTAATCAAATGATTGATATAGTTGACAAATAACAATCTGCTTAGCACCAGTCACTGAGGCAAACCACTAGTCATAGGCTTCCAGTCCCACAAACAAACTTCCACTATCAATCTGTGCTGCCTATCGAGCCAATAGAGAGACGAGCTAGTGAGCTCTTCTGGGATTCTAGGCAATCTAACCTTCTATAGCAGCCTACCATGTGGAGCATTATTGAAGCCCACATGGACTATATCTGCCACCATACACTCATCAACTTCTTGGTTACTATTTAAATAATTGAATTTTTTTTTAACCACAGGAATTGAGAAAGCACTTTTGTTTTTGGGGATTGGAGGAGGCTGGGGTGAATACAACTGGACATTGAATAAGTACAGGCTAATTGCCAATCCTCAATTGTTAGCCTGGCACAAGAACAGAGACAAAAGCAAACTTTGAAAAGATGGTACTCCAGGAGAAACAGCCTTTTGACATCAGCAGCTTCAGAAGAAAAATAAATGAAATGGGGACAAGTCTGTCTCTTTTATTTTAAAAAACTAAAGCATGTAACTATCATTGGAGTGATTACATCCTTTGCTAACCTCTGACATCTGGCAAGAGTCCTGTTGCTATGTAAATGTAGGGGTGTATTTTTTAATCTTGATTAAAGGTGATGATGTTTTGTTTTTTTGTTTATTTCCTTTCACTTTACAAAAAGGCCCGGAGCTTGGCCTAAAGTAGCAAACTGAAACCTGGGGTCCAAGGATGAGGGAAGGAAAAAGTAGAAAATGCAGTAGCTGGGACAGGAGTCAAAGAATGAAGAAAGACCAAAGAGCCATGGTGGATTCGCTTTTATGAAGATGTATCATTCTAAGATATCAGTTCTTCCATTGCCTTCGGTGATTTCAGAGGGAGGGTAGGGAGGAGGTCAATGGAAATAATTCACCAGCTGAATTTCACCCTACTGACCTGCACTGGGCAGAAAACAGCCTTTAACTAGAAAGCAAATGATTTTATTGGAACTCTTAAAAAGGAAGTAAATCAAGTTTGCATTTAGATCGAAGTTCAAAGTACATGTCACCATATGTAACCTTGAGATTCATTTTCTTGCTAGCGTACTCAATAAACCCATAACAGAATCAGTGAAAGACCGCAGTGACCTGAGCGTTCAACCGGTGGGCAAAAGACAACGTTCTATGCAAATACAAAAAGAAAATAATAATAAATAAACAATTAATATCAAGAACATGAGATGAATCTTTGAAATGAGTCCTTTGGATGTGGGAACATTTCAGTGATAGTGCAAATGAAGTTATCCCCTTCAGTTCAAGAGCCTGATGGTTGAGGAGTAGTTAGCTGGTTCTAAACGTAGTAGTGAGCGTCCTGAGGCTCCTGTACTTTCTTCTTGATGGTAGCAGTGAGAAGAGAGCAAGCTCCTGGGTGATGGGGGTTCCTGTTAATGGGTGCTGCTTTCCTGCGACAGCATTTCATGTAGGTGAGCTCAACGGAGAGGGGAGCTTTACCGATTATGGTCTGGGCCACATCCACTATATTTCATTGGATTTTCTGATCAATGGCATTGGTGTTTCCATACCAGGCTGTGATGTAGCCAGTCAATAAAAGGCCTGTTGTTTATACAAATGCTATCCAAACATAGCAGGATTTAGTAAAACATATACTTTGTCTCAAGGAGCACAAGGCAGCTCAAGTCACAAGCAGCTGACATAATTAACAAAATTAAGCATAATTTCTGTTATGAAGAATAATTATGATTTGCATTGCAATGATTGTGTATAAATGTTTCAGGTACTATTAGAGTTTCTGTCGTTCCTCAGTTGGCAGATTATTTCAATGAAGCCAAGATAATAGATGGAGAACTGAGATCTGAAATCACACTGATACTTCAGAATGCTATCTAAGTCATTAACATCAGCACACATCTGGAAAACACAGCCACTGGAGTCCTCTTCTGTTCCCCTGGAATCTCAGGTAGTTGTTCTATCAACAGGATTTTTTAATGAATGTTTATTGCTCATGGTGTTTCTCTGAAACAAGGTACAAATTGAATGTAGCTATTATAAATGAATAAGTAGCTGATCATTTTCTTGATTGCTTACTAATTAAGATGATATCATTGTAAGATGCTATTTACTCAAACTATCTAATGAGTGATGTACATTAAAAACGCATTATATTCTACCCTCCACCCCTTAAGTTTCCATTTATCTCTCTTGCTTCTATTTAGCTGTGCATATTTCTCCAACACTTTACCCCAGCCCTCTCTTGTTTCTGTCCTAAATCCACTTTTGGATTTAGGACAAGGTCCCCAAGTTCATTCTCTGCATGATCTTTTGATTTAATTCCTAGCAAAGTGCTAACTATCCAACTAAAATCTTGGTTGCTCACTCCAATTGATCACCATATTAACTGGTCAATACTGTGCTTTCTTTGAAGATTGCCATCACCACCCTGCTCCACAAATTATTTCTGTCCTAATCCTACTGTCTTCAAACCTCTAGCAGTTGTCTCTCTTGCTTGAATGGCAACTGTGGCCCAGTTACTGGACTTCCAGGTGGTTATAGTTTCTTACCTCACTCCAGCCATCTGAGCCCCAAAATTTAGGCTATGATTTAGTACTGCACTATGGAGATGGGATCTTTTGCATGACGTATTAAACCAAGATCCTGACTGTTCTCTTAGATGGATCTAATTGCTCATTGCCACGATATTAGGGAATAGCATGGAATTTACCCTGCCGGTTTTAACAATATTTATCCTTTAATCAGTATCACAAAAACAGACGACTGGTGCTATTTTGCCCACAGTGGATATTGCTGTGCACAAATCGGCAGCAAATTTTCTTACATCACAACAGTAACTTCAACTCAAAACTATTTAATTGGCTGTGAAGTAGGTTGAAGTATCTATAAGAGGAGGGAAGGCATTTTGTAAATGTGTCTTTTTACTTTCCAAATTTGTCAAATGTGTTGGTTTTTAGATCGACGGTCATGTCTCCAATTAGATTTTCACTCCTATGTATAGAAATGAAACAACCCTAGCCAGCAGGCAAACACTGGGACTATGCCTCCTTTCCATTCCACCTCGACTCCTCTGGAGCCACACCCTCCACCTTTGACAACTCCTCCCTTTTGCTGTATCTCATCACACCCCACTTCCTCCTGTTTGTGGGAGTACTTTGCGGGCTCTCCTAATCTGGCACCAGAAGTGTGTTACCAGCAGCTGTCACTGGGGGGTAAAGAGTGCAGAGCACTGACTGTGGCTTTCCCTTTGCCAATTTCAGGAGTACTGAGGCTGATTACAGACCCTCCCCTCCCTCCCCCCCACCTCCTCTTACACTCCTTATGCACCAAACCGCCCAGTAAATTCAGAGCAGTAAGTTGAAATCTTATTATATTTTAAACGTGTGGATCACAATTTACTGATCACTTTAATACCTGATGAAAATAAATGTGAAAAGAAATAAGTGGAAAAGCTGATTTCATTCTAAGTTCATTCTCATCAGTTCTGTAATGGCCAATGCCTCGTGTTCGTAATGCAATGTCCTTCACAGTCATTAGTATTGCCAGCTACACAGATGAAGTTCAGCGAATTACTGGACATTTGTAAAGCGCTCCCAAGTTCATGTGACTCAGCAGATTAATGTGTCAATGTTTTATCTCCTATGTTATTAATTTGGGAGAGTTGTAAAACTGACTTGTAAGCTTGGCTTGTCGTTTTGTGCCAACCAGATGATGCAGCTAATTTAGAAAGACTTTGGTGCTCTGTGTAACAGAGCATGCAATCAAAGTTCGAACCTCACCCTCTCGACAGTTTCACCTAGGTTTTCCCTACTTATCAGGTGTGTCACAAGTTCTCTTTAACCACCACACAATTCTTAAGACTCATACTTTTAAATTAATTAATTGCAAAGTAGAAAATCAAAGTAGCCAATCAGCATGTGTAACTCGCAAAGAATTCAGGTAGTCAGCTGGGAACAATAATCTGATAACTATTGTTTAAGTTTAAATTTCTGTCTTGTTTTCTGGAAGCAGCTGGGTGGTTCCAATTATTCCCAGTAGTCTCACCCAGTGAGCTTTTGACCCAGGGTTCCTGCCTTTCAGAAAATCAATAACACTAAAGTTCTCTCTAGCACATAGGTTATGAGTGGCATATTGGAGAAACATAGCCTTTAAATCATTGTCAAAACTTCAAGTTCAGCATCATCTCATTCTTTCCTTGCACACATTTGGTGGCCTCTTAACTAGGTGCCTCCTGCCTCCTGCTAACGTGACCACAATGTATGTTCATGGTTTTCTGCTGCTGTAGCCCACCCACTTCAAGGTTCAACGTGTTGTGTGTTCAGAGATGCTCTTCTGCACACCACTGTTGTTATTTGAGTTACTATTACCTTCCTGTCTGCTTGACTCAATCTGGCCATTCTCCTCTGACCCATCTCGTTAACAAGACATTTTTGCCCACAGAACTGCCACTCAGTGGATGTTGTTTTTTGCACCATTCTCTGTAACATCCTTGAGACTGTTGTGCATGAAAATCCCAGGAGATCAGCAGTTTCTGAGATAATCAAGCCACCCATTGTGGCCATCTCTAAAACTTGGCTAAAGGATGGCTGCCATTGGGAGCTGAATGTCCAAGGATATACGGTGTATCAGAAAGATAGGTTAGTAGGCAGAAGGGGTGGTGTGGCCCTGTGTATCAGAAATAATATTATATCATTAGAGAAGGATGACATAGTACCAGAAGGTGTAGAATCTCTATGGATTGAGTTAAGAAATGGCAAGGGTAAAAGGACCCTGATGGCAGTTGTATACAGGCCTCCAAACAGCAGCCAGGATGTGGATTACAAATTACAGCAGAGACGGAAAAGGCATGTCAGAAGGGCAATGTCATGATAATCGTTGGGGATTTTAACATGAAAGTGGATTGGGAAAACTAGGCCAGTACTGGACCTCAAAGAGAGTTTGTAGGATGTCTAAGGGATGGCTTTTTAGAACAGCTTGTTGTTGAGCCCACTATGGGATCGGCTGTGCTGGATTGGGTATTGTGCAAAGATCTGGAGTGATAAGAGAGCTTAAGGTTAAGGAACCCTTAGGGAACAGTAATCATAATATGATCGTTCACTTTGAAATTTGAGAAGAAACTAAATTCCAAAGTGTCAGTATTTCAGCAGAATAAAGGAAATTACAATGACATTAGAGGGGAACTGGCCAAGGTTGACTGGAAAGGAACACTAGCAGGAAGGACAGCAGAGCGGAAATGGCTGGAGTTTCTGTGAAAAATGAGGGAAGTGCAAGACAGATATATTCCAAATAAAAAGAAATTTTTGAATGGAAGAAAGAAACTACAGTGGCTGACAAGTGAAGTCAGAGTCAAAGTAAAAGCAAAAGAGAGGGCATACAAGGAGGCCAAAGCTAGGGGGACGATAGAGGATTGGGAAGCTTTTGAAAACTTGCAAAAGGAAACTAAGAAGGAAACTTAGGAAGGAAAAGATGAATTATGAAAGGTAGCAGGTGACTAATGTCAAAGAAGATGCTAAAGCTTTTTTAAGTATATGAAGGGTAAAAGAGAGTTGAGGGTAGATATAAGACCAGTAGAAAATGACACTGGGGATGTTATAATGAGAAACGTAGAGATGGCAGAGGAACTGAATGTGTATTTTGCCTCAGTCTTTACAGTGGAAGACATCTGCAGTACACCAGACATTCAAGAGTGTCAGGGCAGTGAAGTATGTGCAGTGAAAATTACGACTGAGAAGGTGCTCAGGAAGCTTAACAGTCTGAGGGTGGATAAATCTCCTGGACCTGATGGAATGCACCCTCGGGTTCTGAAGGAAGTAGCTGAAGAGATTGCAGAGGCATTAACGATGATCTTTCAAGAATTAATAGATTCTGGCATTATACCGTACGGGAGACCCGTTTGCGGCCACAGAAGCTCTTCTCTATTCCCCTTACCACGGAATCCCCTACCACAATAGCCCCGCCACTCTTTTTCTTGCCCTCATACGCAGCAGAGCCATCCACAATGCCATAATCCTGGCTACTGCTGCCTTCACTTGATGAACCATCTCCCCCAACAGACTCCAAAGCAGTATATCTGCTTTGGAAGGAAATGACTGCAGGAGACTCCTGTACTACCTTCCTGCTACTAATTCCCTATCTTTCCTTAGATCCTCAGACTGCGGTGTGACCAACTCACTAAATGTGCTTTCCTCAACATTCTCAGCATCTCGGATGCTCCGACGTGAGTCCGTGCACAGCTCCAGGGCTGCCATGCGATCTATCAGGATCTGTCGCTGGACACACGTCCTGCACACGTAGTCTGCAGGAACACTGTCAGCCTCCCTGAGTTCCCACATGTCACAGGAGGAGCCTGGCACGGGTCTGAGCTCACCTGCCATGACAGAGCAATGGATGTTGGCGGAAGAGGACCACGGGAGAAAGGGAAGAGCCCGCTGGGGAAATCGAAGGCCGGATGACTGGAAAATTGCATATGTTACTCCGCTCTTTGAGAAGGGTGGGAGGCAGCAGAAAGGGAACTATAGACTGTTAGCCTGATATCAGTGTTTGGGAAGTTGTTGAAATTGACTTTTAGGGATAAGATTACGGAGTACCTAGAGGCAAATGACAAGATAGGCCAAAGCCAGCATGGTTTCCTGAAAGGAAAATCCTACCTGACTATTGCAATTTTTTGAGGAAATTACAAGCAGGGTAGACAAAGGAGATGCAGTAGATGTGGTGTACTTGGATTTTCAGAAGGCCTTTGACAAGGTGCCACAGATGCTGATAGTGAGATAAAAGCCCACGGAATTCCAGGGGAGTTACTAGCATGGGTGGAGTATTGGCTTATCAGCAGAAAACAGAGAGTGGGAATAAAGGGATCCTATTCTGGCTGGCTGCTGGTTACCAGTGGAGTTCCACAGGGGTCAGTGTTGGGACCGCTGCTTTTTAACAATGTACGTCAATGATTTGGACTACGGTATTAATGGATTTGTGGCTAGATTTGCCAAAGATAGGTGGAGGAGTGGGTAGTGTTGAGGAAACAGAGAGTCTGCAGAGAGACTTAGTTTAGGGGAATGGGCAAAGAAGTGGCAAATGAAATACAATGTTGGAAAGTGTACGGTCATGCACTATGGTGGAAGAAATAAATGGGCAGACGATTACTTAGATGGGGAGAGAATTCAAAATGCAGAGATGCAAAGGGACTTGGGAGTCCTTGTGCAAGATACCCTAAAGGTTAACCTCCAGGTTGAGTCGGTGGTGAAGAAGGTGAATGCAATGTTGGCATTCATTTCTAGAGGTATAGAATATAAAAGCAGGGATGTGATGTTGAGGCTCTGTAAAGCACTTGTGAAACCACACTTGGAGTACTGTGTGCAGTTTTGGGCTCTTTATTTTAGAAAGAATATACTCACATTGGAGAGGGTTCAGGTAAGATTCACGAGAATGATTCCAGGAATGAAAGGGTTACCATATGAGTACCATCTGGCAGCTCTTGGGCTGTGTTCCCTGGTGTTCAGGAGAATGAGGGAGGATCTCATAGAAATATTCTGAATACTAAAAGGCCTGAACAGATTAGATATGGCAAAGTTATTTCCCATGGTAGGGGAGTCTAGGACATGAGGACACAACTTCAGGATTGTAGGATGTCCATTTAGATCAGCGATGCAGAGAAATTACTTTAGTCAGAGGGTGGTAAATCTGTGGAATTTGTTGCCATGAGCGGCTGTGGAGGCCGAGTCATTGGGTACATTTAAGGCAGAGATAGATAGGTTCTTGATTAGCCAGGGCATCAAAGGGTGTGGGGAGAAGGCAGGGGAGTAGGGATGACTGGAAGAATTGGATCAGCCCGTGATTGAATGGTGGAGTAGACTTGATGAGCCGAATGGCCTACTTCTGCTCCTATATCTTATGGTCTTATAACAATCATTCCACAGTCAAAATCACTTGGATCACATTACTTCCCTATTCTGATGTCTGGACTGAACAACAACTGAACCTCTTGACCATGTCTGCATGCTTTTAAACATTAAGTTGCTGCCACCTGATTGGCTGATTATATATTTGCATAATGGGCAGCTGTACAGGTATATTTATTGAGTGGTTTTTGATATGGTGAGCAGTACAGTAGCGTAACAGTTAGTGTAATGCTTTACAGAACCAGTGATCAAGGTTTAATTTCTGCTGCTGTCTGTAAGGAGTTTGCACACTCTCCCTGTGACCATATGATTTCCTCCCACATTCCAAAGACCTACAGGTTAGTGTTAGTAAGTTGTGGGCATATCATACTGGCACCAGAAGCATGGTGACACTTGCTGGCTGCACACCCTCAGGCTGTGGTGGTCATTGACGCAAATGAAATATTTCACTGTAAATTTCAATGCATGCATGTGTCAGGATCCCATCCTTTCCCGAGATTTCTCTTTGTAAGATAGTGTACTTTCAAATGAATCTCACTTCACTTTCCAAAAGCAAGTTTTTAACTCTTTATTCAGTATATACTTTTAATGGCCTCACACCTACTGCTATGTGCTACTCAGCGAAAAAAGCTGGGAACCTATTGATCTATGAAGTCAAATCTTAATGAGAGTAATGTAGGTGAGTTTAAAACTTGTATCTTTCTAGCCAAGTGCTTATTAGTTTCCTTGGCACTCTTGTTTCCCACTGTTTGTCTACTGACATCCCCTAACCAGTTAATAATGGAGACTGGAACAGAGTTTGCACCTGGTGCAGATTAATGCACCGTGCCTTCAGTAGAAAGGTCCAACTCCCCCCGTCTTGTGGCAGCGCAGATCTGAGTACACAAGAAAGCATTCAGTCAGAGTACATTTTTAGCACTGCACTTTGATCATACTAATGCTTGCCTATTCACAGAAACATTTAAGTGCATTGAATGCCAAAAAAATTATTTCATATGCAGCAAATAAATAAACTGATGGAAGACCTCAGTGGGTCAAGCAGCACCTGTGTAGGCAGTGGGATGGGTGGTCAGTGTTTTGGGTTGAAACCCTACATCAACACTGAAGAGAGGCAGTCAGTGTAAAGCGGTGAGAGGAAGGGGTAGGATGGGGCTGGGGTGTAATGGGTGGAGACAGGTGAGATGGAGAATGATAGACTCACAGAGCCAACTGGGGAAGGAGGAAAGCAGAGGTAGAATTTGGACAGTAATGAAGGACCATGTGGGATGCATGATAGGAGGTGGAACCAGGTAGGGGAGAGTAATCAATCTAGGCTATCCAAGTGGAATGTGAGGAGCTAGTCTTCAAATTTTCACATACTCGTTGCATGGCAGTGGAGAAGACCAAGGACAGATAGAGTGGTGTGGGACTGGGAAAGAGGCTGAAAATGATATGCAACTGGAACTTTGGCTGTTGTTGTCAGAGCACAGGTGCTTGTAGTTGCAGAAAATAACATCCCTTTCTATTTAATTATCTGCTTTTATTTAATAAATTTTAAGTCTTAATTTGGCTTTAATCTTGGGCAAAGTCCAAATTAGATCTGATATTAATTATTTTCTGCTCCAGCCTCCCTCGGAGGATGTTGACCAAGGCTACATGAGGATATAAAGAAGTTTGCAATTCTTCTGAAAATTCCAAACTTCAAACACAAAAAGAGATCAATCTGTTTGGATGGTACATTCTATCATGGGATTTATAACAGTAGGACTCATTTTAAGAATAATCAAATATCATTGATAAAACTCCCAGATTCTAAAGCCTGAACTCCAATCTACAATTCTCGCCTGCCTTAAGAAGACCATGATCATCCCAGTACCTAAGAACACAAGATAACATGCCTTAAAGTCTACCCAGCGGCTCTGACATCTGCCATCATGAAGGGAGACTGGCACACATTAACTCCAACCTTTCTGACAACTTCAACCCACTGCAATTCACCTACTGCCGAAACAAGTCTATGGTGGATACCATCTCACTGGCTCTACTCTTATCTCTAGAGCATCTGGACAGTAAAGATACCTACATTAGACTATTGCTTATTGACTACAGCTCCACCTTCAATACTATAATTCCAAGCAAACTCATCACCAAGCCATGGAACTACAGACCCTGAGATTCACTGTAACTGGATCCTTGACTTCCTGACAAAAAGATCATAATCAGTTAGGGTAGGCAATAACCCATGCACTACAATTATTCTACACACTGCTGCTCCACGAGGTTCCACTCTCTGCCCCAACTCTACACTCATTACCGAGTAGCCAGATTTTGCTCTAAATCTATCTACACGGTTTCGGGTGATACCACTGTAGTGGGCCATATCTCAAAAAAAAATGATGAGAGAGTACAGGAAGGTGATTGGGAGCTTAGTAACATGGCATCATGACAATGACCTTTCCCTCAATGGCAGCAAAACAAAAGAGCTGGTTATTAGTTTCAGAGAAGGAGAAGTGCACATCCTGGTGTTGGGGTTGAGAAGATTGAGAGCATCAAGTTCCTAGGAGTAAACCTTACTGACTGCAAGTCCTATCCTAACCACATATACACCAAGAAAGCTCACCAACATCTCTACTTCCTCAGGAAGCTAAAGAAATTTGGCATGTCCCCGTTGATCTTTGCCAAGTTTTATTGATACACCATAGAAAGTATCCTGCCTGGGCACAAAATGACTTGGCATGCAACTGCCCTGCATGTGACCGCAAGAAACTTGAGAGTTGTGGGAGTAGCTCAACAGCTTACGGAAGCCAGACTTCCCTCCGCAGGCTCTGTCTATACCCCGGTTGCCTCAGTATATCAGCCAATGTAATGCAAGACCCCACCCCACCCACCCAGACCCCTTCCTTTGGCCAGAAGATACCAGCAGGCTGGAATTTCTCTGTAGCTGTTGCACCTTATTCTTTTACCTTGTTTGACCTCAATGCTCTGTGTAATAGTTTGGTCTATATGAACAGCATGAAAGATGAGCTTTTCACTTAGTACATGTGATAAATTTAAACCCATTCCAGTCCCCATTCCCTGGTGCACAGGAAGAAATAGATTCTTGTGCTGGTGAGTTATACAGAACTTTTCAAGTCCCAACATTGATTGCCTTTTGATCATCAAAGTTTAACCATGCGATGAGGAGCAAAACTCTGTCAGTGCGGTCTTTTATAATTCACAGATGGTGGTCAATGTGAGTATGGTTTTCCATAGTATGGGCTGATGCTTTCTAATTTTAGAAACGGAGGTGTGAATACTAAATTCATTGCCAATCACTACAACATCAAAATGAAGTTAAACAAAATAATTGTTATCCATGTTCATAACATAATTTGAAATGGAATTGATGGCTTGGAAAGAAAGCATTCCATGATGGAGGAAGCATGGGAGAATAAAGCTATGAGAAGCACATTTGCTTATCTAAATGCCTGTTTGTGGGTCGTAGCATTCTGTGATTTTTGCCTCCCTTTGCTGATAAAAATCTGCCCAATCAGGAAGTGTTGATGCCAATTCCCATTTCATGCTTCCTGAATGATTTACCAGTTACATGTATGCCATTAATCCAAATGCTGAGAGGGGGAACCTGCATTGAATTAATCAGAGCAACAAATCTGATTCACTGGCAGAGTTGTCCTTGGTTGTTAAAATAATGATTTTTTAAAAATTTAATGGCATTGGAAGCAAAATATGTGCTTTCAGTTGTGGAATCAAATGTATTTCTGAATTCTAAAATCTAGCTAAAATTATAATTCAAATATTAAAGCTTGCATGTTTGCACATAAAAAAAATTCTGTACTTTCTTCTATTTTTCTAGCTTACTTTCTGGTATTGTGTCTATTTCTGGATTCCATACTTTAGCGAAGGTTTTAGAGAGCATGCAGAAAAATATTTGCCAAGATGATTTCAGGGATGAAGGACTTTATACTGTACATGGATAGACAGGAGAAGTGGAGCAGTGGGTTTTTGATAGGATCTAAGTATATTTTCACTGCACACTTTCTGTAACTACAACACTATATTGTTCTGTATTTAATATTTCAGTAATGTTTGCATAATATTGTAAATATATTGTTTGATTAAGCATTCTTTGTTTACATAATTCATTACTGGTTAGATGTCATCACATCACTATGTCATAAGTGCGCCACTCATTAAAAGAAAAACTAACTAGTCAGGTTATCCTGGATTCCTGTATTTTTTTTCACTTAATTTCTGGAGTTGTAAAGCATAACAGTGGTGATGAGGAAGTTCAAAAACAAACATAAGATGACTACCTCTCATTGAAGTGAAGGAGGAGAGAGACGTTCAAGTTTTTTTTTAAAAGTGCAGCACATATTATTTTCTTTGGAAGGGGAGAGATATGTTTGAGTTAAAATTAAAAGGTAGAAAACTAACAACATTCACGGGTTCATAGGTGGTGAGTATGGTGATAATAAATGGAGCAGAAATGGCTGGCTACATCAGAAAGATAAATGCATTTGACTGCAAAACAGATAACTGGATGATGTACACAATGAATTGAGCAGCATTTTGAAGCAAATAGAATAGCCAATGAAAAATGAATGCCAGTGCTGCTGAGTGCAATAGGTGGAAAAACATACAGTTAGCTTAGAAGTTTAACTGCTCCAACCCAATCAGCCAAAATAGGCTTTGCTGATATCATGAACGTAATGCAGGAACATTTAGTACTGAAACCTTTGTTGATTGCAGAGAGCTTTAGGTTTCATAACTGGAATCAAAAGGAAGGAGAGTCCATTTCAGTCTACAAGTGGCTGAATTGAAGAAATTGCCTGAACATTGTCAGTTCTGTGAAGACCTTAAAGATACTTCGGAAAATTGTTTAGTTTGGGGAATCTTACATGAAAGCATTCAAAAACAACTCCTAACTGAAGCACAACTCACATTTAAAAGCGCAGATGAAATTGCAATGAAACATGTAGGAAATACAATAAAGTATGACGCATTCAAAAAGCATGTTGGGACAGACAAAAATAAATGGACTGCACAGGGAAGAGAAAAAGGTAAAAAGTCAAGTAGCAGTTTCAAAACAAGCACTGATCTGCATGTTGTTGATAAACAAATCTGATCATGGTCCGAGTGAACGAGGACTGAGTGGACTTGAGATTTACAATGTGACAACTAACAAGAGACAATCAATATGGCTTAGCCAGAAGTGAATGGCAAATTAATTAAAATGCAATTGGACATTGGCTTGGCTTTTAGCGTCATTCCACAAAATAAGTTTGAATGGCATTGCAAAGATACTGAGCTGAAGCTTGCAGATATCAAACTAAGAACTTATAATGGAGAAAACATATTTTGTATGGGAATGACATTCGGAGCAACCAACAAGCAACACTGAGCCTGTATGTGGTAAATACAGGAGGGCCAGCATTGTGGGGTTGTGACTGGCTGAGATTAGAACTTGATTGGAGATCCATCCACTATTTGCATGCCATATCCCCTGCAACAGAGTCATATGAAAATGAATTAAGAAAGGTACTGGATGATGGCACGGTGTTGAAGGATAGCTTTGAAAAACCCAAACATATCGAGGGTAAAATAGTGTTAAATGAAAATGCCACACCCAAGTTTTACAAAGCCTGTCTGGTTCATTATGCCGTCCATGATAAAGTAGCCAGTGAGCTGGATCTCATGGAGGTTGAAGTAATTGGAACACGACTATTCCCAGTAGCCAAGAAGAATGGATCTGTCAGGATCTGTGGTAATTTTAACCCAGCCCAGTACTGTAGTAATTTCTGTGTTACACTATACTGCTTCTGCAAACACAAAACCTACTTCATGACATGTGTGATGATAAACCTGATTCTGATATGGGTCTCCGTTGTGGACTGAGAGTGGAAAGGAGGCAGGGAGAGGGGAATTATGATTGGGAAAAGGGAAAGGAGAGTGGAGGGAGCTGGAAGCACCAGAGAGACATTTGTAATGCTCAATAAACCAATTGTTTGGAATCGCCGGGAGTCTGCATCTGTGCTACGCCCCACCCCTGGCACTCCTTCTCTGCCACCCTTTCAACAGCACTCCACCTCACTATCCCCAACATCCTTTGCTCCCGCTAGATTTGCAAACTCGTTCTCTGCTCCACATTAACAAATACATTGCTGTGCAAATGTCTTAGACACCCCAGCTATAAATGTACCTAAGACTATTGCACAGTACTGTAGATCAACACTCTCTACCCAGAATAGAGGACATCTTTGCAAAGTTTTCTGGAGGGAAAAGCTTCGGCAAAGTGGGCGTGGCTGAGGCCTACCTACAGATGGAGATGGAAGAAGAGTCTAATGAGTTTCTCACCATAAACACTCACAAAGGGCTTTATCGCTATATATTTGGAGTAGCACCTGGCAGAAAGAAACAGACCAGGTGCTGCAAGACTGCCCAGGCACTCGGTGTTACCTGGATGGCTTGGCTGTTACTGCTAAGGATGACAAAGAATATCTCCAACAGAGTTAAAAATCTTAAAAGATTATGGTCTCAGGGCACAATGCATTAAGTGTGAATTCCTTAAACTAAGCATCACTTACCGTGATCATGCCACTGACACACAAGATTACACAATTGTTCTGAGAAAATTCAATCAATGGCAGATGACACATGGCCAAAGGATGTGTCACAGGTGCAGTCCTTTTTAGGATTTGTTAATTATTATAACAGGTCCCTGCCAAACCTGGCTACTGTGCTCCACTCCCTGAACTCATTGCTACAAACTGAGAAGAAATGGCAATTAACAAAACACTGTGTACTCATACATTATGACCCGCACTGTCCAGTGAAGCTCGCCTGTGAAGGCTTGATTTATGGAGCAACTCACACAAATTGCTGGTGGAACACAGCAGGCCAGGCAGCATCTATAAGGAGAAGCGCTGTCGACGTTTCGGGCTGAGACCCTTCGTCAGGACTAACGAAAGGAGAGATACTAAGAGATTTGAAAGTAGTGGGGGGAGGGGGAAATGCAAAATGGTAGGAGAAGACCGGAGGGGGTGGGGTGAAGCTAAAAGCTGGAAAGATGATTGGCGAAAGTGATACAGAGCTGGAGAAGGGAAAGGATCATGGGACAGGAGGCCTCGGGAGAAGTGGGGGGGGGGGGAGGGAGCACCAGAGGGAGATGGAGAACAGGCAGAGTGATGGGCAGAGAGAGAAAAAAAAAACAACTAAATATGTCAGGGATGGGGTAAGAAGGGGAGGAGGGGCATTAACGGAAATTAGAGAAGTCAATGTTCAGGCCATCAGGTTGGAGGCTACCCAACCAGCATATAAGGTGTTGTTCCTCCAACCTGAGTTTGGATTCATTTTGACAGTAGAGGAGG
Source organism: Hypanus sabinus (assembly GCF_030144855.1). NCBI lineage: Eukaryota > Metazoa > Chordata > Chondrichthyes > Myliobatiformes > Dasyatidae > Hypanus > Hypanus sabinus. The sequence continues at coordinate 81,721,749 of NC_082711.1, forward strand.
CCATGGATAGACACATCAGAATGGGAATGGGACGTGGAATTAAAATGTGTGGCCACTGGGAGATCCTGCTTTCTCTGGCGGACCGAGCATAGGTGTTCAGCAAAACGGTCTCCCAGTCTGCATCGGGTCTCACCAATATATAAAAGGCCACACCGGGAGCACCGGACGCAGTATATCACACCAGCCGACTCACAGGTGAAGTGTCGCCTCACCTGGAGGGACTGTCTGGGGCCCTGAATGGTGGTGAGGGAGGAAGTGTAAGGACAGGTGTAGCACTTGTTCCATTTACAAGGATAAGTGCCAGGAGGGAGATCTGTGGGAAGGGATGGGGGGGATGAACAGACAAGGGAGTCACGTAGGGAGCGATCCCTGCGGAAAGCAGAAAGGGGGGGGAGGGAAAGATGTGCTGGGTAGTGGGATCCCGTTGGAGGTGGCGGAAGTTACAGAGAATTATACGTTGGACCTGGAGGCTGGTGGGGTGGTAGGTGAGGACAAGGGGAACCCTATCCTGAGTGGGGTGGCGGACGGATGGGGTGAGGGCAGATGTGTGGGAAATGGGAGAGATGTGTTTGAGAGCAGAGTTGATGGTGGAAGAAGGGAAGCCCCTTTGTTTAAAAAAGGAAGACATCTCCTTCGTCCTGGAATGAAAAGCCTCATCCTGAGAGCAGATGCGGCGGAGACGGAGTAATTGTGAGAAGGGGATAGCATTTTTGCAAGATACAGGGTGGGAAGAGGAATAGTCCAAGTAGCTGTGAGAGTCTGTAGGCTTATAGTAGATATCAGTAGATAAGCTGTCTCCAGAGATGGAGACAGAAAGATCAAGAAAGGGGAGGGAGGTGTCGGAAATGGACCATTTGAGGACAGGGTGCAAGTTGGAGGCAAAGTCAATGAAGTCAACGAGCTCAGCATGCGTGCAGGAGGCAGTGCCAATGCAGTCCTCGATGTAGCAAAGGAAAAGAGGGGGACGGATACCCATATGGACTTGGAACATGGACTGTTCCACAAAGCCAACACAAAGGCAGGCATGACTGGGACCCATACGGGTGCCCATGGCTACACCCTTGGTTTAGAGGAAGTGGGAGGAGCCAAAGGAGAAATTATTGAGAGTAAGAATTAATTCTGCTAGACAGAGGAGAGTGGTGGTAGAGGGGAATTGGTTAGGTCTGGAATCCAAAAAGAAGTGGAGAGCTTTGAGACCATCTCGGTGGAGGATGGAGGTATATAGGGACTGGACGTCCATGGTGAAAATAAGGCGGTGGGGGCCAGGGAACTTAAAATCATGAAAAAATTCAAAGCATGAGAAGTGTCACGAACATAGGTGGGAAGAGATTGAACAAGGGGGGATAAGACAGTGTCAAGGTATGCAGAAATGAGTTCAGTGGGGCAGGAGCAAGCTGAGACAATAGGTCTACCTGGACAGGCAGGTTTGTGGATCTTGGGTAGGAGATAGAAACGGGAAGTGCGGGGTGTGGGAACTATGAGGTTGGTGGCAGTGGATGGGAGATCCCCAGAGCTGATAAAGTTGGTGATGGTATAGGAGACAATGGCCTGGTGCTCCTTACTGGGGTCATGATCAAGGGGTAAATAAGAGGAGATATCAGAGATTTGTCGCTGTGCCTCAGCCAGGTAGAGGTCAGTACGCCAGACAACAACAGCTCCCCCCTTATCAGCAGGTTTTATAGTGAGGTTGGGATTGGTGCGGAGGGAGCGGAGAGCAGAGCGTTCGGAAGGAGTGAGGTTGGAATTGGAACAGGGTGCGGTGAAGTCAAGACGGTTGATGTCCTGTCGGCAATTAGAAATAAAGAGATCCAGAGCAGGCAGAAGACCAGAGCGGGGTGTCCATGAAGAGGAGGAGGGCTGAAGACAGGAGAAGGGGTCATCGGTGGGGGTAGGAGAGTCCTTGCCAAAGAAGTAAGCTCGGAGACGGAGCCGACGGAAGAAGAGTTCAGCGTCATGGCGTACGCGGAACTCGCTGAGGTGTGGGCGAAGGGGGACAAAGCTGAGGCCCTTACTGAGGACAGATCGCTCTGCCTCAGAGCTGAAGGTCAGAGGGAATGACCCGGCACGGATGAGAGATGTGATCAGAAGGGGGAGGGAGGCTGGTAGGGTCAGTGGAGAGGGGAGGGTTGGGGTGAGAGGAAGATGGAGCCTCTGAGGGCCCAGGAGCTGACGATGGGATCTGAGGGAGAGGGGATTGCAGAGTGGTGGTGGGGGAAGGGGAGACAGGAGTCACAATCGCAGCACGTGAAGACCCGGCCTGGAGTTCAAGGCTGGAGTCGCAGTCGGTGGTTGTGCAATCGCTTTGAAGCTGTTCATGGTCGTTGGAACCCGCAGTGATTGGGCTGGAGTCCGGGTTTTCAATATGCCCCGGGTCACAGGGGCAGCCGAGATCGACAGCTGGGGCGAATCCATGACCACTGGAACACGCGATGATGGTGCTGGAATCCAGGTTTTGAATATGCCGTGGGTTGCTGGGGCAGCCGAGATTGACGGCTGGGCCCTGGGCTGCGATACGAAGTCCATACCTGCTGGTGGTGGAGCCGGCAGGCTCTGAGGTCTGCAGATGGAAGATCTGGCGATCCTTGCAGGATGTGACAAAGTCAAAGAAACGGCAATTGCACGCATGGATCCAATGGAGGATGAAATAACAGACAGGTCCATTGCAAACGGAGAAAAAGGTGTCCCAGAGGTGTGGAAGGGATTGTGATAGGGACGCCAGGTACCTTCTCATGGCGGAGAGTGGCGCCCTCAGAGCTCAACGGGAGACACAACGGGAGGCAGAGTCAATTAAATGTGAGTACCTGGGATCCTCATTAGGTCCAAATTGAGAAGCTCGAAAACGGATCCTGAAGCCAACTGGAGTCAGTTGGTGTCGGAGACACGTTCCAAGGAAGGATATATGGCTGTAATAGCGGGTCTGGGTCTAAATATGATTGAAAAGTTGAAGGGCCGAAGGAATTATAGATGGGGAGCAGAGAGAGAGGGTTTCACTGAACTCCGGTCGAAGAGAAGATTTAAACTTCTTCAGTGTAGGCATCACTGGCAGAGGCTTCACAGTAGTGAATTTAAAGAGCAGACACGAGGAAATCTGCAGATGCTGGAAATTCAAACAACAACACACAAAATGCTGGTGGAACACAGCAGGCCAGGCAGCATCTATAAGGAGAAGCACTGTCGACGTTTCGGGCCAAGACCCTTCGCCAGGACTAACTGAAGGGAAAGATACTAAGAGATTTGAAAGTAGTGGGGGGAGGGGGAAATGCAAAATGATAGAAGACTGGAGTGGGTGGAATGAAGCTAAGAGCTGGAAAGGTGATTGGTGAAAGTGATACAGAGCTGGAGAAGGGAAAGGATCATGGGACGGGAGGCCTCAGAAGAAAGAAACGGGGAGGGGGGGAGCACCAGAGGGAGATGGAGAACAGGCAGACTGATGGGCAGAGAGAGAAAAAAAAACAAACAACTAAATATGTCAGAGATGGGGTAAGAAGGGGAGGAGGGGCATTAATGGAAGTTAGAGAAGTCAATGTTCATGCCATCAAGTTGGAGGCTACCCAGCTGGTATATAAGGTGTTGTTCCTCCAACCTGAGTTTGGATTCATTTTGACAGTAGAGGAGGCCATGGATAGACATATCAGAATGGGAATGGGACACGGAATTAAAACGTGTGGCCACTGGGAGATCCTGCTTTCTCAGGCAGACATAGGTGTTCAGCGAAACGGTCTCCCAGTCTGTGTTCGGTCTCACCAATATATAAAAAGCCACATTGAGGGCACTGGATGCAGTATACCACACCAGCCAACTCACAGGTGAAGTGTCGCCTCACCTGGAAGGACTGTCTGGGGCCCTGAATGGTGGTAAGGAAGGAAGTGTAAGGGCAGGTGTAGCACTTGTTCCGCTTACAAAGATAAGTGCCAGGAGGGAGATCAGTGGGAAGGGATGATTTATGATTTATGGCATAGGTCATGTCACATGTTAAGAGTGATGGAAGTGAAACCCCAGAACCTTTGCATCACATTCCCTTACCAGTGCAAAGCAAAATTGACACGGATTGACAGAGAGCCATTGAGTCTGGTTTGGGGTGTATAACATTTCAACCAGAATTTGTATGGGAGAAAGGTTACCCTCATTCCTGATCATATCCATTTCCAATCCACAGAAGTTTGTTCTACTAACACAGTAGCATGAACGCAGAGATGGGCTCTGTTTCTTGGAGGATACAATTACAAGATTGAATTAAAGGGGACATCTACTCAGGAAATGTTGATGGATTGTCCTTTTTACTCTTGGTAAAGGAAATACCTGAAAAAGTTACAGAAGAGGGCACTCCTCTTGAAGTACTTTGCCTAATGCAAATCGAAAGTCACTCCAACACATCAAAGATCATCCAAAGGGAAATCAGAAAAGACCCCACACTGTCTCAGGTCTACATGGCCACCCTAAATGGCTGGAATGTGCAGCAGAAATTCCAGTTCCCCCATTCTTTTTACCAGCACCAGGATGAACTTGCCCTTGACGGTGGTTGTCTTATGTGGGAATTGAAGAGTTGTACCATCCAAACTGAGAGCTGAAGTGTTGGAGGAGCTTCATGCCAATCATCTAGGAATGGTCAAAATTAAAGCCTTGAATTGAAGTTTTGTCTGGTGGCCTGGGATAGACCAGCAGATCGAGCAGCTTTCCATGGACTGTTTGGGATGTCCAGAAGATGCCAAGAGCAGTACCTCTCCGTCACTGAGAATGGCCTACATCGATTTTGCCAGACCATTTAGTGGCACAGACCTTTTGGTAACAGTGGATGCGGACATGACCTCAATAACCTCCACTACAGCCTCGCACACTGTTAATGTGCTGAGAAGCCTCTTCTCAGGGACTGGTGTTCCAGAACTCCTAGTCAGTGACACTGGGCCACAGGTTGTTGCAGAACAGTTTCAGTCATTCCTGAAAATGAAGGGAATAAGACATATAACATCTGCACTGTACCAGTCAGGTGTAAATGGCTTAGACGAACGGTGTCCAGAGCTGTCAGAACCACTTCCTGCTGTCCCAGAGTCAACTCCTGCAACCACCACAGAGAAGGCAACAGAGGCTGAGGTTGTTTCACAGCCACAAACCTCACCTGCAAACCAGAGTGCCCCCCCCCCCCCATCCCCCTTACTTGTTAGAAAGATGTTAACCACAAGAGTAAGAAATCCTTCACAGCAGTTAAATCTTTTGGCCTGAATGGGACAATTTAAAATTTACTATGCTGTGGATGTTTATGTAGTAGTTATTTGAGCTGAGACTCATTCTATATTGAGTTGGAATTTATAGCTAAGCAGAGAGGAGTGTTGTGTACTGTACTTTATATTTGAGTAATACTGTAATTATATATTGTTTGATTAAGCTTTCTTCATTTATTTACAGAATTCATTACGGGTTACATGGAAGGAGTGTGTGAAGCAAATACTTCATTACGCCACCACGTCATAAGTGTGTGCGTGCCTCACGAAAAGAAAAGCTGGTAGACAAGTTATCCCGGGCTCCTGCGTTTTTCCTTCAATTGGTTTCTGGAGTTACAACACATTCTGCTTTTTGCTGTTTCAGTGTATTGAATGATCTGTCTGGATGGCACGTAAACTAAAGCTTTGCACTATCCGGAACATGTGACAACAGCAAACCAACGCTGATGAAGGTATTCAGAATTGGGAGGAGTATAGGCACAGTTGACAGACTGAAACTGCTGCCACCATTCAAACGTCACCTCAACCCAAACATTGCCTGAATCCAGCCCTGTCTAATGGTTTAAAATACTGATCAGCCAATCACTGTACATTTTGACATCAATGAACTGTTTACTTGGAGCCTATGTTCCCAGTGGTCTTTCCCAGTCTAAAGAGACCTGACTGTCCTAGGAACACCCACCAATATCTGTTCCTAAAACAACACAATGAGCAAGCCACTGCCTCACAACCCTGCTGATCAGGGTTGAATCCTGAGCTCAGCCGCTCTCTGTGGAGAGTTTGCATTCTACCCGAATTGCCATGTGTTTTCTTTGGGTGAAAAGGTTTCTCCCTACATCCCAGGGGCATGTGATGGGTTAAGTTGCTCTGAGTGTGTAGCTGGGTGATAGAATATGTGGGAAATTGATGGGAATGTGGGGAGAAAAAAACGGGATTAGGTTGGAACTGGAATAACTGGTGTGGATTAGGTCCAAGAGCCAGTTTCCATGTTGTATTAATCTAATTATCCCTGCAATACTCCAAAAGTAACACTACACATAGCATGGTATTATTGGGTTTATGTCTGAGATGGAGATTATGTCAGGCCTACCGGCTAGATTAACAGCTGAAAGTGTCAGGTTAAGTTTCTAGAATAACACAAAATGACCAGGAGGTGGTTGCTACGATATTTCATCCTGGTCATTAAATGGTGCAAGGTGATCTAACCTTTAGGCTGGTACAGTACAGTGTTAGTTAAGTAATGGACTTAATCAGTTTCAGCAGATATTGGACTCGGTGAACCCTAATTCTTGGGATGGTGACATAAAGCAGTTGGGTGTCTCAGTGTTTCTTTTCTGGTGGGGAACAGGTGGTTGTGGGAAAAGTGAGGGTAGGTAGTTTGCTGAAAAACACCTCCTTTCTGATAGTGCTTCACCAGTTTCCTGTCACCACCAGTCAAACAAATTGACCTTGGGCTTGCTAAATTAGATTTGTTTTTATCTGTCGTCATTTGATGGATAATCAGCAGGTCAGATACAGTTGGCAGAATCCTGACAGATTTCCACTAGGTTGAACTCTTTGCCACATCTGACAGGATTAAGAATGTATTAGGGTTATCGTATCTTGGGATTTCTTTGCACTATTTAACCGTCAATCTACAGCCATGCCACTCAGGGACATGGGCTACATAATTTTCTTGTTACTATACTTTTCAGCTGTCATGGCTATATGTGCTAAGTGCCATGTGCTGCGTTTGACTGTTGGTACTGTGTTTTGTACCTTGGCCCTGAGGAACACTGTTTCGTTTGGCTTATACCTGTGTATGGTTAAGTGACAATTAATCTAGAACTTGAATTGATGGAAAACTGGAATAACCTGTAACAAAGCATAGTGCGATCATCAATAACGGTAGCAGTATTTGATATAAGTAAATAGCAGATGGAATTCCACATCAATAAATAAGATCGAATAGTTTGATCTTAAACAATAACAACAACTTTGAGGAAATTTCAAGGTTGAGATCAGTTGGGATACCCAATGTTGATAAATTTCCATTCTTGCCTCCTCACCATAACTTCAGCAGGAAAGATGCACCTGCAGTTGGAAAATCAGCATCTCTCAAATGCATTTGCTTATTCTGTGGATCTGATTGAATACACCATGGGTGTCACAGACTTTATAAAGAAACAGTTGTTTTTATAAGTTGTTTTTAAAGTTGTCATGGACTTTATTAAAAAAAAGTTGTAGACGAATGTGTCCCCACAAAATCATTCAGAGTCTTCCCTCACCAGAAGCCCAGGATGAACGATGAGATCCACAGTTTGCTGAGGGCCAGGTCAGAGGCATTCAAGTCTGGCAACCCAGGAAGTTACAAGACTCCGGGTACAATCTCTGGAAGCCGTCTCCCAGGCTGCTGAGTTCCTCCAGCATTTTGTGTGTGTTTCACAGTCAATTCTGGACTAAGCTTGAATCAATGAAGGATGCTCAAGAGCAGATGCAATATCACTGGCTCTTCACTCAACCCTGGAACATCCGGACAGCAAAGGTGCATATACCAGGATGCATTTTATCAACTACAACTTGATAATCAATACTATTATCCCCTCAAAACTAATCAATAAGCCTCAAGGTAATAGCCTCGATACCTCCTTCTACAATTGGATCTTCAGTTTCCTCACTTGAAGACCAGTCAGTCTGGATTGAATCCAGTCAGTCAAGGCCGTGTGCTTAGTCTCTTGCTCTACTCACTTTACGCTTATGACTGCGTAGCTAAGCACAGCTCCAATGCCATATTCAAGTTTGCTGGCAACACCACCGTCATAGGCCAGATCAAAGGTGGTGACAAATCAGCATCTAGAAGGGAGATTGAATATCTGTTTGAAGGGTGCAACAACAACCTCTCACTCAATATCAGCAAAACCAAGGAGCTGATTATTGACTTCAATAGAGGGAGACCAGAGGTCCATGAGCCAGTCCTCATCAGGGGATCAGAGGTGGAGAGGTCAGCAACTTTAAATTTCTCAGTGATATCATTTCAGAGGATCTGTCCTGGGCCCAGCACATAAGTGTAATTATAAGACCATAAGATATAGGAGCAGGATTAGGCCATTTGGACCATTAAGTCTGCTCCATCATTTCGCCATGGCTGATCCAATTTTCATCTCAGCCCCAATTTCCTGCCTTAACCCCGTATCCCTTCATGCCCTGATCAATCAAGAATCTATCATCCTTTGTTTTAAATATACACAAAGAGTTGTCTCTAAAACTGCCTGTGGCAAATGATTCCACAGATTTACCATTCTCTGGCTAAAGAAATTCCTCCTCATCTCAGTTCTAAAAGGACACCCCTCTATTCTGAGGCTGTGTCCTCTGTTCTTAGACTCTCCCAGCAAAGGAAACATCCTCTCCACATCCACTCTATCGAGGCCTTTCAACATTCGATAGGTTTCGATGAGGTCACCCCTAATTCTTCTTAATTGCAGCAATTACAAGCCCTGAGCAATCAAACACTGTTCATGTGACAAGACGCTCAGTCCTGGAATCATTTTTGTGAACCTCCTTGCTTTTATATACTAGTCCTCATGAAATGAATGTTAACACTACATTTGCCTTCTTCACCACAGACTCAACCTGCAAATTAACCTTTATGGAATCCTGAACAAGTACTCCCAAGTCCCTTTGCACCTCAGTTTTTTTGTATTTTCCCTCCGTTTAGTAAATAATCAATCATTTCATTTCCTCTACCGTGACTGTATTCCATCTGCCACTTGTTTGCCCATTCACCTAATCTGTCTAAGGCCTTCTGCAGCCACTCTTCTTCCTCAAAATTACCTGCCCCTATGCCTATCCTCATATCATCTGCAAACTTTGCAACAAAGCCATCAGTTCCATCATCCAAATCATTGACATATAATGTAAGAAGAATTGTTCCCAACACAGACCCCTGTGGTACACAACTAGTCACTGGCAGCCAGCTGGAAAAGGCTCCCTTTATTCCACTCTTTACTCAATCAGCCACTGCTTTATCCTTGCTAGAATCTTTCCTTTAATACCATAGGCTTATAGCTTATTAAGCAGCCTCATGCATGACACTTTATCAAAAGCCTTCTGAAAATCCAAGTACATAACATCAACTGATTCTCCTTTATCTATCCTGCTTGCTATTTCTTCGAAGAATTCCAACAGATTTGTCAGGCAAGGTTTTCCCTTGAGGAAACCATGCTGACTACAGCCTATTTTATCATGTGCCTCAAAGTACCCTGAGACCTCATCTTTAATAGACTCCAACATCTTCCCAACCACTGAGGCCTATAGTTTCCTTTCTTCTGCCTCTTGCTCTTCTTGAAGAGTGGAGAGACCATTTGCAATTTTCCAGTCTTCCAGAACCATTCCAGAATCTATTGATTCTTGAAAGATCATTACTCTGCCTCCAAAATCTCTTCAGCCACCTCTTTCAGAACCCTGGGGTGTGCACCATCTGGCCCAGGTGACTTAATCTATCTTCAGACCTTTCAGTATCCCAAGAACCTCTCACTTAAGAATGCTGAAGACTCAATCAAAGAAATCCCAGACCTGGGAGGCATAGAAAGCATGGGAGTGCCTCTACTTCCTTACAGGTTTGTGAAGATTTGGCACAACATCTAAAATTTCAACAAACTTTTAAAGATTGCAGTAGAGGGTATGTTGACTAGCTGCATCACAGCCTGGTGTGGAAACACCAATGCCCTTGAATGTAAAATCCAACAAAAACTAGTGGATAATGCCGAGACCACCATGGAGCACATCTACATGGAGCGTTGTCACAGGAAAGCAGCATCCAGCATCAGGGACCCCCACCATCCAGGTCACACTCTCTTATCGCTGCTGCCATCAGGAAGAAAGTACGCACTGGTTCTCCACCCTATTGGTGCAGTCTTCATTGATTCAATTATGGTTATTGGATTTATTGAGTGTGCCCGCAAGAAAATAAATTTCAGGGACTTTCAACTTGTTTCGCCTTAATAGCATTTCTCATTCACTTGATCTGCTTACTGGCTTCTGTTCTGAGGTATTGATTGATTGCTGGGCTGTAGTTGCAGAGTTTTACGTAAGTGGCTGTTCTTCAGGGGTGAGATACAATAGCGTAGGTTTGACCACTCACTGGCTTTTGGTATGGATATGGAGCAAGCAAGAGCAGTAAGTGAATACAGTAGCCCATCTACAAATGTGAAAAATTATCAATTGAATGGTGATGGAAATATTCACTCAGTTTCCATTTTCTGCCTACCAGAGCAACAGGTCAATGGCAGATGCCATATCTCTGGCACTATATTCCTCCTTACAACACCTGGAGAATAAAGACACATATGTAAGGCTCCTTTTCATTGACTACAGCTCTGCCTTTAATACCATCATTCCAAATAAACTGATTCCTAAGCTCCGGAACCTGGGTCTTAGTACTCAGATCTGCAGCTGGATCTTCAACTTCCTCACAGACAGGATCCAGGCTGTAAAAATAGGGGACAAGCTCTCCTCTACAATCACTCTGAGCACCGGTGCCCCACAAGGCTGCGTACTCAGCCCCCTGCTGTACACCCATGATTGTGTAGCCAAGTTTCCATCTTTGGTGACAATAAAGTAAAGATTTGAGAGAGGTAGATTGACGACCTCCTTTATTTTTTGTAATATTGACCTAGGAGGTGGATTTAGGACTGCTTTTTTATTTGAAAAATTTTCAGTTCTAATGAAGCCGTGGAAGAGCCAAGAGAACTTACCTTTGATAGAACTGGGAAACTCTAATCCAGATTTTATTATAAGAATAATGATGAGTAGAACAATTTATTGTGCACATGGAATCAAGAAATGGTGTTGAAAAGAACCTGCTCGTCACTGAAATCTGCACAAAAGTTCACGAGTTTGCAAATTAGCTCAGTTCTAGAGACTACTGGAAAGATTTGGAAGTGCTGCTTTGGAAGTAAGGGAGTTCTGAACAAGCTGATGCGAGATAGCTGTGTGAGTGTGAATCTCATCCCTTCAGAAGACACATGTTAGAAATTTTTAATATGGTCTTTCTCTATTTCTCTTTTAATCCCACCTGTGTTGTTGCTAGATTCCAAGGGAACAGTGCTTTTCAAACTTCTTTGGGTTACTACCCCCTTGGCTCCCAGACCACATTCACCCCCTACCCCCAGCCTCCCTTTCCAGCAATTACATTAAAAATATAAATTATTTTGATTTATGATGCACAGTGAAAGAAAATAGGAATTGCAAATTCAAAGCAGTGACAAATAACTGCAAAATATATTCATACCTATTTAAAGCTACAAGTAAAATTATTTCTTTATTTAATTATGGTAAAAACAACTTTTATCAACAACTTTAGAGTGTACATTAGTAGTCCAACTATTCACTACTTCATTTCTTTTTCACCTTTCAGTGAGATGGATGGTCTTGGTGCAATCATACCAGCTTCACAACATCAGGCTGAATGTCACTCAGAAGGGGTCTCAGATCCCCACGTTCAGTAATTTGCAGCCAGTTTCATTGCTTTGAAAGAAGTGGTGACTGCACTGAGACCATATTCCACTAAATATGATGTTGGAAAGACAATAAAGAACATCTTGACCTTTCTCTACTGTGTAGAATAGTGTTGCGAGATTTCTTTCTACAACCTTTCTGATAAGGTTTTTTGAATTTGGGCTTCAGCTCAAAGTCATTTTGTAGCAAGATCAGCTCTTCCTCCATCCTTCCCGCTAATTCCTCATTACAAGTGTTTAGGGATGGATTTATTACCCAATCTGGAATTTCAATCAAGAGGAGATCCCGAGATCTTTCTGACATGTCTTTATGCATTCATTCAGGTGGGACCACAGTATATTTGAAGATCATCATCTGGTTTTCTTTCTTTCTCTTCCAATTCAGAAAGGCTTGGAATTTGGACAGAACATATTTGGTCTGGTGATCTATGCAAACCATACTCAGACCCTTCCTTACTGCTGGCAAAATAAGTTCTTCTCCAATTGTATGGGGCTTTCTAGATTTAGCAATGAGCAATGAAATGTTGTATGAAGCACACAGACCATCTTTGTTTTGTTGTGAAGTGCTGGCAAACATACTTTGAAGTGTTTTCTGGAAGTCTGAGGACATTGGGTTAGCAAGAGATGAGGTGATTATGTGACTATTGTAATGAATTATGAGGATTAAATGCTTATAATTAAGTAATTAATTTCTTAAATTAAGCCTGTAATTAGCTGCCCACCTTGCGACCGAGTGCCACCCCTCCTTCCACTTTATCACCCCTTCCCCACCCCTAGGAACTCCTACTTTGGGAACCACTGCTATAGAAGGTGCCACATTATGCCAGATATCTGCACTCAAAAGTCAACATGTTTTTACTCAGACTGTGAGTAATTCCGCGCTGGTCCCTGTACTGCCTTTCCAGTAGCCTTTTCCCAAAGTCACACTTCTTACAGCCGAGAAACCGAATCATCTGAAAGCCCAGTAGTCATCCTCTGAGGCAGAGCGGTTGACGAGTAGTGACCCGCCTGAGGCTCCATCCCTGATGGCCTCACAAGAGACTGTAGATGCTGGAATCTGGAGCAACACACAAACTGCTGGAGGAACTCAGCGGACCAAGCAGCTTCCAATGAGGGAAATGGACAATCGACAGTTCATGGCCAGACCCTTCATCCAACATTTTGGGTCAAGAAGTGTCTTGACCTGAAACATTGACTGTCCGTTTTCCTCCATAGATGTTGTCTTACCTGTTTAAGCTCCCCCAGTATTTTGTGCATTAGCATTGTTGGCTGTTATACACCTTTCCATCATATCATCTGATTATATTGTTTTAAACTATTTGCGTCAGATTATTGAAAGAAATCAATAAATATAGTTGAAATATATTAGAGATGAATTAAAAATGTAGCACTAACAAAAAATAACTGAACCGCTTACCTGTCCTGACCTTATTAATCATGATTAATAACTAAGTGCAAAACACACTAAATACTGGGTGTTCTCAGCAGGTCAGACAGGCCGAGTTCCTGTGTTGTGTTGCTCATGGCTTCCAGCATCTGTAGAAGTTCTTGTGTTTATACTAACCAAGTGTTCCGATTCAGCTACATACAGCAGCCGGGGCTGCTGTAGCATTGAGGGGTCAGATGTGGAAAGAGCTCTCCACTCTGAATCTGTGTGCTCTGCCCAGGTCTAGAGTGGCCCAGCAGCAGAACAGGTTGATAGGATAGCCTGTGTTTGAGCCCCAGCTGGACCCTGCCTTCCCAGCTGCATTGCACTGACAGTAAGGGTGCCACTGACAGTGCCCTACAGAATTGTCAACCAAAGGTAAATATATTTAGGACCAGTATGAGCCATTGCCAGTATAATAAACAGCGAAGGTGTCTTCTCCTGCTGTTAACAGCATTCAAGCAATGATTGAACGGTTTCAGACATGGGTAAACCTGGCCTACATCTGGGAGGCAATTGATGTCATTAAGTGAAATGGCTTGATATTTCTTTAAATAGTTCATTTCAGATATATTTTGGTTAAAGCTGCAGATATCAGAAATTTAAATAAGCAAAGGTCATATTTTTGGAAAGGACTTGTAATGTGATTGTTCAGGCAAAGATCAACAAATCGTTAATTATTAACAAATTCCTTGCCTTTAGAGTTTGAAATTCAGAATCCAAGGAAAAGTGCATTCACAAAGTGAGCTGTATCCATGGGAATAAAAAATATACATCATGGGAAGATATAACAACAAAAAGCAAAAATTATGCTAAAAGCCAGGTCGTTTCTAAGATCTTGCAGCTTTTCCAGGCATCCCCTGGAGAAAATGGTATGACATTCAATGATGGAAGGTTTTGTATGTGATGTTTACCATTTTAAAATGAATCTAAAGAAAGGACCACATCAAATTTTAGATTGCGTGTTGGAATTCCAGAACCCAACCTCTGAATTAGAAAAATGACTGTATTCAATAGAAGACACTCAATTGAAAATCTTTCAAAATACATATTTTACACACCGATTGATTTTGTTGGCAAAACAAAAGTGAAAAAAACCTGAAGCAGGAATGCAAATAATAGAACTCTTAACTGTAAGAGCCTAGTTAGTTCTATTGTCTGTTCATTGTGCATGTTATCCACTGTACATCTAGCATTAGATATTATCATTTCTGTATACTTTTAGGACAAGAGAGTGGCAATTGCATCCATGCATTGGATTTAATTTGTTTGATTGTTTAATTTCTTTTGGAGAAAATTGCATCTTAATTCTTATCCTTAGGGTTGTATTTATACAGATCATTGTAGCTGCTTCAAGGGAGAGTATGTATTTTAACACTGGAGGTTATTAAGTACTTAACCGTCCCTATGGCAACATGATAGAAAAGATGTTGCTGTGGGGACATGAGAAACACATATAAACCTTCAGTCTTTATTAAGGTACATTTAAGAAAGATGGTTTAGCAGTTATAATCTTGTTAAATCTGTCACTGATCATTCTCTGAAGCTCGTCAGCTACAGGTTCTGAGTTAATTCAGCAGAAACTTTTTTTTATTTCAGGAAAGAGGACAGCCTTCCAGATGACTTGTTTAGGAGATGCGTTAGGCTGATGTGTGCAACACTCATCAGCCTGTTAGTTTACTGCAGCAAATGCACAGACCTCCTGTGCACTGCCTGGTGGCAGCCTCCCAAGAGACCCTTCATCCTTCTGCTGGATTGCCGCTGCAGCTCCATTTTACTGGAAGGAACTTGTCAGAAAGATTTCTGAATTACATGTAACGGTCACTCTGGAATAAGAAAGGAAATGGAAGAGGTAATCCTACCATCAGAATAGTGAAAGAAAGAAAAATAAAACGATTGAAAATTTATTATGCTGTAGCTGGAATTATTTAAAGATCCTGCAAAAATTGAACCAAATAATATAAAGTAGTTTTTAGACCATAAGATATAGGAGCGGAAGTAGGCCATTTGGCCCATCGAGTCTGCTCCACCATTCAATCATGGGCTGATCCAATTCTTCCAGTCATCCTCACTCCCCTGCCTTCTCCCCACACCCTTTGATGCCCTGGCTAATCAAGAACCTATCTCTCTCTGCCTTAAATGCACCCAATGACTTGGCCTCCACAGCCATTCGTGGCAACAAATTCCACAGATTTAGCAAGCTCTGACTAAAGTAATTTCTCCACATCTCTGTTCTAAATGGACATCCTTCAATCCTGAAGTCATGCCCTCTGGTCCTAGACTTCCCTACCATGGGAAATAACTTTGTCATATCTAATCTGTTCAGGACTTTTAACATTCAGAATATTTCTAGGAGATCCCCCCTCATTCTCCTGAACTCCAGGGAATACAGCCCAAGAGCTGCCAGATGTTCCTCATATGGTAACCCTTTCATTACTGGAATCATTCTCGTGAATCTTCTCTGAACCCTCTCCAACGTCAGTATACCCTTTTGAAAATACGGAGCCCAAAACTGCACACAATACTCCAAGTGCAGTCTCACAAGTGCTTTATAGAGCCTCAGCATCACATCCCTGCTAGATTACCTAACACCAGTTGAGTATTTCTGGCTTAATCACCTCAGGCACCAGCAGGAAACAGTATGTAAGATGATTTTACTTCCATGAGGAACATGCTCATTTAGCTGTTTTATTTTTTCTCACTACAGGAATATGGTTTATCACAAGTTGCACTTTGGATGGCCAAAACAAATGGAGCCATTGGTTTTCCCAAAGTCAGACTAGGAGACCTCAGCAAAAAGAAATTAATGCAGTTTATGTTGCAAGTCATTGGTTGGAACATCTAAATCTCTAAATTGCTCTCTGGCAGTCTTTGTTTTGCATTAATTGTTTTCTTATTGGTTGGTAACTATTTAAGTAATCACAGTTTTCCATAATAAAGGAACTGTAACACCATAATTTATAGTGATTATCTGTGGATTGGTTGTTTCAGTATTTGGCATGTAAGATTTTTTCACTTTCCCCAAACCTGGTCCACTGATCAGAAACATTGGGAACAAAGCAACAAGAGCAAACCAAGCCCTGCTCCCCACTCCCTCCCTCCCCTCCCACCCACATACATGGTTCTCTAACCCCAGAACAAGCCATCTTCTTCAGCCTCCTGCTTTAATGAATGTAGCAACTCAATGGGATAAGAGTAATCCTTCAATGAAGGGAACAATTTATATTAGGGTCAAAACCAATAACATGATGTCTAAACAGAAGAAGTAACCTCTTTGCGGTTTGGTTCATTTGTAGAGGCCCTATTGACCCTCCCTCTCCAGTTCACGTCACTGTTGAACTTGATGTTTGCCAACACATGGGGAAACAACAGGGATCGGTAGACATTAACAATGAGTTCGAGGGACTGACTGATCAGAACGATGACGCCTGCTGGGCTCACTGTCCATTCCTTTCAACATACTCCCAGGATAAATAGCTTTGGCTACGGTTCCCAATCTGAGAGCACGTTCCTGACGGAAGTAAAATCATCTGTTTCCTGCTGGTGCCTGAAATATTCATTTGGTGTTAGGTAAGTCCGATAAACCACCCACTGTGGCCTTGAAGTTTCTCGATCATGGTCTGATACTGTTGCTGCTCCTTCTCCAACTTCTCCAGCAGAGGGATGATTCAAATTTCAATCTCTATTTCAGAATTCATTGAAAGGCTTAATCTTTGGTTTAACTCTTTGTTCAGAATCAATAGCAGCATGAATTCATATGGAAAATGTGCTATAGTGCTTCAAAGGAATGTCATCAAGCAAAATCCTTCATTTTGCTATGTGATGGGAAATTAGGACAGATGATTAAGAACTTGCTCAAAGGAGGATTTGAAAGGAGGAGTAAGAAAAAGAGAGATTTGACAGAGGGATTTGAAAGCTCAGAACCTGGACATAGCAAGCAGTGGGAAGAAATTAAAGTTGGTTTGTACAAGGGGCCACAGTTGGAGGAATGCAGGAACTCTGGAGGGTTAAAAATATGAAGAAAAGTGAGGGGATGACCATGGAGAAGTGTGAAAGCAAAGATGAAAATTTTAGACTTGAAATTTTGTACATTGGGAATCAGGTTAAGTGAGACTTAAACTGAGTTAAATTATGGGCAATAGAAGTTTTGGATAATTTAATTGTAAGTTGAGCTGGTTGTTATCAGTATATGCATGGAACCTAACATTGTGGTTTTCGATGATTTTGCCAGGGGCCAGTACATAATTGAGAAAGACATTTGGCCCAGCATAATTCTCTGTGGGTCTCTGGAGAGAGTAATGCAAGACTATGAAGAGAAACCACAGTGGTTTAAATTCTCTTCTTCTGACTAAACAGGTCAGAATGTAGGTTTGTGAAGAGAGAAGCTGAATAACTGTTTCAGGCTGGATGACCTTTTCATTGCAAAACAAATTTTACTACTGGGAAGCCAATGCCTCACTGGACAGGGGGAATGAAGGCTGTCGTCAACCAAAATATAAACAGGTATGATGTCACAACAACAGTTTACTGAAGACAGGAAACAGAACTACACTTCTCTCCTAACATTATACAATATCATCACACAGTATGTAAGACAAAATGAACACATTTGTTTCTCCTAATTTACAAGGACATTTTTATTCCACAAATACAGATGCTGTCTTAACATATTTTGGGTAAAAGCCGTTCTCCCTTGAAATTCCTTTTAAGTCTTTGTGTATTGGGTAAATGATGTGGAATATTTATTTGCTGATCCAAATGTGTAAGTCCTTAATTCTGACACTGGGTATGATCTCAAGACGAAGTCCACAAACTAAAAACATCTTTTGACTTAATAAACACAAATGCATCGGAAACATTTTGGAAGTCAACTTGTGAAAAGATGAGATCTATGAAGGTGGAACTACGTCACCTTCAAGGAAATTAAAGTGCTAGTATTTCATATGAAGCATACCCTAAGTTAACGTTCTTCCTGTTCTTTGCTTATGTTATATATACACACATCTACAAATTAGGTGCTGTTGATGAAAATATTAAGAAGTATTTTATAGTGTGTGTGTGATTCCAATAGAATGCTGGGTTCCTGTGTTTTTTCATTTATGGTTGATGTTTGATCAGTAGAAAGGGAACTATCAAGTATTTCTATGCCAGTGGCCCAAGAAGAAGCAGAACTGAAGGAATGAACTGATTACTTTGGACAGGCACCATATGAACTATGTCATGGTAAATGGCTCACACATGCGAACAGTGCTAGACATGGGCTAGGGATTTTGATAGCTGTTGATAGATACCCAGACAAGGAATCCTCCACACATCAACACTGAGCCTGTGATCTAAATATTGACTTAATCCTGATACTTCCTGTGGGCATTGTGTCATTTATTTTCTTGCTTGTGAGCAAGTGGAGAAAGTACTCACTAGGTTATGACAATTTATGAACATACAATCCAGTCAAAGGTCTGGGCAGTCACAGAAATTCTATCAGAGCACTCATGTCATGAACTTAATATAAGTTAATTTAGAAGCAGTCCTACTGAAAGATACCAGCTGTTGGGTTAAAAATATGAATCATGTTTGACTTGTCAAAGTGGCTCAGAGCTGCTGGCTGAATGCTTTCATTTCCAATGCTGTGAGGCAGTGTTACTGAGGAGACTGCTTTAGGAACAGCCTGAGCTCCCCTCGGAAGAAAGTGCTTTCATTTCAAACATTCGACCTTCCCTGTGGAACCTCAAAATGTTGAGTGTAAAGTGATAAATGACGTTCTGAAAGGAATGTTGCAGTGCGATTTAAAAGGCAGCTTCTCTCCTTTTGTTCATTTGCTCCACCAGTTTGAACTTGACGCTACTGTCACTTCCACTGCACAGGAAAATGGAAATGCATCAGCTTCTTGAACAGCAATGGGTTAAACTGCTTCCTCCACTCAGTCATCAAGAATCAAATGTACGAAGGATGGACAAATACAGAGACAAAATATTTCTCCAGGATAGCCTTTGCTTTACTCTCCGTTCTCAGAACTTGTTTCTATAAAGCTTTTCATAGGTCTCACAGGCCTTAATATTTTCTTTTGCAACACCACGATCGCCGTCGAAAGGAGAACAGCAGTCCTTTGAAACTCTCTCCCCCATCTCGTCCAGCATTCCCAACAAATCATGTGCTAAGCGAACATCATAAGGAGATGAAAAAACGTGCAGATGCTGGAAATCCGAGCAACACACACAACATGCTGGAGGAACTCAGCAGGCCAGGTGGCTTCTATGGAAAAGAGTAAATCGCCGATGTTTCGGGATGAGACCCTTCATCAGGACTGGAAAAAAGATGAGAAGTTAAAGCAAGAAGGTGGAGGGGAAGGGAGGAAGACGTACAAGGTGGGAGGTGATAGATGAAACCAGGAGATGGGGAGGGGTGAAGTAAAGAGCTGGGAAGCTGATAAGTGAAAGAGATAAAGGGTTGGAGAAGGGGGAGTCTGATTGGAGAGGGTAGAAGACCAAGGAAGAAAGGGAATGGCGAGGAGAACCAGAGGGAGGTGATGGGCAGGTAAGATAAGGTGAGAGAGGGAAACAGGAATGGGAATGTTGAAGAGTGAGGGCAATTACTGGATAGTCATGCCATCAGGTTGGAGGCTACCCGGATGGAATATAAAATGTTGCTCCTCCAACCTGAGTTTCGATTCATCGCAGCAGTAGAGGAAGCCACGGACTGACATGTGGGAATAGGAATGGGAAGTGGAATGGGAATGGGAAGTAGAATGGAAATGAGTGGCCACCGGGAGACCCCGGGTTTTCTGATGGGATCATAAGCAGATGCTGCATTATGTCTTCTCATCTCCTTACTTAAGAGCATAACTGAATTGGGACTTCACAATCTGCTACAGGCTTTAAAAAGGAAAAGAAGACCAGCTGTTCTCTTACGCCTTTTTGTAATCTAAAGGCATCTCAAGGTGCTTTAAGGAACTGCTGTTGTAAGGTAGGAATGACCCATGCTGAGCCGTGGAAACCCAGGACCCCGACCAATCAGAGCAAAGCAGGAGCGTTCAGGGCGGTACTGGGAACAGTGGAAGGGGCACGTCATTTCTCAAATAGTCCCCTCCTGCCTTGTCACACATTACTTGCCCGACGTTTCCCATGTTGACCTCAGAATCTCAGAATCCTCAAAGCATGTTATTCATCACCCTGAGTGGCTGCCTAAAAATATAGGAAACACAGCAAAAACATAGTGCACACCAAGAGCAACGTTTCAGAGCCACTGGTCAAAGGATAAACACTGACCAGGAGACCGGGTGTACCCCACTGTCCTTTGAAAATAATGTGAGCTCTTCTGCATCCATAAAGATGGCAAATAGGACCATTGTTTAAAGACCGGACCTCTGAATTATGCATATCACAGGGAAGTGTAGGCCATGCTTAGGCCTCAGATTAAGTCACTACCCCCTAACTCAGAGCAAAGCAAAATCAACTAAGCCAGAGCTATGTAAATAAATTAGTAAATTCATTTTTAAAGATGTTCCCAAAGAATGGATGAGTAAATTACTGACATGGAGATTAGGGAAGATTACAGATCTTGGCAGGTGAGGCTAAAAGTGGGTGTGACTACAAGAATGATCATTTTAAAAGTGTGCGTTAGTCATATTAAAAAGGTTTATGTAGGTAAGCAAGCAAATGGGTGACAGATAAGTGGGATGTGGGGGGAGGTGTTTGAGTGTGACAGTGCTCAGATAAACTGAGAGCAGGGGTTAGACCCTTTACAACAGGCTCCTATCTTTCATTGTCTATCTCTGCCCAGATATTGTAATCGTTCCATATCATGCAGCAAGAAAAATGGCATCCAACCTTAGAATTGGCTAAGAGGAAGAATTTTATGCAGATATAGATTTTAAACTGCAGTGCAAAAGGAAAACCACAGATGTGCAGTGAGTGAGCTGAAGATCAGCATGCCGATGATCCAGCTGTTATTAAAATCACTGTGCGCCTCAGTTTTTATTTCTTTTGCTGGTTTGTTTTGAACTTTTAGCTGAAGAATAAGAACAAAGGACCGTTGTTGTCTTACAAGTACTCAGACTGTTCTGTCGTCTCATAATGCAGTGCTTACAATTCCACTTTTTGTGATAGCTAATGATCACGGGCTAAACTGAAAATAGCATTATGAGCACATCATGCTACGCTTGTCTGGATGTAACTCTGCAAATCTGAGGTACCTCCTGTTCCTACAATCTTAAAAATAATCATTATGTTATGCGCTCATACGTATTTCTAATGCAGTGTGAGTGAACAAAATAACTTAATGGTTTCAGACTTCATTACAAAAAAAAATTCCTGTAAGAATCAATGGGTCGAGGAACATCTGTAGAAGCAGAAGGTGGAAGGCAACATCAGAGTTCAAACCCTGTGTCAGGACTCAATTCCAGTCATCTGTAGTCTCTTTTGCCCTTTGATAAACTAATTCAATTTTGTTTATTTTATGGTAAGTAGTTCATCAAAATAAAATTGATTATCTTTTGAAGTTTAGTTATTACTTGTAACTATTCGAACAAAAATAAAACTTACATTCAAGTTAAGGAATAGGGGTTAAGAACGTAAGAAATAGAAGCAGGAAGAGGCCATGACACTGTTCTGCAATTTGAGTGCTGCTCCAGTGCTATCAGTTCCCTGTGACCCCCGTTATTCCCAAAAATGCCTGAAACTCACATCTTTTACGTCAATAAGAACAATAAGAATAATAGCGTGAGTATGACACTTGGCCTCTCAAGCTTGCCCCACTATTCAATATGATCATGGCTGACTTGCCGCAGGCCTCATTTCCTAACATACTAAACCGTGATACTTCTTGCCATATTTGATGTCATGTGGTTGCATTTTAATCCTAGTTCAGTTATACCTGCCAAATACATTTGTTTTTCTTGATCTACTTAAATAGGACTAACGTAAGCCTTCCAGCCCTAGAGCATATCTGTAACTAATTCCCTTCTCTTGTCTTAATTCTATACCCCTAAATGCCCTTGATAAACTGTCTACGCAACCGAGCAGTGGGAGTGCCCTAACCACAAGGAATGCAGCAGTTTAAGGTGGTGACTCAGCTCCACTTTTGCAAAGGTAATTAGGGAAGGGCATAAGTGTTGATTCTTGCCAGTGATACCCACACCCAGTTAATGAATTTGTTAAAATCAAGTTATTACAAGCTTGGACTGTAGGCTGACCTCAGATTTTAACCTTTTGTCTCTTGATATGTAGAGAAATATGTATAACTCATTTGTATTCATTACGTACTTGCACTTGGGCCCAGACCTTAGAAGGAAATAGCAGTGGTGAATGTATTGATTATTACCTAACTTTCATTTATATTATTGGGCAGCTAATATACGTTTTGGTCTTTCTTCCATGGCCTACCCGAGTGCCCTAACTGGGTGGCGATGGAGTTGAGCTCCACTAAAGAATTATCTATCTCTGCACTTCTTGGCTCTGCACTCCCTAGTAGTCTGCCCAGATCAACAGCTAATCCTCTTGTTAGACACACTTTGCGTATATGGGCTCAGATCAGGGAAATGCTATGGTTTCCAGGGGTTTTCCGTTTCCAGCCCTGTTGCTCATAATCACCTTTTTTTACCTACTACATACCTTCAGCATTCCAGGTTTGGTAATAGGAAGGGCATTAGATATTTTGAAGATCTTTTCATTGATAATCGCTTCGCTTCTTTTCAGCAGCTCTCTGTTAAGTTCAATCTCCCCAATGCTCATTTTTTCAGATATCTCCAAATCCGACACTTTATTGCTCCTTTAATTCCTAACTTTCCTGAAATGCCTGCGAAAAATGCTATGGACCTATTTCTTTCCATGAATCCACTAGGTAAAGGCTTAATATCAATCATCCGAGATAAACTAGCAGCCTTACGACGGGCCCCCATGGATAAAATCAAAATGGCTTGGGAGCAGGATTTAAATATCTCCTTTTCTGAGGAGAGCTGGGATTCAGTTCTCAAATCGGTTAACTCAACCTCTCTTTGTGCTCGCCACTGCCTTTTACAGTTTAAGATTGTTCATAGAGCCCATATGTCTAAATCTAAACTATCTCGATTCTATCCTAGCGTTAGTCCGCTCTGTGATAAATGCAAGAGGGGCGTGGCCTCTCTCATCCATATGTACTGGTTCTGTCCTAGCTTGGAGAAATTCTGGAAAGATGTCTTCACTACATTATCGTGTGTTCTGAATCAGCACCTAGAACCAAACCCCTTAATTGCTCTGTTCGGTTTTTGGGGCGAGATAGATTTATGTCTGGGTCCGACCAAATGCCAAATATTATCCTTTGCCTCTCTCCTGGCTAGACGCTTGATCCTCCTCAGATGGAGAGATGTTGCCCCGCCCACTCATGCTCAATGGCTTAACGACATCATGGCCTGTTTGGACCTCGAAAAAATTCATTATTCAGTTCTCAATTCGGATCTAAAGTTCCATAAGGTCTGGGGACCTTTTATCAAGTACTTTCATAACCTTCCTCTTGACTAGGGTTGTTTTTTCTTTTCGGTCCCTTGCTTTCAGCTCCTTTTTTTTCTCTGGTAAAAGGCATTATTATCCTCTGTTGCTGAGTGTATTCACAGTCTGGGAGTTTGGCTGTCCTGACTTATACTCTCTATATTGTGTTGTGGTTGGTCTGGAGTTGCTGTTGTTTTTTCTTGTGTTGTGGGGCTTGGGGAGGACACTAAGCTTACTTGTCTTTAATTTAGGTGCTTTTTTTTTGTTAAATTCTCTTCCTTGGTAGCATATTGTTATTGTATGCTTAATTTTGCACTGTTTTGATGTTCCTCATTGGGATTTTGGGTTTTTAATTTGTAAAATGTTTTGAAAAACTAAAAAAAAGAATGTAGTGATTAGAACACAGGCTCCTACGTATACCGTACACTCAGAGACCACTTCATTACATACCTGCTTTATTGTACCCAATAAAGTGGCCACTCAGTAAATACTTGTTGTTTTCTGCTGCTCTAACCTATCCGCTTCAAGGTTCGACATGTTGTGCATTCAGAGATGCTCTTCTGCACACCACTGTTTAACGGGTGGTTATTTGAGTTACTGTAGCCTTCCTGTCAGTTTAAACCAGTCTGGCCATTATACTCTGACCTCTCTCATTAACAAGATATTTTCATCCACAGAACTATGACTCACTGGATTTTTTTTTGTTTTTCACACTATTCCCTAAAATCTCTGGAGACTGTTGTGCGTGAAAATCCAAGGAGATCAACAGCTACTGAAATACTCAAACCACATCTGACACCAACAACTATTCCACCACTCAAAGTCACTTAGATCACATTTCTTCCTTATTTTGATTTTGGTCTGAACGGCAACCTTTTGACCACGTCTGCAAGCAGATTAAATATCTGCATTAATAAGCAGGTGTGCGGTGTACCTAATGAAGTGGCCACTTAATACTTAGACTTAAAGTATGAAGCGTTGGCGACACAGGCAGAGGAGAAGTGAGTCTCACCAATGACAGGCTGCAGGTGTCTCACCCAAACGTTCTCTTGTAAAGCTCTTTGCAGGTGAACTGGCAACTCTCTCACCCAAGTTAATATCAAGGATAAGCAATAACTGGAAAGAGGGAAGTGTATGTGAAATAAAGAATAAAACACATGCGCTATTTTTTCCATTTTTCGCTTTTAAGAAATGAAACCTCTTCTCTCTCATTTGAGACAGATTACCGAGATGCTTCTTCTGAGTACAATTGCCCATCTAACACCAATTCTTCCCTGCCTATAGGCAGTTCAGTGCTGTGATTGGAACCCTCAAACTCAATTCATTTAATACCTTTTCTTTACAGCCAGCAAAGAGAGGTGTTTTTAATCAATGCAGCTTCTGGTGAACAAAGCATGCTGGGGGCCAGCCTGGCTCTGCATTTAGTAATAGTTCACCTCAGTTACTGAACATTATGGGTTATACTGACCATCTGCACAAATGCTGCTTTGTAGGGAAGTTAAGTGGAGACTATGGCAGTCTGCTGACGTGGATATAAAAATACACGTATCTCCCTGTCTGACTACACTCATCTTTAATCAAGGCTACCGGTTCAGATCATAATTTGCAAACACCACTTCCTAGTTCTCATTCCTTCATACCACTAAACCACTTCTGTGTTGTTCAATGGACAACAAATGTGAAAGCCGTGGTATTCTTTCCCATCTGGGAAAGCTGAGATCCTATGAACACGTGTCCAGCGTTGCTTATGAAAAGCTCAGGATAAAGAGACAAACTACACAGTGCAAAGATGAAGCAAATTATGGAGTGATTAGTTGGCATCAAATATGGGCTTGTAGGAGGAAAGTAGGTCGAAGTAGGATGAAAAGCTTACAGTTTTGACTTGCCGACTTCTATCAATGAGATAGACTTAAAGTGACTATAAAGAGTTCCTGTGATAGACAGCTCCTTTTATTCATTAACGTGTGAATTGTGCCACAGAGTTACTTTAGATTTCAAATTATCTTTTTTTGAGATCGCTTCTGATGCAGGCTGATATCTGTTTATTAAGCTATATATTTCTGTGAGACGTTGATTGATGTACTGACTGCATTTTCTGGTTTATTATTACTAAAGGACTTATTTTCAAAGGGGATGTTTGGACCCCAAGATGTGCTTTGAGAATCTGTCCCTCTCACCTCCCCCACCCCCCAAACTCCCGTGGTTTATATCAGAAGAAATGTCTAAATTAATTGTTAAATCACTCAGTGATTGTCTAAAGCAGCAGATAGGGGAGGTAAAATAAAGTTACCAGGTTCTTCCCAATTCCCCTCCAAACTGCATTGTACTGAAAAATTAATTTATTTCCTAGGGCCAAATTGTGCTTTCTGTGTACCCAGGGTTTTAAATCACTATCTCCTCACACTCTATTACTTTGAGGGTTGAAGTAGTTGAAGGGTTGAAGTTTACCATAAGCTGCATGTCAGTGGATATTAGTAACACAAATTAATGAGGTAAGGAGGTATCCAAGGTCAATCATCAGAGGTATTTTCCATTGCATTTGTAGAAATGTTAAATTTGTATGTCTTGTTAAAGAAAAGCAATCTATGAGAAAGAACAGTGCACTCCAGTGAGCTAGTGGT
Source organism: Hypanus sabinus (assembly GCF_030144855.1). Taxonomy (NCBI): domain Eukaryota; kingdom Metazoa; phylum Chordata; class Chondrichthyes; order Myliobatiformes; family Dasyatidae; genus Hypanus; species Hypanus sabinus. The sequence goes on from NC_082711.1 coordinate 81,747,966, forward strand.
GCTTTTCATTAAGAAATGGGCATTTTGCCCATTCATTATTTTAAACAGCAAACGCATGGATGTGACAGATTATGTCACCACTTTTACATAACTATGAACTTAGAGGAACACATAATCACTATCTCCACCATCTTTCCCAGTCACTGGCAACATCAGCTTCACCTTGTTTTGCCATCAGCAGTTAACTTCATGTTTTCGATGTGGGATTCAAAGAGCTCTAAATATAGAGACTAGGCAAACAAATGATTGGAATCAGTCAAGTGACTGATCATAGCCACAGTAGGCCTGTTCATAACCACTGAGAAATATCATTCGCCATTACCATTAAGCCAACAGACTTACCACGATTCATTTTTGTGTTCTGGACATTAATAGCATTCTGTAATTTTAGTATTTATTTTCACTATTGTTAGGTAAATATTGCCTTCCCTTTATGATTCACTAGACTTTATGCTCTCAACCAGTGGCAGTAAAAAGCAGTTTTAAAATTCTATGAACATTTTGATGTGGTACAAAAAATATAAAGTTTATTTAGGATGTCATGTGCCACCGTTTTCTGAAAATCTTCACTGAATTTACTCCAAAAAAATGTTCAAGATGTTGAATACATTTCAGAATTGTGCAGTCTAATACCTCACCTTGCTTTTATTCTAGACATGGTTAATAAAATTATTCTTAACTATAACCATATAACCATATAACAATCACAGCATGGAAACAGGCCATCTCGGCCCTCCTAGTCCGTGCCGAACTCCTAATCTCACCTAGTCCCACCTACCCGCACTCAGCCCATAACCCTCCACTCCTTTCCTGTCCATATACCTATCCAATTTTACCTTAAATGACACAACTGAACTGGCCTCTACTACTTCTACAGGAAGCTCATTCCACACAGCTATCACTCTCTGAGTAAAGAAATACCCCCTCGTGTTTCCCTTGAACTTCTGCCCCCTAACTCTCAAATCATGTCCTCTCGTTTGAATCTCCCCTACTCTCAATGGAAACAGCCTATTCACGTCAACTCTATCTATCCCTCTCAAAATTTTAAATACCTCGATCAAATCCCCCCTCAACCTTCTACGCTCCAATGAATAGAGACCTAACTTGTTCAACCTTTCTCTGTAACTTAAGTGCTGAAACCCAGGTAACATCCTAGTAATAGCTTTCACACCATTATCTGTAAAGATCTGTAGGAGGTTAAAAGGATCCTGATGTTCTTGTTGACCTGAAATTTTACCATGTAATTGAAACACTATCTATCAGGGTGAGATTTAAGATCACATCACCTGTATTTAAGAGAAGGTTTTACTTAGGAATGTCCATATCAGGGCATACACTTACTCTGTGATTCAAGAGAAAACTGATAAAAAATAGACCTGGTGTTTCAACAGTCATCAAGCAGATAGGCCTAGCCAGAGGACAGATATATTTTGGACTTCTTACTTTCAGTTCTCTGTCTCCTAGTATGTTGGAGTTGGAATTGGATTAGTATTGTCACATTACCAAGAGCGTAAAGCTTGCCTTGTGTGCTGTCCCTACAGATCAAATCACTACACAGGGCATTGAGATAGAACATGGACAAGAATGGAATAACGTGTGACAGCGACAGAGAAAGTGAAGTACAGAGAAACAATAACGTGCAAAATCATAATGAGGTAGATTGTGAGCTCAAGAGTCCCCCTGATCTTTCCAGGGAACCATTTAGCAGTTGCGTCTCAGAACAGAGTATGACCACACTCCACACACAGCCCTGGGTTTGGTAGGAATTCATTTGTAGAACTAGGGGACATAGCCTCAAGATTCGGGGGAGTAGATTTAGGATGGAGATGACAAGGAACTGCTTTTCCCAGAAAGTGATGAACCTGGAATTCTCTGCCCAACGAAGCAATGGAGGTTACCTCAGTAAGTATATTTAAGACAAGGTTGGTTAGATTTTTGCATAGTAGGGGAATTAAAGGTTATGTGGAAAAGGCAGGTAGGTGGAGATGAGTCCAGGGCCAGATCAGCCATGATCTTATTGAATGGTGGAGCAGGCTCAACAGGCTGGATGGCCGACTCCTGCTCCTATTTCGTATTTCTTATGTAGCAAAACTGTCCCCTAATATTAGTGGGACCAGTGAAAATGATTGCAGTTTCCATAGTAGGAATTTCCTTGGTTCTGTATCCCTGTAGTCTTTGCAACTTGTATCTAATCGGCCTAACTGTAGGAACAAATGATGACATCCTGCCAATGGGCCTCACTAAGTGGCTGCTCCCACGGTTGTCATCTCTGTTAGCTGCTGCTTTGGATACGTTGTGATCTTTCTGTAACCCCACAGGGGCCAATAGGGGCAGAATATAGTGTCAGCAGTGCCCGTGCCAAAACAAGTGAGATGGACTGGGACTTTCAGATCTATTGTGTGAGAGGCTCAGTCTCATCCCGGTGCAACAGGTAAATGAATTTGTTAAAAACAACAAATATAATGAAAGTTGGTCAGTCCAATTATCAATTTCTTAATAAATGCTGGAGCATTTTTTTAGATGATCCAAGGCAGCAAACACCAGAAAAATAAATCAGCAGATGAGCGAGAACAAATAGACGTGAGTGATGCACCATCAATAACTCTCGGAGATGTGAGGCGAGATATAGGCTTTTATTGGCTGGAAGAAAGAACAAGCAGCAATTGACCACCATGCTACATCCTGGAGACTGAGGGCAGGGCTCAGGCTCCAATCGCCTTTATACAGGGATCCGTGGGAGGAGCCACAGGAGCAGTCAGCGGGGGCGTGTCCAGACAGGTATATGTAGTTCACCACAGTGAGCAACTCAAACACATTGCTGGCAGTGTGATTTCAGAGCTGACTTCATCAGCAGAAATACTAGCTACAAGAATTATGGATCTGGAGAGGAAATCAGCAGTTAAGAGGATAGGTGAAAATAGCTCTATACCAATCTTCACCTCTCCTCTTATCGCTGTAAGAACTTATTCAGGAACACCCGACTGAATTAGACACCTCACACAGGAAATGAATCACAGCCATCGTGGCCAATCATCAGAGCCCAGTCACTACTGCAGAACCAACCAGACACAGTTACCTGAATGAAGCCTTTAGTTTAAATCCAGCTTGAGAGATACTATTACAAAATCTAGGCTGATATCAAGTCCCATACTGAGACCTGGTGCAATGTCAGAGTAGAGTGATATCTAATCCTTTGAAGCTTCTGCCTTTCTTTCTCATCACTACCATCGAGGAAGAGGTACAGAAACCTAAAAAAAATGGAACCAGAGGAAATAGCGCAGGTACTTAATGAATACTTTGCTTCAGTATTCACTACAGAAAAGGATCTTGGTGATTGTAGGGATGACTTGCAGTGCATTAAAAAACTTGAGCATGTAGATATTAAGGAAGAAGATGTGCTGGAGCTTTTGGAAAGCATCAAGTTGGATAAGTCACTGGGACCGGACGGGATGTACCCCAGGCTACTGTGGGAGGCGAGGGAGGAGATTACTGAGCCTCTGGCAATGACCTTTGCATCATCAATGATGATGGGAGAGGTTCCAGAGGATTGGAGGGTTGCACATGTTGTTCTCTTATTCAAGAAAGGGAGTAGAGATAGCCCAAGAAATTATAGGCCAGTGAGTCTTACTTCAATGGTTGGTAAGTTGATGGAAAAGATCCTGAGAGTCAGGATTTATTAACATTTGGAGAGGCATGATATGATTAGGAATAGTCAGCATGGCTTTGTCAATGGCAGGTCGTGTCTTACGAGCCTGATTGAATTTTTTGACAATGTGACTAAACACATTGATGAAGGAAGAGCAGTAGATGTAGTGTATATGGATTTTAGCAAGGCATTTGATAAGGTACCCCATGCAAGGCTGAAGATGCAAAGTAAGGAGGAAAGGGATCCAAGGGGACATTGCTTTGTGGATCGAGAACTGAATTGCCCACAGAAGGCAAAGAGTGGTTGTAGACGGGTCATTTTTTGCATGGAGGTCGGTAACCAGTGGTGTGCCTCAGGATCTGTTCTGGGACTCTTACTCTTTGTGATTTTTATAAATGACCTGTATGATGAAGTGGAGTGATGGGTTAGTAAATTTGCTGATGACACAAAGGTTGGGAGTGTTGCAGATAGTGTAGAGGGCTGTCAGAGGTTACAGCGGGACATTGATAGGATGCAAAACTGGGCTGAGAAGTAGCAGATGGAGTTCAACCCAGATAAGTGTGAAGTGGTTCATTTTGGTAGGCCAAATATGATGGCAGAATATAGTATTAATGGTAAGACTCTAGGCCATGAGCAGGTTGACTCTGTGGTTAAGAAGGCATATGGTGTAATGGCCTTCATCAACCATGGGATTGAGTTTAAGAGCTGAGAGGTAATGTTACAGCTATTTTGTACCATGATCAGGCCCCACTTGGAGTACTGTACTCAATTCTGGTCGCCTCACTGCAGGAAGGACGTGGAAACCATAGAAAGGGTAGAGAGGAGATTTATAAGGATGTTGCCTGGATTTGGGAGCATGTCTTATGAGAACAGGTTGAGTGAACTCAGCCTTTTCTCCTTGGAGTGACGGAGGATGAGAGGTGACCTGATAGAGGTGTACAAGATAATGAGAGACATTGATTATGTGGATAGTCAGAGGCTTTTTCCCAGGGCTGAAATGGCTAGCACGAGAGAGCATAGTTTTAAGGTGCTTGGAAGCAGGTACAGAGGAGATGTCAGGGGTAAGTTTTTTACACAGTGAATGGTGAGTGCGTGGAATGGGCTGCCAGCAACAGTGGTGGAGGTGGAAATGATAGGGACTTTAAGAGACTCCTGGATAGTACATGGAGCTTAGAAAAATAGAGGGCTATGGGTAAAGCCTAGGTAGTTCTAAGGTAGGGACATGTTCGGCACAGCTTTGTGGGCCGAAGGGCCTGTATTGTGCTGTAGGTTTTCTGTTTCTATGTTTCTAAGCACAATTACTATTTTAGGGACAGTTTCTTCCCCTCCAACACCAAATTTCTGAATGGTCCATGAGCCCGTGAACACTCCCTCACTATTTTATTTTGTTTATACACTTCTTAGTTGTTTTTTATATTTCTTATTATAACGTAGTATTTTTAATGTATTGCATTGTTTCATGATGTGCTCTCAAAGGTCTGGACCCAGGAGTGGAGGAAGCCCAGGAAGAGAAGGAAAAAAGAGGTTAAATTTCAGAATCAGAACGACTGAGCAACACCATGAGGCAGTTCATCCTCTCTGCCACAATGACCCCACTAAGACACTGAATGGGACACCTCTTCAAATAATCATAGAATGCAGGAAACATGTACCAGCCACAATTAACTCAAACAAGATTAAACCGAGAGCTCAAGGGCTTAACAACTCTAATTAAGATATTGATTGGTAATACAAGTGCACAGAAACCCCAGAAGCTCAACGCTCTACCGCAGGCCATAGGGCTCATGACAACACTGTACTGCTTTTGCAAAACAACAAATTGCATGACATATGACACTAATAGTAAATCCGATTCTAATGGAACGTTCCCTTGCCTTAGCCAATGGTTATTCCTCAGGGATTGATTAGAATATGTTATTATCATGTTGCTGATTGAAGGAACTTCCTTTCTGCAAAATGGCTGCCTTGCTTTCTACATTACAGTTGAGGCTCAGTGTTTAGAATATTTAATTTATAGCAATTGAGGATAGCCTAAGTTGAATGATCTTGCCAACATTTACTAATGAGATATCAGTACGAGGAACGGGTATACATACACCAACTGCTTTATTGGACAAGTGCTCATCAATTTTATCTTTTCTTCACCTCACCTATTTCATCATGTCAGATGTTGGGTTTGTTTACTTACTACTGGGCGATAGATGGCTCACCTCTTGGTTGTTCAAAGTCATTTCAGCATCTACAAAATGTGTTACAGCTGTGGAAGTTCATTAGCTTTCAGTTCCTCCTGGTCCCTACAATAATGAATTGGCTAATGCTCTATTCATCGGGATAATCTGGAATCTCAGACAACTGTGGTTAGGGCACTGGGCACTGCAAAATAGCAGGAACATCTGAACACTAGAAACTGGAAGCAGGTCTCTTGATTGACCCAGCCTGCCTCACTATTCAACCTGATCATGGCTGAGGCCTCATCTCCACCTCTGTGCCAGACCCATTTGGTCTTCTGTCCTCCGATCTTTCAAAAAAGAAACACCAATCTACCTCTACTTCAAATACTTCTAATGATCCAGCTTCCATAACTCTCTGAGGTAGAGAATACAAGAGATTCACCACTATCTGTAAAAAGAAGTTTTGACTGCCTTCATTTTAATTGATAGCCCATTAACTTGAAATGATGTCGCCTCGGTCACGAATCTCCCACGAGTGAAAGAATCGTGACATGTTCCCAGTCAGGCCCCTTAGAACAGTCTCGAAACTCCAGAGAGTACAGACCCAACCTTTTCAGCCAGGGTTTGTTGGGGAAAGGAGACAAAAGCCCTGCCGTACAATCTGTGTGTAGAGCTTGAAACAAAGGGTAGTAAAGCAGAGGTTCTAAGACTGAATTTTTGCCTGATGCTCATGATTGAGGCTTAAAGTGCAGATTTACTTGGGTAAGGGACTGGAGGCAGTGGGTGCCAGAGGAAGTGACCTCTGCCCGTCAGTGCCTGGGGGAAAGAAAGGGACTGGAAATACAAAACATAAAGCAGAAAAAATTTAAAGTCATCCTTCAATTTTAAAAAAATTGCTCTTTTTCTAACAGAAGTATTATTTTTAAGTCAGAAAGTTTTAACTACATCTTGCAAGACCATAAATACTAAACTTCTGTCATTTTAGAGATAGTGAGAGTATTTACAGACACATTTAATCGCAGTCTATATCTCATATGACCCTCTGACAGCATGGCAAGTTATTAACAACACGTTTCATACTTAATTATTTTTACAGAATTCGTCATCTCTGCTGCACTCCTGTTGTGAAAGTTTAACATTTAAAGCACACTTCATCTCTATTTTGTAACACTTCTTCTTCAACTGTAACCTCAAATTGAATGAACTTCGTAACTCTGCCCTAGCTTTTCTGAGCCACAGATACTTGACAAGTTTCTTTCCTTCATAGTGGAATAGTGGTTTACTCAGTTAAAATAGGTTCTCATAGTTGCTCGATCTTCCTCATTCAGTAAATGTACTAAGAACTGAAGGCGGGCTGTGACATCATCAAGCAGGGTATTGGATACATTTCCCTATCATATGACCCACAGCCTACATGAAGAGGAAGTGGTTTAACACAGCCAGGGCAGATTAAAGAATGACGTCAGGTTATGGTCGTCACTGCTGGTTCCAATTCCTTGGTTTTAGAGGAACTCGGAAAATACCATTAGTATGTCACATGCTTGGGCATCACTTTCCGTTCACAGAAGAAAATAATTCTATTCAGTTGCCTGCTAGTCACAAACCCACTGACGGCACGGCAAGCTATTAATAACAGGTTCCATACCCAGTGAGGTTTTTGCACAGATAGTTATCAACTATTATTCCATCCTAAACTGTCTTTTGCAATTTATTTAAAAAAAAATTCCAACCCCCTTGAAAACTGATATTTTATTTTCCTGATTTCTGAGTCACAATCTCTCCTTGTACATTTGCTCAAAAACTTATCTTGTGGAAAGAGCACCCACAAACTTAAAATTCTCTCTCCACCATTCACTTATCCACCCTCTCTTCTGCTCACTCCCATCCCTCCAGGGCCACCTCATCTCAGTAAAAGGCAGCACTAAGATGATCCGGCGTGGCTGGTGTTCCAGTCTGGGAATATTTATGGATGTGAATCCTGCAGCTGGGACTGCTCAGTGAGATGCAGCAGGCTGTGCGTGAGTAGAGGTGCAGAGGGCTATGGAGCAGTACACTTTTGCATCTTTAGGAAATGGTCTAATTAGCCTTCCCCTGAGTCTGTTCAAGCACATCTCTCAGCTCCACAGTACAGGAGCAGCCCCAACCCTGAAGGAGTAATTATGGTAGCAGAAAGTAGCAGGTGCAAACTTCCCCTAACACTAGATATGTAATATACTGCAAGAATAACTGCTTCACAGCATGGATGGAACATATCAGTATTGAACGGGCACTGGCTTCCGATGAGGGAGTTTTTCTGTCAGACTCAGTTCCTGGAACAGTCTATAGTGAAACGCCCACATTTGGACAGATTGATGTAATGCAAAATATATAGTGAATGAACAAACTCAACCCATTGTGTGGAGATTCACGGTCACAATTTATTGCCAAAAGTCGTCAGGCAACTACAGGATAGCATCTTGAAGGAAGAGAGAGAGTGAGATAAAGAAGTTGTTGGGAAATACCACAGGTTAATATCAATGTCCTTATGTACCACAATGGAATGGAGAAAAAAAGGCACCTTTGAAAACCGAGAAGTGACAGTGAGGGAAGACAGTCGGTAGAATTTTACCAGACTACCGTAATAGTCTGAGGGTGGGATGAGCCTTCACCTAAGGGGAGAAGCATTAAGTCATTTCTGTACCCAAATTCTACTTTTAGACTGAATCCTGCCCACCGGTCATTTTAAAATAAGCAAAAAATTACTTCAAAAGGCTTCTTAGCGTAAGAATTGATCATTCAGGAGGAAATGAAAGAATCATGGCATATGCCTGTTCAAGTGATACCTGGGTTTTCTCCAGGTGCTCCAGGTGTTGCACATCCTAAGGGCCTGCTGGTAGAGTGGTTAACTGGCCACTGAAGTTACCCCGAGTGTAAAGGGGCAGCAGGAAAATCACAGGGCAGGTGGCTCATTATGGGACCACTCCACATCTTCTTGCACTGCCTTTCCATTATCATCCAGATGGCTGACACCGTCCAGTCTAAATTTCTTCTAATCGATCCTCTGATCATTTATGCAAGTTGTTAGGGTCCTAGTGACCTGAGGGAGTTAACAGGGTCAAGCAGGATGAAGAAACTCCAGGATACCAAGGCGCAAGTTCTGAGGCATTGTGGGAGATGCTACTTTGGAATGAACATGTGGCTGCTGTGTAATGAACAAGATTTGATAAGTGATCTTCAAGTAAAGGAGCCATTAGGAGGTAGTGACCATAATATGATAAGTTTTTATCTGCAATTTGAGAAGGATAAGGGCAGCTCGGAGGTGTCAGTGTTGCAGTTGAACAAAGGAGACTATGGAACAGCAATGGCAGGTATTCTTGGGAATAATGCACAAGGTGCAAAATCAGTTCATCCCCCGGAGAAGGAAGGATCCAAAGGGGGGAAAGGGGCCACAGTGGTTGACAAAGGAAGTCAGAGATTGCATAGCATTAAAAAAAAGGAAGCATGTCAGAGCTAAGGTGAGTGGGAGGACAGATGATTGGGTAATTTTTAAGGAACAACAGAACTTAACTAAAATGGCAATAAAGGGAGAAAAAATGACGTACAAACGCAAGCTAGCCAGGAATATAAAGGAGGATAGCAAAAGCTTTTTTAGATATGTGAAGAGAAAGAAGATAGCTAAGAACAATGTTGGGCCCTTGAAGAATGAGTTGGGTGAAATTGTTATGGGAAACAGAGAAATGGCAGAAGAATTTAATAAGTACTTTCGATCTGTCTTCACTAGGGAAGACACAAGCAATCTCCCAGATGTATGGATGGGCCAAGGGCATAGGGTTACAGAGGAAATGAAACAGATTGACATTAGGAAGGAAACGGTGATGAGTAGACTGATGGGACTGAAGGCTGACAAATCCCCAGGTCCAGATGGTCTGCATCCTAGGGTACTAAAGGAGGTGGCTCTGGAAATTGCAGATGCATTGGTAATCATTTTCCAATGTTCCTTAGATTCAGGATCAGTACCTGAGGATTGGAGAATGGCTAATGTTATCCCACTTTTTAAGAAAGGAGGGAGGGAGAAAACAGAGAACTATTGTCCTGTCAGCCTAACATCAGTAGTGGGGAAGATGCTAGAGTCCATTATTAAAGATGAAATAGTGGCATATCTAGATAGCAGTGATAGGATTGGGCTTTGCCAGCATGGATTTACCAAGAGTAAATCATGCTTGACTAATCTATTGGAGTTTTTTCGAGGATGTAACCAGGAAGTTAGACAAGGGAGATCCAGTGGATGTAGTGTACCTTGACTTTCAGAAGGCATTTGATAAGGTCCCACATAAGAGATTGGTGGGTAAAATCAGAGCTCATGGCATTGGGGGGAAGACATTGACATGGATAGAAAACTGGTTGGCAGATAAAAAGCCAAGGGTAACGGTGAATGGGTGTTTCTCAGAATGGCAGGTGGTGACTAGTGGTGTGCCACAGGGCTCTGTATTGGGACCACAGCTGTTTATGATTTACATCAACGATTTAGATGAAGGCATTGAGAATAACATCAGCAAATTTGCTGATGATGCTAAGCTGGGTGGCAGTGTGACATGTGATGAGGATGTTAGGAGAATTCAGGGTGACTTGGATAGGCTGAGTGAGTGGGCAGATACGTGGCAGATGACATTTAATGTGAATAAGTGTGAGGTTATCCACTTTGGGAGTAAGAACAGGAAGGCAGATTATTATCTGAATGGTGTAGAGTTAGGTAAGGGAGAAATACAAAGAGATCTAGGAGTCCTTGTTCATCAGTCACTTAAGGTGAATGAGCAAGTGCAGCAGGCAGTGAAGAAGGCTAATGGTATGTTGGCCTTTATTACAAAGGGAATTGAGTACAAGAGCAAGGAAATCCTTTTGCATTTGTACAGGGCCCTGGTGAGATCACACCTGGAGTATTGTGTACAGTTTTGGTCTCCAGGGTTAAGGAAGGACATCCTGGCTGTAGAGGAAGTGCAGCGTAGATTCACAAGGTTAATTCCTGGATGTCTGGACTGTCTTACACAGAGAGGTTAGAGAGACTGGGCTTGTACACGCTGGAATTAAGGAGATTGCGAGGGGATCTGATTGCAACATATAAGATTATTAAGGGATTGGACAAGATAGAGGCAGGAAATATGTTCCAGATGCTGGGAGAGACCAGTACCAGAGGTTTGAGAATAAGGGGTAGGTCATTTAGGACAGAGTTGAGGAAAAACCTCTTCTCCCAGAGAGTTGTGGGGGTCTGGAATGCACTGCCTCGGAAGGCAGTGGAGGCCAGTTCTCTAGATGCTTTCAAGAAGGAGCTGGATAGGTATCTTATGGATAGGGGAATCAAGGGACATGGGGACGAGGCAGGAACTGGGTATTGATAGTAGATGATCAGCCATGATCTCAGAATGGCGGTGCAGGCTCAAAGGGCCGAATGGTCTACTTCTGCACCTATTGTCTATTGTCTATTGCTGTGGAATTGTGGGATATGTAGTTCCTTCCTAACTCAGGAGGCTCAAACACGAGGAAGTCCGTAGATGCTGGAAATTCAAGCAACACACACAAAATGCTGGTGGAACGCAGCAGGCCAGGCAATGTCAATAGGAAGAAGTACAGTCGACGTTTCGGGCCAAGACCCTTCATCAGGACTAACTGAAAGAAGAGATAGTAAGAGATTTGAAAGTGGGAGGGGGAGAGGGAGTTTCGAAATGTTAGGAGAAGACAGAAGGGGGAGGGATGAAGCTAATAGCTGGGAAGTTGATTGGCAAAAGGGATACAGAGCTGGAGAAAGAAGAGGATCATGGGATGAGAGGCCTAGGGAGAAAGAAAGGGGGAGGGGAGGCAGAGAGAGAAACAAAAGAATATATAGATAGATAGATAAGGGATGGGGTAAGAAGGGGAGGAGGGGCATTAACAGAAGTTAGACAAATCAAAATTCATGCCATCAGGTTGGAGGCTACCCAGATGGAATATAAGGTGTTGTTCCTCCAACCTGAGTGTGGCTTCATCTCGACAGTAGAGGAGGCCATGGATTGACATATTGGAATGGGAATGGGATGTGGAATTAAAATGTGCAGCCACCTCCAACGGGATCCCACCACCAAGCACATCTTTCCCTCCCCTCCCTTTCTGCTTTCCGCAGGGATTGCTCCCTACATGACTCCCTTGTCCGTTCATCCCCCCCATCCCTTCCCACTGATCTCCCTCCTGGCACTTATCCTTGTAAGTGGAACAAGTGCTACACCTGCCCTTACACTTCCTCCCTCACCACCATTCAGGGCTCCAGACAGTCCTTCCAGGTGAGGCGACACTTCACCTGTGAGTCGACTGGTGTGGTATACTGCGTCCGGTGCTCCCGGTGTAGCCTTTTATATATTGGTGAGACCTGACGCAGACCGGGAGACCGTTTCGCTGAACACCTACGCTCTGTCCGCCAGAGAAAGCAGGATCTCCCAGTGGCCACACATTTTAATTCCACGTCCCATTCCCATTCTGATATGTCTAGCCATGGTCTCCTCTACTGTCAAGATGAAGCCACACTCAGGTTGGAGGAACAACACCTTATATACCATTTGGGTAGCCTCCAACCTGATGGCATGAACATTGATTACTCTAACTTCTGTTAATGCCCCTCCTCCCCTTCTTACCCCATTCCTGATGTATTTATTTATTCCCCCTTTATTCCTTTTCTCGCTCTTTTTTTTCTCTCTCTCTGCCCATCACTCTGCCTGTTCTCCATCTCCCTCTGGTGCTCCCCTCCCCCTTTCTTTCTCCTGAGGCCTCCCGTCCCATGATCCTCTTCCTTCTCCAGATCTTTATCCCTTTTGCCAATCACCTTTCCAGCTCTCAGCTTCATCCCACCCCCTCCGGTCTTCTCCTATCATTTCAGATTTCCTCTTCCCCCTCCTACTTTCAAATCTCTTACTATCCTTTCTTTCAGTTAGTCCTGACGAAGGGTCTCAGCCCAAAACGTCAACTGTACTTCTTCCTATAGATGCTGCCTGGCCTGCTGTGTTCCACCAGCATTTAGTGTGTGTAACTCAGGAGGCTGTTAATTTCAACAAAGGCAAGGGTTTGAGGTTCAGGGTATTAAGGTGTCTTGGAGTGGAATGGGATAAGCATAGTGTGACGAAGTACATATTCTCCTCACATTCCTAAAATTAGAAACCAAAATATTCCCCCTAATCCTTTAAAATTTATTAGCTGGTGTGGGGAATGAAGGCCCATATAGGCCTTTGTGGAGAAGAGCAACCGTCTAGGGTCCACTGGACACTAAGGAACTAGGCTGTGTGTAAAAGCTCTGTGAGTATATTTTACAGAGGAAATGTTGGTGATGCATTGTGAGAGGTCACAATGATTTCATAGTGCAAAGGAGGTAATGAAAGACGTGTCCCTATTGTATTTCCTGTATATGAATAAGATATAAATTTGAAATGTGAAAAAATTAATATGCATGGACATGCTTAGTGTGATTGGGCCAAACACATACACAACCTCAAATGCTGCTGTTTCTGTGGAAGATGATTAGCTTGTCATTCCACCCTTTATTTCCATCTCATCTCACCCTAGGACTGTACCTGCTTAGTATTAGGTGGATGTGCAGTTAGCCTAAGCCTGTGACCTGCAGCTTGAATGGTCATATTATCAGCCAAGGCAAAGGTTTCCATTTATGTCCACTGCCTTAACGTTGCCTGTGTGGCTCAACATCGAACTGAAAATACTGTTACAGAGATGTGGAATAATTTGCTATGTTAAATCAACAACAGAAATCCATTGCAATCGATTATCAACAAAGCTACGTGAAGAAACAAAGAACATAGAATAGTACAGCACATTACAGGCCCTTCGGCCCACAATGTTGTGCCGACCCTCAAACCCTGCCTCCTATATAACCCCCCACCTTAAATTCCTCCATATACCTGCCTAGAAGTCTCTTAAACTTCACTACTGTATCTGCCTCCACCACTGACTCAAGCAGTGTATTCCACGCACCAACCGCTCTCTGAGTGAAAAACCTTCCTCTGATATCCCCCTTGAACTTCCCTCCCCTTACCTTAAAGCCATGTCCTCTTGTACTGAGCGGTGGTGCCCTGGGGAAGAGGTGATGACTGTCCACTTTGTCTATTCCTCTTAATATCTTGTACACCTCTATCATGTCTCCTCTCATCCTCCTTCTCTCCAAAGAGTAAAGCCCTAGCTCCCTTAATCTCTGATCATAATCCATACTCTTTAAACCAAGCAGCATCCTGGTAAATCTCCTCTGTACCCTTTCCAATGCTTCCACATCCTTCCTATACTGAGGCGACCAGAACTGGATACAGTACTCCAAGTGTGGCCTAACTAGAGTTTTATAGAGCTGCATCATTACCCCGTGACTCTTAAATTCTATCCCTCGACTTATGAAAGCTAACACCCCATAAACTTTCTTAACTACCCTATCTACCTTTGAGGCAACTTTCAGGGATCTGTGGACATGTAACCCCAGATCGCCCTGCTCCTCCACACTACCAAGTATCCTGCCATTTACTTTGTACTCTGCCTTGGAGTTTGTCCTTCCAAAATGTACCACCTCACACTTCTCCAGGTTGAACTCCATCTGCCATTTCTCAGCCCACTTCTGCATCCTATCAATGTCTCTCTGCAATCTTCGACAATCCTCAACACTATCTACAACACCACCAACCTCAGCACCAAACATTAGAGCAGATGTTCAGATTTTAAGGAAAATGTGAAAGGAAGAAAAAGTGGTGGAAATGCAAAGAGGGTTAAGCAGGGAAGATCAAAGCTTCAACCCTGGGCAGATCTGCACTTCCCCAATTCTCACCTCTCATTCATCACCAGTTTTGGTTGTTCTGCCACTGGTGGAATTGGAGAAGTGCAGATCTCCCAGGAGGTTATACAGCAGGAGGAGATGTCAAAGTTATTGAGGAGAAAGACAATGGGGATGAGAGAGGAGGTCTAAAAAATGAAAATGAGAATATTAAATAGAAACATAATGTGAAAATAAACATAATGTCAGTAATGTGGTCAATTCTCAACGGCTCCAAGGCAACTAAGGATGGATAATACATATCTTCATTCTCAGAAATATCCACATTTTGAGGACAAATAACTTAGAAAATAACACACATCTGATAAGAAAAAAATTAGAAATAGGAATAGGAGTAAGTCATTTTGCCTTTTGAGTCTTCTCTGCTGTTCTTCAAGATCATAGCTGACCTACCTCAACACAATTTTAGAACACAGAACTTTATACCTCAGTACAAATCCTTCAGCCAACGATGTTGTGCTGACCTTTTAACTTACTCTACGATCAATCTAACCCTTTCTTCCTAGTCATCCATTTATCTCTCTAAGAGTTCCTTAAGTGTCCCTTTGTTTCTGCCTCTATCACCAACCCTACAAGGGCATTCCATGCACCTACCACCTTCTGTGTAAAAAATTTACCTCTAACATGACCCTAAACTTTCCAACTATCATGTTAAAATTAAGCCCTCTTGTATTAGCCATTTCTGCCCTTGGAAAAGGTCTCTGGCTATCCACTCAATTGATGGGTTTTACAACTTGTACACTTCTAATAAATCACCTCTCATCGCCTTTTGTTCTAAAGCAGGGGTTCCCAACCTTTATGCCATAGACCCCTACTATTAACTGAGGAGCCCATGGACTCCAGGTTGGGAACCCCCTGCTTTAAAGAGCTCACCCAAACTTTCCTCAAGACATGCTCTGTGATCCAGGCAGCATTCTGGTAAATCTCCTCTGTGGCCTCTCTTCTTGCACTATTCCCATATTATCCAGTTATCCAGACATCCATCAGTAATGTGTATTGAATGAATTCAATAACAACAATTCTTGGTTCCACATGACCTGTTCCATACTCCGAGGCTGTGACATTTGGTTCCGGCCTCCCTCTTCTCTGTGCATCACGTGTGTCATCCCTATAAGGACACTGAGTTTCTAGGAGATCTCTCATTTTCCGAAATGTCAAAGAATACTGGCCTGGACCACTCAATCTCTCCTTTTTCTGCAAACCTGTCTCTGTAACCAGCCTCGTGAACCTTCTCTGCACTGCTACCCTCTATCACCAGCCTATCCTTTTTCTTTAGATAGGGAGAGTTAACATGTTGGATCAAATCTTACAGTGTTGATTTGATACCCTGATTCCTCCTTACATAGCACTTGATATCTTAAATTATATCGCAATCTTCACAGAGCAAACAAGATGCAAAGCTTCAAATCATTATTAACTTCTTGGAAAGCACTTATTATGAAAATTATCAAATTACATTAAGCAGGAGATTAGGATTGGAATAGG
This sequence comes from Hypanus sabinus, assembly GCF_030144855.1. Classification (NCBI taxonomy): domain Eukaryota; kingdom Metazoa; phylum Chordata; class Chondrichthyes; order Myliobatiformes; family Dasyatidae; genus Hypanus; species Hypanus sabinus. The sequence continues at coordinate 81,764,086 of NC_082711.1, forward strand.
ACATAATAGAGGAGAAGGACAGAGACTTGTCAGACTCCCAATTCCCAATCAGATGTTTCTGCAGCAGATTTCAATGAGGTGAGTGTTTAACTTTAACAACAATCTCAATCTCCACAACCAGCACCAGGCCAGAAAACCTGCTAAAAAATTATTTCCACAGATTCCAGATTAAGGCAAATTGATATGATGAATCCATACTTGCCATGGCTTTTACATGCGAAGTACAAGTGGGCCCACACACTTCTGCTGAAATCAGCATGCCAACTTCCTTGCCTTCCACCCACAACCAAATGTACTGTACCTCCTGAGAGCAGTTTTACAGCGAGTAGGCATATGCACAGATTGCTCCACTCCAAACACATCACCATGTCCCATGTGTCCTTGAGCACCAGGCCCTGGGAGTGGTAGCCCAGGGTGCTGTTGTCTCTAAATTCTTTGCTTGACTGCTAATTCAGTGCTGTTGTGTTGAAGGTAGGGACTGAATAGGAAAAAAATAAAGAGGAAAGGGTTAGTTAGGCAGAGTGCTAAGGCGGGTGAAAATAGAATATCAGAAGGAAAAGCAGCCTATGAGGAAAAGGACAATGAAAGAGGAAGAGCTAAAATAGCAGTCAAAATGAAGAAGTTAAGGAAGTAAAATAAGGAATTCAAGAAATCAGAATAGATGAGCTTAGGACACGGTGTTAACTATTTGGGCTACTCAATGCTCGATGTGTTACACTCTCCTTACTTGTCAGTTTCCAGAACTTGTAGCCCCTCCAGACTCGACCTCCACCCCCTCCCTTACCTGCATCCACTTGCTCCCTTCCACCCCACCCCACTTTCTCCTCTGAACGATCACCTCCTGCCTCTACCTCCAAACTGCTCTCATTATCTCACTACCCCACTCGGTTCCATCTGCCTGCCACCCGTCAGTCCACCTGTAACCAAACGGCCCGTCACCCCTCCCACTCTCCTCTGTCTACTCACTACCTTTCCTCTTTACCCCCCCCCCCCATCCTGATGCAAGATCTTGACCAGAAACATCAGCAGTTCCTTTCCCCCTACAGTTGCTGCTTGAACAACTGAGTTCCTCTGTCCAACAATAGTCTGGAGCTGCTATTTCAGACTTTAAGTCATTTGACACTTACAGGGCAGCCAAAATGGTAAAAAAAAAGTTACATTCTGCAGTGGCAATTTTACCTTAATAAATACCGCATTGAGATTAAAAACGGAGTTTTTAAAAAATAACTAACATCTGCAGTCAGTGACACCTCCTGTACATAATGAAGTGGCCACTCAGTGTATGTCTGTGGTCTTCTGCTGCTGTAGCCCATCCACTTCAGGGTTCGACATGTTGTGTGGTCAGAGATGCTCTTCTGCACACCACTGTTGGAACAGGTGGATGTTTGAGTTACTGTTGTCTTCCTGTCAGCCTGGTTATTCTCCTCTGATCTCCCTCATTAACCCGGCGCTTTTGCTCACAGAACTGCCGCTCACTGAATGTTTTTTTGTTTCTCACACCATTCTCTGTAAACTCTAGAGACTGTCGAGCATGAAAATCCCAGGAGACTGGCACTCTCTGAGGTACTCAAACCACCTCAATTGGCACCAGCCATAGCCAAAGTAATTTCTTCCCATTCTGATGTTTGGTCTGAACAACAACTGAATCCCTTGACCGTGTCTGCATGCTTTTATGCATTGAGTTTCTGTCACATGATTGGCTGATCACACATTTGCATTAATGAGCAGCTGCACTGATGTACCTAATAAAATGGCCACTGAGTGCATATTGATATGCAACAGAAAGGACCAGAGTGATAGTGAGTTGCTTAAAGCACAAGCCTCCCCGACATCGAGGACATCTTCAAAAGGTGGTGCCTCAAGAAGGGGCCATCCATCATTATGGAGCCTCACCATCTGAGGCATGCTCTCTTCTCAGGGAGGAGATACAACAGCCTGAAAATGCAAACTTAACATTTTAGAAACAGTTTTGACCCTTTTGCCATCAGATGTCTGAACAGGTCATGAACCCACAAACACTACCTCACTATTCCTCTGTTGCACAATTTATTTCTCAGTGTAACTTCCCCACTGCACTGCTGCTACACGATAACAAAGTTTACAACATGTCACTGATAATTGATTCCGATTCTGATTGAAGGATAAACTACAGGTGGATGTTTGAAATGATAAGCCCACAATATGAATTAGGATTTTTGAATATTAAGCAGTGAATCCCTATACTCCTTGATTCCTTCCTTGTCTAAAACAAACTAATGTATTCAGTTCATTTCATTCTGCCTTTCTTTTCCCCATTGAAAATCTTATATAAAATTGCAGGAGTTTTCAGTGAGAAAGCAGCACTATGGTCTCTATTTGCTACATTATACTTTCTGCAAGCATTAGCCGTCTGGAATACTGTAAGTGCTGGAAAGTAATTCAGTAATCACACTTCTTCAAACTTTCCATCAATTAAATTTGAATTCCTCAAAAAATAAAAGAGAAGGTATCGCCCATTTGGCATCATACTTGCTACACTGTTAAATTAAATCATTGCTGATCTTGTATCTTGACTTCACCACTTTCCAGCATTGTTCTCTTGATTCTATGCATATCTAAAAATCTTGCTCTCTGTGCTCTGAATATATTCAGCTGCTGAGGTTCACAGTGAGGATAAAGGAATCAAGTGCAATATCCCATTCGCCCTCACAATCAGCACTGTCCTTAAACACTGCAACAGACCTTAATTAGAAGCCTTAACCTAAACCACTATCATCTTCGACTCTCACGTTTTTTCTTTCCATCTCCCCAAACATCTCTTCAGCTTCCCCTCCCAGATTCTATCAGATCCCAATCTTTCCCTGTGATCAAATACCAACTCCCTTTTCAAATCTGTTTTCAGCATACACTCCATGACAAGGGCTAGAAATCTTGCATTCAAGAGGTTGTATGTGAGGCCCTCTGTCCGATTCGAATGGGATTCTGAGGGTTATATGTTCTACAGAATGCAAGAGTTAAACATCATTCTGGAATAGGTCCTACAAACACACACAAAGGCATTTCCTCTGCAATTTTCTTGACACAATTAAAATCCAGCCTCCCCAAATAATGGAAAGCCCAAAAGCTGCAGATGCTGGAAATCCAAAATTAAAAAGAAAATGCTAGAAACACTCAGCACATCCAGTAGCATCTGTGAAAAGGGAAGCAGTTCTTGTTTCAGGACCAGAGTCTTCTGACCAAAACAAGTAAAGGTTGTGTTGACTTGAAGCTCCATATTTAAGTAAACGGTACCATGCTCTAGGCTGCACTTCCGAAGAAACACCATTTCATTGCTGAGCAGCTAAAAGAACACTGACTTAGCATCATCTGAACTCTTTCAGAGTTACAAGTTTGCTACTTGTAACCAGATGGCAAAGGAGGCAATTGAGGATTTAGCAGATCTAAGTTTGGCACCTTCTTAAATAGGGCACTGAGGCACAGATTTGTACATAGGTTATTTGATGAGAGAACATTGGCCAAATTCTTTACCACATAAGGCCTTACTACTGAGGATGCAGTGAAAGCTGTAGCTTTGGCAGAAAGACATTGAGAAATGTGAAGGAGATTTGGTTAGCTCAAGATGCAAATGAGAAGTTGGTGGGAAAAGACACAGGGGGTACTCCTGTAACTGCCAAGTCTGACTTCTCCATCAGGACTTGGTCACAGGACCACTTGGGGCAGCTTCGGTGGGAAACCAGCCAATCAGGGGTGAGTGGGAGGCTGGAAAAACATACAGGTCATGACTGAGAAGGATGTCAATGATGTCATGGAAAGCATGCAGCCTCCGTCTACTGGCAATGTACAGAAGCCAACAGAACATAGCAGAGACTGAACACACTGAAGGTTAGCAGTGATCCCATGGAGCAATTGATCAGGATATATTAATGTACTGACGCTGCACCAGGCAGTTTGGTAATGAGCAAAGTGTTCACCGATATCACTTCGAATATGTGTTGATAATAATGAGTAGGGTCTTGTTATGCACACACTCCCAAGAAAAATGAGGCGCATTGTGGCCCCAGTTAATAGAGAAATAAAGTTGCCAATATTCAGAGGAATCTAAACCCAGAGACTGGCAGTGCATGTATTCAGTTGGAATAGAAAACCTAGAGATCTTCTAATTACTATCAAAAAAGAGTTGAGGCAAACATGACACCCTCACCTCAGTGATTCTGGCTTCATCTTCAACTCCTCACACTCGGGTGGGAGTTAAGGTTTTCATGCAGTGATTTCCCACAGTCCTATATGCTTTGGAGATATGAACTACCTGCAGTAGGCACCTCAAAGTACTGAAGAGATCCTGCCAGACCCCTCTCTGCAAAACCCTCCAGTTCCATTGACAGAGGAGCAAACCAACATCAGCGTCCACTCCGAGACAAAGATCCCCAGCTCTGATGGGTCGGTCGCATTGCATACAGGTCCAACATCCCTCATTCCTGAAAAGTAGTTCTCTTCTGTTACAGTAAGGGATTTCCTGGAAAGAGGGAAATGCTTCCAGGATGTTCTCAAAGCCTTCCTGGAAAAACTGCGACATACTCAACAACTCATAGAATCCCCTGGCCCATGACCAATCAAATTGGAGAAAATAAGTCATAATATATGTATTCTAATGTCACATTCCACTTGTTTTAGATTAAATGTCATGCAGAATCATTATGGGGAACTGTCCCTTTCAATTACAGATTCCTTACACTCAACAGTCACATTGATCATTAATTTTAGAGGCTGAGACACAAGATGTTTTTAATAGAGTTGACAGAAATGTGAACTTTATGCTTACATCTGAGAGACAGTCTTCTTCTTTGGAGGCACAGCAATAGCTGATGTTTGAGTGCCTGACCATTGTCTAAGGATAAGATTCAAACGAAGGAACTGTGTTGCTGAACCCAATGGGTTATGAGCCTCTGATTCTGAGGATGTAATTTCTATAAACGCAAGTTTCAATGAGAAGTGTTTTACATCTGGGAGGTAAGATGGCTTAGCATGGATTCTTGCCAAAATTAAGCTGCAAATGTGCATACTGTAATGAGGCCTGAGGTTACTTTCAAATTGAGTTACTCAGAGATGATCATTCTTCATATCCATTGAGGACAGTGGCCAAAGTTTGTGGGTGATGTATGAACTCGTGTCATTCCTGTGAGCATAGTTAGTGTTCAACATCCTCAGCCAGCAGAAGACAACTGCCTTCTACACCCAAGAATGGACATTGTGAAGACAGCAGCCACAATGCTGCATTCAAAGCAGTGATGCCTTTTATTATTGAAAAGCAAAAATAACTGCAGCCATCTGAAATAAAAACAGAGGATGTCAGAAGCACTGATCAGAAACCTGCCAGTGGGCCTTTTCATCAAAATGAGCGCAGTTCTGAGAACATGTTTATATTTCTTTGTACTAAAGCTAATGCTTTTCCTCTGATTATTCACTTCACCATGGTTGTTCTCTTTTATTTCCAGGAGGTTTTTCACATCTTCTTCTGTCAGTACATTTTTCTCCCACTTGTTTATTCCCCATTATAGTTTTCTTTCCTTTTTTGTTCATTAAGGGACTCATCTTAAATTTAGTTTATATGCCTATAAAATATTTTACCCTTTGTTCCTATGCTTCTCAAATAGATTATTCTCAACTTCTACTTTATCTTTCCTTATTCATCTCTTGATCTTTCTTTGCTGAAATCTCCTAAGAGCCCAACATTATTGCTCTTTATGCTAATATTATAAGGTTTTGCTTTTGATCTAATACCCTCTTTAAATTCTCTTCTTAGGTACAGATGGACCTCATTTCCTGTTTGGTTTTGTGTCTTAGCAGAATACTTATTTGCTACTTATATAATAATTCCATAAATTTCTCATGTACTACCATATATCTAATTTAAGTCTCCAATCTAACTTCCTTAACTCATGCCTCGTACCTTTATAGTTTCGTTTATTTAGATTGAAAAGTCTGCTTTCAGATTGAACCAAATCCTTTAAATATTTAACTAATACACACTATAAAGATTTAATGACCACTCTTCCCAAAAGGCTTCTAAGCTACTGGTTTATTAACTAACATTTTTTGTGTTGTCAGTAGTAGAATAATAGCTATACTGGAAAACTACACAATTTACTGTGGCGCCTTATATCTGATGTAGGTTCAGCAAAGAAAGTTAAAAGTCTTGATAAGTATATATTAATTAGTTAGGTTACCGAATATGTATTAATTATTTTGAAGTGTTTGTGGCATTTTGTTTTTAATTTTTGTAACTTAAAAAACTATTTTAATTCTAGGATTCATTTTTGAATGGTTCTGCTTATATAAAAGTCAGGCATATTCACAAATATTTATATTTTGTATTTTGTATTTGACAGCTGTTTCAGCCTGAAAGAATGGTTCAATCAGCTGTAAGAATATCCCGTGCTGATAAAGCCCAGGTCAGACCTGTGGACTGATTGCCACTTCTAGATCTACACCAGGTAAATGCCAAGTGAGTAGCTCAGTGCTGCCAGGAAACGCTGGACCAAAGGAACTGTGGTATGGACACCCATGGGATGTTCACGTCACTCCAGAATCTGTCCTCTTTCTACCGTCATATTTATTTTTAACGCCTCTACCCGATAGGAAACAGAATGAGATCAATACCCGAGTTAGAGTTAGATCAGCCACGATCTAACTGAAACAGCTTGAGAACTGTTCCTAATATTGTTATCCTTCACTTCAGCATTTCTGCTTTGACTTCTTTCTTCTACTTAAGTAACACAATATTCACTTTTGTATATTTAATAATTGCTTAACTCAATAACAAAAACTGCTGACTTCCTAAGAAAAATGGATGAAGGAAGGAAGCCTGTTGTCATCTGGTGAGTCCTTCATCATTAAGGAAGCCCCTCTAGAATTTGATTCCCTAAACTTGTCTCTAACTTTTCGTTTCACTTTCCCTAAATAGATTGATTTTGCTGAGAGCCTTGTGTATTTATAAAGATTAGGTCATGTGTGATGAACCTGACTGAAGTTTTGTGATAAAAATAAATGACAGAAGAATGCCTGTTCTTGTCATTTTTATAGAATTGCAATATAATAATTTTATGAAATCCCTCAATAAAGACTATTGACTAAAAACGGAATTGAAGTCAAAGAATTGTCCTGGTTAGGAAGTTTTTTGAGCAGGAAAAGACCAAGAATATTATTAGTTGACAGGAACTCAGATCAGCAGGATGTGAATAAGGATTTGATTGATTGGAGTCAACACCGATCATTATGTTTGGAAAGTTTTCAATGATGGGAAAGGCATATGGCACTAACACTCAAGATTGCCAGCATTGTAAGTAGTGCGAATGGAAGCATAACACCACAAGATGAATATTAGTCGATGAAGGCATTCCCAGTTCAGGATTTAAAAGGATGTCTGTGAGGCAGAATTGTCTGTGAGAGGCGAGTGATCTACTAACGAACCTTTGCAATATATAAACTGAGTTGCAGATGGGAATTGATACCTGAAAGACACAGTCGGTGGGCAAGTGTTAGTGTTGGATTGTCCTTGAAGAGGCAGGACTATCACTTTGGTTTAGAGAGAAACTAATTGGACCTGCAGGAGACCACTGGCAAAATTCTCCAAGGAAAGAAAGTTAATCTCTTGGTAACTTCTGGAAACTATGTTGGGAAAAACGATCTGAGTAATATTTAAACGATTGCCTAATATCTTCATGTTAGCTGAAGGATGTTTCATTCTGCTGAAGTACCATCCTTGTCAGCTTCAAATATCCCATCATCAAACACTTCAAATAAACAACTTTGACAAATCTGTCCTAGCAAACAATTTCTGTCTCTAACTTGATAGATCTGCAGCTGCTGAAAATCCAGAGCAACACATACAAAATGCTGGAAGAACTCAGCAAGCCAGGCAGCGTCCATGGAGGGGAGCAAGCAGTCAACGTCTTGGGCCAAGACCCTTCATCAGATTGAATGGTTGTTTAAGACAAGCACACTGCTCTTTTTGAAATAGGTTGGACTCGTCTTGCACATTATAATTCTAATGTTTGCAGCTGATATAAAACTTGGGAATGTAGTGAACAATATCCAGAAAGGGATGGGCATACTGGTGGATAAAAGATGAAGCAGAGGTATGTGTAGTGATGCAAGTGGGTAGAAAAACAAGTGATATAAATGAAATGAAGTGAGATTAAAGACTAATAGGAACAGATGGATGTGAAAGTGTTTAATACAAATTTTTGAAGGAGGTAAATTTAGAGGGTAATTAAACTAATATATAATTAGAGGGACAAAGTATAAAGCTGTGACATGCTTAACCTTTAAATAAAACTGATGGGAACCCAGCCAAACTGTTATGACTAATTCTGAGCATCATACCTCAGGAAGAATTCCAGCCTTGAGAGGGAATTCAGTGGGATGGCATCAGAGATGTGGCTTTCACTTGCACAGACAAGCTGGAAACAAGAGGAAATCTGCAGATGCTGGAAGTCCAAGCAACACACACAAAGTGTTGGAGGAGCTCAGCAGGACAGGCAGTGTCCATGGAAAGAAGTACAATAAATGGTTTGAGCCGAAACCCTTCGGCAGGTCTGGAGAAAAAAAGCTGAGGAGTAGATTTAAAAGGTGGGAGGGGGCAGAGAGAACAACCAGAGGGATAGGATTCCCCTTGTCCTCACCTACCACCCCCCAGCCTCCACATCCAGCACATAATTCTCCGAAACCTCACCCACCTCCAACAGTATCCTACCATGAAGCGATCTTTCCCACCCACCCCCACTTTCTGCTTTCCACAGGGATCGCTTCCTACGTGACTCCCTTGTCTATTCATCCCTCTCCACTGATCTCCCTCCTGGCACTTGGCCTTGCAAACGGAACAAGTGCGACATCTCCTCCCTCACTACCATCCAGGGTCATAAACAGTCCTTCCAAGTGAGGCGACACTTCACCTGCGAGTCTGTTGGGGTCACTTACTGTGTTTGGTGCTCCTGGTGTGGCCCCCTGTATATCAGTGAGAACTGATGTAGATTGGGAGACTGCTTCACTGAGCACCTACACTCTGTCCACCAGAACAAGCGGGATCTCCCATTGGCCACCCATTGTAATTCCACTTCCCATTTCCATTCTAATATGTCCATCCATGGCCTCCTCCACTGTTGTGATTAGGTTGGAGGAACACCACCTTATATTCTGTTTGGGTAGCCTCCCACCTGATGACACGAACATCAGTTTTCTCGAACTTCCGGTAATGTTCCCCAACGCACCCCCCCCCCCCCCCATTCCATCCCCTTTTCCCTCTCTCACCTCATCTCACCAAGCAACTTCCCAGCTCTTTATTTCACCCCTCCCCCTCCAGGTTTCACCTATCACCTGGTGTTTCTCTCTTCCCTCCCCCTAACATTTTAAGTCTACTCCTCAGCTTTTTTTCTCCAGGCCTGCCGAAGGGTATCAGCCCGAGACATCAACTGTACTTTTCTCCATAGATGCTGATTGGCCTGCTGAGTTCCTCCAGCATTTTGTGTGGAGAAGCTGGAAACTAGAATGATCCTCCTTTGAGCACAGGTGACCAAATGGAAATTCAGTTCTGATTGAATAAGGTGTCAGTGTGCACTATAGCTGAAAGGGAAGGCAACCAGAGGAAGATCAGAGGCAAAGTGAGATTATTTTGTGTTTATCCGCTGAGATTTTATGATATGGGTTTTGGAAATATATTCAGATAAGACTTTCACAATGGTTCTAGCAGCCACTCCACCATGGAATCTTTTTACACTTCTCTCTATCTCAGAAAAGCAGCCAACATAATTTAAAGACCCTCACCACCCCCAAATATCCCCTCTGTGACAGAATCTCAGATGGTGATAGGGCGTACAGGAGAGAGATATACCGGCTAGCTGAGTGGTGTCACAGCAACAACCTTACACTCAACATCAGTAAGACCAAAGAGCTGACTGTGGACTTCAGAAGGGTAGGACAATGGAATACGGACCAGTCCTTGTAGAGGGATTAGAAGTAGAGAATGTGAGCAATTTCCTGGTGTCAAAATCTCTGAGGATCTAAGCTGGTCTGAATTTATCGATGCAACTATAAAGACAAGACAGTGGCTATATTTCATTAGGAATTTGAGTGGATTTAGTTTGTCTCCTAAAACTTCTAAAGATGTACCAAGGAGAGCATTCTGACAGGCTGCATCACCATCTGGAATGGGGGAGGGGGGCTACTGCATAGGATTGAAAGAAGCCTCAGAACATTGTACAATTGGTCAGCTCCATCTTGGGTACTAGACTCCATAGTATCCAGGTCATCTTCGAGTAGCGGTGTCTCAGAAAGGCAGTATCCATCATTATGGACCCTCACCACCCAGGTTATACACACTCAGCGATTCAGGAACAGCTTCTTCCCCTCTGCCATCCGGTTCCTAAATGGACATTGAACCCTTGATCACTACCTCACTTTTTAAAAAATTATTTCTGTTTTTGCACTATTTTTAATTTAACTATTAAATATGTATACTTACTGTAATTGATTTACTTTTCTATATTATCATGTATTACATTGAACCACTGCTGCTAAGTTAACAAATTTTGCGAGACATGCCGGTGATAATAAACCTGATTCTGATTCTTCTCCCACCCACGGCCTCTCCTTTCAGCGAGCAGGAGTGGTAGAAGCTCGAGAAACCAACCAGCAGGCTGAAGGACAACTTCCGTGCTGCAGTTGTAAGACTGCTGTAGTGGAGATAATGGAGAGCAGTTCAAATTATGGCACCAAAATTGAATTTTCTATGGAAAACAAAGAAACATAAAGGGGTTGCAAAGGAGTCCAGGGTCACTGATGGTCTCAGGATAAAGAAGATTGCTAAAATAGAGAAAAGAGAAGTTGTGGAGATAATGATAACAAAAGGCAAGATCTTTATATGGGGACACAAGGGGACAAAAGGAGTTCGTTGGGTGAGAGACTCAAGTGGGATTGTCAATGACTGCCCGGATCTAAACTTGCTGATGCAAGAGCTTTTTGAGCTCTTGCTTGTTTCCATTCTTATATCCAGAAATCAAATCCTGACTCTCCAGGTGCAACCACGATGTTATGTTTCCTGTTCCAAATTCTCCAACTTCACTCACTCCATACCTACAGTCCTAGAGTCCATTTACTTTTCATCTCATCCAGCACAATTATAAAGACTCCAACAGGTTTTTAGTCTTTCACCAGATTTCCAAACCACCTCAATGATCATCATAATATTAATCTCATCCTACCTTTAGATACACTTCCAGATGGAAGTCTCACCTTACATTTCGAAGTCTGCCCCCTTTTGAAAGCATCCCTCTGTCCCTACAATCCTCTGTAAGATAGCCCATTAGTTATTGGATGAGGAATCCACAGTTGGTGAATCCAAAACATATTTTGTTATGAAACTACATTCCATAAATCCAGTAATCCGTGAATTGATATTAACACAGAATGAGTATGGATAGCTGTTAGTATGTCATAAAGATTTAATTGGTTCATTAATGCCCTTCCATGCTGCCTTGCAAAGGCTCAAAGGCTCATTTATTGTCAAAGTATACAACTCTGAAATTCTTCTCCAAATAGCCACAAAGCCAAGGAAAAATGGCAGCACGATCGTCAACCTCCAATTCCATTCTCCCTGCACAAAAAAAACAACAAACAAAAATGAACAGGCACATTGACCCTAAATCCCTCTCCCTGCGCACAAGAAAAATCAGAATATAAAAAACTATAAGACTGAAAAAAGTCCATATCCAAAATGTAGAAAACCTGGGTAACATTATCTCATTATCTGGGCACAGCAGCAGGCCTTTCCCTCTCTGTTCACGCAGGCTGCCTCTGCCTCCTGGAATCCTCTCAACGACTCAGAGTACCGAGACACCCAACAGTTCCAGAATCACGTTCAAGACGAGAAAGAAACTTTAAAAAACATAAAAGAAGTGAAATACGTGATTTCACGATCTATCCAGAAGATGTCAACTGAAGGAGCATTGGCACCATTCCCTGGACTACGTGTGACTTTATCTCCACAAAATACAGTTTAACAATAGATGCTCTAGGCATTCAGGGATGGGCAATAAATACAACCACGCCATTAGTTACTACATTCCAAAAAGCATACTTCTAGAATCGTCATTCCAATGCAATTAGGAAAGCATTTTTAGTGTCTATATATTTGATTTTGCTTATGGCCCCTGCCTTAAATCCCGATGCCACTGCTATACAGAGCAACAACGCACACTTCTAGGTCAAACTAATCAATATAAACCTCCATTTATGAACTGAAAAAAGCTAATACATCATATAGCATCACTGTGTTCTGAAGTGGTCTGGTACGAAATAGTTCCTTGACTCAAAGTTGTGATGAGGTGCTGTCTGAAGTCAATAGAGAATGGGAAAATGACAGAGGGAATGCTGACGAAGCTGGCTGGTGCACACCCCCTGGGAATTAGCCTCAACGCACCATGTTTCAATACATTTGCTCCATCCTCTCAAAGACCTACAAAATAAGAAGGGTGTGAAAAATACAAAACATAGTATTAATATTTTATTTCAAATCCTACCAATTAGATAATAGGTGCAGAAGTAGACCATTTGGCCCTTCGAGCCTGCACCGCCATTCTGAGATCATGGCTGATCATCTACTATCAATACCCAGTCTCTGCCTTGTCCCCATATCCCTTGATTCCCCTATCCATAAGATACCTATCCAGCTCCTTCTTGAAAGCATCCAGAGAATTGGCCTCCACTGCCTTCCAAGGCAGTGCATTCCAGACCCCCACAACTCTCTGGGAGAAGAAGTTTTTCCTTAACTCTGTCCTAAATGACCTACCCCTTATTCTCAAACCATGCCCTCTGGTACTGGATTCTCCCAGCATCTGGAACATATTTTCTGCCTCTATCTTGTCCAATCCCTTAATAATCTTATATGTTGCAATCAGATCCCCTCTCAATCTCCTTAATTCCAGCGTGTACAAGCCCAGTCTCTCTAACCTCTCTGCGTAAGACAGTCCAGACATCCCAGGAATTAACCTCGTGAATCTACGCTGCACTTCCTCTATAGCCAGGATGTCCTTCCTTAACCCTGGAGACCAAAACCGTACACAATACTCCAGGTGTGGTCTCACCAGGGCCCTGTACAAATGCAAAAGGATTTCTTTGCTCTTGTACTCAATTCCCTTTGTAATAAAGGCCAACATTCTATTAGCCTTCTTCACTGCCTGCTGCACTTGCTCATTCACCTTCAGTGACTGATGAATAAGGACTCCTAGATCCCTTTGTATTTCTCCCTTACCTAACTCTACACCGTTCAGATAATAATCTGCCTTCCTGTTCTTACTCCCAAAGTGGATAACTTCACACTTATTCACATTAAACGTCATCTGCCCACTCAGCCTATCCAAGTCACCCTGAACTCCCCTAACATCCTCATCACATGTCACACTGCCACCCAGCTTAGTATCATCAGCAAACTTGCTGATGTTATTCTCAATGCCTTCATCTAAATCATTGATGTAAATCTACATAAATCTACATTGATGTAAATCTTCATCTAAATCAATTGTTTTCATGGAAGTTTATTGGAAAAAATTATGTACACTGCATACCAGTTGTGCAAGGTTTTATGCGGTAAAGTTGCTTCTCCATAAGCAAGGCAAATCAGAATTGAAAAAACTTTAAAAGATGTGTACTTTTTCAACACCCAGATAATTTGACATTTTTTTAATTTGTAGGGTGTTTTTTCGCTTGAGGCTACAGATTTTTAATTTTGACACAGTAACAGAAGTAGTCTGTATATACTTAACAAGCTGTGTTAAAATAAAGAACAGTTGACACTGGTAGAACACAATATGTAAAATAATGCATTCAAGGGACAACTCTGTCCTCCCAAATCATTGTAATTGTTAACAGAGTTGGGCCTGAACTGCACTTAATGATTGGAATTTAATACCTATCAATTTACAGTTAACGTCTCAGTTTTGATGCATCTGATAAATTTGTTTCTATAGTCAGAAACATCACCATGACACAGTAACAAAGTAGTTTCAGTGAAATTAAATCAACAAGAATAAAATATTCTATGTGGGAAGCCTTAATGGTCTGTTTTGTAAAACTTAGCAGTTTTCTCTCAACAAAACATTGTGTTGTGCAAAATGCAAATGCATAGCCTCATAGTCTAACAGCACATGAAATTTCAGAATGCGTTATGTGTCCCAGTGGAGAGGTGAAAAACATTCATTTTACAAACACTACAAACAGACGTTGGACATTTGCTTCTAAGTATTACACCAGAAACAAAACTGCATTGTCTGTTTCGCAGTCACCATAGTAATTCTATTGTTTGAAAATCAGCAGAGTGCAAAACCCAGCAATGCACTATTAGACTTTGGGTGGGGAGCTCCACAAGGCAGGATCAACGTAACACATTCTGAATTACAAAGGAACTACATGCTGATGTCACAAGGAGTAAGTGTGACATCTGAACTCCAAAGCTGTATTATGTGTTAGTTGCTGACTCATTGTTTCACAGTCAACAGCAGATCTGTGATGTGTGAAGACTTCAGCTCATCTCACTGTTGTATAAAAGCCTTCTTCCCACATATGCTCTAATCTGCTCATGCTCTTCTTTTAGGAGGTACATGCTGTCTCATTAAAATGAATGAGACCCTTGAAGTTCTGTGACTTCCATTTCTTCAATCACTTTCATCCAAGGAACCCCTACTCAATCAGTAAATCCAACAGATTCCGCTTTGGTTTATGAACCAGGAGAAGCGAGGACTTCATTCTATCATTGGGAGAGAGCATTAAGATATTGGTCTGTTAGACAGAGGTTGTATCAGTGTATTTGTCTTGAATATATTAATAATAGTAATATTAGGGCTTCTTGGAGCTTACCACAAGCATCCAACTCAGACAGAAACACACAAAAGAGGAGAATAAATAAATAGTTTCAAAATGTACTTCCCTTGACACAGTAAGTTCTATTACCTAGTTTGACTTCACAGCAACTTATTAAAGCAACAGCTTTGTATTTAATATAGGTGTGCAAAACATGGTAGAGGAATATAACAGTACGATTACGTAACTAGCATAGTAACCAGAACCATGAGCTATTGATTGGGGATATAAATTCAAATCCTATAATGGGAGTTGTAATTAAAAGTGGGATTAGAGCATGTTATTAATAATGGTGACCATAAAAATACTACCAATATCCTTTTTGTTGTAAACTGCCATCTTTATTTGGTCTGGAGATTGGGTTGCTCTTTAACTGCCTTCTGAAATTACCAAGAAAGCCATTCAGATAGTAGTTAGAGATTGGACAATAAATCATGGCATAGAAAATGCTGAAAAGTCACTGCAGGTCAGCAGCATCAGTGGAGAGAAATACAGTCAACGTTTCAGGTCAATGACATTTGGTCTGATTAAGGGGCAATTAACTGATTATGCAATTAAGGAGCATAACTCTGTTTCCCTTTCTCTACAGATGCTGCTTGATCTGCTGAATATTTACAGTATTATCTATTTTTATTTCAGATTCTTAATCTCTGTATCATGGCCTCTTATATTCTCTGAACAATTAAGGAAGCATTGATCTGAATTTATGGACCAACTTTAATTCCAGTTATGTGTCAGGTAGAATTGACCCAGAACTTTGCAACAAGAGACCTGGCTGACTAAGCTCTGTGTAGTCCCAATCTGATCCATGCATGTAATAGCAGATGATCATCAAACAGGGTACCCAGTAGGCCAGACCGCAGCAATCAGAAATCTTGGGGAACAGTTGCAGGAAAGTCTTCTAGCTTGAAGTAGGAAAGGCCAATGATTTCCATGCACAGTTTGGAAAATTAACCCTTTTTCTCCTGTCCCTAAAATGAAACTGAACAGAATCACTTACATTTCAGCCTTTTCAAATTCCAGGGTCTTCTTCACTAGTTACGTGGACTTACAAAACATAGCAGTGGTGATAAGGAAGTTTTAAACAAACCCGGGATTACTACATTCCTGTTAAGACACAGTGAGACATGTGAGTTAAAAGAAAAGTGCAACAGAACATTTGAGTTTTTTAAAACAGCACAACACATGCTTCTTCAGTAAGGAACAGAGACAGTCAAGCTTGAAAAGAGACAGAAATGGACAAATTCACAGGAGCATAAGCAACAGGTATCAGGTGATAATCATCATAAATTTAAAATATGTAGAAATGGCTCTCTACATCAGAAAAATAGATGCATTCAATTGCACAAGACTGGATATTGTATACTGAGTGAATTCAGCAGTATTTTGAAGCAAACGAAAGAGCCATTGAAAAGCAAGTGCCAGTTTTGTTCAGTGCATTGGGTGGAAAGGTATACAGTTTACTTAGAGGCTTAATTACTCCAACCAAACCAGCCAAAATGAGCTTTGCTGGTATCATGAAAGTAATGCAGGAATATTTAAAAGTGTTGACTGTAAAATGCTTTAGGTTTCATAAGCAAAATCAAAAACAAGGAGTCCATTTCAGTGTACATGGCTGAATTGAAGAGACTGGCTGATCATTGTCAGTTTGGTGATGGACTTAGTAATGTACTAAGAGACCTTTTATTTTGTGGAATTTTACAAGAAAGCATTCAAAAACAGTTCCCAACTGAAGCACTACTCACATTTAAAAGAGCTGTTGAAATCACTGTATCAATGGAAAACACAGAGATATAATTGAGTTGTAGTCAGGTATGATAGGGAGCATGAACCAAATTCCAGCATCTAAACGGAAGCCTACCCGGCTGAACAAAGGAGTGACTGTTGCAGCACTTGCAGGTTTAAAGGTGAAACTTGCAGAAAATACAACAAAGTACAACACATACTGATGCACCATCAATAACTCTCTCTGAGACGTAAAGGCGAGATATCGGCTTTTATTGACTGGAAGAAGGAAAAAGCAGTGGTTGACCACCACACTGCATCCTGGAGACAGAGTGGCCGGGCTCAGACCTCAATCGCCTTTATACAGGGGTCTGTGGGAGGAGCCACAGGAGCAGTCAGCAGGGGGCGTGTCCAGACAGGCACACGTAGTTCACCACACATACAAAGTGGGCATCCGGCAGACAAAAATAAATGGCCTGCACAGGGATGTGAAACAGAGAGCACTAGTCTGCACGCTGTTGATGAAAGTGACGCAGGATTGTGTAGTTGTGAGATTTACAACATGAAAATGAACAGGAGACAAGCAATATGACTTACACCAGGAATGAACGACATATTAATTAAAATGGATGTTATCACTGTTCCAGTCATTCCACAAACTGAGTTTGAAAATCATTTCAAAAATACTGAATGGTAGCCTGAAGGTATCAAACTAAGATCTTATTGTGAAGAAAAGAGAACTCCTGTGGGAATGACATTCACAACAGTGAAATAGAACAACCAACAAGCCACATTGTGCTTGCATGCAGTAAAAACAAGGCCAGCATTGTGGGGTTGTGATTGGCTGAGACAACTTGATTGGAGATCTATCAACAATTTGCATGTCACATTCCCTGCAAAAGAGTCAACTGAAAGCAAATTAAAAGGGTACTGTATGATACCACAGCAGTATTCAAGGATGACATTGGAAAACTTAAACATATAACAAGTAAAATAGTGTTAAATAAAAAAGCCACGTCCAAGTTTTGCATAGTCCATTCGATTCCATATAACATCCATGATAATGTAGCCAGCGAGCTAGATCACATGGAGAATGAAGTAATCCTTTCCAAAGATGAATGCAGTCGATGGGGAAAGCAAGTGGTCCAGGTAACCATGAAGAATTGGTCTGTTAGGAGCTGTGGTGATTTTAAGGTCACCATCAACCTAGAAGTGAAAGTAGATCAATACCACTGCTCAGGATAGCAGACGTCTTTGCAAACCCTTCTGGAGGGAAACACTTCAGCAAAGTAGACTTAGCTGAGGCCTGCCTGCAGATGGAGATGGAAGAAGAGTCCAATGTGTTTCCAACCATAAACACTCACAAGGGGCCTTATCGTAATAATAGGCTTATTTTTGGAGTAGCATCTGCACCTGCACTCTGGAGAAAGCTCTGGACCAGGTGCTGCAAGGCTGACCGGTCACTCAGTGTTACCTGGATGACATCACTGTTACCAGTGAGGATGACGAGGAACATCTCCAAAATCTCAAGACAGTGTTAAAAAGATTAGAAGATTATGGTCTCAGAGCCCAACACAACAATCAACTGTAGTTACACCATTAATGCATGAAGATTATCATGTAGATGCAGTCATGTTACATGTTAAGAGCAATGGAGGTGAAGGCCCCATTGCCTTTGCATCACATTCCCTTACCATGTAGAGACAAATTACCCACAGATTGATGGAGAGGCTTTGAATCTGTTTTGCGGTATAAAACATTTCAACCAGTTTTTGAATGGGAGAGACTTTACCCATGCCACTGATCATCAACCACTAGTGTCTATTTTCAACCTATATAACGGTGCTGCAGTATGAATTCAGAGATGGGCTCCTTTTCTTGGAGGACACAATTACAAGATCAAATTCAAGAGGACAACTGATCATGGAAATACTGGTGGATTGTCTCGTTTATCCTTGGCAAAGGGTGGGAATGTGCAGTTCCCCCATTTTTACCAGTGCTGGGATGAGCTTATTACTGATGGGTTTGCCTTTTGTGGGGACTGAGAGTAGTACCATCTAAGCCGAGAGTTAAAACATTGGAGGAGCTAGAAGCCATTCATCTTAATGTAGTCAAAATGAAAATGTTGGCTCAAAGCTTTGTCTGGTAGCCTGGGATAAATTAGTAGATCGAGAAGCTTGCCGTGCACTGTTCGAGATGCTACCACTTCCAGAAGATGCAAAGAGCGGTGCCAGTCTATCCCTGGGAATGGCCTGCATTATCCTAGCAGAGGATTCATATCAATTTTGTCAGACCATTCATGGGCACAAGTTTCTTAGTCCTAGTGGATGCAGCTACAGAGTGGCCAGAAGTGTTCCTAATAGCCTCCACTATAGCCTCTCACACTGTTGATAAGTTGAGAAACTTAATCTCAAGAACTAGTGCTCCAGAGCACTTAGTCAGTGATAATCGACCAGTTTGTTGTAGAACGGTTTCAGTCCTTCCTAAAAATGAATGAAATAAGACATATTACATCTGCAACATACCACTCAGCTACAAATAGCTTGGTGAAACATTTGCCCAGAGTCTGAAGAACAGATTGTGAGTAATGTCATCAGAACAGACTACACTGACACTGAACCAGAAGCTCGCCAATTTCCTCCTTGTATATCACAATGCAGCACACTCCGCAACCAACAACTCACCAGCTGTGCTGTTCCTGGGATTTCCTTTGTGCTCACACTTGGATCTCCTCAAACCCAATCTCAGAAGGAACTTCCAGAATAAACAGCGGAGACAAATTGAAGGCTCCTCAAACAAGGAGGCTTGATGTGTCACCCCGTACAAACAGACCTGGTGAGGGACTATAGAGGTGAGCAAATATAGGTGCTTGGAAAGAACTAGACCACTCCACAATCAAGATTGCATCTGATGTCATCTGGGGACAGCATATTGATCAGTTGAGGAGAGCAGTCAATTGTTAGAGAGGAAAGGTGTCCGGAGCTGTCAGAACAGAGTCAGCTCCTATAGCACCATGGAGGAAACCCCAGACCAAGGTTGTTACCCAGCCACAAATCTCACTTTCCAAGCGGGAACCCAGCCCCCACCATTTCAGGAACAACGTTATTCCACAAGAGTAAGGAATCAGAATCAGAATTGGGTTTATTATCACTGGCATGTGTTGCAAAATTTGTTAACTTAGCAGCAGCAGTTCAATGCAATACATAATAGAGAAGAAATAAATAAATAACAGTATATGCATATTGAATAGATTAAAAATAATGCAAAACAGAAATAATTTAAAAAGTGAGGTAACGTTCACAGGTTCAATGTCCATTTAGGAATCGGATGGTAGAGGGGAAGAAACTGTTCCTGAATTGTTGAGTGTGTGTCTTCAGGCTTCTGTACCTCCTACTTGATGGTAACAGTGAGAAAAGGGTATGTCCTGGGTGCTGGAGGTCCTTAATAATGGATTCTGCAATTAAGTCTTTAAGCCTGAATGGGGATAATTTGAAAACTTAATCTGCCGTAGATGTCTATAGAATAGATGTATTTTATATAAATAAATAAATATTTTTTAAAAGATTATATATGTGTGTGTGTGTGTGTGTGTGTATGTGTATACAGTGTGTATACAGCAAGTTGAGATGGATTCTACATTGACTTGGAGTTTAAACTAATCAGGGAGGAATGCTATATATTTAAATTTAATATTTGAGTAATATTGTAAATATATTGTTTGATTAATCATACTTTGTTGTTTACGTAATTCACTACAGGTTAAATGTAAAAGTATGTGAATGGAATACGTCATCACACCACCATGTCATAAGTGCACTCCTCACTAAAGTAAAAAACGAAGTAAACACATTATTCCTGGCTCCCTGTGATTCTTTTGAATTGTTTTATGTTTTGGAGTTACAAAACATAACAAGCCACCTTGAATTGGATGCATGATATCCTTGACTTGGCTATATGCTGTCCCATTGTTCACTGAGCACAGGGAAAGGAAGAGAGGACCATAAGGAGTGGGAGGGGGCTGACAGTCTAGAGAATGTGAATGTAGAAATTCACATTCACTCCATGAAGTACTTCACATCTCAGTTGGTCCCACTCTCAGTCAGTAGCCCACATAAGGTGTTGTGTTGTGTACGGCACAGGGCCAGTGCAGCAGTCAGTGTAGAGTTCGTTGAGACAGAAGTCATCCAAAAGCCTCCTGGCTGTCAGAGCAGGGATGCAAGCCGCCTGGCTCTGCCTTGACTGTAGCCACAAGGATTTAACCATGTAGGAGTGTGAGGAAGCGGAAGAGTGAAGATTTGCAGTTGCTCAAGGGTAGGCACATGGTGTTTTTCACAACTTTAAAGTGTCAAGATTCAGTTCTTTGACTTCACATAAAATTAATCATTGACAATATTTCTGGTCTGCAACATGTTTTGGTTATTGACTCGCCAATAGAATGGTGAGGCATCGACAGACATAAAACAGTGGAGTTGGCTGAGGCATTCTGATTGTTGACACCACTGCCTTGTGTCAGCTGTCAGGGAGGGATGGAGGATTTGTTATATGGATGTCAGATGGCTGGATCGATAAATGCTAAGCATTAATGCTAAAAATGAAAAATGCCTCACAGCAACAAGCAAAACATGTCTAGCAGGATCATCTCTTTCCCCTTCTCCTCCTTCCGCAGATCGGTCAAGGCACATGATTTCCCATGGCAAATTCTTGTTAACAGAGAGCTTGGTCATATATTACCTCTGAGCCTCATCCACTATGGCGATGTCATTCAAGGGTGTTCCCAATGAAGAAAACTTCTTGGAGATCTAAAGACATCAGTAGTTGATAATTAGTAATTATTTTAGTACTGTTACAGGTACAGAGGTACAGTGAGTCATTAACACAAGAAAGTCTGCGGATGCTGAAAATCCAGGTCAACACTTACAGAGTTGGAGGAGCTCTGCAGGTCAGGGAGCATCTACAGAGGGGAAGAAACAGCCTACGTTTCAAGAGGACTGGAAAGGTGGGGGGAAGGGGAAGGAGTACAAGTAGGCAGTTGATAGGTGGACAAGGGGAGAGAAAGATGATAGATGGGGAAGGAAGAAGGAATTCAACAGAAGACAGCAGTGGACCATGGGAGAAATGGAAAGAGGAGGGACAGCTGAGCGAGGTGAGAGGCAGGTGAGAAGAAGAGAAGTAAGAAGGAAACCAGAAAGGGGAATGGAAGAGAGGGGTGGAATTCTCGGAAGTTGGAGAAATCGTTGTCCTTGCCATCAAGTTGGAGGCTACCCAGACTAGCATTGAAGAGGGTCCAGAGGAGGTTGATCCTGGAATCCCGGATTAACGTACGAGAAGTGTTTGAAGGCTCTGAGCCTGTACTCACTAGAGTTTAGAAGAATGAGGGGATCTCACTGAAACCTATCTAATATTGAAAGATTGAACATTGAGAGGATATTTCTGATAGTATGCGAGTCTAGAACCAGAGGGTCGTGAATCCATACAATTCATTGCCACAGACAGTTGATGAGGCCATAGTTATTGGGCATATTTAAAGCAGAGGTTGATAGGTTCTTGTATAGCAAGGGTGTCAAAGGTTACAGGAAGAAGCCAGGAGAATGGGGTTGAGCGGGATAATAAAACAGCCATGATGGAATGGTGGAGAAGACTCAAAGGTCTGAATGACTTAATTCTGCTTCTATGTCTTGCAAGTGCTCCAGGTGCGGCCTCCTCTGCATTGGTAAGACCCGATATAGATTAGGTGACCACTTTGTCATGCACCTAGGCTCTGTCCACCACAAAGGGCAGGACTTACTGGTGACCATGCATTTTAATTCAACTTCCTATTCCCATTCCACCTTGTTGGTGCATGACCTCTACTGCCACAGTGAGACTACAGTCAGCTTGGAGAAGCAACACCTGATGGCTTGAACATCAATTTCTTCAAATTCTGGTAATCTTCCCCCCCCCCCACACTTTTCAATCCCCATTTGTTCCCCTTTTACCCCTTCTCTTCTCCTCATCTGCCTATCACTTCCTTCAGGTGCCTCTCTTCTTTCTTTTTCTGCCAGGATCCACTGTCCTCTCCTATCAGATTCCTTCTTCTTCAACCCTTTGTCTCTTCCACCTACCATCTTCCAGTTTCTTACTTCACCCCTTTCCCCGCGCCACTCACCTTCCCCTTCGTCTAGTCTCACCTATTAGCTGCCAGCTTGCACTCCTCTCTCTCTCCCACCTTCTTATTCAGGATTCAACCCTCTTCCTTTCCATCCCAAAACATCCACTGTTAATTACGCTCCATAGACTTGCTGAGTTCCTCCAGCATTTTATGTGTGCTGCAGAGATACAGTGAAATCGTTTTGTTTGTACACCATCCAGACAGATTATTTCATTGGGGATAAGGAAGCTCCATACAGACTGACTCTCTCGCACAGCTTGTCAAGGAACAGTCCCTGTACACTTCTATCCCCCATCAAAAAAGGCTCAAAGCTCTCCATTTCTTTCTTGACAAATTTCCCTCTGCTACCACAGTCCTCCAACTTGCAGAACTGGTCCTCACTCTCAGCGATTTTTCCTTCAGCTCCTCTCACTTTCTCCAAACTCAAGTGGTAGCCATGGGCACTCGCATGGGCCCCAGCTTATACCTTCCTCTTTGTTGGCTACATAGAACAGTTCATGCTCAAAAGTCTTTCCCAGTAATACTCCCGAACTCTTCCTGTGCCACATTGATGACTGTGTTGGTGCTGATTCATGCACCTGTGTTGAGCTTGTCAATTTCATCAGCTTTACCTCCAACTTCCATCCTGCCCTTAAATTCACTTGTCACCTCCCTCCCCTTTCTTGATTTCTCTGTGTCCATCTCTGGAGACTAACTGTCAACCGACATCTTTTATAGACCTACAGATCCCATGGTTATCTGAACTATACCTCTTCCTTTCCCACTGTAAAAATACTATTCCCTTTTCTCAGTTCCTTTGCCTCAGCCACATCTGTTCACAGGACATGGCTTTCCGTTCCAGGACATCAGAGATGTCCTCCTTCTTCAAAGAAAGAGGTTTTCCTCCCTCCACTATTAATGTAGCCTTCACCTGCATCTCCTCCATTTCCTGAACACCCCCGCTCACCCCATCTTCCTGCCACCTTAAAAGTGATAGAGTTCCTTACCTGCCACCCCATCAGCCTCCACATCCAACAATCATCCTCTGCAATTTCCATCATCTCCAAAGGTATCCAACCACTAAGTGTATCTTCATCTCCTCTGCATTGGTGAGACCTATTAATTGGGGGACCACTTTGTCGAGCACCTCCACTCCATCTGCCACAAGCAGAACATCCCAGTGGCCAAACATTTTAATTTCCATTCCCATTCCAACATGTAGGTCCTTGGCTTTCCCCTGTGCCAAGATGAAGCCATCCTCCGGGTGGAGGAGCAACACCTTATATTCCATCTGGGAAGCCTCCAACCTGATGGGATAAATATCAATTTCTCCCTCCAGTAAAAAAAAAAATCCCCCCCCCCCAAACACTCCCTTCTTCCTCTATTCCCCACTCTAACCTTTTACCTCTTCTCATCTGCCTATCCCTTCCCCCCGGTTTCCCTCCTCATTCACCTTTTTCCTGTGGTCCACTTTCTTCTCCTATCAGATTCCTTCTTCTCCGGCCCTCAACCCTGGCTCTACCTATCACCTTCCTTCTCAGTCCCGATGAAGGGTCATCAAATGTTTATTCACTTCTATAGATGCTGCCTGACCTGCTGAGTTTATTCAGCATTTTGTGTGAGTTGTTGTACATTGTGGCTCCCTTCTGCCTACCCTAGTACACAGCCTAAGCACAGAGAGTTGCAATGTTGATGTGACAAACAGTCATCTCTAACAATTAGAAGGTGAAGGACAAAGTGTGCAGAGTTAAATTCTAACAGAACTTCCCATTCTGAAGGAATTTCCCACAGACTCAGGTTAAAACGGATCAGAGAAAGGGTGAAGGGGAACCCTAAACAGCTTATCAAAAGAGAGGTCAGTGTAGGAAGAGAGGACATATTCCAGTGGTTATTTTGAGAGCTGATGCTTCTGGGGTCAAAATACAGTGATGGGAATTGGTTTGCAATTGTCACATATATTAAGACAGAGTCAAAATCTTTATCTATGTGCCATTCAGACAAATCACTCCAAACATGAGCACACTGATTGCCAAAGGTCCAAGTCCATAACAAATTCATATCCACCGACAAATGCTGTGGTATTGAGTGTAAGAGTTAGGTGGTTGCAGTTTTACAAAACTTTAGTTAGACCACACTTGAAATATTCTGTGCAGCTCCGATCATCATGCTACAGGAAGGATGGTAGTAACAGAGAGAATACAGGAGAGATTCATTAGGATGTTGCCTGGTGAATCATTCCTATATGAGAGATTGGACAGGTTTGGTTTATTCTCAGTGGAATCCAGGAGTTTGAAGGGTGATCTCAAAAGTTTTCTAAAATTATGAGGCACATAGACTTTTTTTCAGAGTGGGGGTATAGAACTAGAGACACAAGTTAAGGTTAGAAGGGAGAAGTTTAAAGGAGATCTGGGGTGGGGGTAAGCCTTTTAACACAGAGGGTGGTGAGTATGTGGGAAGCGCTGCCACAGGAGGTGGCGGAAACAGACAGAGTCACAATATTTAATAGGCATTTGGACAGGTACTTGAGAAGAAAAGGAGGAGAAGGACATGAGTCAAATAATGCAGGCAGTTAGGATTGGTGTTGCTAGACATCACTATTCTCATAAATAGTGCAAAAAGAGAACAAAATAGTGAGGTAGTGTTCGCAGGTTTATGGACCATTCAGAAATCTGATAGTAAAGGTGAAGAAGCTGTTCCTAAAACACTGAGTGTGCATCTTCAATGATGGTAGTAATGAGAAGGGGGCATGGCTGGATAGTGAGGGTCCTTCCAACGCCTTTTGAATATGTCCTTGATGGTGGGGGCTAGTGCCCATGATGGAGCAGGTTCAGTTTACAATCTTGTCCAGCTTTTTTTCTAATCCCATGTATTGCTGCCTCCAGCCAGATGGTGATGCAACTAGTCAGAACAGAACAGTGGAACAGAAATTTGCTAGTCTTCAGTGAATATCAAATCTCCTCAGTCCTCATAAAATACCTTCAGTGGCCACTTTATTAGGCAAACCTATGCACCTGTTCATTAATGGGCAAAGAAGTGGCAGATGGAATATTTTGTGGGTAAGTTCATGGTCTTGCACATTAGTAAAAGGAATAACAGCATAGACTATTCTCTAAATAGGGAGAGTATTCAAAAATCGGAGGGGCAAAGGGACTTGGGAGTCATTGTGCAGGATTCCCTACCGGGCAACTTGCAGGTCAAGTCGGTGGTAAGGAAAGCAAGTGCGATGTCTGTATGCTTTTTGAGAAGGCTGAAATATGAGAGCAAGGGTCTGATACTGAGGCTTTCCAAGGCATTGGTCAGCCCACACTTGGAGTATCGTGAGCAGTTTTGGGCCCATTATCTGAGAAAAGGTGTGCTGGCATTGGAGAGGGTCCAGAGGAGGTTCACAAGAACGATTCCGGGAATGAAAGTGTTAACATATGAGGGGTGTTTGATGGCTCTGAGCTTGTACTCATTAGAGTTTAGAAGAATGGGGGGGATCTCATTAAAACCTATCAAATATTGGAAGATCTAGATAGAGTGGACATCGAGAGGATCTATAGTATGCAAGTCTAGAACCAGAGGGCATAGCCTCAGAACGTCCCTTTAGAACAGAAATGAAGAAGAATTCCTTTAGCCAGAGGGCTGTGAATCTGTACAAGTGATTGCCTTAGACAGCTGTAGAGGCCACTGTCATTGGGCATATTTAAAGCAGAAGTTGATAGGTCCTTGGTTAGTCAATGTGTCAAAAGTTACAGTGAGAAGGCAAAAGAATAGGGTTGAGAGGGATAATAAATCAGACATGATGGAATAGCAGTACAGGCTCGACAGGTTGAGTGGCCTGACTTATGGTCTTAAAGTAAATATCTAATCAGCCAATTATGTAGCAGTAACTCAATACATAAAAATATGCAGGCATAGTCAAGAGGTTCAGTTGTTGTTCAGACCAAACATTAGAAAGGGGAAGAAATGTGATCAAAGTGACCTTGACCATGGAATGATTATTGGTGCCAGATGGAAGTGGTTTGAGTATCTCAGAAACTGCTGATCTCCTGGGATTTTCATCCACAACAGTTTCTAGAGCTTACAGAGAATAGAGCGAAAAACAATGAAACTTCCGGTGAATAGCAGTTCTTTAGGTGAGAATGCCTTGTTAATGAGAGGTCAGTGGAGAAGGGCCAGACTGTTTCAAGCTGGCAAGAAGGCAGCGGTAACTCAAATAATCATGCATTACAACAGTGGTGTACAGAAGAACATCTCTGAATGCACAACACGTCAAACCTTGAAGTGGTTGGGCTACACGAACAGACACTCAGTGGCCACTTCATTAGGTACAGGCGGGTGCCTATTTAAATGGCTTCTGAGAGTATAGCCACCGGTGTGCCTTCTTCAAAATTGCATCAGTATAGATCTTCAGAGATGTTCACACCCAGGAACTTGAAGCTGCTCACCCTGTCCAGTGCTGACCCCGTGATGAGAACCGCTATGTGTTCTTCCGATTTCTCCTTCCTGAAGTCCACAATGGTGTTTGAGCTGTGCCTAGTCACACAATCGCGAACATAAATAGATCAGTGGGCTAAGCGCACATTCTTGAGGTACCCTTGTGCTGATTGGCAGCCAGAAGGATATATAATCTTCCTTGCAGAGGCCCAGGTTTTAAAGTTCGGTGTGCTGATTGGCAGCCAGAAGGATATATAATCTTCCTTGCAGAGGCCCAGGTTTTGAAGTTTGTTGAGCAGTACTGAGGGTACGATGGTGCTGAACACTGAGCTGTAATCAATAAACAGCAGCCTGAGGTAGATATTGCTGTTGTCCAGGTGGAAAGCCAGTGAGAGTGCATCTGCAGCTGACATGTTCTGCTGGCGGGCAGACTTCAGCAGATTCAGGCACGTGTTCAAGAAGGAGACATTTCTAGCCACGGCCAACCTCTCAAAGCACTTCATCACAGTAGATGTGAGTGTGATGAAGTGCTTTGAGGGGTTGGTCATGGCTGGAATTAACACTGAAATGCATATCTCATGTCTGATCTAATTAACGGTCTTCATTCACTCCGATTTGCATATTCAAAAGTATAATGCTTGTTTTAATTGTTTCCTGAACGGTTAAAAAGTTGCCAGCTTCCAAATTAGCGGCCAGTGTGCTTCAAAGAGGCTGAGGTAGGTTGAGGAAGAGTTATGTTTGAAATGAAACCCTGCCTCCTGAACAATTTTTAAGCCCCAGGCTCAAAACAATCTCAGAATTAATATGAACACCTCGGCATTCAGAATCACTGTAACGGCATCATTGTTGTCATAAACCACATTGACCTTCAAAGTACCCAACTCCAGCTTATTTGTTGCATTGTCTATGAAGTCATGTGCCATCTCTTAACAGCAACTGAATCCAAATCAGGTTTATTATCAGTATTATATGATGTGAAATTTGATCTCCTGTGGAGACAGTAAGTGCAAAGACATAAAACTACTATAAACTACAAATTAAATGGTGTAAAAAAAAGAATAATGAGGTAGTGACATGGACAATTCAGAAATCTGATGGCCAAGGGGAGAAAGCCGTTTCTAAATCCATAGTTGTGGATCTTCAGGCTTCTGTATCTCCTTCACGATGGTAGCAATGAGAAGAAGCCTCAGATAATGAGAGTCCTTAGGATGGATGCAGCCTTCATAAGGCACAGCTTCTTGAAAATTTCCTCAATGGTGGGCTGTCTACGCCCACAGCAACCTCTTGCGATCTGGAGCATTGAGGCCTCTATACCAGACAGCAATGCAAACTGTCAGAATGCTCTCCATTGTACATCTATAGAAATTCATCAGTCCTTGGTGACATACAAAATCTCCTCAAACTCCACGTGAAGCAGAGCTACTGGTGCATCCACGTATTGGCCCCAAGATAGATCCTCTGAAATGTGGATGCCCAGGAACTTGAAGCTGTCCATTCATTCCAGCACTAACCTCTCGATGAGGACTGGTGTGTGTTCCCTCGACTTTCCCTTGTGAAGTCCACAATCAATTCCTTAGCCTTGCTGGCACTGAGTGCAAAGTTGTTGTTGCGACACCACTCAACTAGAAGAAGAAGTGAATCTCTGAATCAGAATCAGAATCAAGTTTAATATTACTGGCATACATCATGAATTTTGCTGTTTTGCAGCAGCAGTACATAATAAAATGATGAATTACAATAAAAAAAGATATATATTATTAAATAAGTAATGCAAAAAGATAGCAAAAATAGTGAGGTAGTGTACATGGGTTCATTGTCCACTCAAAGATCTGATGGCGGAGGGGAAGAAGCTGATCCTAAAATGTTGAGTATGTGTCTTGAACCTCCTGTACCTCCTCCTTAATGGTAGTAATGAGAGGAGGGCATGCCTTGGCTGATGAGGGTCCTTATTCACCACCCGATCTTTCACACTCCTTTATGCCTCTTTGTTGCCATTTGAGCTTTTACCAACAACAGTGGCGTCATCTACAAACTTACAGATGGCAGTTGAGCTGTACTTAGCTGCACATATTCACTGGCAGAGAATATGCACAAAATATACCTCATTGTACAAGCTGTACAGAACATTCAAATGGCTTGGGTTTCTAACAGAACTAGTTTCATTACTAGGTGATATCGTTCACCCTCCCCCTCATAACCAACCTACACACATATCAATTTCATAACGTAAGATGGGTGCACAGCCTAAGATTAACACATTCATGAGTGAATGTACAGGAAGGGGTGACTGTGAAACAAACCATTACCAACATTCCCTCTATTTTTTTTTACAGCTGCATGGACCAGCCACTGCTCTGGGCAGGAAATTTTTACACAGCCTGGAAACTGTGTGGTGCTTTAACGAGGTTTTTTTTTGTATTATGCATATTGTGAATATTTAGAATGAAAACTGAAAACTCACATACTTTTGATTTCATTTATTAATTGAAGAGTATAGTGAAATGCAGTACAACAAAAAAAAGTCTTTCATGTTTCCAAAGCTTTTTCTAGCTGCGTCCAATTCCAGCTGCGTGGGAACAAAGGCGTGTGTGCGGGAGCATTTCGGTTATAGTGCGGCTGTGCACCTGCACAGCTAAGAGAGAACAGTGGATAAAGCATTCCTACAGCACAACTTGTAAACAAATAAAAACCAATACATAGGTGTTAGTGCATTCTGCTTCTCAGTGTGGTTGTAAAGCACCTTGAAATTGCTTTACACTGAGAGGCTTCATTTACATACAAGTCTTCCTTTCTTTCATTTTGTATGCCAACAAGCTTTAACAAATACAGATTACAAAATGTGACTGATTTTTTTATAATGTAACACATACAAAATGCAGGAGAAAGTCAGCGGGTCAGGCAGCATCTATGGAAAGGAATAACAGTGACATTTCTAGCCCAGACATTTCAATCCTGGTGAAGGGTTCTAGCCCAAAACGTAGACTCTTTATTCCTTTCCATAGGTGCTGCCTGACCTGCTGAGTTCCTCCAGCATTTCCTGTGTTACTCTGGATTTCCAGCATCTGCAGAATCTCTTGCTTATTATTTTTTTCTTTCAGCCTTGAAAATAATAGTCAAGTTATTTAAGTTCTGTCACCAGTTTAACGAGCATTGCAAATGAAAAAAAAGAAATTAAGAATAAACCGAAACTGCTAGAAACACTCAGCAGGTCAGACAGCATCTGTAAAAGTTCTTAACTGTTTCTCCTTCCACAGATGCCGTCTGATCGCCTGAGTTTTCCCCGCAATTTGTTTTTATTCCAGATGAAAATCCCTGTAGATGAGACCTTCTCCGGCAACAACAGGAACGAAATGATCTACAAAGGAGGGTTGAGAGCGATGAGCTGTGACTGCGGCGGGAGCTACTTGAGGTGATTAATTAAAAGTATGAGGCGAAAAACAGGCCGCAGTATGATAGTTCCGGTGATTTCCGGATTCCAGTATTGGAATAAAGTCGTTGTTAGCCGGTTAGATGAACGCGATTTCACAAAAAAAGTCTTAACTGGTGGGGTAGTGTGCCGAGTCAGAAATGCACTAAGTCCAAGCGAGATAGCAGCGCACACCTACTTTATGCAGAGTGATTCGTGTAAAATTTAAAACGTGCTTATCAAGTAGTTCCTGGTCCAAAGATTCCACATTTTGGTAGAGATAACTTAGAACATTTCAAAAGGCAATATCCACTTGCAAAAGCTGTCAAGGAAACGGAGCTGCGCACGTGTAAGCATACATCTCTCTCTCTCTCTCTCTCTCTCTCCCTCTCTCTCTCTCCCTCCCTCCCTCCCTCCGTCTCCCTCCCTCTCTCTCTCTCTCTCTCTCTCTCTCTCTCTCTCTCTCTCCCTCCCTCCCTCCCTCCCTCCCTCCGTCTCCCTCTCTCTCTCTCTCTCTCTCTCTCTCTCTCTCTCTCTCTCCCTCCCTCCCTCCCTCCCTCCCTCCGTCTCCCTCTCTCTCTCTCTCTCTCTCTCTCTCTCTCTCTCTCTCTCTCTCTCTCTCTCTGTCACCGGGCTTCGATACTGTATACAGGTCACAATAAAACTTAAGTGCTGCCAATTACACTTCACATTAAACGGCTTCCCTTCTTGGAAGAACAAGGCACCAAAGACTGCTTAAATTAGCCCGGTGGCATTCCAGCAGACAGCTCTTATTTGTGGTGGCACAAGGATACAGGAATCTAGGGCAACAAACAATCTGCTGGAGGAACTCAGCCGTATCTATGGGGGAAAGGAATCCTCTTTGACAAACCCTTCCGTCTACCAGGACCCCCACAGGCGCTGCTCGACCCACTGAGCTCCTGCAGCAGATCGCGTGCGCGCTGTACTTGTGGACCTTGGTCCTGACGCAAGCCTTCTTCAATTCTTTATAAAACTGAGTAATATAAAACTTATTACAGAGAATCTCGACAGCTAGGGATCAAACTGATAACGTGAACTGGAATAGAAGGTTTTAAGTGCTGTATAAAAGTTCGAATATATGGTACTAAATCCAGAACTCCCAGATCACAGAATAGGCATTGGGAGATGTTAATGATGCTTGTTTTATAGTGGTTGGTGTTTGCAGTACCTTCAGATCAACACACTAACTCGTCTATTGCAGTGAGACACATGCATGAAGTAGCGTAAATAATTCATGACGTACTCCAGCGTTATCTTCAATGCCCCGTTTCCCAAACAACATTACCAATACCAGTGAGCAGAAACAAGATTGCATTTTAGACATGTACGAGTCGTATAGTAAAACAGTTGGCAGAGAGAATCAAGCAGCCTTGGCACGAAAGACCGGGCTTGGAGCATTTTGCTGACACGCTCACTTTAATCTGTTTCACCCCACGCACATTTGCTAAGCAGCAGCTGTGGCGCTGTGTTTTGTTCATCAGAGGCCATTAGCAGGAGCGATGTGAGTCACCAACAATCCTTCGTGTTGTTTGTTTGGCTTCGGCAACCAGTGAGGTCTCGCCAAGGCAGGATCAGATGATCTCAAACTAATGCTTGTGCGCGGAGGCCCCTTTCCCACCTCCGCCACACATATACACACGCACACTCACTCACTCACTCTCCCCCCCCCCCTCTCACACACACACACACACACACACACACACACGAACCTCCAGTGCTGTGCTTCTCTCCCTATCCACCTCTACCAATTTGCATACTGCTTCCCGACTCCAGGGATGCCAGTGTGAGAGATCCAAGTTTGGGAATCCACTGTCCGATCCGGGGCAATTCCAAGTCAAACTTCAAATAGGCACGGGAGGATACCGCTCGAAGTCAAAATGTAAGAGCAGCTCAGCTTCTCATTCTAGACTTCAGTGAAAAGAGCGAGCTGAATATGCAGCTTGTCTCGAACGCAATTCAGTTCAGATCATCGGTCATTTCAGACTATTACCAGCAGCCAGACCCAAAATAACATAGAGAAGATCTGGAACTGACGCGTTTATTCCTAATGCTTTTAAAATCAGTTCTCACTGGAGAGGAAATGGGCTATCAGCAGACGCTGGTCCAGATAAAAACTAGTGACCTTTTCTGCCACTTGGAAACTGCAAAAAAAGAAGTGCTGGAAAGCCAAGCAGGCAACAGAGTCAGGGAACCTTGCAGCACAGAGCCAAGCCCTTTGACCCACCTAGTCCACGCAGAGCCTCATCCAGTTAACCTGCACCAGAACCTTCCCACCAATGTACCCATCAAAAATTTCTCTTAAGTGTTGAAATCAAACCTGAATCTACCATTTCCACTGGCAACTTACTCATCCACAATCTCACCACCCTGAGTGAAGTTCCTCCTCATGTTTACCTTTCACCCCTAACCTTTCACCTCTAGTTCTACTCTCACCAAACTTCAGTGGTAAAAGCCTGCTTGCATTTACCCTGTCTATACCCCTCATAATTTTGTATACTTCCATCAAATCTCCCTCATTCTCCTGTGCTCCAAAGAATAAAATCCTGACCTATTCAACCATTGCCTGTAACTCAGGTCCTCAAGTCCTGGCAACATCCTTGTAATTTTTTCTGCATTCCTTCGATATTACTGATATCTTTCCAGTAGGTAAGTGACGAAAACTGCACACAATACTCCAGATCAGGCCTCACCAACATCTTACACGACTTTGACATCACATAACAACTCCTGTATTCAATATTTTGATTTATGAAGGCCAATGTGCCAAAAGCTCTCTTTACAACTCTATCTACTTGTGATGCCACATTTATGAATGTGCAAGCCCTACCTTGCACATTGAGCAGTAGGGCACTGAGGAGTGTGGTAGAACAGAGGGATCTGGGAATACAGATTCATAATTCCTTAAGTGTGGCATCTGTCCTCTCAAGCTACAACACCTCACAGTCATCCACATTAAGTTCCATCTGCCAGTTTTCAGCACATTTTCCAGCTGGTCCAGATTCTGATGTAAGCTTTGATAACCTTCCTTGCTGCCTACAATCTTGGTGCCATCTGCAAATTTGCTAATCTAGTTAACCACATTATCATCCAGATCATTGATATAGACAAAAACAACAAGCCCAGCGGCACACCTCTAGTCACAGGCCTACAGTCAGAGAAGAAACTACCTACTACCTCTCTCTAGCTTCTCCAGTGAAGCCAATATCTCATCCAGTTTACTGTGTCATCCTGAATGCCTAGCGACTGAACCTTCTTGACCAACCACCCATGTGGGACTTAGTCAAGGGCCTCACTAGAGTCCATGTAGACAACATCCACTGCCTTGCCTTCATCAACTTTTGTTGTAATTTCCTCAAAAATCTTTATAAGATCGCTTAGACATGACCTACCATGCACAAAGCCATGTTGACTATCCTTAATCAGTCCCTATCTATCCAAATACTTACACAATATATCCAGTCCTTTAGAAGACCTCCCAACAGCTTTCCCACTACTGATGTCAGGCTCTCCGGCATATAATTTCCTAGTTTAGAGAGCCTTTCTTAAACAACAGAACATAAGCTATCCACCAATCCCCCAGAACCTCAGCTGTTACTAACGAGCTTTTAAATATTTCTGCTAGGGCCCCTGCAATTTCTACACTAGCCTCCCACAAGATCCGAAGGAACGCTTGCCAGGCCCTGGGGATTTATTGACCCTACTTTTCCTCAAGACAACAAACACTTCTTCCTCTGCAGTCCGCATGGAGTCCATGATTCACTGCTGCTTTGCCTCAGTTCTATAGACTCTGTGGCAGTCTTCCAAGTAAATACAGATGTAAAGAAGTCCTTTTAAGATCTCCTCCATCTCTTTCGGCTCCATGCACAGATGACCAAGCTGATCTTCCAGAGAACTAATTTTATCCCTTTGCAATCCTTTTACTCTTAATGTATCTGTAGAAGTTCTTCGGATTCTGTTTCACCTTGTCCATTAGAGCAACCACATATCTTCTTTTAGCCCTCCTGATTTCCTTTTTAGATGCTTCCTTGAATTTCTTATACTTCTCAAGTACCTTATTTGATCTATCCTGCCTATTACCTCCATTTTCTTCTTAACCAGGGTCTCAAGTCTCTCGAAAACCAAGAAGCCAAACACTGTAAGTCCATCAGACCATAAAACGTAGGAACAAAATTATGCCATTCAGCCCTTTGAGACTGTTCCGCCATTTCATTGCTGATCCATTTTCCTCTCAACCCCGAACTCCTGCCTTCTCCCATAACTGTTTAAGCCCTGCCTATTCAAGAACCTATTAACCTCAGCCTTAAATGCACCCAATGACCAGGCCTCCACAGTCACATGTGGCAACAAATTCCACAGATTCACCAACCCCTGGCTAAAGAAATAACTCTTCATCTCCGTTCCAAATGGACATTCCTCTATTTTGAGGCTGTGCTCTCTGGTTCTAGACTACCCCGTCAAAGGAGACATCCTCTTCATATCCATTCTATCTAAGCCTTTCAACATTAGATAGGTTGCAAGGAGATCCCCTTCTCATTTTTCTAAAGTCCAGTGAGCTAAGGTCCAGAGCTTTCAATCACTGCCCCTATCAAAACCTAGCTATAGCTTCCGGTTTAAGGTGTCACTACTGAAGACATGCAACAGCTATGGGTAGTTCGAAGCAAAAGAAATTCAATTAAAAATATAATTAATAACACTTTTAAAAAATATATTGTGGTAAACTATGAGGAGGCAAGTGAAGGCAAAGTAAATTCATGGGATGAGCCCTGCAGGTGCACTGCAAAATTGACACACTTGAAGCTGGAGCCGTGCTGGATTGGAGTGAATAATTCAGAGGGAAGAAGATGGTTCAGAGGGCTTCTGATGCCCACCCTGCTGGCCTGGGTGTGAGGGTGGATCGTTCTAAGCACCAAGCCGATTTGGAGAGGTCAAGAACGGCTTCTAAGCAGCGAAATCCAGGTCCAAGGCAAGTTGCTGGGCACCTTGTTCCAGGCCCGGAGCGATTCGCCACAGTGAGGCCGAAGTCCGAATGTGAGGTACAATCTGCTGTTTGTTCAGTCTAAATGCCAGCCCAGATAGACTGGCAAGGTGTCAGGCGAGGTTGGATCACTCTGGGCAATGAGCCAATTTGGAGAGGCCAATAGCGGCTTCTCCAGCAGTGAAATCCAGGCCCAGAGCAATTCGCGGTGACGAGGCAATGTCCTAGTGCAAGGTTCAGACAATTTAAACACTGGCCCAGATAGTCTGGGGTTCCTCTCTCTGCGACACTGTGGCTGTGAAGTAGCCCTTCTGGTTGTTCTGCTTAGTGTCTGTGCCGATCTGCCCTGCAAATGTGATAAACTGAATACTAAGGCTTTGGGCTTAACCCGGTTGCTCTGGGGATCAGGATCTCAGGACTCAATTTGGTTCAGAGTGCTGTTGCTGTTGCTCACTTTCATTGATTGTATGATTTGTTATGTGTTTTTTTCTCTTTCTCTGTGGGCACTGCAGGTTGTTTTTTAAAAATTGTGTTATTCTAGGTTCCTTGCTTTGTGACTGCCTGTAAGTAAACAAATCTGAAGGTTGTATAACTTATACATTCTTTGACAATGCACTTTGAATCTTTCAACCCTTTTATTGCCAGAATTATTCTTGTGAACCTCCTCTAAACGCCCCCCCCCCCAATAACAGCACATCCTTTCTTAAACAAGGAGCCCAAAGGAGCTCACAATACTCCAAGTGAGGCCTCACCAGTGCCTTATACAGCCTCAGCATTACTTCCTTGCTTTTATATTCTCATCCTCTCAAAATGAATGGTAACATTGTATTTGCCTTCCTCACCACCAATTCAACTTGCAAGCAAACCTTTCGGGAATCCTGCACAAGGACTCCAAATCCCTTTGCACCTCGGATTTTTGAATTTTGATCCCATTCAGAAAATAGTCTATGCTTTTATTCCTTTTTCCAAAGTGAATGACCATACACTCCCTGACTCTGTATTTGATCTCCCTTCTGCACCCTCTCTGCTTCCACAACACTATCCGCTCCTCCACCTATCTTCATATCTTGACCAAAGTCATTAATTTCACCATCCAAATTGTTGACATATAACATAAAAAGAATCGGTGCCAACACTGACCCTTGTGGAATACCACGAGACACTGGCAGCCAGTCCTCCTGTCAGTTATCCAATGCTTTATCCATACTAGTATCTTTCCTGTAATACTCTGGGCTCTTATCTCATGTGTGGCACCTTGTCAAAGGCCTTCTGAAAATCCAAGTACACAACATCCACCAATTCTCCTTTGTCTATCCTGTTTGTTATTTCTTCGAAGAGTTCCAACAGATTTGTCAGGCAAGATTTTCCCTTAAGGAAACCATGCTGACTTTGGCCTATTTTATCATGTGCCTCCAAGTACCCTGAAACCTTATTCTTAACAAGGACTCCAATGTTTTCCCAGTCACTGAGGTCAGACTAACTGGCCTATAATTTCCTTTCTTCTGTCTCCCTCCCTTCTTGAAGAGTAAAGTTACAAATGCAATTTTCCAGTCCTCCAGAACCATGCCAGAATCTATTGATTCTTGAAAGATCACTACTAATGCTTCAATAATCTCTTCAGCTAACTCGTTTAAAACCCTGGGATGTAGTCTATCAGGTCCAGGCAACTTATCTAACTTCAGACTTTTCAGCTTCCCAAGCACCATCTCCCGAGTAGTAGCAACTGCACTCACTTCTGTCCCTTGACACTCTCGAACGTCTGGCATATTGCTAGTGTCATGCACGTTCAAGGCTGATGCAAAATATTTATTCAAGTCAAATCAGGTTTATTGTCATTTAACTATATACATGTATATAACATATATAACCGTATAATGTATACAGAAATGAGACAAAGTTTCTTCGAACCAGGGTGTAAAGCACAGTAGTACACATAACACACAATAACATGAAGGTAAGGATAAAATCTACAGTTGAATCACCCATAAATAACAAACTAAAGTGCATTAATATTAAGTATTGTAAGATATGGGACCAGTGATACTTCGAATATGATGCAGCCAGGAGTTCAGAAGCCTAATGCACTGGGGGAAGAAACTGTTTCTCATCCTGGCTGTTCTAGTTTTTATACATCATAGTCTCCTGCCTGATGGTAGAAAGTCAAGAAGGATGCTGGATGGATGGGTGGGGATCCTTGATAATATTAAGGGCCCTGCATACACAGAACTCCTGATAAATGTCCCCGATAGATGGTAGAGAGTCCCCTATGATCCTCTCAGCTGTTCCCACAGTCCTTTGTAGTTCAGTTCATCCACCATTTCCCTGTTCCCCGTTACTATCTCCCCAGCGCCTTTATCCAGCAGTCTAATATCTACTCTCATCTATTATTTACTCATATATCTGAAAAAGCTTTTGGTGTAATGTTAGATATTATTGGCTAGCTTATCTTTATATTTCATCTTTTCCCCCTTATGGTTTTTTTCAGTTGCCTTCTGTTGGTCTTAAAAATCTGCCAATCCTCTAGCTTTCCACTAATTTTTGAACTATTATATGCTCTCTCTCTTGCTTTTATGTTGGCTTTGACTTCCTTTGTCAGCCACAGTTGTGTCACCCTACTTTTAGAATACTTCCTCTTCTTTTTGATCTAACTGTCCAGCGCCTTCTGAATGGCTCCCAGAAACTCCAGGTATTGCTGCTTTGCCATCATTCCCGCTAGTATCCCCTTCCAATCAACTTTGGCCAGCTTCTCTGTAATTTCCTTTACTTCTCCTTAATATTGATATGTCTGACTTTAGCTTCACCCTCTCAATTTGCAGGGTGAATTCTATCACATTATGATCACTGTTTCCTAAGCATAGTTCTTGCCTTTTTTATTTTGGCAAGAACTTGCGAACGCTATACTCTCAAAATTTCACTTTTGAAGGCCTCCCACTTACCAAATACTCCTTTGCCTGAAAACAACCTGTCCTAATCCACACTTGTCAGATCCTTTATGATACCATCAACATTGGCTGTTCTCCAATTTAGAATCTCAACCTAAGGACCAGACCAATCCTTCCCCGTCAGTATCTTGAAACTAATCGCATCATTATCGCTAGATGCAAAGTGTTCCCCAACACAAACTCTGTCACCTGCCCTGACCTATTCCCAAATAGGATATCTAGTATCACCCTGATACTAGAAGGACCTCTAGATAACAATTAAGGAAAGTTTCCTGAACATATTTGATAAACTCTATCCCATCTAGCCCTTTTACAGCATGGGAGTCCCAACCAATATGTGGAAAATTAAAATCACCTTCTATCATGCTTCTTCCTATAGATGATGCCTAGCCTGCTGTGTTCCACCAGCATTTTGCATGTGTTGCTTCTATCATAACCTTGTTTTTTTTGCAACAGTTTGCAAACTCTCCACAAATTTGCTCCTCTAAATTCTGCTGACTCTTGGGTGTTCTATAATATAATCTCATTAACGTGATCATCTCCTTCTTATTCTTCCCATATAGCTTCAGTAGGTGAGCTCTCCAGTCTGTCCTGTCTGAGTACTGCCATGATATTTTCCCTGCTTGGTAATACCACTCTCCCACTGTAATCCCTCCTACTCTATCACATCTAAAATACCGAACCCTGGAACATTAAGCTGCCAGTCCTGCCCAACCCCCCACCCCCCCGCAACCAAGTCTCGCTAAAGGCTACTGTAGTGTATTCAATATTTCAGTAATATTTGAGTAATATTGTAAATATATTGTTTAATTAAGCTTTTTTGCTTACATAATTTTTTATGGGTTATGTGTAAAAGTACATGAATGGCATACGTCATTATGCCACTATGTCATATGTGCACATCTCACTAGAAGTAGAAGTATCTCCAGCTCTCGTGTTTTTTTTTCTTTAGGTTGGTTTTTGGAGTCAGAAAACCTAATAGTCATGACAATAAAATTTTGAAATTAACCCAAGGTGACGACCTACCTGTTGAAGCACAGCACTTTTTTCTTCAGAAGTGGGAGATGCACATTTGAGTTTTTAAAAGAAAGCACAGCACTTTCTTTTCTTTGGAAGGGAAGAGAGATGGTCAAGTTAAAAAAAGGCAGAAAATTGACAAAATCTATGGGTTCATAAACAGTGTACCAGTGATAATAATAACACTAATAATAATAATAATAAATAAAAAGCAGTCAGGGCTGGCTACAACATAATGTAACATGCTGAAGGGTTTCACTGCTGTGTAACATGCTGCAAGGTTTCGCTGATAATGTAATGGTTACTCTGTAGCAGCAATGTTTGGGTTATGACTAGAGATAATGGGGTTTGGAATGCTGCTGTTCTTTCTTGTGAGCTAGAAGAGAGATTTTCATGGTCTTTTGCCAGGGAGAGATGAGGAGAAAAGACACGAATGGAGAGAGCTGGTAGACCGCCAGACGGGGTGAACTTGGAGCAAGGGTCCGAAGGGCAACGACGATCGGAGGAGGTCGATGGTAGATGATCGACTTATCAGTGAGCTCCAACATTGTGCACCAGACTGCTTAATAGGATTGGGCCATTTTTTTTCTGTTTTTCATTTCCTTACTAACCATATAGTAAAAGTAAGAATTATAAAGTTTAATTGTTTAATCACATACTGTGTACTGTTTGATATTTTGGGGTACTGATTTGTAATGGTGACACACCACCCAGCATCCATCCAAACTAAGATTTCTTAAATTTGTCTAGGCTGGGGGTTATCATTCACTATACTTAGCCGCTAGCCAAGGCGAGAGTTACAGTAAAGATAGATGTATTCAATCGCAGAATAGATAACTGGATGATGTATACTGAATGAATTGAGAAGTATTTTGAAGTGAATGAAATAGCCAATGAGAAATGTGTGCCAGTTTTGCTGAATGCATGAATGGAAATGCACCCAGTTTTTTCTTAGAAGTTCAACTTGTCTAACTAAACCAGCTGAATTAAGCTTTGTTAATCTCATGAAAGTAAAGCAGGAATATTTAAAAACAAAACCATTGTTGATTGCAGAACACTTTAGGTTTCATAAGCGGAATCAAAATGAAGGGGAGTCCATTTCAGCTTATGTGCCGGAATTGAAGAAATTGTTTGTTTTGTCAGTTAAGTGATGGGCTTAATAATCATTTAGTTTGTAGAATTTTACAGGGAAGTTTTCAATAAAGGCTTCTAAATGAAGCACAGCACACATTTAAAAGAGCAGTTGAAATTGCTGTATCAATGGAAACAGCAGCCAGAGTAGCAATTGAATTGCAGTCAGGGATGAAAGTGACTATGAACAAATTGCAATGTCTAAATAGAAACCGGCCTCGCCAAAAAATTTTGCTGTTACTATTGTGGCAGGAGCTCACATACACCAGACCAATGCAGGTTTAAAGGCGAAACTTGCAGAAAATGCAACAAAGTACATCACATACTATACAAAGAGCATGTCAGGCAGACAAAAATAAATAGATTACACAGGGAAGAGAAAAGGATAAAGTCAAGTTGCAGTTTCAAATAAACCACTAATCTGTATGCCATTGATGTAAAATCAGATAATGATTAGAGTGACACGGGACTGAGTAGACTTGAGACTTACATTGTGAAAACTATCAAGAGACCTCAAATGGCTTACTCCAGAATTAAAAAGCAAATTAATTAAAATGGAATTTGACACTGGCTCAGCTGTTTCACTCATTCCACAAATTGAGTTTAAATGGCCTTTCAGAGATAATGAACTGAAGCCTTCAGATATCCAACTGATAACTTATACTGGAGAAAAGATAACTCCTGTGGGAATGTCATTCATAACAGTGAAATACAACAACCGGCAAGCCACTTTAGGCTTGTAAGTGGTAAAAACAGGAGGGCCAATATAGTGGGGCAGTGATTGACTAAGACAAGCTACAACTTGATTGGAGATTCATCCACCATTTGCATGCAATGTCCCCTGATACAGCCAACTGACAGCAAAATAAGAAAGGTACTGGTTGTTGCCACAGTGGTGTTCAAGGATGGCATTGAAAAATTCAAGCATATCAAGGGCAAAATAATATTAAATGATTATGCCACACCCAAATTTACAAAGCCTGTCCAGTTCTTTATACCATAAAGTAGCCAGCGAGCTAGATCTCATGGAGGTTAAAGGAATTCTTTTTCCTCAAATCCCATCTCAGAAGGAGCATAAAGGATGAACAGCTGAGACAAATTGAGGGCTCCTCAAACAAGGAGGCTTGATGTTTCATTTCTGGACAAAGAGTCCTAGCGAGGGACTACAGGAGTGAACAAAAGTGGGTACTTGAAAAGACTAAGGACTGAAATGGACCGCTCTCCTGCACAGTGGAGATTGCATCTGATATCATCTGGAGATGGCACATTGATCAGTTGAGGAGAGCAGAGTCAATTGTTAGAGAAGCGAGGCAGCTACTGCTGTCAGACCCACATCCTGCAGTTCCAGAGTCAACTCCTACAACCACTATGGAGGAGGCTGCAGAACCTGAGATTGTTTCACAGCCACAAGTCTCACCTGCCAAGCAGAGTGACACTCTGGAAAGGAAAATAGTTATCCCACAAGAATAAGATATCCTCCACAGTGATTAAATCTTTAGGCCTGCTTGTGACAATTGAGAAATAAATAACTAAATTAGATATATAGATGACTAGAGGACAATATGTTACATATGTGAGTTGTGATGCATTCTATATTGAGTTGAAGTTTATAGCTAAGCAGGGAGAAGTGTAGTATGTTCAATATTTCATTGCTATTTGAGTAATATTGTAAATATATTGTTTAATTAAGCACCACTTGTTTACGTAAGTCATTATGATTATATGTAAGAAGTATGTGAATGGCATACGTCATTATGCCACCACATCATATGTGAGCGCCTCACTAAAGCAAAGAAACCTAGTGCACAAGTATCCCAGGTGTCCTGTGGTTTTCTTTCAACTAATTTCTGGAGTTACAAAACATAACAATAGGGAGCCTAGGATGTACCACAGCAAGTTTCCCTCATTTTTACTGATCCTGGACTTTTGTTTCCAGTTATGCAGTAGTCCAAGCCTGAGATCACCAATCCAGTCATGTAACCTCTATAGTAGAAGCAAGAACAATGGGGATCATGCAGAGACAATCCTGTACTGCACAGCAGTAGTTTCTATACCCAGCAATCCCCATGTAACATTATTCATTCAGAGGTATCTGTATAGTGATCCAACTATTCCATGGGGTGTTATGGTGCAATTTTTCATATAAGTACACAACCAAAGAGCCAGTACTTTGTGTAATGTGGCACTGCAACCAGAGTTGATGCATATATCTTAGTATTGATTTAGCCACCTAGCCAGGAAATCTGAGAGAAAATAGGAATGTGGAAAGATTATTCAAAGACAACAATAAAAATGCCACAGTACAGTCTGGAAAATAAAGCAGCCAGTGAAAACATACTCCTCCAGCACTAAGCGAGCCCTTTCTTTATCTTTCCCATAATTAGTCAATTTTCAATGCTTCACTCTGCAAACATATTGAATGAATGTGAAAGCATTTTTATATAATTCTGACCCAAATGTGTACATACCACTTAATATTCATCAGGTAAATAAGAAAAAGGCAACATGAAACTTCGAGGGATTGTTCAGGAACTTTACCACAGGAAGAATTCATGGGCAGGGAAATCAAAGGACAAATCAATCAAGCTCCCTTTTACACAGAATTCTGGGCAGTCAGCTCCTGTGTGTGGTCAGGAGGCAGGAGAAAGCTGCCGGCTCAAATTTTTTGGTCAGATTTTGAATTGTGGAGAAGGTGATTTATAATAAAATAAAAGATATGCTGATATTTTGGATATAATAATGTGTTTTTATTCTTTTTAAGATATATTATCATGAAACTCAAAACAGATACAATCAGTTCCCGCAGCCTTTGATGGTGCCAAGTATCACACCCATTAAACCCCATACTGCTGAAAACTGTCAATAGCAATAACATCACTGTCTATTCTTCCTTTTACCCACTGGAAGCATAACATTTTTCAGAAAGGAAATTG
Source organism: Hypanus sabinus (assembly GCF_030144855.1). NCBI lineage: Eukaryota > Metazoa > Chordata > Chondrichthyes > Myliobatiformes > Dasyatidae > Hypanus > Hypanus sabinus. The sequence goes on from NC_082711.1 coordinate 81,807,668, forward strand.
GTTTTAATTGCATTTTTCAACCTATTTTTATCATCACAAAACTTTCTGCTAAGCTAGTTTGTCACCAATGCATAACCTATGCTAATGAAATTGTTAAGATCAGCATGATCCACAAATATAAACTTCTAGAATACTAGAAATCTCAGGTTCCATTTCCAGCATCTAAGTTCTTTTCAAAGAAATCCCACAGACGTACAGGAAATTGATATTATCTTGATAAGAATTTTTACAAAATAAAAATATAATTCTCAATATTAGCATGGTACAAGAATGCAGAGAGAAAAGAAACCACAATAACTACAGCTCAACAGCAATTTTGAGAGAATTAAGTCTAACCACATTCTTTTGGAGAATGGGCTAACATTTTCTTGAAAATAGTGAACAACGTAATAACTAAAAGGAAATTTTTAAAATGCATGTGTTGGAAATCCACCGTTTAGCATCTGAGAAAAGATAAGTCAACATTTTACAGGTAACATTTGCCCATCATTTGCCAAATGTGTCACAGTCAAGGCAGTGTTGTCAAATTCAAAATGATTCAAAGGAACTTCCGGCCAACATTATTTTATAAATAAGTGAGTGATCATTTCTCTTTCTCAAATAAAGCCATACGAATCATTCTAAACCCATTTTACAAATGTATGGTAGATAAGGCAGAACTTGCATTAAGTGTCATTGCTTATTGTGTTTTTAGGAATCAAAACTCCATTATCCATTGGTGACTTATACAACTTTCTCTTCACAGAAATGCTGTACTGCAGCATGGAGAAGTTATGATCTTCTAGCCATGCCTCCAACTCTGGCTTGTGGTGGTCTGCTTCATTCAGGATTATTACTTACTTACTGCTTGCTACGCCGCTGGTGTTTCGGGCAGTGATGATGGTCCTCTATCTCTGGCGGTGTTGCATATTATCCTTGCAGATTAATTCATTACAACAGTGCATTGAGGTGGTACAAGCTAAAACAATAACAGAGTACAGAATAAAGTGTTTCAGTACAGAGAGAGTGCAGTGCAGATAGGCAGTAAGGTACAAGGGCACGACAAAGTAGATTGGGAGGTCAAGAGTCTATCTTATCGTACTACAGAAACATTCAATAGTCTTATAGCAGCATTGAATAGTCCTTGATGCTTTCAGACTTTTGCATCATCTGCCTGATTGAAGGGGGAGGACAGTGAATATCAGGGGTGTGGTCTTTGATTATGCTTTACCGAGGCAGTGAGAAGTATGGCCAGAGTCAAGGGAGAGGATTTAGTTTCAGTGATGTGCTGAGGGTGTGTCCACAACCCTCTGCAGTTTATTGTATTCACGTGCAGAGCAGTTGCCATACTGAGCCGGGTGCATTCAAATGATATATCAATAAAAATTGGTGAAGGTCAAAGGGGACGTGCCAACTTTTTTTTACCCTCCTGAGGAAACAGAGGCACTAGTGAACTTCCTTGGCCATGGTGAAAAAACACGATTTGACTAGGACAGGCTTTTGGTGACGTTCACTCCTCGGAATTTGAAACTCTCGACCTCCTGATCTCAGCACCGTTGATGTAAACAGCACATCGTCTGTTTGTTTGTCTGGGATTAAGAGAAAGGTTGTTGTCATGTTATCATGTCACTAGGCCTTCTACTTCCTTCCCCAACCATATGGAAGAGCAAAATGCAGATCCAATTCTTCTAAGTTTTGTATAACATTAACAGTGCTGTAGGTTAAAAGATCAACCACTGGACTCCTCAGAACAGTTAACTAAAGAAATAAAAATTACAGCAACATGAATGTAGGATGCTTTCATGTCCAAGTATTGCACAGGCCATTGGAACACAGTTGATAGAATGGAGGAATTTTATGTGTCGTGGGTGATTATATTTTGTGGGTGCCCTGTAGTCTGGAGGAACATTGTTTCGTTTGGTTGTATATATGTGCAGTCAGATGACAATAAACGTGAACCTGACCCATTCATGTGGTCAGGACATTTCAATGCACTTCAAAAATGATCAAGTGTAGTGTTTGCTGCATTATTCAGGCAATCAAATGCAGCAGTATCCCACAAACAATAGCAACATATGTGACCAAATAATCCGGTTTTTTTGGCATTAGCTAAGAGATAAAACATTGGTCAGGAGAACAACTTTGCCACTCTTCAAACAGGGTTCAAACAGGTAAATACCAATGCTGTTGTTGAATCCACAACCTTTTGATTCAGAAGTGAGAGGGCTATAACTGAACCAACATTAAACAATGGAAGAGGAATTATCAAGCTTCAATTACTAAATTCAATTCAATTCATAACTCACTGACAATTACATTTAAAATTGATTAATCACAACAGGTTTTGACCCTCATCATCCAGCTTTAGGATATGGGTTGAAATTTGAATTGGGACAAGTCTGTGCATTCTGCTATGTGTAAGTTGTGATGAACACAGACTAACCATTAGCGTTTTTGCTCAGACACCGTAAATGACTAAATTGCAAAAAAAAAGAGAAAAGCTTTAACCCAGATCTCATAGAAACATAGAAAATAGGTGTAGGAGTAGGCCATTCGGCCCTTTGAGCCTGCACCGCCATTCAGTATGATCATGGCTGATCATCCAACTCAGAACCCTGTACCTACTTTCTCTCCATACCCCCTGATCCCTTTAGCCACAAGGGCCATATCTAACTTCCTCTTAAGTATAGCCAATGAACAGGCCTCAACTGTTTCTTGTGGCTGAGAATTCCACAGATTCACCACTCTCTGTGTGAAGAAGTTTTTCCTCATCTCGGTCCTAAAGGCTTCCCCTCATTCTGGACTTCCCCAACATCGGAAACAATCTTCCTGCATCTACCCTGTCCAATCCCTTTAGAATTTTATACATTTCAATAAGATCCCCAGATCTCAAGAATCAAACACCATTGTGCAAACTCATATGAGTCAACTTTAGTGCTCTTTTTATAATAAACAGTAAAGTTTACATTTTACCAAGTAATATTTAAGACTTCCATCTGTTACTCACCCTTTACTAAACAGATGTCAGAGGGCAAGCTCTCCTGAGACTGGCATTGTACCCAAGTTGTTACTTTGTACAAAATTAGACATGATAAAAAGCCCTCAAAAATAGTTTTGTCCATGTATAAATGTAAACAGTGTCATTTCAAAGTAGAGCAATAAAGAAAAATGTCTTCTACTCTCTAATTTTCTATATTCATTGCTGAGGGACACAGCACATCACATATAAAGAAATAACCCACAATCAGCATCCATGTCACAAAGTGGAGTTCAGGACACAAACTTCAGTACTTCATGGACATCCCAAAAGCAAGAGACTCAAACATTGATACACTATCATTGCCTGTGAATTCAAACTCTTTGACATTGATAACACTGCCTTGGCAGGAGATGGGCAGCTTAACAAACTGGGCATTCACTGGGTGTACCTCCATCTTGGAGAGAACCGGAAGAGGAACAGCATCTTCATTGTGTTTGTTTTGTCATCAAGAATGAACATTTTTTGGTGTATCCGTCACCGCTCCCCCACCCCGTGGAATATTTGAACATCTCATGACCCTCTGGTTCACTTTAACACAGAGGTGGCATTCTTGGCTCATCAGCCTTGAAAGCTATGGTTGGAGCCAAGGAAACTTATGTCCTAACCTTCAGTTTCCTGGCCTGGATCCTGGAAGGAGATAAGCTGATCCTGTGGGAAACATCAGTGGGGAAATATACTGTTCCCTGGCAAGGTGTGATCCAAGGGGCAAGGGGAAGCTAACTCCATTGGGAAATACACCGTCCCCTGGCAAGGGGTGATCCAAGGGGCAAGGGGAAGCTAACTCCATTGGGAAATATACCGTTCCCTGGCAAGGCAGAGGCCTTATCCTGAGAGCAGGGTCTTTTCATAACCAGCAACCTGGATGTGTCAGAGGTATAAACCCTTCATGTCACGCCACTGATACAGTCACTTGCATTCATTTTGTTATACACAGCCCAAGTGAATGAACATACAGTTGTCCACATCATCAGAATCATCACAGGTCCTGGTAAATAATTTCAATGTTATACAGCATAGAGCAGGCTGTTCAGCTCAGTTCCTTCAAGATGTCTTACTGAGCTGGTCCCACTTACACCTGCCTCTGGCAGTTTGGTCCACCTACCCACCACCTCTCACAGAAAAACATGTTCTTTGGTTCTCCTTTAAATCCTTCCCTTCTCACCTTAAACCTATGCCCTTGAGTTTTAAATTCTGCCACCCTGGGAAAAATACATTAACAATCAGTCTTATGTACGCCCCTCATGACTTTCTGAGGTCACTCAAGGCCTCCCTTGCTCCAGGGCAAACAATCCCCTCTGATCCAGTGTCTCCTGATAGCTTAAGCCCAGCAGTTCCAGGTACAGTACATCCTTGCGAATCTCTTCAGCAGCCATTCTAGCTTAATCCCATCCTTCCAAGTCTGGCAAGCTAAACAGCACACTGTGCCCATGCCACGGTCTCACCAATGTCTTATACAGCTGCAACAAGGAGTCCTGTCTTGTACTCAAAGCTTCATCTGATGTAATCACACATTGAATAGACTACCTTGTCTACCTGCATCGCCATTTTCAGGGAATTGTGCATTTGCACCCTAGGTCCCTCTTTTCACTCTGTACACTCCGAATGTTGCTATTCCACCCTGTTATTGCCATCAGCCTGACTCCAAAACAGTAACAGCAAAAATGCCAAAGCAAGAAAATTGAGGTTGATCAACTCAAGTGCCCCACAAGGAAAGCTGTTTCCCATAACACCATAAGACATTGGAACAGAATTTCACCATTCAGCCCATTGCATCTGTTCTGCCATTCAATCATGGCTGATTTATTTTTTCCTCCCAACCCCATTCTCTTGCCTTCTCTCCATAACTTTTGATGCCCTTGGTAATCAATTTAATTAATTAATTACCAAGGGCATCACTGTCACAGATATATGTGGAGGCAAAGTCATTGGGTATAATTAAATTAATTATAATTATTAAACATTCTTTTATACTGAAACTCTGCCCTCTGTCCCTAGACTCTCCCTGCACCAAAAACATCCTTTCCATATCCATGATATCTAGGCCTTTCAACATTCAATAAGTTTTAATTAAATGCTTCCCTTATCATTTTAAACTTCAGAAAGTACAGGCCCAGAGCCATCAAATATTTCTCAAATTGATGCACCATCAATAATTCTCGGAGACGGGAGGTGAACGATAGGCTTTTATTAGCAGCAAAATGGTGCCCAGCATCTCGGAGACTGAGGGAGGAGCAGTGCCTCCAATTGCCTTTATACAGGGGACTGTGGGAGGAGCCACAGGAGCAGTCAGCAGAGGGGCGTGTCCAGACAGGTATACATAGTTTACCACACATACATTAACCATTTTACTCCTAGGATTATTTTCACAAATCTCCTCTGGACTCTCTCTAACACCAGTGCATCTTTGGCTCAAAACAGCTCACAATACTCCAGGTGTGGTCTGACCTTGCTTTTATATTCTAGTTCTCTTGAAATGAATGCTAACATTGCGTTTGCATTCCTTACAACCCACTTAATCTTCAAGTTAAACTTTAGCAAATCCTGCACTTGCACTCCCCTCACCTTTTGAACTTTAAATTTCTGAATTCTCTTCCCATTTAGAAAACAGTCAATACATTTATTATTTCTATCCAATGCATGTCCATAAACTTACGCTGTATTACACTCACCACGTTTTTGCCCATTATCCCAGCCTGTCCAAGTCATTCTGTAGACACCCTGTTTCCTCAACACTACTTGCTTCTCCACGTATCGTTGTATGATCTTCAAACTATGCCATATCACCATCAATCCTGTCATCTAGACCATTAACATATAATGTAAAAAGAAGTAGATGCAGTACAGACCTCTGAGCAACACCACTAGTCACCAGCAGCCAACCAGAAAAGGTGTCCTTTATTCCCATTCATTGCCTTCTGCCAGTCAACCAATCTTCTATCCATGCTAATACTTTTCTTGTAACACCATGGGCTCTTATCTTGTTTGACAGCCTTATGTTCGGCACCTTGTTAAAGGCCTGAAAATCCAAGTCAACAACTTCCACTGATTCTCCTATGTCTAGTCTCTTTTGTCAAGCAAGATTTCCTCTTAAGGAAACGACGCTGACTTGGGCCAAATTCATCTTGCGCTTTCAAGTACCCTGAAATCTCATCCTTAATGATGGACTCTACAAAAATCTTACCAATCACTGAAGTCAAACTAACTAGCCTGTAATTTCCTGTCAATTGCCTTCCTCCTTTCTTAAAGAATGGGGTGACATTAGCAATCTCACAGTCATCCGGAACTATTTCTGACTCCAGTGATTCTTGAAAAATCACTGATAATGCCTCCACAATCTCCTCAGCTATCTCTTTCAGAAAGCCTGGGTGGACTCCATCCAGTACAATTGATTTATCTATCTTCACCTTAAGTACCTTTTCCTTGATAATAGCAATTACAATCACTTCTGCCCCACATTCTCGAATTTCTGGCATATTGATGTTTATTTTCCACAGTGAAGACTGACACAAAATTCTTATTCATTTCATCCACCATTTCTTTATTTCCCATTACTACTACTCTAGTGTCATTTTCCAGCAGTCTAATGTTCACTCTTCACTCTTTTACTCTCAATACTACATATCTTTGGATCCTCTTTTATATTATTGGCTAGCTTGCGTGCATATTTCATCATTACTCTATTTAGTATATTTTTCATTTACTTTCTATTCATTTCAAAGAGCATCTCACAGATTACTAAACCATCAGGAGACACAAAATGCTCATAGTTTCTGGTCTGCCCTGGCCCATCATTATTTAACACCCACAAAGAGACTCTGGACTTTTCTACCAGAAAACATGAGGACTGGTTAAATGAGAATGATGAACAGATGCAAAAGAAAACTAATCACAAAGCATCATCTGATATGAAGTTCCATTACATGTAAAGGGGACATATTGTGGATGGAAAGAGTTCTGAATAACCAGAGAACTTCTGATAACTTTGACAGGTGTGGGGTTTTTTCCAGCAATGTAAAAGCTATCCACTTTCACTCAACAGTCCAGTCCATTGACAGTAAAGAATGAATGCAAATTTATATATGACAGAGAGAGAGAGAGTCATCCCCTGACAGGCAGAATGGATTGGAGAACTCATGACACTGCTATTGATTTTCCCTAGACTCCATTCCACTGCATGCTATACGGGCCAACCTCGCTAACACCCCAACGCATGAGAAGTCAAAAATACCAACTAAAAAACAGCAGGACCACAGGAGCAGGGAGCAACACTGCTGACTTCTTAAAAAATTGGCAAAGAGGAACTTTGCTCATTTATTCATAGTCTTATCTCTCATGTCCAGGATGAGGAAGAAATGGAACAGGACTTCAGGAACATTATAATCATGACAATCTATCAAAAGGGTCTCCTTGCTTTTTACCACATACAAAGTCATTCTCCTTAACTGCCTTCATCCAGTGACTGTAGAGTCCATCTGTTTATCATTACACAAGAGCATGAAGAGAAATGGAGGCATCTGCCCATTTGACATATGACTCATTAGTTGTGCCTATGACTCATCAGTTGTGGGAGAATATGGAGCATCCTATTTAAATTGAATGGCCTATGGAATGTTGGACTCATCTTGTGCCTGCTTCATGATGACATGGAAGTCATGATCCTGACTAATGGGCCCATACAGAGCCAGTCTCAGTGCAGACTGCTGCCAATTCAAGGTTGTGTTATTACCACAACATTTTTGTTTCTGATTTTTCAATGCTCTGCTTCATCTCTAAGAAGATCCCCAGCAGAGTGTACCAAATTTACAGGACAAGAGGAAAACTGTTCAGCTTTCTCCACCATTACTCCATAACCACTGTTCAGGCATGAAGTTGTAGTGTGTAGCTGATGCCCAACTTTGACGGCTGAACTCCAAGGCATTATCAAGCTATGCACTGGTTCATAATGGAAAATGGGCCTTGTGCTTAATATAAAACAACAAAGTTTCCTCTACCAACTTAACGTATCCAACCAACCTTACAATACCATCCCTGACCATAATGATTCATAATGAGACCACATGGTTTACTTCCAATATCTCAGGAACCACCCCTCAGTTAAGACAAACATCAGTGATTAAATTCACCATCAGTTTCAGAGCATTAGCACATCCTTTGAATCCCTGGGGGTGGGGGGGGGGGGGAATCAAGATTTAAACGTCAAACCAGCTCAAAGATCACAGTCTTCTGGGAAACTACCTTTCTGTATGCTCGTGAGAGATGAACTATCTACAGTAGGCACCTACTGAAATACCATCAAAACTATCCCTGCAAAATTCTCCAATTCCATTGGCGAGATAAGCAAACCAACATCAACATCCTGTCCTGGTAACAAGCACCTCATTCTGCTCAGATAGTTCCCTTGGGCCAGCCATATTATTTGCATGGCCGATACCAGACTCCCAAAACAGAAACTCTCTTCTAAACTCTGTCATGTTAAGTAAGTATGAAGTAGAGAGTGGAAAAAAAAGTCAAGGATGCTTTCGGAACCTTTTTAAAAATACGTAACATTTCCACTAGCTCCTGGGACTACTCGGTCACCAACCATTTAGACAGAAACTTGAGTTCATCCATTGGGACCACATAAATGCAAGAAAGAGCACGCGACCTCACAGATAATTTACCCAAACTTTCTATTGAGCACGTTCTGCCCCAGCTGGATCAGCGTCTGTGGTTTTCACGGTCACCACTGAAAACCCACAGACCTGGAATGGAAATTAAGTCATCCCTGATACTGACAGAAAATGACAAGGATCTGAGAACACATCACTCTCCTTTGGCTTCCACACCAGAGTTTGAAACCTAGAACTGTGGTCTGAAATGATAAAATAATTTACTTGGCAGTATTGAGATCCCTCAATCTTATTAGCGAACAATTCACTAAAACATCGCACAGTGTTTTATAAAGGTTGGGGAAAAACGGTTCTGCAAGGGGTGTGACAAATAACTTTGCTGTTGATTTTTAAGTCATGCCTCATATCTGCTGAAAGTGTAGTTTGTCCAGTAGTACCAAGGAATGCATAAATCAGATTGACATCTTGTTTTTTGTTCAGCTGATTATGTCTGCTGATTTCTATTTGTATAATAGAAATGGCACAGTGGCCTATGTTTTTACAGGTGCAGGATGAGCTTTGGGAATGATGAAAATTTACACCACACATGATGAAATCACAATCATTAGCTATTTCTGTATTTCCTATTTAAGCTTATTGGTAAATATTTGATTGTAATCATTTATCTAAGATGTATTTACTACTTCAATTGTTGATTGTACTTCAATCGGTGTAGTAATGTTTGACCTTACATGCTGTGAAGTCACGTGGCATCAGGACAAAAAAAATGCCAGAAAAAACTCTTGCAAAATTTGGAAGGCTTTTGGAACGCTGGCCTTTATAAATCAGCGTATTGAGTACAGAAGTTGGGATGTAATGTTAAAATTGTACAAGGCATTGGTAAGGCCAAATTTGGAATATTGTGTACAGTTCTGGTCACCGAATTATAGGAAATATATCAATAAATTAGAGAGAGTGCAGAGACAATTTACTAGGATGTTACCTGGATTTCAGCACTTAAGTTACAGAGAAAGGTTGAACAAGTTAGGTCTCTATTCATTGGAGCGTAGAAGGTTGAGGGGGGATTTGATCGAGGTATTTAAAATTTTGAGAGGGATAGATAGAGTTGACGTGAATAGGCTGTTTCCATTGAGAGTAGGGGAGATTCAAATGAGAGGACATGATTTGAGAGTTGGGGGCAGAAGTTTAAGGGAAACACGAGGGGGTATTTCTTTACTCAGAGAGTGATAGCTGTGTGGAATGAGCTTCCTGTAGAAGTAGTAGAGGCCAGTTCAGTTGTGTCATTTAAGGTAAAATTCGATAGGTATATGGACAGGAAAGGAGTGGAGGGTTATGGGCTGAGTGCAGGTAGGTGGGACTAGGTGAGATTAAGAGTTCGGCACGGACTAGGAGGGCTGAGATGGTCTGTTTCCGTGCTGTGATTGTTATATGGTTATATGGTTAAATTGTATAATCACATGTAAAGGTCACATTACATGTGAAGATCTCATTCACATCATTATACTTAAGCCATTAAATTAAAGAAGCAGTAACACATATTTTCCTTTCCTCTTTCTTCCATTTCTATTTCCTGTTTAAAAAGTTTTCACTTTCCTTATTCCCATCCTTCTTCCTTCACTGATACAAAAATGTTTTTTCTTTGCTTTTGCTAGAAGCGAACAAAACCATACCAGCTTAACATATTTTTGTAGAGAATGCCCATACCCAGAGAAGAAAGATGAGAGGAGGCCCTGAACTTGTTCAGGTAGTGGTTCAAGCTGTTGCTCTTGATTGCCCTTTAGCACTGACCTCCCCAGCATGAGGTCAGGGGAAGGTCAGAAGGCACGTGGGTACAGGTTTCACATTAAGTTGCTCTCCAAAATCTGCCTGCCCCATACAAACAGGAACTTCAGTCTCCTCTGACACGTAGCATGGTTTCAAGAAACTGAACAAAGGAACTTGAAAGAGTTCTCTTTCGGTATTGCTACTACTTCGAGTGTACACAATGCTAACTTGACCTGGATCTTACCACCACCCACAACACAACTTGTACTGAGACACTGTAGTACTTTTAAAGTAGCCTATCCTTTTCATGGCACTTTAGGCGAACATTGCCAATTAGAATTTGATAGAGGAACAAGTAAAGTTAGAATAATATAGATTACTGAAAAAAACCTTATCTTTAGAGAGTTTCTTTATGGAACAGAGAGAGAGGAAGAGAGGTGGGAAAGTTAAGGAGGATATTTCAAGGAGCACGACTGTCAATAGCAGGAAATGAGAACTCACAGGTACAGCAGAAGCCAGGAGAGTAATCTATGGGATTGGAGGTCAATCACAGAGATAGGGAGGGTCAAGCAAATGCAACAATTTGAGCACAAAAGACGAGATTTTTAAAATCAGTATTTTACCTCATAATCACAGGGTGAATGGAATGTACTGTGAGTTATTTTCAGAGCAGCAATGGAGTTCTCTGTTCCATTGCAAACACTTCTCCTCACTAGGTTCATCAGCTGCCTCAGCACACCAGGACCATATTTAAGATCATGAGTTGTAACAACCTAAACCTTAGTGTTTCCTACAAAGTTAAAGCAATGGAGCAAGAGAAGCTATAATGTAGGTTGTTGCCCAGAGTAACTGCATAGTCATAGACCCCCACCACTCCAGGGGTCCGACTAATGCCTCCTGGAGATCCACGCTGGAAAATTAGACTGCTGAGCACTGGTGGTTCAGAACTAGAAATCGTCTACTATCCAGATAAGCACCCTGTGAAGCAGACACTGGTCCCTGTTCCTGCCAACTAAGCAATCTATATCAAATGACAGGAACTACCATAATAATATAGCTACTGGCAACAATAAATGAAGATTCTCCTTCTGCTTTGTACTCTAATCTTAATGTAAATGTACACTCAGTGGCCACTTTATTAAGTACCTCTGGCTCCTAATCAATTGACCACTGAGGGTATGTCTGTGGTCTTCTAGTGCCGTAGCCCATCCACTTCAAGGTTTGATGTGTTGTGCATTCAGAGATGCTCCTCTGCACACCACTGTTCTAAAGAGTGGCTATTTGAGTTACCGTCACTTCCCTGCCGGTATGAACCAGTGCGGCCATTCTCCTCTGACCGCTCTCATTTCCAAGGCATTTTCACCTGTAGAACCACTGCTCACTGGATGTGTTTTTTTTTGTTTTTAGCACCATTCTCTGTAAACTCAAGAGATTGTTGTGCATGAAAATCCCAGGAGATCATCAGTTTCTGAGATACTCAAACCATCCCATTTGGCACCAAAACTCATTCCATGGTCAAAATCACTTAGACCACATTTCTTCCCCATTCTGATGTTTGGTGTGAACAACAACGTGACCATGTCTGCGTGTTTTTATGCATCGAGTTGCTGCACATGTTTGGCTGATTAGATAATTGCAATAACAAACAGCTATACAGTTACACCTAATAAAGTAGCCATTAAGTGTATATTCTTTTGGCCTGTTGCCTCCAGCACCTCAACACTTCTTTACTTTGACTCTATATTTAAAGCAACTTTAGCCATTGTAGGTACTTCACAAGCTGCTATTCAGCCCAAATATGTGTCAACTAGGGATGTCCTAGAAGGTATCTCACCAGCTTTGTGGGGAACCAAGGGAACACACACAAATTGCTGCAGGAACTCAGCAGGTCTGGCACCATCTATGGAAATGAACGAACAGTTGACATTTCAGACCAGCCAGTGTTCCTATTTCACTGCAGTTGAGTGCCCAATCAGACAGATTCAGGCTTGTTTGAAGACTACCTGGGAATACTAGTTCAGCAGGCTTGTTGTGAAATGAAAACAAATGATCTAACATGCAGATCAAATTTAATAATAATCTATCACATTGAAATGTATCTGCCAAAATTAAATAAAAGATGAAGATATGAATTAGTGTAATCCCATTCTGACATTCCAAGCCACACAGGCATATCCAAAATCACTCCTTTACTTCTTTAACTTCTCATCACAAAGTTCATAAACTTTGCTTCAGCTACTCAACCTGTACCATTGGCTACAGACAAGTTATTGTATTGATGTGTTGTTATCACACATATCATGTCTTCAAAATTTATACTGACATTGTGCAATGAGGATAGGAAGGTAAACGTTCCCAAATTATGAAATTAAAACTTGGCAACAGTGCAGCAGATTTGCAGATCTGGTGACTTCCTCCTGATCTCCTGCTAACTTGGAGAAACAATGCAGACTGCCACATTGAACTTTTTCTAGTATTTCTCCAGTTATTTTTTTTCCAGAGTTACAGAAATAGTGTAGGAGAACTCTAAAGCAATTCAGAATGTATATCCCTTAAATAATATTGACAATCTTCATTCTGGCATCTTCCCCCTTCCTTCTCAGTCGTGAAAAAGGGTCTCATACCAAAATGCTGATTGTCTATTCATTTCCATTGATGCTGCCTGACCTGCTGAGTTCCTCCAGCACTTTGTGTGTAATTTTGTCAATCTGCTATTACAAGGGGTGATTGCTAATTTCATGGCCTAATGTAGAAGGAGATGAGTTATAGAGCTCTCGTTACATGCACATGCAGGTCAACTCTTTGAGTGATTATGCAGAAAGTTTGAATAACTCATCTCCTTCTACCTTACACCACGAACTTATCAATCACCCCGATGAGTTATTAACTTCAAGCTTCCTGCACAATCACTTAAAGAGTTGAACTGTGTGTGCATGTAACAAGAGCTGTATAACTCATCACCTTCTACCTTAGGCCACACACTTATCAATCACCCCTGCTGTGGACACTTTCTGGAGGTCCAAGATCCGTATGCTCCACGACAGCTGAACTGAGTGTGTAAATGTAGGAGGGGACTATGTTGAAAAAATAAATGTGCTAGGTTTTCTAAAATTGACTCCTTCTACCTTGGGCCACAAACTTATCAATCACCCCTCATACAAAGAAAATTGTCCAAAAATTCATCCTCAGTCCACTATACTAAATGTGCTACATAGTCACACATTTTATTCTACCCCTGAAATTCACAGTACGACCAACCAGGCTTGAATTTCCTTGCAAATATTTCTCAGCTTTTATTCTAACAGTTATACTTACATAAAGTAGAAGCACAAGGTAGTGGAAATACATTGCAAACCAGATAGCATCTATGGGGAAAAATAAAATTAACGATATAACCAAATGAAAGGTCAATCACTTGAAACTTTAATTCCGTTTTTTAGTGCTGCCTGAACTACTGTTTATTCCCCGCAATTTCTACTTGCAATTCAAACATCAGCAGCGTTTTGATCCTGTTAGTCTGGATCACAAAGTAAAGGTTATTACTGTTCACTCCATATACATTTCATTCTGTTGAAAACTCATATTCAGAGCAAACATTGAAAAGACAGTGTCAAGTGAAAGCCTCACAATATTTTTATGGAAAACATGGGAAAATCTCACAAGTAAACCTTCAATCAGGTTAATTCACATCTACCTCTGAAAGTCCAGTCTTGGCATAGAACCATAAAGCATTACAGCACGGAAATAGGCCTTTTGGCCCTTCTTGGCTCTTCTGAACCATTTTTCTACCTAGTCCCACTGACCTGCACCTGGCCCATATTCCTCCATACACCTCTCATCCATGTGCCTGTCCAAGTTTTCCTTAAACGTTAAAAGTGAGCCCGATGTTTCCGGGATTTGAGAAACTGAGTTACAGAGAAAGGTTGAATAGGTTAGGACTTTATTCCCTGGAGCGTAGAAGAATGAGGGAAGATTTGATAGAGGTATATAAAATTATGATGGGTATAGATAGAGAATGCAAGCAGGCTTTTTCCCACTGAGGCTAGGGGAGGAAAAGACCAGAGGTCATGGGTTAAGGGTGAAGGGGGAAAAGCTTAAAGGGAACATTAGAGGGCATAGTTTAGATTGATGAGTTGTATATTTTTCAAAATTGTGAGGATGCCAGAAGTTTTTAAGTTTCAGTTTCCCACTTGGGAGGAAGCATTTTGGAATGGTTCTGATCCACCCCTATCCTTTTCCATAAGCACTTTAAAATATATGGAGTTTTGGTCAGGATGCCCATGTGAGCCCTCATCTGATACTCCCTCTCCACTTTCACCTGTTATCTGTGTTTAAACCTTCTCCAAAAGCACAAGCAAACTTCCCAGCAAGGATGTTGGTCCCACTCTGGTTATTATAAAATCAGCCCAGGTATAAGGATGCCATCATCCATAGAAATGGTCCCAATTATCCAGGAAGCTACAGGCCATCCACTTGCAACGTCCCTCCAGGCACACATTCATCTTCTATTCCTTGTGGCGAGCTTGTGGTACCAGCATTCCAGAGATTTAAAACTTTGATATCCTGTTCTGTAAATGATTACCTAGCTCTCTGAACTCATATTGCAGAAATTCATCCCTTCTCCTGCCTGTGTCACTGGTACCTGTAACAACCTCTGGCTGTTCACCCTCCCTTTTCAGAGCACCCTGCAGCCACACTAAGAGATCCTTGACTCTAGAACCACGGAGGCAACCTGCCAAAGCCGGAGTCTCTTTTGTTGCCATAGAAACACCTATATGAACTCCTTCCAAAAGACTGTTCTCCCAGTCCCTGTTCAGAATCAGATTTACTTGGGTGACTTCAAAGGTGTTGTTTTGTGGAAGCATAACAGCTCAAAGCCTTAAAACTACAATAAATTACAAGATAGACAGTAGAAACATGTGAAATAATGAAGTGAATCACGTCACATGTACATTGATCACTCAGAAATCTGATGGTATGGTGAAAGTAGCTGTCTTTGAATCATTGAGTGTAGGACTTCAGGCTTCTCTACCTCCGCCCAAACAGTAGTAACAAGAAGAGGGCTTGCCCTGGACAGTGAGAGTCCTTGATAGTGCTGAATGAGCTTACATTTGTGCAGCAATGATCACTTTGGTGCCAAGTTCTCCCCTGGGAGTCCATCCCTCCAACAGCATTAAACATTGTATACCTTTTTGACAGAGGAATGGCCACAGGGGGCTCCTGTGCTGACTGCTCTTCCTGGTGGTCACCCATCTCTCTTTCTGAACCTGCAGAGGGACCAGCTCACCAAACTACAGTCCGCTATATTCTCTGTACCCATGGCAACTCCATTCGCAGCATCAGCTGCTTAAGTGGTCTGCTAGATGCTGCAGACGGACACACTTCCTATCAGTTTAGTCATTAGGGATGGTCAGGCCATGGTCTTCCCTACTGCCAGGACAGGGCCACACTCAGGCTGAGGGAGCAACAGCACATACTCCAACTGAGTAGGGTTAGCAACTTTAAATTTCTGGGTGTTTTTATTAAGGACCTGTCCTGGGCCCAACACATAAGTGCAATTGCGAAGAAAGCATGGTGGCACCTCTACTTCATTAGGAGTCTGCGGGGATTCAGCGTGACATCTAAAACTATGAAGAACTTCCATAGATGTGTAGTGGAGAGTATATTGACTAGCTGCATCACAGCCTGGTATGGAAACGCTAATGCCTTTGAAAGGAAAATACTACAAAAGGTAGTGGATTCAACTCAGTATATCAGGGATAAAGCCCTCCCTCCCACTGAGCACATCTACATGAAACGCTGTCGTAAGAAAGCAGCATTCAACTTCAGAGATGCCCATGGCCCAGGTCATGGTCTCTACATACTGCTGCCGATAAGACCCTCAGGACTCACACCATTAGGTTCAAGAACAATTACTACCCCTCAACCGGCAGGCTCTTGAATAAACTGTGATAACTACACTCACTTGTCCCACCATTGAAATGTTCCTATAATGAATTATCTCACTTTAAGGACTTTTTATCTCATTATCTCATGTTCTTGTTATTTATTTACTGTATATTTGCATTTGCACTGTTTGTTGTCTTCTGCACTCTAGTAGATCTCTCACTGGTTCTATTACAGTTACTATTCTATAGATTTGCTGAGTATGCCCACAAGAAAATGAACCTCAGGGCTGTACTTGGCAACACATATGCACTTAGATAATAAAATTTACTTTGAACTTTGTGTAACCTCCAACTTGAAGGCAAGAACATCAATTACTTTAATTTCTGTTAATTTCTCCCCCTCTCCCTCCTCCTCTCCTTTTCTATTCCCCATTCTGGCTCAGCTCTTATCTCTTCTCCTCACCTTCCTATCGCCTCCTCCAGTGCCACATATCCTTCTCTATCTTCTGTGGTTCACTGTCCTCTCCTATGAGATTCCTTCTTCTTCAGCACTTTGCTTCTTCAACATATTACCTCCCAACTTCTTACTTTAATTTCCCCCTCCCTCACTCACCAACCACCCACTTCATCTGGCTTCACTGCCACCTGCCAACTTGTACACCTTCCCCTCCCACACCTTCTTAATTTGGCTTTTACCGCCTTCCTTTCCACTCCTGTTGAAAGGTCTCAACCCGAAACATCGACTGTTTATTCCTCTCCATAGATGCTGTCTGACCTACTGAGTTCTTCCAGAGTTTTGTTCATGTTACTCTGGATTTCCAGCATTTGCTGAATCTCGTGTCTCCTGTGTCTAAGACAGAAAGATTCAAAGTACATTTATTATCAAAGTATGAACATATACAGAATACAACTCTGAGATTCGTCCTTCTGTAGCCAGCCATGAAACAAAGAAACACAATCAAAGAAAACACCAAAACACCTACAGTGCAAAAAATAGAACAAATTGCGCAAACGGCAAAAAGGGACAAACAACACAGTGTATCAAATATCAAACCAGGAGTCCAGGAGTACTCAGCTTAGTTCAGTTCAGCTCTGTGCTGCTTGCTAACTGTAGGCCACAGAGCCAGTTATCGCTGAGGTGGCCCAGTCTGCACCGATCGCCACAATCAAACTGCTCAAAAACAGCAAAGTAAAAACATTCAGAATCCAGAAATACATGCAATATGATCTCCAAAGTCCCCAAAATGAGACCACAGGACAAGCCTCACCAGATACTCACCTAAGAGTCCACATTTTGACTTCCTCCTTAATGGAGCCCCTCTCAAAATGGCTGCTCCAGAATAGCTGCTCCCTTAAGTATGCTGCTGAGCAGTCCAAGTACGGAGTATTATTATTTAACACTAAGTGCTCGGACAAAAACTTCAAGGAAAAGCTTCACTACATGTTCAGTTGTTGTTGTTGGACTTTGTTGCAACTGCACTTGACTATATAATAATCATGCTCAACAAAGTTTATTTATTAAGAACAACCTCCTTCCTAACCTGCCTTAACCTTCTTGCCTCTGAAAAGCAACAGGTATTTTTTCTTGTAAGAGGAGAAGTACTGTATATTAATAGGAATGTTGCAAGAGCAGAGACAGTATCTAACCAGTTTGGCGACATTTCTCAGAATGGAGCTGGTCTCCTTTTTAATTTAAACACAGGAGGTTCTGCCGAACAGACAATAAGCTTGAGGAACTCATCAGGTCAGGCAGCATCTATGGAAATGAATAAACAGATGATATTTCAGACCAAGACTCTTCATTAAGACTGGAAAGGAAGGAGGAATTTGTCAAATAAAGATGGGGGATGGGGAAGGATGGTAACCTAGAAGGTGATAGTCTGGGTGGAGGAGGGGGTTGAAGTTGGAGGATAGGGAATGGTAGATGGAAAAGGTAAAGGACTGGAAAAGAAGGAATCTGATAGGAGAGGATAAAGAATAGGAGGAGGGACACCAAGGGGAGGTGATAGGCCAGTGAGGAGAAGAGATAAGAGGTGGGGACTTGAAGAACGGAGAAGAAGGAAGGGGGAAATTACCAGAAAGAGAAATCATTGGAGGCTACCTAGATGGAATATAAGGTGTTGATCCTCCAAACAGAGAGACCTCATCATAGCAGTAGCGGAAGCCATGGACTGACATGGTGGAATAGGAGTGGAGATAGAAATTAAAATGGTTTGCCACTGGGAAATCCCACATTTTTGCAGATGGAGTGAAGGTGCTCCAAGAAACCATCCTCCAACCTACATTGGATCTCACCAATGTAGAGGAAGCCACATCAGGTGCACTGAATACAGAAGACAATCTCAACAGTTTCATAGATGAAGTGCTGCCTCGGCTGGAAGGATTTTCTTAACTTCCCTATCATCTGCAGGGGTTTACTAAGAAAGATTTGTGGGTGTGGGTAAACCACAGGCTTGGACTGTACAGACACTGGGTCAAAATTACTGGGAAATTATCAGGAAATGGGGAATACCCCTGAAGATGCAGTAGTAGTAAAGGCCAGACCACGACCTTGTTCTGAGAGAGTGGGCAGCTGGAGAGTCAGGAAAGCCAGAGCTGGAAGGGGTTAGGACAAGAAGAGCAGGTTAAGAGGGAAGAGGGAGGGAGCAATTGAAATTGAGTGACGAAAGATAGATCACTCAGCAAAATGTCTCTGCAGCAGTGTTGGGACGAGAAGTACATCTCTGACTCAAACTCCAGGAACATCTCCAAGCCCAAGCCAACTGCCCATCCCACAACTAATAAAATTAACTTCTCATGTCTTCATCACCCGTGCACCCACTCATCACAAGATTACAATCACCTTGTTCTACAGTTGCCATGGAGATGAGAAGCTACAATTGCTTATTTTCAATCCCACAACCCTGTGAGATCTGTACTGTTCCCCCAGTACAACATCATGCCTTTGATTGTTTTTCTTTGTCCTACTACTGACAACAATGCATCCAGCTGCCTCATTCAAACACAACCCAGTTTGGATATTCCATATCAGTTACTTAACTTTGGTATGCTAATTGCATTCACTAATCAAAGAATAATCAACGACTGGAATGGGGCACGGAGAGCAGAAGGAATGTAAAAATAAATTTGGACCTTTAACAATATCTTAGAAACAATCAAAATGGATAAGCAATGAAGCTATCAGAGGGATAAAGGATTCTGACTCCACTCTTAACTGTGTGTATTCAAGTTCAAGTTTATTGTCAAGTTTACGAAGTGACTAGACCTCAGAGGTATCAGAGTATTGATTAGTCTGACAGTGTGAGGGAAGAAGCTGTTACCCAGTCTGACATTCCTAGTCCTGATGCTCCTGTACCTCCTTCCTCATGGTAGTGAGTCGAAGAGATTGTGAGGTGGGCGGTGGGAATCCTCAACAATGCTTTGGCCCCTCTTCTACAACACTCTCGATAAATGTCATAAATCGTGAGGAGGGGGAGCCCAGTGTGCTTTGTGGTCTGACACCTTGCAGATTCCATACCACAAAAGTATGCAGCCATACAGGACACTCTCAATGGTACTCTTGTGGGAAGTTATTAGAATGGGGGTGGGCTGGCTTGCACATCTCAATCTCCTCAGAAAGTGTAGATGCTGCTGTGCCTTCCTGACTAATAAAGCATTGTGAGTCCAGGTTAGATCCATTATGTGCACACCAAAGAACTTTCTGCTCTTCACTCTCTCCATGGAAGAACCATTGATGTGCAATAGAAAATGGTCGACCTGTGCCTTCCTGAAGTCCACAATCATCTCTTGTCTTGTCCACATTCAGACTCAGGTTGTTGCCTATCCATCATTTGAGAAGCCTCTCTATCTCCTCTCTGTATCCGACTCATGATGATGAGACCAACATTGTTGTATCATCAGTGAACTTGATGAATCGGGTTGAGCTGGAACTAGCAGTGCAGACACGAGTCAGCAGTGTGAACAGCAGTGGGTTGAGCACTTCGGGGGGCACCAGTGCTCAGCATGATGGAGCTTGAGACGTTGCTGCCAACTCAGACTGACTGGGTTCTTTTCATTAAGGTCCAAGATTCAGTTACAGAGAGGGGCACTGAGTCCCAATGAGGACAGTTCACCCACCAGGCTCTGGGGTGATCATGTTAAACACCGAGCTGGTACCAACGAACAACATCCTGGCATGAGGCATTGTTTTCAGTAATAAACAGTGCAGAAAACAACTTCCACACATAATATTACTATTATTCACAGCTTTATTTTTCCCCACTTCTAAAACTAAACATTTCCTACACTATCACCATCCTCGTCTTAAAAGACGGATACACCCGACAGAAGTTTATAACATTTCAGGAGGCACAGATAGAGTACAGAGTCAGAATCTTTTTCTCAGGGTAGAAATGTCAAGTACTAGAGAAGTGCATTTAAAGTGAGAGGGGAAAATTTAAAGGATTTTTTTTAACACAGACTGATAGGTCTCTAGAATGGACCAGCAAGAAAAGGGCAGAAAACAGCTATGATAGTGGAATTTAAGAGGCAGATTGACATATAAATATGTAGGGGTGAAGGGATACGGATTATGTCCTCACAGAAGAGATGTAGTTAAAATGTAGCATTGTGTCTGCCACTGACATCATGGGGCAAAGGTTTTGCCCCTGTGCTGTACCATTCGCTATTCTACATTTTATATGAAAAGGATGTTTTCACTTGTGGGAGAATCTAGATCTAGAGGTCACTGTCTCACAAATAAAAGATCACCCATTTCATATAGTGATTTTGTTTTCTGTCAGGTGGTCATAAGTCTTTGGAATTCTCTTCTCAAAAAGGTTTAGTGGAAGGTGTCTTTGAACATTTTTTTAAGGAAAAATCAGATGGCTACTTGACAAGAAAATGGTGAAAGGTTACTGGAGCATAATCACTCTATTGTGTCAACAAATTACCCACTGGCTTCATGTTTTATATTTCATTTTATTTATTCATTCATAGGGTGTAGTCAAAGCTAGTAATGCCAGCATTTGTTTCCTTGTACCTGAGGAGATGGCTTTGTGGCCTAGGGCTACAAACAGACCAGAGTAGATAAGATCAGCACACACAAATTGTTGGAAGAATTTAGCTGGCATCTACAGAAAAGAATAAACAGTTGACATTTCAGGCCAAGACCCGATATCAAGACAGGAAAGGAAGGGGGAAGAAGCAGATCTCCTTTCAAATTTCAACTTTATTTACTTGAATTTCAATCCTTGATTTGTCAGGTGGGGTTTGAACTGTGGATCAATAGCCCAAGACTCTGGTTGCTAATACCAATAACTCAATCACAATGCTACTATACTAGCATCCTGATTTGAATCACTCCTTTCAATACCCTTCCTACAATGTATTGGAATCTTGAAGTTGTTTGTAGAACCTCCAGGTTTTCATCCCTCACAGCTCTGGTAGTAAGACCCCAAATTACACAGACTTTTAAAATACTTCTGTTCACCAAAGTGACAGCTACCACCACATCCAACAGTACTTACACCAGGTCTCTCTGTTATTCCACAGAACCAAATCTAGATTCATTCAGAGCACAAACACCATGTTTTTTATTTGCACCAAACTGCATCATCTTACACTGAACAGAATTATGTCCCCTATCTTTTAGTGCCATCTCCCATCATTTTATTACCACTTTACAGATTATTTGCTCATCTACCTGAGTAACTCTTACTCTTTAGTTGATATTATCTGAGACTTTTGAATCTACTCCATAAGGAATAAATTCCAGTTTTCAGATATGCAGAACTTAGCTTAGCCACATATCTAAGTCCTAGGCTGCTCAAAGCAATAGAAAGACACCATCAAAGTTTTGTCTGCAAAATCTTCCAAATCCACTGGAATGATAAACAAATTGATATCAGGCCAACTTCCCCAATCACTGAGGGCCAATTTACACATAACCAGCTCCAAGAGGCAGGCCGTGCCCTTCACATTCCTGATATCAGACTCCCAAAACAACACAATATTTTGAGTTATGTAGGGGAAGAGATTGCCAGGAGAGCTTTCAAGAGTATGCTCAAGGCCTTCTTGAAAAATATGTTTGCACTTACTACTATAAAAAGATTCACACACAAATGGAAGAAAGAGCACAAACTATTAGTTACCCTCCCCAGCAGACATCTCTCAAACTATCACAGAATCAGGTTTAATATCACCGGCATATGTCATGAACTGCATCTGTGGATGAGTTTGTCGTAGCTATATTAGCCTAGTCAGTCACCTCATAAAGGCTACAAATTGAGAGTGGAAGCAATTCATCCTCAATTCTAAGGAACAAGCTAAGAAGAAGATATCCAGTAGAGGAAGAGTGGTTTTAAAAATTAACCCAGGCAGATTCCATTGTTTACACCTATAATTTTGCAAAATTGTTCTTTATTCCTATGCAATTCCTTTGGATCAATTTTAAATATAAAGTACTATCTTCCCCTAATTCCAACTCACTTATTCTCCTTTGGTAATCTCCCATATGCTACACTTCCTAAACCTTTCCCAAGACTGACTTGTGCTACTCTGACGGACTGGTGAACAGGCATTAAATGCTGGCTCTGCCTGATGAAAAATCCTCCATCTACCTCTGCTACATTCTCAACTTGACAAGTTCATGTAGTTTGAAATCCTCGTTGACGGCTTCCAACATGGTTTGTTACCTAGACTGATCCCAAGGCATCGAGAATACTTCAGTTATATGCTTTTGCTAATAGAAATAGATAATTCTCTAGACAAACATTCCTATGTTTAAACTTGAAGCAACCTTAATGAAATTCTAAAGGTACAGAATGCTAAAATTCAAACCACCTGAAAAGCAAACAATTAAGATCTTAAGAATAGATCAAATAAAACAGAAGTTTGAAATATTCTGCTTACTTTCAATCATTTACATTTTCAGTTCACACTGGAGAGGAAAACCGTTAAACAAAGTGTTTCTGCTTCCTTCCCTTGGCTGCAATTCAAAGTAAAAAGCAAACCACAAAGGTCTCCACCTCTCTAATGCTCTTCAGTGTTTGTGAATGCCTGAATTGAATTTTAAACACCTCAAAACAACCAAATCATGCAAGAATTTAAACTATATTTTAAGAAAACTTGATGCATAAAATAATATTTGTTTTCTCCCACCCTCAAATGCCTAACGCAATGTTCACTTATGCTTCCTGATGAGTTAGTCTCTCTGCAAGCAAATCTGTACTCCTTTAGCCAATCACTTTACAGCAGTATTATTAAGTCAAATTCTACAAATGTGGTAAAAATCCTTACTAAATTCTGTGTGGATCAATCACATGGCACTTTGAATTCTGAATCACAACAGATATAGATGTTATTCCACAAAGGACAAAACTTCCGATCTCCTTGCTGGTGCGGAATACGAGAGCTGCCTTCACAAGAAAATTGTAACCTTTATGCTAATTTTACTGAAGGCATTTCATTTAATCTTCTCAGTTATCAGTGAAAACTGACTTCAACTGATAGATAAACAGAAGGAATTTAATACCTTCCCCAAAGAATTTTAAACCTCCACTCATTCCACATGAAGTTGGTTCAGAGAGTCTTAAGCAAAATAAGTTATTTTTAAAAACTATTATGTAAGACTTATTTAACATTGACAAAGGCATAGTTTAAGCAATGAACAACCAGCTTTCACTTCAACAGGATACATTCTATGGAAGGTGTTACACAAGATAGTATCACATGGTTTTACCTGGTATCAGTTGTCAATAAGAAACATTCTCAAAAGAATCAGAAATTATTGCTATGACTAACATTGTATCTTTCAAGATCCATTGAAACTAGGTACTGCATTGGTAGAATTATTTTCTAAGGAGGAACACTAATTACAAACAAGAAAAAATCTACAGATGCTGAAAATCCAAGCAACACACAAAATGCTGGAGGAAAAGATTATAGTCGACGTTTTGGGCTGAGACCCTTCCTCAGGATTAATGCTGCCTGGCCTGCAGAGATCCAGCATTCTGTGTGATGGACACTATAGTTTCTTTAGAGTTTGATACTTTCCTTTTTTGGATTCATGGAGCTGGTGAATAAATCGATAAATGGCAACAACATGGAACTGGGCCCAGGTAATTTAAAAATTCCACAAGCCTCTGCAGAAGAGCTCCAATACATTCAATGCACTCCTTTTGTGAGTTTTAACAGTTTTGGCATGTCATCTTCTCACAGCTACCATCTGGCAGAAGGTGCACAGGCTTGAAATACTGCATCGCCAGGCTCAAGAACAGCTATTTTGCTTCAACCATTCGGATCTTGAACCAACCAGCAGAACCCTAATCTCCATAGTGTTGCGATACTATGACCGCTTTGACTTGTTTGCAGCAAAATGGGTTTTGCTTTTATTTGTTCTAACTGTACTCACTCATAAAAATTGCCCATACTTTATCTTTACATGAATTATTTTCCTGCTGCTGATCTGATGCTGTGCCTAGCCACATGATCATGAGTGTAGAGAGAGTACAGCAGCAGGCCCAGGTGCATCTGTGTGGATTGTCAGAGAGGAGAATGTATTGCTTCCGATGACACAGACTGTGCTCTCCCAGTGAGGAAATCGAGGATCCATTTGCAGAGGGAGGTACAGAGAGTCAGGTTTTGAAGCTCGTTGATTAGCACTGAGGGGATAATGCTGTTGAATGGTGAACTGTAATCAATAAACAGCAGCCTGGGGTAAGTATTGCTGTTATCCGGGTGGGCCAAGGCTGTGTAGAGAGCCAATGAGATGGCATCCAGTGTGGCTGTAAGCAAATTGTAGAGGGTCCAGGTCCTTGTTTAGGTAGGAGTTAATTCTAGCCACGACCAACCTCTCAAAGCACTTCATCACAGTAGATGTGAGTGATGTCGGGTGATGGTTGTTAACACAGCTCATTCTGCACACCTTGGGCTTTGATTTCAACTTTGACTTTGATTTTCCTGAACAACAGGTTTAATATTAGAGGAAGGGCGAGGCACAATTTCTGTTGTCACCTAAACACCATTATGCTCTCACTCTTTTGCCTTCATCTTATACAATTTTATTATGTTTGTTTTGTTCCTAAGCCAGTAAGCTTTAGGAAAATAAGATTCCCATCCCTCTCTTCTCTGCAGTGTACAGCAATACCACACTGAGTACTTTTATCTTAACTAGTCTTTGAAATGCTCCAGCAAGCCACGCAAATGCATCATAGCGACATCGAGTAAAACAACATGGAAATGGGCCCTTTGGCCCAAATCCTCCATATAGATGAAGATGGTGTCTAAGCTAATTCCTCTTCCCCACATCCCTCACCTTTCCTATCAATGTACATGTCCAAACGTCTTTTAAATGTTGTTATTGTACCTGCCTCAACCACTTTCTCTAGCAGCCTGTTCCATACACACATCACTGTACATGTATCAAATCAAGAAATAGGATTATATCTACAGTAAATCAAAAAGATGGCCCACATGCATCTGCATATGCATGGAAAATGAGTTTAACAAGATCAATGTGCATATGCATAGGAAGTGAATTTAACAAGTTGCAAAATTAATTTAAAAGTGATTCCCATCTTTAACATCAGTATTTTTTTCACTGATGCTGGCATTGAAGCTGAGCTGAAGTGGCTCCTACTCACTGGCCACTCACTCAGAGCGAGATTGAAGACCAAAGTAAGAGAAGGAGTCAGCTGCTGGGGCTTCTGAGAAAGAGTGATTAGGTTAGAAAGCGGACAGAAACTAAAGTTTGGAGATGTGTAGGTGTGTGTTGGTATGTTTTGGCAGTGAATGTTTAGTAACTCCAAAACATAAAACAAATTGAAAGAAAAACATGGGAGTCTGGAATGCAAGTACGTTAGTTTTGTTTTCTTTACTTTTAGTGAGGCAAGCATGTATAATTTGGTGGCATGATGACGTATGCCACTTGCATACTTTTACGTATTACCTATTATGAATTATGTAAGCAAACAAAGAATGCTTAATCAAACAATATATTCACAATATTGCTTAAATATTACTTAAGTATTAACTACACAAGGCCCCTCCCTGCTTAGCTATAAACTCCAATTTAATGTAGAAATCATCTCAATTTATACACATATTTATAGTATACTATATAGACATCCTTAGCACAGTAAATTTTAAATCATCCCATTCAGACTTAAAGATTTAATCACTGTGGAGGATTTCTTACTCTTGTGGGATAATGTCTTTCTTGACAAGGAAGGTCACTTCGTTTGGCAGGTGAGACTTGTGGCTGAAAAACAATCTGGGTCCATCTCTGTCGTGGTTGTACGAGTCATCTCTGGGGCTCAGACAACTCTGGTCACCTTTCTTTTCCTGTCAAACTGTCCAAAAGGTTTCTCTGCAGTGGAGAGGGAAGGTAATGCAAATGCTATGCAACGTTCATTTCCATCACTCATTACATGTGACATGACAACTCTGATACCATAAAGTGAGGCATTGCAGGAAGGATTCACTGGACGATGTGGATCATAATGTGTGAATACGGTGTCTGACATTTCCTTTACCTTTTGGAAAGCCACCTCACGCTGCTTTGTCCATTGCCATTTCTTCCCGATCTGTAGTAATGAATTCAAGGGGTGGAGCACAGTAGCCAGGCTTGGCAGGAACCTGTTAGAGTAATTGGCAAATCCTAAAAATGACTGTGACATGTCGGTGTTGATCTACCTTCAGTAATGGGTTGATGGTGACCTTGAAATCACCACAGATCCTTATAGACCCATCCTTCTTGGCCTCTGGGTTAACTGCCATTGGCCATGTGCTCCACTTACACATTTCCACCACTGCCTGAATTTTCTCAGCACTCTTGTGTCATCCTTGCATGTCAATAGTGTGACCACAGCTAGTGATGCTTGGTTTAAAGAATTCATACTTGTGTCAAGTCTGAGCCAATAATCTTCTAATCTTTTTAACACTGTCTAGAGATTTTGGAGTTGTTCCTTGTCATCCTTAGCAGTAACAATGTCATCGAGGTAACACTGAGTGCCTGGGCAGCTTTGTGATACCTGGTCCATAGCTTTCTACTAGAGATTAGGTGCAGATGCTTCTCCAAAAAGAAGCCTATCACAGTGATAAAGCCTTTTTGTGAGTGCTTATGGTGAGAAACACTTTGGACTTTTATTCCATCTCCATCTGTAGGTAGGACTCAGCTGTCCACTTTGTGAAATGTTTTCCTCCATAAAGTTTTGCAAAGATATCCCCTATCCTGGGCAGAGGGTGTTGATCTACCTTCAGTAATGGGTTGATGATGACCTTGAAATCTCCACAGATCCTTATAGACCCATCCTTCTTGGCCTCTGGGTTCACTGCCATTGTCCATGAGCTCCACTTAACCTTGAAAAAAAATTCCTTCAGCCTCAACGTGATCTAGCTCACTGGCTACTTTATCACAGGTGGTATCAGGAACAGGAAGGGCTTTGTAAAACTAAGGTGTGGCATTTCCATTTAACACTATTTTACCCTTAATATGTTTGAGTTTTCCAATGCCATCCTTGAACACCTGTGTGGCATCATCCAGCACCTTTCTTAATACGTTCAGTTGACTCTATTGCAGGGATGTGGCACACAAATGAAGTTATAGGTGTCTGAGCTACCACAATGCTGGTGGTCCGGTTTTTAACACATACAAGCCCAATGCGGCTTGCTGGTTGTTGTATTTCACTGTTACGAATGTCATTCCCACAGGAGTTATCTTATCTCCAGTGTAAGTTTTTAGTTGGATATCTGCAGGCTTCATCTTTTAAGTGTCATTCAAACTTATCTTGGAAATTACTGAAACAGCCAAGCCATTGTCCAATTCCATTTTAATTTGCCGTTCACTTCTGGTGTAAGCCATATTGCTTGACTCCAATAAATCTCAAGGCTGCTCAGTCCTGTGTCATTCTCATCATTATTAGATTTTTCATCAACAACATGCAGATTAGTGCTCTTTGTGAGACTGCAATTTGACTCTTTATCTTTATCTCTCCCCTGTGCAGTCCATTTATTTTTCTCTGCCCAACATGCTCCTTGTATGTGT
The DNA here is from genome assembly GCF_030144855.1 of Hypanus sabinus. Lineage (NCBI taxonomy): Eukaryota > Metazoa > Chordata > Chondrichthyes > Myliobatiformes > Dasyatidae > Hypanus > Hypanus sabinus. The sequence goes on from NC_082711.1 coordinate 81,835,973, forward strand.
CATACTTTGTTGCATTTTCTGCAAGTTTTGCCTTTAAACCTGCATTGGTCTGGTGTATGTGAGCCCCTACCACAATGGTAACACAATTTGTTTAGCCAAGCCAGTGTCTGTTTAGATGTTGCAATTTTGTTCCTGTTCACTTTCATTCCTGACCACAACTCAATTGTGTTTCTGGCAGCTGTTTCTATTGAAGCAGCAATTTTAACTGCTCTTTTAAATAAAAGCCATAGCTTCAGTTGAGCTTGTTATTGAATGTTTTCCTGTAAGATTCCACAAACTAAACTGTCTTTCAGAGAATCATTAAGCCCATCATTGAACTGACAATGCTCAAACAATCTCTTCAATTCAGCCATGTACCCTGAAATCGATTCCCCTTCCCTTTGATTCAGTTTATAAAACCTAAAGTATTCAACAATGATTTCAGACCTAAATGTTCCTTCATTACTTTCACAATACTGTATCAGCAAAGCTCATTTTGATTGGTTTGGTTGGAGCAGTCAAACTTGTAAACAAACTGTGTGCTTTCACAGCCAATGCATTCAGCAAAACTGGCACTCATGTCTCTTTGGCTATTTCATTTGCTTGAATATATTGCTCAATTTGTTCAGTATACAGCAGCCAGTTATCTCCTATGCAATCAAACACATCTATCTTTCTGATGTAGACAGCTGGTTCTGTGCTTTTTTAAAATTTATTATTATTACTATTATTATTATTATTCAGTACTCACTATGAACCTGTGAATTTGTTTCTGTCCCTTTCTGAAGAAGCATGAGCTGCAGTTTTTTCACTCAACCATTTCATGCAGTGTTTTTCATTAACTTGAATGCCTCACTGTGTTTCAACATGTAGTTAGTTATCTCAGATTTATTTAAAACATCATTGTCACCATTGTTATGTTTTGCAACTCCAAAACATAAAACTAATTGGAAGTAAAACAAGGGAGTCCAGAATGCATGAGCATTAGTTTAATTTTTTCTACTTTTAGTGAAGCGCACACATATAACATGGTGACGTGATGATGTATGGAATTCACATACTTTTACATATAACCCATATTTAATTACATAAACAAAATGTATGCTTAATCAAACAATATATTTACAATATTATTCAAATATTACTGAAATACTAAATACACAAATGGCTCAGTGATAAAAAAAAACCTTAAACTGCCAGAATATTCCAGAAGCCTTTGACAGAGAGCAAGGATGGTGCCTCATTTTCTGTCAAAAGTGTCAAGGCTATACAACAATTACTACCTAGCAGATATTCTGCAAACAGTTATTCAGCGATCAGTACCATTAGAGTAAATGGAATTGTAAGTTTGAAGGTGAGTGTAACTACAGCCAATCATCATGCATACAATTAGTGATAGGGGCCAATGATGAACTTTTCATACAAATTATTTTTTATATATGCGTATATTGACTTTACCATTCAAAGATTGCAGCTTCCTTCCAGTTAGATCAGTTTCTTACTTTCAGTGATCTGCAAGATGCATCAGGGCAGCCGATGCATGACTTGTCATTGACAAATCACAGTACTTTCACTAATAGACTGATAATTGGGATATCCTGACAATACTTTTACTGAGTGTTAATTGCTGATTGCAGGGGGAAGTATGGCCAGTCCGTGACATCATGCCATAAGTGATCATCATGAAAGCAGCAAATCACACAGTTAGCCTTTTGCACAGGTCACTGAAGGGTACTATCCACATAAACTGTTATTGAAATGGATTCATAAAAGCATTGTCAGACTCTCCATTACTTAAGTACAATTACATTACCATTTCATAGTTCAGATGTTGCTTATTCATTCTTTTGTGTCATTGGAAAGACAGTATAGAATGAGCACAAAACATACCTCACACATTAGTGCTTCAGTGTTTCCAAATTAGTCTTAGCAACTGATCTAAATCAGAAACATTTGATTAAAAAAAAATCTCTCCCATAACAAATTTTCAACCTGCTGTATATCTGACCTACACTTCACTTGGTGGTCAGTCATATTACATGAACAAACTGAATTCTGTTTGTAGTTTTCCACTCTATTATATGTTTAACAGAACAGTAAAAGAGCTTTCAAAATAGAAAAATTTTAATTACTAAATCTCATAATAAGGAGCTACTCCACTTAGCTCCACATCAAAATCAAAAATAATGTAAAATAGAAAGAAATAAATAGGGAGTCAAATTCACAGCAAATTAAAGGACAATTGATATAAGACTGTAGACTTCAATGAGTTTATTTTGTGTTTGGGTAGAAACTGCAGCAAGATAGAAACAGAACAAACTGTGCCTATCTTGCTACAGTATGTCTTAAAGACAATTGAAAAGACCCTTCAAATCTTGACATGATTACCAATATATAAGTACTTGAAATGCCTGCCTCTGTCCTATCTTTAAAAAAATCAGTACTAAAATCCAGCAACATTGCCTGAAAATTGGAACATGTGGTCCATAAATTCATGGAAATTTATCCCATGCAGTCTAAAAATTGAGGTTGTTTTGGTTAACACTCATTTTCCAGCTTTCTATCCACAGCTTTACAGATTCTGGTTATTCAAGTGCTTATCCACGTGCTTTTAAATTTCATTAGGTTTTCTGGCTCACTCCAGAACTCTTGGATTTTTTAATCTTTTTTTTCTTAACGTCTCTCTAATCCTTGAAGCAAATAACTTAAAGCTATGTCTCCTAGCCATCAACCTTCCTTTTGGGGATGTGCTTCCAGCCTTAGCCCTCACATAATTTTGTACAAATAAAAATAAATGTCTCTAAAAATAAGTAAGCCTGGTCTGATTTTCAGAACACCACAGCTAAGTACTGGAAGTAATAACTAATAATGCAGATTCATCAATCAGTTTTCACTTTCAGATTGATTAGAAAACAAATTTAAAAAATTTAAAAAACATTCTCATAGAACTTTAACAAAAAGACAATGTGAATACTTGAGGGTGTGGTGCTTTGCTGCTCCAATACATTATGCCATGATGTGAGAAGATACAGGTCTATGAAGCGCTCGTGAGAACACTATCAGTTGAAGGGAGAAGGAAAACAGAATATACATATATCTACTTACACAGGAAATGGTTTTGTACTTCAAACTGGGTACATTTTTGCTAAAATGAAATTGTACCCGACTCAGAGGTGGAATATGTTTCCATTTACTGCAGGACTTACTTTTACAGCTTTGAATTATAAGAGAATATTTTATTTTCTACCCATTTTGATACCACACTGAAAGAAAGTATTTGAAGGTTGCAATGCATCTTCTACATTCTATGCCTTTGTGGTTAAAGGGACTGTCCCAGCTCCGACAACATGCAAATATAGTTCATCCGGGGAGAACCCAACCTCATTGACAAAGCACAGAAACCAAAAGGCAACAAATTTCAATTAAAAAAATAATCTAAGCTGTCAATTCTTTGACATATGTACAAACTTTGTAAAAGGTTTTGCTAACTAAACTCACAGCTTCATCAAAACAGGGAGAAGGCAGGAAAAATGTCAGTCAGAAAATGACATTTAACTGATCATGAGCAGTCTCGCCTAACGTGGGTGTTTCATGGTGATACAAAGTTAGTCTTGCACTTAGAGTAAACTGACAAAACTTTTGACTTTTTCAGAATTCCAGCATTCAAATGGTTGACCTTACTCACTCAAACCTCGTGTTTGTGCCACATCACACCCCTTTCTCACAGCCTGCACATGCTACCAGCTATTTAGCCAAGAGAGTCAACTCACGCAAACACACTGTCTGACAAACATAGTTCCCTCTCACTTACAGGAACATAATGTACTCATAGGTACCAACCAAGTAGAAAAAGACCTATCCCATCCTTCTTTCTCACCCAAAATAACTTCTAACATAAGCTGCAGATAGCCTATCCTGCTCTTCAAGCAGATACTACCCCACTTCCCCCAGCTTCTCCTCACATGACTCTACCTTCATGCCTTCTCTTTAGCAATCCCGAAAAAATGCTATATGGCCTGGCTTTGGGGAAAATCAAGGGCAGGGAATGGTGCAACAAGTTCAGATCCAGACTTTATTAAGCCAGTGTTCAGAAGAGGCAAGCTAAGTGTATGCAACAATGATCTTGGTAGATTGTTAAGCACAACAGAGGTGTCACAGATACACATCTGCCCTACCCATGTTTTTACTAATACATTTTTGTAATAATTTTATTGTATTAGCAGTTATTTTTGTTTTGTAGTCGGAAATACAACATGATGACCAGTGATGAGGGAAGGTAAAGAGTGGGTATACTAGGGCAAAGAAATTAGCATTGATAACCCTTGTAACAAATAACTACCAGGTTTTTGGTAGGTCACTCTTGATGTTAGATTGATGTATACGTAGTTAATGATCGTTAAGATGTCATCTTGGAAGTTGTTCATAGATGGATTTTGCTTTCAAATATAGGAACATTATATTTAGCATAAAGATTACTTATGGAACTGCATAGCCAGTAGTTTGAATGCTTGAACAGTTGACCAAATCAAATGATGGGAGAAAAGACTATTACAAGCGAAAATTGCCCATTGTCTGTTCTGAGTTCAGCTACATTTTCATTTCTGACAACAAGGAAATGACTTCTTCTGTCTCTGTGCCTGTTTTAATGTGTGGAACTAATGGGCCAAATGACTTAGATAATCTCCTGTTTGCTTCTGTAGTGTTCTCGCTCAGGTATAAAAGAACTCCGAACTAAGCACCGAGGTAAACCGTAGTCAATGAAAACAGGATCGCAGTAAGATTAACCGTTTACTGTTCACTCTTCCTCATTAACGTATGGTGAAAAGGCGTTGCTTCACTGATGTTTCTAGTGAGTAGGAAGAAAACTTTTCTTGCGCTGATCCTGCACATGTGAGCCCCCTCCTTCCCGTTTCTCCAAACCGGTATTTTCCCACAAGATGCGGCGAAACTGGGTGTGTCGTCATCGCATGCCGCGATATATCACAGACAACAAATTTACTTTAAACAATCCTAACTTTAACTAGAAAATGCTAACAAACGAATTACTAAAGCGAAAATATCATAAACTAAACAAACGCCATAAAGGCAATACACTCCCCGCTTGACCTTCGTAAGGTCACAATGAACATAATACAAAACTTCAGTCTCTAAATCAGTCCTTAGGTAGAAGTAGAATGACTTCTGTAACTGACCTTTTGTAAATTTTCACATCACCTTGGTCAGTAGTTTTCAACTCAACCTTCCTGACATGTCCATCCCTACTAGGGAATGTGGCAGTGATTCTGGCCATTGGCCAGCTGTTGCGGGTGATTTGCTTGTCCCTGAGTAGGACTAAATCTCCAACTTGAAGATTCCTGCAGGGTTCTGTCCACTTTTTTCTGTGTTGCAACGAAGGTAGATATTCCTGTCTCCAACGAGACCAGAACCGATTTGCCAGAGCCTGGACCTGTCTCCATTGCTTTGTGTACAGATCCTTATCAGAGAAGTCCCCTGGTGGAGGGGGGGGGGGGGGCTCCTGCCTTCTGCGTAAGGAGCATTGATGGCGAGAGTATGAAGGGGTTTTCCGGGTCAGAAGACACGGGTAGGAGTGGTCGTGCATTTATAATGGTTGTGACCTCTGCCATTAGTGTGCACAGTACCTCGTGGGTCAATTGGGTGCGTTGCTGCATCTCAGGTTTCCTTTTCAGGTTTTTGTTCCTCTTCCACAGTCTGGCAGACAGGGCGTTGGAATTTGTGAAGACTGTGAAAAATGATTTTCTGACAGAATTTGTGTTTCCCCTACTGGCTGTTGACCACCTTTCTCTAATGAGTTGCAACTCTCTTTGGTTTTCTCATGATGGAACTCATTATGAAAAGCATTACCCAAGTTCTCTTGTGTGCTTAGATCTATGGTACACTCACCAGAAATTTCACTATCACATTTTGCACTTTTGCCTTTCTTCTTCTTTTTCTTGTTTTTGCATTTTGTGTTCTCCTTGATACACATGAAACTTGTGCGGGTTGAAAAATTAAATGGCGGCCACTCTCTAGCACATTGGTCTTGAGTGTGTTAACATTGCCAAGGCACACCTCTCCTATCACCACCCAGCCCAGATCCAGGCGTTGCGCAAAGGGGGCATCGTGTGGTCTATTGACCTGCTGCCTAACCTTGTGCACCCAGAGAACATCTCTTCCTAATAGCAGGAGTATTTCTGCTTTTGGATCCAGTTCTGGGATGTGTTTGATGATGTGGTGGAGATGTGGCTGGTGTAGCACCGCACTTGGCGTCGGGATCTCAGTGCGGTTCTTCAAAATTTCATTGTACTCCAAGAGTGGAGGGAGACAGATAACGACTTTACCATCCAGGGACTTGAGCTGGAAGCCTTCTGTCTTCCTTCCATAAGTTTCCACGCTGCCTGAGCAAGTTCTAAGGTAGTATGGAAACTGATTACTCTCAATGTTGAACTCTGGACTGACTAGTGAGCGATTGCTCTGATCGTCCAGAATTACATAGGCTTTGATGTCTTTGGCTCCCTTAGGGTACACCTTAGTGAGGCAGATCTTTGAACAAGAACGGCTTGACTGAGCTTGACTGCAAACTTCTGTGCAGCTCGAGCTGACATCAGTTGTCCTGGAGTGAGCCTCTCCCTCCCCGCCGTCCTGTTGTGGGGGTGAAGGAGCTTTGTCGGTTTGCGGTAATGGGCCAGGATGCATGGCCCCATCGTGATTAGTGCTATTACATTCTGGGCACTTCACAGTGATCGTACACTCTCTAGCAAGGTGAGAGGTAGAGGAACAGCATTTAAAACATATTTTTTTTCTCCTTGAGAAGGGCCATCCTCTCTTCAAGGGGTTTTTCCCTAAACGTTCTGCATTTTTGAGGGGGTGGGATTTGTTATGCAATGGACAATTCTTGCTAGGGTCGTTGTTAGTTGTAAAGGCTTCAGTCTTAAGCACTGAGACAGGTTTATTAATGTTGAAATTATTTGAAGTGGATTTATCTGGCTTGGTGTAAATTGTACTGCTTCCTGGACCCATGAGGCTAGGGTCATTTTGCTTCTTCGCCTCCTTATACACAAACCTAGTGAAATACTCGAAGGGAGGAAATCGACCATTGTTCTCTTCCTTGTACTCTGCACCAACAGACCCCCACCTTTCCTGCAGCCCAAATGGAAGTTTGTCCACGATTTGTCTAATCCCGTATGAAGTATCTAGGTATACTAGCCCAGTTGAGTAGCCATCTTCTTTGGCGCCTTGAATCTCCATGAGTAAATCTCCGAGCTCTCTTAACTTAGTGTGGTCCTTGGCTGACACCTTAGGAAAATTTTCCAGACGTCGGTATAGTGCCGATTCAATAATTTCAGGGACCGCATAGCCCTCCCGAAGTCTCTCCCATGCTTTGCGTAAGGCTAGCTTGGGGTTGTTGATGTACACTGAACGTATGCGTCTCACTTGTTCGCATGATTCTTTTCCCAGCCATTTCGCCATAAGATCCAACTCTTGGGTTGCTCTGAGCTGGACTCCGTGGATAGCGTTGGTGAATGTGGAGTACCATGCACGGTAATTTTCAGGCTTATCGTCAAACTGGTATAGTCCTGAAGTGACGAGATCTCGTCGTGCTAAATACTGTGCCGTGGGTTCAACTGCAAATGGCGTCCAGGCTGTGGGAATATGTCGGCGGGTATATGACTGAGGGCGTTCGTCTGTTATGGAATTTGCTGTTCTGAATTCAGCCTTTGCCTCTCTTCTCACCAAATCTGGTAAGTTTGGTGTCGAGAAGTATTTGTCATCAGCCCTTTCATTCTTGAATTCATCACGGAGTTGCAAGGGTAAATTGTCTTCCTCGGATGGATGTGATGCAATTCGGCCTCTCCGAGGCTCCTCATGAAGTGGGGCGTTAGCGTATAAGTATGGAGAGGAAGAACGAATCTTCAGGTCTATTTGAGATTGGACATAGTCGCTTGTGCGTTCCAATCTGATCTTTTCTGAAGTAGATTTTACGTCAACCAAATCATACATTTCTTCAGCATTTTCTATTAACTCTGCTTCCACCCTGGCAGCTTCTGCTTCTCGGTGTAGCGTCAGCACTTCTAACTCCGACGCTATCCTTATCCTTTCCAACTGGTTTTTGGCTTCTCTGGCAGCTTTTTCCATTTGGTTCTTGGCTTCTCTGGCAGCCGCTTCCATTTTCAATTTTGCTTCTTGTTCGGCGTAGAACGCTCGCACCTTGGCGGCTTCTGCCTTAGCTCTTGCATGAGCAGCCTTACTTGATGATGCCCTACTGCCCCTGTCACTGGATGGCAACGACTTGATGCTGGATCGAGTTGTCATTGCAGCACTTGAAACACCTGATAACGCCGCCTTTTCACTGTAGTGTTCTCGCACAGGTGTAAGAGAACTCTGAACTAAACACCAAGGTAAACCGTAGTCAATGAAAACAGGATCACAGCATGATTAACCATTTACTGTTCACTCTTCTTCATTAACGTATGGTGAAAAGGCGTTGCTTCACTGATGTTTCTAGTGAGTAGGAAGAAAACTTTTCTTGCGCTGATCCTGCACATGTGAGCCCCCTCCTTCCCGTTTCTCCAAACCGGTATTTTCCCACAAGATGCGGCGAAACTGGGTGTGTCGTCATCGCATGCCGCGATATATCACAGACAACAAATTTACTTTAAACAATCCTAACTTTAACTAGAAAATGCTAACAAACGAATTACTAAAGCAAAAATATTATAAACTAAACAAATGCCATAAAGGCAACACAGCTTCTAATGTTTAAAGAAATGCAGCTGGCAAAACTACTGTTGAGGCAACACTACGGATGAGAGTCTCCTTCCCAAGCAAATTTTAGAATAGAAGAAATAGAGGAACGAGTAGGCTACTCAGACACCTCATGCTATTTTACCTCAGCAGCACATTTCTGCCTGAGATGTTGCCTGACTGCCATACCCATATTTTGAGATTGAATTCACTGATTCTAGCTAGAGGAAACAGCATCCTGTCATAGCAAATTAAAGGCATAATTTAATCACACTGGTTTCCATTATTGTACACAAATCTACTTGAAATAATAGCCACTTGCCTTCCTACTTGCTCGATGTACTGCATGTTAACTTCCATGTACATACAGGTCTCTTTAAACACCAACACCTTTCAATCTCTCACCGCTTTACAATACTCTGCCTTTTTACTTTACTACCAAATGCTTTCAGTTTCTTAAGGACTTGCAACATATTTGTTGATCTCTACAGATATAGAACAGGTCATTGATAGACTATTTAGAAAGACAGACACTTATCTTTTCTTCCCCACACCAAAAAAAAAACAAGTGTATGACTGGGTAGTCAACATAATCCAATTGTTGAAATCTCAAGATCCAGGGAGCAACATTCACAATTAGAATCAGAACCAGGTTTATTATCACTGATATATGTTACAAAATCTGTTGTTTGTGGTAGCAGTACAGTACAAGACATAAAAATTACTATAAGTCTCTAACTAATGAAATAAATAGATAAATGGTGTGAAAGAGGAACGGTAAGGCAGTGTTATGGGTTCATGGACCATTCAGCAATCAGTTGGCAGAGGGGAAGAAGCAGTCCCTAAAGCATTGGGCTCCTGTACCTTTTCCCTGAACATAGCAATGAGCAGAGGCAAGCCGCGGATAATGAGGGCCCTGAATGATGAATACCATCATTTTGAAGCATAGTACATTGCAGGAATGACAGCATAAATATTCAACAGTTTGAATCCCATAAAGTTCAGGCAGGAACTTTGCTTTCAAATAATTAAATAAATCTGGAGTGAAAAGTGAGTATCAACAATGGCATTTCCACATGGTGAAGGATACTGTACAGCATTAAGGACCCATCCAGTTCACAAATGGCCTCCAGAGAAATAAAAAATATTTTTTGATATATTCATTCAATGAGTGTGATCTTTGCAGACTGAGTCAGCATTTAATTGCTCAATGTTGGTTGCCTGTGAGGAGGTGGCAGTGAGCTGCTTTCTTGATTCACAGCAGTGCTTGAAGTGTGGGTATACCAATGTAACTTTTAGGGTAAAGAGTTCTGGGAGTTTGAGTCAATGAGGATAAAGGGGCGGTGATATACTTCCAAGTCGGGATGGTTTTTTTTTGTTTTTGGGGCTCTTATCCTTCCAGCTAGTAGAGTTATGGGCTCAGAAGGTGCTATCTAAAGAACCTCAGAGTATTCAGCCACCCTAATGCAGACTGACTTGAAATTAATAAACATTTCCTTATCTTTGTGAATTGGCTGTCGGTTTATTTTCCATCCTTAATTGCCTTGAGAAGCTAGTGATGAACCACTTTTTAAAATCTTTACAGTCTACTGCTGAAGATATTCCAAAATGCTGCCGCCCAAGATTCATACACAGTGAGATGGAGAAACAGTATTCCATCCCATACTTTGTATTTAGCTTGGACGGAACAAGGAAAAAATTGTATTTCCATATGCCTGATGCTCTTGTCTATTTTGATGATAGAGGATGTGGGCTTGGAAGGTGTTATTAAAACTGGAAAGATGTTATTAAACTAGAAAGATTTCATAAAAAAAATGGGGTCCTGAGTTACAATCAGAAAAACCTGGAAAAGGACTGGATTGGCAGAGTTTGTCAAATGTGTTCAGAAATGACTTCTTGATCACCATGTAGAACCCCAGTCAAAGAGAATGCAAAACTGGAGCCTCTCCTAGGGAATGAGGCAAGCCAGGTGACAGAAGTGTGGGTAGAGTAACACTTTGGATGTAGTGGTCATAATTCCATTAGTTTCAAGATAGTAATGGAGAAGAATAGACCTGGACCTTGGGTTGAGATTCTAAATTGGAGGAAGGCCAATTTTAATGGCATCAGGAGGAATCTGGTGGGCAAGGATTGCGATAGGCTGCTTCCAGCTAAGACATGTTCATTAAGTGGGAAATCTTCCAAACTGATGAGAACACAGAATATGTATGTGCCTGTTAAGATTAGTAGGTTTAGGGAACCTTAGTTACCGAGGGAAATTGAGACCCTGGTAAAGACAAAGAAGGAGGCAAATATCAGGTATAGGCAGTTAGGATTAAATGATGTACTTGAGTAGTATAAGATATGGAAGAGAACACTTTCAAAAGAAATCAGGAGACCTAAAAGGGGACATGAGGTTCCTTTAACAGACGAGGGAAAAGAGAATCCCAATGGTGTCAACAGCTACATTAAAAGCATAGATCAAAATTGATCCTCTTGAAGATCTATGTGGTCATCTATGTATGGAGCCAAAAGAGATGGGGCAGACCTTAAATGTATTTCTTGTATCTGTATTTACAGAGGACAGAAACAGTATTTAAGTCATGGAGAGTATCCAGGTTATGGAAGAGGGGATGCTGGCTGTCCCGAGGTGAATTAGGGTGGATAAATACTCAGGGCCTGACTAGGTGCCCCTTTGGACCTTGTGGGAAGCTAAGGCAGAAATAGCCAGATTTTAAAGTGACCTTAGACACAGGTGATGTGCCAGAAGCCTGGAGGATTTCTAGTGTTGTCCATTGTTTATGAAAGGCTCTAAGAATAAGCCAGGAAATTATAGGCCAGTGAACCTGAAATCAGTTGTGGGTAAATTATTGGCAGGTATTCTAAGGGACAGGATGTATAAATATTTGGATAGACTAGGCCTAATTAGGGGTAGTTAACATGGCTTTGTGTATTGTATCCAATCTTGTAGAGTTTTTTGAGGAGCAAACAAAGAAAGCTGATGAAGGAAAGTTCGTGGACATTATCTACATGGACTTGAGCAAAGCCATAGACAAAGTCCCGATGGAAGGTTAGTCCAGAAGGTTAAGTCAGTTGGCTTTCAGGATGAAGAGGTCAACTGGATTCAACATTGGCTTAGTGCAAGAAGACAGAATGGTAGAAGATAGTTACCTCTCTCACTGGAGACCCGAGTCCAGTGGCGTGTCACAGGGATCGGTGCTGCGTCCATTGTCGTTTTACATCGATATTAGTGATTTTGAAGATAATGTGGTAAACTGGATCAGTAAATTAGCAAATGGTACAGAGATTGCGGGCACAGTGGACAGCGAGGAAAGCTGTTAAAAGTAGTGGGACCTAGACCAGCTGGAAATGTGGGCTCAGAAATGATAGATTGAATTCAATGCAGGCAAATATGATGTGTGGAACCTTGGAAGACCAAACCAGGGTAAGGCTTACACGGTGAATGGTACAGAACTGAGGTGCGCAGTAGAATAAAGGGACCTAGGAATACAGATCTACAATTCCTTGAAAGTGGCATCAAAAGTAAATAGGGTCATAAAGAGAGCTTTTGGGACATCGGCCTTCAAAAATCAGAGCACAGATTACAGGAGCTGGGATGTTATGTTGGTAAGCACAAGTTGGAGCATTGTGTGCTGTTCTGGTCAAGTACCTACAGGAATGATATCAATAAGCTTGAAGGAATGCAGACAAAATTTACAAGGATTTTGCTGGAACTTGAGGACCTGAGTTATAGGGAAACTAGATTAAATAGTTTAAAGTTTAAATTTGTTCAGAGATTATTCCCCGGAGTGCAGGAGTGCTTATGGAGATATACAAAATTATAAGGGGTATAGTTAAGATGTTTGCATGCAGACATTTTACCCCCCATGTTGGGTGAGATAGAACTAGAGGTCACAAGTTAAGGGTGAAAAGTGAAACATTTAAGGGGAACCTGATGTGGAACTTCTTTATTCAATGGGTGGTAAGAGTGTGGAATGAGCTGCCAGTAGAAATGGTAGATGCAGATTCTGTTGTAATATTTACATTGCTACTTTGTAAAACTGAGGGAAGTCAAAGCCAACAAAAAAGCCAAAGAGAGGGGATATAATAGAGTAAAAATTAGTGGGAAGTTAGAGGATTGGGAACCTTTTAAAAACCAACAGGAGGCAACTAAAAATTCATTTAGGTAAAGATGGAATATGAATCTAAGCTAACCAATAATATTAAAGAGGATACCAGAAGTTTCTTCAGATACATAAAGTGTAAAAGAGAGGCAAAAGAGAGGCAAAAGTGGACATCGGTCTGCTAGAAAACAATGCTAAAGAGATAGTAATGGGGGAAGAAGGAAATGGCAGATGAGCCGAATAAGTATTTTGCATCAGGCATCACTGTGAGAGACACTAGTGGTAAGGCAGCAGTTCCAGGTGTCAGGGGTCATAAAGTGTGTGAAGTTACCATAACTAGAGAGGTTTTTGGAAAGCTGAAAGGTCTGAAGATAGATAAGTCACCTGGACCTGATGGTATACATATCCAGGTGCTGAAAGAGGTGGCTGAAGAGATCGTGGAAGCATTAGTAATGATTTTTCAAGAATCACTAAATTCTTGGTTAGTTCTGGAAGACTGGACATTTGCAATTATCACTCCACTCTCCAAGAAGGCAGACAGGCAAAAGAAAGAAAATTATAGGCCAGTTAGTCTGACCTCAGTGGTTGGCAAGATGTTGGAGTTGATTGTTAAGTATGTGGTTTCAGGGTATTTGGATGTACATGATAAAATAGGCCAAGTTTGCATGGTTTCCTGAAGGGAAAAATCTTACTTGACAAATCTGTTGGAATTCTTTGAAAAAATAACAAGCAGGGTAGACAAAGGAGAATCAGTTGATGTTGCATACTTGGGTTTTCAGAAGGCCTTTGACAAGGTGCCACACATGAGGCTGCTTAACAAGTTATGAGTGCATGGAATTACAAGAAATATTCTAGCATGGATAAAGCAATGGCGGACTGGCAGGAGGCAAAGAGAGGGAATAAAGGGAGCCTTTTCTGTTTGGCTGCCAGTGACTAGTGTGTTCAACAAGGGTCTGTGTTAGGACTGATTCTTTTTACGTTACATGTCAATGATTTGGATTATGGGATTGATAGATTTGTTACAACATTTGTAGACAATACAAAGATAGGTGGAGGGGCAGGTAGTTTTAAAGAAATAGGGAGGCTACAGAAGAACTTGAACAGTTTAGGAGAATGGGCAAAGAAATAGCAGAAGGAATACGGTGTCAGGAAGTGTATGGCCATGCACTTTGGTAGAAGAAATGCAGAGTTAACTATTTTCTGAATGGAGAGAAAACACCAAATTCTGGGGCACAAAGTGACTTGGGAATCACTTGTTCAGGATTCCTTAAAGGTTAATTTGCAGTTAGAGTCTGTGGTGAGGCAGGCAAATGTGATGTTAGTATTCATTTCAAGAGGACTAGAATATAAAAACTAGGATGCAATGTTAAGACTTTATAAAGCAAGGGCGAGACATCACTGGGAGTATTGTGAGCAGTTTTGGGCCCCTTATCTAAAAAAGGATGTTTGGAAGGAGGGTTCAAAGTAGGTTCACAAAAATTATTCCTGGATTGAATGGCTTGTCATATAAGAACATTTGATGGTTCTGGGTCTGTATTCACTAGAATTCAAAAGAATGAGGGGTGACCTCATTGAAACCTATTGAATGGTGAAAGGCCTTGATAGAGTGGATACGGAAAGGATGTTTCTTGTGGTTGGAGTGTCTAAGACCAGAGGACACAGCCTCAGAATAGAAGAGCATCCTTTTAGAACAGAGATGAGGAGGTATTTCTTTAGCCAGAGGGTGGTGAATCTGTGAACTTGTTGCCACTGGCGGCTGTGGAGGCCAAGGCTTTACATATATTTAAGGCCAAGGTTGATAGATTCTTGACTGGTCAACCCATGGAGGGAGATGGTAGAAGGCAGGAGATTGGGGATAAGAGGAAAAATGGATCTGCCATCATGAAATGGCAGAGCAGACTCGATGGGCCAAATGGCCTAAGTCTGCTTCTATATCTTATGGTCTTGTTTAAGAGAAGTTTGGGCTGGACATGGATGAGAAGGGTATGGAGGGCTATGACCAGTTCAGCATGGACTAGATGGGCCAAAGGACCTGTTTCTGTGCGGTAGTACCATATGTTTCCATGAGGGGTTGCAGAAACTATGACTTTATTCCCTGGAATGTAGGAGATTGAAGGGGGACCTAATAGAGGCATATAAAACCATGAGGGTCAGAGGCAGAGTGAAAGCACATAGTCTTTTCCCCAGGGAGGAGGTGCTAGAACAAGAAAGCACAGGTTTAAAATCAGAAGTGAGAGATTTAAAAGGGGACAACTTTATCATGCAAACGGAGGTGTGTACATGGGACGAGCTGCCAGAAATAGTGGTTGAGGCAGGCACACTAGCAGTTTTTAAAAAAAAACTTGATAGGTACATCAAAAGGCAGGGTTTAGATGGGCCAAATACTGGCAGGCGGGCTTAACTCGCTGGGTAACACCGTTGTTATGGATGAGTTGGGCCAAGGGCCTGTTTCCATGCAGTAAGGCTCTATGACTCTTTGCGGTGCTATTGGAATAACCAGGTAAATAAGTCAGAGTAATTCCTTTTCTTCTTCTGTAATTCTGTGTTCTGTGGATGCTGGAAATCTTCAGCAACACAAACACACAAAATACTTGGGGAACTCATCAGGTCAGGCAGTATCTTTTGCATCCCATGCTTATTAAACAGGTATCCTACTGTAACTCATCTGCAAACCTGCAATATAGCCTTTTACACAGAATTTCTAGTTACCATTCCCATATTCTACCTACAGACATCTTGCACTTTGAATATGAATGCAAAGTGGCATTGAAACTTTCCAGATTTACTTTTTACCTTTTTTTCAATCTGATTCCTTTCTATTTGGGCCATTAACAGAACAGATGGAGCTGAGACCAGGTTTCCACCACATGAGATATATCCAGCTTGAAGCTATCAATCCAGTCCAGTAGCATTTAACTAATCTGCCAAGAAATATTATTTTACTATCGATCACTATAGATTTTCTTCTTTACTGCTCGATCAATTAAATCCTATGTGTACATTCAGATTATCGCAGGACTTACAGATTTTAGACTGAAGGTGAAAGTTTATTTTAATAACAATTTCTGCACAAACACAATATAATTAGCATATTTTGTTAATTATGCTATCCATAATAGCCCAAATAATTACTTTTGAAAGCATGCCTTGTGGATATTGAATTATTTACTTTGTAATCCTCTTAGTGGTCACATGCTGATTAGCCTCAGATAGCATAACTAATGACATAGTTATGCTGCAGGTAGAAAACCAGTTTGACACCGGTACCTGCTACAGCAGGGTGCCAGTGCATCTCCAGCGAGGGAAAGTAATGCTCTGTATAGATCTATAATGTTTAAGCGTTTGATTTCTGAATATTTTAATTTCTAGCAGATATGATTTCAGTTTTACAAACAACTCAAATTGAATGGAAAATGAACAATTAATCCCATTGGAGGGTAAACACTGTCACAGGTTAATTGAGCTTAATTTGTGGCTCTCATCATCGCTTCACCAGTTACTGCGAAGTACTTCGCTGCCCTTGAAATATCTTTGAATTGACGTTATTACTATTTCATAAGCAAATACAACATTACACTTATGGAAAATGAGTACATCAGACAAGATGGGAATGTAAAAACAGAAGCAGCATTTACTGCTCCTTCAGCATGTTTCACAATTCAATTAAATTTTATTAGTTCAGTGACCTGACAATATACCTACATTTTTCCCATATTTTAGTTAACACCTATAGGCGTCAGATTTAAAATGTTTAATTGATGAAACATAACTTGCTGTTTGTGGAAAAGAATTCCAAAGGTTTATATCAACACTCACACAATGCTGGAGGACCTCAGCAGGCCAGGCAGCACCAGTGGAAAAGAGTACAGTTGCCATAGATACTGACTGGTTTGCTGACTCCCTTCAGCGGGTGTGTGTGTGTGTGTGTGTGTGGGGCCTGGATTTTCAGCATCTGCAGATCATCCCTTGTTTGTGGTCAAACATTTATATCTTATTTTTCTAAACTTTTCCAAAAGATTTGGCTTCAACTGTCCCTATCAACAGAAGTAGTTCCCCTCAACTTGTCCTATCAATTTTACTCTCTCCGAATTGAAAATCTACCTCAAATCAACTTTAACCTTAGCTTAATTCATTGCTGCTTCAAATGTAACCTTTTGAATTCAGTGCTGGATTCCCTGTAAGGATTTAATTATTGTTGGAATGCTATGATTCTATG
Source organism: Hypanus sabinus (assembly GCF_030144855.1). NCBI lineage: Eukaryota > Metazoa > Chordata > Chondrichthyes > Myliobatiformes > Dasyatidae > Hypanus > Hypanus sabinus. Next base: position 81,853,013 of record NC_082711.1, read on the forward strand.
TTGCCAGCTGAGAATTTAACATCCTGGCAGCATGAATCATGTATTTAGGTATCTTCCCAAAACCATGAAACCAGGTCAGATGTATAGCTGAAATAAAATGTAATATTAAACCAAGTATTAAATCTTAGAGCAGGAAACATAACTTTTGTCACTATTAGCTGTTTTATTAAGTTTCAGCAAATTCATTACAAAAACTTTCTGGTTATTAAAATATCTCAGCCATTTTAACAGATATGAAGAAGTAAAGGAGAAAAAAAACGACCTTGGAAAAAGATAAAAAGAAATATCTACAGGATTACTCATTTATTCCTCCAAGAGGAGCACAACCTTCTTCAAGGGTTTGGAGGCTTGTGTGCCTCAATAACCCAGAAAGGAATCAGGGCTTCATGTTTTGGCTCTTGGTAGGGTCACCCATGCCAAACTGGTCAAAGGGTAAAGGCCAGACTAAGAGTGATCCACTGCTCCTCCAGGTTTGGGGGTTCAGCTCAGGGCTAACAACCCTGACTGGTAAAACAAAACTGTTATGGAAGCAGCAATGAAGAATCCTTCTACATCTGTGCACGATGGTATCTCTGAGTCTCCGCCCAGGACCTGGATGACTGACAGTAGTGAAAACCGAGCCCTGAACACCACCAGAAATTACTTCAATTGACTTTATTACATATCCTTCAAATACATGAGGAGTGAAAATCTTTACATTATGTCTCTGTCCAAATGTGCAATGTGCAATTTATAGTAATTTGTAATAAATAATATGTACAACAGAATAGTCAATATAACATAGAATACAGTAGCAACAGCATGGATTTATCAGTCTGATGGCCTGGTAGAAGAAGCTGTCCCAGAGCCTCTTGGTCTTGGCTTTCATGCTGTGGTACCGTTTCCCGAATGGTAGCAGCTGGAACAGTTTGTGGTTGGGGTGACTCGGGTCTCCAATGATTGTTCAGGCCCTTTTTACACACCTGTCTTAGTAAATGTCCTGAATAGTGGGAAGTTCACAACTACAGATGTGATGGGCTGTCTGCACCACTCTCTGCAGAGTCCTGCAATTGAGGGAAGTACAGTTCCCGTACCAGTATACCATACAGTGACGTAGCCAGTCAGGGTGCTTTCAATTGTGCCCCTTTAGAAAGTTCATTGAATTTGGGGGGCCTTACCAAACTTCAACGGTCTGAGGTGAAAGAGGTGCTGTGGTGTCTTTTTCACCACACAGCCAGTATGTACAGACCATGTGAGATCCTCGGTGATGTTAATGCCGAGGAAGTTAAAGCTGTTCACCCTCTCAACCCCAGATCCAGTGATGTCAATAGGAGTTAGCCTGTCTCCATTCCTCCTGTAGTCCACAACCAGCTCCTTTGTTTTTGGGACATTGAGGGAGAGGTTGTATTCTTGACACCACTGTGTCAGGGTGATGATTTCCTCTCTGTAGGGTACCTCATTATTATTTGAGATTAGACCAATCAGTGTCACGTCATCAGCAAATTTAATTAGTAGATTGGAGCTGTGGGTGGCGACGCAGTCATGGGTATACAGAGAGTAAAGGAGGAGGCTTAGTACACATCCCTGAGGAGCACCTGTTTTGAGGGTCAGATGGGGCAGAGGTGAGGGAGCCCACTCTTACCACCTGCCGGTGATCTGACAGGAAGTCCAGGATCTAGATACACAAGGCAGGGTGAAGGCTAAGGTTTCTGAGCTTCTTGTTGAGCCTGGAGGGATTATGGTGTTGAATGCTGAATTGTAGTCCAAGAACAGCATTCTCACATAAGCATCTCTTTTCTCCAAATGTGTAAGGACGGTGTGTAGAGCTGTGGCTATTGAGGCTAATGGAGGACCTTCATTGCTGCCCTAAACATCAGCAGCATAATGGACAGCAGGTACTTACTTTATTCCTTTTTATGTTTTAAAAGCATCATTTGAGATGAGAGACATTGATAGCTAGTAGTTGAAATAAAATTATGATGTTCACTTATTGCAACAACACAATTGCAGAAAGTAATGTTGCCTCTTCATGCAAGAAGGTATCAAGGTGTCAAGTGGGAGAAATTCACCACAATTTTAAATTGACTGCAAGCAAATATATAGGAAGAAAATCTGCTGAAATAAGGAAGTATTGGAAAATACCACACAGTATTTATCATATAATTATTATATGAAATATTATAAATCATATTATGATCTAAATGAACAGTAACTAATACATTTAAAGGCACTTTTTCATTTCATCCAAGGACAGAGTAAGATCACCCAAATATAATACATTGACATCCTGAATCAAAATTGGTATGGCTTTACACATGATCCTGTAGATAATTAAATTACATACAGAGAATCATAAATTCTATGTGGTAACTTTCTCATATAAGAAATGTGATATTTTTTCTGCAAAATGTTACAGCACCAGATTACTCTTCTGTCAAATTGTATCTAGCCCTCAAATGATGTTCGTAAAACATAATAAGGATCATGTAGATTATGGGGCAGAACTATAGAACACTTTGAATTTGCATGCAGTAATAGAGGATAAATCAAGTTTTTATTTTAATGTCACATGTTGCCGGATGAAGTCAACAACAAGTCAATTATTATAAGCTCATATAACTCCAAGCTCTTCAAATCAGCCAGTTTTCTACAGCAGATCACAACTTAGTTCCTTCTATCTTCTTGCTCTACTAAAAAGTAAGATAAGAGACACAAGAGGCTCTCCAGGGTAAGTCAATGGTCCTGAACCTATTTGCCATTGTGGGCCACACTTGCAGCTCTCATGTTATATCTCTTGCACCCACACTGCTTACTTCCTTTACATCAAAATGCACTGTGATAGTAAAGTAATTCAAATTAATCTATTTTTGGTGGGGGGGGTCGATAATGCTGGGACCGGAATAGGTGGTGGAGGAACTCAGCATCTATGGAGAGAAATAGACAGTTGGCAGTTTGGGTCAAGATCCTTCATCTGCACTTAAAAGGCATGCAGACTCAAATATCGACAAGGTTGGGAAGGTTGTGGAGTGGATTTTCAAAAACCTAGTTGCACAAGAATCTAGCAACTTTTTAGAGTGGGAGTCACTTTCAATCTTACTGTACCCCCTCATCTGAAAACATTTAGTCAAACTTGTGCCTCACACATGACTACTGACCAATAAGTAGCAGCAGATGCACAGATCACAGGATCCACAGAGAATCAGCAGTGTTTGTTGGAGGGAAGGCTGTGTTTTAACTGAGGAGGAAAATCAGAACTAACAGAGCATTAGAGCTTTGACTGGTGGAGAGTGTAGGATGTTTCTGAACCTCTGTTCATTTGGTAAGCTTTTACTGCATTTAGAACCCTGGTGGTACCACACCCAGTGTCAGGAAATGTGGAGGAGGCTTGACCCAAAAGCAGAGCAGCAGAGACAATTCAGTGAACAATAACTTTAATAATAGACTGCAAAAATAACAAGCCACAAAGGGCCACCAAACAAAAGAGATCAGATACCAAATACCACAGGTAACAAGGTATCTGAAGGCTAGGAGTGGTTGGTTGATTTGATAAGTGTATGGCAAATGGGGATGACAGCTGGGTTTAAATAGGCTGCAGGTGATGAGTTGGAAGCAAATGGCAGGTGATTCCTGTTAGCCTGGGTGAAGACTGGAAGGTGCCTACCTGTGCAAGCCTGACACACAGCGACAGAGAGACAGAGACAGATAGATCCAAGATGAATGCAACAAGATCTGTGAGGATGGAATAATGGGCTATGGGTTCATTTCTGTTTCAGCTGGGTTGACCTGTCATGACAGGGCATCCATCTGCTTTTGTGTTCTTGGAACCCTGTCGGTAGGAGATGGTAACATTTAATTGTTCAAAGAAGGAGGCAGTCCAGAGAGTCTGATGTGGGTTGAATTGGTGGGTCTATTGTATGGATATAATGTTTCCGGTGGGCAGTCCAGATCAGGAAGGGCTTGGTGTTTCCCATTAGCCAATGTCTCCATTCCCCGAGGCCCATTTAATGGTGAGTAGCTTCCTGTCTCCTATTCCATAATGACATTGTGTAAGGTTGAACTTGTATGAGAAGGCGGCACAAGGACGTGTCTTCCTGTTCGGTCCTTACTGGGAGTCAATGGCCCCAACGTCAAATGCATTCTCCTCTACCAGGAAAGGTCAGGAGGGGTTCCGAAGGCAGAGAATGGGAGTGGTGGTGAGGCATCACTTGAGCTCCTCGAAGTTCAACCTTCCAAAGTATAACACTTCACACTTTTCCGGATTGAATTCCATCTGTCACTTCTCAGCCCAGTTTTGCATCCTATCAATGTCCTGTTGTAACCTATGACAACCTTCCACACATCACCAAATTTCATGGCATCTGCAAGGTTACAACCCCTCCCTTCCACTTGTCATCCAAGTCATTATTAAAAGTCTCAAAGAGCAGGTTCCCAGAACAGATCCCTGTAGCACACCACTGGTCACTGACCTCCAGGCAAAATATGTCCCATTTACAACCAACCTCTACGTTCTATGAGAAAACCAATTCCAAATTCAGACAGCCAAGCTTCCCTGGATCCCATGCCTCCTGACTTTCTGAGTGAGCCTAATTTAGTGAACCTTGTCAAATACCTTACTAAAATCCATAAATGCCACATCCACTGCACTGCCTTCATGAATTTGTTTTGACACTTTCTCAAATATTTCAATCAGGCTTGTGAGGCAAGACCTACCCCTCACAAATCCATGCTTCCTATCCCTAATCAGTCTATGCTTCTCCAAATGCTCATAAATCCTGAATCTAAGTATCCTCTCCAATAGTTTTCCCACCACTAACGTAAGATCCGCTGATCTAAAATTCGCAGGACTATCCCTATTATCTTTCCTGAACAAAGGAATAATATTTGCCACTCTCCAATGTTCTGGCACTAATTCTCATGGCCAGTGAGGATACAAAGATCATCACCAAAGGCTCAGCATTCTCTTCCTTCACTTCCCGTATTATCCTGGTATGTATCCCGTCTAACCGAGGACTTATTTACCTTAATGTTTTTCAGAAGTTCCAGCACATCCTCTTTCTTAATGTTGATAATGTTCCAGTATATTTAAGGCTGTCCTCATAAATGTCAAGGACCCTCTCACTAGTAAATGCTGAAGCAAGATATTCATGAAGAACCTCTCTACCTCCTTTCGCTCCCAGGTACAGATTTTCTTTTTTGTCCCTGACTGATTGTCCCCCACTTTTGTCATTCTTCTGTTCTTCATATATGCATGGAACACCTTGGGAGTTTTCTTAATCCTGCTTGACAAGGCCTTCTAGTTCTCCTAACTCCATTCTTAAACACCTTCCTGGCTACCTTTGCATCTCTCTTGAGATCTGTCTGATCCTCCCTAAACTTTGCTTCTTTCTTCCTCTTGACTAAATGTTCCACATCTCTTGGCAACCTTGGCTCCTTCACCCCTTCACCCTACCATCTTCTCTGCCTCAGTAGGACAAACCTATCCTAAACAACCTCCACATTTCCATTGTGCATTTCCCTGAGTACATCTGTTCCCAAGTTCCTGCCTAATAGCATCATAATTTCCCCTTACCCAATTAAACACTTGCTCATATCGTCTACTCTTATCCCTGTCCAAGGTTATGGTACAGGTCAGAGAGCTGTGGTTACTGTTTCTATAGTGCTCACCCCCACTGGAAGGTCTGTCACTTGTCCATATCCCGTATGGCCTCTCCTCCAATCTATCATCTACCTATCATGTCAGGAATCCTTCCTGGACACACCTAACAAATTCTGCCCCATCTAAACCTTTTGCAATAAGAAGGAACAAGATTACAGGAGTATAATGTACTGTTTGATCGTTTTATCAACAAATAGATGTATTTGACACATGGAGATAAACGTGGAGATTCACTAAACTGCTTTTTTAGGCTACTGTATGAGGAGAGATTGAGTAGCCTGATATTCTCCAAAGATGAGAAGAATGAAAAGAGATCTCATTGATATAGAAAGATGTTTATAAAAAGTTCATCAAAAGGTGAAGGAAAAAATATTATCCCTGCTTGAGTAGTGTAAAACACAAAAGCACAGTTTTAGGATAAGGGCATTTAGAACTGATATGAAGGGAAATGTTTCAAGTCAGGGAGTGCTGACTCTTTAGAATTCTTTAAGCTGGAAGGCTTCAAGGTTCTGCAATTGAATTCATTCTAAACAGTGATCAATATCTCTGTGTGTTAAGCAAATTGTGGAATATGGGGCCTGTGCAGGAAAATTATACTAAGGTAGAAGATGAGTCATAATCTTAATGGCTAATGAAAAAGTATGAAAAAAACTTGTCTCGACTCCTATTTCTTATACTTTTATTGTCACATCCAAAGTAATTGAATCATTCTCTCATGAGCAGCCATTCCATAATGCAAGTTCACGTTTCTATATAATCATCTCCAACCTGCTTTCTTTCCACTTCTTCAAATAGATGATAAGGAATAGGCTCCTACTACATAAGTGCTGTACACCTTCCAATGACATGCTCAGCATGCTGCTATTCAAGTGTGAACAATAAGGAACAGGAGCAGGAGTGAACTATGCAGCCCTTCAAGTCTTCTCCACTATTCATCAACAATCAATAGTCGGTAACAGCAAGCTATTCATCCATGAATCGCAATTCAGGTGAAACTAACTGTAACATTACTTGATGACATTCCCTGGCCTTTTGCCATACCCCCAATAAACAACATGCACATGCACACACATACAAACTAAGCAAATAACAGTAAGCACTGGCTTACAGCAGAACTCAAAATCTCAATGCCAAAAGTTCCCTTCAGACCTGAATTCTATATATTCAGTTGAGTTGAAGTTGGCCCCATAAGAAACCTAGAAAGGTCTGGTGCTACCACCTGAAAATGAGATCACCCTCAGAGGGGATGTGTATTAAATAATGCACTCCTGTTTTAGCTTCACAAACAAAAGGAAGAATCCTCTGTTACTATGAGACATATATTGCTGTACTACAAGATCGGTGACAGTTTCTAGAGCGACTTACAAATATCATGAGGAAAGTACAATGCCTGTCTTTCATGAAGTTTCAACAAAGAACAATAATCCAGAGTGGAAACTTTGACTGCAGGACAAGTTGGTGGAAGATTGCACCTTCTTGACCTTATAATGACTCACTCAATTACATTAATACGATTTATTTCAACATAAGAACAAGAACTAGATCTGTCAACAGGTATGTCTGCAAGATTGGACATAATGTCTGCCAGAAACTGTGAGAAATGACAGATGGTGCTGGGAGATGAGAGCTGTTCCTGTTTCACAAGGCTGTCAATGCTCTTGGTGCCTAATCCAACTGTAGGTGTTAATCAAACAATGAAATTATATAGGCTTGAAAAGGTCTCCAGATCTTAAAAACTAATCCAATAGCTCATAATACTGGAGCATTGCCAGTAACCTTTACCGGGCACTGATTTAGAATGCTAGACTCCTCAATTACTAAGCTTTCTCTCCATGATGGAGAGGGAAAAAAGAGGGAAAAATACTTCTTCCTCCATTAACGTTTGGCATTGATTTATTCTGAAAATGCTGATATGCTGAACATTATTCCCAGTGATCAAGAAAAGAAAGGCTAAAGGAAGACAACAAATTATAGATACAAGAGATTCTGAAGATGCTGGAAACCTTGAGCACTGCACACAAAAGAACTAAGCAAATCAGGCAGCATCAATGGAGGGGAATAAGCAGTTGACATTTCAAGTTGAGACCCTTCATCAGAACTGGAAAGGAAAGGGGCAGAAGCCAGAATTTAGAAGTGGGGCCCCACCTTGTTATTCTAGCTTCTGCCCCCTTCCTTTCCACGTCGGTCTCGGCCTGAAATGTCAACTGTTTATCCCCTTTATAAACACTGATGGACTTTCTGAGTTACACCAGCATTTTGTGTGTGTTGCTTAACAAAGACGACAATGCTGGGGCAGCAGAGGAAATTACTGAAACAATCACTTGTTCCAGCTGAAAAATAGAGAGAGAAAAGGTTAATACAATCTCTGGTAAGAGTTTTCCAGGTGAAAGAGAAGATGTTTCAAATATATTCTCAAAGTTTCTTTGAAGGAGTGTAGCATTCTCACCTCTCATGGAAACCTCTAGCCTATGACTGTCCAAGTGGGAAAAATCAGCAGCTTGGTCACTAAAACAGGAGAACATGGACACCATATGCAAACAACAGATCATCGTAACATAAATGCAAGTACCAACCTTCCAGAACGAGCAGCATTACAAAAGCATGAAATAACAAGATAGTCTTTAAAGTGAGACTATTGGTTCTGGGAACACCAGAATTAGAGCGAGTGTAGTTATCCCCTTTTGTTTAAAAGCCTGATGATCAAGTCATTGTAGAGCTGTCTAAGCAAATCCTGGGGTTCACTATAAACCAGGCGTGACCCAGATACATAAATGCAGTAGTGCTTGACTCATTTTCTGACTTACCTCAGCCGTTCACCTCCCACACTTTATCAGTGCTTATGTAACACTTTTCAGATACTTGTATGACAGCAATGAAACCATCCAAACAATGCAGCCTATTTATCGGCATCCCAATAAAATTCTCACCATTAATCCACTCTACTACCAATGTGGTACAGGTGTATAGCATCTGCAAAATGCACCGCAGCAGTTCATCAAGAGGCAAAACTCGAGCATCCTTTTCATAAACAAACTGCTGGAGGAACTCTGTCAACCAAGCAGCATCTGGGGGCGGAAAGGAACTGTTGGCATTTTGGGTCAAAACATTGCATTGACATTGAAGGTGGAGAGGGGAGAAGGTTAGTGGTGAGACAGGATCCTGAGTGACTCAAGCACTTGCAGTCACTTGTGTCTCCTTGGAGCATCTTTTAACCTATGACTGACACCATTTAGTGAAAAGAAATCAACATTTGCAAGGAAACCACCATCCCAATTTAGAACTTCATATTACTGATACATCATTGTTGCAAGATCGTGGTAGACCACACCTAACAGAATATTGAGAGCATCTTCATTAGACAGACTGCAGGAGTTCAGGAAGTTAGCTCAGCACTAGGCTCCCAAAGGGGAACTGGTGAAAACCAATTAATACTGCCATTGCCAGTAGAACTCATATCCTGTGAATGAAAAATGAAAAAATTATAAAACCTGTGACAGGACAGAGTGTGCTGCTGGTTCATTGTGAAGTTCATATGAAATGTAAATTCCAACATGAAAATAAGCTTTTTGGATAGATTGTAAAATTAATAACTTTGGTCTTACAAATATTTCTGATGCTAATTGAACACTGAGACTACCACACCCAAGGAGTGGTAGCTGGGAACTACCACTGAACTGGGAACACTGAGAAAATACTACTGAAGGAATTAATTAAAATTATATAACAGGAGCAGAAATAGGCCATTTGGCCCATCTAGTGTTCCACTTTTTAATCATGGTTGATTTATTTTTCCACTCAACCCCATTCTCCTGTCTTCTCCCCATAACCTTTGACGCCCTTACTAATCAAGAACTTACCAAACACTGCTTTAAATACATATACCCAATGACTTGGCATCTACAGTTGTCTGTGGCAAAGAATTCCATAGACTCATCCTTCCTGGCTGATGATTCCTTGTGTCATCTCTGTTCTAAAGGGACATATAACTATTCTGAGGCTGTACCCTCTAGACCAGAGGTTACCAACCTTTTTTATGCCATGGAACCTTACCATTAACTGTGAGTGTCCGTGGACCCAAGTTTGGGAATGCCTGCTCTGGGCTGTCCCACTATTGAAAATATGCTCTCCAAGTTTTTTTTTCTATCCAAGCCTTTCGATACTCAATAGGTTTCAATGAGATCTCATTCTTCTAAACCCTAGTGAGTACAGGCCCAGAGCCATCAAATGTTCCACAGATGTTAACCCTTTCATTCCTGGGGTCATTCTTGTAAACTTCTCCAATGCCAGCACATCCTTCCTTTGATACGGGACCCAAACCTGCACACACAGAATATTCCAGATTTGGTCTGACCAATACCTTATAAAGACTCAGATTCGTCACGTTGTCATTGATTGTGATCAATGTAATCATTATGAGGTCTGCACTAGGGAAGTTGAAGTTACCCACGAAAACAACACTGTTGTTTTTACTCTTCCCCTATCTGTCTACGCATCGGTTCCTCTTTGTGTCAGTGGCTTTTGGGATGTCTGTACTATAATCCCACAACTGTGATGCATCTATTTTATTTACGAGTTTTATCTATATAGACTCAATGAACAAGTCCTCCATATGTCCCCTCTGACTACAGCTGTGATACTGTGCCTGATTAATAGTGCAACTTCCTTCATCAACCAAGATGCTACAAGCTTTGATATTCTCTGCTTAAAATGTCTTACATCAGGAATTAAGCATGGACCTACTAGATTGTATCAATTCCTACTCCACAGTATGCATCTGGCTCTGATTATTTATGATTTTGTAATTGAATGAAATTCAGTCAGTACATTATCAAGCTGGATTACAGTCAGAGGCTGCATGAAAGCATTAAGAACAAGGAGTAATACTTGAAAATGGAGACATTACCTCACTACATACTCATCCTTCTGTGCACTTATGATAAATAGTCTTTAGCTCTATTATACTCTACAAATAGCAATAATGGCCTGGAATTTGCTAATAAATACCAGTAATTCCAAACTAAGCTTCCAGTATCTTCTTGTTTGAATGGCAGTATGACCAGGACTTCCATGAGTGGTAAAATGAGAAAAGTCCTGAATTTGCGTACAGATTTACAACGCCAAACCCACTAATTCCCATATGAGATCCAGTGACATGGTTACATCTTGCTGAAATTCCCCAGCAGTTACGTTAAGGAAATTGTGGCTGATCTTTCACTCAGATCTGCTGAATTTTAAGCAAATAACCAGGCTCAAACAGAGACTCTTGCTCCAGTGAAGTATCAGCCCCAGGACACTTATTGTGTACTGGGAAACTCCTCATGAAACACATCAGAACAGTGCAAACTTCTTCCTTCCCAGTTCATCTGGTGAACCTATGCCAAATAAGACCTGGGAAGAATGTCTGTCCACAGCATTGGGAATAGACTATGTTGTTTATGTTTATTAATTGCTTTAAACTAATACAATTGAGTGCTTTTAGATGTTTTAATTCATTGTAAAATATGATTTGTGCTTTTTTTGTACAACACGGGGATTTTTGAATTAATACATGTCAAGGCATTCACATTCAAGTTGAGCGGCAGCTCTGACACTTGGGAGAAAGTTATCTCCAGCTCTCAATACAGTCCTGGAGGCACAACCATCTGTTGAGCATCAAGAACCCCTGTACTACCCAAGGCCTTGATGATAACAAGCTGGGAACAAGCTTGCCAATGAAGTAAAAAACTTAGGACCATGCTGGAAATAAATACAGTTTAGATCATAAGAGTCTTAAGACACAGGAGCAGAATCAGGCAAGTAAACCCAGTGAATCTGCTCCACCATTTATTATCCCTCTCAAACCCATTCCCCTGCCTTCTTCCCATAACCTTTGACACCCTTACTAATCAAGAGCCTATCAACCTCTGTTTTAAATATACCCAATGATTTGTCCTCCACAGATTTGCCATGCTCTGGCTAAAGAAATCCCTCCTCATCTCTGTTCTAAAGGGGCGTCTTTGTATTCTGAGGCTTCTAGACTCCCCCACTATTGGGAAAATCCTCTCAACGTCCACTCTATCTAGGCCTTTCAATATTCAATAGTTTTCAATGAATCTTCCCCCCCCCCCACCATTCTTCTAAACTCCAGTGAGTACAGACCCAGAGCCATCAAATGCTCCTCATATGTTAGAGAAACAACAGGGAAATCAAAAATAATTAAAAATACATAAGGCAAAAGCTATTCAGGATTTTTTTTTGTGTGGTTCAATTTTTGACAATGAGAACCACTCCCAACACTCCTTTTATCTACACACATAGGACCAAAACTTCCCTTCTGACTACATGAAGAAATGTGACACCATCCCTGGAGTATTTTCTGAAGTATCTGAGGTTCAAGTAGATCCTGGCTGATCAGGCCTTGTGCTCCATAGTGCTGGGTGCCCTTACCTATATTGGGCAGAAAGGCCTTTTTCATTCTGCATAACTCTATGACTGCATTGCAGGATCAGGGATTAGAAGGGTAGGGGTTGATAATTGGGGGTTACCATGTGGTAGGAATGAGATTTGCGAGCTTGGATCGGTGAGGGAGGTGGAATATGCTAGTCACACTCTCTCTCAGGTGATCAGTGATCGGGAGGGAGCTGAGAGTACGATGGAAGAAGCAGGTAATAATTGATCAAGAGCTTGTGTTGATAGTTGGATATTAACAGGAGATAAAGATATTTGAAAGGGGGGGAAGGAGAAAGGCAATCTAATAAAAATAAAATGATCTGTACCTAACCATTTAGATATACAATTGTTTCAGTATTTGGCTCAACAGGTGATGTTTCTCTGCTCCTTTCAAACTAACCAGGACATCAGTTCTCACACTCCCTTTAAATGTATTGGGTTCAATGGAAATTTTATTATAACACCCCATAACATCAACAATAGAGGAATTGAATTACATCCAATAGTCCAGAAAATCTGCCAATCAGAAACCAAAGTCCTGATTGTGCTGGAATGGTGAAGGTTTCCTGTGTCTAGAAGAGACTAGCATTTAGAAGATATAACTGTGCACATTCAGGCTTTTGTCTAAATGGCAGAAAGCTTGCTAGTGCTACTCTGGGGGTGGGGGAGGAGGTGGAGGTTTAAACTAGAGTTGCAGTGGAATGGGAACCAGATTGTCTGGGTAGATAGTGGAGAGGATGTGGGGACAGTAGATGTTAAACTGGCATACTGAGGTTGAGAATGGAGGGACAAACATTTGGATTTACATCTATTTCAAGGCAAGGAATATTGTAGATAAGGTAGATGAGCTTAGAGCATAGATCAATACATGGAATTATCATATTGTAGTCATTAGTGAGACTTGGCTTCAGGAGGGGTAGGACCAGCAGCTCGATGTTCCAGGATTTTATTGTTTTAGATATAATAGAGCGGGAGATATTAAAGGGGGAGGGGTGGCATTGCTCTTCAAGGAAACTGTCACAACAGTGCTCAGCCAGGACAGACTGATCATCAGCTGAAGGTACAGTATAGGGATGAAACTGAGGAATAAGAAATGGATGACCACATTAATGCGATTGTATTATTCACCACCCAAAAGTCAGCAGGATTTAGGGGAGTAAATTTGTAGAGGCAAGACCGTTGCAAGAAAAACTATGTTGTGATTTTAACTTTCCACATATTGACTGGGATTTCAATATTCTAAAAGGACTGGATAGGGTAGAGTGTATCAAATGTGCTCATGAAAGTTTCCATAATCAATACGTAGGGAACATTTTTGATCTAGTGATCAAAATACAATATTTAAAATACAATACAATATTTCTAGTAGTTTCAAGATAATTATGCAAAATGGTAGGATTGATCCTCAGGCTGATGTTCTAAATTAGAGAACGGGCAATTCTGATAGCATCATAAAGGATCTGGCATGTATGGATTAGAACAAGTGCTTTCTGGCAAGGTGTTTCCTTGGACCTTGTGGGAGGCTAGTACAGAAATTATAGAGGCCCTGACAGAAGTATTTCAACCATCTTTAACCACAGATGAGGTGCTGTAAGACTGGAGGTTAGCCAATGTTGTTCTGTTGTTCAAGAAATGCTCATAAATCAGGAAATTACAGACCAGTAAGCTTGATGTCAATAGTGAATAAATTATTGGAAGGCATTCTAAGAGACAAGATATTTAAGTAGACAGGGACAGATTAGGAATAGTCAACATGGCTTTGTGCATGGTAGGTCATGTTTAAGCAATCTTGTAGTGATTTTTGAGAAGGTTACCAAGAAGATTAATGAAGAATAGCAGTGAACATTGTCTACATGGACTTTAGAAAAGCCTTTGACAAAATCCCACAAGGGAGGCTGGTTCAGAAGTCACTGGCATTCGGAATTAAGTAGTCAATCAGATCCAACATTGGCTTAGCAGGAAAAGACAGAGAGTGGTAGTAGATGGTTGCCTCTCTGACTTAGCTTGTAACTAGTAGTGTGCCATAGGCATCGGTGCTCAGTCCATTGTTTGTCATCTATATTAAATGATTTAGATTTGGATCAGCAAATTTGCACCAAGATTGGACAGATGGGGATGGGGGAAGTTTGTTGTGGGTAACAAAGGTGGCTATCAGAACTTACAACAAGGGTCTGCACCCACTAGAAAAATAGCAGATGGAATTTAATGCAGACAAGTGTAGGGAACAAATCGGGTTAGGATTAAATCTGTAGGGCATTGGCGAGTGTGATATAAGAGGGATCCGGGAATACAGATCCATAATTCCTTGAAAGTGGCATCGCAGGTAGATAAGATTGTAAAGAGCTTTTTGTACATTGGCTTTCATAAATCATGGCACTGAGGGGGGAATTGGGATGTAATGTTGAAGTTATATAAGATGTTGGTGAGGCTGAATTTGGAGTATTTGGTGCACCTACCTACAGGAAAGGTATCAATAAGATTGAAAGCATATAGTGCAAAATACAAAGGCATTGCCAAGACCTGAGGACCAGAGGTAAATAGGTTAGGACTTTATTCCCTGGAGCATAGGATAATGAGGAGGAATTTGAGAGAGATATTATGAGGGGTATAGATAGGGTGAATGCATGCAGACTTTCATCCTTCAGGTTCAGTGAGTCTAGAACTAGAGGTCATAGATTAAGGGTGAAATATTTAAAGGGAACCTGGAGGGAGGGGGAAGGTAATATCTTCACTCAGAGGGTGGAGTGACTGAGGAATAAGCTGCCAGTGGAAGTTGTGAATGCCAGTTCAACTGCCACAGTTAAGAGAAGTTTAGATAAGTACATGGATGAGAGAGGTATGGAGAACTATTGTCCAGGTGTGGGTCAATGGGGCAAGGCAGAATAAGAGTTCAGCACAGACTAGATGGGCTAAAGGGCCTGTTTCTGTGCTGTGGTGATCTATGACTCCATAATCAGGTACCAGGCCATCAGAATTTCCAAATGATTGGACAGCAGGTTATTGCAGTTTTACTGTAACTCCACTTTCAAAATTTCAGTGTTGTGCCTTACTAGCAGGGCAACATAGAGCCTGTGTACCTTCAGATTAGGCCCAGTAACTGTAAGGGCTTCTACCTATGTCAATACTAATGGCAAGACAAATGAATGACTGATGGAGCCAAATAGCTTGAGTAGAAGTATACTCCATACAACTGCTGTCTTTTGTTGTTTTTTTCATTGGAAAAAGAGTCAATACTGTAGTTCAAATTACAAAATTTTACTTTTATAAAGGCTCTATTCAACAGAAACAGATGGCTTCTTACAAGTTCCACAATGTTGATCTTGATCAGTTAGAGAATTGGGCTGAGGAATGACAAATTGACTTCAATAACATTAAATGTGAGATTAGGCATTTTGGAAAGTCCAAACCAGGAGGGGACTTGTAACTATGAATGGTGGGACACAATTGAGTGTAATAGAACAGAGCGGCCTAAAACTACTTGTTCCACACATCTTTTTTGAACTTCCCAACCACCACCACCACTCAACAACACTCAACCAGCTCTATCTGGTGTTTTGACACCACTCAACCAGCCCATCTATCTCACTTCTGTACGCCTCCTCATCACCATCTGTTATTCTGCTAATAGTGTATCATCAGCAAATTTATAGACCGAGTTTGAGCTGTGCATTGCCATGCATTCATGGGTATAAAGAGAGTAGAGCAGTGGGCTAAGCACACATCACTGAGGTGTGCCAGTGGTGATTGTCAGCAAGGAGATGTTATTTCTAACTGTGGTCTCCTGATTAGGAAGTTAAGGGAGGTATAGAGGCCCAGGTTTTGGAGCTTGTTGACTTGTCGTCGGGGTATGATGGTGTTGAACACTGAGCTACAATCAATAAACAACAGTCTGACATAGACACTGTTATTGTCTAGGTCATTCAAGGCTGAGAAGAGAGACAGTGAGATTGTATCAGCTGTAGCCCTATTGTGACAATAGGCAAGTTGCAACGGGTACAAGCCTGTCCTTAGGCAGGTGTTGATTCTGGCTTTGACCACCCTCTATAAGCACATCAGCACAGTAGATTCAAGTACAAATGGGCGATAGTTGAGGCAGCACACCCTGCTCTTCTTAGGCACTGATAGGATTGTTGCCCTTTTGAAGCAGGTGAGAGCCTCTGACTACGGCAGTGCGAGACTGAAGATGCCCTCAAACACTCCTGCCAGTTGGTTGGCACAGGTTTTCAGTTCCCTACCGGATGCACCATCAGGGCCTGAGTTCACCCTCATAAAAGGTGTCCTGACATCAGCCTCCGAAATAGCGATTACAAGGTCACCAGAAGCTGCAGGCATTTGTACAGGTGTAGTTTTATTATCCCTTTCAAAGCATGCCTAAAAGGCATTGAGCTCATCTGGAAGTGAAGCATCACAGCCTTTCATAATATTAGGTTTCACCTTGTAGGAAGTAATGGCTTGCAAACCCGACCAGAGCTGATGTGCATCTGATTCCATCTCTTACTTCAATTGGAATTGTTTTATCACTCTTAAAATCTTGATCACTAGTTCTGAATGCCACAGATCTTGCCCACAGCAGACTATAAATCTCCTGGTTCATCTACAACTTTTGGTTTGGGTACAGCAGTATGTTCTCAAAGCCACACAGGTTTTGATGAAGTCTGTGACAACTGTGGCATATTCATACAGACAAATCCCTGAATATTGTCCAGTCCATCAACTCAAAGCAGTACTCCTGAAGTAAGTGCTCCTCTGCCTCCCTTGACCAAACCCCCTTGGTCTTCACCACTGGTGCTGCGATCTTTAGGCTCTGCCCATATGCTGGGAGTAGAAGTACAGCCAGGTGATTAGTGTTTCCAAAGTGTGGGCATGGGGTGGCATGGTAAGTAATGGTTTAACAGTAGTCAGATGTGTAGGCTCCTCTGATACCATAGGTGACATGCTGGTAGTAGTTGTTCAGAGGCTTCTTCAATTTGACCTGGTCGAAATCCCCCACAATGATCAGGAAGGCATCAAAGTGCGCTGTTTCATGGCTGCCGATCATGGTGTTCAGTACCTGCCTGATGTTGACCAGAGGAGGAATGTACACCGCTACCAGAACAATGGTGGAAAACTCCTTCAGCAGATAAAATAGTAGTGCATGGCTGTTGTGGAGAAACCACCCAACAAGCTGATCTATCTCCCATCTCTACGCCTCTTCATCACCATCTAAGATTCTGCCAATAATGATTCACAACTGACATCACTGAACCTTTGTGCAGTCCTACGTTAATTGAAGGGGGGGAAGAGGTATCATATCTCATGTTCAGTGTCACAAACAGCTTCGGTGTCCATCAAACAGCACTTCAAACAAGATGCCTCAATGCAGCTCTCTTAAGATACTAGAAAAGTAGTCAGCAAACTAACCTAACATCAAGGGTATTTCATTAAATAAGTAAAAAAAATACAATGCCAGGACAATAATTTCTCACTGTGGCCAACGGCAGACCACATCTGAGAAACTCAACACTGAGCAATGTTGCAACCCAGAAAGCAGTCAGGATATAATCTTTAAATATCTCGAAATATCCGCAATTGGTCACCACAATATTACATCCAACATATATGTTTCAGCAACTTCCATAGATATGGTACTCTAGCAACTTAGAATTTTACTGAAGGGCAAAGGGCTGTTGTCTAACATCAAATCTCCCTTGGAATCTATAACATGAAGCCACAGCGGCAGCAGTCTGGGCTTTCCTGGCAGCAATACAATGCAATGATGTAGGCCGCTTGCTGCCTATGGTGAAATGGAAGCCTGCCGTCGGCCGTCAGTAGTTGCCTTGTGGGTAGGTCAATGTATGATAATGAGGTTGGCCATCAAGCTCTACTTCTGATTGACTGCTAGAGCTGTGGGTGCAGCTGAGGCCACACAGAGCCTGGCCACACCTCGAGCAATCGCTGCACAAGCAGAAAACCAAGCAGGAAGACTCTGTAGGTGTCACCGTAGACACCCCCTCTCCAAGTCTGTGGCATCATGGTTAGTCCTGCTGCACAACAGGGGAGGAAAAAGACAAGGAAAGCGACTGTGATAGGGGATTCAATTACGAGGGGAGCGAACGGGCATTTTTGTGTCTGTCAATTTGCGCCAGGCCACAGGTGTCTCAGAGCTGCTGCAGGGCATTCTCAAAGAAGGAGGGTGAACAGTGGTCAGTGAAAACGACGTGGGTTAAAAGGGGCATAAAGTTCTGCAATTGAGGAAGTTAGGTGACAGAATAAACAATATTACCTCTAAATCAGTGAGTTATAGAGGAACAAAAAATGCAGACAAATCAGAGAGCTGCAAGAGGAATAAGGTCATAACAGAAAGGGATTTTAACTTCCCTGATAATAACTGGGATTGCAATAGTGTGAAAGGATTAGGCAGGGTGGAATTATTTTAATGTATCCAAGAGAGCTTATTGTTTAAGTATATAAAAAGTTCTATAAGGAAATGGGGTGGTGCTAGACCTAACCCCAAGGAATAAAGCTGGACAACTGGACAAAGAGTCAGTGGTGAGTATTTTTGGATAGTGATCACTAAGTTTCAGAGTAATTATGGAACGGGATACAGTACTGTGCAATGCCTGCAGGTACATGCACAGTATATAGTAAAGATACCTAAGACTTTTGCATAGTACTATAGTAATTTTATGTACTGCTGCCACAAAGGAAAAGAATTACATGACATATGTGAGTGATGAAAAACCTGATTCTGATATGGGTCTCTATTGTGGACTGAGCGTGAGAAGGGGAAATCATAGTTGGGAAAGGGGGAAGGGAAAGAGGAGGGAGCAGGAAACACCAGAGGGACATTCTGTGATGATCAATAAACCAATTGTTCTGAATCAAACGACTTTGCCTGGTGCACCCATGCCATCCCCTCCCTGTAACCTGTCCCATACCCCTCCTTGACGCTCCACCTTTGCCACTCCCAACATCCTTTTCTCCTGTCAGATTGGCAAACTCACTCTCCGCACCAAGTTGACAAACACAGTACCGAGCAAAGGTCATGTGCACCCTGGCTATATATAGTGTATGTGTCCAAGACTTCTGCACAGTACTCCAAGTATAAATCACAATGTCATAAAACAGAACCCAGTAAAGGTAGACTGGACCAACTACATGCAGGTAAATCTAACATATTAAAGTGGGAGTATTTTAAAGTGAAATATTGACTATTCAGAGTCTACATGTCTCCAGACATTTGGAGGATAACAACAGCAAATCCAAGAAACCCTTGACAGCAAATAATATCAAGGTTTGGGATAAAAAGGAAGCATAGAGTAGAAAATGATATTTTTAGCTACTATGTGATCATAATGCCAACTCAGGTATATGATGCCAACTCTACCATACTTTACAGTAGGAATGGTATTACATGGCTGATGCACAGTATTCAATTTATGCCACATGTATTGCTTTAAAAAAAACCATATCGTTGCCTATAAAGACTTTGAAAAATGACAATTAGAAGATACTGCAAAGATGTGGAAGTAGGTCTTGTGGTCGGATAAGACTAAAGTGGAACTTTTGGCCTCATCACTAAGCAGTATGTGTGCACACCTGCCAGGTAACACCATCCCTAAGGTAAAGTATGGTAGAGCTGGCATCACACTATAGGAATGTTTTTCAATGGCAGGGACCGCAAATCTGGTCAGGATTAATGTGAAGATGAATGCTGCTAAATACAGAGAGATCCTGGATAAGAACCTGCTAGCCTCTGCCAGAAAGCTTAAACGGGGAGGAAGCCTGACTTTCAGCAGGACAACAACCAGCACACTGCCAGAACAACCATGGAGTGGCTTCAAATGAAGAATATTGACGTCCTTGAGTGGCCAAATCAGAGTCCTAACCTTAACCCGATCGAGCAGGTGATTCACAAATAAAAATTCTCAGTTAGAATAATGAAATGTGAACAAAGGGTTGGAGCTGAAGCTACAGACATAGCACAGGGCTATAATGCCATAAGACTATAAGATACAGGAGCAGAATTTAGCCATTCGGCCCATCGAGTCCGCTCTGCCAGTTCATCACGGCTGAACCAAATTTTCTCTCGACCCCAATCTCCCACCTTCTTCCATATCCCTTCATGCCCTGAACAATAAAGAATCTATCAAGCTCTGCCTTAGAGATATGTACATAAAGACTTGGACTCCACAGCTGCTTGTGGCAAAGAATTTCACAGATTCACCATTCTCTGACTTGAGAAATTCCTCCTCATCTCCATTCTAAAAGGTCACACCTCTATTCTGAGGCTGTGACCTCTGGTCTTAGAGTCTCCCACCATAAGAAATATCCCCTCCACATCTACCCTATCAAGGCCTTTCACCATTCAATAGGATTCAATGAGGTCACCCCTCACTTTTCTGAATTCTAGTGAATACAGACCCAGAACCATCAAACGTCTTCATATGACAAGCCATTCAACAGTGGAATCATTTTTGTAGATCTCCTTTGAACCCTCTCCAGTTTCAGCACATCCTTTCTAAGACAAGGGACCCAAAATTGCTCACAATACTCAAAGTGAGGCCTCACCAGTGCTTTATATTCCTCCAAGTACCCTGAGACCTTGTCTTTAATAAATCACTCCAACATCTTCCCAACCACTGAGGTCAGGCTAAATGGTCTATAGTTTCTATTCTTCTGCCTCTCTCCCTTCTTGAAGAGTGGAGTGACATTTGCAATTTCCCAGTCTTCCAGAACCATTCCAGAATCTAGTGATTCTTGAAAGATCATTATTAATGCCTCCACAGTCTCTTCAGCGACCTCTTTCAAAACCCCGGGGTGTACATCATTGTTCCAGGTGACTTATATTCTTTCAGACGTTCAGTTTCCTAAGAACCTTCTTCCTAGTAATGGCAACTTCACACACTTCTGACCCCTGCCTCTCTTGAACTGCCAGCATTCTGCTACCTCATCCTCAGTAATATCATTCGCCCTTCCTAAGATATTTCTTGCATCGAAATACATCTCAGGACAGTAGTCACACCATGCTCAACCTTTTGATTCCTAATTCTGTCTGAGTCTAATCAACATCTGCCTTCACAACCTCTCTTCTAACTGTTCTGGCATTCTGGTTCCCATCCTCCTGCAACTCTAGTTTAAACCCCACCATGCAACATTAACTAACCTTCCCTGTAAGATATTAGTCTCCCTCCAGTTCAGGTCCCTCCTTCACTAGAAGAGAGCCTAATGACCCAAAAATCTTATGCCCTCCCTCCTACACCAACTCCTTAACCACATATTAACCTGTAATATCCAATAATTCAAATTAAATCTGTGTGATTCTCCAGTCTCTGCACTTGTAGTACCTATTCACAAACTTTGTTTTGCTAAACACCAACATTAATTTTACAAACCTCTTCCATGTGGACGACTTCTTGTCCCACTAGATGTCATTACACATTAAAAGGCAGGAAGTGGCATCTCTAAATATTCATTATTCAAGGTTTGTGAATTGTAGTCAGATGTAGAATGCATTATAGGTCACACAGTATTCACTTTACTTCCATTGTACAAAAAGACTGAAAATACAATCAGAATTTGTTTGTATACCCTACTTCTCAATTCTTAAGACTTTCATTCTGATTGCCAACAATTTTAAGCCTTTGCTTTTCATTTACTGATCAGAATAACTGTAAATTGAGCAAACCCATAAGATCGCTCCAAAATATCTTCCTCCTTTGGCCAGTTAACTCGATGTTTGGGCCTATAGAGCAAGTAATAAAATGTGGCGGGGATGGAGGAATCTATTATGGCACAGAAACAATTTGCAATCAACAAATTTTGGAAAAGTCTTTTTCACTGGAAAAGCTATTCATAAAGGGAATCAATCTCCTCCACTGTTTGTAAGTAATTAATTGTTAATTTGAAATTTGATTTACAGCTTCATTCTCACCAATACAATAAAATATAAAACACCTACAAAAAGCAGGTTTTTATACTGGTTAAAATTGATTTTGGAAAGATCATAAACAAAATGCTAATTTTGTTCTTAACTCTTCCAGAATAAAACTAATGACAAGGCTCAATTTATACATCAATTAGGTTGCTCATTAAAATATATTGTAACACAGATCCAGCTTCTACAGCAATACCACAAAATGGAAACATTTTCCTTGTATACATCAGAAACAGGAGCAAACTTTACTATTGGTGAACCAGCAACCTCAAGGATTCTGGGTTGTTAAGTATTTGTTTGGCCCTATTGCTGTTGCGTATTATGTGAGTTTCACTGGAATGGTATACACTCAATCAGCATTTCCTCTTTGAAATATCAGTATTACCCCACTCCAACTATAATGTTAGCAATTGCTCAGCAGAAATTAGTGCTCCTTATTGGCTCCAGGCACATACTGCACAGGCTGAAATATTGACAGGCCAAGTGCATTAGATATTTTGGAGTGATCTCATCAGTTTGCTCAAATGCAGCCTTGAAGCATCTCAAATTTACTTCACCGTGTCTATAACTGTTGCATAAGGTGTGCAGGGAGTGGAGTGGAGAAGTGATTTTGAGACGAATGGATCAGCCTTGACCCTGTTGAATGGTGGAGTAGAGTCAAGGGGCAGATCAACCTACTGTTACTATACAGCTCCAGTTCCTGTTCACCTTCTGTACTGTATATACACTGGGTGGCCACTGGGTGCACCTGCAATGAATTAGAACATTTGTTCATGTGCACAGAAACTGGAAATTTAAACATAGGAAGTGGTTGCACATTGTTATGGCATGCATTGGGTTTTCACAAAAGCAAATGATTGACTTGTGAAATGCAATCTTCAAATGCTAGCAAAAGACTTGAAGCGCCACATACTAAAATCTTTTCAGTCTCCCCAAGGCAATTCTTCAGAGACATCTCTTAAGGTAGCACTAGTTATTGAGTTGTTTGTTGCCTGACCTGCTGCCACACATGTACTTGTCATACCAAAGCAATGAAAAAATTGGAGCTAAAAACTGCAGATGCAGAGCCAGATATTGCCCATTGCACCAAGCAGATCAGGGAGCAAGTGCAGAGCAAGAAACTGAGTTAATATTTCAGGCCAATGACTCATCATCAGAACTGAAATAGTGATAAATCAAGAACGTTTTAAATTGATGAAGAGAGGAGGAGTGGAGAGAACAAAAGGCACGTCTGATGTCCATAATGTCATGGAACAATTACTTTAAACACTGGCAGTCAGAAAAGAAATGAAACAAAAGAAAAATTGAAGCTAGATCTGAGAAATCTGGTTGCATAAAATTGTCCGATTCAATATTGATTCCCAAGGGCTGCTATGCCCCAGATGGAAGATGTGTTTCCTGATCTTGCGTGTTTGGTGCTGTTCGAATAGTGCAGAATGCGAAAGGTAAAGAGATCAGAAAGACAGTGAAACAGAGAATTAAAGCAGGATTTGGAAAAAAAAATTCTGCAAAGTAGTTATCTGATCTGCATTTGGTTTTCTAATGCAGAGGAGACCACACCACAAGTATCAAATGCAAAATTTTCAACTGGAAATAGTAGTGAATTTCTGCATAGTTGTACAGGAGGTCACCTTCATCACCAGTGCTTCCAAAATGTCTTCATTTTTATGGAACAATGGTTTCCCCTTCCTACCAAACTTACAAGGCTTTATCTGCTCCATTTTTTACATTTTTTGTTCTCACCCACTCACCTCCCACCCAGAACAAGGATGTGGTCATTTCCCCCCCACCCCACGCCTGCTCTCATCCCACCTGCAGCTGTATTCAATAGATCACCATTTGTAATGTCTTTCACTTTCAGAATGATGCCAATTTCCTTAATTTCTCTCCTTTCTGTAATCTGAAGGGATAATTCCCTCCGTGCACTGATTTTTTCTTCCAACTTACCAGCACCTCCTCCCTCCCTTGCAGGAACTTCCCATGCAACTGGCAGAGACACAATACCTGCTCTCTTACCTCTTGCCTTCCTAATATCCAATCATTCAAAACCCACCTTCCAGGTGAAATTTTGATTCATTTGCACCTCCTCCAATTGCCTTTAGTGCTCATGATGTGGTCTTCCCTGCACTGCAGAAACAAAATATAGACCAATTTGCAAGACACCTTCTTTCAGTCCACAAAGGTAAGGCTTCTCCATCCCTTTCCATTTTAGGCCTCTCCGGCTTTGCCCTCTCATGCCAGCACAAGCTTGAGGAAGAACATCTCATGTTTCAACTTGGCCCAATACAGTGCTCAGGACCTAACAGTCAGCTTAGTAATTCTAGAAAACCAACTCTTCCAATTTGTTTCAGAACAGCCCAAAATGTTAACTGTCTTCCCAAAGAAACTGCTGACCTGTTGACTATTTCCAGCATGTTGCCTTCAGCACTCCAGCACCTGTGGAAATTTCCAAGTGCCAAGGATCAGGACCAGAAGTGTAGCAGTGAGAAAACTGGATGTTGAGGAGGAAGGGTGTGGCAGCAGCTGGTAGATGGTAGATGAAGGCAAGTGAGGGGGAAGATAATGGGTATCAGACAGGAATCAGATGGGGAGGGGTGGGGGTCAGAATCAGGATTATTATCATTAATATTAGTTATGAAATTTTGTGTGGCAACAGTACAAGTATAACAAATTCCTATAACTTATAATTAAAGTAAATATATAATGCACAAAGTAGTGTTCATAGGTTCATGGATTGTTTAGAAAGCTGATTGAAGAGGGGAAGAATCTGCTCCTAAACCGCTGCCTATATGTTATCAGGCTTCTGTACCTCCTCCCTGGTGGTGGTAGTCAGAAGATGGCTTGTCCTGGGTGGTGGGGGTCCTTAATGCCGGATGCCACATTTCTAAGGATATCCTTGAAGGTGGGGTGGCTAGTGCCGCGTGGAGATGGCCGAGTTTGCAACCCTCTGCGGCCTTTCCTGATCCTGTGCAGTGGCCCCCTCCATTTCAGACGGTGATGCAAACAGTTGTATCATACTACATCACTAGATATTTGCTAGAACCTTTGGTGGCTCATCAAATCTCCTCAAACTCCAAATCAAACATAACTGCTGTCAGGCCCTCCTCATACCTCATAACTGCATCCACGTGTTGGGCCCGGGATAGATCTTCAGAGATATTGACGCCCAGGGGATTGAGACCGCTGATCCGCCGATGAGGATCGGCGTCTGTTCCCTCGAATCCCCCTTCCTGAAGTCCATAATCAATTCCTTAACTGCTAACTTTAAAAGAAAGCTAAGGATTTCGGGATATTTTGTACGCTTGGAACAGCGTTCCGCTGTTAGAACGGTAATCAATAGGAAACAAGGCATTCTGTTGTGTTCACCGCAAATGTTTACCAAGCCGAGAAGCAGTGGTGTGAAACTGTAACTTGCTATTTGGTACAAACGTCTGAATTGTTTTTCAAATGTTCCTTAAGATACCGTCATTCCGATCCAGTTAACCCGAAGTTTTGTTCGAAATCAGGGATGGTTTTGGCGGGAGCGGAGTTCCCCGATTTGTTTAAAGCTTTGTGCGGTGAACTGTTCCGTATTATGTGGGGGCTGAGAAATCGGTCATTTTATGTTAACAGATATTAATCAACTATGCATTGCAATCGCTTTACTCTAAACTTAACACGCAATTCAATTTCACGAATCGCTGATAGCAACATTACTTTTTTTTGTACACTATTCGGAGAATCTGGCATTAAACCCGGCTTTATTTGACAATTATAGTTATTAGAGTCTGTTGGAATAATTCCAGATACACCTCAGAATGTAGTGCCACTGCATTGCTCGAGTTTGGCCTCCCTCAACAAGTTAACAAAACCGGGCCTATGTATATTTAACACTGGGGTTATACCGTAAACTGCGATGCGACAATTTTCCCGTTACCTGTTCGTTCACCGCCCCACGTCAACTTGCCGCACCTGACCGTCCTAAAACGCGCATACAACACGTTGTGTCCCCGCCACCACGCCCCCCTTTTAAAATGACAGATAGATGTCGAAAACAGTTTCTGCCTCCATTACTGGGTGGCGGGAACTACTTGGTTCCTGGTTTCTGTGAAATTTAGGGGTCCCGTTCATTTCTTTCATATCAGTTTGATCTAAGGTTTTATATCAGTTTTATTGCTGGAGGATTACTAGAATTAGACCGTCATTGGAATTTCACAGCAGCATTGTCTGATGTGCCTCCATTTGCACAAGTGGGAGAGACCGGAAAGTATAGTGAATACTTTTCACACTTCCATTCTTTTTAAAAGG
This sequence comes from Hypanus sabinus, assembly GCF_030144855.1. Lineage (NCBI taxonomy): Eukaryota > Metazoa > Chordata > Chondrichthyes > Myliobatiformes > Dasyatidae > Hypanus > Hypanus sabinus. The sequence continues at coordinate 81,879,280 of NC_082711.1, forward strand.
TATAGAGTTGATGGAGGATCCATTCCATCTTTTCAAAAGTCTATGATCGGTTTGTTCCTTTTAGAAATAATTTTAAACAACTCAGAAGAGCATCATTGTGATCCACGAGCTTTGAAGCGTAAACTTCTGGAAGGAAACAGAGGACTAAATATTTAGCTTTACTCAGTTTTTAAAATAGAATTGTTTGAGATGCGGAGGATAGTAGCTAGCAGAGAGTTTGAATTTCAATTTCGTAAAAACGCCAGTGATTTTCGTCATTGTGCTGCCAGAATCCATTTGAAAATACAGTCCTTTCTACAAAAGTTTTTTTTAAAAATCCCTTGGGTTGTGGCTCAGCTCGACTACACTAATGCCATCCTTAAACACATTCGAGAGAGTTCGTCAAACAGGCATAAGTGCTGATTCAGTTCTTTCAGAGCGTGTAAGTTTTGAATACAGTTTGCTCGAAATATTTCAATATTTGTAATGGATTTGCGTAACACTAAATATTTCTGTTAGAAAAGTAAGCAAATTATGTGACTCATGTCAGCCGGATCAACTCTCACGTTTATGGTTAAAAGATTTCCGGGAGTACACTTTTCTTACACAAAACAGCTTTAGGAATCAGTCTGTTCTTATTGAACAGTTTCACGTGTCATCCCTTGTCATCCTGTAAAATTAGTGTGCTCGGCCCTGTGCGGGTCACCCAAGTGTTCCAACAAGTGGACTGCCACTACCCATCCAAAACCCCAGCAACTTGTACAAAGATTCGGAACAGCATGCCGGGAATACATGGCACGGTCAAGGGATCGAAATCAAACGGCAAATCAAAAACGGAACAGATACATATCTGGCCTCTACTAAAATGATGAAACGTTAAGTTGCGTAAGCCAGTTCGGAACTTTAGATGCGCCCAGCAAGTTCTGTTCATGTTCCTTGTCTTGTCATTGGGATGAACTTAAAATTTCATTTTACAGCTAATAATACGTGAACCATTCATTAGGCTGCTGGGGATGTTTTGACCATTTTGCTCATGAATCAATATTGCTTACAGAACATCCATTATAAATGGTTTTACATCGTAATTATGATCAAAAGTCAGTTGCTCCAAACGTCTGGATACGTTACCAGGGCTGTGAGAGAACCTGCTTGGATAAGTTAATTGAGAACTAACATTTAATCATTTACGGTAACACAAGTATAGCATATCACTTGATCACCTGGAAGACAACTGTTCGCACATCGACCACGGATTCTTATTCCGTAAGTGTTACGTAACCTACAGCTCATAATAAGATTGTGTGATGCTTTGAACTATTTTATTTTTGCAGATATGCTGATGTTGGCAGTGGATTATAGAAAATGGAACATAAATCTATAAAGTAGTTTAAACAAAGATACAACTATCTAGTTTATTAATCAGTTTTAAACCGCTGTAAAGTTACGGACACGCTTTATGTCATTTGTACCACTCAACTAAACATAGATACTCCCATGTCTCCAATATTTTCAATGAACTTGTAAATTACATCTAAAAAGTTCATATATTTAACGTGTTCATGAAATTTTACCCTATGAAAATCACAAAAGGATGTCTATAACTGGAAGTATAGACTTTTTTGTCTTCTCCGTCGGTATTCCTGTCGATTTTATTCAGTAACGTCTTTTCACTATTTCTTTTACCGTTGTTGCTTTGAGTTGAAAAATCTGGCAGTCACGCTGCTAAAATACATTTTAAAAAGTAAAGTTATACAGTTACATTTTTTCGCTTTCACAGTTTGATATCATGCGTCATTTAAGTGCAACATCTATTAACTTTTTAATAACAATCAAGTCACTATGGTAAAGCAAATTAAACAAGTCTTTATTAGATATTCCTAAAGAAAAAGACGTTCAAATCCCCTTTAAAACGGTTTTGAAATGTGACGATTTTTAATGAAGAACACCGCGCTTTACAAAAGAAAATAACAAGCGTTATACTTGCCAAGGAAATCTAGACTACTATACTGCATTGTACTCGCATACACTACTACTTCTTCTTCGGACCATTCACCATTCTGCGGGAATAATTTTAAGCCAAATTAAGTCTGCACAGTATAATCGTTGATGTAAAATCTTATCGACACAGTATGGCTAAAATTTGTAATTGGAATCCTACCCGGAAGTTAACCTCGTGGTGCTTGCGCCATGCGTAATCATACGTCTCTTACGTCTGACCTCGCTCTTGGTCATAATTCGCATATGTGCGTAATAGGAACGTTCCCTTCCGTCTGTCTATTTATAAAATGGAACGAGGGTTCACCACCTCACTCACCTGCCAAAAGCCTCAGGCGGAGTGGAGAAGCTGCCAAACCGCGATACTTCCAAAATAAGATTCTCTTCGAATTGGGCAACCGCCAAATGGAATAATGGAATTAAAACATTCATCTTTTCCCTTTCGCCCCTAAAGCCTCAGATCATCACAACATCGGAACGTCCCGTGAAGCAATAACGCGAACGTATTAAGTTTTCATAACGCTTTATTTTAAATACGTAAGGCGTTAGTACGTAGTGAATTTGTGAAAGTAAAGAAGTTTTGGCAGAATTACAAGAATGTTCCGATTGTTTAGAAAAATGAAATGTTTTAAATGTAGTAAATTCCCCAATACTCCATTTATTCTAACTTCCGTTTCGCATTGTTTATTAAAATATATGTGCAGGTTTTCGCATCATCCGCTCCAAACTACTATCCTAAACATATTAAATTGGAAAAAAAAGTATTTAAAACATATGATCATAATTGTAAGATGCGCTAGATTTAATGAAAATCGTATAATTGCATTAATAAAAAGGGAAAAACAACATTCAAGACTGTTAAGTCATTTTATATATAAAAATAAACACAGTAATTAATTCATTAGTATAATCGCTAATTAGACTGTATGAGAAGCAACATTTCTGCACATTAACAAAAGGAATGACTACGACTAAAAATAGCTATCCACGACTATATTTGGTTTCACTGTATCACAAAATAGTTCCTAAAATAAACGGTACGCCCCAGAAATGAATGAGATCTGCGCTATCTCAATCGATGGATTGGCCCAGAGTAGCTAAATTTAGCACAGCGTGCGTCAGCGCCGTGCGTCAGCGGGGCGCTCTCACGCGCACAAGTTCCAGACCGCCCCTCTTGCCGCACCCAGCTCTCCGCCTGCCCATTGGCTGGGGGGACCGGGGGCGTGGCTATGACTAAAGCTCGGGGGGGTGGTCTCCCATAGAGCAAATGGCGCCTTGTGATTGGTCGCCCGAAGGCGATGACATGCTTACGCGCGGTTCATAAATGATAATAAAGGAGCGCGGGGAGAGTGGAGAGCAGTGTTCTCGAGCCTGTCAGCAGCTCGTCATCACTCGTGTACTGCCTGTGCGTGCACGGCCGCAGGCGCGCCGTTCAGGGGCCGGCCAGGAAAATCTCAGAAGACCAATTTCAACACACACAATAAAGAAAAGGGGCAGCTGACGTGTCTCGCCATAACGTGACGTATACGGCCCGGAGGCGTCACAATTGACGTTTATTGCATTCCAGCCGCACTTATGGAGATACCGGCGTTCCTCCTATAGGCGAGCAGCTTTTGCAAACACCCGCCCCCTTCTTAAACATAAATGACGTTCACAAAGTGAGGAATTGTACTGATATCTGTCTGCACATAAACAAAGGCACATTGCAATCGGAGGAGCGTTCACAACACAGACAAGGAACTGAGGAAAGAGTTTCAAACACTTTTCGCCACCGATGAACTCCTGTGAAGAAAATTCCGGATCGCAATAGAACTAATTCGCTTACTGGCAGTAATATTTTAAAGACAACTGTCTCTGTGAATTATCCATGACTGGGACTGGACGTCTACTCGTAACTTGGAAGGCAGTTTGATTACATGTAAAGACGGAACCGTCACAGCAATCAAGTACGTATCAATAAGTTACTAACTGGACATCGTAAAAGTTGCAAGGGGTATGCTATAGAACAAGCGACAGCAATTCAAAGAACTTTAGTGATTTTGTTTCGTTAAGGCTGTTGGAATATACTTTGGAACTTGTCCTTTGATGCCCGACCGTTGTTTCTTGAGAATTTATGAGTTAATCAACCGCTTTGGCGAGTGTGACAATCAGAGATCAGCGGGTATTAAGGTATTTCTGGTAGTTGTCATGGTAATGTAATGCTGCAGGCTGGGTGTTTGGTATGGTGTGATGAATAGATGCGATTTGTCTTACACTTGTCTTTGTGTATAATTAGTTATGTTCCAGTGAAAAGTGTAAAGTTATTTCGTGTCTACTTGATTCCACTGCAAACGCATTCTGAAGGGGACATCGTGCTGGTTTGTTTATAAAGCTGAAATGTGCCATGAAACAAAATTAGAGCTATTATTCCACACGCTGGTCTTGAGTGCGATCCTAAATATTTAAAGTTTCAGTTAAGAAATAACGCCTCCTAATTGTAGTCCCTATTGGTCCAACACGTGAGAATATCCCCAGTTCTGGCCCATCTTTTGTATTCAAATGATTATGAATATTTTTATTAATAGTTTCACTTTCAGAAGCGCGCCTGCTTAACTTTTACTTTTTGTTGAGTAATGTGGTGCAGCACGTTTCTTATGTCAGTGTGTCAGTTGGGTATTTGTGTTGGACTTACCAGGGGAATCGTTTTGAAGTACACTCTTGATTGCCGACATTGGGAAGGGTAAGGTTGAATGTGGATGAATCATCAGTCCAAATTTTCATACTTTAGTGGAAGGTCGGCGACGAGTTTGTTAATATGTGCCAAGTCACTAATCGGGGTTACAACATCACACCAGATTAGTTGAAAAGTCAGTAATGAAAACTCAGCCAATCCGTATAACCTCACTCTAGCGATCTCTTTTATTGTGGCACTGTACCCGCATGGAGGCCTTGGCATGTTTCTATGAAATTGAAATTGCAGAGGTGTTCGGAGTATGGTATCTGTTAGGACAGAAGGCAGCGGATTCCGAGTCCTTAATAATTTTCGGGGCTAATTTTCCATAACTAGATGACTTGTAATTGAGATACAGCAATGAAAACCTAATGCTCCAAGGGCATATTGTGATGAATCTATTTGTATTTCATATGTTTAACGCATTTAATTTTTCATAATTGTTAATTATACTCTCCTGCCATGGGCGATTATCTGACGTCCAGTAGAGCCCGTGTTGGCCCTTTTCTAAAAGAGTGAGATTGATAGCAATAATTTTTTTAATCTAATAATTTAAACTAATTTAAGATTTCCCCGCAGTTTGTGCTATGGTCGGCTGCTGTATGGGAGATGGGGCAGCTAGTAACGAGGTGGATGTTTAAAGAGGCCTTGCCAGTTCTCTAGGTAACCAGCTGATTTAGAGCATTCTTCTGAGGGAGACCTACTGTGCAAAGGAGCTAACCAAGGGAGCTGGGCAACTACCGATAAACATAACCTTGCCGGAGCTTTTTATCTACTTTATTACAGAAAGGCTGTAATAATCATTTCGAAAAATTAAGGGGAGAGGCGTTTGGAAATCTTATTTCCCTTTAATGCGAATACAAAAGATTAAAGTCGCTAGTGTAGCCCCGAATTCGGAATCTCCTTTCCGATCCAGACCGGGTTCCCCCGCAAACGCGCGGGTGGCAAGTGGCTATGACGATGGCGTGGACGGAATTTGTATGAAACGTCTAGGTTTCATACCTGACCCAGCCTAAAACCGTTCAGAGAACTATTCTTTTCCGACCATGCCAATGTCCGGACAAACTTGCTAGGAAAGAATTACATTTTCCAGCAGGTGAAAAAAAAATCCATATAAAAGAGTGAAAGCTTGGGGGCAGTTCTTTCAATTACGATCTATTGGTTAATTTTTGTGGTTTGTACTTATCACCCATCTGACTCTTCAACCCAAAACCGTACAAAGGAGTGCGTTGATTGACACTGCCTTGGCTAGCCATTTCTCAGGTGTTTAAAAATTTTCATCGGTATTGTGTTAAATCCTTGTTAAATTTACCATAAAACTAAAGACATCTATGATTATTTGAACTTTGGAAAGTTTTGAGGACGGACGTCGTGTTAAATAAATTACGAGAGGGCGCTGTAGTTCCACTAACCCAGATCGATTCCTCGCCATAGATACGGCAAAAGTTGAATAATACGCTTTTAATAACGCTGTGGGCGGCTATTTTTTTGTGAATGCGTTTTAACCTATTGATTTAGTGGATTGTTCGGGGATCTCCATCCATTTGAGCGAGTCCTTTTTCCTCATGCTACTTGGAGAGCATGTACAATATGGACTGGCGTTTTTCATCCCAGATTCCAGAGATAAATGTGACATCCCAGCCAGCGCAGGAATAACAACAGTGGCTACCTTTTGCTAACTTTCCTAAACCATTGTGGACCAAGTCCGTTCGAGCTGAAGGATAATACCGATTTCGACGCAGTGTCAGTATCAACCGCGAGTGGAGGATTTGCATAGTTTAAATTGGGTCCTATTCAGCTAAGTTTCCGCTGTACTGAATCGACATTCACACCTTTGTGATGGAAGTCAATATTGTAGCTCGGTGCAAAATAAAGTAAATTTGATAAAGCAATTTTTTTAAATGTGTCTTGCGTTCCTATTTAGGTGGTGAAGTTGCGGGATATTTTTCTCGGTGTTTGTATTGAACTTTTGAATTCATAAATAAGCGATTATAAAATATTGCTACCCTCTGTCCGAATTTGCAATGATCTGGTCAAAGGGAAGTGCGTTTCATAATTTCTCCAAGCCTGACACTTCCTTGTTTTCTCACTCTGCAGATCTTGGTTCGGAAGAGCTTCCCCCACCGAGCCCGAATACCGAGTCAGGGCAGCGGAGTGCCGAGAGCAGCCAACCCAGTGACAGCGCATTGACAGCGGCCGAGCCCCTGGCAGCCTACCGAGCCAACATTCAGCGAGCCAAATATCTCCCTTCCTCAGCACACACAGGTACACACTGGAGGCTACCTGGGGATATGCAAACAACACAGAGGATTTTCCTTGTGCCGCCTTCTGGCGACAAGGTGGTGGGGGAGGGGCGAGGTTAGAGCAGGTGCTGACGAGCAAATTACTTCGTTTGCTCGTCTCTCCGTTATTTCTCGGCTGTGTTTATTTTACAGTCCTGTTTTGATTCATTCTGTTTGTTTCCCCTATTTGCATTTTAATTTCTTATTTACGGTCACACTGTCTGTGGATAATTTGGAGTTAAGGTAACGTTAAGGTATCATGGACGTGGATAGCAATTTTTGACTTCTCCGACCTTAATCAAGTGATCTGGGGAGTGTATAGGTTAAGGGCCGACATCAGCTAAAACCTAACCAAGGAAGGAATAAAAATAACCACCGTCCCTACGTGTAGAAATGAGCATGTGTACAGCGACCAGACAGAGAGAATCCAGTGAGTGCATCTGAAAACATTAGGTTATGTACAAGCTTTGTGCAAAACAAGATGTATACCTCCACGAGTTTGAACATATACAAACCTCTACTTATACAGAGAAGTATTCAAACATAAACTTGGCCAAGATATAGGACAAGAAACGACAGAGGAATGTGCCAATAAATACTTAAATGTGCACAAGTCACAACACATGCTTGCATAGATAAATTTTATGTACAATCTTGTGCCAAATAAAGACGCGCTAACACATTAACATCTGAATGCCTGCGATCTCTTGTATCAATTTCTCTCATCCACAGCACCATCTCTCCAGTTATTTTTCTTAGCTCTTGCTCTATCTGGTATAATCTATTAATTACCAACTAGTGCATGAACTATTGAATACACCTTCTCTTTTAGACTAGAGCTAGATTTCGAAAACTTGTCTAGACAAAATATGACATTTCTATTACGGATTTTATAGCCTGTGTTTTATTCTGTTTCCTCTGACTTCACCTGGTTAATTTGTTCGCGTGTGTCCTAATCATTTACAAAATCGATTTGCTCTCTGACGTATAGGAGGGTTCATATAATTAGTGTTCAGTCACACTCTGCTAACAGGAAGCAGAATTCGTCTTTGTGACTGGCTTCACAAATCTTTACGGTCTCCAAGAGACTGGCTTTGTAAGCTTATCTTGTCCCTAAACGAGAATATTTAAGTGACTGTGAGTGTTGATTATTATGCAGACGATAATTGATTACATAAAGATAACATTGGTACAGAGACCAGTAGGGGCCCTTCTCCCAAACCCGTGCAAATACAGTGTGTTGCCTTTTAAGTACATTTAAAGAAACTTACGCATATTACCATATACACAGTGATGTGCACAACGCGCTGGTCAGTTATGCACCAGATTCCGACAGGTATAGCGTCTCGGATGCAATTATCACCATAGTGCTCCGTCAAATTGTGGCATAAACTGACGCCGTGAAGATTTATACATAAAATCAGTCTGATCAAGGAAGGGCCTGGACTCCAAACGTTGACGACCCATTTCCCTCTCCAGGCCCGCATAGATCAACCCTTCAGCTTGCTCTTTGCTGCAGATTCCAGCACTTGCAGTCTCTCGTGTCTCCAAAAGTTATTAATCAGTCACTGCTAAAAATACGGCGGATTTCTAACTTTTAAAGGCAAAAGTTCCATCAATGTGGCGCAATTATAAAAGGAAATCGTGTTGGTGAAATTCAGTTCCATGTATAGGATGGATGGAATAAGCTGGAAGTCGTTATAGTTAGACATATACACCAGACTTTTAATGGCTAGTTTTCGTATAATGACCTTTCTTTTCGCTCGGCAGCGTGGAAGTATTCAAAACCCCTAAAAGAAATCACACTGTAGATGCTGGTAACCCGAAATAAAATGAAGAGATCCAATTTGTTGCTCAATCTGTCCACCCTTGTTAACTGCAGAATATTCGTTTCTTCTCAGATATGCCCTGTGTGCAAACTCAGTACAGCTCGTCGCCACAAGGTGCCAGTTTCGCGGCTCAGAGTTACGTTTATGGTGGAGATTACAGCTCTGACTTCGTGCACACTGAATCCCCCTACATGAAGTTCGGCGTGGACATGGGCAGCACTGAGATCACAGCCACTACAGCCCTGCCCAGTTTCAGTACCTTCATGGAGACGGGCTACTCCGGCAGCTACGAGTTCAAACCGTCCTGTGTGTACCAAATGCACGCTTCCTCTCAGAGACCCCTCATTAAACTGGAAGACCCCTCCCATCACGGCTACCAGCCATCCATCCAGCACCAAGCCGAGGATATCATGCCGTCCACCTCTGTTTACTTCAAGCAGTCTCCGCCTTCGACTCCTACAACACCACAGTTCACAACTCCGCAGGCCTCTCTTTGGGATGAACCTCACACTTTGGCCCCAGTGACCCAGACTTGTATGACCTCGGGTCATATCTTGGATGCTTCCCTGAAGACCACGCCACCGAGATTCCCAGTATTCGCCTTCAAACAATCTCCGCCGCACACTCCAGCCTCCAGCAGCCATGTGTGTTATGAGCCCACGTTGAACATGCCATTGGGAGCTGATAGTACGTCCACGCAGTCGGTAATGGACACGCATCAGTATTCACTGCACTTGGTTAAGGGGTCTGGATTGGGCTTCCACCCATTGCCTGTTAGCCAGAGTACCCAGAGCCTCCCTTCTCCCCCGAACAGAGGCTCCTCCTCTGCAGAGGGGATGTGTGCTGTTTGTGGAGACAATGCAGCGTGTCAGCATTATGGAGTCAGGACCTGCGAGGGATGCAAGGGATTTTTTAAGGTACGGCGCATTTTAACGTTGTCAAAGACACTCCTGAACTGTGAATTAGGTGAAGGAAGCTAGTATCTGGAGGTTATTTGTAAAGGTAAATAATGAGTTGCATGGGCCAAAAGCAGCTTGAGGGTAAAATAGCCAGTTGAATAACAGTGTTGCAGCGTGCATAACTTTCCAGTGCAGACAATTTTAGTAAGTTTGACAAACTGGATTATGAGGGGATACACCTGACGCTTTTAGAAGGGGTAATGGGAACTTGGTACGATCTGCAGGGACAATCATCTCAGCCAATTTCACGCGCTGAAATGCTTCGGGGGGGGGGGGGAGGGAGAGAAGCTAAATCCTTGAATTAGAAACTTCAACAATGAAGCATCCTGTATACCTGAGCGACACCTTTGGAAATCTATGCGATAATTTATAATTGCGGTTATCACAGCCAAAATTAAATCTAATAGGATGTGAAACAATAGCCTTGCTGTAACTTCAGAATAAGACTGGAATAACATTTCACATGTGCTGCTAGTGTCCAGGCTGGCTTGCAAAAGTGAGAAACAAGTCATCCATCACCAAACAATAATAGCATGGAGAATACCTTCAAAACACTCCATTGTTACCAGAAATTAATTAGCTTCATTTGTCGATTTAACCTTTCTTTCTAAAGGACCCTAAATTTATAAGACTTTTTCTTTGTTGTATAAACATAGTGGATTACCACGTTGTTTTCAGTCTGATTAATAATCCTGCCTAAATGAGCAAAAGAGAGATGTCCTAATTCCAGTTTGTGTATAAATAAGTCTTTTCTCTGCCCAGAAACAGGTTTGAATTCTGTGCAGTTAACCCATTAGCAATACTCTGTTATACATCTTGATTTTTCTTAAAAAAAAGATGTATAGTATTTAATTAAAATTTGACTCTGAATGTGATTTGAAATGTACTGATCAGTCTTGATTAGTGAAATCCAAGCTAGTTTAATTTTTGTTTTAAGGCTGTGCTAGTTAAAGAAATGCTCTTCCAAACCATTTCAAATTTCTTTAATAAGGCCAGTAATCACCCCGGGAATAAGCCAAGTGGAAAATGATCCCCAAAGGTATATTAGGAGAGAGGGATATTATACTCTGCGGTATAATGTGATGACCCGGTAATTTCAGAAATAATTCTATCATTTAAAGCTGCCCGTCTCTTGAGAGTTTCTCAGCCACGAATCTGACTGATTCTCATTGTCAGGAGCTAACACCAGTAAAATTGTTTTCCTGCAGGCTAACATGTGAGGAAATTAATTTTATCTAATTATCCGAGTAGCTTTGGCGCATTTCATATCATAATTAGAGTCTGCTTTGTCAGCTAAATTTTTCCAAGACAACATGCTGTAATAACATTTGTTCTTTGCAGAGGACAGTGCAAAAAAATGCAAAATATGTTTGCTTGGCAAACAAAAATTGTCCCGTGGACAAGAGGCGGCGTAATCGATGCCAGTACTGCAGGTTCCAGAAATGCCTCAGTGTGGGGATGGTTAAGGAAGGTGAGTGTTGGCAGCTGTCAGACTGTAACCACAGCCTCCCAACCCCATTCTAATCCACTCTACACTCTCCTTCTAATGATCACACCACGGAGTTAATATTTGCTTGCTGTTGATTTTGCTGGGCCATTGAATGAGTATAATAATGACCATCTAGAATAACAGCTGGATTAAAGAGTATTATGCCAATCTACAGGCTTTAACTGTGGTCTCTGTGCATTTCCTGTTTTTTTTTAAAAAAAGACTTCTTCAAAAGTATGCTGCAAATAGCAAGTAAGCTAGTAGGGTAACAGGCTATTTTGGATGAATCAGCGAGGAAATGCAAATAACAAAGGGTAAAGGCACAGTCATTCAGATATTATAATACCAAAGGAGATATTACTTTAATGTTTTATCAAAGTAAAATCCCTCAAAATGGATAGGTATATGAATAGATGAATATTTTTATTTTACACAATGCAATGTCAAACGTAATTTGAGCATACATTCTAAACAATGTATTGAGAATACAGAATATGATATTGTGACTATATTTTTAGTTAATTTATCCTAAATCTTTAAATGTATCCATGTCTTTGTTTCTCCAGTGGTCCGTACTGATAGTTTAAAGGGGAGAAGGGGTCGTCTGCCCTCCAAACCAAAGAGCCCTCTCCAGGAACCATCACCACCCTCACCCCCGATTAGTTTCATGAATGCTCTTGTGCGGGCACTTGTAGACACCACTCCCAGCAGTCATAATTACTCTCAGGTAAGCAAGAATCTACATAAATTAAACAGGTCAATGGATAGCATCTCCTGCCAGCTGCCATTGTAAAATACAATGTGGTTGGAGTTGATTATTATATTACATCCAATAAATTGATGTTTTTTGTGTGTTATTATGTACTAGGCTGACATACTTTCAATCACTTTTTAAATTATTGATTATAGCAAGTTGTGCATATTATTTTATAAATTTTCAACCAAAACCTGAAAAACTCATTACTTTTCATTCAGAGAATTACACTGCATTATGTAACATCATAGAAACTAAATGCATTTACATTTTTAAGAATAAACAGTCATTCTTCTTGGGTTATTTGTTAAATGCAATGATACCTACTATCACTGTATTCATTAGAAAGACATAGTTCTGTAATATATCCACTGGAACACATCCCAACATTTCCTACTTTATGGACAAACATTTTTTTCTGGTCAGCAGGAGCTTTATCCTATTCAGATTTCAACCAGACAATCAGACAATAAATATATTGTTGATCCAAACCAATTCTGTAACAATTATATTCCCTATGTATAAGTCCAGAAATATCAACATTTCTGTTCTCTTCCTCTGAGAAGCTGTGATATTTTCCTCAAAAATACTCTTTTTTCGTTAAGCAATAGTTGCATAGCTATGCATTGTTACTTGTATTGAAAGATTGAAGCCGAAGTGATTTCTCTATTTTCATAGTTTGAGAATGGCAACTTAGGAAGGAAATTCTTCTAGGAATTACAATTTACATCTGACAAATTAGGTTTGTTTTCTACCAACAATAAAACTTGCAATTAGTACAGTTAGAGTTTAGCTATTTTTGAATATTGATATTTTGGGGGGATTAAGTAATAGACAATAGGTGCAGAAGTAGACCATTCGGCCCCTCGAGTCTGCACTGCCATTCTGAGATCATGGCTGATCATTCACTATCAATACCCAGTCCCTGGATGCAAACACAAAATCATCAATTCAGTTTTTTCTTACTTTTCTTGATGTTGTATAATGTTGGCATTATGGGAGATATTTCTTTAGAGATACTTAATCATAATTTCATCAATATTCTTTTTAATAATTGAAAAGCTTCCAAAATGTTTAATTGAATGCAACATAAACATTGTAACCTGTTCTCTAAATGCCGTATGCTTAAAGTAATAAGCATTGACATACTTTTTTCTTCTGAATAAAAGAGGAATGTTAATTTAATCATCTATCAATTAATGTGTGATTTTTAAGATGCCTGCTGCACAAGATATTTGCACCTACGTGTGTCACTTGCATCTTGAGGTTATATTTAAAATTGGAAAGCTTGCTGAATTATTACCAGCAACTGAAAAACTACTTTTTTCTTAAATGCAATAAAAGTCTTGTTTATTGTGGTTTATAACTCACCAATACTGTTTTATGATTTACCTTAAAATTGACTGCAAATAATATTGAAAGCAATCTTCTTGAGGATAAATGTAGAAATTGGAGGTTTTAAACTCAAATCCTTTTTGCTTAAAAACAGCTCTTCTCAGAAACATAGAAAATCTCTTTATTTCTTCCTGCAGTTTTATCTTTTGGAAAATTAAATTTGCTTTCATGATTTTGGCTGACATGTTGTTTCTCCTCCGCAGTTCTGTGCTACTGAGCAGCCAACAGCTGGAAAGGATGCTGAGTATGTGCATCAGTTCTATGGGCTCCTTGCTAGCTCTATGGAGGTCACTCAGAGCTGGGCTGAGAAAATACTAGGGTTCAGTGATCTTCCTAAAGAAGATAAGGCTCTACTCATTGAATCTTCTTTCCTTGAACTCTTTGTACTGAGACTTTCTCACAGGTGAATGTGATAGTTTCCAGAAGTGTAAAATTGTATGTTGAAGTTCTTCTTTTCACAATGTCAATTTATACTCTTCCCTTTTAAATGACAGTACACAATGGATGCTATTGTAGAATTGAATTCTTGGCACTTGCTCTACTTATTCCTCCCCTCTCCATTAACAATCTTTTAAAACCAACTTTGATTAAATTTTAAACACGAGAAATTCTGCAGATGCCAGTAATCCAAAGCAATACAAACAAAATGCTGCAGCATATTCAGGAAGCACCTCAGCCCAAAATGTCACCTGTTTGTTCATTTCCATGGATGCTGCCTCACCTGTTGAGTTCCTCCAGCATTTTGTGATGTTGCTTTGATCAAATTTGGTGGTTTGAGGTAGCAAAAGAATTTAGAATAGTTAGGTTTTTTTTAAAAGGATGCTTTTCCAGTTTGATGCATTACTAGTTATGGTGGTAATTTCACATGCACACAAAGGCGGAACACCTTTTTATACTAATGTAAATTTATGTAAATTGGCAGCTATAACCAGCATTCCCAAGGTTAATTGTCATAAGAAATTTGCAGACATACGTTTCATTTACCAGTTTTTTCTGTTGTCATAAATTTCTATTTCATTCAAATAATTTGTATTTTTTTTTACCTCCTGTGTGGCATAGCAGATAATGAGCAAAATCTATTGTGAAGTTGCTGTTTGTTTTATACTTGTTTTACTTTTTAAAAATTCAACGTCAGCTTAAGATGGGTACCCATGGTAGCAAAACAAAGTAAACTAGTCAGCAAACAATTAATTAAAAGTGTGTTTTGAATATAACCAAATGATTGTTCCAAATTTTCAAAAACGTGGTCTGTAGTTTACATCTGAAGCATACTAAACATTGACTAATTCAGTGAGTGAACATCAGGGTTGTTCTCCAGGTTTAGAAACCAGGCCATTTTATTTATAGCCAACACTCCTTTCCATAGATATTGCATGCAAAAAAAAAAGTGAAGTTCAACAATGTTTTGTAATCAAGAAATGAAATAGGGCTTCTGTTGATAGTTTCAGAACCCTTACAGGATGTGGAATGTATTCTGATATTTGTTAAGATATAACAAGTAATGAACTCAAGTTATAATTCTGTCCTTCTTAACAATTCATTACAGATCTGCTCCAGCAGAGGATAAGTTTGTGTTCTGTAATGGACTTGTTTTGCATCGACTTCAGTGCCTTCGTGGATTTGGTGAATGGCTTGACACAATCAAGGAATTCTCTACAAATTTACAAAGCCTTAATTTTGATGTTTCAACTTTTGCATGTCTAGCAGCTCTAGTTATGATCACAGGTAGGAACTTTCTATCAATTTTCCCCCCAGAATCTTCCAGTGATTCTCAGACCAGTGTAATGGTCTTTCTCAGTCCTATATTAAGCCTTTACTGCGATATATTTTTATTTCACTTTGATATTTTTTTAACTTTGATATCAGATACGATTTCAAACTATTTTGCTGGCTTGGTGATTGCTTATTGCAGTGTTTTAAATACATATTAGCTACCTGTAATTTTGTTTGCTTTTTAGAAATTATTTTAAGCTAATCATTTCAGATGACCAGCTGTTTATTTACAGAATTCAGGACAGTATCTAAGAATTTGCTCTGTCAGTTCATGTCCCCTGTGATAATTTATTGTATCCACTTGGAGACCTGTACTTGAGCCCATGTTGTAATGTTATAGACATAAGTTAAGCATGCTATGTAAAGATGAGCAAACAGTCCAAAAACTGTTAGATAGCTTGGATTAATTCTTTGAATATATATGGTGTGAGGATTTCATACTGTGTGCTTAATTATTATTAGTTGCACCAGATGTTGATCTGAAATTACTGATAAATAATAGCATTCTTGCTGATGGTAGATTTTGGATCCTGTGTACTCATTTTAGTGAGAGTTTTCTGTTCTTGTTTTTTTTATTGCACTTGCCATTCTAGTTTGCTGCAGTTCATCTGTAGAAATATAATTGAACAGGTTCAGTATGTCTTTATCAGAAATGCTCTACATTCAGCTAACAGAAGGCAAGGTTACCATTGGGCCCAGACAGATATACTTCAGAGCTGAGATCCTCTTCCTAACATAGTTTCATGACTGAGTCTCAGTCTAGATTCTTACAAATGTCAGAACAACACTGTATCAGTGTTGAGTTGAGTCAGTATCTCGAACACTGTTGCTACACCATCCTAAATTTTAAAATGCTACATGACGCCACACATTTCATTCACTAGGCCAATTTCTCTATGCTTACGAATTTTGAAATTGAAACTGTACATACACCTAGGTAGAATTCAAATGATTTTCATTGTGGCATTACACGTTACATAATAACTTAACAACTTAAGTAGCACAATAAGTATTTAAATTAACAATTTCCGTTGACTCCTAAGAGTAATTCTCAGTTATAATATCAAAATTGAAGTTCAGAGTATCTTATCATTTGAATCATTGGTTCATGGGTATGTTACTACCAAGCCATTATATTGAATGCTGATTAAGATAAAAATATTCCTTCTGTTTTTGTATAGGATATCTGATAGCAAAAATTGGGATTAATCTCACTATCCTATTCTCACCCTTTCACTGCTGCAAGAGTTATCCATTTTTTCTTTGAGAGATGCTGTAGTCTTTATTTTAAGTTACTGTATAAGCAACCAAATACTTTGCATAATATTAGGCAATATGAAATTATCCTAATGGCTGTAGGTGTGTCTGTGATAGATCTTTCCATCTTAAAAACGAGTTCTGCGGAAATTGGTGAGACAAGGAATGGGAAACATAATTGATTTGTATTCACTTCAGTGGCACATGTACTAAAACTTGGGTGTCTTTCATTGCCCCATCTTCTGTTATTCTGTCCATCAGCCTAGACGATCTCTCCTCTTTTCATAGAAATCTAGGTCATGTATGATCAGATTAAAGAACTACCAGGCCTAATTTCAGTTTCCAGCACACAGAACATAGTTCTATATGTCCTAGCTCTTTAAAAACTTGTTACATACAGTTGAACTTCTGCCTCTATTATTACTTGAGTAGAGAATTCCAGTCTCCTACCAGACTCTGGGTCATAAAAAGGTCCTACCAATTATTTTAAATCTATGCCTCCTGATTTTGGGCTCCCCTGCTAAGATAAATTAATTTTTCCTATTTTGTCTAGGCTCCTCGTAATTTAATATGCCTCTATTAAATATCCCTTCAGCTTCTGATACAAGGAAAATAACCAGGCCTATACAATATTTCCTAATACTAAATTTTTCCGGCCTCCTCATAAATTTTCTCTGAACCCTGCTCAGTCTAATTGTATCTTTACTGTACCATGGTGACAAGACTGCAGCCTAACCATTTTGTGCTGAATTCTAAAATAATCTCCTTTACCTTAAATTCTATGTCTGATATCTTAAAGGAAGCATCCTGTATTTTATTTTTACTCACATCATCGTGTTCTTTACCTTTTAAGGAGCTGAGGACAGTTTCACTGTTCTTCCACCCATTTCAATATCCTCTCATTTACTGTGTCATGTTGCCCTTCCCAAATGCATTTTCCTTGGACTCAATTCCACTTTTTACTTCCCAAATGACCAAGACTATCAATATCTTCCTCCACCATCAGCCTCAGTAATTTTTTGTATCATCTGCAACTTTCTTTAATCATGGCGTGTGTAATTGATTTTAAATCATTAATATACATGGCAGAAAGCAAGAGACAGGTTCCACGAGGCTCAGCGCCAATTACAAAGACACACGTCAGCCATTATCCTTTGCTTCCCATCGTTAAGCCACTTTTGAATTCAATTTGTCACTCCTCTCTTGGATTTCATAGGTTTTCCTATTTTTCTGACCAGCATGTGATGTGGGACTTTTCCAGAAAGTTTGCTAATATTGATGTAAACTACATCAGATGCACTGCCCTCATCTAGTTGTCTTGTTATCGTATTAAAATTCAATTATAGTTAGACACACATTTCCCTTAACTTCATGCTGATTGTCATCAAATACACACTTTACTAAATACGATACAGCCCATCAGAATTGGTTACAACAGTTTACCCATCTTCAAAGTTTAACTAACTGGGCTGTAATTACTTTGGTTATCCCTTCCTTTTTTATCTTCTGTCAGTAGATAGGCACATGAATGTGAGGAAACTGGAAGGATATGGACAGAAGAGATTACTTTAGTTGGCCATTTGTTTGGTTTGACACAACATTGTAGGCCAAAGGGCCTGTTACTGTGCTGTACTGTTCTATAAAAGTACGTTGTTAGCACTAGGCAACCCCTCTGGAACCGTTCCCGTATCCAAAGAGGTTTGGAAAATGAAATTTGGAACCTCTTCAGTTTCCTCCCTTGCTTCTTTTAAGAGCCTGGGATGTATATTAATATTAGAATGCCCACTTTCAAAATGCTAAGCTCCTTGGTACTTCCTCGTTTACTATGTTTATCGTGCTTCCTCATTAATTACGGCATGAATGTCATCTCTCTCATTCTCTACCTCCATACATAGGTTATCTTTTTGGTTCTAAATTGGCTCTTTCCTTTATATGCTACCTTTGATATTGCTTGTCAGTTTTTATTGTTATGCTTTTCCTAATTTCCCATGTAACTTCACCATTACATTCTTTCTGTAACATTAAGTTCTCCGGGTTTACCATAAGACTTTGTCTTTTTTTTTCCTTTTCTTTTAAACTAAGCTTGAGAAGTGGCACTCCTCCATGTTTCTTTGTGGGGGTATATTTACACTAAACACCAGGATCTCCTCTTTTGAGTATCTCCCTTTAAACTCCGGCTGATTTAGATTGTGATTTCCAGTCCACTTTTTCCTGATCACTTCTCATTTTAGTAAAATTGGCCTTGTCCCAGTATAGAACCATTACTCCTATTGTATCATCATCTGTTTTCATGCCTATGCTAAATCTATTTGAATTATGTTCATTATCACAAAAGTACTCTCCCATGGATGTTCTTTTCACTGCTCAACCTCATTTTCTAAAACTAATACAGAATTTCCAACTCCTACCCACCCTTGTTATTTAGATACTGGCTAAAGAGACTTGCCAGAATGCAATTTAGGAATTCAGTGCCTCCAATAATTCTTACATTGATTACATCCAAGTTATTGGGCGCCATGGTAGTGTAAGTGGTTAGCACAATGCTATTACAGCTTGGGGCACTGGAGTTCAATGCCGATATCATCTGTAAAGAGTCTGTACATTCTCCCTGTGGGACTTGGGTGTGCCAGTTTCCTCCTGCAGTCCAAGGAGATACCCGTTAATAGGTTAATTGTAAATTGCCCCATGATTAGGCTAGGGTTAAATCAGGGTTTGTTGGGTGGTGTGGTTCGAAGGGCTGGATGGGCCTGCCCCATGCCATCTGTTAATAAATTAATTAATAATGAGGATGATTGAGCCCACTGACAAATGGTGCCCCTTTTCCCTTGGCATTTCTGCACATACTTGACCTGTTTCTCCGGTCTGTGGTACACTTCCAGCAATGTGACTTTTCCCCCTTTCTGTTTATTTGGTTCAACTTTTGTATCCTTGTTTGACAATCCTTACAAAATTCTCATACAGTGATTGCTTCATTAAGAAACATTGCTCCTCTTGAATCTAGTTTTTTTTAAATCACTATCTCTACGTTGTCTGAAAACCTGATAACCAGAAAGCTGCCTTTCCTGTTCTTTAGAGTAATGATGTCATATTTCAATTTGTATGCTTTTGTCTTCAGCCCATCTTCCTTTTTTGTCTGTCCTTGCATTGCACTATTAAATTCGACCTCTTTTTATCCCGTTTCCCACCTTTGTTTGCTCTACCTCCTAAACTTTCTCTCAAATTTATTC
This sequence comes from Hypanus sabinus, assembly GCF_030144855.1. Taxonomy (NCBI): domain Eukaryota; kingdom Metazoa; phylum Chordata; class Chondrichthyes; order Myliobatiformes; family Dasyatidae; genus Hypanus; species Hypanus sabinus. Next base: position 81,898,929 of record NC_082711.1, read on the forward strand.
CCTTCTGTTTTCATTCCTATTTATCTGTGATTTGAAGACAAATTGGCCTCCTAAGTTTGAGTAAACTATGTTAAATAAGCACAAGAAAACCTACTTGTGAGGATATTGGTTTCATCCCTGTTGAGATGAGAGCTATCCTGCCTATACAAGTTCACCACGTCAAGAATCTGATCCCCCTCACATCTAAAATCCATCTTCCCATACCATCGCTCCAGTCACACATTTTACTGAACAATTCCTTATTTCCATACCCATCAGTACATGGCACAAGTTATCTGAATAGTACGACTTTTAAGTCCTCACTTTTTTTAAATTGCAAGATCTGCCATTATCTGTTAATATCATTGGTACCAAAATAAACCCATTCACTCTCTTCTCTCATAATGGTCTGCGTCCGGTCGGTGATCTTTCACCAGGGAGGCAGCACGCTGACTTGGAATTGCCCCAGAAACAGCAGAAGCATCTTATACTTGTTTGGTGCAATTAACACAACATGAAATCCCAGGGTATTTTAGAGGAGTATTATCAATAAAAGATTGACACTGAACCACAAGTTATAATAGGGTAGGTGCTTAATAACTTGGTTAAAGACTTGGGCTTTAAGGACTGTTTGAAAGGAGCAGAGACATTGAGATGAGGAAGCTTATGGAGGAGGACAGCTTATCCACTGTCTACTTTCCAAGCAGTGCATCCTTAGCTGATACTTTGGAAGGATCCATTCTCCACTTCCCTTTCCCAGTTCCGACAAAGGGTCTCGGACCTGAAGCGTTAACTGTTTCTCTCTCCGCTGATAGTAACTGACCTGTTGAATATTTCCAATATTTTGTTTCCGTTTCAGATTTCCAGCATCTGTAGTTTGTTGTCCAGCATTGGACAAAATATATTGACAAATAAATTACTGGAGTGCTAGTTTAAGTGGGAAATAAGTGCAACGTAATGCTATTCTTGTCATCATTTCGATTGGCTACCCTTGGAGGAAAGGTTATGAATGACTTGCATGCAGTTAGAGATTTGAAGACTGCAAGGTGGTCTCATTGAAGTACATTATGAGGACAATGTTGAGTAGATGTTTCTTTCAGCTGCAGAGTCTTGTAATAGGGACTTGATCTTAAGATAAGCTGGCCACTGAGGACTAGGATGACAGAATATTTTTAGTAGTTCACTTGAGTGCTTTGGATGTTCAGTCATTTTGAAAAAAACAGGATTGAGACTCACATTTTAAATAGTTGGGAATCAAGAGCAGGAAAATGGACTTGAGATGTGGGTTCATCCATGATCTTGGTGCATGGTAGTGGAGATCTGAGGTAACATGCAGTATGACCCTCTGTTCTTTATGTTCTTTTGTGGCTTTGCACTCTGACAAACAGAACTGGCATTAGTTAGAACAAAGGCCTAGTTATTTAACGAATAAAATTCCCTTCTGCTTCCCTATTGATGTTATTGCTCTCAGTATAGAAAAGCACTGTCACTGTATCTTGTTATTTCTGTCAGAACCAAGTTTGTTCAAGATTCTTGAAGAGAACCTGCTTAAATAAGACAGTTATAGTTCCCATCAGAATCTCTGAACTTCATCAGAAATTTAAAAAAAACAAGGTTCCAAACATTGCAAACTGCTGACTGATTGTATCTACAAAATTAGGGGATGGCAAAGTGCATTGATGGGACAATAAATGACAAGAAAAGTGGATTTTTCATATCTTTATTGGAGGAAAATGTTTAGCATATTGGGTGTATGTTGTTAATAATGCCTGTTATGTCTACGCAGATCGCCATGGGTTGAAGGAACCAAAGAAAGTGGAAGAATTGCAATCCCGGATCATCAGTTGCTTGAAGGAACATGTATCATTCAACAGCCCTGGAGAAAACAAAGGGCAGCCGTTATCCAAGGTAGTGGCGATCATCCCTCAGCTGCGTTCTCTCTGTACGCAGGGGCTCCAACGCATTTTCTACCTAAAACTCGAGGACCTGGTGCCACCCCCGGCCATCATCGACAAACTGTTTCTGGATACACTGCCTTTTTGAGATGTTTTACCTCTTTTGCTTTCCCTGACAATAACACACTTCTGTAACCAAGTGGATTGTGTATAGGGGAGAATAAAACAGCTGGTGCTCTGCTGTCTGTACCCTACAAAGCAGCTCTTAATATCCATATCCAAGAATATTTCCTGGTTCTTTATTCTGAAGGACCCTATACGTTAAAAACTCTTGCTGCTTTTGGGAATGCTGAGGTGGCACCTTGAGAACGATGCCTGATAGAAGTGATTATCTGACTCTTTTTTTCGGTCTGTAATTTGTCATCCCAAAATTCTTGGGTGACTACTATAACTTTTTTTAAAAAATGTTAACAACAAAGTTGTTACAAAAATAGTATGCTTTTTATTGTGATTGATGCCTTTAGTATAGCTCCTGATGTGTCATATGTACAGCAAGTGGTGGTGAAAGGAGTCACCGCTGATGAAAAGCTCTGTTTTTAGAATGCAGTGATGAAAGGCTGTTGGCTCACATGTCCAAGTGCAATTTATTTGAAAGTGCTACAACTTCAAGAAGTTTATTTTGTTGGTTTTGTTTTTTTTTCGAACTCTAATTTATTGTAATACTAAAAGAATTTGATGAAATATAAGATATTGCTGGCACTAACTTTACTGACAAAGTTACCTGAACTTGAATTATAGTGATATATGTACTGATGAAAGTACAGTTGATGCAGGGACACTTTGTGAACCAGAAGAGCACCTACAGATTGCATAGGAAGAAGAATATATAGGGAGTCAAGGGGTGGGGGGGGCTTCGAGAAACACATTTAATTTTTACAATCTTTTGTGAAGTGTTTTAAGGATGATCATGTACAGTTTGGACAGAAGGATCTTGAGATACAAGAAGAATCAAATATTCTGTCAGAATTAGTTGTTCTACCAGCCGACTTTACAAATCCAGCAGTTTCTACTGAATACTGTAGTTGTCAGAATGTAGGTGCTAGTAGGATGCAGGTCAACTGCATTAAACATTCCGTGTTCGTAAAAGTTTTTTGTATGATGTTTATACTGTTGATGCCATATACTAATACAAAATACTTTTGTTGCATAACATCTTTTCTATAAAGATTATATGCATGTTATTGTAATGGCTTTGCCTGTATTTATTGCAACAATTGCTGGTTGCTTAGAGTAACTCTGCAGGCTGAATTCAGGAACCCTAGCTGTTAAAGGGGCAGTGCCTTGTGTTTGACAACAGAGTGAATTCACAAACCATCTCTGTGCTCCCTCAGCATCCAATAGTGTTCTGTTGTGTTAGCCTGTGTGTTTTCAAATGTTGAGTACATTGTACATAGATATGTAAATTAAAATATTAAATTGAATAACATTTTATCATAAGATACTTGACTTTGGAAGATTTTCTGAAATTCATCTTGTGGCCACAATTTATATTAGATCAGATCTAACTGTGGTAATTTACAACCATTTCTTTTGTTTAAGTAAAAATTAAAATCTAAAAGTTAAATGTCAATGACATAACAGGTATAAACTAATTATATCAAATTTTGAAAATAATTCTTATCATATCTGGCTGTAGATGTCAATTCTACAGGAATATTCAATCATAAGCCATGGGATGTAATATGAAAGTAGCCAAGGTGGTGGCTGGGATTTGTGAGAGCAACCAGATCAGTTTCCTGATAAGTAGAAATGTGCCTTGAAGGATCTTGCAGAGTAAAACCTGGTGTTCCTAATATCTTATCGTAAATGCAAACTGTCTGCAAAGATGGGCAGTGTTCCACAAATTTCAGTCTAGTGTTACCATGATGGTTTGATAAAGTGACTGACAGTTCATATCAAAATATAGAAAAGCTCTGAAACTGAGATATTTATTCATGTGAATTGAATTAAATATTAGTATTGCTGTTGGGTTTTCACACAGCCAAATAGTTATATAAAATACAAATATCTCATTATATCAGATCGATTTTCACTTTTTTTGTTTAAATCCTGAACCTTAACACGTTTAGCTATAGAACTGTATCACTGATGCTTAATTGTAGCTAGTTCCAAAACCTGAAAATACATAAGCCTCAACAAATTCCATTTCCAGAGAAATACAGTGGGTCCACTGCCAACTTCTCAAGGGCAATTAAAAATGAGCAATAAACACTGACTTTCCTAGTGATGCACACATACTCAAAGATGAATAGCTGCCAAAAAATGAGAACAGGCTCACAAGAGACAAAGCTTCACTTTCTGAATGTAACAAAATGATTAACCTGCTTTAGCTTTTTCCTTTTAATTATTACATATATAGAGGCAGACTTATGAGGATGTTGCCAGGACTTGAAGTGAGTTATAGAGAGTAGCTGAGCAGGTCGGGACTTTTTCATTGGAGCATGATGGGTGACATTTTTTTTTAAAAACATAAGAAAGCCTGCAGATGCTGGAAATCCAAAACAACACACACAAAATGCTGGAGGAACTCAGCAGGTCAGGCAGCATCTATGGAAAGGAGTAAAAAGTCGACATTTCGGGCCAAGACCCTTCTTCAGGACTGGGAAGCAAGGGGGGAGACGTCAGAATAAAAAGGTTGGGAGAAGGGAAGGAAGTTAGCTAGAAGGTGGTAGGTGAAGCCAGCTGGGTGGGAAAGGTTAAGGCTGGAGAATAAGGAATCTGATAGGAGAGGAGAATGGACTGTAGGGGAAAAGGAAAGCAGAGGAGACCCACCCAGGGGAAGTAATAAGCAGGTGAGAAGAGTTGAAAGGTCAGAGTGGGGGATAGGGGAAGAAGTGGGAGGGGGGGGGGAGTTTGTTTACCAGAAGGAGGAATCAATAATCATGCCATCTGGTTGGAGGTTTCCCAGGCAGAATGTAAGGTGTTGGTCCTCCACCCTGATGGTGGCCTCCTCTTGGCCATGAACTGAAACATCGGAATGAGAATGGGAATTAAAATGTTTGGCCACAGTGAAGTCCCACGGTGCGGAGGGGTGATTTTTAAAGATGTGTATAATATTATGAGGCATTTAAATAGGGTCAATGCACATAGTCAGTGTTTGGGTCTGGAGGGCATAGGTTTAACATGAGAGGGGAGAGACTTAACAGAAACTTGAAAGGCAAACTTCTTCACCCAGAGGGTGGTCCTTGTATGGAATGAGCTGCCAGAGGACGTGGTTGAGGCAGCTGTATTAAGAAGATTTAAAAGGTACTTGAGTGGGTACACGAATCGGAAAGACTCAGAGGAATATGGACTAAATAGAACTGGGTTAGATGGGAATCTTGGCTGATGTAGACCATTTGGGCCAAAGGGTCCATTTCCATACTGTCGACTCTAATTGCAGATGGCCTACACTGATGCCAGTGCTAATACCAGGACTTGGCTAAGAATCAATGCAAAAGATCTGCTTTTCTGCACTGATTACGGGGGTTGAGAGAGTAGCAACATCTGCTGTTCCTATCCTACATCATTAGACAAGGTCATGCATTAGGTCCACCAGGGCAGACCAGTTCACCACAGCCCACCCAGTTCACAGGCTGGGAAGCCTGCTTGCTGAGCCTGTGCTACGCAAAAAAAACCTGGTGCAGGAAAAGCAGCCCATATTTGAAAGAAAGGACAGGATGTGCAATAGATTGTAGATTTTTACATTATTTCTGTTAGTTTCAAATGTTTGTTTTAAATGTAAAAATTGTTTTTTAAGAAAAACTATACTTTTATCTCTTAACCTGTTCTGAGAGGTACTGAATGTTAAAGACATTGATGAGCTCTCGGTGGCCCCAGTCACATTGATAGCTGGTGAACCAGGATTGGGACCTCCTCAGCTGTTCCAACAGCTCTGAATGTGGCCGTCTTGCCTGCACTGACAACGTCCCTGTACTGCATTTAGCATTGGTGAAGTGCTGAACGGTGGGCTTTTAACAGAATACTGCACCAAAGACCACACTGGAATAAGCAGTGTGGCCTGGGGCAGATGGCCAACAACTTTAGAGCAATAAATGATCGATCCATATTCTTTATTTAAATTGGAATTTGTTTATCAACGTCACGTACTGAAAGAGAGTACAAAGCTTTTCCTGCATACTGTTCATATAGATCAGGTCATTACACAATGCATTAAGGCTGAATAAGGTAAAACAAGAACAATGCAGAATCATCTAACAGTTACAGAGAAAGTGTGGTAAACAAGAAGGTGGAAGGTCATAATGAAGTAGTTTTTGAGGTTAGGAGTTCAATTTATTGTACCAGGAAACTATTTCATAGTATTATTACCAAGGGGTAGAAGCTGTTATTGAACCTGGTGGTACATGCCTCTGTCAAGGAGAGAGAGCAGATGAGAGAATAGGCTGGGAGGTGTCTTTGGTGGTGCTGGCTGCTTTATTGAGGCAGCAAGAACTATGGACAGGGGCCACGGAGGGGAGACTAGTTTCCTCAATGTATTAAGTTGTATCCACAACTATCTGCAAAATTGAACTGCAGAGCCACTGGATTTTCAATTTTTAACAATGTTGCCCTAAACACTACACTGTGAAATAATTTATTACTAAGGATAATCTTATCTGTGCTTTATCTTTTTTTAATATTATATTGATTTATAATATTTTAGTCTAACTACTGTCATAGTGCAGCTCAACAAATGAAAGTTTAATAACAATTATTTTAATTTATTTTGCTGTAGCTTTTACTATTCCTAGAGTCTCATACTAGAGTAATTAATTTTAATTTTCTCACATTCCATAAAATCATTGATGTTTTCCTTTGGAATACTCACAATAATTTTTGTACATCTCACAGTAGCAACAGCCTATTCTATTTCTGATAGTGCATCTAATGGAAAGCATGTGAATATCTACAGTGTGTCCATTTTGTTAAAAATATGGCTTCTGTCCGACATTTTGGCTCAGCTTTACTCGCAGGAGTCTGCACGGACGAGACTACACCTGGCCTATGTGTGCACTCTTGGCCTCCTTGCTTGAGAAAGGATGAAGTTGCCTTTGGGGGAGTGCAGTCAAGTCTTACCAGACTCTAGATGGCAGGACTATTGTATGAGGAGATGTTATGTTGAGTAGTTAGTATTAGGAGAAGTGTTGTATTGGATGAAAGGCTGGCTGTCACATAGAAAGCAGGTTGTTAGAATAAATGAGGGTTTTTTTTCAGGAGGGAAGAGTGCAACTGGTTGTATGCCCCTAGGATTTGCCAGTGGCATTCCTTTATTTATTATTGATATTAAAGACCTGAAGGAGCAGAGAGCAGGACATCAAAGTTTACCAGTGATATGAAAACAGGTGTGAGGCATGTTGCAATGAGGATATTTGGACTCTGCAACAGGATATAGAATGGTTGATTGAGTGGGTGTAAATGACATATGGAGTTAACTACTTCTTGGTCTGAACAAGCATTGAGTGAGTCCCAGAGAGAGGATTTAAAAGAAACTGAGTAAGGTAAGGTCTAGCTGCTTTTTGCTCCCAGACAAATGGATTAAAATGAATGGCCGCTTTGGAATGGCTAGTTTTAGGTGCAGGTCCTAATGCTTTGGCTCAAGAGGCTTTGGTGAGAAGGCTGAGCTCGAGTAAAGTAAGGTTTTCTACCTTCCCCGGAAGCCTCAGTTTTGAGGTGGCTGTTGTTCACTCCTCCTGCAGGATGTGGGAGACTGGGGCAATTTTCAATTTCCCTGGCAACCATGTCTGTGAGAGGTGTGTCCAGCTACAGCCCCTGATTGCGTTGAGCAGCTGGAGTTGCAGCTGGACTCGGTCAGAGCTATTCATAGTGCTGAATGCATCATCGACACTCACACCTAAGCTGCAGGCCGCAGGTCGAAAAGGCAAAAAGAAGTAGGCAGAGAGTGCAGTACTTTCCTGTAGCCATTCAGACCAGACACTAACATGGATCTGATTTGGATACCATTGGTGTGGGAGGGGGTCACGCAGGGAAGAGTGGTCCTTTAGAGGAGAGCAGCAGCGGAAATCATAAACACAAAGGTTCTGCGGATGCTGGAAATCCAGAGTAACACAGATACTCAACATACTGGAGAAACTCAGCATCTGTGGAGGGGAAATAAAGAGTCAACTTTGCGGGCTGAGATGAAGGGTCTCAGCACAAAACTCTTCATTGTCCTCTGCAGTTGCTGCCTGACCTGCTGAGTTCCTCCAGCATTTTGTATGAGCGGCAGAGGCAGTCGGGTCCGTGGCACAGTGAGTGGTTCTGATAGACAGCAGGGAAGTATGAAGATGAGGAGAACTGTAGTGAAAGGTAGGGAGACAGACAGGAGATTCTGTGACTGCAAAGGGGACCCCCAGGTGGTACGTGGCCTCTCAGATGCCAGAGTCAAGAATGTCTCTGAGCAGTTGCAGAATATTCTCAGGAGAGAGGATGAGCAACCAGAGGAAATTGCACACATTGATACCAGTGACATGTGAAGAGAAAAAGATAAGGTCCTGCAGAGTGAATATATGGGTCTAGGCAGAAGGTTGAAAAGTAGAATCTCGAGGGTTAAGAACTCTAGATTTCTCCTGGTGTCACATGCAGTGAAGGAATGGCAGAGTTAGTAGCTCAATGTCCTCGGTTACCTGTGCTGCAGGGGTCATAACAATGGAGGTAATAGAGGAGTAGGAGTTGTTTCTAATTGGGGAAAACATCACGACTGAGGGAGCATCTAAATGGATGGAACTTATCAATGAGAAGTGGGTAATCATTTTGATGGTGTTGTTCTATAGGCCTCCCAGCAGTCAAAGGGAATTACGGGAACAAATATGCTGGGGGATTACAGTTTGCTGTAAGAATGATGAGATTATAATAGTAGAATATTTTAGCTTCCCTAATGTTGACAGGAAATGCCTTAGTGCTAAGGCCTTGCATGAGGTGGAATTTGTCATCTGTGTCCAGGAAAAGTTTTCTCAAGAAATACACTCTGTGGCCACTTTATTAGCTACAGGAGTAGAACCCAGTATGATCTCCTACTGCTGTAGCCCATCCACTTCAAGGTTGAACTTGCTGCGCATTCAGCGATGCTCCCCTACATACCACTATTGTAATGCATGGTTATTTGAGTTACTGTCACCTTCCCATCAGCTTGAACTAGTCTGGGTATTCCCCTGTGACCCCTCTCATTAACAAGGCATTTTCCCCTCAATTGTCACTCACTGGATGCTTTTTGTTTCTCACACCATTCTCTGTAAACACTAGAGACTGTTGTGCATGGAAATCCTAAGTGATCAACAGTTTTTCAGATACTCAAACCACCCCATCTGGCACCAACAATCATTCCACATTCAAAGTGAGGAAATGGTAGAGGTACAATTACAAAATTTAAAAGGCATTTAGAAAGATGCATGGAAAGGAAAGGCTTAGAGAGTTATGGGGCAAATGCAGGCAAATGAAATCAGCTCATGTAGGCAACTTAGTCAGCATTGACATAGTTATCTAAATGTACAGACTCTGCAAGTGAGTGGAGTATGGAGGGACCAAGGTGAATCACAAAAGTCAGCAAGCAAGTATAGGATGTACTACTATGTAGGCCTCTATTAGTCTCGATAGACCATGGATTTGCACCTTGGAAAGTTTCCAGGGCACAAGGTTTTTTTGTATGGAAGACCGGCAGTTGCCCAAGCTGCAAGACTCCCCTCTCCACGCCACCGATGTTGTCCAAGGGAAGGACATTATGATCCATAAAGCTTGGCACCAGTGTCGTCGCAGAGCAATGTGTGGTTAAGTGCCTTGCTTAAGGACACACACATAAGCCTCAGCCAAGGCTCAAACTAGTGACCTTCAGATGACTAGACAAATGCCTTAACCACTTGGCCAAGCGCCAATACAATGTACTATACTAGCAATGGAAGCGGCCTAGAAGATTTTCATTAAGCTTGCCGACTTGTGGCGCAATGGCATCAGCACCAGACTCCAAAGCGAAAGCTCCCGAGTTTGAATCCAAGCTGAGCCACCCCTGAGTACACTTTTCCACTCGGCCTCATAAAAGAAAAAACAAGGGTTGAGACAGGAACGTTCATATCATGACCTGGTTAATCCAAAAGCAGACTAATCCTGACACCACGCACCAGACAAGAATGTCTGACTGTCTGGTGCGATATGCTAAAAAAAATTCATTAAGCTAATTCCATGGATGAGATGTTTGTCTTGTCTCAAGAGGCTAAGAAGAGAATCTGTATTCTTTAAAAGAGATTAGAAAAATGAGGGGTGATCTTACTGAAATACATGATAGCATGATAGGGTAGATGTGAGGGGTCTCCAGTAGCAGGAGAATCTTGAACAAGGTGTCAAAGTTGTAAGATTCGCCAATGACATCACTGTTTGCAGAATCTCAGATGGCAATGAGAAGCCATAAAGAGGTTGGAGTGGTGTTGCAATAGCAACCTTAAAGTCAGAAAGACTAAGGAATTGATTGTGGACCTCAGGAAAGGGAAGTTGAGAAAACACACGTAAGTCCTCATCGAGGGATGAAGTTTGGAAAGGGCGTACAGCTTCAATTTCTTGAGGGTCACATCTCAGAAGACCTATCCTGGGCCGAGTGCATTGATATAATCAGGAAGAAGACATGCCAGTGGCTATACTTCATTACTCATCCGAACCTGAATTTCATCGTCATTTGAATTTCTCCTTGTGTCCTCTGTTTCCTTGGCAACCTTCAGCAGTTGCATGATTTTCCTTCAATGTTGTACAGACTGTCTATTCTTTTAGTGTTATCTTCCAGCAGAGACGCAACTGGCAGGAGCCAAGGCAAGAACAGCAGGAGAGGGAAATGTAGGTGGAGTCAGCGTTATGTACAGAGTGGATGGAGAAAATAAATGATAAAGTGGTTGATGGCAGAGCCTGGGAGTAACCAAGGACCATAGCAGCAGAAGCACCAGTGTTTTGCATACTGTATACACATTGTTCACATCACCACAGAATGTCTGATCGGAGTTGTTTGGGAGGTATCAAACGGGAGTGTAGATCAGCATGATGATCGTTGCTAACTGGGCTGGCAGCACCCAGAATTTAGAATGGTTTGAAAGAAATTTACTGACAAGAGTGGAAGGGATGGTAGGGATGTTCATGAGGAACTTTGTTATTTCTTAATGGAGTGTTTTGTATGTAAGGTAATTGAACTGTCGGGAGCTGCTTCATTCTAGATTAAGTGACTGGAAGTAGATTAGATTGAATAATGAAAAAAGATCTGTTGGAAAAAAGAAAAGTAGTGATTATTCAAAGAATGAACAATAAGACAGTTATGAAAAGTCATTATTTTCTGCAGCCAAGGTTTGACTACAAGCTGAACTTTTGATTTTACTGATAGGAATAAAGACAGGAAGTAGTGTTTTGTGGGTTCTCTTGAACTGGTCCTGAACTGTGTGTTACTGTATCATACTTAATCACTAAATATAAAATAAACACAATGGTTTATTGTGGTAGTTGGTTATTCAACTGAGGTGTAAGCCTCAGTTCTCTTCCCTCAAGATGGATGTGGCTTTGCTTCCACTGTGATTCTATGGGTTCCAAGGTGTACATTGAGATCAATGTGGGAAATGCAGACTCTTCCGTGGATGGAGTGAGAGATGGCTGACAGGACAGCTTGTGAGGTGATGTTTCCCTGCTGTGTATACAAGGCTTCTGTGTCTTTCTATGATCTCAATCAGTGTTCCTCTGCTTTGAGTGGTCATGGCCCTGAGATTCCCAGGATCAGTGGAGGCATCCCTTGAGGAAGATATAAGCACATTCTTGGATCTCAGTTGCCTTGGTAATCCTGTCCCACAAAAGAGGTCAGAACAGAATGTCTGTTTTACACTGGGCATGTGAACAACAGAGCTAGCCCGGCTTGGCTGACGGAGAGTAACCTAGGCCTCATTTAAGGAATGTAGGTCTGGGAGATGATGTTGGTTTGTCTGCCCTTCCTTGGAGAGTTTTACATTGGCAGTATTGTTCCAGACCCTTGCAGGAATACCTGCTGCAAGAAGTCTCCACCTCAGGAGCATATAGGAAGGCAGAGATTACTGCTGACTAGTAAATCATCAGTTTTACACCAGGTCTTATGTCTTAGTCTTCAACTACCCCGTTCCTCAATGAACCAGATGCTGCACTAGTGCTTTGAAGATGATGCTGAATTTCATCATCCTAAACTCAGTAGTGAAGGGTTTCTGTAAGGCATCACATACTGCATAACGTAACAGAGAATAAGACAAGGTAGCAGCAACTCTTTGGCCTTTATGTAGCATTTAACCAGCAGCTCATGATAGGGAGACATAGATTTTCTTTTTGCCCACCATGCAGACTGCTTTTTCTTAAAGTTCCTAAGGTGCTAATGGGGTCGTTAAAATTATTAATGAAAAATAACAGACCTGAAAATATTCCCTTAGCAAGCAGCTTGACCAGCAGAACAGTCAAAGAATTCATGCATCTAACTGCAGAGTGCATAATTGTAGTGTGGAAAAGGAAATGCCAGCAAACAAAAATCCAGTGATCTACGTTACTTGCCGACAGACCACCAGGTGCCAGTATTCTCTTTCCTTCCCAACGGCCGTATGAAGTGCATTCCTGGTGAAAGTTGTTGGGCTGTAACACGACGCCTAATAGTATCTGCTATTAGTCAGGCTTGGTCCTGAAGCCTTCGACTCAAAACAACTTTGCTCACTAAATCACTGAACAAGTGAACAGGGCGACTAACCGGGTAACTTATAAACCATCAGACTGGTGGATTAAAAAATAAATCAGTAAAAAATAAATAAACTGAATGGAAGTGATAATTGGAGTGTGTGAATAAATGTAAAATTAGAACACTGGAATAGTTTAAGAAAATGAAAAGATATAAAGGGAAGGCAAAGCATTTTTTTGTTTTAAAATTTGACAACATTCACATCCTCAGTAATTAAATGAATGCGACATCACACAATCATAGTTTTTATTGACAAAGGCATAATGGTGGTAATTAAAAATTATCATTTTTTTTGAATGGAGAGCATTACATGTTTCAAAATGATGCCAAGTGTGAACCTTCTGTTAATGGAACTCAAATAGTAGAAAAGCACTTCAAGTGTTCATGCGCCAAATAAGAAAACTATGTTAAATCACTAATCTTGGGTCAAAAAGTAAAATGTGCAGTGTGCAATTTCCTCCTATTTTGGGGCCCACCAGATTTACTGTGCCTAAACTATGTCATTCAATATTTTCTCTCAGTAGGAAGATACAGATGCTGTCAAGTGTTTGACAGTGTAAAGCTGAGTAGAAATACTGCTAATTATGATATCTCATGTATACCTTTCAAATGTGTCCGGAATTTTAAAATGTGGGGGAAATGGCCATATTGACATTGAAAGTAAGGGTTGGAAATGTTCCTTGAGAATATAATTTCCTAGAAATTCTACTGCACGTGATTACTGACATGCTTTTGGTACTACAAAGAAGACCAGACAAGTTCACAGAAGAGCAATATTGCAAAAATCAAAGAAACTTCAAATGCTGCAAATCTGAAACAAAACCAGAAAATGCTGGAGACACTCAGCAAACCTGTGAAGGTAAAAAACAGCTTAACATTTCAGGACTGGGCCCCTTCATCAGAACAGAATGATACTGGGCGTTCTGCACGTATTCATAATAAAACACGTTGTTTATTGCAAATTACACAAGAGCCACAAACTTTGTAGTGCAGTTTAACAAAATGTGATGTGAGCATGCACCCCATGCTGTTGGACATGGGTACTTGGACGGGGATTGTTACCACTGGGTGCCCCCCCAAACAGAAAGAATATCTTGAAATCTGTGATGGATGAGAAAGATGTTGAGGCATCTTTGAACATTTCAGGCTTTTTCTCATCACCAGACTCCTTAATATCAATTTAGACTCACTAAAGAGTACTGATCTAGGGCTTTTCCTTCTACTTTTGGCCTGTTGTCATGTTCGTGACCCAAGCCACTTGCGACATTTGTACTTATACTCAAATACTACAACAGTAATGTCATTTTATTAGAGTTGTAAAAGAGTCCTATAAAACTACAGTACAGAAACAGACTGTTCAGCCCATCTAGTCTGTGTCAAACTGTTAAACTGCCTAGTCCCATTAACCTGCACCCAGATCATAACCCTCTATACCCCTCCCAATGAGTTGAATGGTGGGGAGGGACTGGGACGGTCAATATACTCTCCACTACACATCTATAGAAGCTTGTCAAAGTTTTAGATGTCATGCCAAATCTTCAGAAGCTACTAAGGAAGTAGAGACACTGCCGTGTTTTCTTTGTAATTGCACTTTCCTGCTGGGTCCAGGCCAAGTCCTCTGAAATGATAACACTGAGGAATTTAAAATTGCTGACCTCTCCACCTCTGATGAGGACCGGATCAAGGATCTCTGGTTTCCTTTTCCTGAAGTCAATAATCAGCTCCTTGGTCTTGCTGATATTGCGTAAGAGGTTGTTGTTATGGCACCACAGCCAGATTTCCAAACTCCAACATGCTGACAATGCTCAGACGATCTCTTCAATTCAGCCATGACCGCTGAAATAGACTCCTCTTCCTTTTGACTCTGCCTATAAATGTGCTGCAATCAGCAGTGGCTTTGGTTCTAAATGTTCCTGCATTACTTTGACAACAGCAGCAAAGCTCATTTCTGCTGGTTCATTTTAAAAATACCTCATCACCACTGTCATGTTTTGTCACCTCAAAACATTAAATTAATTCAAAGGAAGACATAGGAATCTGGGAATACGGGTCTAATTTGAGTTTATTATAAGTGAGGTGTGCACATATCATGTGTTGGCATGATGGCATATGCAATTCATGTATTTATACATGTCACCCATAATCAACCAATATAAATACAAACTTACTCAGTTATTACTTAAACACTAAATACGTAACGGTAGCAATCAGGAAGCTCCCCTTACCCACCTATGATCTTGGGCCAAGACCCTAAATGGGACAGGAGTCAACAGGAGATCCACTGCGGCAGATCTGACCCTGGGGACAGCGAACAACCAGGAATTGCAATGGGGTCTGCAACATTGACAGGAAGGAATTAGCCTGTGAGTGTGACTATAAAATATAGTTGTCTTACTTTTCTGTGAACCACTTCTCCCAAATTAAGCATTAGTGCCTGGATAATAATCATCGTCCAGTCCCAAGTCAGCAGGGATGGGTGTACTTTAAACTGTGATTGAATCTAATTCACTCTTACTGGTTGGTCTGTCTGTATTCGTTTTGTGGTTTGATATGGATCATTTTAGAGGGCAAAGAATCAGAATCCTATGGATGTGTAGGAAACCCTTGAATAGGTATAGCAGGCTTGCTTTTCAAACATGATAGTAAAGTAGGTTAAGCTGTGGAAAAAGACTGTTGGCAATGCAAATGTACACAGCCCACAATTTACTGCATAAACACACATTTCAGGATGAATGCAGAGTATAGGTTGACTGAGCAGCATAAATTGAAAGATCATATTCGGCATCTAGCTGAAGGTTCCTCTTGAAATATTATCAGCCATTCCTTTTTAAAATTGGCCGAAATTGTTAATGATGCTGTAGCTAAAGAAGTAAAAAAACACTAAATCCTGAGTAGTTTCTGTAGAGTCTGTATCCTTGGCACTGCTACTAAATGTGATAACCTTTTATTGAGACACCAAGCAATACACACAAAATGCTGGAGGAAATGAGCAGGTCAGACAGAATCTGAGGAGGGAAATCCCCTTCACTGATGCTCCCTGACCCTGCTGCGTTCCTCTAGAGATTCTGTGTCTGTTCTGACATTTTATTGACACTTGATGTTGAAAATAGTCAGGTGCGAAATGCTGCTCTGTAGCTGTGTTTTTTATAGGTTAGTATGTTAATTTTATGTATGTGTGAAACAGCCAGCATTGTAGAAAATAATCAAAGCCTGAGACAATTTACTAATGTAAATGATGACCATCTTCCGTTAGTTAGATAGTACATCATGGAGTCACAAAGCCTTACAGTTCAGAAACAGGCCCTTCAGTCCATCTAGTCTGTGCTGAACTGCTATACTGCTTCAGTCCCATCCCATCAACTTGCTCCTGGACAACAGCTCACCACATTCCTTCCTTCCGTGAATATATCCAGACTTCTGTTAAGTGTTGCAAACAAACTGCATCCACTAATTCTTCTGGCAGTTTGTTCCATACTCATACCAATAACTGAGTAACAAAGTATACCCCCCTCAGAATCCCCTTAAATCGTGCACCCTTCACCTTTGACCTCAGTTCCAGTCTCATCCATCCTCAGTGGAAAAAGTCTGCTAGCGTTTACCCATTCTATACCCTAATAATTTTGCATACCTCCTGTTGTGTCTGTGCAGCTCCATTTTCAGTTTTACACCAGACACATCTATTGTAATCCAAATTATATTGCAATCTACTTCAATAATACTGTGCAGTTCTAGGAAGACTCTATGCTGTCTGATTCCGTTTTATCTTTGGTAACTTTATGCATTTGCTTAGTTTTATGTTTCAGACTTTTCGCTAGGTTGTGTTTTTTGTCTGCCTTGCAAATTCTCTCTATGTGACCTTGTGACACTTTCTGCAGACTTTTCTTTGAACCAACAGTCATTTGCATCATGGGAGGATTTGCCACATTGATAACATCATTGGATTTTTGCACCATTCAGGGACATTTTGTGCATTTCACACTCTTAACCTCCTTTTTTGTAGTTCTGTTGCAACGATATTGCAATGGTCAATGCCTGTTCTGTCTCATTCTGCCAGTAGCCTCATTTGTGCTACATACAAGCCTGACCCTTAATGCATCAGAAAGTCTCCCTCTAAAGTCACATTACTGGGAAAGTTCGCTTAGTTCTGCAATGTATTCAGAAAATTTTCATCTTTTGACTGGTTCCTTTTGAAAAATCTAGATCTCTCAGTTAATACCAGCGGTTTAGGGCTGAAGAGATTTTGTAAAATTGTAATAATTTCATTGAACATCTTGCTTGCTGGGTTTTCAGAGGTTACTAGGTTGCATAGGTTACTAGGATGACACTATGTTCTTGGGTCCATTAAGCTAAGAAGCATAGGGGCTATTTTTTGATCCTCCACATTGGCCGTGTTACAATACAGTTCACTTCTCTCGATGTACGGCAGCCAGCCTTCATTAGCACTATCAAATTAACCAATTTCCCCATCACCACATTATTTTCCCTTTAAATTCAGTGCGTCTTCACTGTTACTAAGCATTGTACTTGCTTGTTTGTTAGCATCTCTGACGGCCTTCTCATGCTATTTAACTCTCACTGTTTCTTCCCATAACTGTCAGTGCAGTTTGTGATATTTTCTGACATTCAGATTTGTACTCATCGCTGATTTGGTGTGTCTGTGCACAATTACATATCATTTAAATAAAAGCACGCCCGGTGGAGATGGCTTTAACTGGAGAGGGGGGGGGGGGAGGAGAGAGAGAGAGAGAGAGAGGGAGAGAGAGAGAGAGAGAGAGAGAGAGAGAGAGAGAGAGAGAGAGAGAGAGAGAGAGAGAGAGAGAGAGAGAGAGATATGGAGATATGGAGATGTGTATGCGCAGACAACAATGTAGTTCCAGGGGGAGGCAGAGAGAGTCACTGCTACAAAAAGAAATAGATCCGTACATTATACCTCCATCAAATCTCCCCTTGTTCCCTTACGCTCCAAGGAATAAAGTATTAACCTATTCAACCTTTCCCTGTAACATAGGTCCTCAAGACCTGGCGGCATCCTTGTAAATTTTCAATGTATTCTTTCAACCTTATTGTCATCCTTCCATAGGCAGTTGACCAGGCTGCACACAATACTCTGAATTTAATCTTACTAACGTCGTATACAACGTCTTATCTCAACTCCTGTACCAAATACGAGGAAATCTGCAGATGCTGGGAATTCAAGCAACACACACAAAATGCTGGTGGAACACAGCAGACCAGGCAGCATCTATAGGAAGAAGCACTGTTGATGTTTCGGGCCGAGACTCTTCATCAGAACTAACTGAAAGAAGAGATAGTAAGAGATTTGAAAGTAGGAGGGGGAGGAGGAAATGCAAATTGATAGAAGACTAGAGGGGGTGGGGTGAGGCTGAGAGCCGGAAAGGTGATTGGCGAAAGTGATACAGAGCTGGAGAAGGGAAAGGATCATGGGACGGGAGGCCTACGGAGAAAGAAAGGGGGAGGGGAGCACCAGAGGGAGATGGAGAACAGGCAGAGTGATGGGCAGAGAGAGAAAAAAAGGGGAGGGGGGGAACAATAAATAAATCAGGGATGGGGTAAGAAGGGGAGTGGGGCATTAACAGAAATTAGAGAGGTCAATGTTCATGCCATCAGGTTGGAGTGTACCTAGACAGAATATAAGGTGTTGTTCCTCCAACCTGAGTGTGGCTTCATCTTGACAGTAGAGGAGGCCATGGATAGACATATTAGAATGGGAATGGGACGTGGAATTAAAATGTGTGGCCACTGGGAGATCCTGCTTTTTCTGGCGGACCGAGCGTAGGTGTTCAGCGAAATGGTCTCCCAGTCTGCATTGGGTCTCACCAATATATAAAAGGCCACACCGGGAGCACCGGATGCAGTATACCACACCAGCCGACTCACAGGTGAAGTGTCACCTCACCTGGAAGGGCTGTCTGGGGCCCTGAATGGTGGTGAGGGAGGAAGTGTAAGGACAGGTGTAGCACTTGTTCTGTTTACAAGGATAACTGGCAGGAGGGAGATCGGTGGGAAGGGAATGGGGAGGGACGAATGGACAAGGGAGTCAAGTAAGAGGTGATCCCTGTGGATAGCGGGGGGGAAGATGTGCTTGGTCGTGGGATCCCATTGGAGGTGGCAGAAGTTATGGAGAATTATACGTTGGACCTGGAGGCTGGTGGGGTGGTAGGTGAGGACAAGGGGAACCCTATCCTGAGTGGGGTGGCAGGTGGATAGGGTGAGGGCAGATGTGTGGGAAATGGGAGACACACAAAATGCTGGTGGAACGCAGCAGGCCAGGCAGCATCTATAGGGAGAAGTGCTGTTGACGTTTGGAAATGGGAGAGATGCGTTTGAGAGCATAGTTGATAGTGGAAGAAGGGAAGCCCCTTTGTTTAAAAAAGGAAGACATCTCCTTCATCCTGGAATGAAAAGCCTCATCCTGAGAGCAGATGTGGCGGAGACGGAGGAATTGCAGATGCAGCAAATACTCTGTTCTATGAAGGCCAACGTTCCAAAAGCATTCTTTATGACCTTATCTTGCTGTGACTCCACTTTCAAGGAAATATGGAACTTTATTCCCGGATCCCTCAGTTCTACTGCACTCCTCAGTGCCCTACAGTTCACTGTGTAAGTCCTATCCTGGTTTGGCCTCCCAAAATGCAATACCTTACACTCATCTGCATTACATTCCATCTGCCACTTTTCAGCTCATCTTTTCAGCTGGTCCAGATCCCACTGCAATCTTTGACAGGTTTCTTCACTGCCCACTTTGCTCCCAGTCTTGGTGTCATTTGTAAACTTGCTGATCCAGTTTACCACATTATCATCCAGATCATTGATACAGGTAACAGCATCAATCCCTGCAGCACTTCAATAGTTATAGGCCAAGTCAGAGAAGCAATCATCTACTACCACTCTCTGGCTTCTTATGTTAAGCCAATGCTGAATCCAATTTACTACTTCATTCTGAATTCTAAGTTTCTGAAACTTCTGTACCAGCTTCCTATGCAGGAATTTGTAAAAGGCCTTTCTAAAAAACATGTAGAAAATGCCCACTGCCTTTCCTTCATTAACTTTTCTGATAACCTTCTCAAAAATTCTATAAGATTGGTTAGACATGAACTACCAGGCACAAAGCCATATTGACTATCTATCCAAATAGTTACATACCCTGTCCATTATAATAGCTTCCAATACTTTATCCACTACTGCCATCAGGCTCACTGGCCTATAAACTCCCAGTTTATTCTTAGGGTCATTCTCCAACAGTGGAACAACATCAGCTATACTTCAGCCCTCCGATACCTCACTTGTGACTAAGGACTTTTAAAAATATCTCTGCCAGAGCACCTGTAATTTCTGAAGCACCCTCCCACAAGATCCAATGGACAGATACCCTGTCAGGCCCTGGGGACTATTCCACCCTAATCTGCCTCAAGACAGCAAGCACCTCCTCTTCTGTAATCTGGATCCATGACTTCATGACCTGTTCTACAGACTCCATGTTCATCTCCTGAGTAACTGCAGGTGCAAATTACCCTTTTAGGATCTCCCCCATTTCTTTCACCAGATGACCATACTGATCTCTTCGAAAGGACCATTTTTGTCTCTTGCTATCCTTTTGCTTTTAATATATCCATAGACGCCCTAGGGACTTTTTTCACCTTGTCTGCCAGAGCAAATACATGCATTCTTTTAGCCCTTCTGATTTCCCTCTTAAGTGTTCTCTTGCATTTTTTATGCTCCTCATTGGTTCCTTGTTGCCTATACCTGCTGTGCATCTCCATCTTCTTCTTAACCAGGGCCTCAATATCAAGGTTTCCTATACCTGCTATCCTTTCCTTTATTCTAATAGAAACATACGAATTCTGTATCCCTCAATATAGGACTTTTGAGGCCACCCACATACCAAGCATCCTCTAACTAAAAAGTAACCTATTCAAGTCCACAGATGCCAGATCCTCTCTGGTGCCATAAAAATTGCCCTTTCTCCAATTTAGAAATACAACTCAAGCACCAGTCCTACCTTTCTCCTAAATCATCTTGAAACTAATGGAACTAAGATCACTAGATCTATAGTGTTCTCCTACACACACTTTGTCACCAGCCCTGTCTTGATCCTGAAAAGGAAAACTAGTGTTACACTCTCTCTAGTTGGGACCTTCTATATATTGATTAAAGAAACTGTCCTGAACACATTTAACAAACTCTATCCCATCATGTTCTTTTACAGTATGGGAGCCGATATGTTATGTAACTCCAAAACATAAAACTAATTTAAAGGAAAAGATAGAAAGTCCAAGATGCAAGTCTAACTTAGTTTTTACCTTCAGTGAGGCACATACATGATGGCGTGATGACATACTTATACATTTACCCATAATTAATTATTTAAGCAAACAAAGAAAGCTAAATCAACAATGTATTTTAATATTACTCAATATAACTTAAATATTAAATACATAATCCTCCTCCCTGCTTAGCTATGAACTCCAACTCTACAGAATGAACCTCAATTTATATACACAGAATAGAATACAACTACTATATAGACATCCACAGCATAGTAAATTCTAAATTGTCTCATTCAGGCCCAAAGGTTAAATCATTGTAGAGGATTTCTTATTCTTGTGGGATAACGTCTTTCTTGACCAGAGAGGTTACTCTGCTCGGCAGGTGAGACTTGCATCTATGAAACAATCTCAGGTTTGGGAGCCTCCTCCGTGGTGATTGTGGGAGTTGACCCTGGGACTGCAGGAAGTGGTTCTGACAGTTCTGGAATTGACTCTGGACACCTTTCTTCTGGACATCCTGAAAAGTGCGTGACAGCTTAACTTGACATTGTGGATCATAATGTGTGAGTACAGTGTCTGATGTTACCATTTCCTTTACTTTTTGTAAGCCACCTCACATGGATTTGTCCACTGCCATTTCTTCTCAAACTGTAGTAATGAATTCAAGGGGTGGAGCACAGTAGCCAGGTTTGGCAGGAATCCCTGATAGTAATTGATGAATACTGAAAACATCTGTAACTATGACATGTTCTTTGGCCTCGGGGCATCCACTACTGTTTGAATTTTCTCAGCACACTTGTGTAATCCTAGTACGTCAATGGTGTGACTTCAATAAGAAAAGAATTCACACTTGTTGTGTCCTGCTCTGAGACCTTAATCATTTAACACTGTCTTGAGATTTTGGAGATGTTGGTTATCATCCTTACTGGTAAGAATGATGTCTTCCAGGTAACACTGAGTGCCTGGGCAACCTTGCAGCAGCTGGTCCATAGCTTTCTACCAGACTGAGGGTGTAGTTGCAACTCCAAAAATCAGCCTATTAGCCTATTATAATGATAAAGCCTGGTACACATACTTGTAGTGGGAAATACTTCAAAATCTTTTTCCATCTCTTTCTGTAGATAGGGCTTAGCTAAGTCCACTTTGCTGAGGTGTTTCTCTTCAGAAAGGTTTGCAGAAAGGTATCCTCTATTCTGGACAGAGAGTATTGATCTACTGTCAGTACTGGGTTGATAGTGACTTTAAAATCACCGCAGATCCTGACATACCCATTCTTCTTAGCTACTGGTGTAACCCATGGACTCCACTCAACCTTCAGTCTCCACGCAATCCAGCACTCTGGCTACTTTATCACAGATGGTATAAGGAACTGGATGGGCTTTGTAAAACTTGGGTGTGGTATTTTCATTTAACATTGTTTTACCCTTGATATGTTTGAGCTTTTCAATGCCATCTTTGAACACTACTGTGGCATCATCCAGTACCTTCCTTAATTTGCTTCCAGTTGACTTGATTACAGGGGATGTGGGATGCAAATTGTGGGACGCACAGGAACTTTCTTCTCTCCAGTATAAGTTCTTAGTTGGATATCTGTAGGTCTCAGTTCAGTACATTTAAAAGTGCAGTTGAAATCACTGTTTCAATGGAAACTACAAACAGAGATGCAATTGAGTTGAAGTGAGGAATGATAGTGAGTGTGAATAAAATTGTAACATCTAAACAGAAGCTGGCCTGGCCAAACAAATTGGGTTACTGTTGTGGCAGGGGCTCACATACACCAGACCAACGCAGGTTTAAGGGCAAAACTTGCAGAAAATGCAACAAAGTAGAATGCGTACAAAGAGAATGTCAGGCAGACAAAAATAAATTGGCTGCACAGGGAAGAGAAAGAGTTAAAAAGTCAAGTTGCAGTTTCAAAAAGGGCACTCATCTCCACGTTGTTGATGAAGAATTTGATAATGATGTGAGTGACACAGGACAGAGTAGCCTTGAGATTTACAATGTGAAAACAAACAGTAGACAAGCAATATGGCTTATACCAGAACTGAACAGCAAATTAATTAAAATGGGATTGGGCATTGGTTCGGCTGTTTCAGTTATTCCACAGAATGAGTTTCAATGGCATTTCAAAGATACTGAATTGAAGCCTGAAGATATCTAACTAAGGACCTATACTGGAGAAAAGAAAACTCCTGTGGGAATGACACTTGGAGCAGTGAAATACAACAACCAACAAGACACATTGACCTTGAACATGGTTAAAAACAGGAGGACCAGCATTGTGGGGATGTGAGTGGTCGAGACAACTATATCTTGATTGGAGATCTATCCACTGTTTGTGTGCTACATCCCCTTCAATAAAGGCTACTGAACGTGAATTAAGGAAGATAGTACTGGATGATGCCACAACTATCTCCATGCCAGAACACCTGTAGCCCAACGGAGAACAAACAGGTGTTGGTACCAACCTCTGTAACCCTGGTTGGAAAGCATATTGAACCAAGGAAGGACTATGCTGGCAAGAGGAATCATGAAAGGGATGAAAGCAGTGGTCCAACCACAAGGGCATTTTTAGGCAGCATATGTGAGAAAGCTTCTGATATGATAATCAGGCTGTTACTTGCAGAATTTGGCTTGGTTTTAAGCTGAAAGAAAGCTCAAGGAACTTCAGGGATGTTGAAATCATTCAGCTTTTGTGAATATAAAGAACTAAAACCTATTCTGCTTGTACTATGGTTATTGCATGAACTTCTAGTGGGAGACAAAAAGCTGCTCGTGGTAGAGGATGCAGAGCCCAGCTTAATGAATGGAAGGCCAAAAAGAAAGGAGATAATACAGATAGAAAAACAGAGGATTCATCAAATGATGTTATAATTCCAGAAAACAAGAGAAGTCAGACCATAAAGGGAGCAATAGAAGGATTAATAAGAGAATACTCCAGTGAACTAAATACACCTTACCAAGATCAAGATGCACAAACTAGAAGAAAAAGTAAGGAGGGCAAAGTTATCCAGAGCTGTTAGAGCCACTTCTTGCAAACTCAGAGTTAACTCCTACAACCACCACAGAGGACAGCCCATTACCTAAGCTTGTTTCGCAGTCACAGGTCTTACCTGCCAAGTAGAGTGAGCCCTCTTGTCAGGAAAGATGTAATCCCACGGGAATAAGAAAGCCTCCACACCAATTAAATCTTCAGGCCTGAATGGGACAACTTAAAATTTAATATGCTGTGGATCTCTGTATGTAGTAGTTGTATTGTGTAGCTAAGCAATGAGCAGTGTTGTGCACCTAATATTTCAGTAACATTTGAGTAAATTTGTACATACATTGTTTGATTAAGCATTCTTGTTCATTTACATAATTTATTACTGGTTATATGTATATAATACGTGAACTGTATACATTATCACTCTACCATGTGATATGTGTATGCCTCTCTTAGAGTAAGCACAAATATAGATTCACATTCCCTGTAACCTTTCACACCCTGACTAATCAAGAACCTATCAACTTCTAACTTAAATGCACCCAGTGCCCTGGCTTCCATAGTCACCTGTGGCAATGAATTCCACAGATTCACCACCCTCTGGCTAAAGAAATTCTTCCTCATCTCCATTTGAAGTGGACATTCCTCTACTCTGAGACTGTGCCATCTGGTCCAAGACTCCCCCACTATAGAAAACATCCTCTCTACATTTATTCTATCTGGGCCTTTTAACATTCTATAGGTTTCAATGAGATCCACCCTCATTCTTCTAAACTCCAGCAAGCACAGGCCCAGAGCCACCAAATGGTCCTCATACGATAACCCTTTAATTTCCAGAATCATTCTCTGTTGAAAGAGCTGACATTGGAGGACCTATCCTGCCCCTCCTGAAATTAAGACTCATTAATGGATACAATATCACAATTCCTCATGCAGATCCATGTCTAAATTAATATGCCTTACCTACAATATTTTTTGCATTGAAATAGATGCAGATCAGAATATTAGTAACAATGCTCAATAGTTTTGAGCCCCGTATCTCAGAAAGGATGTTTTGTCATTGGACAGAGTCCAGAGGGTGTTCACAAGTATGATTCCAGGAATGGAGGGGTTAACATAAGAGTAGCGTTTGGCAACTTTGGGCCTGTACTCACTGGAATTTTGAAGAATGCAGGGAGATCTAATTGAAACCTATCGAATGTTGAAAGAACTAGATAGGGTGGATGTGGAGAGGATGTTTCCTAATGGTGGGGGTATCCAGAACAAGAGGGCACAGCCTCAAAACTGAGGGGCAACCCTTTAGAACAGAGGTAAGGAGGAATTTTTTTTTTAGCCAGAGAGTAGTAAATCTGTGGAATGCTCTGCCACAGACTGCGGTGGAGGCCAAGTCCATGTGTATATTATGTTGATCATTTTTGATTGGTCAGGGCGTCAAAGATTATGGAGAGAAGGCAGGTGTATGGGGTTGAATGGGACTGGATTCAGCCATGACAGAATAGCAGAGCAGAGTTGATGGGCTGAATGGCCTAATTCTGCTCCTGTGTCTTGTGGTCTTATGCTCAACCTTTTGGTTCTTGTCTTTGTTATAGGCTTAACATCTAGATTCCCCACCACCACTCGACTTGCTGCCCATACACTCTGGTTCATATCCCACTGCAACTTTAGCTTAAATCCTCCTCCCCCCCCGGAGCAGCACTATCAAATCTTCCCGCAAAGATACTGGTCCCCTTGCAGTTCAAATTGTCCTGTTTGTACATGTCCCATCTCCCTTGAAGAAAACCCAATGATCCAAAAATCTAAAGTCTTCTTCCTGCACCATCTCCTTAACCACATGTTAAATTATGTTAGTTTCCTTTCTCTAGCATGTGGCACAGGTAGCAATCCTGTATAAATAAATGCATATTTATCTGCATGAATAAATGCTAATGCCAGCTGGAAATCAACTAAGGACTGTGATTGCTTGTTTCAATCTATCTTGACAATCCATTTTCATTCTATATTTGGGTTACTGAACAATTCTGGCATTTGTCATCTGGATAACTGTCACAGGTACCATACTGGATCATAAACATGGTCAGTCAGATACTAGGCAGGCCTCGCTCAGTGACAGTTCATATTAGCATCAAGGTACATAGGCTTGTCTAAAACATTACAGACATGCTTCCTGATTATCTGCTTGCCTGTCCTTCCAGCCAGGGAACAGTGGGTGGCAATGTTAAAGGCAAAGTGAAAAATTGAAAACAAACATTGTTTCCTTTTCAAAAAATTGCATTGTCTAGTTGCAAGTGCTCTCTGAAAAGCCTATAAAGTTAAATTATTTCAATTGATATAAAAGGCCTTAACATTTTAGCAGTCAAAGCAATCTATTTGAAAGCACATGCATGCTTTACACCTACTAGATTTTAAAACAGATAAGTCTTTTTCATTATAATTGTGGGTTTTTAAAGTTTTGAACAAATTTGTGCAATAAATTAAATGCCACAACAGTTTCAGATTAAGATCACACCTTAACCATTGCATGTCATAACAAACTGATCTCAAAGCTGCTCAGAACTTTTATTGAAATGTATTATTAATTCTGAAATTTACACTGTCATATTGTTAAATTAATAAGTGGCAATCATATTTGAATACATGAAACAAAATCAAGTGGCACTTACTTTAATAAAGGAGAAATGTACCTGGGGCCTGTGTATAACAAATTTCTTCTCATTTTCAAAACTGTTTCCACTGGGATGATTTTTTTTGTCAATGGTAGCTAACGGTTTGTACTGTTAGTTTCCCAGGTTGTGCAATTCTGAGTTAAAGCAACCAGACAAGTAGTTAAATGAAATGTTACAATTTCTTATATTTTACAACCTTTTTATAGGACATCTCAAATATGGTTTGCAGCCAAAATTAGTATAAGTCAGCATAATCTGCTGGGTTTCATTCTGAAATTTATGTCATGTTTATATTACTGTCATAGGTCCTGCTCATAATTAACTATGGGTGGTGATGCAAATGGGCAACCAAACTATAGTTAGGGAAGACAGCCTGCTCCTTGTATTTCTTCCATAATAAGCAAGGCCCTGTTCAGAATATGTTGTAGTCCATTACAGAAACAGTTTAAGTTATAGACTGCCCTATTTAATTTTTATTCCACACAATTTATTGTTGGGACCTAAAAGTTGAATAGGGTCCTTTTCTTTCGCAAATTTACTGACGTTTCATTGATGACTTAAAACACAGAAGACAAATGTGGTGGCACTGGTACCAATTGGCATCCATAAATTGGTAAACAAATGATTCTCATCCCTGTATGGAGAAACACACGGTTCATGCCAAGTGTGAGGATCGCATTTAGCAAATACTTTGACTTCCTTGCGGTAGATATTGACATATCAAACAGTCCAAGAGGAACACACACAAAATGCTGGGAAGAACGCAGCAGGTCAAGCAGTATCTATGGAAATGAATGAAGACTCGACGTTTCGGGCCGAAACCCTGCATGAGCACGGGAGGATTCCTCTGTGATTGAACCTGGAAGACGCAATGTGAAATTTTTAAAAAATGAGAGGTAATTTCGATTATTAATTCACAAATCAATGACACCCACGCAAAGTGTTAATCGGATTACTTTTGGACTGGGTTTCATAAAGCCCACATTATTTCAATACAGTAACTTATCATTTATCGTTGGATTTCTGCGTGACACAATCCTCTAAGTATAAACAAATTCCTCGGTAAAGTTAGTGGAGGGTATCACTGCGTTGTGTAAAGCGCGCGTTAAGACTTTTTTTTGAGATATAGTTATTTTCACATTTGCAGCACCCGGAGTTCTAGGTTTCTGTTCGCTCCCGAGTCCCGGCACTCGGGGGCGTTGTTTTAGGTGACGCCGGAAGTAGTTGTGTTGTCAAGTTGCGGTGTCGGCTCGGCGAGCTCAGTTGGGCGGACTCGGAACGGCGGCTGTGCCGGGCCCGGAGGTACGGTCTTTCAGTTTATGCCTCTTTCCACAGAGTCCTGGCGCTTTGTCAGTGTATGTGAGACAAACCTTCGACTCGATGCTTGGGTTGGCTGCCCCGGTATCAAAAGCCGAGAGTCGGCACACATTAAAGGTGTCGGTTCAGGGGCAGCGGCCCGGCCCGGCCCGGATGACAGGTGACGATGTGAGTGGACTCGTTCATACGCTGCCCTGGGCTGCACGGGTAACTGGAATGCCATCAAACCACCGTCCAACATCTCCTGACTCGCGGCTGGTAGCAATACATACATAACACTTGAACAACTGCTTATCAGTTATACCAACGACTTCCTGGTTTGTGGCGATCACCGGTCGTAAAAGGCGACAGACGGACCTGGACATGCTGGTCATGACAAGTTGACGGAAGATCCCACCCATACACCAAATTATAGTTATAGGTAGAATAGTGGAATTTGTAGACTTCCACAACCACCCTCCCCTTTCTTGTCAACAGTTTTAGATACCGTAAGAGCTATTCCCTCTACGATTAATAAACATGGATGTGCACTAATTTGGAATATACTTAATACAACTCAATTCCATAAACATATAAACCTTTCATTTTTGGACACATCCTCTTCTCCGTTCCTTCAGTGAAATAAAACCCTTTCTTGTTGCATTGTTTTGCACTGGTGAAGACAGTAATTCCTCCCTCAGTGAATTTGGATCAAAGGTAAATGTGTCGAAATTGTTGCAGTAGTTTGCTGCTAGAGCAGGACACTCGAATACTGCACCTGACAAACCTTGCAATTCAGTCATTGAAGTCCAACATCTATTTTACTTGTATTTGTTGACAACAATAGAACAAATGTGAAGAAATATATTAGCTAGAAATCTGCATGAAAACAGGAAATACACGATGTATGTTAACAGGCTAGGTCAAATCTGTGGCTAGAAAAGCAAAATTTTCAATTGATGTATTTTCATCAGCAAGTCCTAATGAGATTTCAACCACCTTAAATGCTAATTCTGGTTCTTTGTCAACATATAGTACCCGATCTACCGAGTACTTCCTGGCATTCCTTTTAATTTTTTTCTATTGGTTGGTCACACAGGCGTGCTTTTGCAGCCATGCATTCAATATGAAAAATTTTGCCTTCTTAGTGGATATATTCTGTGTATGAACGTACCTGTCAATGTCAGCAAATTGAGATATTTACGTATCAATAGTTAGGGTTCGTGGTTCCTGACACTCTCTGGTATGTGTTTATATGGTCCAATACCTCTTGGTTTCTGCTGTGGCCTACAAAATAGTAAAAAAAAATACAGTTTTGGGAGAGTCATTCTCTGCAAAAAGTTGAAGCTGTGACATCAGCCAGACAATGTTAAAAAATAGGAGCAAGATTAGGGCCTTTGTGCTTTCTTCCCCATGGCTAATTCTCTCAATTCTGCCATAACTTAAGATACTAAAACAGCTGGCATCATACATAGTGAAGAAGGTTATCAAAATTACAGAGTGGTCTTGATCAACTAAGTCTTGCAATAAAGGCCAGTGTACCATTTACTTTGCTGTTCCTAAATATTGTGTACAGGAGCACCCAAGTTTTTCCAAACACCAGCCTTTTCAATCTTACAATTTAGAAAATACTCTGCTTTTCTATATTTTCTACAATAAAGGAATGACCTCACACCTTTCTTTATTATATTCTATCTGCAATGTCCTTGTCTCTAAATTTTAACAGTCTTCTTCTCATTGAGGTTTTTTCTCCATCCTCCTCGCAGTTTACATTATCAACCAGCTTTGTAACTTAAAACAGTACAGCACAAGAATGGGCCTGTATGCCCATCGTGTTCCAACCAACCAGTCTTAGTTAATCCCATCTGCCTGCACGTGGTCAATGTTCCTCCATCCCCAGCCTGTTCATGTGCCTGTCTAAATGCCTCTTGGATGTTGCTGTTGAATCTACCTCTACCACTTCTCCTGGCAATGCTTCCAGGGTTTGTGTGAAAAAAATGCCCCACACATCTGTTTTACATGTTCCCCTCTCACAGTAAGCTGATGCCCTCTAATATTTGACATTTCCACCCTGCGGAAAAAAACTCTGACTGTGAACCTTATCTGAACCTCGCTTTATTTTATATACTAAAGCATGAATCTAATGCTGAGGTTTTATAAGGCATCAGTCAGACCACACTTGTGAGCAGTTTTGGGCCTCTTATCTAAGAAAAAATATGCTGGCATTGGAGTAGGTCCAGAGGAAGTTCATGATAAGGATCCCAGGAATGAAAGGATTAACATATGAGGAGCATTTGATGTCTCTGGGCCTGTACTCGCTGGAGTATAGAAGAATGAGTGGGGATCTCATTGAAACCTATCAAATACTGAAAGGCCCAGATAGAGTGGATGTGGAAAGGATGTTTCCTATAGTCGGGGGGGGGGGGGTTTAGGACCAGGGGACACAACCTCAGAATGAGGGACATCCATTTAGAATAGAGATGAGGAAAAATTTCTTTACCCAGATGGTGGTGAATCTATGGAATTCATTGCCTCAGATGCCTATGTTGGCCAGTTCACTGGATATATTTAAGGTGTAAGTTGATAGGTTCTTGATTAATTATGGCATCAGAGGTCACGGGAAGAAGGCAGGAGAATGGGGTTGAGAGGGATAATGAATCAAACATGATAGAATGGCAGAGCAGACTTGATGGGCCGAATGGCCTAATTCTGCTCCTATGTCTTATGGTGTTATAGTGTTTTGGCATGATGTGAGCCCAGAAATACAAATCTTGACCATTGGTTGTTTATCCTCCTAATCGGTACTCAGCCTTAAATCTCTTGATGCTTATGAAGAATCAAAGTACATGATCTTTCTTTGGTTATTTTCTTAACACAGCCTATTGCACTAATGTTTTGTAACTGCACAACCACATAGTTTCTTTAATCTCTATATACTTAAAACATTAATTAACTACAAACAACAGATTCAATTAAATTTTTGCAAAAATAGATGCGGGGGTCACAATGTTTAAATGATCTACTTTCTCCATGATTTCTGCATTCAAACAGCTACAAAACATCTAAGGATATAGGATATGAGAAAGCATTGTGACAGTAATTCTGAAGATTTTAGTTTTTCAGATGTGTATATTTCTAATAAGGCCAGTATTTATTTGCTATCCCTAATTGCTTTTGAGAAGATGTTGATAGCAATCTTCTGACTGGGTAGGGAATTCCAGGATGTAGAGCCAGCAACAATGAAGAAACGTTGACATGTTGGTGGGGAATTTGCGGAAGGTCAAGTTCCTCTGTGCCTATTGCCCTTATACATCTTATTTTTGGTAGATACTGTCGTCGTAGTCCATGCGGGTAATTGCACTGCATTTTGGAAATGGTAGCTATTGTAGTTGTTATGTACTTGTGGAGGGAATGAACATTTCAGGTAAGCACAATAGATTTTGAGGAGAACAGTAGAACAGAGGGATCTGGGAATACAGATACATAATTCCCTAAAAGTGGTGTCACAGGTAGATAGGGTTGTAAAGAGAGCTTTTGGCACATTGGCCTTTATAAATCAAAGTATTGAGTATAAGAGTTGGAAAGTTATGGTGAGGTTGTATAAGACATTGGTGAGGTCGAATTTGGAGTATTGTATGCAGTTTTGGTCACCTAATTACAGGAAGGATATTAATAAGGTTGAAAGAGTTGCAGAGAAGGTTTAAAAGGATGTTGCCGGGACTTGAGAAACTGAGTTACAGAAGAAGGCTGAATAGGTTAGGACTTTATTCTCTGGAGTGTAGAAGAATGAGAGGAGATTTGATAGAGGTGTATAAAATTATGATGGGTATAGATATAGTGAATGCAAGCAGGTTTTATCCACTGAGGCTAGGGGAGAAAAACCCAGAGGACATGGGTTAAGGGTGAAAAGGGAAAAGTTTAAAGGGAACATTATGGGGAGCTTCTTCACACAGAGAGTGGTGGGAGTGTGGAATGAGCTGCCAGATGAAGT
Source organism: Hypanus sabinus (assembly GCF_030144855.1). NCBI lineage: Eukaryota > Metazoa > Chordata > Chondrichthyes > Myliobatiformes > Dasyatidae > Hypanus > Hypanus sabinus. The sequence continues at coordinate 81,930,765 of NC_082711.1, forward strand.
GGTGAATGCAGAGGGATATGGTCTAGGTGCAGGTCAGTGGGACTAGGCAGAAAAATGGTTTGGCACAGCCAAGAAGGGCCAAAAGGCCTGTTTCTGTGCTGTAATGTTCTATGGTTCTATGCTGGAAATTTTGAGCACACACACAAAGTTACTGAAGGAACTCAACAAGTCAGGCAGTATTCATGGAGGGGAATAAAAAGTTGTCATTTTGGCCCAAGACATTTTATCAGGACTGGAAAGGAAGGGCTGTACAAGCCAAATTAAGGAGTGGGGAGGGGGAGCTGTACAACCCGACATGTGATAGGTCAATCCAGGTGAGAGAGAAGGTAGGTGGCTGGGTGTGGGAAGGAAGGATGAAGTGAGGTGATAAGTTGGAGAGGTAAAGAGCTGAAGAAGAAGGAATCTGATAGCAGAGGACAGTGGACCGTGGAAGAAAAGGAGGGAGGAGGGGAACCAAAGGCAGGTGGTGGACAGTGAGAAGAAGAAAATGGGTGAGAGGGAAGCCAGAGTGGGGAATTGAAAAGAGAGAAGAGGGAGAGGGAAAAATTACAGATGTTAGAGAAATCAATGTTTATGCTATCAGGTTGGATGCTACCCAGACAGAATAGGAAGTGTTGCTCCTCCAACCTCAGTGTGGCCTCATCGTGGCAGTAGAGGAGGCCATGGATCGACATGTAGAAATGGGAATGGGAAGGTGAATTGAAATGGGTAGGCGTCAAAAACCTTTTTATATTAAGGTGAAGTGGTCCCCAAATCTATGTCAGTCCCACCAGTGTAGATATGTGAGTCATCCAACAATTGATTCAGTCTTGTTTTTGGCACTCTCATACTAAGTCCTGCATTGCAGATGAAGGGGATCTTCTTAGAGCCTGCATCTCCCGTTAACTATTTAATTTTCCACCACAATTTACAAGTCGGTATGAAGGCTGCAGGTTGCATGACTGCAATGAAGTTGCAGATTGTGGGACTGCTCAGCTGTGTCTATTGCCTGTTGTTCAGCATGCATGTCATCCTCTGTTGCTGCTTCTCCAAGCTGGCCATTTGATTTTATCTATAACTGGTGTCAATTCCAGCAGACTGTGCTGCACTCATTGATTTCATCGCAAGTTGGTAATGATAGAGGGGGTTTTTAAATATCTTCTGGACCAAAGCACCTCATTGGTGCCCAGACTTGAGCTGTCGTATCTTTTCTGAGCTATCACATTTAACAGAAATTTTATAACAGACAACACAATGGGGGTGTCCATGGAAGGATCTGATGCATTGGAGGGAATGCAAATGAAATTTGTCAAATGTTGCTTGGATTGGAGGACCATGGAGAGAGATTGGATAGGTTGGGCTTTTTGAAAATCACAATAAATAATTGATATGTGAAATGTATGACCAGAGGAAGGTGATAGAGTCAGATATAATCATTATGTTTAAAAGACATTTAGACAGGTATTTGAATGAGCAGGGCATAGCAGATCTGCATAGCAGGTCCCAATGCAGATAAATGATATCAGTGTGGACATGGATGTAGTGGGCCAAAAGGCCTGTTTCTGTACCATACAAACATATGTTTATTGCAAATCCTTAATACTGTTTTTAGAAAATAATTGACACCATGTCCAATTTAAGCAATACTTTGTTATATCCTGGCTTCTATGTGGTTCAAGCAACTGAAAGAAAAGCAGGGGATTTCCCTCAGATAAGACTGAAACTTCATGTGGGAGAAAGACCCAGACCACAGCCTGTTCTCCAAGCATGCAATTCTATAGAATCTGCTTATAGACATGGTACAGAAGTCTGAACGGTGTTATAGTGCGTTGGTGTGCTGATGAGCTGCATCACAGAGAAAGAATGAGTTTACACCCACGATTCTCCCTACGGAAAGTTATTAATCTTGCTTGGGCTCATTTGTGAAAATTTCAAATGGTAGCTGTCTCTCAGATTTCTTAGTGAATAGTATCTGAAGGTGAGCACAACTGGAAGATAATATTGTAAACTTTCAAGCATCAGGGCATATACTGCTTGCTTGCATGTATAGTAGATTCTGATTAACTGGGACTTATTGGGACTAGTACATTTTAGCCCAATTGAGCGGTTGCATCAATTTGCCGAAGTTTCATGGAAATTGCTAAAAAGGTGCAAAAATGACAAGCTGAGTAAAAATTATGTATTTCAATGAAATATAGAATAAATTTGAACACTACCAATACTAACGTTTCTACTGGTTGAAAAAGGATTAATTATTGCTGCTTTTTCAACACAAACACATCAACTGAAGCTACTTAACAACTGTTGGCTTGAAGCACAATGTTGTATCTAATGGTCATGCAAGTGCACAGGACTGATGTGAGTTAAAAACTGTTCGGCTTCAGTCTGTTGTCGCAATTAAGCATCATAGTATCCCAAATAATCAAAGGGAATCACAGCTATTATCTTGAATAGATTTTGTTCTTTAAGAGTTGACCCAAATAAATGGCTGCCTTGATTGTCTGTTGGCCCAATTAACAAGAATCTTCTATAGTTAAATTTTCCTCACATTTCCCCTCACTTTGATGTCTGTGTTGATCCTCACACCCGAACACCCAGTGTACCTTAGGCTTAGTATAATAGCTCCGCCTTTGTGTCTAGGGCTGTGCAAGCACTTTTCATGATTTTAGACCATTTAGAAATGGGTATAAAATTAAATACAGAATCTAGTGCAGGAAGGGAAAAAGAATCACCTGATTGATGTTGTGTGATAACTTTTAAACAGAAATTATTCTCATAAAATTTTTGCTTTTTTAAATGCACTATCTTCATGACTCCAGGATGAATCATAAAGTATTTCTAATTGTTTATGCTGAGTTTAATGTCAAAATGAGTGTACAAACATACCTAATTTCAAATGCAACTTCTCAAGTACACGATCCCTGAATTTTCCACTCATTAAAAGTGCTAGAAATACTATACTAAATGAAAGGTTTGGAATTAGTAAGCCACCTGATGGTAAAGGTGAAATCGAACAAACAATTTTTGTGCTAATGCCCTTTGAAAATGTTATGCTGCAAAGCTAAAGTTTTGATTTTTTAAAAAATTGTATTATTTTCTGAGCTGATAAGGCTATATTCAAACCAGAAACTGTGTAAATATGTTTTTAGGTCAATGAAAATAATTTAATTGCATGATTACGTGCAGTTGAGAACATGGGGTGTGGTTTACCACATTTACCATGGTACCGCCCCGGTCTAGGCAGAATAACTGTGTGCCCACCTGCTTAATACAACAATTTACTGAAGCACCATCTAATGATCTGCAGCAATAAGCATTTACAATTCTTTTATCACAAAAGAATTCAATATATAAAATATCCCAGGCTAATGTTACCAACTAATGTGTGTCTTAATGCAATAATAATGTTCAGTTGCTTTAGTGATATTTTGTAATATTGCATGCATGTACATTAACAACTTAATTTAATTTTTGTTTTCATTTTCTTTTCATACCTGATTGAACATAATTGTGCAAAATGGGTGGCAAGTCAGGAAATAACACAGTATAAAATCAGCAAAAAATGCCCAAAAAATTAACAAGAAAAAGTTAGAGCATGAGGCAAAAGCATACAAACATAAAATTTGAGAGTTTCCATAGATCTTTAAAGAGAAAAGAGTTAATAAAGTCAATAAAAACACAAAATGCTGGCAGAACTCAGCAGGCCAGACAGCTTCTATGGGAGGAGGTAGTGATGACGTTTTTTGGCCCAAAACGTTGTCACTGCCTCCTCCAATAGATGCTGTCTGGCCTGCTGAGTTCTGCCAGCATTTTGTGTTTTTATTTATTTCCAGCATCTGTAGATTCACTCGTGTTGCCTTAATAAAGTCAATGTTTGTCTCATAGAAAGTGAGTCTGGTGACGAACTAAAGACATGGTAGGTGGATTAAATAAGTATTTGCATCAATTTTTGCTGGTTAATATGCAAGTAACCTCCAAGAAATAGGCAAATTACAAATATTAGTAATTGATACTAGTGGTTGTAACTGGGAACTGGTACTGAACAGATGGTTGGAGCTACTTTCTGACAAATCGCTAGATCCTGGAACATTTCATCCTAGAGTTTTAAAAGTCAGTAGTAAAATAATTAAGCCATTAGTTTTCAGTTTCTAAAATTCCTGTGATTTGGTGTACTATGTACAGTTGTTGGCTTCAGAATTGAGGAAAACTTTTAGTGCAGTTGAAGTAGTCCTGAGGTTGTATCCTGGACTACTATATGGAATGGGTAGGTTGTCTCTGAGGAAAGGTTGAATAGGCTAGGTTTGTACCTGCTGAAATTTAGATGAGTAGGAGGAGGCTTGATTGAAGCATAAGATCCTGTGAGGTCTTGAGAGGTGGATTTGAAGAGTATATTTCCTCTTGTGGGAGAATATCAAACTCGGGGTCCCTGTTTAAAAAAAGTAGGGGATCACCTACTTATGACAGGGATGAACTGAACTTTTTTTTAGGGGTTGGTGAATTGAGAAATGTGAGGAATCGCATCCAATGAATTAGAGTAAGATTAGTGTGAAAAATACATTCTTGATGACTGATGCAGATACTTTTGAAGGGTCTGTTTCCACTCTGTATCTTTGTAACTAATTATTTGAACTCTCTCTCAAAGTTTGGTGTAAGCAGATTCTTTAGTTATTTTTAAGGCAGAAGTAGATAGATCCAAGGTTGTCAAGGAGTGAAAAGTTATGTGGGGAAATGGGAAACAATGTGGATTTAAAGTTACATTCAGATTGGCCATGATGTGAGGGCCTACTCTGTTCCTGGTTTGTATGTTTGAATGAGTGCAGAATAAGGTCATCTAAATGAATTTAGAGGACCTTACTTTTACTATTATTTGACAGCTGTATTTGAGGTGTTGAGCATAAACACATTTTGGCTGACATTTCCTACAAGAAATCAGTTGCGTTTAAAATGTGGTAACTTGAAAATTTTTCAAAAAAGTTTTTAGCACAATTGTAGAAATGATCATTTGACACCAATTTATCTACTGGGCCCGGAACTTTATGAAGAAATAAGGAGTTTGTTAGAATTCTTGCAGAATCAGCGTTTACTCTTGAACTCTTTTTTTTTAATTTTGAATTAAGGTCCCGATGTGTCTTCAACCAAAAAACGCAAATTGTTGCTCGGGAACAGCATGGCAGAAGGTCCTGCAAAACTGAAGTATCGACGGCTGGAACCAACTATCCAGAAATTCGTTAAAGTTGCAATCCCAACAGATTTGGAACGGTTACATAAGCACCAGATAAATATTGAGAAGGTTTGTAGATTTATGCAAATGTAATGCTGTACATATTTTCATTCAGACTTGTATTTATAATGGAAAAATAAAGAATCCAGCTCAAGATCAAAAACACACACTGAATAATAATGAAATTGTGTAAAGTATGCTAAACTTAAAAATAAAATAGGTTAAATGTTGAAGATAGATTGAATTTATTAATGGATCAAGTTTATTCCTTCCATAAAAAGGAGAAATTAATTGCAGCCAACTGGCATCTTGTCAGTCTACTTTTTATAATCAAGAAGGTGACAAAAGGTCTCAATAGCTCAAACACTGTGCTATTGAGCAACCCTTACACACCAGCAACCTGCTTGCTAATGCCCAGTTTGGGAGTGGCTTCAGACTTCATTATGGTCTTGGGTCCCAACTTGTACCAAAGCTGTATTCCAGAGTTGCCTCAAGAGTGACTGATATCAAGGGACCCATTAACTGTGAATGGCATCATGATAGTATTGAAGTCAGTGGGCGGAAAACACATGTACAACACACACAGTATAATGGAGGAATTCAGCAGGTCAAAGTTCAAAGTTCATTTATTATCGAAGTACATATACACCATTAAATAAAACCGAGATCAATTTGCTTCCAGGCATACACAGTAAATCCAAGAAACACAAAAGGATAAATGAAAAAATGCACCCTCATATGGACAAACAACCAGTGTGCAAAAGATAGCAGTCTGTGCATATATAAAAGGAAAAAAAATAAATAAATAAGCAATAAATATCGAGAAACTGAGATGAAGAGTCCTTGAAAGTGAATCCAAGGTTTATGGGAACATTTTATTGATGGATGAGTGAAGTTAACTCCTCTGGTTCAAGAGTCTGATGTATGAGGATTAATAACTGTTCCTGAACCTGATGGTGTGAGCCCTGAGGCTCCTGTACCTTCCTCTGAAGACAGCAGCGAGAAGAGAGCATGGGTTGAGTGGAGGGGTCCTTGATGATGAATATTGCTTTCCTGTGACAGCACTGTGTGTAGATATGCTCAGTGGTGGGATGGGTTTTTACTGTGATGGTCTGGGCTGTATCTACTACCTTTTGTAGGATTTTCTGTTCAAGGGCATTGGTGTTTCCATAACAGGCCACGATGCAACTGGGCAATATACTCTCCACCACACATCTATAAAAGTTTGTCAAAGTTTTAGATGTCATGCCAAATTTTTACAAACTTCTAAGGAAGTAGAGGCACTGCTGTGCTTTCTTCATAATGGCATTTACATGCTGGGCCGAGGCAGATCCTCTGAAATGATAACATCAAGGAATGTAAAGTTGTTAACCTCACCACTTCTGATCTCCCTGATGAGGATTGGCTCATGGACCACAAGTTTCACATTGATGAAGGCAGAGCAGTGGATGTAATGTATATGGATTTCAGTAAGGCATTTGATAAGGTCCCCCATGCAAAGCTCATTCAGAAAGTAATGAGGCATGGGATACAAGGAGACCTTGCTTTGTGGATTCAGAATTGGCTTGCACACAGAAGGCAAAGGATGTTTGTAGATGGTTCGTATTCTGCCTGGAGGATGGTGACCAGTGGTGTTCTGCATGGATCTGTTATGGGACCCCTCCTCTTTGTGATTTTTATAAATGACATGGATGAGTAAGCAGAGGGATGGGTTAGTAAGTTTGCTGATGACACAAAAGTTGGGAGTGTTGATAGTCTGGACAGTTGTCAGAGGTTACAGTGGGGCATCAATAGGATGCAGAACTGGTCTGAGAAGTGGCAGATGGAGTTCAACCCAGATTAGTGTGAAGTAGTTCAGATTTGAAGACAATATAATATTAATGGTAAGACTCTTGACAGTGTGGAGGATCAGCAGGATCTTGGGAATCATGTCCATAGGACACTCAAAAGCTGCTGCGCAGGTTGACTCTGTGGTTAAGAAGGCGTATGGTGTGTTGGCATTCATCAACCATGGGATTGAGTTCAAAAGCTGTGAGGTAATGTTACAGCTATATAAGATCTTGCTCAGACCCCACTTGGTCACCTCACTACAGGAAGGGTGTGGATATTATAGAGAGAGTGCAGAGGATATTTACAAGGTCATTGCCTGGATTGGGGAGCATGTCTTATGAGAAAAGGTAGAGTGAACTTGGCCTTTTCTCCTTGGAGCAACGGAGGATGAGAGGTGACCTGATAGAGGTGTATAAAATGATGAGAGGCATTGATCATGTGGAGAGCCAGAGACTCTTTCCCGTGGATGAAATGGCTAACATGAGGGGGCTTAGTTTTAAGGTGCTTGGAAGTAGGTACAAGAGAATGTCAGAGATAAGTTTTTCACACAGAGAGTGGTGGGTGTGTGGAGTGCACTGCCAGCGAAGGTGGTAGAGGCAGATGCAATAGGGTCTTTTGAGAGACTCTTAGATAGGTACATGGAGCTTAGTAAAATAGAAGGCTATACAGTAGGGAAATTCTAGGCAGTTTCTAGAATTAGGTTACATGGTTGGCACACCATTGTCTGCCGAAGGGCTTGCAATGTGCTGTAGATTTCTATGTTTCTATGTTTCCTCCTCCTGAAGTCAATAATTATCCTTTGGTTTTGCTGACATTGAATGAGAGGTGTCACCTTTTGACCAGATTTTCAATCTGCTTCCTATCATTGATCTGGTTTTGATTCAACCAAAGACAACAGTGTTGTCAACAAACTTAAATATGGCATTGGAGCTGTGCTTAGCCTCATAGTGACAAGTATGAAGAGAGTAGAGTAGGGGTATAAGCACACAGCTTTGTGGTTCACCTCTGCTGATGGAGATTGTGGAGGAGATGTTTTTGTCAATCTGAACTAACTAGAGTTTGCAAGTGAGGAAATTGAGGATCCAATTGCACAAGGAGGTATTGAGGCCAAGGTCTTGAAGCTTATTGATTAGTTTTAAGAGATGAAATTGAATGATAAACTGTAGTCAATGCAGATTATCTGGATGTATTTACATCTTCGCTGTCCAAATGTTCCAGGGTTGAGTGAAGAGCCAATGAAATAGTATCTGCAATGGACCTGTAGGCAAATTGGAGCAGATCCAAGTTACTTCTCTGGCAGAAGTTGATGTGTTTCATCACCATCCTCTCAAAGCACTTCATCACAGTGAATATAAGTGCTAGTGGACGATAGTCATTGAGGCAGGTTACCACATTCTTCTTAGGCATTGGTATAGTTGAAACCTTCTTGAAGTAGGGGGTACCTCAGACTGCTGAAGCAAGAGGTTAAAGATATTGGTGAACACTCCAGCCAATTGATCAGTGCAGGTCTTTAGTACTCAGCCAGGTACCCCATCTAGGCTAGATGCTTTCTGTGGGTTCACCTTCATGAAGAATGCTCTCACATTGGCCTCAGAGACTGAAATCACAGGATCATCAGGGGCTGTGAAGGTTCCTCCATGTTTTGAAGGTCAAAAAGCGAGTGTAGAAGGCATTGAGTTCATCTGGGAGCAATGCCCTGTTGTCACCAATGTCACTTGGTTTCACTTCCTCAGAGGTAATAGCATTCAAGCCCTGCCATATCTGTTGATTCAAGTTTGGTCCAGAATTTGCATGTGAATTGGCTTTCTGGAGATCATAGCTGGACCTCTTGTGTTCTACTTAGTTGTCAGATCTGAATGTCACTGATCTCGTACTCAATAGATTATGGATCTCATGGGTCATCCAGGGCTTCTAGTTGGGGAAGACTCTGAGTGATTTTGTGGTGTTCTTCTATGACTATTTTTATAAAATCCATGACAACCATGGTGTACTTAATAAGATCCTCTGATGAGTACTTGAACATGACCCAGTCAACCAACTCAAAGCAATCCAGTAGCTGCTCCTCTGCCTCCTGCGATCACCTCTTTGTTGTCCTTACCTCTAGAGCTTTGCTCTTTCACCCCTGCAGGCAGGAGAAGGAGAGCCAAGTGATCAAATGTTCCAAAATGCAGGCTAGGCATGGAATGGTAGGTATTTCTAATCATAGTATAGTAGTCGTTGAGTGTGTTGGGACCCTTGGTACCGCAGGTTATATGTTCAATTTTAGCAGCTCAGCTATGGCAGTTTCCTTCTGAGACCCTTAACCATATAACCATATAACAATTACAGCACGGAAACAGGCCACCTCGGCCCTTCTAGTCCGTGCCGACGCTTACACTCGCCTAGTCCCACTGGCCTGCACTCAGCCCATAACCCTCCATTCCTTTCCTATCCATATACCTATTCAATTTTACTTCAAATGACAATACTGAACTTGCCTCTACCACTTCTACTGGAAGCTCATTCCACACAGCTACCATTCTCTGAGTAAAGAAATTCCCCCTCATGTTACCCTTAAACTTTTGCCCCCTAACTCTCAAATCATGACCATTGCATTAGCTGATAATAAATTGAAATTATAGCACAGAAGTTAGCCCTTTCCACCTGCCTCATCCATGTTACAGTGCCTTGAAAAAGTATTTAGCCCTAACTCTTTGGCCCCATAAATTAGTATTAAAATGAGGGATTTTGATCAATAAACTGAGATTTTTATTTGTGAATTACATGCTCATTTTTTTCACATTAGAGCCCTAAAAACAGGGAAAATTGTAAGGCATGAAAAAATAAAAATTCAATAACTAAAATGTCAGCAGTTCAAAAGTATTCACCTTTGCTCAATCCTTAATTGAACCATCTCTCGAAGCTATTACAGCCAGTATTCTTTTTGGGTAAGTCTCTATCAGCTTTGCACAATGTGATGGAGCAAGATTTGCCCATTGCTTGACCTAGACTAGGTTAGTCAGGGGGTGGGGCAGCAGGGGACTGAAATCTTGAAGCCTTGACAGAGATGTACAATCGGGTTAAGGTCAGGACTCTGACTGGGCCACTCAAGGACATCAATTTTCTTTATTTGAAGCCTCTCCATGGTTGCTGTGGCAGTGTGTAGGGTAGCTGCTGTGGTGAAAGACAAGCTTCCTTCACAGTTTAAACTTTCTGGCAGAGGCTAGCAGGTTTTTATCAGGATCTCTCTGTATTTAGCAGCGTTTACCTTCTCATCAATCCTGACCAGATTTCCAGTTCCTGCTGCTGAAAACATCCTTATATCATGATGCAAAATCCACCATGCTTTACAGTAGGGTCGGTGTTAGGGTTATGCTGATGTACAGTATTAGATTTACACCACACGTGCTGCTTAGTTCTGAGGCTGAGTAGTTCCATTTTAGTCTCATTCAACCACAAGATCTTCTTCCACATCTTTATATCTTTTAAGTGACACTTTGCAAAGTCTTTATGGTCAAGAATATACTTTTCTTTTAGCCAGGGCTTCTTCCTTGCCACTCTTGCATAAATACCCTTTTTGTGGAAGGCCTTAGAGCCATGAACTTCATTTCCAGTTGCAGCCTTTGACCAACTGCTCACTCCGTGTGACTGTTGGTGTCACAGTAGCCTCTCTTACAGGTGCCATTCTTCTCCAGTGACTAAGTTTAGAAGGGCGGCCTGACAACATTGTAACTATGGTTTCATATTTTTTCCACTTTTTCATGTTGGGCTGCATGGAACTCCGAGGTATATTCAGTGTCTTTGAGATGGTTTTGTACCCATCCCCAGATCTATACTTCTGTATTACCAGGTGTAAAGATGCAAAGGGACTTAGGAGCTCTCGTGTGAGACTCCCAGAATGTTTATTCACAGGTTGAGTCTGTGGCAAAGAAAGCAAATGCAATGCAATGTTGGCATTTATTTCAAGGGCATTAGAATATAAAAACAAGGAGATAATGCTGACGATTTCTAAGTCAATAGTCAGGCTGCACTTGGAGTATTATCAACAGTTTTGGGCCCCTTATCGCAGAAAGGATGTGTTGTCATTGGAGAGACTCCAGAGGAGGTTCATGAGGATGATTCCGGGAATGAAGGGAGTGATTGGTAGATTTGGACCTGTACTCACTGGAATTTAGAAGAACACATGGTGATCTCATTGAAACCTACCAGATGTTAAAAGGAATGGATAAGGTGGATGTGTAGAGGATGTTTCCTCTGCTGGAGACATCCAGAACTAGAGGGCACAGTCTCAAAATTAAAGGGTAACCTTTTAACAGAAGTAAGAGGAAATTTTTTTAGACAAAGCGCGATGAATTTGTGCAATGCTCTGCCACAGACTATGCTTGAGGCCAAGTCCGTGGGTATATTTAAAGCAGAAGTTGATAGCGTCCGGATTGGTCGTAGCATCAAGGGATATGGTGAGAGGCAGGTGTGTAGGGTTGAGTGGGATCTGGGATCAGCCATGATGAAATGGTGGAGCAGACTTGATGGGCTGAATGACTGGATTCTATTCCTTTGTCTCATGGTCATTTCCCAGACTTGCCTTGAATGCTGTTTTGGTTCATTCTGCTTTGGTCTGGTGAAAATCTGCTATACTATTGGACCTTACAGAGAATGAGTATTTATTCAGGTGATCCTCCAGTTTTCTACATCAACAAATTGGGTGAGTTGGTAAGGTAACATTGGACAACAAAGGTTTTGGTTCCTGGATGCTTTTAGGTGTATTTTTCCAGATTTTGGGCTGGAAATTTCCCCATCATGCACCTTTCTTTTTGGAATCACCTATATTATTTCAATTAATAATTCCAGTCAATTAAAATGTTGTCCACAATATAAGTTTTCTATTTTGTCGGGGCAGGCCTGGGAATGTTTTGGGTTGCCAGTATGACCCACAGCAATGGTGTCTTTTTATTGATCCTTCAGCCTGAAAGCTGTGCACTACACAAAAGCAATGTCCACCCTTCAACACCAATCAGCTGTGCAGAAAACTACCAAAATTTGGAAGTCTTGTTGAAACATGTACAGTACAGCAACTCCAATCTCCCTCTCTCCCTCCTCTCTCTCTCCCTCCTCTCTCTCCCTCCTCTCGCTCTCCCCCTCTCTCCCCCTCCTCTCTCTCTCCCCCCTCTCTCCCCCTCACCCCTTTCCCCTCCCTCCCCCTCCTCTCTCCCTCCTCTCTCTCTCCTCCCTCTCTCCCCCTCACCCCTCTCCCCTCCCTCCCCCTCCACTCACTTTCCAATTTTTACTCATTTCTTTCTCAATTCCTGCTAAAACATTGTTTACATTGACATCTTTTATTATTATATTGTCAGTTGCCCTTTACTGTACCGATTGTCTTCTTTATTAATTATTGTACTGTCTTGCATTGTTTTGTGCACCTTCTATAGTCCCGTCTAAGTCTGAAGTCTAATGTACTTTTGTGTTGTTTCAGGTAGTCTAGTGTAGTTTTCTGTTGTTCATGTAGCACCATGGTCCTGGAGGAACGTTGTCTCATTTTTACTGTGTTAACTAGCAGTTATGGTTGAAATGACAATAAAAGTGACTTGATTTGACTTGACTTGAAAATGATGAATCAGGAAGGTGAAGGATTTTGATATCTGAGACAGGCATTTCCCAGAATAACTGATGCGAAGATTAAGGAAGGCATTTTTGTTTGTCCACAAATCAAACAGGTTATCAATGGCAGGCAATTAGAAGAACTTTTCATGGGACTGGAGAAAATCAAATTGAAGGCATTCAATTTTCTTGGCGACTACAGAACACCAAGCTATTGGCAACTAGTTTACATGCTTCAAGCATACAAAACCATGAAGTGCAACATGTTATTAAAGATTCATTTTCTGCATTCTCATTTAGACTTCCTCCTGCAAATCTTTGCACTGTCAGTGATGAATATGGTGAAAGGTTTCACCAGGACACAGTATCATTGAGAAATTGTATCAGGGCAACTGGATCCATCAATGCTGGCTGATTATTGTTGGACCCTTAAGTGAGAAGTCTCAGAAATGAAAATCATCAACAAAACATTTTTATCTTAGTTGATCTATTGCAAAGCGTCAGCACCATTATGCATTATATTCAATAGAAGTTAATTTCTTGTTTTCCAAATCCCTACAAGATACAAGTAGCCTGAAGTTATATTTGTGTTCAGCTTCAAGTGGTTTATCGTTAAAAAAAATCTGAGGGAGCAATACTTTTGAAATAATTTGCTGTCCAGTGTGATTATTATTTAAAGCTACCGTCTGATTTCCTGAAGGATTACAGTGATTGTTGAGTGCTGTTGGTTTACAGTCATTTTCTGCCATGTATGAACTTGGTTTGCAGCCACATTTCTGACTTGCCAACTTTTGAGTTATGAACAGTTTTCAGGAGCAGAAAGGGGGAACCTGTATTACACCACTCGCCATAGACTTTCAGTCAGTTAGACACCCATCTACCACTAGACCTTGCTTCCTATCACTAAGCCAATTTTGGGTTGAGTTTGCCCATACATTTCAGAGTTCTTGTACCTTAACTGAATTTGTATACAGTATTATACAATTATACAGTCTACAAAGTTAACACAATGACAATATCAAAATTTTCAGTGAGAAAAATGGGCATTCTTCTAAAAGTTACACCTCTAATTTTCAATTGCAGTTTCACATTTCCTTTTAAACAAAAATGTAAGTTAATCAGTGTAGTAAACTGTACTTTAAAGCAGTTGAATATTCATGTATAAATACTTTTAAAATATGCTGCAATTATATTGTTTAAAAATTGAGGGTCAACATGTTCTTTGTTGCCTCATTCTTGCTCATTCTGAATCCTTCCTAGGATTTCAATTTTTGCTTATAAATTATTTTCTAAATGATTATTACTATTTTTGTTTGCCAACCATTACACACAAAATTAGCAGCTTCCATAATTAGTTGAGACTAGACCTAGAAGACATAGCTTCAAGAATTGGGGGTATAGATTCAGGAAGAATGGGAGGAGGAACTGCTTTCCCCAGAGAGTATTGAACCTGTGAAATTCTTTGCCTAAGGAAGCCATAGTGTCTACCTCAGTAAATATTTTTAAGACACAGTTCTGTAGATTCCTGCATAGTAGTGGAATTAATGGAATGGGGAAAAGGAGATAAATGGAGCTAAGTCCGCAGTCAAATCAACTATGATCTCAACTGGCTTATTTCTTAAGTTCTTATTAATTCTTACCTGTATATTTTTGGGATTCCTGCACGAATGCAGAAGTCCTGACCGTGTTGACTGAGCTCTACCATGAATTTCATGGTTGTGCGTCAATGCTGGACTCTGTATATCCTGTTATTGAATCCAGTTGATATTTATTGGAATTGTGAGTGCAGGCTTCACTCAGTAAAATTTAGGGCAAAGTGTGTGATAGCTGAGGCCTTTTGAAATATGCTTTTTAAGCTGTGCAGCAGCTGGTATTGAAAGTTCTAAATGTTGAATATCAATTAGTCAGTTAGTTCCCATAGTCTCTGAAAAGTTGATGACCTATCTTTTGTAGGACCTATTCTTGCTAAGTCACAGTTCTAGCTTGTAATGTAAACATCATGAGCAATGTATGTAGCATATCTTTACTGTCTGAAATTTGTACCTGGAAGGGTGTGAATTTATAAATGAATTGTTTTATCAGATAATTGGCAATGGGTTGTGCCTAAATTTGAAAGTGGGGAATAAATAAATGGTTATAAACTTATATTTTAATTTAACCACAATTATTTAGCTGACAAATCTATAATAGATTTAAATGAGTCAATGTAGAGACCCCGTGGTGGCTGCTATCACCTGTTCATGTACAAATTAATTTTCCAATTTTGATGTGTATAGCTGTTATTGTTCTTTATGGAACAGTATTATTAAACAGTGTTCTCTATGGAACACTATTATTAAAGAACAATAATAGCTATGCATTACATAAAAATGGAAATTACTGAAATATGTTGAATTTGTGTAGATTCAGGTTGCTTTGATGACAATAGAATTATGCAATTTATAACATATATGATAAGTTTGCCCTGCCCACATTAATTAATAATACTCTTTATTAATATATTAATTGAACACTCAAACAAAAAAATATTTAAGTCATGAGTTTGCATAGATTTTGTGTCTATGTTCTCAGTGCCCCTGAGATTATGATTATGAACTGTATTCTGAAATTTTTTTGTGGTACATCTTTTTGATAGTGTAGCATTAGAAATTGTACACTTTTTGAAAGATAAATTTGCTTCCTTAAGGTTGTCATAGCTGGAGTGGTGGTGGGACTAAGCTTCCAATGATGTACGTCACAAATGGGCTCTGACAATGAATCCGGCTCCTGAACTTCTTGACACCTTGTGTAGCTTGGCAACTAAGCCTGGCAAAACTGTTTCTTCTGATAGGAAAAGAAGTAAAGTTTGGTTACTGTGCTTTAAAACCAGTCGTTTCAGGCAGATGGTGCTCGTCATCTTGGTTGGCAGCTCATCTAGGAGAAGAAGAACTCTGATCTCGAGCCTTCCCTGCCTTGCAGCTATATCCACTCATGGAGCAGGCTTCAAGAGTGAACCCCAAGGAAAAATACAAAGGGTGTCTCTAAGGCAGTGCCCTGGCTTGCATACTGTCTTACATATCAAGAAGATAGCTATAATGCGATATCCATGGTCGACCCCACCCCCCATTGGAAAAATAAGTAGGGTGAATTGCTTAAATTTTGAAAATTGTTATTCTTAACAGTATCACAAAATGCTGGAGGAACTCAGCAGGCCAGGCAACATCTATGGAAAAAACTACAGTTGATGTTTCGGGCCAAGACCCTTCGACGGGACACAGGGAAGGTTTAAACTTCTTCAGGCTAGGCATCCCTAGAATAGACTTTGCAGTGTAATGTAGAAACATAGAAAATCTACAGCACAATACAGCCCATAAAGCTGTGCCGAACATGTCCTTAAAAATTACCTCGAGTTATCCATAGCCCTCTATTTTTCGAAGCTCCATGTACCTGTCCAGCAGTCTCTTAAAAGACCCAATCGTATCCACCTCCTCCACTGTTGCCAACAGCCCATTCCACGCATCCACCACTCTCTGTGTAAAAAAAACTTACCCTTGACATCTCCTCTGTACCTACTTCCAAGCACCTTAAAATTGTGTCTTCTTGTGCTAGCCATTTCAGCCCTGGGATAAAGCCTCCGACCATCCACACAATCACTGCCTCTTATCATCTTATACTCCTCTATCAAGTCACTTCCCATCCTCCATTGCTCCTAGGATAAAAGGCCAAGTTCACTCAACCTATTCTCATAAGGCATGCTCCCCAATTCAGGCAACATCCTTGTAAATCTCCTCTGCACCCTTTCTATGGCTTCCACATCTTTCCTGTAGTGAGACGACCAGAACTGAGCACAGTACTCCAAGTGGGGTCTGACGAAGGGTCTCGGCCCGAAACGTCAACAGCGCTTCTCCCTATCGATGCTGTCTGGCCTGCTGTGTTCCACCAGCATTTTGTGTCCATCTAAACCTCTCACTCTAAGGAGATGCCAATTGATATTTGGGAAATTAAGATCTCCCACCATGACAACAATCCTATTATTACACTTTCCCAGAATCTGTCTCCCTATCTGCTTGTCGATGTCCCTGTTACTATTGGATGGTCTATAAAAAACACCCGGTAGAGTTATTGACCCCTTCCCGTTCCTAACTTCCACTTACAGAGACTCCATAGACAGTCTTTTCATGACTTACCCCTTTTCTGCAGCTGTGACACTATCTCTGATCAACAATGCTGCGTCCCCATCTCTTTTGCCTCCCTTCCTGTCCTTTCTGAAACATCTAAAGCCTGGCACTCGAAGCAACCATTCTTGCCCCTAAGCCATCCAAGTCTCTGTAATGGCCACAACATCATAGCTCCAAGAACTGATCCATGCTCTAAGCTCATCCACTTTGTTCATAATTAGTGTAGTAATCCAGTCACAAACAAGAGAAAATCATAATCGGAATCGGAATCAGATTTGTTATCATCGGCATGTTGACGTGAAATTTGTTAACTTAGCAGCAGCAGTTCAATGCAATACATAATCTAGCAGAGGGGAAAAAAAAATAATAAACAAGTAAATCAATTGCAGTATACATATATTGAGTAGATTAAAAAAGTGCAAAAAAACAGAAATACTGTATATTAAAAAAAGTACAAAAGAGTACAATTGACATCTCAGCCCAAAACGTCGACTGTACTTTTTTCCATAGGTGCTGCCTGGTCTGCTGAGTTTCTCCAGCATTTTGTGTGTGTTGCTTGGAATTCCAGCATCTGTACATTTTCTCTTGTTTGAGTGTGTTAACAGTATAGTGTTGGTAAGTTATGATTCCCCCCTTCAGCACAGAACCCTGATAAAGTTTTCAATTTGCATTACAGTATCAGCGTTGCTGTCAATGGGACAAACTGCACCAGGAGCACATCAATGCAAGCCGCACTGTGCAGGTAAATGCTGTTTGTATACTCTTTCCATGTTGTAGCATTCCATTTGCTGAAAATGATTGAGGGCCATAGTAAAAATTTTCTCTGCTATGCATGTTTGCTTTTGCATGTTTCCACCATATCTTGCCATAATGAGATGTGTTATTAAATTAAGATGTTTGACTTTGTTTTGAAGGTCCTTTATAGCATGCTTGCTAAAGTTGATAGCTTTATCATTCCAAAATTATTCACTTCTACAGTAACGTATTTAAGGTTGTTTAAGGATTAGACTTTTTTTTCTATTTGGAGCATCAGTATATAAATAAAAAGTAGAATACTGAATTCTGTATTAATTTTAAATTCCTGCTTTGGAATCCTATTCCAGAATGTAAGCTCAGTCAGCAGAGATGAGACATTTCCAAGGCAATTCTGGCACACTAAATGATTGAAGTTAAATGAATTCTGTTTAGAATAAAGAAAAAAGATACCAATTAAGTACCAAAGTTGTTTTTTATTCAAAAAGAGCCAAGCTTTCCTTTCTCCCTTTCCTTTAAGTATCAAACTTTAATTTGAAAATCCATATGATAAGATACGAAATGTTATAGTTTAATAACTTTGAGTCCAAAATGCCTCTTGGAACTTAAACACTTAAAAAATATTTTTAAAATGTTTTTCCGACATGGGGATAGGAGCAGGAATAGTCCATACTGCCTATAGTGCCTTCTATGCCTTTCAATGAACCATGATTGAACTTCTACATTATTGCCATTTCCCAGATAATCCCTGTGTGCTTTGATCTTCTTAGTGCTCAAATCTATTCACTTAAAAGAATTCAATAACTGAAGCACCAAGAACTCAATAAATACTGAATTGAATACATTATAGTTGCAGAAAATGACAACAATCCAGATATCCTAAATTAAATTTGTGGAGTGAGCTTTCTGGAGATCATGTTTAAGCATAAATAATCAGAATGGTATGGAAAGATTTCATTTTGGAGTGAGGATGACTTGCTACCATATCATTCCTATGAGCTCCTAGATGATTGATGAGGCCTAAGTGGGACTGCACATATTGCCACCAATACCCTGCTTGACAGAGTAGGCAAATGGTGAGTGGCTAGTTTTGGAGGTGGTGTGCTTCTTTCACCATTTATTCAGTTGTATTGTGACAAATAGTTCTTAAATGGAATACTCTTCTTTTTTCATTTTGAATAATAGCAGAGTAGAATTTCCCTGGGTTGTGGGATGTTACTATTTGTACTTGAATCTTTCCATCTGTCCAGTTGATAACTACATGTGTGATATATCTGGAATAATGCCAATTTTGGAGGTTTGTGTTAGATATTGCAACAAGATGGCTTTCCCATTGGAGCTGACTGGGTGTAATAAGGGCCCCTACGGGGAAAATTTGAATAGTTTCCCATTGTCCTAAGATGAGCTGTGCAGCAGTGGAAACAGTTACAAGAGTTAGGGTTTTGACATACCTATGCTTAATAGCAGTCTGGACTGAAATTGTGGCAGTTCCAGGCCTGCTGGTTAAGATTATTGCTTGCAGATGAAAATGGAAGATCCCTGGATTCAGTGAAAATGTTCCATGATCGCTTTCTATCACTAGATTTGAAGGATTTAATGGGGTTGATAAAGTCACATGTAACATTTGATGTTATTTACCATATTTCTCTTGGAATTGTTGTGTGGTGAAGATTGTTTCTATTACCCTTTAAGCAATCTCCATGTTATAAGAAGAAATTCTCTCATTCTTCTAATCTGTATAAATGTTATTAATATTATACTGAATCTGTTCCTATAAGACACCTTTCTCATCCCAGGAATAAATAGAGAACTTCTGTTGCATCACTTCCTTGATAAGGAGATTAAAATTTTGAATTATACATATAAACTGTCACCAGGCTCATATCCAAACCTGACTCATTGGCTAACTCTGCTAACAGCCACATGATTCTGTGGTGCGAAGGCCGCTAATATACGTATGGGGTTGGTATGATTTGGGGTTCAACCGAACCAGAAGGTTGGGATGTTCCAATTAAGGCATGTTGATTGTGACAAATGCTGTGTAAGTACTGCCCATACGCAATTGTCAGTCACCAAGAAATGACAGATCATTGTATACGACCATAAAATTTCATTCCGCCCAGCCCTCTCGGATGTTCCATGACATCCCACTGGACAGAAAGTTACAAGCTATTGATTGTAGTGATAATTTTCAAGAAAAAGTGTGATGAATAAAGTAGTTAATAGTTTTGTTTGCTACCAGCAATTCATCATTGTGCTTCATCAGCACTATCTCAGAATTAGACTATTTGGCCCATTGAGTCTTCTCCATCATTCTATCATGGCTGATTTATTATCCATCTCAACCTCATTCTGCTGCCTTTTCCACATAACTTTTGATGCCCTGATTAAGCAATAACTTATCAATCTTTGCCTTAACTATACTCAGTGACTTGGCCTGCACAGACGTCTGTGGCAGTGAATTCCATAGACTCTCTGTCCTCTGGCAATAGGAATTTTTCCTCATCTTTGGAATGAATGGATGTCCACCTTCTGGGGCTGTTCCCTCTGGTCCTAGACTCATCCACTGTAGGAAACATCTTCTCCACATCCACTCTCTCTAGGCCTTGCAATATTTGATAAGTTTCATTGAGATCCTCCCCTCATTCTTCTAAACTCCAGAGTACAGGCCCAGTGCCATCAGATGCTCCTCATATATTAACCTTTTCATTCCTGGGATCATTCTCACAAATCTGCTCTGGACCATCTCCAAACGCTGCACATCGTTTCTTAGTTAAGGGGCCCAAAACTGCACATAATACTCTGTGTGATCTGACCAATGTCATATAAAGCATCTGTGTTACATCTGAGCTTTTGTATTCCACTCCTCTCAAAACAAATGCCTACATTGCTTTTGTCTTTCTTACCACCAACTCAACCTGTAAGTTAACCTTTAGGGAATCCTGTACAAGGACTCCTAAGTCCCTTTGCAACTCTGATTATTGAATTTTCTCTCCATTTAGAAAATAGTCTACCCTTTTATTACTTCTCCCAAGGTGTATTAGCAAGCACTTCTTTACACCATATTCCATCTGCCATTTCTTTGCCCATTCCCCCAATCTGTCTAAGTCCTTCTACAGACAACCTGCTTCCTGAACACTACCTGCCACTCCACCTATTTTCATATTGTCCTCAAACTTGGCCACAAAGCCATCAATTCATTCTTCCAAATCATTGACATATAATGTGAAAAGAAGCGGTCCCAGCACAAACCCTGGAAGCACACCCTACTCACTGGCAGCCAACCAGAAAAGGACACCTTTATTCCAACTCTCTGCCACCTGCCAGTCAGCCAATATTTTCTACCCTTCAATCTGCACGAACTGTTCCATATTTAGAGAATATTGGAAGATACAATGATTACATCTACTCATAGCACTCTCGTTTAATATTTTGGGATGCAGATTATCACGCCTTGAGAATTTTATCAGCTTTCAGTTCCATTCATTTCTCCATGATTATTGTTTCCACCGATATTAATTTTTTTTAATCCTATATTTTTGTTAGACTTGGCTTTTTAACATGTCTGGAAAGTAATTTGTATATTCTTCCAAGAAGACAGTATCAAAATGCAGTGGATTCTGGTTAATCAGGGCAGCTGCTTATTTGGGACAACTATTAAAGAACAAAAACTGATTGAGAAAATAGTCAGAATAGTCATTTAATTAGGGCAGGAGACTGTTGCTGAATAGATGCTAACTAGTGGCAGATGCATGCATTATGTGGCCATTAGATACTATGCCATTATAAGAACAGTTTTAAAACAGCATCAGTTGCATGTGTTCGTCTTCAAAAAAACAGTGACTTTTGTCACTGACAGTTGATGAGAAATAAATGTTAAGACAATTCGGAACTGATTTTTTTGCTCACTGTGATTCAAACATTCAGGCTTGGAGATGCTAGAAATGGCCAAGAGTGAAAATGAAATGATTTCACTAATTATCAAGTTAGGAAGTATAGAATTTGAAGGTATTGACAATTGTCTTGAATATTGCAATGAAAATGAAGATTTTCGAGGATGCAGTTGTCGATAGATTGTAAGAAGGTAGTCCATTATCTGCACTAGGTGTTTGCACTAATTTTATTCATTTACCATCAATCAAGAGAACATGGCAGTGTACACTAGATAATTCCTCTTCTGTAACTATTAGGAACTAATACACAGTTTTATAATACTGTAGTAGTATTGACAGTGTTCTAATTTGTTCTCTATTATTTAAATACATAATTTGTTATTCAGTGCAATCAGGAATTCCCACCCTTTTTATGCTGTAGGCTATTGCCATTAAACAAGGGGTCTATGAACCATAGGTTGAGAACTCCTGAGTTAAATGGTAGTTTATAATTTTTGTATATTTTTAACTATTTCCATGAATCTTGAGCTAATTGAGGCAGCCACTTAATTGGGCCAAAATGTACTGGTCCTGTTGTGTCCCAATTAATCAGAATCCGCTGTATTTGTTTAACTCATCGGCTACTTCTGTGCTCCTCATTGTAAAATCTCCTGTTTCAGACAGCATGGCACTTTTTTGTTTGTCATGACTCTTCTGTTTCTTTCACATGCTTGGAGAAGCTTTTATTGTCTGTGTTTATACAAAACCCTACATCTACTATCATATATTCTTACTCATGGTCCTTTTTTTCCTGAATTCTAAACTGCTCCCAGTTTTGAGTCTTGTTACTTTTTGGTAAGTTTGTGCCTCCTCTTTTAATCTATTTCTACCCATGGCCTCTTTTGTAAGTCATAATTGGATCACTTTTCCACTTATGATTTTGTTCTAGCAGAAATGTATAACCATTCTCTGCATTCATTCCCTATTGTCAGTTCTTATCAATATGTTGCCATGCTTTTTATGATGCTGTCCAATCTATCACAACCGGCACTTCTCATGGTAAATTGGTGAATTAGTTTATTGTTGTCACCTATACTAAGGTGCAGTGAGAAACTTGCATACTGTCCATACAGATCAATTCATTACAACAGTGAGGTAGAACAGGGTAAAACAATAATAAAGTGCAGAATAAAGTGTTACATTTATAGAGAAAGTGCATTCCAGGTAGACAAGGCACAAGCTCGATATGAGGTAGGTTAAGGCCAAGAATTTACTTCAGAACTTGAACTTTGAGTTAGAGCAGAATCTGGCTCTGCAATCATGAGTGTATAGGGAGTAGATTAAGGGGACAAACATACACATTGGGGGACAGCAGTGTTGAGCATAATTGTGGCGGACACGTTACTGCCTTCCTTACTGATTGTGATTTGTTCGTCAAAAGTCAAGGATCTGGTTTCTTTTGTTTTAAGTTACATTTTAATCAAGAATTCTCTATCATGTTATGATCACTCTTCCCCAAGTAACACCACACACCTACAGACCAACTGAACCCATGTTCATTGCGCTGATCCCTTGGTGGCCTTTTGTACTGGTCGCAAAGATAATTTTGTATACATTACAGGAATCTTGTCCCCTGTAATATTAATACTAATTTGTTTTAGCCAATCTACAGTTAGATTTAATACCACATATGAGTACCTTTGTTAAATGGATCTTTAATTTTCAGTTTCATGCCATTCCTTACTTTGCACCTACTATTCGGAGGCCTGAAGGCAACTCCTGCAAACATTTCTGGCCTTTAGAGATCTCTAACCTACACACGGACAGACTTTACATTTTGATTTTCAGAATCATCTTATTATTGCTGTTTCCGTCCTTCACTAACAATGTCAATCCTCATTTTCTTCTTTGTATCCTTCCTAGGATATTCGGCTCCCTCCTTCAGTTACCATGCAGCCATGTCTTCATAATCGTGATTATGTCCATATACAATTATTTGCATCAATAATTTGCCTACCTTATTTCAAGTTTTGAATGGATTTAGATACAGCAATTTTTAATTTGTCCATTTCATGTTTTTAGACATTAATTTTTTTGCATTATGCCTCATTTGTCCTATGACAATTTTTTCTTACCTGGTTCTTATTTGTTGGCGCACTTTTTTGTAAACTTTGTGTCTCCCTGACATAATCTGGCTATCCCTATCTCAACCACTTTCCCTCATAGCTTCTTTGTATTTTTTTCTTTAGCATTTTAAGTTTCTCTTCACTGAGACCTTCCACCTTCCCACCATGCCTCATTAATTAGTGTGCAGGCCTATCAACCTCCATAGATATTGGATTTGGTAGAAATTTGTTCTCAGCGTGGTTCAGGTGTATTCTGTTCTAAATGAACTACTATCTTTTTCTTCACTACTGATGCAGCTCCATGAGAATTGAAACCAATAGCAGTCTTTAAGTCATTGTTTGGGCAAATGCTGAAT
This sequence comes from Hypanus sabinus, assembly GCF_030144855.1. Taxonomy (NCBI): domain Eukaryota; kingdom Metazoa; phylum Chordata; class Chondrichthyes; order Myliobatiformes; family Dasyatidae; genus Hypanus; species Hypanus sabinus. The sequence goes on from NC_082711.1 coordinate 81,954,633, forward strand.
GCAGCAAACTGTCATTGTTTCTGTTTGTGGTTTTGTGGGCTTGGCTTTATTTAGCTCCTCAGTTGTATTAGACCGTGTAGTGTAGATGCTACACAGAGCTCTGTTCAATTAAGAAGCCAGTTTCTTACTGGGGCAATGTGTGAGATAAATTAAACTTTGTTGATAAGGAAGCAGCAAACACTAGCAATCCAGACGAAAGTGACCAGTAGTTACATTGAACAATGGGGTCAGATACTTCTGAAGAAATGAGATTAACAGCCATATGAATGATAGATCTGTTAAGCTTTTAATTGGCTTGTCAGTCATTGTGTTTTTCATCTCAGCAGACAATAATTGCTAAGTGATAAACATGATTGGGATGGAGCTCAGGCACAGAAAAGAAGTGGATCCTGAGAGCTCAAAATTAAGTACTGTCATGTGTATGTTCTTAAGTAGTTTTGTCCAATATGGAGCTTGATTAGATGTTTGGCTAGGGAATGTATATGGAGTAGCTGGAAGCAGAGAAAAAAATGGTCCATTCCACAAAAATGTATACATTTAATTTCAAGTTACAATAATTAGGGATTGATTCTCAGCTTTGACAATTAATTTTGTATTTTTGAAACTTAATTTGTGATGTGATGGATAACTGAGTTGGTGGTAGATAATCTTTTAAGAAGCTAAACTTTTGAGCAGTATTTATGCATTCATACCATATCTGTGACCTGGACAAGGTGCTAACTTCTTTATTAGAATTCTAAATCATTTATTTATCGGGCATGTTGATTTCTTTTTTTTCTATGCAAATATGATGAGAACATTTTCATTAACACATTTAAAATAGCATCTAGAAATAAATATTTGATGAAAATTGGGCTTGTGGCTGATATCTTAATGAAGCCCCTGACATTTTTGACTGTATTTTAGAAAGGTTTTAGACAAAACTTATGCAATCTTCACCAGAATCAACTGTGTTGGAGGTGTTAGCTGGGCTGGGGAATAATAAGACTTACATCATTGTTGCTGACATTTCTAAATGATTAACTGTTGCAGTCTTGTTTTCACAAGTAGTATCGAAACCATGGAGTTGAAGGTTATTACAAGTGACTGACTTTAACTGTCTAGGTTCTGTGAAATCAGTCGCATTTATCTGTAAAGTATTTATGCTTTTAGATTTTGTAATTTTGCAAATATATACTGGAGCATGTCCATTGTACAAAATAATATTTAATTGAGAGTCAATACAAATCATTTTAAATGAAAAAAATTATTGTTTCATAACCACATTAGACCATAAGACATTGGAGTAGAATTAGGCCATCCAGCCATCGAGTCTGCTTCGCCATTCAATCATGGCTGATCCTTTTTACTTCTCAACCTGAGTTCTTAGCCTTCTCCCCGTAACCTTTGATGCCATGTCTAATCAAGAACCTATCAATCTCTGCCTTAAATACACCCAATGAGCTGTCTTCCACAGCTGCATGTGGCAAAAAATTCCACAAATTCATCACCCTTTGGCAAAATAAATTCCTCTTCATCTCTGTTTTGAAAGGGCACCCCTCTATCCTGAGACTGTGCCCTCTCGTCCTAGACTCTCCCACCATGGGAAACATCCTTTTCATATCTACTCTGTCTAGGCCTTTCAACATTTGAAAGGTTTCAATGAGATCCCCCCACATCATCCTTATGAATTCCAGCGAATATAGACCCAGAACCATTATTAACCCTTTCATTCCTGGAATCATACTTGTGAACCTCGTCTAGATCCTTTCCAATTCCAGCACATCTTTTCTAAGATGAGGGGCCCAAAACTCTTCACGATACTCAAGGTGAGGCTTCACCAGTGCCTTATAAAGCCTCAGCATCACATCCTTGCTCTTGTACTCTAGACCTCTTGAAATCAATACTAATATAGCATTTGCCTTCCTCACCACTGACTCAACTTGCAAGTTAACCTTCAGGGTACTCTGCACAAGGACACTCCCAAGTCCCTCTGCATCTTAGACTCCTGGATTTTCTCCCCGTTTAGAAAATAATCCGCACATTTATTTCTACTACCAAAGTGCATGATCATGCATTTTCCAGCATTGTATTTCATTTGCCACTTTTTTGCCCATCTCCTCATCTGTCTAAGTCCTTCTGCATCTTACCTGTTTCCTCAACACTACCTGTCCCTCCACCAATCTTTGTATCATCTGAAAACTTGACAATAAAGCCATCTATTCCATTATCTAAATCATTTATATACAGCATAAAAAGAAGTGATCCCAACACTGACCCCTAAGGAACACCACTAGTCACTGGCAGCCAACCAGAAAAGGATCCTTTTATTCCTACTCACTGCCTCCTGCCAATCAGCTAATGCTGTAACTATGTTAGTAACTTTCCTGTAATATCATGGGCCCTTAACTTGGTCGGCAGCTTCAGGTGTGGCAGATTGTCAAAGGCCTTCTGAAAGTCCAAATATATGACATCCACTACATCCCCTTTATCTATCCTACTCGTAATCTTAAAGAGTTCCAACAGGTTCGTCAGTCAGGATTTTCCCTGAAGGAAACCATGCCTACTTTGTACTATCTTGTCCTGTGTCACCAAGTACTCCATCACCTCATCCTTAACAATTGACTCTAACATCTTCCCAACCACTGAGGTCAGACTAACTGGTCCATAATTTTATTTCTGCTGCCTTCCTTCTTCCTTAAAAAATGGAGTAACATTTGCAATTTTCCAGTTCTCCGGCACCATAGAAACATAGAAGACCTATAGCACAATACAGGCCCTTTGGCCCACAAAGCTGTGCCGAACATGTCCTTACCTTAGAAACTACCCAGGGTTACCCATATATTTTTCTAAGCTCCATGAAACTGTCCAGGAGTCTCTTAAAAGACCCTACCGTATCCACCTCCACTACCGTTGCCAGCAGCCCATTCCACGCATTCACCACTCTCTGTGTAAAAAAACTTACCCTTGACATCTCGTCTGTACCTACTTCCAAGCACCTTAAAACTGTACCCTCTCGTGCTAGCCATTTCAGCCCTGGGATAAAGCCTCTGACTATCCACATGATCAAATCCTCTCATCATATTATACACCATGCCAGAGTCCAATGATTTTTAAAAGATCATTTCTAATGTCACCGCAATCTCTAATGCTACCTCTTTCAGAGCCCTAGGGTGCAGTTCCTCTGGTCCGGGTGACTTATGTACCTTTAGGTCTTCCAGTTTTTTGAGAATTTGTAACAATAACTGCATCCACTTCTCTTCCTTCACGCACTACAACAAAGGCATACTGCTAGCATCTTCCACAGTGAAGACTGATGCAAAATACTCATTTAGTTCATGAGCCACCTCCTTGTTCCCTGTTATTATTTCTTCTGCCTCATTTTCTAGCGGTCTTATATCCACTCTCATTTCTCTTTTTAACATACTTGGGAAAATTTCTGCTATCCACTTTGATATTATTTGCTAGCTTGCTTTCACATTTCATCTTTTCCCTTCTAATAATTTTTTTAGTTGCTCTCTTTAGGTTTTCAAAAACTTGCCCTATCTTTCTGCTAATTTTTGTTTTGTTGTATGTCCTTTCTTGTGCTTTTACAATAGCTTTGACTTCTCTTGTCAGCTATTGCTGTACTATTTTACCATTTGACTGCACATTATCTTTACTTTTTTACCATCTGTTCTATCCTGAGTCCCTTCACCCTGGTTCCCAACCCCCTGCCAAATTAGTTTAAACCCTCCCCAACAGCTCTAACAAACCTGCCTTTGAGAATATTGGTCCCCCCTGGTTCAGGTGCAACCCGTCACTTTTGAACAGGTCATACCTCTCTCAGAAGAGATCCCAATTATCCAAGAACCTGAAGCCCTGCCCCCTGCACCAGCTTCTCAGCCACGCATCTATCTGTGTGGCACAGGCATCAATCCAGAAATCACTACTTGGGAGATCCTGTTTCTCAGCTTTCTAATTAGCTCTCTAAATTCTCTTTTCAGGACCTCATTGCTTTTCCTTCCTTTGTTATTGGTACCAATATGTACCAAGACATCTGGAGTGGCTAAGATCCTAAAGTGAGATGTTCAACTCCTGATATCCCAGAGTTTTCCACCATCTACAAGGTACAAGCCAGGATCATGATGGATACTGTCCACTTGTCACAGTAAATACAGCACCAACAACTGTGAGGAAGCTCAACACAATCCAGCACAAAGTAAATTGCTTGATTGACACACCTTCAACCGCTTAAACATTCCAATTTTCCCTGTTGCTGGCTGCAGCATGTGCTATATATACAAAATGCACTCTAATTACATGCACAAACAAAAAGTCTGCAGATGCTGGAAATGAATGTAATTGTGTGTTGCCCAATTACATGCCTAGGTTACTATGAGAGCATCCCCTCACAACAGAATGACAGGGTGCATTGGAACATTGCAATTTACCCCTCCCCACAAGGGAGGAATGGTCTCAGTCCATTCTCACTTGGGTAAATCCCACCAGTCCTTCATTGTCATTGTATCTAAATTGTGGAGCTCCCTATCTAATAAAATTGAGGGAGTATCGTCAGCACAAGGTATTGATATTGTCCAAAGCCCAGTGGAGATCCAGTGAGATTGTGCCAACTGTAGACCTGTTGTGGTGGTAAGCAAATTGCAGCAATTCTTGGCACTTACTCAGGCAGGAGTTCAATGGTTCCGTTTAATGTCAGAGAATGTATATAATATATAACCTGAATTCTCAGTCTCTGCAGGTATCCTCAAAAGAGAAGAAAAAAGCGTAAAGAATGAATAATAGAAAAAAAATCATAAGAATCCCAAAGCCCCCCTATGCCCCTCCCATGCACAAGCAGCATCAACCCTCCTCTTCCCCCAATTATTCTCGCTTAAAGCATCAGCATTTCAATGACCCACTATGCAAGCAACAGCAAAGCTCCCAAAGAGAGACCATGGTCTGCAGTACTAACTGTTCACTCCAGCATTTCAATATCCCACAGGCACTAACAAGGGAGAGCAGATATCACTCTTTCCATAGCGAGAGGGGAGACAACAGTCGCTATTTCGATATCACAGTCAGTCTGAAGCTTTGCTTTTTATTTCAAGTTCCCCAACTCAAAAGTTGGCTGCAAATTCGAGACGTAGCCATTCAGCAAGTTCCAAGAATGGGAACATGCCACCCTGCAGAACTGCAGTTTGAATGCCGCTGTAGATCAAAGATTCTGACAGGACCCCAGCCACCCTGAAAAGGGAAATAGACACATTAGAATAGGATGAGTTTAACTGTTTCGCTGATGAGCTGGGAGAAGTTGCCCTCTGGCACCATCTTTAGCTCTGCCCACCTAAATCGAATTTTAGCTATAACCAATCTCTCAAAGTATTTCATCACAATAGACATGAGTGCTACCAAGCAATAGTCATTGAGACAGCTCATGCTGTTCTTCTTGGGCACCAGTATGATTGCCCTTTTAAAAATTCAAAATGTTATGTCGGAACCTCTGACCACAGCAGCAAGTGGTTGAAGGTGACCTTTAACACTCGCCAGTTGGTTGGTACATGTTTTCAGTATCCTGCCAGGGGCCTGACATCTTGTGAAGATTCACCCTCTTGAAGGGTGTTTTGATATTGGCCTCCACAACAGAGATCACTGGGTCGCCAGATACTTTGGGGATTCGGACAGTAGTAGTTTTATTCTTCCTTTAAAAGCGTGCATAAAAGGTACTGAGCTCACTGGGGAGTGAAGCATCACTGCCAATTATGCTTTTATGCTATGCCTTATAGGAAGTAATGGAATGCAAACCTTGCCGCAGCTGATGTGCATCTGATGTCTTGAACGTCACACGGAATTGTCTTTTCGCTGTCACAAAGGCCTTCTGTAGGTCAAACATGGATAACTTGTAGAGATTTGGATCAATGTCAGAAGAAATTGGCAGGTGCTGGAGGAATTGAATGGATGATGGTTGATAGGTAGTTACAGATAATGAGAAAGGAAAGGAAGAATCAGGGAAGGGTGAAGTTGGAAACGGAGGCTGGAAGATGATGTGGAAACAAGTGGCTTCAGATACTAGAATCTGATAAATGAGAAGGTGTTCTGGAACCAGGTAAGAGTCGCATGATGAGCAGATGGAACCAATTATTGACTTGAAATGGTGACTGTTCCTTTGCTTTAAGAATAAAGGTTTTGGATGTCTTGCAATCAGTAAAGGTGGACAAATCCCCAAGGCCTGATGATAGATATCATAGGCTACCAAGGGATAAGATTGTGTCGACCCTGACAGAAATTCTTGCATCTGCTAACCACAGGCGAGGTACCACATGGATGGAGGATAGCAAATGTCACTTCTTTATTCAGGAAGACAGCAGGGATAAGCCAATTCAACAGGCCAATGCATTTTGCATTTGCAGTGGGGAAACTGTAGGAAAATATTTAAGAGATAAGATTTACTTACTCTTGGAAAGGAAGGGATTGATTAGGAATGCTCAACATAGATTAGCTTGTAGAAAGCCCTGTGTCACTAATTGGACTGAATTTTTAAGAGATAACTAAGTACTGTTGATAAGTGCAATGCAGCAGTTGCCTATATGGAGCTTTAGTAAGACTTTTGACGAGATTCTGCTTGGTAGGCTGGTTCAAAAGATGCAATTGCCCATGGGATCAGGGCACATTGACAAATTGAATCCAAAATTGGTTTGGTAATAGATGGTGGAGGATTGCTTTTCTGTTTGGAAGTCTGTGACCATTGGTGTACCACAAGAATTGGTTGTGAAGCTTGTGATATGACTTAATGAAATGGATATGAATGTAGGATGTATGATGAGTAAATTTCTAAATTATATGAAAATTTGTGGTTTCATTGATTGTAAGGGAAATTGTCTTAGGATAAAACATGATATTGATCAGCTGCAAACATGAGGAAATCTGCAAATGTTGGAAATTCAAGCAACACACACAAAATGCTGGTGGAACGCAGCAGGCCAGGCAGCATCTGTAGGAAGAAATACAGTCGATGTTTCAGGCCAAGACCCTTCATCAGGACCAACTGAAAGAAGAGATAGTAAGAGATTTGAAAATGGGAGGGGGAGGGATGAAGCTAAGAGCTCAAAAATTGATTGGCAAAAGGGATAGACAGCTGGAGAAGGAAGAAGATCATTGGACAGGAGGCTATTGGGAGAATATTGGTGAGACCCAACGCAGACTGGGAGACCATTTCGCTGAACACCTATGCTCTGTCTGCCAGAGAAAGCAGGATCTCCCAGTGGCCACACATTTTAATTCCACATCCCATTCCCATTCTGATATGTCTATCCATGGCCTCCTCTACTGTCAAGATGAAGTCACACTCAGGTTGGAGGAACACCTTATATTCCATCTGGGTAGCCTCCAACCTGATGGCATGAACATTGATTTCTTCAACTTCCATTAACGCCCCCCTCCCCTTCTTAACCCCCATTTATTTATTTATCTATCTATCTATTTACTAATTCTCTCCCCCACTTTTTTCTTTTCTCTTTTTTCTCTCTCTGCCCCTCTCACAATCACTCCTTGCCTGTTCTCCATCTCCCTCTGGTGCTCCCCTCCCCCTTTCTTTCTCCCTAGGCCTCCCGTACCATGATCCTCTTCCTTCTCCAGCTGTGTATCCCTTTTGCCAATCAACTTTCCAGCTGTTAGCTTCATCCCTCCCCCTTGTCTTTTCCTATCATTTCGGATCTCCCCTTCCCCCTCATTGATGCACCATTAATAACTAGGAGACTGGAAGTGAACGATAGGCTTTTATTAACAGCGAAAAGGGAGTACGAACATGTTGAAGACTGAGGGAGGAGTAGTGCCCCAATCACCTTTATACAGGGGTCTGTGGGAGGAGCCACAGGTGAAGTCAGCAGAGGGGCATGTCCAGACAGGTGTAGTCCACACACTCCCCATCCCACTTTCAACTCTCTTACTATCTCTTCTTTCAGTTAGTCCTGACGAAGGGTCTCGGCCCAAAACGTCGACAGTACTTCTTCCTATAGATGCTGCCTGGCCTGCTGTGTTCCACCAGCATTTTGTGTCTATCGATCAGCTGGATAGTTGGGTAAAGCAATAGCAGACAGAATTTTATCCCTTTAAGTGTGAGATGATATTCATTTTGGGAGTTGCAAAAAGGTTTGGACTTACTCCATGAATGGTCTTGGTATACAGAGGGATCTTGGTGTTCAAAGACATTGATTCTTAAGGATCCCACAGGTAGATAAGGTTTTGAAGAAGGCATACAGGATGCTGGCCTTCATTAGCCAAATAATAGAATGCAAAAATATGGTTGGCATGGTATAACCGTACAAAAGATTAGTGAGACAATAAGTGGGGTATTGTGTACAGTAGATTGCCACATCATAGGAAGGATGTGATTGCTCTGGAAAGGATGCAGAATAGTTCAGTTATAAGAAGAGATTAAATATGCTGTGTTTATTTTGCCTGGAGCAGAGGAGGTAGAGGGATGACCTGATAGAGGTATTCACAATTATAAGGGGCTTAGATAGAGTATGCACAATATTTTTTCTATGGTGGAGGTGTCTAGAACAAGTGGGCATAGATATAAGAGGAGAGGTAGGAAGTACAGAAGAATTTTGTCACACAGAGAATGTGGTCCTCCACAGGTTATGAACACCTAACGATTGCCCAGCCTGTCCATATGAATGAGCATCTGGGAGACCAGTTGGGTAGATTTGCGAGCTGCTGCGGGATTGCATTTATCTTCTGCTGTGTGGGAATTGGATTGTGGTAATATCATGGCATCTTCATATTGGTCATCTCACTGAGTGGTGCCACAAAGTGCTGATTGTTGACATCAGGAAGAAGGAGTTCGAACCTGTGCCAATGTGTCTCCATTAGGGGATCAGTAGTTGAGAGAGTCAAGCAGCTTTGAATTCCTGGGTGTTAACATATCGGATGAGCTGTCCTTGGCCCAGTACATAGGTACAATCATAAGGAAACCATGCTAGCATCTTTACTTTCTTTGGAGGTTAAGGAGGTTCAGCTTGCCATCAAATAATCTAACAAATTTCTATAGATGTACTGTTCACTGGTTGCATCATTGTCTGGCATAGCAATTCGAATGCACAGGTACTTAGAACCTGTGGAGAGTTGTGGAATTTGCCCAATACATCTTGGGCACATCCCTCCTCACCATTCGTAGTATCAACAGGAGGCTCTGCCTCACGAAGGCAACATCAGTCATAAAAGATCCCCACCATCTTGGCCATGACATCTTTTCACAGCTACCATTAGTGAGGATGTACAGAAGCCTGAAAGTTCAAGAACAGCAGCTACTATGACCTGTTTGACCACCTAGCACTAAAGTGGATTTTTTTATTGTAATAGATCCCTGTCAAACTTGTGCTACTTAACGTTTAATTTATATTTTTTGTAAATGCAATTTATATGATGCTGTGTGCCTATGATGCTTCTGCAAATATGTTTTTCATTGCACCTGTGCGTACAACAAAAAACTCAATTTTGATTTTCAAAACAAAATCTTAATGGCTAAGTTACATGCCCTGGTTTAACACCATGTTGCCCTTAGTTAGCCTTTGTTTTTATATAAGTATATTCCCAGGTGCCTTCAGTTCACTTGTGAACTGTTCAAGTTACAATCATTTCTCAGGAACGAGAACCCTGTTGTAACCTGGAGTGGAACAGTATGCACACTTATTAAAGAACTATTTGGACAACCACTTGGATCCCAAGGAACAGAAGCCTCTGAACGAAATGTGTGTAAATGGGACTTGTGCAGATAAGTACACTGATCAACATGGACATTGTAGGCTAAAACCCCTTTTTTGGGCTGTATAACTCTCTGATGGTATATAGTTGTACAATGTCCTGTGTATGTTACTCAAAATGGCCTCTTTGGTTTGTTACAAGTAGGAATGCTTCTTTGTCGGATAAGTCTTTCTCTCGCCGTTGTTTCACTTTAGAATGGCTGATATGGTAATTATATTCATTTGCTAATCAATGGGGAATGTTATTGTGTCTTGTGATGCTGGGAACTTGGGGGAGGGGTTTTCACGGGTTTTTTTTGGTGGGAGGAGAGTGCGGGAGGAAGACGTCGAGGAAGGTGGACGTGCGCTGCACTGCTCGGAAGACCCCCAGGCGTGGTCCTAGGTGCGAAGACGTGGAGGTTGGAGGCAAGCGACGAGGGGTCGAATGGTTCGTTGATTGAGCTCCAACGAGTGCACTAAACAGACTGAACTTTGATAAGTTGGCGCCTTTTGTTTTTTTTCCTTGTGTATATATATATATATATATATACACATTTGTTGTATTTGTTGTGGGTTTGATACTGTTGGCGGGCGGGCGCGAGGCATAAAACTTGATTCTCACAGCACCTGCATGTACGGGAGGTGGGTTGGTGAGTGGCTGGATCTCCTTTTTCCCCTAGACATATACCAGCCTGTTGGGTAAGGGTTACATTTGTGGGGGCTCGTCCGGGATTGGATTGTCAGGGGCTGTGGAATCGCGCAGGCAGCAGAGCGGAGATGGACAGAGATAAGATTTTTTGTTGGTGCCAGTTTGAAGGTGTACCAGTACAGTATGCATGCGTAGTGAGCGGAGTGGATTTTCGAGTTTCGGGAGACGCGATAGTGCGGGGTTTAAGTTCGGTGAAGGGTATTGGGCAGGTAGAATTGGTAGCTAGATGGTGTGGTAAAGAGGTAGAGTCTAGCTGGGTGTTGGTTCGTACGAGTGCTGAAGTCAGGACGGTGGAACTGCCGGCGACGGTCAGTGTACCGGGGGAGGAGGGGCTGTGGGGGCTCCACTTCTACAAGGATGAGGCTAAGGAGACATCGGAGGAGGGAGTCTTGACTAAGCCCCGCTCCCCAGGTAGGGTGGAAGCCTCGGAGCTGGCAGCCGCGCTTAATTCCCTGGTGGGAGTGGCCAAGAGGCCACGGCTGAAGCTGGGGGTGTACTCCGGAGCCAAGCCTACTCCGGATGGGGAGGTGGACTATGAGACCTGGATCGAGCATACGTCTTTGATGTTAGAGGAGTGGCCAGGCTCAGAGGAGGAGAAGAGGCAGCGATTGGTGGGAAGTTTGAGGGGTTTAGCAGCCAAAACCGTACGGGAGTTGAAAGCTGAGAAGCCTGGAGCCTCAGTGGAGGAATGCCTAGAAGTTTTGGAGGGAGCGTTTGGGTTGTCGGGAACCCTGGCTGCTTTTAGCAGAGTTCCAATGCCTGGAACAATGGAGAGGGGAAAAGCTCTCCAAGTACATATTTAGGATGGAGGGGATGCTCTCGGGGCTGTGGCGCCAGGGGGTAGTGAAGGCGACTGACGTGACTAGCGTGAGGATGAGTCAGCTATTCAGTGGCTCTCTGGAGGAGGACATGGTGGCGTGGACTATCCGGCAGGCTTATAGGAAAGGTCCCCCTCCGGGCAACTGATTAGAGGTGCGAGAGGAAGAGAGAGCGTTGGGGCGGAAAAGGGGCGCGGGCCTACGGGAGCGATCCTCAGCGATACAGGAAGTGGTGGCTGGGTGGAGGAATGACAATCCTCCGGGGAGTAGGGAACCCCCTTTGGAGGGGAGGGACAGGGGAGGTACCTACTCTCAGGGGCGATCAGTGCAGTGGATTGGGAGCAGGAGCCGTCCTGGGAGAGGAGGGGCGGCAGGCAGCGTGTGCTTTAACTGTGGGAAAGAGGGGCATTTCAGGTGGGACTGTGGAAGGCTGAGGGTGTGCTATAGCTGTGGAGAGGAGGGACACTTTAGGTGGGATTGTGAGAGACAAGGAGTCCCGCGGAGGACAAGCCCCCCCTATGACTAAAAAGGGAGAGGTGTCAGGAAACTTAGGAGAGGCTCAGTGAGGGAACGGACTGGAGCCTCTGGAGGAACACGTTCCCAGAGATCAGCCGGAAGACCACCGGGTGCCCACGCCTCTATTCCGGATTGGCTGGTAGGACCCCATGCCAGTGTGGGTCTACGGATAGAGGGAATTTACGCAAAAGCCGTTCTTGATACGGGATCGCAGGTGACCTTATTGTACCGGTCTTTCTACAATCAATATCTAAAGCATTTGCCCGTAACCCCATTTGACGCCCTGCAGATTTGGGGTGTGAGCGAGGGTGACTACCCGTACGATGGGTACCTATCGGTGAGATTGGAGTTCTCGGAGGGCGATGTGGGAGTGTCGGAAGCTATTGAGACGTTGGTGTTGGTGTGCCCTGACCCGGTGGAAACCGGTGGTGCTGCCCTCCTGGTGGGGACTAACTCCCCAGTTGTGCGACGGCTCCTGGGAGCTTGTAAGGAGAAAGGGGGGGAAGACTTTCTGGAGACCCTCTCGGTGCATCCAGTGTTTCGAGAAGCCCTGTTAGTAGACGCCCCAGACGATCTTGAAGGGGAGACGCGATTTCCAACGGGGGCGCTGGTGAGGCCCGAAGTGCAGAGACCAGGGGTGGTACATGCAAGGCGTATAGCTATAAGTGTCAGGAACACCACGGCAAGAGAAATCACCTTTAAGAGGGGAATGCCGCTGGCACATCTGTTCCCGGTGACGGTAATGTCTAGTGCACCAGTGAGGACCCCTAACGGGGAGGGATCGGAGCATCGAAGGGAGCTGACCGCTGAAGCCTTTAACTTCGGGGATTCCCCTGTGTCGCCGGAGTGGAAACACCGGCTAGTGGAGAAGATGCTGAAGATGGAAACTGTTTTTTCTCGGGGAGAGTTTGATGTTGGCTGCGCCAAAAGCACTCGCCACACCATCCGGGTGACGGAAGACACCCCGTTCCGAGAGAGATCCCGGCGGCTGGCTCCGGCAGATGTTGAGGACGTGCGACAGCACTTGTGCAAGTTGAAGGAGGCCGGAATCATAGCTGAGTCTCGAAGTCCTTATTCGTCCCCAATAGTGGTGGCACAGAAGAAGAATGGGTGAGTGCGCATGTGTGTTGACTACAGGACGTTGAATCGGCGAACTGTCCCTGATCAATATACTGTCCCAAGAGTCGAGGATGCATTGGCCTGCCTGAGCGGTGTGAAGTGGTTCAGTGTGCTGGATTTAAGAAGTGGGTTTTACCAGATCCCGATGAGTGCGGCCGATAAAGAGAAGACCGCTTTTATCTGCCCGCTGGGGTTCTTTCAGTTCGAACGAATGCCCCAAGGCATATCCGGAGCCCCAGCCACCTTCCAGAGGCTCATGGAGAGAACTGTGGGGGATATGAATCTGTTGGAGGTGCTGGTGTACCTGGACGATTTGATAGTGTTTGGATCGACTTTGGAGGAACATGAGGAGAGGCTGTTGAAGGTGTTGGGCCGGCTTAATGAAGAAAGGTTGAAGCTTTCCCTGGACAAATGCCAGTTCTGCAAGTCGTCGGTTAACTACATTGGCCATATCAATTCGCGAGAGGGAGTGGCTACTGATCCAACCAAGATAGAGGCCGTGACCACCTGGCGGAGACCCCAGAAAGTGGGTGCTCTGCGCTCATTTTTGGGGTTCTGTGGGTATTACCGGCGATTTGTGAAAGGATACGCCAAAGTGTGTCACCCATTGACTCAGCTGTTGTGTGGCTATCCCCCGGTGGGGAAGAAGAGGACGGGGAACCAGAGGCAGGAGGCTGGAGGATACTGGAACCTGGCGGAACCTTTTGGCTCGAGATGGGATGATCAATGTGAAGAGGCGTTCCGATCTTTGAAAAGGGCACTGACCCAGGCCCCGGTGTTGGCTTTTGCCGATCCCCAGAAGCCATATGTGCTGCACACGGATGCCAGCCGAGAGGGTCTTGGGGCTGTTCTGTACCAGGAGCATGGCAAAGCATTGAGACCAGTAGCCTTTGTCAGCCGAAGCTTGTCGCCATCGGAGAGAAACTATCCCACTCACAAGTTGGAGTTCCTGGCGCTGAAGTGGGCGGTGGTGGACAAGCTGGGCGATTACCTGTACGGAGCCAAGTTTGAGGTGAGAACGGATAACAATCCTCTCACTTATATTTTGACTTCGGCGAAGCTGGATGCCACAGGACATCGGTGGCTGGCGGCCTTGTCGGTATATGATTTCAGCCTGAGGTACCGCCCCAGAAGCAAGAATGTCGATGCGGATGCATTGTCTCGTCGGGAGCCGGGGGAGGAGGAGAGGGACGAGGAGTGGGAGAGTGTCCCTGCCCCTGGAGTGAAGGCGATGTGTCAGTTTGCTATCACCGTGAAGGCCGAGGGAAGAGGGAGGCTGGAACGAGCCGTGGACCATTTGGGGGTTTTTGACAACTCCATACCCCTAGTTTACTGTGACCTGACCGCACTGGGGACTAAACAGTTGCCGGAACTGAGTCCGGGGGAAGTGGCAACTGCTCAGCAAAGTGACCCAGGCATTGGCACAGTGTGGAGAGCGGTCAAGAAGGGGGATGGGGCGTTGGCTGAGAAGGCGAAACACCCATGCGTGCCTCTGTTGTTGAAGGAGTGGTCTCGGTTGAAGTTAAAGAACAAAATCTTGTACCGGGTAACGATGCCTCCGGACCAACCCCACTGTTGGCAACTGGTCCTGCCGGAGGAGTATTGCCAGGCTGTACTCCAGGCCTTACATGATGATTCTGAACACTTGGGGGTGGAAAAGACATATGGATTACTCAAAGACCGGTTCTACTGGCCCCGGATGAGGGGGGACGTCGAAGAATACTGTAGGGGATGCAGTCGTTGCATCCGGAGGAAGACCCTGCCAGCGTTGGCGGCTCCACTGTCGCACTTGCAGAGTGCGGGACCTCTGGACCTGGTATGTATGGATTTCCTGTCGATTGAGCCTGACACCAGCAACACCGCGAATGTCTTAGTCATCACCGATCATTACACTCGCTATGCTCAGGTAATTCCCACCAAGGATCAGAAGGCGATGACAGTGGCGAAGGTGATATGGGAGAAGTATTTTGTGCATTACGGCCTTCCCAGGCGAATCCATAGTGATCAGGGGCAGGACTTTGAGAGCCGCCTTATCCAGGAATTACTGACTATGCTTGGGGTTGAGAAATCCAGGACTACCCCTTACAACCCACAGGGAGATCCTCAGCCAGAGAGATTTAACAGGACCCTGTTGGATATGCTCGGGACTCTGGAGATTGGGCAGAAAAGCAGATGGAGTCGTCATATTGGACAATTGGTTCACTGTTACAATTGTACTCGCAATGATGCTACAGGGTATTCGCCCTATTATCTGATGTTCGGGCGGGAAGCAAGGTTGCCCATTGACGTGTGTTTTGGAGGTGGAGTGGGTGAATTTCCCGGGAAGTCCCATCTAAAGTACGTGTCCGACATGAAGAGGGAGTTACAGCGGGCGTACGAGTTGGCCGAGGCGGCGGCTACCAAACAAAATCAGAGGAATAAGATGCGGTATGATCGAAAGGTGAAGTTTGTACAATTATTACCGGGCGACCGGGTCCTTTTACGGAATTTGGGACTCCCTGGTAAGCACAAGTTGGCAGATTGATGGGCGGCCAGCCCCTATGTAATAGAGAGCCAGATGCCAAACCTGCCCGTTTACCGGGTGAAACCTGAGGATGGAAAAGGGCCTATCAAGGTACTCCATAGGAATCACCTGCTGCCACTGGGTCAAGCGGTGCAGGTGGATAAGGAGCCCGAGTGGGAGGTTACGCCCAGTACAAGGACTCTGCGAGGGCGCGGAGAACGGGAAGAGCCCGCTGCTGAAGAGCGGGGACGGGTCCCTCACCCGGGCATGGCTACCGATTCAGAGGAGGACGACTCAGATGAGTGGGCCCTGTTCCCATTCGCTGGTGCTCCAGTACCAGGAGAGGAGGCTCCTGGCCCTTCCCATATTGAATTGGGTGAGAGGAGGGAAGGTCTTGAGGGTCAGATGGAGAGGCAGCCTACATTGGTGGGAGAGAGGGTGGAACCCGAGCGTGAGCCTGAGAGATCTCAGGTGAGGGAGGACCCCTGTGAGGAAGGGGGTGAGGGTCTGTCAGGTAGACCTGGGGTGTCCGAGACAGTGGGTTCGCAGGTGACGAGGGAGCTCAGTGGGGCAGAAGGGGTATGGAGATCTCAGAGGATTAGGCGTCCCCCGGAGCGGTTGACATACGTGGTACCGGGAGAACCGAGTGTGATTTCTACTGCTCTGGGTAGTTATGTCACTGCTTTCTGCACCTGGGTTGGGTTTTGTGTGTTGCAAGAAGCTTTGGGGAACTCTAGTAATGCCATGAGGGCATGACATTTGCTGGTGGGGAGAGAATGTACAATGTCCTGTGTATGTTACTCAAAATGGCCTCTTTGGTTTGTTACAAGTAGGAATGCTTCTTTGTCGGATAAGTGTTTCTCTCGCCGTTGTTTCACTTTAGAATGGCTGATATGGTAATTGTATTCATTTGTTAATCAATGGGGAATGTTATTGTGTCTTGTGATGCTGGGGAGTTGGGGGAGGGGTTTTCGCGGGGTTTTTTTGGTGGGAGGAGAGTGCGGGAGGAAGACGTCGAGGAAGGTGGACGTGCGCTGCACTGCTCGGAAGACCCCCGGGCGTGGTCCTAGGTGCGAAGACGTGGAGGTTGGAGGCAAGCGACGAGGGGTCGAATGGTTCGTTGATTGAGCTCCAACGAGTGCACTAAACAGACTGTACTTTGATAAGTTGGCGCCTTTTGTTTTTTCCCTTGTATATATATTGTATTGCCTACTACTCTTTTAATTTTAGTAAACTCTTTAAAGTGTATGTCATAACGGTATTTATTGTGGGTTTGATACTGTTGGCAGGCGCGAGGCATA
Source organism: Hypanus sabinus (assembly GCF_030144855.1). Lineage (NCBI taxonomy): Eukaryota > Metazoa > Chordata > Chondrichthyes > Myliobatiformes > Dasyatidae > Hypanus > Hypanus sabinus. The sequence goes on from NC_082711.1 coordinate 81,971,300, forward strand.
AAACTCGATTCTCACAGCACCTGCGTGTACGGGAGGTGGGTTGGTGAGTGGCTGGATCTCCTTTTTCCCCTAGACATATACCAGCCTGTTGGGTAAGGGTTTAAGAAAGAAATTCCCAATGTAAACAGGTCCTGTGACATTGTAGGCTAAGGTTGTGGCCACTAGATGGTACTTTTTGTCTGTTATCATTCCACACACCATTAGTGATGCCAAGTGATTTGCTGGTAGCTTATAACTTATTAGGTTAAACCAGGGGTCGGCAACGTTTACCACTAAAAGAGCCAATATGGACCCATTTCCCACAGAAAAGAAAACACTGGGAGCCACAAAATGAAATAACACTGCATACAACGGGTTTTTTTTGCCTTTATGCTATGTATAAACAAACTATAATGTGTTGCATTTTTGAAATTGATGAACTCCTGCAGAGAAAACGAAATTACATTTCTGCATGCAACAAAAACATTTTGAACTCCGAAAAAAAGACGTTGGGTTGAAGGTTACTACATAGGTAGCCTACCTTGGATCGAAGAATTAAAAGAAAGCGCGCACTGGCGGGTGTCAGGCATTGGCAGTTGTGATGTATATTAATAGCGATAAAAAACACGTTGTAGCGGTGTAGCGCTACACGCAGCGCTAAAATAAAGACTGCAGTCAAAGGTAACTTTATTCGAACTAAACAGCCTTGCTTTAAAGCCTCCCTCAATCCGTCCCCATGGGCGCGGATGCTCCAAAAGACACGTACTCACAAACCCCCGTAGGCTATCTCCCTTAGTCGGAACGGTGGCTAATTGTTCGGATGTGCCAGGAAACGGTGTCTCCGCAAAGTACAAGATCACCATAATCTTCAAATTTCGAATTACATTTCAAAAGCTAACAAACCACGGGGAGCCGCATCACAGAGATCAAAGAGCCGCATGTGGCTCTGGAGCCGCAGGTTGCCGACCTCTGGGTTAAACGCTGCTGTCTCACAGCACCAGCTACCTGGACTCTGTCCGAACCTCTGGCGCTGTCTCTATGGTTATTTCACATTCTTTCTGTGACTGCATGGCTTTCCCTTGGGTACTCTGGTTTGCTTCCAGATTCCAAAGATATGATGGGTAGTAGGTAATTAGTTCTTTCTAAATTACTCTAATTAGGCAGTTGCTCAAAGTGGTGTTCATGAGCATGTGAGAGAGAGTAGGTTATAGGGAAATAATTTGTGGCATGGAATAATTTGCTCTGAGACCTGACATAGTCCATGTTGTGTTTTATATGAATCCGAATCAGACTTAGTATTACCAACTCATGACGTAAAATTTGTTTTGCAACAGTAATGCAATGCAAAGATACAAAATTACTACAAATTACAAAAACTACAGCTAAAAATGGAATTAAAAACATCGGCCATGCAGAAGTCTGGTGGTGGAGGGGCAGAAGCTGTTCCAAATTATTGAAAGTGGGTCTTCAGACTCTTGTACCTTTTCACTGATGATAATAACGAGAAGAACAGATGGCCTGGACTTTGAGGGTTCTTAGTGATAGATGCTGCCTTCTTGAGGGACTGTCTCTTGAAAATGTCTTGATGCTGGGGAGGGTTGTGCCTGTGATGGAGCTGGTGAGCCTACAACCCTCTGCAGCCTCTTACAATTCTGTGCATTGGAGCCTCCATACCACTGTGATGCAATCAGTCAGAACGCTCTCCACCATACATACAAGATTTTGTAGGAGTCTCTTCAAACTCCTAACGAAGTGGAGCAAGTGCTGTCATAATATTAGGTTATAAGAAACAATGAAATATGGTGAGGACATTTGGCTAGACCAGAGAGCTCTGCTGTTTTAAGAGCAGTAATTCCTTTGGTAAATACATTATCATTGTTGTACATTCACGTAGTCAGCCTGTGCTTGATGACAGTCAAAGCTGCTGCGCAGGTTGACTCTGTGGTTAAGAAGGCATACGGTGCATTTGCCTTCATCAATCGTGGAATTGAGTTTAGGAGCCAAGAGGTAATGTTCCAGCTATATAGGACCCTGGTCAGACCCCATTTGGAGTATTGTGCTCAGTTCTGGTCGCCTCACTATAAGAAGGATGTGGAAAGCATAGGAAGGGTGCAGAGGAGATTTACAAGGATGTTGCCTGGATTGGGGAACATTCCTTATGAGAATAGGTTGAGTGAACTTGGCCTTTTTTCCTTGGAATGACAGAGGATGAGAGGTGACCTGATAGAGGTGTATAAAATGATGATACATGGAGCTCAGAAAAATAGAGGGCTATGGGTAACCCTAGGTAATTTCTAAGATAGGGACATGTTCAGCACAGTTTTGTGGGCTGAAAGTCCTGTATTGTGCTGTTGATTTTCTGTTTTCTCTTCCAGTTCAGCAATGCCTCAAATTTACAATGTCAAATCATGACTTAATGCATTCCTTTCTCTATGATCTCTTTCAGCCACCAAGATTTATTATGTTCCTAAAATTGTGGCCTCGTGTATATTTGATTTCATTATTTGTCAACTCAGTGCTGTGCCTTTAGCTGCCTTAGCTTATGTTTGTTGAATTCCCTTCCTGAACTCTCTAATTGTCTTTCCTCATTTATGATAAACTTTAAAGCCTGCCTCTTTTTCCAAACTTTTAATTACCCCTTGTTGCTAAGTCCTAATTTCAAGTTTTGTTTGATAATTTTCTGAAAGTGCCTATAGATATTTTAGCATGAAATCTGGTGACTTGCATATCATAGCAAGCTAGCAGTTCTCCACAGAACTGCTGCTTAGCTATCAGAGTAACGTAGCACAATATTTTCATTTTTCCAAGCATTATTTGAAGATAAAACAGTAGCTAGGCCATAAGGATTAAATTCTGTATCTGTGACTTCTAACCATACTGAAAAGCTCTAGAAAGTTAGCAAAACAACTTGAATTAATGCAAAGTGGCAAATTATTCAAAAGAAGTCCACACTGGCTTAATCAAAACAAAAAAAAAACTGGATGATAATACAAAGAAGAACTAACACCAGATAAAATTATGGATTTGGAATATGGGGCTCTTAAAACAGGTGGCTGAAAAAACAGGAAGGATTGTTAAGTGAATTTCAGAGGATTGTTCCTAGATAGTTGAATGTATAACTGCTGTCAATAGATTCATTGATCACTAAAGCAGAGAAACTGATCCTTCAGCCTATTCTGCCAAATCCCATTGACCTGCAACTGGACCATAGCCCTTCATCCATGTACATATCCAAATTTCTCTTAAATGTTGCAAACAAACCTGCATCCACCACTTCCACTAGAAGCTCGTTCATGCTCAAACCACTCTGAGTGAAGAAGTTCCCCTTTAGGTTCCCTTTAAATAGTTCATCTTACACCCTTAATCTATGACCTCTGATTTTAGTTTCACCCAACCTCAGTGGAAAAAGCCTGTTTGCATTTACCTATCTATTTCCCTCATGAAAGGAGAATTGACAGGGTATGCAGAGGAAGCCAGAAATAAAGAGTTTCAAAGGAGGTGGGATTGATTAGATAATAAAGATGGGATAAGAGAATGAAGCCATTTAAGGATTTGAAGTATGATAATGAGATGATAGGGAGGTGGCCAAGCAACATTGCTGAATGGTACAGTGCAAAGTAGAAGATAGTAAATTATTGGCTGAGCTAGCTAAAATTTGTATGGCTGGGTAATGAGAGGTTATACAAAATCCTTTGAAATAATCAAGAGAGACAAAAGAGACTTCAGATGCTGGAATACAAAGCAACAAACAACCTGCTGGAAGAACTCTGCAGATTAATGCAAACACGAGGAAATCTGCAAATGCTGGAAATTCAAACAACACACACAAAATGCTGGTGGAACACAGCAGGCCAGGCAGCATCTATAAGGAGAAGCACTGTCGATGTTTTGGGCCGAGACCCTTCGTCAGGACTAACTGAAGGGAAAGATACTAAGAGATTTGAAAGTAGTGGGGGGGAGGGGGAAATGTGAAATGATAGGAGAAGACTGGAGGGGGTGGGATGAAGCTAAGAGCTGGAAAGGTGATTGGCAAAAGTGATACAGAGCTGGAGAAAGGAAAGGATCATGGGACGGGAGGCCTTGGGAGAAAGAAAGGGTGAGGGGGGAGCATCAGAGGGAGATGGAGAACAGGCAGAGTGATGGGCAGAGAGAGAGAAAAAAACAAACAACTAAATATGTCAGGGATGGGGTAAGAAGGGGAGGAGTGGCATTAACGGAAGTTAGAGAAGTCAATGTTCATGCCATCAGGTTGGAGGCTACCCAGGTGTTGTTCCTCCAACCTGAGTGTGGCTTCATCTCGACAGAAGAGGAGGCCATAGATAGACATATCAAAATGGGAATGGGACGTGGAATTAAAATGTGTGGCCACTGGGAGATCCTGCTTTCTCTGGCGGACCAAGCATAGGTGTTCAGCAAAATGGTCTCCCAGTCTGCTTCGGATCGCAGCACTATATTTCCTGCACAAGGGGGGATAAAACAGTGTCCAGGTATGCAGAAATGAGTTCGGTGGGGCAGGAGCAAGCTGAGACAATAGGTCTACCTGGACAGGCAGATTAATCTCTTCCCACCTATGTTCGTGACACTTCTCATGCTTTGAATTTTTTCAATGATTTTATTTTCCCTGGCCCCCACCGCCTTATTTTCACCATGGACATCCCGTCCCTATATACCTCCATCCCCCACCAGGACAGTCTCAAAGCTCTTCGCTTCTTTTTGGATTCCAGACCTAACCAATTCCCCTCTACCACCACTCTCTTCCGTTTTTACGGAATTAGTTCTTACTCTCAATAATTTCTCCTTTGGCTCCTCCCACTTCCTCCAAACCAAGGGTGTAGCCATGGGCACCCGCATGGGTCCTGTTATGCCTGCTTTTTTGTTGGCTTTGTGGGACAGTCCATGTTCCAAGTCTATACGGGTATCCAACCCCCTCTTTTCCTTCGCTACATCAACGATTGCATTGGCGCTGCCTCCTGCACGCATACTGAGCTCGTTGACTTCATTAACTTTGCCTCCAACTTTCACCCTGCCCTCAAATTTACCTGGTCCATTTCCAACACCTCCGTCCCCTTTCTTGATCTTTCTGTCTCCATCTCTGGAGACGGCTTATCTACTGATATCTACTATAAGCCTACTGACTCTCACAGCTACCTGGACTATTCCTCTTCCCACCCTGTCTCTTGCAAAAATGCCATCCCTTTCTCACAATTCCTTCGTCTCCGCCGCATCTGCTCTCAGGATGAGGCTTTTTGTTCCTGGACGAAGGAGATGTCTTCCTTTTTTTAACAAAGGGGCTTCCCTCCTTCCACCATCAACTCTGCTCTCAAATGCATCTCTCCCATTACCCGCACATCTGCGCTCACCCCATACAACCGCAACCCCACTGGGGATAGGGTTCCCCTTGTCCTCAACTACCACCCCACCAGCCTCCAGGTCCAATGTATAATTCTCCGTAACTTCCGCCACCTCCAACGGGATCCCACTACCAAGCACATCTTTCCCTCCCCCCTTCTGCTTTCCGCAGGGATCGCTCCCTACACGACTCCCTTGTCCACTCGTCTCCCCCATCCCTTCCCACCGATCTCCCTCCTGGCACTTATCCTTGTAAGCGGAACAAGTGCTACACCTGCCCTTACACTTCCTCCCTCACCACCATTCAGGGCCCCAGACAGTCCTTCCAGGTGAGGTGACATTTCACCTGTGAGTTGGCTGGTATGGTGTACTGCGTCCAGTGCAACAATATTATATATTGGTGAGACCCGACGCAGACTGAGAGACCGTTTCGCTGAACACCTACGCTCGGCCCGCCAGAGAAAGCAGGATCTCCCAGTGTCCACACATTTTAATTCCACGTCCCATTCCCACTCTGATATGTCTATACATGGCCTCCTCATCAAGATGAAGCCACACTCAGGTTGGTGGAACAACACCTTATATACTGGCTGGGTAGCCTCCAACTTGATGGCATGAACATTGACTTCTCTAACTTCCGTTAATGCCCCTCCTCCCCTTCTTACCCCATTCCTGACATATTTAGTTGATTTTTTTTTCCTCTCTCTCTGCCCATCACTCTGCCTGTTCTCCATCTCACTCTGGTGCTCCCCCCTCCCCGTTTCTTTCTCCCGAGGCCTCCCGTCCCATGATCCTTTCCTTTCTCCAGATCTGTGTCACTTTCGCCAATCACCTTTCCAGCTCTTAGCTTCATCCCACCCCCTCCGGTCTTCTCCTATCATTTCACATTTCCCCCTCCCCCCACTACTTTCAAATCTCTTAGTATCTTTCCCTTCAGTTAGTCCTGGCGAAGGGTCTCGGCCCAAAATGTCGACAGTGCTTCTCCTTAAAGATGCTGCCTGGCCTGCTGTGTTCCACCAGCATTTTGTGTGTGTTCTCTGCGGATTAAGCACATGTTTGAGAGGAAAGGAAATGTCAATATTTTGGGTTGAAACCCTTGCATAAAAATCTTGATGAATCTGAATGCAGGGATTGGCCTGAAATGTGACTATTCCTTTCCTCCTATAGATGCTGCTTGACCTACTGAGTTCTTTCAACAGTTTGCTTGTTGGAAGTCAAATTTGGAAGTGGCAGAGATGCTTTACGTTTGGATATTTTAGCAACTATTTTTCCAAAGTTGGGGACTAGAGCTATTAATTACCGAAGTAAATGAAAAATGTTGAGGTTGTATTCATTTCTCAGAATTGTATGATTAGAGAAAGAAATTGCATTCATAAAGGACTTTCTGACTTGTACATGTCATCCTTGATAAGATCTTCAAGGAATATGTATGGAAAATGGAATACTTTATGCTTAATAGCCTTATCTAATGGAGGCAAAGTACAAAGAAGCTGCAGCATCTTGAATGATGACTCTCTCTCCATGTAGATTAGTGGTCACCAACCTTTTTAAGCCCAAGATCCCCTTAGTGAAAGGCAAGATCGACTCCGGATCAGTTAGTTGCATGCATGCGCACCAGGGCAGAAAAGACCGGAAGTAAGACCCCTCAACCCAGAAGTAGAAATAATGTATGAACACCAGGTGTCACCACCCTTTTTTTTTTGCACCATGGACCAGTTTAATATTGACAATATTCTTCCTTACCGGCCGACGGGGGGCCGGGGGTGTTAATCACAACCGGAATATAGCGATACTCGAAGCAGGTGCCTTATGTCCAGTCTATTCCGCAATTTAATTTACATGGCTCTCAGCTTCTGTCCTGCTTGCTCATGTTTTTTCCGCTGGAAAAAACATCGTGTTTGTTTTTAAGTACGGGGTGCTTGGACTCGGGGTACCAAAGCAGTTTTGAAAGCTTCATTGCCTCATTAGACAGCTTTGGGGCCCGAACTCCAGCCTCTTGCCTGCCTGCCGCTAGACGCCTTGGCCAGGTGCGGCTGGTCGTGGGTGGGTGAGAGGACAAGGTCAGGGCCGGAGGTCCCCGTGCCAGGGCTGTAGCGGTCGCAGTCCGGAGAGAGTGACCGTCCGATCGACCGAGGAGTGTGACAGGGCACCCGCCCCCCTCCCCCCCCACCGTAGGATCTATCAGCTGACAAAAGTTTGTTTTAGCAGATCGCAGTGAGGTAGCTGCTCTGCTGCTTACAAAACCCTGAGACCGAATGAGGTCTGTGAATATTTTAGCACCGGGTTCCCCACGAACATTTGGTGTGCTAAACAGGTTTAGAGGTGGCGGCCATCTGTCCGTACTCCAGGCCGGTAGCAATGGCACTTCCCGCCGGCTGGTTACCCGAGGCCAACCAGTGATCCCCGACGTACTTGGGTAGTGACGTCGCGTGTATTCAAGTTCAACAGTGGGCATGACAGGGAATGAGGAAAGGTGCAGCTGACTCATATTGGTTCCTCGTGGCCCGGTGGTTGGGGACACTGAAGTACACTGTAGTGCGTGGCGGGGGAGCTACACACATGCGCACTGGACAGAAAGAACGGAACTAAAACCCCACAACCTGGAAACGATCTCTCAACAGTATTTGTGTATTTTTTTTTCGGGATCTACTGGGAAAGACTCAAAGATCGACTAGTCGATTGCGATCGACGGGTTGGTGACCGCTAGTGTAGATCATACCTCTATTTTAACTTGATAGCAGCCTTCATCCTTGAGTGGTGCATAGGAGCAGACTCTTCCTAGAGCTGGCTTTCCCAACCTCTTTTATGCCATGGACCCTTACCATTAACCAAGGGATCTACGGACCCTGGGTTGGGAACCACTGTCCTAGAACATCAAAGGCATCGCTGGTCACTGCACAATTTTGAAGTTTTAATCACAGGAGATTCTGTGGATGCTGGAAATCCAGAGCAACTCAGCAAGTCAGGCAGCATCTAAATTTGAATTCATAATCCAGTTTTCTGCCATTTTGCCTCAAATTTATCTTTAAAAAGAACTGCTGCCTTTAACACACTATTGCCTTGTTACATATTGTGCACCACAGTTATATGATTTACAGTCATTTGGCTGGTAACTCAGTCAGATTGCAGATAAGACATTCTCACTTTTAGTATTCTCCCTTCCCTGATCCCAAGAGTTTGCCTAGAATAAGACTAATGTTAAGGTAAATGCTTTGCATTAACCAGGCGTTTGATTTACATCATATACTTATATGATTGGGAGTAATTTGGTGTCATTTGGATTATAAATTTTCCACTAACTCTGTTTTGCATAATACCAAACTATACAGCCAACACCAAAAACACAGTATGTTTGAGTAAAAAAATTATTATTTGATACAAAAACACATTTGCAGAATTTTCTTGATATATGATTCATCATATTTTGAATACTTTTGAATCTTTTATCATCATTTTCTGGTGTGATATTTTCTGAATATTATGCATTTACTTGATTTGAATTTAGTGTTTTTTATTTTGTTCTTTTCATTAGCTCTTCTAAATTTGTTCCATTAAGTTAAAGCAAAATTTAAGTTGAAAACTATTTCTCTCTCTAAAGGTGCTACCTGACCTGCAGGATATTTCTTGCATTTTCTGCTTTTATTTACAGCACCTGAAGTTACTTTTGCATTTGGATTTGAAACATTCAGCTGCCACAACAGCCATGAAATAGTGTAATTGATTTGGGGCTTATTCAAGATCGTAGACCACTTAATTTAAAGATAGCCCTCACTTTGCCCCCTCCCCTTCGTTGGCGGCAATTCAGCTGTTAAATCAATGGACATGACCCAGTCTTTATCAAAATATGTTGCATACTTTCCCTTTTGTATGGTTTTAACATGTTTGTATTGAATGTACTTGAATGTGTCTGAAGTTCGATATAATGAAACTCCAGTGTGCTCTTGCCTTTTGCGACAGAATGATGAATTTAATGTTTCTCATCGTGTTTGTTAGAAAACTAACTTTCCTTTGTTAAGGCAACATAACATCAATGACATTTACAAACAAGAGAAAATCTGGAAATCTGAGCAACACACACAAAATGCTGGAGGAACTCAACAGACTAGGCAGCATCTAGGAAAAGACTACAGTCAACATTTTGGGCCGAGACCCTTCAGCAGGAATGGAGAAAAAAAGCTGAGGAGTAGATTTAAAAGGTGTCGGGGGGGGGGGGGGGGAGGAGGGGAGAGATAAACACAAGGTGATGTGTGAAACCTGAAGGGAGGGGATGAAGTAAAGAGCAGGGAAGTAAATTGGTGAAGGAGACAGAAGGCCATGGAAGAAGGAAAAGGTGGGGAGGAGGACCAGAGGGAGGCGATGGGTGGGCAAGGAGATAAGGTGAGAGAGGGAAAAGGGAATGGGGAATGGTGGAGGAGGGAAAATGGTCAGTGGTAGTTGTTGCCTCAAGCCCTCAAGCAGATAATCTGTGATCTATTCCTCAACATAATGCAGATGTAACAAAGATTTTTACTCCTCATGTATGCGAACAATGTAAGAAATAAAGTCAATTCAATTCTAATGCTACATTACCACATTACTTTTTGCTAATTTCAAGATAAATTGAAGCATCCTAAACCTGCAGTGATTCAGTAGACTAAAACAATTTGCACATTATTAGACAGATATACTTAACAGATAATATTCTGAATGTTTCCTCCAAAATATTTATAAAACAATGAACAGCTTAACCCGCTAAAACAAACAATGTATTAAGCATAAACAATGCCATTATTATAAATAAAAATCTGAGACAGACTTGCCAAATAGAGTCAAAGTAAATACATTCACTGGCAATCATTATGAAGCTTCATTGGATTTTGATGAGATACTAGAAAATTAAAAGCAGGTTAATTTGATGCTTGTAAACAAAACAAGCAAAAGAAGAAATGTAAGTTGCTTCATTTCCAATGTTCCTCCTTTCTTTCCTTGTGAAATATTGAAATTAATTATCGGGGGACACACAGAAGATGTGTCTCAATGTCAACTTTGGGGCAATAATAACCCAAGTGAACTCTGAGGCATGGTGTTAATTGACCTGAAACAAATCAAACAAGATACTTAAATATAGGAAGCTGCTAAATGAACTCTGATGCTGTCTACTCACTAAATGAAGAACATTCCTTTTTAAAATCATCTTGACTGATTTTTATCATCTTTTCCGATGAGTTTCCTTTTATCATTGGAACTATTCACTATACTTGCTACTTTAGTATTGTTAGAAAATAAGAACATCATGTCTTTGTGCAAATTATTGTGAACAGTACATTTATTGCTGAAAGGAACCCAGAGTAATATCACCACAACATCAAATTATCCTTGTTGTTACTATCACTGGGAAAGAAGTAGAGGAGCTTGAAGACATGTATCTCAATGTGGACCCAGAACTGACTTGCCCACAGAAGGCAAAGAGTGGTTGTAGATGGGTCATATTCTGCATGGAGGTTGGTGACCAGTGGAGTGACTCAGGGATCTGTTCAGGATCCCTACTCTTCATGATTTTTATAAATGACCTGGATGAGGAAGTGGAGGGATGGGTTAGTAAATTTGCTGATGACACAAATGTTGGGGGTGTTGCGGATAGTGTGGAGGGCTGTCAGAGGTTACAGCAGGAGATTGATAGGATGCAAAACTGGGCCAAGAAGAGGCAGATGGAGTTCAACCCAGATAAGTGTGAAGTGGTTCATTTTGGTAGGTCAAATATGATGGCAGAATATAGCATAAATGATAAAACTCTTGGCAGTGTGCAGGATCAGAGGGATCTTGGAGTCCGAGTCCATAGGACACTCAAAGCTGCTACGCAGGTTGACTCTGTGGTTAAGAAGGCATACAGTGCATTGGCCTTCATGAATTGTGGGATTGGGTTTAAGAGTCGAGAGGTAATGTTGTAGAGGTCAGACCCCACTTGGGGTACTTTGCTCAATTCTGGTTGCCTCACTACAGAAAGGATGTGGAAACCATAGAAAAGGTGCAGAGGAGATTTACAAGGATGTTGCCTGGATTGGGGAGTATGTCATATGACAATAGGTTGAGTGAACTTGGCTTTTTCTCCTTGGAGCAACGGAGGATGAGAGGTGACCTGATAGAGGTGTATAAGATGATGCATTGATCGTGTGGATAGTCAGAGGCTTTTTCCCATGGGCTGAAATGGCTAGCACGAGAGGGCAGTTTTAAGGTGCTTGGAAGTAGGTACAGAGATGTCAGGGGTAAGTCTTTTACTCAGAGACTGGTGTGGAATGGGCTGCCGGCGGCAGCTGTGGAGGCAGAAATGATAGGGTCTTTTAAGAGACTCCTGGATAGGTACATGGAGCTTGGAAAAATAGAGGGCTATGGGTAATCCTAGGTAGTTCTAAGGAAAGGACATGTTCGGCACAGCTTTGTGGGCTGAAGGGCTTTTATTGTGCTGTGGGTTTTCTTTGTTTCTAAGACCCTCACTCAATGATTCAGAAACTGCTTCTTTCTCTCTGCCAATTACTGAACGGTCTATGAACAGTACCTCATTATTATTTTTTGCACTATTTATTTATTTTTGTAACTTACAGTAATTTTATTTTGCTTTGCACTACACTGCTGCAGCAAAACAAAAATAAATTCATATTGTATAAGTGAAGGAAAAAATTTGATTCTGATCTGTTGCATATCCCCTTTAATCTATATCTGCTGCAACCTCAAATAACCCAATTAAGTTTATACAACATATTTTATCTCTTTAAAAATCCGTTTGACTGCTTCTAAATATGTTCTCTTTATGGAGAAATTTTGTGATTTCATTTTGGGTTAATGCCAATGAGGAAGCATATGCTAGGATAATAGGTTTAAGCATGATCAGCTACTGTTTGCTGGTTTCATTACTTTTCACCTGCAATTAGTGTTTTTAGGTTCACTGCAGGCTGCCTTTTATAAAAAGCTTTATCTTCCCTACAGCTCTTACTTCCAGTAGTGAATTATAAGAACTTAATTTGGGTCCATATGTGCTAAAACACTTTTTTTTGTGGTAGTTAATCTGTAGTGAATTGGAAGAAACATCTGTCTGTCATGTCATTCATATTTTTGTCCTTAAGCTCTGAAATTCTGAGTCACCATAGCTGCAGGCTAAATTTTAAAGTGCACTTACATGAATGCTGAATAGCTGGAGTTTAAAACGTAAAATTAACCTTTTTTGTTATTTTTGTTGAAGAGTATGAAAGAGTCAATTTAATTATATCTTTGAGATTAGGAGGACAGAAGAACGGATTGTATCCAAAATTCATTCTGTGGTGGCCAGTTTTATAAATCTGTCCTATTGTCTTTATTTTTTGAAGCAAGATGATAAACTGTGATTGTTCCCCATTTTTAAATTTCCACCATTGAAGCACCAAGAAAAGAGCACCAACAAAAACTAATTGAGAAAATGGACTTGATTCCCTTCATTTATTTGGGACACAATGCTGCTTAATTGAGGCAGGAGACTGTTGCCAGTTTCTAACTAGCATCAGCCGTGCGTACTTGTGCGGCATTAGACACAGCATTGTACTTTAATTTGCTTCAGTTGCATGTGTTTGTGTTTAAAAAGCAGAGAATTTTGTCACTGATAGTTGGTGAGAAATAAACAGTCATATAATTTGGAACTGATTTCCGCACTGAGGTTTCAAGCATTCAGGCTTGGTGATGCCAGAAACGGCCGGGAGTGTAAATGAAATGATTTCATTACTTCAACAAATTAGAAACTATGGAGAATTTGAAAGTATCAACAATAATCTTGAATGTTACAATGAAGATGAAGATTTGGAGGATGCATTATCTGCATTAGTTGTCTGCACTAATTTTGTTTACTTATAGTCAAAAGAACGCAATAGACATGAATTCCTCCGTTGATAAGTATTAGGAACGAATACACAGTTTTTTAACACTGTATTAGTATTGGTAGTTTTCTAATCTGTTCTGCATTTCATTTAAGTACTTTTTTTTACTCATTTTGTCTTTTTTTTATACCTCTTTAACTGTTTCTATGAAACTTTGGCTAATTGGGGCAGCCACTTAACGGAGCCAAAATATCCTGGTTCTGATGTGTCCCAATTAACTGTAATTGTTTTACTTGACAAAACCATTTGCCAGGTTGGGGTTCTGAATATATAAAATATGACTTTTAAAATAATCTTAATTTAAAAGATAGCTTTGTCCCAAAACATATTGAAAGTTGTTTTTTCATTGTCGAGCATATAATTTAATCTCCAGAGTTTCCAACGTAGCTAAGACAGGCTCCTGAGCTGCAACAATGGACGACTTACCTTTATAGCAAAACAATGCTGAAAACCTTTGGATGCCATGAATCAGCAATATACCACCACTCCTTACTGATAAAAGGCTGAAAATGCCATGTACTAACTAAAGAATATCCAGGCTTTGTGGGCAGATGTTATCCCAGCTAAAACTTAGCGGGGAAGAACTTAGTTTGTAAAGCCACAACCTCATTGCTCGCATCTGAAAAAGATGAATATGCTGGGTACCTCATTTACTGTGTTATCATTACCATTTGCAAGAAGGGAAACATATTGGAGCATGGCCTCCCTGTTTTTTTTGCCTTAACAGGCGTCTTTGATAGGTCCTTTTCAGTTGCTTCCAACACCCACATGAGTCCCCACATCTCCAGATGACCCTGTAATTTCAGTCTCTGAGGACAACCTGTGACATCCTTTAAGAATGTGAATGCACGAAAGCCATCTGGTCCAGATGGCATACTTGGCCAAGTTTTAAAGATGTGTGGACCAACTGGTTGGAGTATTCAACCTCTTGATTCTGCAGTCTGAGGTTCCCACCTGCTTCAAAAAGGCCTTTAGTGTACTGGACTTACAGCACTGAGGAGAGTGATCAGAATTAGAATCAAGTTTAGCATCGCTAGCATACAGTATTATCATGAAATTTGTTGTTTTGTGGCAGCAGTACAGTGCAATACATAAAAAACTAAATTACAGTAAGCAATATATGTATGTTTAAAAAATAAATTAAATAAGTAGTACAAAAAGAGAGCCAAAAAAATCTATCTCAGACGTATCTCAGTAACTACTGTCTGGTGGCATTAACGTCAACTGTAATGAAGTGGTTTGAGAGGTTGGTTGTGGCATGCATCAACTCCTGCCTTAGAGGTGACTGAGATTCACTCCAGTTTGCCTTCTCCATAATAAGTAAGCAGCAGGTGCGATTTCTCTGGTTCTTCACTCTGCTCTGGACCATCTGGACAACAGAAACTCATATATCAGACTGTTGTTCATCGACTGCAGCTCGGCGTTTAACACAATCATCTCATCCAATTTTATCTTCGAGCTTCAAGAACTGAGCCTCTGCAATTAGTACTCTACTTCCTAATTGTCAGACTTCAGTTGGTGAGCTTGGTAACATTTCCGCCTCACTGATTACCAACATAGGTGCACCTTAAGGCCGTGTGCTTAGTCCCCCTCCATGAATTCTGTTCACCTAGAGATCTGTGACCATGAGCTTTACTGCAAGACAATTCTAAATGAAATGCAGGTGCAGCAACAGCCAGTTTATCTGACCTTTCTTAACCTCAAAAAGCCTTTAACTTCATCAATATAGAGAGACTGTAGATCTTCCTCCTCAAATTTTGCTGCCCACAGAGATTAGTTTCTACTTTGTTCAAAGTTCATTATCAGTGTACATACATAGCACCAAATACAACCCTAATGTTTTTTTTACTGCAGGCATACTTAGCAACTCTATAGAATAGTAACTATAAATTGTAAACAAAATCTGCAAATGCAGATATAAATAAATAGCTATAAATAATGAACATGAAATAACAATATAACGGAGTTCTTAAATGTGTGTAGTTATCCGCTTTTGTTCAAGATCCTGATGGTTAAGGGGTAGAAACTATTCTTGAACCTGGTGGTGTGAGTCCCCAGGCGCTTATACCTTCTACCTGATGGCAGCATTGAGAGAAAAGAGCATGGCCTAAATAGTGAGGATCTTTATTGATAGACTCTGCAACGTTTCACGTGCAGTGCCTATAAAAAGTGTTCATCCCCCTCGGAAGTTTTCATGTTTTAATCATTTTACAACATTGAATCACAGTGGATCTGATTTGGCTTTTTTTGACACTGATCAACAGAAAATAAAACCCTTTCGTGTCAAATTGAAAACAAATCTCTCCAAAGTAATCTAAATTAGATACAGATATAAAACTCAAAATAATTGATTACATAAACATTCATCCCCTTTAATATGATACACCTAATCATCACTGGTGCAGCCAATTGGTTTTGAAGTCACATAATTAGTTAAATGGAGTTCACGTGTGAAGTCAAAGTGTTTCAATTGATTTATTGTAAAATTACACCTGTATCTGGAAGGTCCAACTGCTGGTGAATCAGTATCCTGGCAAAAACTATACCATGAAGATAAAAGAACACTTCAGGCAACTCCGTGAAAAGGTTAGCGAAAAGCACAAATCAAAATTACCAAGCCACTGAATGTCCCTTGGAGTAGAGTTAAGTCAATCATCAAGAAATGTAAAGGATATCGCACAGCTGTAAATCTGCCTGGAGCAGGCCTTCATCAAAAACTGAGTGACTGTGCAAGAAGGAGTTTACTGTGGGAGGCTACCAAGAGATCTTTGACAACTCCGGAGGAGTTACAGCCTTCAATAGCTGAGATGGGAGAGACTGCACCTACAACTGTTGCCCAGGTGATTTACTAGTTGCAGCTTTATGGGAAAGTGGCAAAGAGAAAGTTGGCAAAACAACTCACATGATACTTACCTAGAATTTGCCAGAAAGCAGGTGAGTGACACTGAAGTCAGCTGGAAGAGGTTTCTACGGTCTGATGAAACCAAAATTGAGCTTTTTGGCCATCAGATTAAATGCTATTTTTGGCTTAAGTCAAACACAGCACATCATCAAAAACACACCATCCCTCCAGCACCCAGGGCATGCCCTTTTCTCACTGTTAACATCAGGTAGGAGGTACAGAAGCCTGAAGGCACACACTCAGTGATTCAGGACAGCTTCTTCCCCTCTGCTATCCAACTCCTAAATGGACATTGAACCCTACCTCACTTTTTTAATATATATTCTGTTATTTGCATGATTTTTAATCTATTCAGTATATGTATACTGTTATTAATTACTTATAGGTTATTTTTTTTCTTCTATATTATGTATTGTGTTGAACTGCTGCTGCTAAGCTAACAAGTTTCATGACACATGCCAGTGATAATAAACCTGATACTGATTTTGTTCCCATATTATACCGATCAGTACACTGTCCACCACAGATCTATAGAAGTTTGCCATGGTTTTCAATGACATGCTAAACTTATGCAGACTCCTGAGGAAGTAGAGAAGCTGTCATGCTTTCTTTGCAATCATATTTATATGATGAGTCTGGGACAGTTCTTCTGAAATGGTGATACCCACAAATTTAAAGTTACTGACCCTCTCCACCTCAGATCTTCCGATAATTACTGGCTCATGGACCTCTGGTTTCCCTCTGCTGAAGTCTACAATCAGTCCTTTGCTCTTACTACATTGAGTGAGCAGTTGTTATTACACCACTCTGCCAAGTTTTCAATCTCCCTCCTGTATGCTGATTCATCACCACCTTTGATACAACCCACAACAGAGGTATCACCAGCAAACTTGTATATGGCTTTGGAACTCTACTTAGTCACACGGTCATAGGTGTAAAGCAAGTAGAGCAGGGGGCTAAGTACATGTCCCTGTGGTGCTCCTGTGCTGATGGTGACTGTGGGGAAGATGTTTTAGCCAATTCGAACTGACTGGCATCTACAAATGAAGAATTCCTGGATTCAATTACACAAGCTATGTCTGCTTTCAGTTGGCACACAAGCCATGGTTTTAATCAATGTGCATAAAAGAGCCAACCTCAGTGAGGACCAGTATCAAATAATGCTGAGACATCGTCCAACACTCCTTTAAAATCTTCCTCATTGCAGTGCTGCTCCTCACTTCTAGTAAGGTTCCTATTGGAGTGCAGCTCTTTTAAGGGACAAATCAGAAAATGTTGGAACTATTTTTTTTCCACTCCAGAAGCAAGATACATGTATATGATGGGTATAGTTATTGGAGAATCTTCTTAGCAAAGACAGAACTTCTTATTTTCTGTGTCTCAGCACAGTCTTTGTGCAGCTGAAGAAAACTGAAGAAGGATGTTTATAGATGAGGGCCTCCAACCTGTCATAAACTTCTTAGTCTACTGAGAAGCTGATATCTGCTGTTTTGTTTGCTTCAAAGATTTAGACAGTCTGCACTGTTACTTCAAGGCACCAACAGTGTAGCACCAGCCTATATCTGTAGACTTCTTTAAATCCATAAGCAAACCAATGTCAACATCCTCTCAGAAGCCAGCATCAATAGCAATAATGCCCTAAATGCATCCAGTTGCTTCTTTTGGTTAGGCCATATCATTCATGTGCTCAACGTCACACTCGGAGCTTGTTATCAGAAATTACCAATAAACGGAGGAAAAGATTTAAGCATGTTCTCAAAGCCTCCTTGAGAAAATGCAACATTACCATTAACACATGATTGTCCTGGCACAAAGTCAAGAAGGGGCACCAGGATGGCACTGAGATCTCAAGCCTATGTTTTGGTTGCACTTAGAAGTAAATAGTGGAAGGTGCGCATCAATTTTCAAACTACCCATCGCCCCCACCCCCTTTCCCACCAGGCACCTCCTATTTTATGTGCAGCTCTCCATCATTAACTCAGAGTGGAAGCAAGTGACCTTTTATCCTGGGCGATTGCTCAAGAAGATGGTGATAAAGATAAAGGATTTTAAAAGTCTGATTAAAACAAAGGCTGTGCTGAGAGTAATTGAAGTATAAATTAACAAATACATTAGCAGTGACAAAGCTATGTTGTTTTTGTCACTAACATTGAAACTGTCGATCTCTATCAACAGTGAGAAGGTCTTGGACGAGGATTGTGAGTATGATTTAAAGCATTAACTTTTATGGATAGCTTTAAATTAACATGCATCACTGCATTTGAAGAGGATTTTTCATGCTCATTTGAAGACTCTCTGGATCAAGACTTGTTAATGTTTAATGTGGAAATTGTCTAGGATTTTCACCTAGAGCAAGTAAATCTTCTTATAGACTTCATGTGCTGTTGGGGGGTGGGTGATGGAGTATGTATTCCATACCAAAAAAAAGAATATATATACCTTAAAGTCAGTCCAGCACAGATTCACTAGATTAATTCCTGGGATGATAGAGTAGAATTGGCTTTTTCTTACCAGAGTTTAGAAGAATAATAGGTACAGTGTTCTGACAAGAATAGACAAGACAGATGGTTAAGATGCTCTCCCTTATAGCTGAAAGATCTAGAACTAAGGTGGCACAGTTTTAAGGTAAAAGTGTCATTAAGGTAAAGTGTCATTCAGTTTGCACTGGCATGAGAATTTCCCTTGTGTTTTAAATCCGTGAAAGCCTATCACCTCTTGGTTATCTGGATTAAACTTCCTTTTTCTATTGCTCTGCCGGCCTTACCAACTGATCAATATCTTAGCCTACAACTACCTTCATTGCTATCAATAACACCTCAAATTTTTGTGTCCTCTGCAAATTTCATAACCATACCTTCTATATACATATAAAATTGTTAGTAAAGGTATGCAACTGGTCACAAATTTCCAATCACAAAGTAGCATCAACCTCCATTACTGAGCCAACTTGTCTTGGATTACATGTGCTCTGACCTTTTGAACCAGTCTTCCATTTAGGACCTTACCAAAGGCCTGAGAATCATCTACTGAGGTCATGATGCTCTACATTAGACAGGATCAGCCATAGGCTAGTGCCAAACATCTCTGATTAACCACTGCCATTTAAACCATCCCTCAGAACCAATTGTTTCCTTATCACCAATGTTTGAATCAGTGGCTTATGATTATCCATGTAACCCTCCTTGCATAAAGGTATCAGCTGTCTTCTCTACCAGTCATCTGACCTGCTCCCATGGGCTTTTGCAATCTCTGCCTTTTCTGTCGCATATCAGTCTGTGAAACATCTCATTGCCCAAGGGATTTATCCACCTCATTGTTTCAAATTGGCAATATTGTATGAATTTCTCCATTTCCATTTTCCACTTTTCTTTATAAACAATTGTAAAGATTTTGAACTTTTGATATAACTACAACCACTCATCCTTAATGCTGAATTTTTCATATTTTTAAGAACTTTTGTGGAATAATATGAGTTTGTGTAAAAGACATTGCTTTTGAAAGCAACACACACAAAATATTAGAGAAACTCAACAGATCAGGCAGCACCTATGGAAGTTAATAAACAGTCGACATTTCAGATCAAGATCCTTCTTCAGTTACCAGAATAAAAAAGGTAAGGGGAGAGGAAAAGAATAGCTAGAAGGTAATAAGTGAAGCCTGGTGGGTGGGAAAGTTCAAGGGCTGCAGAGGAAGGAATCTGATAGGAGAGGAGAGTGGACCATAGGAAAAGGGAAGGAGGAGAGAACCAGAGGGAGATGGTTGGTAGATGAGAAGAGGTAAGGAGCCAGAGTGGGGAATAGAAGAAGAGGGAATGGGGAAGGAAGGGAAGCTTTTTTTTAAACCTGACAACCTGAGACTATCTAATAATATTCCACTTCCAGATCTGCAAACCATTCATTTTCCTGGCAGTCTTTTAATTTAACTAATCTTCTTTCTCAAAAGGTGATTTCTCTTCCTTGTGCTGTGGATACATTGGTGTATATAGTAACCAGAATTTAATTATCTTATGTAATTAGAATTTTTAATCTGAAAAAGGTGAAGCATTATTATAATACTTGTCTGAATCCCTCAATTTCTCACACAGAAATTAATGCATTTTGGATACTGGTGAACCAGAACCAAAAATTAAAATAACAATAAAAATGTATTTACATTAGCCAAATACTTAATGAGATATTTTCTTTCTGTCCATACGTGCTGTTTACAGAATAATTTGTCTGATCATGGTTTGCAACACTAAAAATGCAAATATGTCCACATTTATTGTGAAGCTGTCAGTGTAAACATGTCATAGAAACTGTTGCCTCATTTTTGCATCATCACTTCAAGATGGTGGCACGATGCAGATTGCAGCGGCCTCTCTGGAGTTGATATCTGTTATTTGTCAAGCGGGGTGCTGTGCACAATCCTAATCTGATGAAAAAGGGACGCGGGAGCACGGAGGAACATCTGGAAATCTCCAGTAAGGACTTCGTTGCTGCTGCTGTTGTGAGGTCCAGGTGTCTGCTGGGAAGAACAGGCCCCTAGTCCTCGGGGTCGTGTGGCTGGTGGCGGGGGCATCGTAGTGCACTCAGCAGAGGATGGTGAGTTGGAGTCTGCTGCGGTTGGGGCGATTTCACTGTGTGCTACGTCTGCTAGGCTGGGTCCAGCGGCGCTTTCATTGTGTGGTATGTCTGCGAGACAGTCTGGCAGTGCTGTGGAAGTCCATAGCGGGGGTACTCCCTTCTGCTGCCTGCGTGGGATGACAAGTCTATCGGGACCCTGAGGACTTGTGGAAACTGTGTGGTGGTTTCTTTCAAACTTATAGTCTTTTAACATCTTTGAACTATTTTTACAGTACCCATGCTTCGTTTTTTTTAAATCAATTATGGTATTGTTTGCACTGTTGTAACTATGTGGTTTTGTGTAGGTCTTGTAGCTTTAGTTTTTGGTTTGTTGGGAGGTAAAGTTGGTCTCCTGACTTGGTGTGTCTGGGTAGTCTTGTTTTGTCTGGTGGATTTGGAGCTCCTTTCCGGGGAATGTGCTAAGATGGTAGCATGATATTAATACGCAGCAGCCTCTCCAGACTCTGGATTTGGGCATTGCCAAACGTTATGTGGATTTTCTGGTGTAGTCTGTTTTGTTGTGTGCTTTTGTGATACCATTCTGGAGGAATGTTGTTCAATCAATTCAGATCAATCTTAGATCGATAGATTACTGATCCCAAAGGAACTTACATTGTCACAGTAGCATTAAAAGTGCACAGATATACAAATATTAAAAGAGAAGCAGAAAGAATAAAAAATAAGTTGCCACGAACAGTCTAACAGGAGGGGTCATCATTTCTCCGGCTATGGGTTGACTCATTATAGAGCCTAATAGACGAGGGTAAGAATGACCTCATATAGTGCTCTTTGGAGCACCGCAGTTATCTTAAAAAGTGATCCTCCGTTCAGCCAAGGTGGTATGCAGAGCGTGAGAAACATTGTCCAGAACTGCCAAGATTTTCCATAAGGTCCTTTGTTCTACCACAGCCTCCAGTTTGTCCAGTTTGACTCCTATAATGGAGCCAGCCTTTCTAATCAGTTTTACTGAGCTTGTTGGCCTCACCTATGTTGATGCCATTGCCTCAGCACACCACAGCATATAAGATTGTACTAGCGACAACAAACTTGTAGAATATGTGAAGGAGAGGCCTGCATACTCCAAAGGACCTCAGTCTCCTCAGGAAGAAGAGGCGATTCTGGTTCTTCTTGTACACAGCCTCTGTGTTGCTGATCCACTTAAGTCTGTCAACCAGGTACTTGTAGGTCCTCACCACATCCACGTTTTCACCATCAATAGTAACAGGGAGCAATGCAAGCTTAGTCTTCCTGAAGTTCATCACCATCTCCTTTGTCTTAATAATGTTGAGCATCTGATGATTCAGCTTGCACCATTTGACAAAGTCCTCCACCAGGTCCCAGTATTTATCCTTCCGTCCTCCCTTTATACACCCAACTATTTTTGCAGATGACTGAGCTTGGATCAGTTCTATAGAGAAACAACTATGTTTCAAACAATCTAATTTCTTAAATTAATGCATATTTTACCATTTAACCATAAATATGAAAGTTTAAAGTCCACATGTAAAATAAAAATCAGGACAATCAGTGAACTTTTGCTGGAGCACTTTGGGAGTGATGAACTAGTTTCATTTTGGTAGTAATTGAATGTGCTGATTTGGTGTTCTACTTTCAAACTTTAGAGTTATATTAGGGTAGTTGGGTTGTTCTAAACTGATAATAATTTAAAAGAAATTTCATTGGTAGAGGCTAATCAATGTTGTTATGGTTTGTAACTCCAAAAACTAATTGAAAGAACAATACAGGAGAGCTGGGGATAACTCGTGTATGCTTAGTTTTGTTTCTTTACTTTAGTAATGACGCACACATATGATGCAGTGTTGTAATGACATATGCCATTCACATACTTTTACACAGTGGCATGCAAAAGTTTGGGCACCCCTGGTCAAAATTTCTGTTACTGTGAATAGTTAAGCAAGTAGAAGATGAACTGATCTCCAAAAGTCATAAAGTTAAAGATGAAACATTCTTTTCAACATTTTAAGCAAGATTAGTGTATTATTTTTGTTTTGTACAATTTTAGAATGGGGGAAAAAAGGAAAGGAGCACCATGCAAAAGTTTGGGCACCACAAGAGATTTGAGCTCTCAGATAACTTTTACCAAAGTCTCAGGCCTTAATTAGTTTGTTAGGCCAATGGCTTGTTCACAGTCATCGATAGGAAGGACCAGGTGATGCAAATTTCAAAGCTTTATAAATACCCTTACTCCTCAAACCTTGTCCCAACAATCGGCAGCCATGCGCTCCTCTAAGCAGCTGCCTAGCACTCTGAAAATTATAATAAATGATGTCCACAAAGCAGGAGAAGGCTCTAAGAAGATAGCAAAGCATTTTCAGGTAGCCGTTTCCTCAGTTCGTAATGTAATTAAGAAATGGCAGTTAACGGGAACGGTGGAGGTCAAGTTGAGGTCTGGAAGACCAAGAAAACTTTCTGAGAGAACTGCTTGTAGGATTACTAGAAAGGAAAATCAAAACCTCCATTTGACTGCAAAAGTCCTTCAGGAAGATTCAGCAGATTCTGGAGTGGTGATGCACTGCTCTACTGTGCAGCAACACCTGCACAAATATGACCTTCATGGAAGAGTTATCAGAAGAAAACCTTTCCTGCATCCTCACCACAAAATTCAGAGTCAGAAGCTTACGAAGGAACATCTAAACAAACTTGATGTATTTTGGAAACAACTCCTGTGGACTTAATTAAAATAGAACTTCTTGGCCACAATGAGCAAAGGTAGGTATGTTTGGAGAAAAAGGGTGCAGAATTTCATGAGAAGAACACCTCTCCAACTGTTAAGCACAGGGGTGGATCGATCATGCTTTGGGCTTCTGTTGCAGCCAGTGGCACAGGGAACATTTCACTGGTAGAGGGAAGAATTAATTCAATTAAATACCAGCTAATTCTGGAAGCAAGCATTACACTGTCTGTAAAAAAGCTGAAGATGAAAAGAGGATAGCTTGTACAACAGGATAATGATCCTAGACACATCTCAAAATCCACAATGGACTACCTCAAGAAGTGCAAGCTGAAGGTTTTGCCACGGCCCTCACAGTCCCCTGACCTAAACATCATCAAAAATCTGTGGATAGCCCTCAAACGAGCAGTGCATGCAAGATGGCCCAAGGTTCTCACAGAACTGGAAGCCTTTTGCAAGGAAGAATGGGTGAAAATCCCCCAAACAAGAATTGAAAGACTCTTAGCTGGCTACAGAAAGCGTTCAAAAGCTATGATACTTGCCAGAGGGGGTGTTACCAAGTACTGACCATGCTGGGTTCTTGAAGTTTTGCTTCAGGCCCTTTTCCTTTTTTGTTATTTTGAAACTGTAAAAGATGGAAATAAAAAAGTAATCTTGCTTAAATAATAAAGAAATGTGTCATCTTTAACTTTATGCCTTTTGGAAATCAGATATATCTTTTACTCGCTTAGCTATTCACAGTAACAGAAATTTTGACTAGGGGTGTCCAAACTTTTGCATGCCCCTGTATATAACGTGAAATGAATTATGTAAACAACAAAGAATGCTTAATAAATAAGATATTTACAAAATTACTGAAATATTACTGAACTATTAAATACAAAACACTCCTCATTTCTTAGCTATAAACTCCAACTTATTATAGAATGCATCTCAACACTGTATACTATATAATACGACAACTACATAGACACCCACAGCATAGTAATTTTTAAGCTGTCTCATTCAGGCCTAAAGGTTTATTCACTGTAGATGATTTCTAACTCTCACGGGTTAACATTTTCTGACAAGAGATTTACTCTGCTTGGCAGGGGAGACTTGCGGCTGTGAAACAATCTCAGGTTCTGGGGCCTCTTCCATGGTGCTTGTAGGAGTTGACCGTGGGACTGCAGGAAGTTACTCTGTCAGCTCTGGACATCTTTCTTCTGGACATGTTGGCACCCCAAACAGTGAATGCGAAGCTGTTCGATCTGTTGATCTATCCCAGGCCACCAGACAAAGCTTCAAACTAATGCTTTCATTTTGACTACAAATAGATGACCAGAATATAGCTCCTTCAACACTTTAGCTCTCAGCTTGAATGGACACGACAATTCTCAATCCCAACATAAGGCAATCTCCATCAAGAGCAACTTCATTCTGGTGCCAGTAAAAATGGGGGAACTGGGATTTCTGCTGCATATTTCAGCCATTTTGGTGGCCATGTAGACTTGAGAGAGCATGGGGTATTTTATTGTTTACCTTTTGATTATCTCTGCCATAGTAGGGAGACTTTCAATTTGCATTAAGGTGAATGCGTCCAGAGGAGTAAATTCTTTTGTAAATTTTTCAGGCGTTTCCTTTTCCAAGGGTAAATGGAACAATCCATCAGCATTTCTGTGATATGTCATTGTCTTGGATTCAGTCTTGTCCAAGAAACAAGAGCCATTTTACATCTGTTGTTGCTGTTGATGGTGGAATACACTTCTATGGATTGAAAATAGACACTAGTGGTTGATGATCAGTAATGAGGGTAAACTCTCTCCCATACATATATTGGTCGAGACATTTTACACCCAAAACCAGACACAAGACCTCTCTATCAATTGGTGCATAATTTCTTTCTGCAGCAGTAAGAGGACATAATGCAAAGACTATGAGGCATCCACTTTCGTAACTCATAATGTGACATGAGTGCACCTGTACCATAAGGTGAGGTGTCACAGGTAAGCTTCACTGGATGATGTGGATCAAAATATGTGTGTACAGTGTCTGGCATCACCATTTCTTTTATCTTTTTGAAAGCCACCTCACACTGCTTTGTCCATTGCCATTTCTTCCTGATCTGTAGTAATAAGTTCAAAGGGCCGAGCATAGTAGCCAGGTTTGGCAGGAACAACAGTAATTGACAAATCCTAAAAACGACCATAACTGTGACACTTGCTTTGGCCTTGGGGCATCCACCACTGCTTGAATTTTCTCAGCACTCTTGTGTATTCTGCGTGCGTCAGTGGTGAGACCGTAGTAAGTGATGCTTGGTGTAAAGAAATCACACTTGTTGCATTGTGCTCTGAGACCATAATCATTTAACACTGTCTCAAGATTTTGGAGATGTCCTTTGTCGTCCTTACTGGTTACAATGATCAAGTCAAGTCAAGTCAACTTTTATTGTCATTTCGACCATAACTGCTGGTACAGTGCATAGTAAAAATGAGACGTTTTTCAGGACCATGGTGTTTACATGACACAGTACAAAAAACTAGACTGAACTACGTAATAATAAAAAAACACAGAGAAAGCTACACTAGACTACAGACCTACACTGGGCTGCATAAAGTGCACAAAACAGTGCAGGCATTACAATAAATAATAAACAGGACAGTAGGGCAAGGTGTCAGTCCAGGCTTCGGGTATTGAGGAGTCTGATAGCTTGGGGGAAGTAACTGTTACATAGTCTGATCGTGAAAGCCTGAATGCTTTGGAGCCTTTTCCCAGATGGCAGGAGGGAGAAGAGATTGTATGAGGGGTGCATGGGGTCCTTCATAATGCTGTTTTCTTTGCGGATGCAGCATGTAGTGTAAAGATCCGTGATGGCAGGAACAGAGACCCCGATGATCTTCTCAGCTGACCTCACTATCCGCTGTAGGGTCTTGCAATCCGAGATGGTGCAATTTCTGAACCAGGCAGTGATGCACTGCTCAGGATGCTCTCAGTACAACCCCTGTAGAATGTGATGAGGATGGGGGGGGGGGGGGGGTGGGAGATGGACTTTCCTCAGCCTTCGCAAAAAGTAGAGACGCTGCTGGGCTTTCTTTGCTATGGAGCTGGTGTTGAGGGACCAGGTGAGAAATTTGGTGCTCTTTACGATCTCCACCGAGGAGCCGCAGATGTTCAGCGGGGAGTGGTCGCTCTGTGCGCTCCTGAAGTCAACAACCATCTCTTTTGTTTTTTTCACATTCAGAGACAGGTTGTTGGCTCTGCACCAGTCCGTTAGCCGCTGCACCTCCTCTCTGTAAGCTGACTCGTCGTTCTTGCTGATGAGACACACCATGGTTGTGTCATTGGTGAACTTGATGATATGGTTCGAGCTGTGTGTTGCAGCACAGTCATGGTTCAGCAAAGTGAACAGCAGTGGACTGAGCATGCAACCCTGGGGAGCCCCCGTGCTCAGCATGATGGTGTTGGAGATGCTGCTCCCGATCTGGACGGACTGAGGTCTCCCAGTCAGGAAGTCTAGTATCCAGTTGCGGAGGGAGGTGTTCAGGCCCAGTAGGCTCAGCTTTCCAATCAGTTTCTGAGGGATGTTTGTGAGGCGTTATGTCATTCAGGTAGCTCTGTATGCCTGGACAGCTTTACAGCACTTAATCCATGGCTTTCTGCCAGAGCGCAGGTGCAGATGTGACTCCAAAAAATAAGCTATTGTAGCGAGCGAGCCCTTTGTGAGTGTTTATGGTGAGAAAAACTTTGGACTCTTCTACCATCTTCATCAGTAGGTAGGCCTCATCTAAGTGCACTTTGCTGAAGTGTTTCTGTCCAGAAAGGTTTGCAAAGATGTCCTCTAACTTTGGCAGAGGATATTGATCTACTTTCAATACTCGGTTGATGGTGACCTGATAATCACTGCAGATCCTGACAGACCCATTCTTCTTGGTTACTGGGACCACTGGCGTTGCACATGGGCTCCACTCAACCTTGGAAAGAATTCCTTCAATCTCCATGTGATCTAGTTCACTGGCAACTTTATCATGGGTGGTATAGCGGACCAGGCAGGCTATGTGATACTTGGGTGTGGCATTTTCATTTAACACTATTTTACCCTTGATATGTTTGAGTTTTCCAAAGCCACCCACTACCTTTCTTAATTCACTTTCAGTTGACTCTGTTGCAAGGGATGTGGCATGCAATGACAAGGGATGGTGTTTGGATCCCTAATCAAGTTGTAGTTGACTCAGCCAATCATGTCTCCACAATGCTAGCCCTCCTGTTTTTACCACATACAAGCCCAATATGGCTTGTTGGTTGTTGTATTTCACTGTTACCAATGTTATTCTCACAAGACTTATCTTTTCTGCTTTATAAATTCTTAGTTGGATATCTGCAGGTGTCTGTTTAGTACCTTTGACATGCTGTTCAAACTCATTTTGTGGAATGACAGAAACATCTGAGCCAGTTCATTTTAATTAATTTTTTGTTCACTTTTGGTGTAAGGCATATTGTTCGTCTCTTGTTAGTTTTCACACTTGAAATCTAAAGGCTACTCTGTCCTGTGTCACTCTCGTCATTATCAAATATTTCAACAACAGCATGCAGATGAGTGTTCCTTTTGAAACAGCAACTTGACTTCTTTTTCTCTTCCCTGTGCAGTCCATTTATTTTTGTCTGTTGGACATGCTCTTTATATGTGTCATATTTTGTTGTGTTTTCTGCAAATGTTTGCCATTAAACCTGCTTTGGTCTGGTGTATGTGAGCCACTGCCACAACAGTAACACAATTTGTTCAGCTAGGCAGGTTTCCGTCTAGACATTGCAATTTTGTTCACAGTCACTTTCATTCCTGACTGCAACTCAGTTGCATCTCTGCTGTTTCCATGCAATTTTAAATGTAAGTTGTACTTCAGTTAGGAGCTATTTTAAAATTCTTTCTTATAAGAATCCACTAACTAAATGATTGCTCAATGCATCATTAAGCACATCACTGAACTGACAATGCTGGGACAATCTCTTCTATTCAGCCACGTATGCTGAAATGGACTCCCCTTTCTTTTGATTCTGCTTATGAAACCCAAAGCATTCTGCAACCTATAATGATTCTGATTCTAAATGTTCCTGCATTACTTTTACAATATCAGCAAAGCTCATTTTGGCTGCTTTGTTTGGAGCAGTCAGACTTCTAAGCTAACTGTGTGCTTTCCCACCTGTTATACTTGGTAGGACTAGCACTTATTTCTTTCCCAAAAATCTCACAGAGAATATCGGAGAAAAATTCAACGGGAGAGCCCTTTTCGGTGGCCTCTGGCAAACCAAGAATTCGTAGATTGCAACGTCTGCTCCGGTTTTCAAGATCCACCATTTTGGAAAAAAGTTTGCAATTCTTCTCCTTTAGGCTGGAGCAGAGAGATTCCAGATATTGAACACGGGGTTTTAAGTCTTCAGAGGGTTGAGTCGATGCGAGATAAATGTTCAGCATGTTCGTCCACTCTAGCGTTGATCTGATCCAATTTGACATCCAGCTGTTTGAAAGAAGTTCTAAATTCCTTTAAAATATCTTGTCGATGCTGTTCCAAAGTAGCGAGTATCTTAGCCGGCAAAGCCGTAGAAGCTTCCTTTTTCCGGTTTTAGTACTTTTGGTAGACATTATAAGATAGATGTGTTTGCAGGCAAGTAAAAGAGACCTAATAAAATACCTAACTAAGGTTTAAGAATGGAGACATATAGTGCAAAGAAAGGGAGAATAACGGAGCAAAAGTTTAGAGCAGCTAAACAATCGCCATCTTACCGGAAGTCCCCAGCACTTATTTCTCATTGCTATTATATTTGCTTCATCAGCCATTACCCATTGTGCAATGTGTCTATCTTCCCAATGTAGTCAGCCATTTCTGCTCTTTTTTAAAAAGTGAATAATGATTATCGTCTGGTACATTGTTTATGAACCCATGAATTTTGACTATTTTTTGCCTTTTTTGACATGACCATCTCTTCCCTTCTGGAGAACATGTGTTGCAAATTTTATTTATTTGTTTTTTATTTTTTAACTGGAATGTCTTGCTGCACTTTAACACTTTAAGGTTGGTAACCTTCTTGAGTTTGTTTAAAACTTCCTTGTCGCCACTGTTATGTCTTGATACTCCGGAAACTAATTGAAAGAAAAACACAGAACTGGGGTAACGTGTATGTTTTGTTTCATTTTTTTACTTCAGTACTGACGCACACATATGATGTGGTGATGTTACATATAACCCATAATGAACTATGTAAACAACAAATAATTCTAAATATATTTACAATATTACTGAAATATTAAATACACAACAAATGTTAATAATGGATAAATGAATGTGGATGTTTACATCAGATAATTCCAATACCTTATTTTTATGTTTGTCAGACTCAGCTGAAGTTTTCTTTTAATAAACTGGAGGATATTGTGCCGGTTGTCAATGAATTCAATATGCACTGTAATTACACATTTTCAGAGTTTGAGGCCTGGCACCTTTCAAATAACCTCCTCCTTAATGTCAACAAGACATTTTTCCCCCTACTTTTTTTGCTTAGTAGGGTTTTTTAATTCACAAAATTTTCAATCTTTAAGATAATTTTTTTTTCCTTGAGGCATTGTAAGTGTTGTTACTTCAATGTATTTGTGTTATTTTTGAATAATATAATAATAAAAATATTTGAAAAGACAAAATAGATGGCTATTAACTTCAGGAGCACTTGCACCACACACAGACACTGCAAGCAGTTTCAAACTCCTGGGAGTGCACATCACACACAACTTCTCATGGTCCCAGAATACACCCACCACAGTCAAGAAAGCTCACCAATACTTCTACTTTCTGAGCTGGACTTTGCATATCCATACTCACGTCATTCTATAGATCCGCAGTTGAGGGCATCCTGACCAGCAGCATCACTACTTGTTACGGAAACTGCAATGTAGCTGACAGGAAGACCTTACAACAGGTAGTCAAAACTGCCCAATGCATTACTGGTAGCAGCCTACTCACCATCAAGGGCATGCATACAGAAAGGTGCTGGAAAATGGCCAGAAACATCATGCAGGGTACCACCTACACTTCTCATGGACTGTGTGTTCTACTCCCATCAGGGAGGAGGTTATGTAACATCCTGTAACATCACTTTTCCTGTACAGTAAGGATGATCAACAGCTTCACCCACTAACTCCCCAACAACTTTGTTATTTCCTGTCAGTCATGTTATGTACAGCCTAACATCACTTTATGGACATACAATCAATCTATGTGTATAAGGTTATCTTTTGTATTTATATTAATTGTGTTTTTTTATTATTATTGTGTTCTTTTTTTTGTGCTGCATCGGATCTGAAGTAACGGTTGTTTCATTCTCCTTTACAATTGTGTACAGAAAATTACATTAAACAATCTTGAATCTTAGTGTTGGGATTTGCTAAACTATTTTAAAGGTCTGTATTTAAAAACAAAAGCTTTAAGGCTGGTGCTTTTTAAAATTTATATAGGTTTATATAATTCTTTTCTGAGTTGGAGGTTAAGGCAATTTGCTGGGAAAAGTGAAAAAGGATTATTCTGCCTCTGGCATTGGTGTGCTTCAGCTGAGAGCTGTTGATACTTGATAGGTGCTGCAGCAGTATATTTCTCATTTTTGTGATCATGAAAGTTTACATACAGATAAGGTAGCCACTTAAACCTAATTAACTACAGACTCTGACTTTTTCTCACTTTGTCTTATAGCAGCTACGAGCTAACATGAAGGAAATGGAAACTATATGCCTTCGAATAAGGGATGAAGATTCTCAAGCTTTGGAGAAGATAATAAATCCTGTTAAGGAACAGGCTACAGTAGCAGTGGATCAATTTCTGAAACTCCATTCACAGTTTTCAGAAGTGCACAGTGACCATGAAAATGTAGAGAAATCCCAGGACCCACACTCATCTCTAGTGCGATCCCAGACTGTAACAGGTAATATTCATTTAATTTAGTAGTGTAAAGAAATATTGAAGAAGATCATGTTAGCTGTTTGTTTACATCTTACTTAAACAGCAATACTACTTTAATTGGCAAGGAAGTGGCTTAATTACATTTGATTATATTTATGCACTTTTCCTATGCATATTCTCTAATGCTGAGTGCAGTGGAACAATATTCTTTTTTAATGTCATTTGGAATATTGTTCTCCTTCATACAAGTACCAATTGCAAAGTGTCTTTGTGGAAACTAAAATAAGGACAGGATAGGAATCAGAATGATTAAAAAAAACTTCTAGTTTTGAAATATCTCCAAATTTAAAATTGGGAAAAATGAAAATTTCTGATTGACTGCTTTAACTATAATACACCATTTCTGGAAGTTGCTGACAGCTTTCTGTTGTGATAGCAATGAGCCCTTATAGTCTCACTACTTTGCATATGGAAGTCATGGGGAGAAAGAGTTGCAGAGGATTTTCAAGATGGTGCTAATGCATTTTAGAGCACTCACAATGAACTTTAAAAGCTTTTTGCATATTAGATTAAGTTGTTTGGGTATCTAGCTAAATTCATAATATATGCAGTGAATACTGATAGAATCCTCTGATTTATTTCATTTTGTGATCTCATATTGTTTTCTATGTGATTATTAGAGTGCCCAAATCATATACAGCATGGGTTCAGGCCCATTGATCCAATTGGTCCACAGTGATCAAGGTGTCCCATCCAAACTAGTCCCATCTGCCAACATTTGGCCCATAATCTTCTAAGCTTTTCCAATCCATGTGCCTGTCCAAATGTGTTTTAAAAGTTATGATTGTACCACTTCCTTTGGCAGCTCTTTCTACACAAATACCACTCTTTGTGTATAAATAAATATATAAAATAAAATGTGGCCCCCAGAAGTTCCTATTAAATAATGCCATTCTCAGCTTAAAATTATACTGTCTGTTTGTTGATTCCTTAACCTTTGAAAAAAGACTGAATGCTCCTATCTATGCACTGAAAATTTATACACCTGTCCTTAAGAGGTATATAAATTCCCAAATCCTCTCCTAGGAATAAAGTCCTAGCCTGTCCAACCTTTCCCTATAACTCAATCCCTTGAGACCAATCTTTAATGCACTCTTTCCAATTTAATAATATAATATATAATAATATATTATTATTATTATTATTATTAATAATAATAATAATAATAATAATAATAATAATAATAATAATAATAATAATAATAATAATAATAATAATAATAATAATAATTATAATATTATATGTAATATTATAGCAGGGTGACCAAAAATGACATTTGGTAAATTGGTTTATGCTTGGAGTTTTTAGAGTTTATGTTTATATGTCCTGTATCTACTCTCATATTCTTACTAAAACTTTTGGTCCTTTTGCTGAATTCTAAACTCTTGTCAATATTGAGCCTTGCTACGTTTTCTGGTGACTGTAAGTGCCTCTTTCAATCTATTTCTACCCATAGTCTCTTTAGTTAGTCATAATTGGATCACTTTTCCATTATTGTCACATGTACCGAGGTGCAGTGAAAAGTTTGCCTTGCACCCTGTTCATTACAACAGTGCATTGAGATAGTACAAGGTAAATCAATAACAATGTAGAATAGAGTGATACAGTTACAGAGGAAGTGCAGTGCAGGTTGACAATGTGCAAGATCAGAATGAGGTAGATTGAGGTCATTCTTACAGCACTAGGGAACCATTAAATAGTCTTATAACAGCAGGATAGAAGCTAACCTTGAGCCTGGTGATATTTTTTCAGGCTTTTGTATTTTCTGCCCTTTGGGAGTGAGGAAATGAGAGAATAGGCTGAGTGGAATCTTATGTTGGCTGCTTTACTGAGACAGTGAGTAGTGTAGACACAGTCCATGGAGAAGAGGCTGGTTTTTGTGATGTGCTGAGCTGTGTCCACGACTCTCTGTAGTTAATTGTTGTCTTGGGCAGATAAGGGGGCATGCCAAATTTCTTTAGCCTTGTGAGGAAGTAAAGATGCTAGTAAGCTTTCTTGGCCATAGTGTCAATGTGGTTGACCTGGACAGGCTATTGACGATGTTCATTCTTAGCAACTAGAAGCTCTCATCCCTCTTGGCCTAGAGTACCATTGATGTAAACAGGAACATGTACCCACCTATGTGAACATAGCACTCCCAAGTGTAGCCTCACAAGTGTCCTGTACAAAAAGGATCGTGACATCCCAACTTTATACTCAATTCATGACGTTTGAAGGCTAAAAAGCATAGCAAGTGTTTTTCACCACCCTGTCTACCTGTGACTCCACTTTCAGTGCACCAAATATTTGTACTCCAGTGTCTCTCTATTATACAGCACTCCCCAGGGCCCTTCTGTTCACTGAAAATCTATTTAATTTTATAAACTGGGCGCCTTGCACTTGTCCAAGTTAAACTCCATTTTCCATTCCTTGGCCCACTTACTCAACTAATCAAGATTGCTCTGCAACTTTTGATAACCACCTTTTTTGTCTAGTATACCTTATTTCAGTGTCTTCCATAAATTTACTAACCATTCCCAGTACATTCTTAGCTAAATCACTGATATAGATGACAAATAACAATGGCCCCAGCACTGACCCCTGAGGCACACCGCTAAGCATAGATCCCTAGTCTGAGAAATAGCCTTCTGTCTCTGTTTAATGCTAACAAACCAATTATGTATCCAATTAGCCAGTTTCCATGTAATCTGTGTGGTTCAACCTTCCAGAGCAGCTTGCCATGTGGAAACTTAATGAAGATCTTACTGAAGTTTATATAAACCATGTCTATCACCCTGTCCTCATCAACTTTCTTCGTTACCTCATCAGAACATTCACTCAAGTTCAAAAGATATGATCTCTCATGCACAAAGCCATTAATTAACTGTTTTATTATTTGTATGGTACTATGCAAAAATCTTAGATACATGTAAAAAAAATTCTGTAAAGTGAAGATGCTTTCAAAAATAATGAAATGAAAAGCTTCTAAATATCAAAAATTACTATAAAGAGCAGTAAACAGTAAAAAGCCTAAATCAAATCTATATTTGGTGTGACCAACCTTTGCCTTTAAAACTGCATCGGTTCTCTTAGGTACACTGTCATAAGAAATTTGGCTGGTAGGTATTCCAAGCATTGTGAAGAACACCGCATTCTTCTGTAGACATTGGCTGTCTCACTTGCTTCTGTCTCTCCAGGTAATCCCAGACAGCCTCAATGATGTTAAGATCAGGGCTCTGTGGAGGCCATACCATCAAAAAAATCTGGGGTCCCTAAGACTTTTGTACAATACTGTATGTATATCTTATCCCTCCATGGATGTTAGACTCACTGGTCCATAATTCCCAGGATTTTCCTTTGCATGTCTTCTTACATAAAGGCACGACTCTCCAGTTTGCTGGCACCTTACCCATGGCTAATGATGATGCAAATATTTCAGCCAGGGCTCTCACAATTTCTTCTATTACCTTTCACAGTTTTCTTGGATATACATAATCTGACCATAGAGTTTTGTCTACCATTATACTTTTTAAGACACTCAACACCTCCTCAACCTTAATGCAGACTTTCCCCCAAAGACTTCCACATTTACTTTATTTAATTCTGAAATCTCCATGTCTTTCTCTAAAAACAGAGGGGAAATGTTCATTAAGGACCTTCAGCATCTCCTGCGACTCCACATAATGATGACCGCTTGGTATTTGGGAGGCCCTCTTGCCTCTCTAGTTACTCTTTTTTTCCTTAAGATACATATAGTTTTTTTTTTGGATTTTGTTTAATCTCACTGACAATGTTATCTCAGACTCCTTTTTGCTGACTTGATTTCTTCTTGAGTTGCATCCCCTATACCCCATGGGGATTTGCTTGATCTCAGATGCCTACACTGACTCATGAGTCCTTCTTTTTCCTGGCCAAAGTCTCTATATCCTTGTCATCTACACTTCACTTCTACTACCAGCTTGCCCTGCCCACTGACAGGAACATGCAGACCTTAAGCTTCCATTATCTCACCTTTAAAAGCCTCCCATTTGCATGTGGTCCCTTTACCCATAAACAACCCCCTCAATCAGCCTTTTCAAGCTCCTGTGTCATATTATATAAATTCACTTTGCCTCAATTTAGAACTTGAACCTGTAGACCAGTTCTGTTCCTTTCCATGAATCCTTTAAAACTAACAGAACTATGATCACTGGTCCTAACGTGCTCCCCACTGTCACATCCCCACACTATTACCAAAGAGAAAGTTGAGCTTTTCCCTCTCCCGAGTATATATTTCCAAAGGATGGCAATCCCAGTCTATATTAGGAAAATTAAAATCCCCTACTATAACAATCATAAAAAAGAGAAAATCTGCAGTTGCTGGAAATCAAAGCAACACACAAAATGCTGGAGGAACTCAGCAGGCCAGGCAGCATTTTGTGTGTGTTGCTACTATGACAATCTTATCTTTCTTCCAATGTCCCATAATATTCCTGTATATTTGTTCTTCTAATTTTGTTTGACTATTTGGGATCCTGTAGTACAGTCCCAACAGTGTGATCAGTTCATTCTCATTCCTCAAGTTATGCCCATTCAACTTGCTTCACTCATGCATCACTTTCCAGCATCCCATTTACTTCCCTGTTGCTTAGGATCTCACCTCATGCCAGTTTAGTTTAAGCCCACCCTAGCAGCATTAGCAAACCTGCCTGCCAAGATATTGGCCCCCTCTACTTCAGGTATACCTCAATGGTCCAAAAATATGAACCCCTGCACCTACTTTTCAACCACACATTGACTTGCCATATCTCCTTACTAGCATGTGGTTCTGGAAGTAATCCAGATATTACTACCTCCAAGGTTGTGCTTTGTACCTTCTTCACTAGCTCCCTTTATTCACACTGCAGGACCGCATTCCCTTCTCTTCCTATGTTATTTGTGCTTCTGTGATAACACCTCTGGCTGCTTTAGAATGTTCTGTCGCTGCTCTGAGACGTTCTGGACCCTGGCACCAGGGAGGCAACACATCATTCCCAAGTCCCTTTTTGTGCTGCAGAATATCCTGTCCACCCCCTAACTTTTGAGGCCTTTATCTCTATAGTCCTATGTCCTTTTTTGCCTTCATCCTTCCTTGGTGAACCTCAGAGCTTTCTCCTGACCAGTTATTCCCCCCAACAGTAACTCAAATAGTATATTGTTTTTTGAGGGAAATGGCCACAGTGTAATCTGTACTCTCTGCTTGTTCCTTTTTTTCCTTTCTGGTGGTCACTAAACCACTTTCTGTCCTTGCGGAGTGATCACTTCACCAGAACTCCTATGTGTGATGCTGTCAGTATCACTGATCGTCCTGAGTGTCTCTAGTTCCTTCACATGGTCAGTCGGGAGCTGCAGCTGGAGAAACCTCCAGCAGGAGGTTTATTCCTCAGGGATACTGGAAGTCTATCTGATCTCTCCCATCCTGCTGCAGGAGCATACCACTGACATACGAACACGCTCACAGAAAAGAGAAATTCAAAGAACCTTACCTGCACCTCTACTTGCCAAAGCCTCTTTACTTACCAATCAAACCCTGGCCCATTCTCCCTCTGGCTGCTCCACTAACTATTGTAAATTTTCATATTTTTTCAAGTGTTACAGGATAAACAGCAATAAAACAATCGTAGAGTACACTGAACAACAAAGATTTTGCTTCCTGAATACTTTTGAGTGTATCTTATGGATTTTGGGCTGCTGATCAGTAAAATCACTGTGTATTATTTCTTTGGAATGGCCTATATTTGTTACTTCAATTCATAATTCAAAGTCAAATTGCCCAAACATGTAGCTGGAAAGTTTTCTATCTTGTCCAGGCAGGCCTGGGAATATTTTGGGTTGCCAGCTTGACCCACAGCAATGGCATCTTCTTATTTATTCTTCAGTGTTCAGTCTGAAAGCTGTGCTGCCACACAACGGCAATGCCCACCCTTCAACACCAATCAGCTGTGTGGTACACTTGAAGATAACTACCAGAATTTGTAAGTCTTGTTGAAAAACATGCAGTACGACTAGAGCAACAGTGGTGATCTGAAAGTGTAGTCCTGCTACTAGGATTGCAGCTTGGATACACCAAGCAATGTTTCATTTGTGAATGGGACCGCCATGCTAAAAATCTCCCTACATTAAAAAAGAATTTTCCACTCTGTACGCAGTTGGTTCCCAGGCAGAAAGTGTGGCACATATGCACCTTGTAGACTGAACAAAGATATTTTTGCCTCCTCTTCATATAAAACTGGGGCTTATGAAAAATTTGTGAAAGCGTTGAACAAGGAAGGTGAAGGATTTCGATATCTGAGACAGATGTTTCCTAGAATAACAGAAGCCAAGATTTAGGAAGGCATTTTTTAATATTTTTTTGATCAGTGTAACAAAACTTTCAATTTCCAGATACATTTACATTTCTTCCCCTCACAAATATCAAGTATCAGAACACTGCCTTCAAAATAACATCACCACAACATCCTATACAAAATCTCTTATTAGTATAGCAGACAGGTTTACATCTACATACTGCAGAAAAGATTGCCATGTTGGTCCACAAATTATACGGGTCATCAATGACAGGCAATTTGAAGAACTTCTCATGGGACTGGAGAAAATGACATGGAAGGCATTCAAGGATGTTGTTGAAATTTTCTTGGCGACTACAGAACACCAAACTACATGCAGCTGGTTGACAACATGCTTCAAGCATACAAAGCCATGAAGTGCAATATGTCACTAAAGATTCATTTTCTGCATTCCCATTTAGACTTCTTCCTTGCAAATTTTGGCACTGTCAGTGACGAGCAAGGTAAAAGGTTTCACTAGGACACTGGTCATGGAGAAACGATATCAGGGCAACTGGAATCCATCAATGCTGGCTGAGTATTGTTGGTCATTTAAGCAAGAAGCCACAGACACAGAGTACAAATGAAAATGATCAACAAAACATTTTTAGCTTAGTTGAACTCTTGCAAAGTGTCAGCACTATAATGCAATTAAACACGTTACATTCAATAAAAGTTAATTTCTTGTTTCTCCAAATTCCTACGTGACTCAAGTCATCTAAAATTATATTTGTGTTCAGCTTCAAGCAGTTTATCATAACCTAAAAGAATTTCTGAGGAAGCAATGCTTTCGAAAACATTTGCTGTCCAGTGATATTAATCTCAGAACATTGTGATTATAAGATCATTCTGTAAACTCTTCCACAAGCAATTTTCTCATTGATTATAGATGCTACGCAGGCTGTTACTAATCGAAGGCTGCTTCTTGTAAAGTTTTGATGGTGATTGACATATCAACATAAGGGGCATTACTGCGACTTACTGAGTTGGAGTGTGGAGCAAAGAGACAGGCTGTATACCCAATAAATCCCACTCCCCACCCAAAAAAAACCAATAGCAAGAAGTCCAAGTAAGTCAAATACGCACTTATATATATTATGACAGCAGTGATATCCTAACAAACTTTCCATGTTAAACTGTGTCTGTCCCAAAGATCTCAATTTAGCAATCAGATGTTTCCTTTGTACCTGCTAACAACTGTGTTCAAACAATATATGCTGCACCATTTCTTGACAAGTGCACTCCCTCCAACTGCCTGTATCATGTATTAATTCTGAGCAATTAGTTATTCAATTTATATACAATATATAAACATTTATGTATAACTTTTTCCTTTCTTTTATACCCATCTCCCAGATGAGTTCCCACCATACTCTGAATTTTATATAAATGTCATTCTTTCTTTATCCCTACTTTGTTGCCACAATGTTTGAATAGATTTTTTAATTATGCCTTTCATCTTCCCTCTTATGCAAAGTTTGCACTACATTTATATCCTTAATTTTAAGTGATTGCTTGGTAAGAATATCTGCCACCTCGTTTCCTTCAACTCTTACATGGACAGTAACCCATATGAAATGTATACACATCTGGTATACAATTAGAAATTGTTTAATAGATATTTTAATAGATATCAAGACCAAGAATGAATCAGTACGGAGGTACATAATTAGGGCATACCTCTTCGACTTATTCTGAGGCTAGGATGATAGCAACCATCTCAGATGTGAATGCTGATACTTCGCCTGGTGATGTTTTCTTAATACACTTCTGAAACTTTGGAACATAAACAGAAACACCTGAAAGACCTGTCAGTGGATCTTTTGAACCATCTGTGTAGACATGTAAGAATCCATAATATCTGTCTTGCATATATTGCTGAATTTTCTGTGCCACTGATAAACAATCACTCCTCATATTGAGCTTTTCCTGAAGGTCCAAATCAACGACAGGCAAAGGGAAAAACCATGGAGTGATAGAAAGTGGAACACCAGGACCATGATTCAATGAGACAACACAAGATTTTGTGCCCATTGAGTGCACATCCACTCAAAACTAAAGACCTTACAAGTACAGTGTTCCCAAAATTGGATGACCAACTTTATCATCTTATGTTAACCCAATAAGCCATTGCTGACTGTAACCTGTATAGATGTAAAAGTACTTCACCCATTTCTACCAGTAATGACAAAATTGGGGATGATTTAATAGTACCACAACATATTCTAAATGTTTGACCTTTATCTAGGGGCTTTAAGACCACTGGTGAGGCTAACCCATATAATATAAGAGATCTGATTAAAGCAATTTAAGTGACCATGTACACACAACTAACCACATTAAGGGCTTTTTTTATACTAAACTAGAATTTTATTCACATGCACTTACCATGTTAACCTTGCGTCCATTCACATACAGGGAAACTTTATCACTGTTTAAGAGATTTACTATATAACTTGAGATAATTTGTTTGTGTAATGTTCCTTTTAGAAAAATAAATAACTTGAGTCTTTGCACTATGTCCCCATACCTCTAGTTAGGTAATATCTGTCTGTAGTTTCCAACTATAATTTATATTTCTGCCTCCCTTCCACACTGCACCATCATAAGCATATAATGACTTGGAAATGTTTGAACCAACAATTAAGAAAATATCATTAATCAGAATGCAAGCTCCTTAGAGAATGTTGTTCCCACCCTAGTTTGTATCTTTCCATCATATAAAAATTCTTGAATCCAATGAAACATTCTACCACCTGTTCTCATCTTTTACAGTTTAAGCAGCAATCCTTGGGTATATAACTATTATAAGTTTTCTCTTCATCAAAGAAAACTGCTACCACTGATTCTTTATTAACTTGGGCCTTACGAATATCAGATTCCAAACTTAATACCAAATCCATGGTCATTCTCCCTTTACGAAATCCAGATTGGTATACAGCTAATTTTCCACTACCACACTTGCTATAACCATTCGTTCCATTATCTTACATACATGTGAAGTTAGTGAAATAGGTCTATAACTGGAAGGATTTGATTGATCTTTATAGGGGTAACAACTGCTAATTTCCAGGAAGCAGGAAGTTGCCTTCAACTCGCACTGTATTAAAGAATTTGATAACCAATGTAAGTTTTGAATCCGATAAATTAAATATATTATTTCCCAGCACCATTTATACTCTTTTAAGTTCAGACAATATAAATTCAACATCTGAGCAGGAATTGGAACATTTTTTTTTCCTTGGCAATCTGGTGATTGTATGCCAAAACAGTTTCTCTATAAGATCTCTCTAATTAAATTGGCTGAACTGTGTACACTGACATATGATTTTGCTAGTGATTCTGCTTGTTTAAAGTCAGGAACTGCAGCCTTCTCCCCATCATACAAAACTGGTAATTATACATTCTAGCATTCCATAGTAAGATTAGAAAAAAAACATTAACAACTCTCCATTGAAGTCTAAACATTATTACTCCTGGTGAAACATCGTTAATAACTTGTAGGGTTAACTCTTTTATTTCTAGATGTTTTTCTGCAGTTTTTAATATAACTGCAATTTTTTTCTATCCTACTTTTAGTTTGTGCTGTACAATTTACCACATCTGCCATAACTTTTATTTATCAACAGAGAATCCTTTGTTATACAGTCATACTCTTTACACATTGTCTTTAAACTATCTGCATTCTGGATATTAATACGTAGGTCCCATTGACATTGTCTTCGGTACTTTCTGCAGAGCCCCCGGATGTAATATGCCCATTTCCACCTGAACATGTTGCACTTCCACAGCTTTCTTATATGTGTAAGCAGAGATGTATTCTCCCCCACAGTTGCTACAATTTAGCCTAATACAATTGTTCACCACCAAATCTACCACACCATTTTTTATCCCTACACACAGCTGCTATATGACCAAACTTCTCAGAGGGGGTAACACATAGACTTGAACCATATAATCCATATCACCAAAATTAACCCTATCTGGCAACTTTTTCCCATTAAATTTAATTAACACTAATAAACTATCTGTTCTAATACCACCACGGAACACTTTTAAATGTTTGGTGTCCACAGCTTTTCCCTTGACTAAATTAATTTAACTTGGTCCATGGTTACATCCAGAGGGACTCCAGAGATTACTCCCCAAAGGTACTATCATTAAATATAATTTCTAAGTATCACTTTCATTCTTCCCAGAGCTTTTAAACCACCCCCCCCAAAGCTTTCTCACATTGCTTACTATCTTCACAAAATACTAAGAGTGCTCCATCTCTTAAAGATTTTGCACTCTCAATATCTTCTAATGCTTTTTTCAAATCCTTAGTTAATCTAATTGGATTGATATCTGAAACAGGTACACATTCACAACTCAACAAAACTGTAAACTCTTCCTTCCTTCCTTTTATTAAATCTTATCTACTGCCTTCATCACTGGATAATTAGCCACTATAATCTGCAATCAGTCACTTATTTTTCCATTTCCTAGAAACTTGCCATTCACCTTCCTCCATACAATTCCAGTCAGCCAATACCATCTCCTGTTCACTACCTCCATCTTCTCCATTGCTTCCTGTGATCTCTACCTCCTCCCCCCTCCTGCCTGAGAGTGAACTCCCAGCAGCAGGTTCAGTCCTTTCCCTATCAGCTTAACTAGCTCTGTAGGTGACTTGCAAGCTCATAGAACCTTCCCCGTCTCACAGCTTCCCCCAGGTCAGCTCTCGCGTCAGTTCTCTGGTCGCCTTCTCCTAATCAAAGGCTTCAAAGAAACTCATCAGTTTAAGTAAGACAAGTCAATAAATTGATTAGGACTAAGTGCACTTAACAATTTGTTTAATTTGATTAACTGATTGGCCTGGCTTGAACAATAATTTGTATTTAATAGCTTCAGTGAATAAAATCATCAAAGTTGCATTGCAGAGTGGCTATGAAAAGAAATAGAGGCTTGGCCAATAAAAAGAGTTAGGAGAGATGGTTGAGAATTGTTCAGTGCTTCTGATGGATTGAGGAAAAATGTATTATGACTGAAGAAGTTTGAGAAAAGGATTTCAGAAAGAGCTGATTGTAAGCCCTGACAGAAGTGGTGGGTTAAATAGAAAACAGAACAGAAAGAAACTAAGTCTGTGTTTAGAAAAGATATTTTGAACCTGAAGAAGATTGAAGGGTGAGAGAGAGTGGTATATAAATAAGGAAATGAAGTGTGTTAGGACTTGTCCTTGGAATTGTCTAGACACAGGGTTTGTGAACCTGTGGTGCACGTGCCAAGATGGCTTGCACAAAAGTTTTGTTGGCATACAGCATGTAGTGCTGCTGCCCCTCGATTCTTTAATAATCATTCATAATAAAAAAGATACATAAAGATTATCTTTACTGCCAAATGAGGCAGTGAATGAATGTGAGTCATTGTTTTCAGTGTTGTACTTGGTCATATCTAATTATAGGTAGATACTTATTGATCCCAAAGGAAATTACAGTGTCACAGTAGCATTATAGGAGTAGACTTACTGATGAAACTATGTGCATTACTCTCAAAACAACCAAATACAAGCTGGATAAAATACTTGTTGTGCAGTGACAAAAGTCACACTGAAAGCTTATTAACTTCACATTCACATTTCTTATATATGATGTACAATAACAGTACTATTTAGAAATTGTTATTTTACAATTGCCTTTTTAAAAGATAAGTAGTAATTTTTAAACAGGTTTTCTGAAATGCTTCTTTTATTTCACTCTGTGTCTATTATACTTTTACTAATAGTAAAACAGTGATTACCCATAAATAAGCAACAGGACTCATCCTTTATCCTTGAAGTCCATAATTATTGTTACTAATTCATTAATCAATGAAAATCTCTATTCAAAATTACCATGGCACGTGAGAGAATTTTTTTTTAGAAGATTGTCACCAATTTGGGGACATGCTGCCAAAAAGGTTTGTCCATGTAGGTGCAACTGCACTATATTGTTTAAATTCTAAAAGGAAATGCCATAAAATGATTTTTCACTGCAGACATGAGTAATCGGGTAGCCAGGGTAGGTCAGGATGTGGAGCCACACGAGATGATAGATGCTAGAATCTGATGTAAAAATACAAACTGTTGGAGGAACTCAGTGGATCAGGCAGCATCCTTGGAGGAAAATGAACAGTCAAGAAGAACTTCATTTAAACTGAAAGATGGAGGGGAGACATTCAGTATGACGAGTGAGAGGGAAGAGATGGAGTAAGAGTTGGCAAGTGATAGGTGGATCCAGATGAGGTGTGGTTGCTTTCTCTATGTCAGTGACACCAAGAGCAGACTAGGTTACTACTTTACTGAGCAACTGTACTCCATCCATGATCTTCTAGAGGACCTAG
This sequence comes from Hypanus sabinus, assembly GCF_030144855.1. NCBI lineage: Eukaryota > Metazoa > Chordata > Chondrichthyes > Myliobatiformes > Dasyatidae > Hypanus > Hypanus sabinus. Next base: position 82,015,359 of record NC_082711.1, read on the forward strand.
TTGTCAGCCAGTTTAATTCCGCACCCCATTCCCACACCGGTATATCTGTCTTCGGCTTTCTCCACTGCCAGGATAAGACTAAATGCAAAATAGAAGAAAACACCTCATATTCCACCTTGGAAGCCTACAGTCCAATGGTGTGAACATTGAATTCTCTGATTTCACAGGGTGTCAAGAAATGCTCTTGGAAGTATCTAGAAAATTCTGCCCCGTGTAAGCCTTTGCTGCAAAGTAATTCCCAGTTAATATTGGGGAAGTATCCTGTTGCTTTTATGTATTTCCATTTTATGTTCCTTTATCTCCTGTTGGCTATTAGGAGGCCTGTAATTCAAGTTCTAGTTTATTGTCATTCAGCCGTACATATGTATATATCTGAACAAAACAGTGTTCCTCTTGGTTCAAGGTACAAAACACAGTATGTGTGTGTGTGTGTGTGTGTGTGTGTGTGTGTATGTATATGTGTGTATATATAGCACATAAAATAATATTAACACAGTACTATATTGTACACTAGATGGTAGCAGGGTGTTCATAAGTCTCACAGCCTGGGGGAAGAAATTGTTACTTAGCTTAACAATTCTCCTGCCTGATAGTGGGAAGTCATAGAGGTTGTGGAAGAGTTGGGAGGGGTCCTTGACAATGCTGAGGGCTCTGTGAATACAGCGCTTCTGGTATATGTTCTGGATTGGGATGAGGGGAGAGAGACCCCAAAGATTCTCTCAGCAATCCGCACAATCCATTGTAGTTACTTAATGTTACTTTCTTTAACAAAATACAAAAATTTCTTCGTAACATTTAATTTTTTGGAAAATGAATGTTTGGAAATTTAAAGTTTGCTTTTTTTTTACTGACACAGTGATGCAGAAGACAAACAATAAACATCTAAAACAAAATTTAGATAAAAAGTCTAGGGTGCCTAAGACTTTTGCACGGAAATGAATATTCTACGCCTCTGTTGACATCTTCCAGAACTGAGTCCATATTATTACCCATTTTGTCAACCTGCTCTGCCACTTTCATTGACTTGTATACCATTTGTATCCCTTCCCCCTCACCTTTTTTAGAACAGTATCCTTTATTCTACGTTGCCTCTCCTTATTCCTACCAAAGTGCATTACCTTGTATTTCTCCACATTCAGCTTAATGTGGCATGTATTCACCATTTCATCAAGCAGTTTATAGCTGCTTCAGTTCATCATTATCGTTTTTGAGGTTTACAACTCTGCCACCTGTTATCTTCATAAATTCAGAGATTGTGGCTAGTTTTTCCAAGACCAGTTTCTTGATATAATAACCTAATACTCACTCCATAGGAATACTATTTGCCTTTTCCTATTCTGAATCTCCACTAATAATTACTAGTTAGATTACTCATGCATTTTATTAGAGAGATGATTAGGATTGTTTGTAAATATACATGTTCTGCAGGACGATAAAAGTAACTTTGAGAATAGTCAGGCTTTAGTTAGTTTCAGAAAAACACATGTAACACTCGGTTTGCCTAGTGGCATGATCTCGGGGGGTGATAACCCCCTGCCTGGCTAAACTTTAGAACTCTTGTTTGGGTGGATGCTGCGTGATGTGTATCCTGCTTCAAATCAGTACCCCAAAATAACAAGCAGTACACAATATGCGTTTAATGATTAAGATTTTATAACTCTTACTTTGACTATGGGGTTAGTAGAGTAACAAAATATAAAATAGAAGGTGCCAATAATCTTATTAAACAGTCCGTGCACAATTCGTTGGAGCTCACAGTTTCCCCTTTGCTGATTTTCCTTTGATCATCGTCGACCTCCAGACTCCCACCCACAGCTCAGAGGGTCGGGCAGCCCACCGACTCCTCAAGTCACGTCTCCTCTCTACATTCCTTTCACCCTTTCTGGCCAAAAGCCCGCAAAAACCAACAGCTTTCAGAAACACAAGAAAGAATAACATCCCTCCCATTGGATAAAATCCCATTATCACTAGTCATAGCCCAAACATTGCAGCTACAGGGAAACCATTACATCAGCAGTTAACATTACAGAGAAACCAGTACAGTACCCTTAGCAGCTAACAGAACAGAGAAGCCATTACACACATAATATTCAAATATCTGGAAACATAAATGCAGAAAATCCAGCTATTTAAATACCTTTATGTGGGGACTCCTACAAGGGTCAAAGAAAATTTCAAGCTGGATTAAGTTAATACAATTCAGTAACAGGATCTGTCTTACCACTTGAACATCTTTGTTCAAAGACAATATATGCAGTAACATATGTGGCACAGAATCAACATTGCCGATGGGAAGGGTAAAGCAATATGAAATTGAAGACGACAGTAAACTGGAAGGGTGCTTCTTGAAAATCAAGCTCGTAGATGGCAGATCAGTAAAGTTGGTAAAAATGTAAATGTTTGCCGGTGATAATTACAAGACATTTTGTATATACTGGTAATCTAGAGCAACACTCAAAAAATGCTGGAGGAACTCAGCAAGTCAGGCAATATCTATGGAGGGGAATAAAGAGTTAACGTTTTGGCCTGAGACCTGCCATCAGGTCTAGAATGGAAACAGCAAAAGTCTGATGAAGAAGTGGGGATGGAAAGGAAGACAAACTGGTAGATGGTAGTTGAGACCAGGTCAGAAAGCAGGAGGAAGGTGGATGGATGAGGGGAGGGGTGCAGATGAAGTCAGAAGCTAAGAGGTGATAGGTGGAAAAGACAAAGAGCTGAAGAGGAAGGATTTAATAGGAGGGGTAGCCAGAAAAAAGAGAGGTGGACAGAGAGGGGAGAAATTACCAGAAGAAATCAATGTTCATGTGTTCAGGTTGGAGGTTACACAGATGGAATTCCTCCAGCTTCAGTTTGGTGGTAGAGGAGGCCATGGACAGACATGTCAAAATGGGACTGGGAAATTAAATTGAAATGGGTAGCCACCTGGCTCTCATGGATTCCCATTGCGGTTGTTACTCCATTAGATGATTTCATATCTGAGGAGGTTTTTACTGCTTTAATGAAGTTGTCAAGAGCAGACACTGAGAAACAAGCCCAATTTGGAAAGATTTATGACCATAGCTCTTTTGTACCTCAGAATCTTTTTACTGTGTGAAATTAAATCCGTTGAAGTAAACGTAATTGATTTAAGTATTTTATAGAAGGAAACAATGGGACTATATGCTAAAATAAAGTTGTTGTTAGTTTCTTCAAAAGGACAATTTGAAATAGAAACTGGCTACAAAACCACAGTTTTAGCATAGAATTTGTGTGACTGACAATGTAGAGTTCTGGCCTTGAGCAGCTTTTATTGCTACAGGAACATTCATGGATTCCCAAGACTCTGGCTCCCAACTGCTCCAACATTCTGTTCAGATGAATGTGCCGCTGCCACAGATCCCAGAACATCACGATGCCACTGAATCATGGGAAAACCTAGAAGAGGCAAGTAATTGTGTCATAAATTTAGGTCAACAATGAGAAATTATTGGTACTGGAATACAAGTAAAATTACTGGACTAGTAATTCAGTTTAGATCTCACTACAGGTGTTTTTTTTTGTGAAACTCCAGATTATGTTATTTTCCCAAACTGCGAGATTGTTGTTAAAATTCAAGAGAAAATCTAACATTCATAACCAGTCTGGCTAATATGTGACTCCATATCCACAGCAATGTGTTAATTTAAAATGGACTAGCAATTCATTCAGTTGTATCCGAACTGCTGGAAGAAAGTAAAATTAGCCTCATCATCCAGCATTGATCAGTGCCCAGAAATTGAACACAGAGACTATCAAAACTGTATCTTAGTAGAATCACCACTAGATGAGACCCACTGCAGTTGCAGGAACTAGTGAGTGAAGATAGTGTCAGCGAACGATGCTACCACAGGTGATACTCTCCAGATGGACTACAAAACTGTATCTTTCACTTTTCTAACATCTTTTTCTTTTAAATGTGGTACCATTGAAGCCTGTGATCTAGTTTAATGGTGTGTTTTTTGGTCGATTGAGCAATCTGGTGCTTTGCTGTCTCCAAGAAGGTTCAGTCTACTGGCCTCCCACTCACTGCTGCTGGGAGAAGGTGTCTGGTGTGTGACTCTCTGACTCTCTCTCTCTCCCTCCCTCCCTTGGTGCTGTCAGAGGATGGTACCAAAGTTTTATGTCTGTGGTTTGTGGATTGGACTAACAAACACAAAACTGAACTGAAAATGGACTTTTAATTCTGTGTTTTATGTTCTGAGTTTTTGCTCGTTCTTTCTTGTTGCCATTTGCATGATTTGTTTTTTTGGCGTGGTGGGGGTTTGATGTTCTTGTTGCTGTTTGCACGATTTGTTCTTTTTTGTATGGTTGGAGAATTGATGTTTTTCTTCAAATGGGTTCCATGGTTTTCTTTGTTTCTGTGAAGAAGTATTTCAGGGTTATATACTGCATATTTACTTTGATAATAAGTATACTTCACATCCTTTGAGTGAACCAACATGGGGAATAAGCATACTAGACTTTATCCTTACCATAATAAGTAGGTATAAAATAACGCAGAACTCCTCAAGGATTCCCTCCACTATGTTGAAAGGCACTATCAGGGTGCTACATGTAAGGCTCAATCTAGAGCTAGCAACAGAGACTGGCCACTTGTGAGATTTAGTGAGGTAGAACTGGGTATTAAGGAGTAAACATGCCAATGGTTGTAGCCAAATCTCGCACAAAGGAAGATTATTGTTGTTGTTAGAGACAAATTGTCTCATCTCAAGGACATTATGGCAAAAGTCCTTCAGGGCAGTGTCAACTGTCTCCAACTTCTTCATTGAGGGTGGCAGTGGGTACAAGCTTCAATTCCTTTTGCATCTCTTCAGCATATGAAGTATACCGTGCAACAAGACCTGGGTACCATTCAGCCGTGGGTTGCTAAGTGTCAAGAAGTGCACCATCACAGAAGCAAGTTACCAGTTAATTTGATTCATTCCATTTGATATTGAGTTGCAAGTTAGAGCAATGGATTGAGGAAAGAAAGTGGAACCTTATGATATTGATGATCCATGCTACAAAACTATTCTACGTGTTATAGTACAGCTAAACATGTCAATATATCTAATAATAAGGAAGATTACCCACCTTTGTCTTTTTCCACAAAGTACAGGACAAATCCTGACTGTCTAATGATCAGTCTACTCTCTCAGGCATCAGGGAAGCAACAGAAGATATTGTCAACAGTGCCATCAAGTGGCAATTATTCACTAAAAATCTGATCAATGGTGCCACGCTTGAGATTTATCAGAACTCGGCTCCAGTCCTTATCACAGCCTTGGCCCAAGAGCTGAATTTCAGAAGTGAGGTGACTGTGATTGCCATTGACATCACAGGACCCTGGTAAAACTCTGCAAAAAGGAGAACCTGCTTCAGTGGTTGAAGCTATACCTTGCGCCCAGGAGTATGGTGATGCTTATTGAAGGTCAATCATCCAAACTCCAAGGCATCAATCCAAGAATTCTTCAGGGCAGTCATCTTCAGTTGCTTCATCAATGATCTTTCTTTCAACTTAAGGTCAGATGTTCACCAAAGATTGTGCAGTCTCCCATTTCCATTTTCAGTTCTTCAGTAAAGAAAGGAGTGCATGACTGCATCTGCAAAATTATTCGGGTATGAACCAATAAGTACAGAAATAGCATTTATACTCACAAGTACTGTGAAATAACTATCTCCAACAGGATACAGTGTGATCACCTATTACAATCAGAATGGTCCAACATTGAATCAGGCCCTTCAGTCCACTATGTCCATACCTGCCAACAGTAATTTCAGTTGTTCTCATTAGGTCCTTATTTTTCTATATCTTTATATAAGTGTATGTTTAATTGCTTCTTAAGCACAGTATTTGTATCTGATTCCATCACCTTCTCTGGTAACACGTTCTTGATATCAACTACTTACTGTATAAATAAACATGATCCCCTTAAAGCTCTTTCCTCTTGCATTAAAGCCCTTCCTATACCAGCTATTTACATTTCTTAATTAGGGCCTCAATATCTCTTGAAAACCAAGGTTCCCTAAACCAGTTATCCTTGCCTTTTATAATGACAGGAACATACAAATTCTGTACTCTCAAAATTTCACATTTGAAGGCCTCCCACTTACCAAGTACACCTTTGCCAAAAGACAACCTATTCCAATCCACACTTTGCCAGATCCTTTGTGATACCATCAAATTTAGCTTTTCTCCAACTTAGAATCTCAACACGAGGTCCAGACCTATCCTTCTCCATAATTATCTTGAAACAAATGGTATTATGATCTCTGGATTCAAATTGTTCCCCTATACAAACCTCAATTGCCTGCCCTGTCTCATTCCCCAATTGGAGATCTAGTATCGCGCTGTCTCTAGTTGAGACCTCTATGTACTGATTAAGGAAACTTCACTGAATTGAATAAGCATCTATCAGATTACCCCTCATCTTCCTTTGCTCCTGACCTAACCGCTCCTCTCAATCATCTAGTCTCGTCTTATAACTATCCAATCATTCAATCTTTCCTTCTAGCTCAAGCCCTCCAGTCTATCTTTTGATTATTGTACTGAGTGCTACACTGACGAAGGCAAGCATAACATTTGCTTTCTTCATTACCTTTCTATCTATTGTGTTCCTTTCACAGAACTTTGTACTTATACCCCTAGGCCAGGGGTCAGCAACCTTTACCACTGAAAGAGCCACTTGGACCCGTTTCCCACAGAAAAGAAAACACTGGGAGCCGCAAAACCTGTTTGACATTTAAAATGAAATAACACTGCATACAACGTTTTTTTTGCCTTTATGCTATGTATAAACAAACTATAATGTGTTGCATTTATGAAATTGATGAACTCCTGCAGAGAAAACGAAATTACATTTCTGCATGCAACAAAAACATTTTGAACTCCGAAAAAAAGACGTTGGGTTGAAAGTTACTTTTAAGTAAAATACTCAATGTCTATTTGAGTCCTTCTTGTATTTATGAAAAACGCCGAACTTAAATTTTCCGCCAGCAGCAAACCAAAAATATCATCAGCCAGCTGTCAGCCTGAAAAATAAAAGGACTATTTCACTGAACAATGAAAAAATATGAATATACATAAAATAATAGGCAATTAAAATATTTATCATACTTGGTTAATGGGATTTCTGCTCCTGGACCTCAGCGCACAGCGTCTGCACATCAGGGCTGTATGACGTCACCTTCATCTTTACACAGGATCGCAAGCTGTCATCTGTGAAGCATGCGCGATGTTTGTTTTTAATAAAGTTCATGTTGGAGAACACCTGCTCACATACATATGTGGATCCAAAGATCGACAGGACTCCAAGCGCATACTTTTTCATGTTTACATAAATGTCGGGCACAGCATTCCATGTTTCAAACACAAGTTGGTCCGGATTTGGAAGGTTTTCAATATCACTCCATTTGTGATTCTGAGCAAGAACGGCCTTCTGACGGGCAACATCTTCAAGGTCTGCTGTCAAGCGTCTAAACTTGGACACCCATATGTCTTTGTCGGCTATGTCGGCCAGTTCCATCTCAAGATCAGGTTGACTCACACCTGCCAATGCAGTCGTATTCAGTAGGGAAGGATCGATGCTTAAGGGAGTGACCGGGAAGGATAATGTGTTTTTTTCCTCTCTGAACTCACAGAAGCGTTTCCCAAACGATGTTTGCATTGCGATGATTGCAGAATGTAAATACTCCGAAATTATCATGTCGTGACCTTGTTTGAACTCTCTCAAATTGGGGAAGTGAGACAAAGTGCCTTTCTGTAAATCTCTGGCAAGCACTGTCAACTTGCGCTCGAATGCCAAGACATCCTCCAACATGTGCAGGGCTGTGCGTCCTTTCCCCTGAAGAGCTGTGTTCAGCGTGTTCAGGTGCGCTGTCATGTCTACCATGAAGTGTAGCTTTTCCAGCCACTCTGGCTGTTCCAGCTCAGGAAAGTTGAGCCCTTTGCTGCCCAGGAAAGTTTTCACTTCTTCCAGACACGCGACAAAGCGTTTCAGCACCTCCCCTTTGGACAGCCACCGGACTTTGTTGTGCAGCAGGAGATCAGAATATGCGCTTTCCATCTCGTCCAGTAACAAACGGAATTGACGGTGATTTAAACTTTTTGCCATTATTTTATTGACAATCTGAATGACAACATCCATTACTTCTGTGCATTCCGGAGGAAATGTTTGAGCGCACAGTGCCTCTTGGTGCAAGATGCAGTGAAAAGTCAGCAGCTTTCTGTCCAGCGACTTCTGCAGTAAAGCCACAAATCCCTTGTGCGTTCCCGTCATATTCGGAGCCCCATCAGTAGCTACTGACACCAGATGGGTGGTCTTTATTCCTTTGGCTCTTAAACAATTCAAGACAGCCTCACAGATGTCCTCCCCCCGTGTTTGGTCTTTTAGAGGTATCAACTCAATCAGTTCTTCCTGTGGCCCGGCAGAGTTTACATACCGGCAGAACAACGCTATTTGTTCAATATCGCCTTTGTCTTTAGACTCGTCACAGGCAATCGAGTAGGCCACAGCTGAATTGATGTCTTTAATTTGCTGTCTTGTGATGTCTTCTGCCATTTTTATGGTTCTGTCTTTGACAGTCTTTGCAGAGAGGGGCATATCCCTGATTTTCTGCACAATTTCACTCTTGTTTTTAAAGTCCGTGAATAGATGTTCTGAAATCTTAATGAAAGATTCTTTTATATATTCACCATCTGTAAACTGCTTCCCGTGCCTGACTATTTCCTGAGCGGCAATATAACTGGCGTATGTCGTTGATTTTCCTGACTTCATCCATTTCTGGAAATGATTTTTGCTCAGATCAACCTTCCGCATCAGTTCCGAAACGGCTTTTTTTCTCTCATCTCCATCCGGATATTTTTGAGCAAAGGCTGCGTGTTTACTCTGGAAATGCCTTGCGACATTTGACTTTTTGTTGTTTGCTAGTTTCTCATTGCATATTAAGCATACCGGTAAACCAGTCTCGTCAACAGTGAAAGCAAATGAATCTGTCCACGTATCATTAAACGTTCTGTTTTCTTCAGTCACTTTTCTTTTTTTAGAATTCTCCATAGTTGGCTTACCTTGGATCGAAAAATTAAAGAAATCGCGCACTGGCGGGTGTCAGGTATTGGCAGTGGTGACGTATATTAATAGCGATAAAAACACGTTGCAGCGGTGTGTTCAGGCAGTCAGTAAACTGCAGTCGAATAACTTTATTCGAACTAAACAGCCTTGCTTCTAAGCCTCCCTCAACCCAGCCCCCATGGACGCAGATGCTGCAAAAGACACGTACTCACAAACCCCCGTAGGCAATCTCCCTTAGCCGGAATGCTGGCTAATTGAGAGCCGTTTCGGATGTGTCAGAAAATGTGTCGCCACACTTACATTGTACAAGATCACCATAATCTTCAAATTTAGAATTACATTTCAAAAGCTAACAAACTAACATAAAATACATTTTAATTAAATACTGACCAATTATTTCCCAAAGCCACAGGGAGCCACAGCACAGAGGTGAAAGAGCCACAAATGGCTCGGGAGCCGCAGGTTGCCGACCCCCGCCCTAGGCCTTGCTGTTCAGGCACTCTCAAAATTTTGTCCTTCACTCTGTATGTTCTGGCCTGGTTTAACTTCACAAAATGCATCATTATATTTGCCTGTGTTAAATTCCATTTGCCATTCCTTAGCCCACTTTCCCAGTTGACCTAAATCCTTTTATAATTTTAAATATCCCTCCTCACTGTCCAACACAGCACCCATTTTAGTGTCATCTGCAAAATTACTAATCACACTATGTTCCCATTCCAAACCACTATCGTAAATAACCAAAACAGAGGATGCAGTGCTGATCCCTGTGGTACACCATTGGCCACAGGCCTCCAATTAGATAAACAACCCTTCACTACAGTCTTCTGACCAGAACTACACACAGTGCTCCATGTGCAGTCTATTACTTTGTGAAATTGCAGTCATTGACAATTACTTGAACTACCATAAGTGAGCCATCTGTAAGCAACATTCTTGATGCTCACCATTGACCAGAACACAACTGGAGCAGATACAAAATTATACACATTGAGAGCTGGTCAGAAGCAGGGTGTTCACCAGCAAGTGACTCCCCTCCTGACACCCAAACACTTTTCAGTCACTTAAAAAGCACCGTAGCACATTCCATTTGTCCAGAATGACTGCTGCTCCACAAATTAAATTGCTTAATCCTTTCCAGGGCAAAGTGACTTGCTGGATTTGGATCCAACTCCACCTCCTCGAACACTTGTTACCTCTACCACTGGTGTACCATGGCTGCAATGTGTACAGTCTACAAAGGTGCTATATTACTATTTAACTAAGCTAGTCTGGCCTTTATCATCCAAACGGACAAAAGCACCAGGTAAATGGGAAGAACACTATCTACCAGTTCTGTTTCACTGACCATCTTCACTTAGAAGTAGTGTTATTTCTCCATTGTCACTCGATGGAAAACTTGGAAGTTCCTCGACAGCAGCATTGCAGGAGTACACCCACTAAAAGGATTGCAGCTGAAAGTGGCTCATCATCCACCTCAAGGGTCAACAGAGATGGGCAGAAATGTTGGTTTTCAAGTTTCACATTCCACAAAATGAAGTTATTTAAAAAGTCATTAAAAGATTTTTTTGCATTACAGATTTGACATATTGGTTTGTATATGCTCTATATTTAATTTCCAGTTCAAAAATATCAACAGTACAAGATATAGATATTGTTCTGATAAATTAAAATGGAGTTTTCCCATTGTTCTTAAAGAATTATCCAGGCCAATAGACTCTTTGGCATTCATAGCTAACTGATTTTCTCAGGAGTTTGAGCAATTTGTAATGTTAATTTATATAATTATTTTGCAGAACTTAATTGATCTTAGTAACTTGGTAATTGAATTTTCCCAGCAGATTCATGTAAGTAATTATGTTCTAATTATTTGGTTTGTGGGAATAGAGGAAAATATTTATTTATTTGAGACCTTCCATACACTTTATAGCTGTGGTGAATTTTGTAAATTAAAACATTGTTTTGACACAAACAGCAACACACTGTAGCTACACATAACATGCACCATCTAATAGAGAAAATTGCTAGAATTTCCTTTTATTTGGAACACTATGCCTCTTAATTGGGGCAGGATACTGTTGCCAAACAGGTTGAAATTGCTTCAATTGTGCACACTTGTGTGTACACTTGTTCAAAAAGCAGTGATTTTTGTCACTTATAGTTGGTAAGAAATTAGCAGCAAGACAAGTCTGAACTATTTTGCTCACTGTGGTTTCAAGCATTCAGGTTTGCAGACACCAGAAATGGTTGGAACTAAAAAGAAACAATTTTACTACAAGTGAGTGAAGAATTTGTAGGTATCAATAATCATCTTGAATGTTACAATGAAAATGAAGATTGGGGATGAAAAATCAAAAGCATTTTAAGAACACAGTCCATTATCTGCTGATTCGGCATTTTCGCTGATTCTGTTCATTTAGTCAAAATAACACAGCAGGTAAACTGAATGAATTCCTCTATTGATAACTACTAGGAACTAATAATTTTATAATACAATAGTATTAGTAATGTTATAATTTGTTTTATTTCATTTAAATACATAATTTGTTACTCAGTTTTTTAATACCTTTAATTATTTCAATGAAGCTTCAGATATTGGGATTGCTGCCAAAATGTACTGGTGCTGATGTGCCCGAATTTACTGGAATCCACTGTAGTTCTAAATGATGGAAGAACATCACCCATTATTTCTAAGAAAACCAATATCTTTTTTTCCCCATTTTATTATAAAAACCTAGAGTTTGCTTTATTATAATAATCTCAAAGCTACCAGCAGGGGCTTAAACCACCAATAAATCTTTCTCATTATACACTTGAATTCTAGTGGTGGCAGTGTACAGTAACAAGTTTGAACCACCATTTGTAAATATTTATAATGCTAAATCTAAGCTTCACCAGAAATTGAACTCATTTTGCAAAAAAATGACTAGTTGAAATTTGCTGCTTTTACCTCCAGCTTGAAATGCAGCAGGGAGCCTGGACTTCAACCTCCTTGCCTTTTTAAGGGCAGAGCTATCTGTGTATTCATTTGTGTGATCTTGTGAATTAGTGAGAAATACAGCTACTGTAGTAATAGCGAAAGTCCTGAATGTTACTAGCCAAATAGCCTTTGTGAATGGAGTTAAATAGTGTAGATCTGTAATGATTTGAAAATAGTGGATTATGGTTAATTGGGACCAGTATATTTGGCCCAATTAAGCAGCTGTCCAATTAGTCAAAATTTGATGGAAATAGTTAAAAAGGTATAAAAGGCAAAGTAACAAATACAAAACAAATTAGAATACTATCAATACCACTGAGCATTTAAAAATGTATATTAGTTCCAAATACTTAACAAGGGAGGAATTCATTTCCTCAAGTTCTTTTGACTGTAAATGAATAAAATCAGCGTAGGTACCTAGTGCAGATAATGGACTGCATCCTCCAAATCCTCATTGTAACATTGAAGATGTTACCTTCAAAGTAGAAACTACTAAGAATTTGATAGCTTCAAATCCTTAGATTATAATTTGAGGTAGTGAAATTGAAGTGAAAATGAAAGTTGTTTTTGAATATAAGCACACATAACTGACTGTTTAAAAAAAGTTCACTCTAAGCACAACGTTGTCTCAAACAGCACGCTATTAATGCTAAGTTAAAAACTGTTGGGTAAAAGTCTATCCCAATTAAACAGCATAGTGTCCCAAATAAACAAAGGGAATCCCAGTCATTTTCTCAATTGATTTTTGTTCTTTAAAAGTTCTCCCAAATAAGCAGCTGCCACAATGAACTAGAATCCACTGTATATTTGTTGATAAGAATTTAAACGCGTAGCAAATTGTGTTAACCATCTATCATGGCAGTCCGTAGAGGAGGTGCTATGAAGAAATTGTAGACGTATTGACTAGAGATAAGAGAGTCAGCAGACTCTGACTATAGGAATTATAATTGTGTGTATTGGTTGACTGCTGCTTCCCAGCTGGAAAGCTAGTGTAATTCTTTTGAATCCAGACCCAACAGGAGAAGATTGACAGCATTGAAGACCATGTCAGTACTGCTGCTGAGAATGTTGAAGAGGGAACCAAGAACTTAGCCAAGGTAGGGATCTAGTCCTGCTGTGTAATCAATGGCACAGTGCCTACCAGCAATACACTAAATTAACCCAACTGATTGATCTGGGCTCTCTAATGTTGAGGGAAATAGCAATTAAGAAAATAAAGGAGAAGTGACACACTGCTTGTCAAAAAAAATCAATCTGTATTGTGATGGTCTCATGCAGTGAAACCAACTAGCATTGCTCTGTACATAGTAATCATCCATAGAACAGCTGCACTAAAGAAAGACTTACACTGATGGGTGGGACCGGCTCTTAAGACAGAGGGGAAAAAAAAAATCACAGTAACTGAATCTAGTTTGTGTCTTTGTTAAAATTGTTTTTCATTGATTTTTCAGGCCACTAAATATAAACTTGCACTGTTGCCTGTGGCAGGTGCTGTCATTGGTGGTGTGATTGGAGGGCCCATTGGTCTCCTGGCAGGCTTCAAAGTGGCAGGGGCTGCAGCTGCAGTCGGAGGAGGAATACTAGGCTTCACAGGAGGGAGAATGTTACTGAAGAAAAAGCAGCAGAAGATAGATCAGGAACTTGCACTTTCTACCAGCTGTGCAAATCTGAAGACTCAAGCTGAAAAAAAAGCCAGCTGAATGGAGAAGCTAGCTAAAGTGGCCTTGCAGAAAAAAATTACTGAAAATTATTTTTTTAAAAACAAGACTTGCCAGCTGTCAATATTATCCAACAGACAATCTTATTGAAAATGAAAGATCAGCATAATCAAAGATCAGCTGCTTTGAACTTTATTAATGTTCAATGATTAAATGTCATTTTGTATATTTTTAAGTGCATTCATAAAATATTTACTAATTGGAATGAAAATTGTATGATTATTGCTTGAACAAAATCTCTCAACCCATCATGGTAGGCCACTTACTTTATTTTTCCCCTCAGACGAGAGATGAGCACATTTTCTCGGTAACGGATACACACAGTAATACCTCAAGCCACTCCCACATACATAGCAAGTTGTTCATGAGCACTTGCCCTTCATTTAAAGAAAATTGCAATCAGCAAAATGTGGAAACAGAACCCAAAGATGATTCCCTGTTGAATGGGACACTGAAATATGTAGCAAAGTTACTCCTGGCAAGTCCACACTGACAAATACAGGATATGGCCTTTTATTAGAAAAAGTTAGGATCTCCAACTGATCAGTGTTTTGTGGCATTTGGACATTCAACAGTTTTATTAAAACCTACAACAGATAACCACAGTACATCAACATATTCACAAGCCAGAGAAGCAGAGGAAAACAAAAACCCACAACTGTCATCCATTTGTTTTCAGTTTTATCCAAAATAAAAACTGTACACACAGACTTATGAAAATATAGGCTTAGAATTTTTGCCTCATTAGGCAAAGCTCTGATTTCTGGTCTTGTACAGTTCCTTCATAGATTTATAATTCATCTCTCTCTCTCTTGAGAATGGTATATCTGTGTTCACTTGGAGCCAATTTCTGGAATGAGCTTTCTGGAGGGTTGCTTGCAACTTCTTCACTGGGCTGTAGTAGGTTAGAATGAGAACAAAGGTGTATATATATGAATAAAGACGTTCTTTGTAGAAGAGTCCAACATGTTAAAACCATCTTTAACCTAAGTTAGTGAACATTTAAAAACATCTAATCAAGAATTGCCAGAACTGTTAAACGAAGGAGGTAATGATCTCCTGGCAAGATTCACAGATATGTATTTGTTTGACAAATTACTTTTTGAAATTAACTGATTAAGTTGTTCAATAAGGGGCTGACTAAATTAAAAAAACTGCAGTTACATGTGGCTGAACCCACTTATTGATTATATATATATGACCAAGCAAAACATTAAATGGCTGACTAGTCTATTCATGTTATAATTGCTACTAAGAAACTTGGTCAGGAAAAAAAAAGTACAGTCCTAAATTTTGACATGAATCAAAATTAGGAAGGTAAAAAGTTATTAAGCTCGGAGGACTTGGTTTTACAGGAAGTGCAGACCGACCACAGAAATCACTTCCAAAGGCCACACAATTAAGTTCTGATTTACATAACTGGATACAGATTTTAGTTTCACATTAAAATGCAAAAATGATTAGTATTTTTTATTTAAAAACTATTTCCTCAATGATTTTTCAAGCTTTTTAAAATCAGCCCTGGAAACAGTTTCTGATCATCTAAATGATTAAATGGAAAAGTTTGGTTTCTGGTCATCCCCAATGATCAAATATTGACTGTTCTACAACTAAAGTAATCATGTGCAACTAATTTTTTTGTTTAATAACTCATTGCTTTCTCCAAATTACTTTGTCACATTTATCCATTACTAAATAATTATACTGCTGAATGAGATTGGATTAACTTTTCAAGGAAATCTGTTCCACTTGGAAGAAGTTGCCACTTCTTTAAATTTCCATGAAACTTTAAAACTTAAAGCAGAAAAGCAGATTTTAAGTTGTTGTTCAGCAGTTTGTAGTTAAGAAAACATCTCTATATTCAACTTTATTAGAGGTAAATCATTGCAACAAAACCACACAATTTCTGCATAGAATGGTCCAGTTCTCCCTCCCCGCCCCCCCCCCCCAAGAAATATAACCTATCTCTTCCTGCATTTCTTTCATCACTTGAAATTGATTTAAGGTAACCAAACATTATTCAAACAATTTTAAAGCTTTAAAAATGAATAAATATTCCACAAGTGCACCAGAAACTGCAAGCTGCATCTTCATTGTTTTGTCACACATACGAAAGGAGGTAACCTCAGCATCATTTTCCCTGAGAGGTGCAGGGTCACCACTTAAAAAGGGGAAAATTACATGCTTTAAAGCTTGTCCACTCTCTGCTGCCCTGTCCCCTAAGGCTCCCAATATCTTTATAGCTGCTATACAGTGTTTCAAAGTGTTTGAGTGATGAGAAGAATTTATAATTTAAAAATTGCAGTTGAAAACCCACATGGTGGGAATAGGGCACCAAATGATGTCTGTACTATGTTTGGAATCAATTAAAACAATGGAAATGTTAAAATCACAGCCTATTAATCTTTAAAAAGTTAATGAAATACTTAAATAAACATAATTTGCCTATTAACATGGTATCTTTTGATAGGGAATCACTAAAATACATGGTAAATGTTAAGTTAATGCTTCTATCTTTAATAGTGAAAGGTAGCCAAATACATTTAATTCCAATGTAGATTGTGGAATTTAGAATGTAAATCTTTTGGGTACTTAATTTTTAGGGGGCTTTCTAAAAGTTTTGCCAGTTGTGATTTCAGTCATACCTTTCCCACACTACGAACAAGTAAACAAACTTGAGGGTGTAGGGCAGTTTGAAGAGACATATTCTGATATGGCCCATGAGTAAATTGTTGGGTAATCATAACCCTGTAAGTCTGTGTTGGCTTCTGTGTATGTAGAATGTTAAACTTCTGCATAGGAAATTGTCTGAAAAAGGATTTCATAACTACCAAACCAGTTAGTAAACCAGTGAATTATGTAGATTGGTGTAATACATTTTGGTAAGAAAAAAAATGGCAGTGCTTAAATCTCAGCCACAGCAGATTCAGTGTAATTCAGCAATTGCACGATTTAAATTTGCAACATTTTTAAATGAAGTATTTGGAATTCACCCCATGATCATGTTAGCAACAGGTCTAACTCCTGTTGGGCATCAATTACTTTATCTTACCAGCTGAGACTGAACATTACCTGTCCAGGAGCTACATCGGTGGGGTCAGGACCATGGTGGAATTCCCTGTGTAACTTGCCAGAATGCAGGTCCAATACAAACTGCTTCAGTGCACCTGGTGTACTGAAATTAAAAATAAAGGCAGTCAAATACCTGGGCTATGTACAGAATATGAAAAGGGAAATAAAAACAGGCTATTTAAAAAGTCAATTCTTATTGATTCTGTTTGTTCGGAAGCTCTTAATTAAAAGGGAGATACGAGATAGAAGAGTTTGTTCCCCATGCCAGATGCTGGAATTTTGGGATTCTTTCCTTCCAAGAACACTACAGCAATGACACCCTATTGCTGGTCCACAATAATTCCCACCTGCATCAGCTTTTCTGTATAGCAGCCAAAAAGCCTACATAACAGACTTTACAAACACCACTCAGATAGTTGATACTGACAGAAAACTTTAAAAACATCCCTTAGTTTGGAATAATTGCATTCATGCCACAGATCAACACTGAATGGAGAGCAATTTAAATTTCATCTTAGATCATCTGTCATCATCTACTGCAAAGGTTCTAAAAAAATGCAGTAATTTTATCTACAAAATGCCAAATTTGCTGTGATCATAGGAACTACTGTTAATTGATCTGCAAAATTCTGAAGGACACACTGGGCCTCCTAATAGCTACTAATACTAATTTATGGATGATCTAATTAACTCAAAGGTACAGATACTGCTTTTAAAAATATGAATCTAAGTTATTTTTGTAGGCACATCCTCAACTTGGCATAAAGTATGGTTGTATATCACAGGCATTCTCATTAACCTTGCAAATGATGGAATGCTACCAATGCATAATAAATAATTAAAAATAAAATGCTTACATACAATATTCAAATCCAAGTAACATACAGGCTGTTACAAACTGCTATTATTTCTGGTCAATTATTGTCTGAATAAGGAAGAGTTAGAAAGATGGAGAAAAAAGTGAAGTAGAACAAGGTTGGAAGAGCTGAAGAGATCAATTAACAAGTGTCAGTGACATCAATGAACGAAGGTGATAAAAGTTTGTATAAATGATATATGTGGAGGAGATGAAGTAACTGATGCTAGAACATAGTCAAGTAGCATCTCTGGAAGGAGAAACAGTTAATATTTCAGGTTAATGATCTTTCATTTCAACTTTTCTCTCCAAAGATGCTGCTTGACTAGCTGAATATTTTCACCGTGTTTTTTAAAATATGATTTCAACATCTGTAATGAAAATAGTGTAAATACTCCCAAGTCCTGTGGAAAGAGAAATAATTAACAATCCATTAGAATAATCTTCCATCAGAGCAAGAAGAGTTCAAAAACATTCATATTTTATGCTGCAAAGGGGGAAAGAGATGTAGAATAAAAATGCTGATAAGTTATAGACCAAAAAAAATGGATGATACATTGATTGATGTTGGTTGAGAGTGGTGAATGCTTGTTAACAGCAGCTAATCTGGAAGAAGTTTTAAAATGGAGGGCTAGAGGACAAAAGAAAAAAAATGCTGGAACTAATAAATACTAATGTAATAGTTGTTGGAAATTTCAAATAAAAGAATGCTGGAAAAGCAAGTCAAGCAGGGTGCTAGAAGAGAAACATTAAAATTTTGTAGGTTGATAATTGTTTTACATCAGACCTAATCCAAACTAGAAAGTCTAGTTATTTGAAATTGTGGAACTCAGGTGTTCAGTCTTGAGGGCTGCCGTGGTCTAGAGAAAAGATGAGATACCATTCTCAAGATTACATTAGGGCTCAATGGAACTGTGAACACAGACAAGAATGCAAGTGGGGTGGCTAATTAAAGAGAAAGGCAGCTGGAAACCTAGTTACTCTTGCCAAAAGAATGGTGGTGTTCCAAAAAAAATAACCCAGAGTTTGATACAGTAAGACAGAGGGTTATGTTCCTAGAAAATGGAAGAGATTTTCCATAACTCAAAACCAAGTCATCTGAGAGTTGAAACAGGTGTGATTACTCCGCCTCCCCCACACACAAATTTCATGAGCATTTCTGGGATATTCTACATCCAAGAATTTTGGTAGTGGTTAGTGATTTGGGAATTTTGTAAGAGGTATTTTATTACCTACTTTTCAAACATGTCAGCTGTACACAGTAAACTGTTCTATGACAACTGAATCCAGTAACTTTTTATCTTGGAAATCGTACTTGGATTTCAGGAGGAGGTAAAGGTAGATGCATCTCTTGAGGATGCCCTGGGGAGTGATTTTGATAGAAGAGTAAGTAGGAATTGGAGGGAATGGCTTGTTCAGAACACTGAAAGTGGAGGGAAGTTGAATCTTGGGGCAGCTTCTCAATGAAGATGCTGGAAGCTAGTGTGACAAATGTAATCAGTAATGTGACAGAAAAGCTAGAACATTTCCTCCAGGCAGATGAGCTGCCATGCCGAATCCTTTTCCAGATCAGGATTCCATTTATTCTCTCCACCTCTCACCCCTTCTGTGATTTAAAACATGTTTAATAGGTTTTCTCAGTTTAGATGAAAGATCACATGAAATTGTCTTTAGTACTATTCTCCATGGTGTCTAAATTTCCAAGTAATTCTAGCAATGTTTTACTTCAAAGTTCCTTTTCAAGTGAAGATGTATTTGTAGTGACAAGTCTAAAACCAATCTTCAAAACAAAAGGCAAAGGAAGAATTAGTAAAATCTCTCTAGCAGTCAATAGATAGAAATTGGGAGTAGAAAGCTTGATTAATCTTTCTCTGTCTAATCAGGGAATATTCCAGTTGCAATCATGTAGTAGTACACTGAAGGCTACATATTGAATTCTGGTTAATTGGGACAGATGCTTATTTGGGACAACTCTTAAAGGACAGACATTAATTGAGAAAATAGCTGGGATTCCCTTTGCTTATTTGGGACAGTATGCAACTTAATTGTGACAGGAGACTGATGCCAAACAGTTTTTAAACTAGCTTCAGTTACATGCACTTGTTTGACCATTAAACACTACACTGTGCTTTCAACAGAGTTTTTAAACAGCATTGTTGTGTGTGCTTGTGTAATATTATCCATTTGGGCTGACGAACGACAATTCAAAAAAAGTGATTTTCTTTTACAAATTTTGTTTTTTATTTTGACTTTGAAAGATTATGACACAAATTCATGAGTGCCATTCTATCATGACTAAGTTATTATCCCTCTCAACCCCATTATCCTGCATTCTTCCCATAACGTTTGATGCCCTGTTTAACCAAGAACCTATCAAATTCTGCCTTAAATATACCCAATGACTTAGCCTGCACAGCTGCCTGTGGCTGTGAATACCAGATTCACCACCCTCTGGCTAAAGTTAGTTGTCCTCATCTATGTTCTAAATGGACATCCCACAATTTTGAGGCTGTGCCCTCTGATCCTAGACTCCCCACTATAGGAAACATCCTCTCTATATAGGCCTTTTGATATTCTTTAGGTTTTAATGAGATTCCACCCCTCCCATTTCATTCTTCTAAATTCCATTAAATACAGGCCCAGAGCCAAACACTTTCACCCTTTTCATTCCTGGGATAATTCTCATGAACCTCCTCTGGACCCTTTTCAATGCTAGCACATCTCATCTTGGATAAGGGTCCCAAAACTGCTCACAATACTCCATGTGAGGTCTGTCCAATGCCTTATAAAGGCTCAGCATTACATCCTCTCAAAATGAATGCTAATATTGTATTTGCCTTCCTTGCCACAAGCTCAACCTCCCGGTTAACCTTTAAGGAATCCTGCATAAGGACTTCCAAATCCCTTTGCACCAATGAGTTTTGAATTTTCTTCCCACTTAGAAAATAGTGTGTGCCTTTATTCCTTCTGCCAAAGTGCACAACCACACACTTCTCTACATAATATTCCATCTGACACACATTTGACCATTCCCCAATCTGTCTCAAGTCCTTTTGCAGACTCCTTGCTCACTCAACACTATCAACCCCTCCACTTATCTTTGTATCATATGCAAACTTGGCCATAAAGCTATCAATTCCTTCATCCAAATCATTGACATATAATGTGAAAAGAAGCTGTCCCAACACCAAACCCTGCAGCACACCATTAGTTACCAACAGCCAACCAGAAAAGATCCTCTTTATTCTCACTCTGCCTCCTGCCAGTCAGCCAATCTTCTATCCATGCTACTACCTTTCCCGTAGTACCATGGGCTCTTATCTTGTTAAGGAGCCTCACCTTGTCAAAGGCCTTCTGTAATCAAAACCAACATCCCTGACTCTCCTTTGTCTATTTTACCTGATACTTCCTCAAAGAATCCCAACAAGTTTGTCCGGCAAGATTTTTCCTTTAGAAAACCTTGCTGAGTTTGGTCTACTTTATCATGGGCCCTCAAGTACCTTGAAACCTCATCAATAATAGGCTCCAATATCTTGCCAAACAGGCTAATTGGCCTATAAATTCCTTTCTTCTGCCTCTTTCCTTCCCTAAAGAGTGGAGTGGCATTTGCAATTTTCTATTCCTCAGGAATCAATCCAGAATCTAATGATTCTTGAAAGCTCATTAATAATATCTCCACAACTTCTTCAGCTACCTCTTCCAGAACGCTATGTTATCTACACTAGGTAACTGCACTGATCTTGTTCATTTACAGTCAATCAATAGTACACGGCAGCATTCAT
Organism: Hypanus sabinus; assembly: GCF_030144855.1. Lineage (NCBI taxonomy): Eukaryota > Metazoa > Chordata > Chondrichthyes > Myliobatiformes > Dasyatidae > Hypanus > Hypanus sabinus. The sequence goes on from NC_082711.1 coordinate 82,036,835, forward strand.
TGGAACAATTTCTTTGTTGATAACCATTAGGAACTAATGCAGTTTTATAGTACTGTAGTAGTACTACTGTTAGAGTTTGTATTTCACTTAATCACAAATTGTTATTCAGTTGAACAGCAGTTTCTTCTTTATACCTTTTTAACTATTTTCACAAAACTTCAGCTAACTAAGGTAGCCGCTCAACTCCACCAAAATGTACTGGTCCCAATTAACTGGAATTGACAATACTTCATTTAATCAAGACTAAGTGGGACATGAATTTTGATCAAAGCTCTCTCAAATATCTACACATCATGATATCCTTGAACAATTCATGAACACTCATTTTTGTTCTACAAAAAAAAATTGTGCAAGTTCTACTTGAAATTCTTAAATTAACAAATATTAAATTGAACTGCAACAGCTTCTAGTTAGTTCAAGTTCAAATTTTAAATTCAAAAATGTAGCCTTTTAATAATCAATAGGTTCCAGTAAGATTCCATCCCTCCCATTTCATTCTTCTAAATTCCATTAAATACAGGCCCAGAGCCAAACAATTTCACCCCTTTCATTCCTGGGATAATTCTCATGAACCTCCTCTTCAATGCTAGCACAACTCATCTTGGATAAGGGTTCCAAAACTGCTCACAATATTCCATTCTGTTCAAAGCCTTATAAAGGCTCAGTATTACATCCTCTCAAAATGAATGCTAATTTTGTATTTGCCTTCCTTACCACAAACTCATCCTGCCGATCTACCTTTAAGGACACCTGCATGAAATCCCTTTCATCAATGTTTTGAATTTTGAATGTAGCAGTTAATTTCTTTTCCAATGAGGCCAGAAAGGAGGCAGTCATTCTTAACTTTGAACCATAGAACATTACAGCACAGAAACAGGCCTATTGGCCCTTCTTGGCTGTGCTGAACCATTTTTCTGCCTAGTCCCACTGACCTGCACCTGGCCCATATCCCTCCATACACCTCTCATCCATGTACCAGTCCAAGTTTTTCTTAAATGTTAAAAGTGAGCCCGCATTTACAACTTCATCTGGCAATTTGGACAGTAATGTAAGTGTACAAAGATTATTTATCTTGTAATTAAACTATTTTCATTGGTTTAGTAAATATAATCAATATCTCTAAATAATGACAAAAAATTGCTGAGGGTCAATGAACTTGCAAGTTACATTTTCCAAGTTATGACAGAAATCTTATTCTGACAGAAATTCTAATGACAGGGTTCAAAGTGGAAATACGGAAATTAATTTCAGTACCATAATGGTAAAACAAAGATTGTGACATAAAATATTTCAATACAGCAATAATAATTGAGACTTGAGAAATACCACTGAACATTTTTCTTCGTTTTCAAAATATAAACTTCTACAAGGAATAGTCATACTTACTCTATGTCTTTAAAGTCTGGAAAGACATACATATGCCTAAAACTGTCAATAGCAATAACTGGACAGTCTTCTGGAGTCTTGTGTATATGTAGGAGAGGATGACGAAACTTGTCACAGTCAGCGTGCAGGAAGTTTATTGTACCTAAATGATTTAATCATGGGTTAGCAACATGAAGTTCATTGGCTGAATCAAGTTAGTGAATGAAGTGCATTTACATACACTTGACAGCTTTTCAAATATTCCTATAAAAGCTTTAGTACTGTACTCAAAGCTTTTAATGACAACACTTAGCTTGGCCAATGTTTCATTTATATAACATTTGATAGACTACCTTTAAATGTGAAAGAATACATACAGATTATTGATTGCTATGTTTGATTATTTTCCCCATTATGTGTGTAGGGAGACGAGATAAAGATTCACTAAACATATGGCCAGTACAGTATTATACTATTCAGGATCAAGTTTAAACACTGGGTTGAACCAGCAATTATTGTCAAAATAACATTTAACTACTTCCGCTTATAAGTATGTTTTCAAAAATTAAATAAGACAACACATAATAACTATTATTGGCTGGGCTATACAACTTGGTTTAGATAATGGATTGATTAAAAGTTATAGATATTTCTCTTGATAAGAAAATTTTACTACTCTGGAAATCCCTTAAAGAGTTGTCAATATTGGTTTTCATTTTTTGTGGAACATTATACTAATATTTTATCAGTCTTGAAGACCTTTCGATACATTTTTTAAAATTTTCCATTGAGAATATTTTAATGTTAACACTTTCTTCAAAGTGACTGAAGGTTTGCAATAGCAAGAGAAAATCTATTACCATGATAATTGAACTACAGTTTCAGTCAGCTTCAATTGAGTCTGAACAATGTAAAACTTCAATAGTTAAACAAAATTGATAACAGTTTTTACAAACTTATAATGCATTACTGTGCTTACCCTCTAAATATATTAATGACATACATGATCTTTGTACAACTTAAGTAAATGATTCAGCACTTGTGAAAAAGCCATTGAAATTGGTTACATCTCAACTATTCCCATCCATGTTAACCAGGCAGAGCTATAAACACCCACCGGTTTTTACAATGTATAACGTGTTTCTGAGGAAACCTATGTGAGGTAGAAAAATCTGTCCAGCTGAAACACAGTGACCCTGTAGGTTACAGTATCTCAGTCTTCATTCACATTCATTTTTTAAACATAAAGGGTTTTTAATCTTAAACCAAACCATACTCCAAATATTAAATACATTGGCTGTGAATTGCTACTTAAGACAGCCAGCCACTCTCGACTTCCCTAGATGTCAAAAATTCACAAGGCCATTTCTAAATATTGGAAATATTCAAATATACAGATTAGAAAAAATAACTGCAGAGGATTTTCTTTAAGGATGTACTATTGGCTCAAGTACTTCAAGATAAAAGTTATTAAAATGCACACAATGTTTTTGATAAAATATTATGTTGATAAAATGTACTTTGCCTACATAAAAACACATGAAGAGCTTGTGAATGTTTGCACAAAGTGAAATAATCTAATTACCAGTCTCGATTGCTTTTTCTTTCACTTAATCTTTTGGTCCAGACTTTTAAAGTTAATCACCGTGCTGGATTAGGAACCCCTTGTCCTCCCTCCACAACTTAATTTCACATTTCCCGTCCCAGGTTTTTGCAATCATAGACCACTTCTCAGGATGCTTTCTATATTCTAATACTTGAAAACAGACAGTAAGATGAAGGATCAGCTATTGTTTTATGAAACAGAAGACAAAGCACAATAGTCTATTGCTGCTCCTGCTTAAGTGCTGCAGTTTTACTTCCTCTAGTTTATTCCTATGAAACTGGTGAACAGTGGGTCCCTCAGTAAGGAGTCAAGTATTATGGGGAGTGGGCAAGGAAGTGGTGTTGAGGCCAAGATCAGATCCAGTCATGACTCCACTAATGGCAGCGCAGGCTCAGAACCTACTCCTGCTCTTTACATCAGCCAGAATTTTTTACAATTCTGTCAAGCACAATGCTCTTCTTCACCAAAAGATCATCACCTTCAACTTTCCGAACCCACCTCCAACTTTTTCCTTTTGAAAATCCTACTCATCTCTCAATACTGAGAAAGTTTATATTAAAGTAACAAAGCAACATGGTTTAAAAAAAGTTATTTGTTGCCCTTCACTTTTTAAACTTGACTGTAGCTGCACCACACAACTTTCTTTCCATACCTCTCCATAGCAACTTCCTCACTGCCTCCATGCCTACATAATCATAATCAGAGAACACTCTGCAATAGCTCTTCTTGCCAGTCTTGCACCATTATCAGTGTTCCCAAGGATCCAACCTTGACCCTTATTTCTTATCTAATTTCAATTCCCTGGCAAAATTATATGGAAAAGTAGAATCAATTTCTACTTGAATGTTGTTTAGATATCATCTCCCTGTATTGGGAAGGCCAAAGTCTGAGTTTGGTCTCTGCCATTCAGTTCTCTAGCCATGGTATCCAATTTTCTTCTCACTGTAGCCCAAGGCTGAATTGGACTACTTACATATAATCAATTGACAAGGTATTTCTGTTTGGGCTCCCCAATTCGATACCAGTTTCAGATCTAGAGGTCCAGTACTCAAGATCTTTCTCACAAGAAGTCTTGCTTATCCATGATCTCATATACTTAAGCTAGTAATATCATAAAATTAAGCAATGCCTCAATTTAAAAATTCTCATCCTTGCTTTGTGTCCTTGCCCCTAAATATTTTGTATTTCATTCATGCCTGTCCCTGCTTTTTGCTCTCTGAGTACCCTGGCTGTCATCAGAAGTGGTAGACGTATCTAGCTGCCAAAGTACCAAGCTCAAGGATTCCCTCCTTAAATCCTTCTGCCTCTCCATCTTTCTTCCTTGGAAATATTCCTCAAGATGTACATCAGACCATAACTTCATTCATTTCAATTTCTCAAATTAAAGCTTGCATGGTACCACTCTAAAAAGGGGCTCAAATTTTCATAATTTTAAGCTGTCATGTCATCAGAGTGACTGTTATTCAATGAACATGTGGCTCACAAATAAATCAAATGCTTAAATATACTGCATATCAAAGTAACTAACGAATTAATATGGGGGGGGGGGGGGGGAATTCACCTTTTTCACTGATCAACTGACGTGCAGTTTCATGCTGAAATTTTTCCAAGCTTTCAGTGTCCTCTTTCAAGTGGAACAGTATAAGGAATGGTAGACCCTCTTCAGTTAACTCCTAAAAAAGTTAAAATAACTCATTAAAGTAATCAGACAAAACTAGTGAAATAAACAGTCTCAAATTTGTTCAGTCATATTAGGACACTTAAAAAGAGTAAGACTTTATAATGAAAACCCAGTGACAGCTCGCCCCCCCACCACTCTTTCCATCTGAGCTGCTACACTTAAAATTAAATGCACTTTCAGTCCTAATATGCACAATAGATTATTCCTAATATTTAGCACTGAGTACCATAGTTATTTTGAATTGTTCATTTGATAAACCTGTTATTCAAAGTTTTTGTCAAAGCTTTTCTGTACCTTTTAGAACTGCAGTGACCATCAGCACTGTGACCATCAGGAATGTCTAATCATTCCTGTTATGGATGTATACATCACGATAAGAATGCATGAAATAAGAGTAAGCCATTAAGCACTTTAAGCTGGGTCCATCTTATTTAGTAAGATAATGCTGTACTAACCTCACACCCCTTGATATCTTAAAAACAAAGCTTTATCCTTAATATATTCAACAACTGAGCCTTTTTCTTGGGTTGTGAATTCCAACAGGGTGAAGAAATTTCTAGTTGTTTAGGACCCTTCCCTTACTTAGAAAATGTGCCCTTGTACTCTTCTCTAATCTTGAAAGACACCATTGAATAGAAAAGGACTGAATTATGAAAACTGCAAATTTGAGAGCAGGAAGAAAATAAATCTGAAATCTCAGCCACTCATCTCATTTTAGGTTCCACCAATACAGGTAGAAATTTGGATGTAATCAACTGAAATGACTGTTTGATCATAGTCATTGTCTAAGAGAAATCAAAAGAGCAAGATTAAAATTGAAATAGTTAGGTAACTTGATTTTGCTGTATATTTATCATATGGATTGGTTTGCCCTGAAATTTCAATAGCACATAGATCCAATCATAAAGTCTTTAACAAATATACTGCTGAAAGTGTCCCAACTGGCTGTGTCATAGGCTGGTACCGAATTTGAACATGTGGATATGCAACCAGGTGTGAAGAGTAGAAGATTCTGCCCAATACATTACAGGCACCTCACACTCCACCATTGGTACTATCTATAGGAAATACTGCCTCAAAGGGCAGTTCTCAAAAGATCCCCACCATCCATGCCACCAATGAACAGGATTTGAAGGCTGAAGCTCTTCATCACCAGGTTCAAGAGCCAGCTACTTCCCTTCAACTATTTGGTTCTTGAACTGAGTGGCAAAACACTAATCACTACAGTTTAGCAACAGTATGACCATTTTAATCACCGTGCACTAAAATGGCCTTTGTTCTAATTGTGTTCTCTTAAAATTTTATACAATTTGTATAAAACTTATACAATTTATGTTTGTTTTTCTTATGAATGCTATATAATATGATGTGCCTGTAATACTGCTGCAAGTTTTTCACCACACCTGTGTATACGACAATCAACTCAACTTTGAGACCCAAATGTAGATTACTTTGGGCTGGGCAATGAATTCCAATAATAGACACATAATAGAAACTCCATATTTTGTCAGAGCACAACATACAATGTGCTTACCTCCCCATTTTCGAAAGTGATTTCTCTAACCAATGGAACACATTTATCTTGAGTCCAGGCAAATGAGAGGTCAAAGTTGGTTAATGAACCCAAATATACCATATCAGGGATATTCTCCTAGAGGAAAAAAAGTATACATTAAACTCATAGCCAAATAAAGTGACAGGCTGAAGCATAGAGCTTAGCTGAACTATGAAACTGTTTCTGAATGATTGTCAAAAAATGAACTGAAACAGAATTTTGTGCAAGCATAAGCTGAATAACTAGAATAATTACTGGTAAAAGGCCTGTGAACCTACCCCAGGTGGTTTGTAAATTACGTTGTCACCACTATATCTCTCTGGTTTTGCAACACTCCTAAAAAAAGGAATTAGAGCAATCAGAGTGTATATCAATCACAGTAAATCCAATGTTTTATTGAAATTTAGTCAGAAACCACTTGTAAACTGTTATCCGAGTTATACCATATAAAGCAGAGTCCAATCAATCTCATGACTAAGATAATGATTTAATAGAAAAATTAATGAAAAATGTATTAGTTTATCCAGATGAAGTAAATATTTTCTCTGAAACCAAGAATACTGCCTATATTTCCAAATCTGATCATACTGCAAGTGAACATCACAGAATTACATGTACTGTATATCTTGTGGTTTTGCATACGAGATAAAACACCATTTAATACTAAATTGGAAAATTAAGAACAATGCCAGCTTTTAAATGACTCGTTTTGGAACCCAATTCTTTTTTAGTAAATAATAACATTTATAGTATGATAAAAAAAACAACTGACACAGACTGAAATTTGACAGTCACCTCCATTCCCCTTTGAATTTTGCCACTATCCTTTTAAAGATTATTCCACATCATAGAAACTAGTTAAAAGCCCAACTGCTTCAATCTTAATGATGTTATGTCCTCTGACTAACAACACAATTGCACAGAAGAAGAATATTCTTGATTTGCCTCATCACATCCTCAATGTTTTTTTGGTTCCTTTTTTGACAGATTTTTTGTAATTGTCCTTCAGAAACAAAGTAAAATGATGTAAAACATGTCAAACCAACTTTCTTGCATCCTGTAAAGCTAAGATAGACAGTCAAAATCTTCAACAAACTCTCTCATAAGTGGAAGGTTCCCTGTTTTGATGTGCTCAGGAGCCATATAATGTTAGCATCAGAAAAAGTGGAAATTGATTAAGTTTAGGAAAACACATAGGGTTGATTTTCATCCTGAATCACTCAGAAAATCTATCCCTGTATTTCCTGACAGCAGCTACCTACAGAGTCTACAGCTGCCATGTAATTGCTGCATTCACTACTGGGAACCAACTCTGCTCTTAAAACACATTGTGGCCCAGCAACATACAAGGCTACCATGGAGGCAAGATGAAACAGATAGGGTCATCCAGGTGCAATAGTTTGGTCTGGTGAGCATCTGTGATTTGAATTGCTGAAGCCAATTAAGGGGCCAGTGACAAATATTTTGAACTGAGGGGAAACTAAAAATTTTCCAGAATTTACTCCCCATTTTACTGGGAATTATAAATAGAAGGCATCAGTCACATATGTAAACCACAACTTGTCAGTAAACGTGGATATCACTTAATGACTGATAGATTCTGAGCATATGCTAGCGATATAGAAATGCCATTACAGTTTCCCCATGGTCACTGATCATCTCCACATATTCTGGTGCCAACACAGCATGCCCACAATGCTCGCCAGAACACAGCATGACAAGCAACAAAATATCAACAGCAAAACAAGCCCGGTTCTTCCCTTCCTCCCACACACATACACAACCCTCTAAGCCCAAGGCAGCCAGTCTTCTTCAGCCTCCAGTGGACTCCGAGACATTGGGCTTCGAGTTTTCCAGCAGACCCTGAGATTCAGAGTCTTGGGGCACCGACCAATGGTCCTCGATTTATATATACAACCACAGGACCCGCCAATCACTGAACACTAGGCTCTGGAACTTGCTGACACCATTGGGGGGAGGAAAGAGAAATGATCAGCCCTCATCCACAGCTCTGCCAGCCCAACAACCAGTCAGACATCCTGCCCCACAAATGTCCCACAGCTGCAGCAATGCCCTTCAAATGTGGACCGGAGACTTAAACTCCGGACTGCCCTTTAATCTTTATCCCCCCCAGCAGTATAATGAAATATATATACACAATAATAACCCTCAGCATTACACATCTGGTGATGGTCATCAAATATTTTTTATGTCATGTTTAATATCCATTAAACCCAATTTTCCTTGGATTACTTTTGCATTGACAATGCAGTGCTCAGGGCTTTTTGTCGTGTGAGTGTATTGTTCAAAACTGTATTCCCCTGGATAAAGGCTCCCTTCCCACAGCAACCCCCACAAGACACACAGGGGAGACTAGCATCACTTTATCCAACAAAACTGCAAGCAACAACATTCATCCTTCCCTTCTGCTCCCTGCCTTATCATTAACCCCCAACAAGATGTCAACATTTGACAGGTGACTCAGCATGGGCCAGCTCTCGAGCCAGTTCTTGTAACTATGGCATTACAGACAGGGCTCATTCTTCGCTGGGGCAGTCTCCATTACTGAGAAGTTAAGTTGAATGTTGCTTCTGAAATTAGGCAGCAGAGATCTGGTCAGTACTTCCCGGTTGGGATTCAGTTTCTGTATACAAATTGACTAAATTATGAAACTGAAAGCAATATACTCTATAGTAATCAAAGGGGATGGTCACCTTACTTTTAACTGCAATAAATCCTATCAGATGGAACTGGTGTGTGTCCTACTGGGTCCAAAATTCATTGACCAAGTCCTGTGATTACTCCACTTTCAGTTGGGTCACCATTAAACATCTACTTCCTTCTGATGTTTATTTAAAATTTTAGTATAATTTGGTTGATTAAGCATTCTCATTCATTTAAATAATTCCTTGCAGATTAAATGTAAAAGTCCATGAATGACATACATGTGTGTGCTCTGCATAAAGTAAAAATGAAAATAAGTGCAAACATGTTATTCTTGGCACCCTAATTTCCTTTCAACTAGTTTTAAGTTTTAGCGTTACAAAACACAACCGTGGCAACAAAGAAGTTTTAAGTGAACCTTAGATGACTACCTGTCAAAGCACAGGGATGTGTTTGAGTAAAAAAAAGCAGTGTTTTGAAGCAAATGAAATAGCTAATGAGAAGGGAGTGCCAGTTTTGCTGAGTGCATTGTGTTTAAAGACATAGTTTGCTTAGAAGTTTGATTGCTACAGCCAAACCAGCTGAAATGAGCTTTTTTGATATTATGGAAGTAATATCAGAACAATTAGAAGTGAAACCATTGTTGATTGCAGAATGCTTTAGGTTTCATGAGTAGTATTAAAAGGAAGGACAGTTGATTTCAGCTTGTGACTAAATTAGAGATTGAGTATCATCAGTTTAGTGGTTGGCTAAATGATGCACTGGGAGATCAGTTAGTTAGTGGAATCTTGCAAGGAAGCATTCAAAAACAGCTCAGCTTACATCTAAAAAAAAACAGTTGAAATAGTTGTGTCAATGGAAACAGCAGCTGGAGACGCAACTGAGTTGCAGTCAAGAATGAAAATGAGCATGAACAGAACTGCAGTGTCTAAGAGAGGAAAAAACAGCCTAGCTGAACAAATTACATTACCATTGTGGCAGAGATTCATGTACGTTAGACAAACAGTAGGTTTAAAGGTGAACCTTGGAGAAAATGCAACAAAGTAAGACACATTCAAAGAGCACATGATAGAGAGAAAGATAAAAATTGTAGTATCAAAAAGAGCACCAACTTGCATGCCGTTGATGAAAAATCTGATAGCGATTAGAGTAACACAGGACTCAGTAGTTTTGAGATTTACAATGTGAAAACTAATAGGACTCAAGCAATATGGCTTACACCAGATGTGAACAGCAAATTAATTAAAATGGAACTGGACAATGGTTCTGCTGTTTCAGTCATTCCACAAAATGAGTTTGCATGGCATTTCAAAGATACTGATCCGAAGCCTGAAGGTGTCCAACCAAGAACTTGTATTGGAGAAAAGATATAACTTGTGTGGAAATGACATTCATAACAGTGAAATACAATATCCAACAAGCCACACCGGGCTTGTATGTGGTTACAAACCAGAAGGGCCAGCATTGTGGGGATGTGACTGGCTGAGACAACTACAACTTGGTTGGAGATCAATCCACCATGTGCATGCCACACCCCCTGCAAAAGAGTCAACTGAAAACAAATTAAGAAAAGTACTGGATGATGCCACAGCAACAGTCCAAGGATGACAGTTGAAAATTCAGGTAAAATAGCATTAAATGAAAATTCCACATCCAATTTTTTCAAAGCTGCTCTGGTTCCTTATACCATCCATGATAAAGTAGTCAATGAGCTAAATCACAGAGAGACTGAAGAAGTTCTTTCCTAGGTTGAGTGAAGTCCACGGGGCAAAGCCAGTGGTCCCAGTAGCCTAGAAGAATGGGTCTGTCAGGATCTGTGGTGATTTTCAGGTCAACATCAACCCAGTACTGAACGTAGATCAATAGCCTCTACTCGGGATAGAAGATAGCTTTGCAATCCTTTCTGGAGGAAAACACTTCAGCAAAGTGGATTTAGCTGAGGCCTATCTACAGATGGAGATGGAAGAAGGGTCCAAAGTATTTCTCACCATAAACACCATAAAAATAGCCTTATATTTGGAGTAGCATCTGCACCTGCATTCTGGCAAAAAGCCAGGCTGCTCAAGCACCACTGTTACTGGTAAGGATGACAAGGAACAATCCAAAATCTCAAGAAAGGCAAAGGAAATAGTGATGTCAGATACTACTCAGACATTATGATCCACATTGACCAGTGAAGCTTGTCTGTGACATCTCACCTCATGGCACAAGTGCACTCATGTCACCTGCTATGAGTTATGGAATGCCCCATAGCCTTTGCATCACATTCCCTCACCACCACAGAGAAAAATTATGCACAAATTACACGGCAAACCAAATGTCTGGAATGTGCAGCTGAAATTCCAGTTCCCACATTTTTATCCAGTGCTGGGATGAACTTGCCCTTGCTGGGATTTGCTTTATGTAGGGATTGAAACTTGTTGTACCATTCGAAACTGATATCTAAAGTATTGGAGAAGCTACATGCCAGCCATCTAGGTGTGGTCAAAATGAAAGTGTTGGCTCAAAGTCTTGTCTAGTTGCCTGGGATAGGATCAGCAGGTTGAGCAACTTGCTATGCATTGTTCGGTTTGCCAACACATCTAGAAGATGCCAGAAACAGTCACCTCTCCATCTTGGAGAACTGCCTGCATTTCTCAGAGGATTCATGGAGATTTTGCTGGACCATTCATGGGCACAATTTCTTGGTAGTAGTGGATACAGCGGCAATAGGCCAGAAATGTTCCTAATAATGTCCACTGTAGCCTCACACACTATTGATGTGTTGAAAAGCCTCTTCTGAAAGATTGGTGTTCCAGAACACTTAGTGACAATGGACAACAGTTTTTTGCCAAATGGTGTCAGTTATTCCTGACAATGACTATTACACCTGCACTCTACCACCTAGCCACTAATGGTTTGGCAGAAAGGTTTGTCCTCAGCCTAAAGAATGTCAGCACCAACACCGAATCAGCAGCTTGATTTCCTCCTTGCACACTAAGCTGTTCCTGGGTCGTCCCTTGCACACTAAGCTGTTCCTGGGTCGTCCCTTGCACACTAAGCTGTTCCTGGGTCGTCCCTTGCACTCATGTTTGGATCTCTTCAAACCCATTCTCAGGGTATGCAGAACAAAGAGCTGAGACAAACTGAAGGCTCCTCACAGTCCTGACGAAGGGTCTTGGCCCAAAACGTCGACAGTGCTTCTCCTTGTAGATGCTGCCTGGCCTGCTGTGTTCCACCAGCATTTTGTGTGTGTTGTTTGAATTTCCAGCATCTGCAGATTTCCTCATGTTTGCTCCTCACAAAAGGTTTAATATTTCACTCCTGGACAAGCAGTTCTGGCAAGGGGCTACAGAAATTATCAAAAGTAGGTACACTAAAAGATCAGGGACAGAACTGGACCAATCTCATACAGTTAGAGATTGCATCTGATATAATCTGGAGACAACACATCGATCAGTTGAGAGCGGAGTCAATTGTTAGACAAGAAAGGTGGCTACTGCTTTCAGAACCACTTCCTGCAGTCCCAGAGTCAGCTCCTACAACCATCATGGAAGAGGCCCCAGAATCTGAGATTCTTTCACAGCAACAAGTCTCACTTGCAAAGCAGAATGATCGCCCTCGTCAAGAAAGACATAATTGCACAGAAGTAAGAAAGCCTCCACAGCAGTTAGTTTTTAGCCCTGAATGAAATTTAAAAATTGACTCTACTGTGGATGTCTATATACAGTACTGTGCAAAAGTCTTAAGCCAATGTAAATAGAAGTTCTGTAAAGCGAAGATACTTCCAAAAACAATGAAATTAATTGCTAAATATGAAAAAATACTATAAATAGCAGTAAACAGTAAAAAACTAAATCAAATCAATATTTGGTGTGACCATCCTTTGTTCTTAAAACTGGATGAATGCTACTAGGTACATTATTGTGCAGTTTTGTTAAGAAAATTGGCTGGTAGGCTATTCCAAGCTAGAGAACTTGGCCACATTTCTTCTGCAGACTTTGTCTCACTTGCCTCTGTCACTCCTGGTAATCCCAGACAGCCTTACTGTTGAGAACTGGGCTCTGGAGACCAGACCATCTGAAACCATGTTAAAAATAATAATCAAGGGTGCCTAAGACTTTTGAACAGTTCTGTAGCAAACATGAGGAAATCTGCAGATGCTGGAAATTCAAACACACACAAAATGCTGGTGGAACACAGCAGGCCAGGCAGCATCTACAAGGAGAAGCACTGTCCGCGTTTCAGGCCAAGACCCTTTGTCAGGACTAACTGAAAGGAAAGATAGTAAGAGATAGTAACAGTTCTGAAGTAGTGTTATATGGTATACTGTAAAAATATACATGTTGAGATATATTCCATATCGAATTGAAGTTTATAGCCAAGAAGGGAGCAGTGTTGTGTACAGGCAGTTTCCGAGTTACCAACGTCCGACTTATGGACAACTCGCACTTACGAACGGAGGGAAGAGAATGCCGTCCGCTATTTTAAGTTGGATCATGACGCCATCTTCCATTTTAAGTCGCTGCCGTTAACAATGTGTTGAATGTGTAACTTTGTATTTGGCTTAAATATTTCTTAGCAAGATTCACCCTGATCCCCTTTTCCAGTCAGCACCGCCCCCACTTGTTCCATTTAACCCTTCTCAGTGCGGGTGGTGTTTAGGACCCTGAGCAGCACAAGACCTGCCATCCACGACTGCCGCTGTATTTTTTTTTTATATAAAGTGCAATCATGAACAATAGCCAGATCAGAAATGCTGATCAAGTCAACTAGTTTCTAAAGAGAACTCTGATAGGCCAATCAGACGGTTCACTGCTGCTCAGCAACAGAACATACAATCTGCAGTTTTCTGTTCCATTGATGGAAAACGATTGCCATTGAAAATAAAGTGGAAATAATAAAGCGATTAGAAAGAGCTGAAACGCCATCGGTCATCGGAAAAGCTGTAGGCTACAGTCAGTCAATGATCGGAACAACATTAAAGGATACAGGTAAAGGATAAAAAGAGAGCAATGGAGCATGTGAAAGGCCCTGCCCGATGAAAGCTACAATTATTACTAAGCAATGCAGTGGTTTAATTAATGAAATACATACGTTTCTTAAGTGTTTTATATGCATAGAAAGGTAAAATATATACTAAGACAAACTTTTGACTAACTGACGCTGAATAATACCGGATGTACCTGTTCTGACTTACGTACAAATCTAACTTAAAGATGGACTCAGGAACAGAATTCGTTTGTAACCTGGGGACTGCCTGTATTTAATATTTCAGTAATATTTGAGCAATATTGTAAATATATCGTTCAAGCATTCTTGTTCTAATAAATAATTTAATTTGGGTTATATGTAAAAGTACATGAATGGCATACATCATCATGCCACATCATATGTGCACTTAACTTAAAGCAAAAATTAAAGTAAGAGAGTAAGTGTTATTCCTGGCTCTGTGTTTTCCTTTCCATTAGTTTTACGTTTTGGAGTTACAAAGCACAATACCTTTGTCCCCCGGTAGAGTAACAACACCTCCATGCGATTCCCTAACCCATTCAATCACCCTAAATGTACTTGTGCTTTACTCGATTACTCAAGTACATTGTAACAGTAGTCACTGACTGGAATTGTCTGTCATTTATCCTATCCCTCCTTCCAAACTACTGCACTTATTTTTTCCCCCTGCCAACTCATTTCCAGGCTTTGTTCCAAGTTTTCTCTCTCATCTTTAACATTTTCCGAGGTTCTTGATCTTTAACCGTCTCACTTCACATGCTGCCCAACATAAGATTTCCAATATTTTCTACTTGTTGGTCATCAGCATCCCAAAACACCTTGCCTTAAACATGGCAGTAAGACAGCAGTTGAGATATATCCCTGCATTAATGAAGTTGGCAAAATTCTACTATATCAGGATGTCGATGATTAAATTATGGGGGCAACTTGGAAGATTTATATTAACTTCAGTTTAGAAGGCTGATGGGCTCTAAGAAAACCTTGCAACCTTCCAAGAAAATCTACAAAAAGCTGAAGGTTTTTGTGTTTGTGCTGGCTCTTTGATTCATTATCAAGTTTGGAACAGGATGTACTTGTAACTGAAAGCTGCATTTATTTATCAGAATTTACACCAGATTGTGTTTGGAGACAAGGTACACCGAGTATTCAGTAAGCTGGAACCTGCTTATTAAACATGTAATAATCAGTGGTCCTTCAAACAGATTTTTCTCTAAAAGTAAATATTATTCATAATTGGTCCAGTAAACAATGGGCATGCTATTACCTTTATTCACATAAAGCACTTCAATATATGCCCTTGCAATATGTCAATATCACTAATGATTCATTCTTAAACACTGCGTCAGTGAAATGTTTGAGAGGTTATTACCCTCAAATACCCAACGGTGTCTTCCTTCAGAGCCTCTGTAGTTGCTGGATCAAACTTCATTGTGGCTCTCAATGGATATTCCTGCACTTCAGAGCATGCCAGTCAGCAGCATGTTTGCAGCATCAGATTTGATGAAATCTCCTTGCACCAAAAAGGCCAAATCTCAGGCAGACCATCTTTCACCAAGTTGATCTTCCAGAAGCCAACTTCTGATTCTCACAAATTTCCCTAATTTCAATCCACTATAGGCAGTGCCATTCGCAGAGTGATGTGGAACTTCTTCCATAAACCTCATTCTGTTAATATCTAGTTCAAAAATTCTTAGCGAGTTTACTATAGAAGGTTACTGGTATTTCCAGTAATTGGCCTTAGCTCTTCCTAATGCAAAATACAAAATAATTGTCTAATTCTACACCGCTATTGATGCTTCAGGGGGAATCAAGGGAAATGGGGTTAATGCAAGAAACTGGCATTCACACAAAAGAACAGCCGGGAACTTGTTGATTGGCAAAGCAGACATAAAGGTCCAAACAGCCTCTTGGAGTTTCCATTTTCATATGATTTTGAAGCAATGCAGTTCTATCCATACCGACTGATAGATTAACAGTTACCCAGAATAAATCTGAAAAGAGCAAGGAGGGAATATGAATGAACGGATGAATGAGTGACAAGAGGGATGGGTTGCACCTAAACAGGAGTGGAGCCAATATCTAGGCCGGGAGGTTTGTTGAAGCTACCCAGGAAAGTTTAAACTAGTTTTGCAGGGGGCTGGATAACAGAGATCCAGGTCAGTAAGTGAAGGATTGGGCCAGAAGGTAGATGTCAGGAAAAGTATTAAAAGGCAAAATTGAAATAACAGGCATAATGGGTCAAATAGTTTGAAGTGTGTATATTTTAATGCTAGGAGTATTATGGGTAAAGGTGAAGCATGGATCAGTAAATGATGTTGTAGCTATTACCAAAACTTGGTTGAGAGAGAGGCAGGATAGGGTGATTAATGTACCAGGTTTTCAAAGTTTTTGAAAACATTAAGGAGATAGGGGCTGGGGGAGAAGAGGGCTGCACTAATAATCATGGACAATATCACAGCTGCATTCAGGGGAGACTTAACGAAGGGGTCAGACACAAGAGTCCATTTGGGTGGAGCTCATGAATAGGATGGCTGACTTCAGAGCGAAGGCTCCCAAGTTCGAATCCAGACGGCTCCCTAGCACGCTTTCCATCCGTGCTGGGTTGAGCGTCGAGCTAGCAACTCAGCCTCGTAAAAACAAGAAAGCCTGGTTAAAAAAAAGATGCTGTCACGACAGCGTCCCAATGACTCCACTTGGAGTTGAGGGCTTTTTTCTTCATGAATAGGAAGGGAGCAATCAAACTGATGGGATTGTACAACAGAACCCCACCCCCCAATAGCTACTGGGACACTGAGGAGCATCTGTAATCAGATTAAAGAAAGCTGCAAAAATAATAGGGTTGCTGTCATGGGTGGGATTTCAAATTCCCTAATAAAAACTGAGACATCCTTATTGTAAGGGGTTTATATGGGGCAGAATTTGTTTAGTGTATCCAGGAAGGTCACTTAAGTCAATAAGTGAATGGTCCAACGAGAGCTGGTGCAGGGTAATGAGCCTGGCCAGGTGACTGACCTTTCAGTGGGTGAGCAGTTAGGGAACAGTGACCACAAATCCTTAACTTTCAGGATAGTTATAAATAAGGATAGATATGGTCCTTGTGAGAGAGTGTCTTAAATTGGAGTAAGGCAAATTGGGCAGGAACCAAGAAGTGTTAATTGTGAAGACTTTTTTTCTGGCCAGTCCACATCAGACATGTGGAGGGTGTTTAAAGATCAATTGCAGAGTACAGGAAAAACATGCTCCTGTTAGAAGGAAGGACAGGGATGGAAAGATGAGAGATCGTTGGATGTCCAGCGAGGTGATGAATTCGGTCAAGAAGAAAAAGGGAAAGTATGCAAAGCTTTGGAAGTTAGGATCAATGAAGCACTTGAATATAAAAGAGGGAATTAGGAAAGGCAGGAGGGACCATGAAAAGTCCTTGGCAAGTGGATCAAGGTGAATCCCAAGGTATTCTATGCATACATCAAGAGCAAGATGACAACTAGGGAGAGGGTGGGACCACTTAACAATAAAGGCCGGGAACATTTGTTTGAATGAAGAGTGTGAGGTACTTGGACTACCTTGCTTCAGTATTTACCTAGGAAAAGGACATGGAAGACCACAAGTTCAGTGCTGAGTGTATTAAATATGTTAGAGCATTTAGAGGTCAAGGAGGAGGAAGTGTTGAGCCTCCTATTAAGTATTAATGTGGACAGGTCTCCAGGGACTGGTGGGATTTACCTCAGGTTACTGAGTGAGGCAAGGGACAAGAGTGCTGGGCGCTTGACCAGTATTTTTGTGTTCTCTCTAGCTACAGGTGAGGTTCAGGAGGAATAGCAAGTATACCTCTACTTAAGAAACAATGGGAAATCTTGAGAACTATAAACCAGTTTCATGTAAGTTGTAGGGAAATTGCTGAAGAAAATTCTTAGCAATAGGATATATGAGCATCAGGGAGAGCCAGCATGGCTCTGTGCATGGCAGTTTGTGCCCTACCAACTTAAGGATCTGAGTTTTTTGACAAGATGATGAGAGAGATTGATGAGGGTAGGGCAGTGGATGTTGTCCACGTGGATTTTTAGTAAGGCATTTGACAAAGTCCATCGTGGGAGGCTAATCCACTAGATTAAGATGCATGGGGTCCATGGTGAATTGGCTGTTTGCATTCAGAACCAGCAAGCACATAGAAGGCAGGAGTGGTTGAGCTGGAGGTCTGCAATTAATAGAATTCTGCAGGGACTTGTGCTGGGACCTCTGCTGTTTGCGGTGTAGATAAAAGATCTGGACTGAAATGTAGATGGGTAGGTTAGTAAATTTGCAGGTGATACCAAGATTATTGGAGTTGTGGACAGTGTAACGACTGGCAAAGAATACAGCACAATATAGATCAGTTGCAAGTACCAGCAGAGAATTGTCAGATGGAGTTTAACCCTGATAAAATGTGAGGTGTTGCACCTCGGTAGGGCAAATGCAAGAAGAGAGTATACTGTTAAGGGCAAGATCCTTAACAGTGTTGATGAGCAGAGAGATCTTGGGATCCAGGTTTATAGCTCCTTGAAAGTGGCTGCACTGGTTAAGGTGGCTTATGGAATGGTTGCTTTTATTAGTTGAGACATTGAGTTCAAATGTCATGAGGTTATGTTGCAACTTTATAGAACTCTGGTTAAGTCACGTCTGGAGTATTGCATACAGTTCTGGTTGCCCCACTATAGCAAGGATGTTGAGGTTTTGGAGAGGGTGCTGAAGAGGTTTACCAGGATGCTGCCTGGTTTGGAGGGCATGTGCTATCACAAGAGGCTGGATAAACTTGGGTTTTTTTCTCTGGAGCACTGGTGCCTGGGGGAGATCTGCTGGAGGTTTACGAGATTATGAGAGCCATTGATAGACAGATTGGACAGAAAGTATCTGTTTCCCAAGGTTGAAAGGTCCAATACTAGAGTGCATGCATTGAAGGTGAGAGGGGGTAGGTTCAAGTGGGAGGTGAGTAGTTATGTTTTTCTCTCAGTCACGGATGCCTGGAATGTACAGTCAGTTATGGTGGGAGTGGCAAATACATTAGAAGCTTTTAAGAGATGTTTGGATAGGCACATGAATGTAAGGAAGATGTAGCAATATGGAAATGGTGTAGGTAAGAGGGATCAGTGTTTGGGTGTTTTCGATTTGCTTTTCAGCTGATTTGGCACATCTTTGTGGACTGAATGGCCTGTTCCAGTGCTGTACTGTTCTGTGTTCTATGTTCTAATACTTGTTTTGCATTATTTACATTTCCATGAAAACAATGCTACTAGAAACACTATTTATTCAGGTTATCAGCACTGGGAGGGTGCAACGAGCCAAGGTACTCCTGCATCATTATGGACTCCCCTTCCCCACAAGATATACAAGTTTAGAAATACAAATTGATTCTTCAAATTTTGTGCCCTACAGTTCCTGCTTAGTTATACAATTTACATTAAATCGTATGGAAGTGTTTTTAAAATTATACGTAATACAAATAACAGAGTTGCATTGACATGAATACCAGTGTTTGTGGAGTGAAGCTGATTTTTAAATAGAGACTGTGTCTCTTATAACACGTCTGATCAAGCACAATTTCTTGTGACACAAGCTAGCAAATCCTATGCAAATTCACATTGTATATTGCTGGATTACATATTAGTCAAGTTATTTTCCTGACATAACCAGCCCAATTATTGTTCCTGATAAATGTACAACAGCTGCAAACAACACTTAATTATCAGTTCAGGAAGAGTATTATTAGTTGTCACAATTCCCACTGTGTCCATGTGAGGAGCTGATTAATCTGAGGACATGCAAGTTTTTATTTGAGTCACAAATGCTGAAACTATGATTTCAGCCAAATCTTTTTTAAAGCATATATGATCAGAGTGACATTGATCCCAACACCACCTGGAATTCACATTTCTGTATAATTTTCACACAACCAGATATTTGGAATTTCACCCAACATTGACTGATTGATTTAAGCTATGAAGGAATAACTTATTTTCTGTGTATCAAATAGATTCTTTGAGTTAATGCATACAATGTGGCAATGTAAAATAAAAACAATTTCCCTTGTTATTTCATAAACCAAAATACACAAAGTTTCAGCATAGTGAATCATAAAATTATGCACTAAATTTGTAGCATGCTGTCGACGAAGTTGAAGATCAGAGCTGCTCACACACAGGGAGTAAGCAGTAAAATGCTCCAGCTGAGCAACTCAGGCACCTCAAGTCGCAGGTGAAAGAGAACCTTTGACACAGGTCAAATGAGTAACAACTAAAGCTATGCAGACCAGGAAATAAATAGGACAAATGGACAGTTTCCTCCAATCCTCAAAAAGAAGACAATTATTGGAACATTTAACCAATTCTTACCCAAATGCGGCCAAAAAGACGCAATCATCACGCAACATATTGGACACTCTCTCAAAAACTCTGTAGTTGTCTGAATCTTTTTGCTCAAAAAATCCAATGATGTTTCGCTTGCTGCGCTGTAAAATATAACAGCCAAATAAATATACAAGTTGAAAAACTTGGTACTGTTTTAAAGGGAGTGGATCAAAAAAAGATTCACAACTCAGGTAAATAGATTCTAGAAGTCAAATGCTTATTTTGCAAAATAATCAAACTTGCATAATAATTGGGAATTTGAGATCAAATTCATGTTAATTTCCGTAGGACCTTCTTGTGCAAGAATATTAATCTTGCAGATTTGCCAAACTCACTCCACTGGAACCACCATTCTTACTTAGCATCCCCCAAAAATGCTAAGACATAATAGGTCAGCACTGATATTGCTCCAAGTTAGCCATCAGTTCACCCGAAGCCTAGATGAACAAAAGTACATGTAAAGGGGGTTTCTTCTTTTTTCTTTGTTACTGTTGGGAAAGGGTTTCTTTTTGTTAACTAGCAGGAATGCTAATTTACTGATACTGAGAATGGTATTCCTTTGTAAACCAAATGGGGATTAGTGTTCTTTCTTCTGAGTCTGTAAGCTTTTGTTGACGGGCTTTTGGGCAGATCGGCGCGAGGGGGTCGAGAGAGAGGACCCAATGCTCTAAGCTGGGTGAGGATCGGACCCCAAAGGGGGGTCCGAGGCCGGGAGATTCTCCGGGGGGGGGGGGGGGATGAAGCTAGATGTGCTTGGTTGACCACTCGGAGGGTCCTGAGCTGTTTGGAGAGTCGAGGAGTTCGGAGGGGATCGAATGGTGGCCAGAAGACTTCAGTAATTGAGCTCCAACGGTTGTGCACGAAGTGGTTTGGACTTTGATAAGTTTGGCGCCTTTTCTTTAATTTTCTCTTCATATATACTGTATCGTTATTAATCACTTAGTTATAGTAACCTTTATAAATTGTACTCATTTAATCGCATATGGTGTACTGTCTGTTTTTGGGCGAGGCGATGACATCACACAGCAGCCACACCAGCTGATTACCCAGTTTGGCGGGGCCGAAGGCTGCTCCCCCTAGACAAGAACGAGCTGAGCGAGCCTGAGGCGACCCAGGGAGTTACATTGTGGGGTGCTCGTCCGGGGTTGATTTCTGTGGAAGCTGTGTGATCACCATCTTTAAATTGTGTCTGCGGCGAAGAGCTGGTGTGCCTTTGTGGGAGTGCGATTGCTGGTTATCGCTGTGTGTGTGTTGGGTGGGGTGGTTGCTGTTGGTAGCAATTGTCGTTGTTCGAGTTCCGACTAGTGCTGACGAAATGGCGGTGGGACCATGGGTGGTCCGTACGGTTTGGAGATTGAGGAGTGACAGGTTGGGATGTTTCAGCAGTGGTGAGCTCCGCCCAGTTATTGGAATAATGTCCAGCCCTAAAGGGGCGGAGGCGTGGACGGAGCGGACCTCTCAGTTGTTGGGTGAGTGGCAGTGCTTGGCTGAGGAAAAGCGACAGGGATGGGTTGAAAGTTTGAGTAGGCAGGCTGGTGACTTTGTTAGAACTGTCAGGCGCAATTACCTCGAAGTGACCGCTGCCAGTTCTGGGAAAGTGTGGGAAAATGCGTGTGGTTCGACTGGAAGTCAAATGCCGCAGCTGGGGGGCTTATTATATCTGTGGCAGGAGATTGGTGGGAAGTTTTTAGGGTATCCCTTTTTGCCTAGGGGGGCAGATAAATTGCTTGTGGTGCCAAGGGGATCAGTTGTTCCGTTGATTCGAGAGGTGTCGGGAAACTTAGAGGAGGCCCAGTGGGGGAACGGCTTGGGGTCTCTGGGGGAGCACGTTCCCAGCAATGTACCAAGGAACTCCCGAAAGGAACAGACTCTATTCCTGAAGGCTTAGAGGGGCCATGCGCACAGGTGTTGTTACGGATGGATGGAAGTCAAGTTAAAGCCATCCTCGGCACCGGGGCATCGGTTAAGTTGCTGTACAGTTTGTTTCATAACCGTTATTGGAAGCATTTACCCTTGACAACATTGAGGACACTGGAGATTCGGGGTACCAGTGCCGGTGATTATCCAGACAACGGTTGTTGGTCAGTGAAAATGGAGTTCTTAGAGGCAAATGTGGAGGAGACTGAGGTTCATGAATTGTTAATGCTGATGTGTCCGGACACTGTTCAGACGGGCAGCGTTTCAGTTTTGGAGAGAACCAATATCCTGCTGGTGCGCTTGGGGGCCTGCCCGGAGGAGGCGGGTGAGCGCTGTTTGGAGGCATTGTCGATGCACCCAGAGTTTCGAGCTGCTTGTGCGGACGTGTGCAGCAGCATTGGGCCGATACCGAATTCAAACAAGAGCCAGTGGTGGTACGGCCTGGGGGAAGTATCTGAGGGTGAGACCCTCTTAGTGGACGCTGCGAAATACCACGAGAGAGGGGAGGTGACTGCTGAAGACACCTCGGAGAGAGAGAGGTTGCGGCGACTGGCCCCTGAAGCTGTGGAAGACGTAGGCAGAGTGTGTGTGGATTGTATTGCGTTGAAGAGGCGCACTGTCAGTGACCAGAATATGGCCCTGAGGGCCGGAGAGGCGATGGCCTGTCTGAACGGTGCGATGTGGTTTAAGGTGCTCGATCTGAGGAGTGGATGTTGCCAGATCCCGATGAGTGGGGCCGACAAGGACAAGACGGCCGTTATAAATTCCCTAGTAGTCTTCGGGTCCGAAAAGATGCCACAGGGTATATCTGGAGCCCTTGCAACCTTCCTGGGGGCAGGTGGAAGACCATAGGGGATATGGAGGCATTTGGAGTTTTGGTGTATGTGGATGATCTCTTGGTATTTGGATTTGCCTCAGGAGAATATGAAGTGAGGTCGTTGCAGGAGCAGCTGAGAACTACCGAGTTAAAGTGTTTTCTGGACACGTGCCAGGGCTGGCGAAGGTCGCAGCTCGTGAGTGACTGTCTCTACGGAATCAAGTTTGAAATGAAGACGGAGAGACTGGAGAAAGCGATCTGGAACCAGTCGGAAGACTTACAAGTTGGAGAGAATGAAGAAAGTTGTCTGACTGAGGTTAATAGCAAACTGAGAACCCGGAGACGGGAGTTTGCGGAGGTGAAGAAATTACAGACGAATCTCAGAAGAGAGAAGCAGAAGCTTGAAGGGAACCTGAAGATGACCATCGACAGTTCAAATGAAGTGCAAAACCTGAAAGTTGATCTGGAAGAAGTCATGAGGAAGAAAAAGCTGGAGAGAAGTGCAGTGAATACTGAACAGGAGGCTGAAGAGACTGCAGGAGCAGTGCAGGCCACGTGTTTCTGTTTGGAGAAGATCAAACAGCAGCTACCGATCACAGGAATGAGGAAGAATACAGATTCGATGGATGATGTGCTGGATGTGTGGTACATGCTGCCTTTTGCTGACTTTCCCTCGATTGAGGAAGAGACCTTTGGCCCTTCTCTCATTGAGTCAGGTGTAGTGGGGGGGGTTAGCTGTGTGCAGTGTGGGGCATGAGTGAGAGGTTGAGAGAGGAGTTGGTAGTGGGCCCAAGGTATCCCCAGTTGTGTCCGAGCCTGAAGGGTTTAGGTGAGGGGGTACGGAGGCCTCAGAAGGGTTAGGGAACTCCCAGATAGTTGGCCTAAGTAGCGCCTGAGGAACAGGGCGTGAGGGTTACTGTGTGGGGAGGAGATGTCACTGTTTGTGCTTGGATTACGGTGTGTTGGCAGGAAAGGTGGCGAGTTATTTAGTAGTCATGAGGACATGACTTTTATTTGGTGGAGGGAGAGTGTAAAGGGGGTTTCTTCTTTTTTCTTTGTTACTGTTGGGAAAGGGTTTCTTTTTGTTAACTAGCAGGAATGCTAATTTACTGATACCGAGAATGGTATTCCTTTGTAAACCAAATGGGGATTAATGTTCTTTCTTCTGAGTCTGTAAGCTTTTGTTGACGGGCTTTTGGGCAGATCGGCGCGAGGGGGTCGAGAGAGAGGACCCAATGCTCTAAGCTGGGTGAGGATCGGACCCCAAAGGGGGGTCCGAGGCCGGGAGATTCTCCGGGGGGGGGGGGGGGGGGATGAAGCTAGATGTGCTTGGTTGACCACTCGGGGGGTCCTGAGCTGTTTGGAGAGTCGAGGAGTTCGGAGGGTCCTGAGCTGCGAGTCGAGGAGTTCGGAGGGGATCGAATGGTGGCCAGAAGACTTCAGTAATTGAGCTCCAACGGTTGTGCACGAAGTGGTTTGGACTTTGATAAGTTTGGCGCCTTTTCTTTAATTTTCTCTTCATATATACTGTATCGTTATTAATCACTTAGTTATAGTAACCTTTATAAATTGTACTCATTTAATCGCATATGGTGTACTGTCTGTTTTTGGGTGAGGCGGGGACCTCACACAGCATCCACACCAGCTGATTACCCAGTTTGGCGGGGCCGAAGGCTGCTCCCCCTAGACAAAAACGAGCTGAGCGAGCCTGAGGCGACCCAGGGAGTTACATACACTTTGAATCCCACCCCAACAATAGGTAATTCAGATTGTTACTTAAATAATATAAAAATATTTAGCTGCATAAACTGAATAAAAAAGCTACCAGATTTCTTTTAAAAGCTCAGTGTTCCTTCAGAAAAGAAAACCTGGTGTCATTAGCTAGTCTGACATGTGCAAGTCCAAAGCCAGAAGAATGGAGTCCTATTTGCCATTTGAGGTGATCTAGAATATTACTCTCCATGTCACTTGACACTATCATATTAAATGGCATCAAATCAGAACAGATGATATTGCCAGGTTGGGCATACATGTAGTATGGCGAGCCAGCAGAAGCAGAATTATAATAGCCCACTATTCAGCACAGCAAGACATTTGGCATGATCCCTCTTGGTGGGCTAATCTGGAGGCTTATGATGTATGGGATTCAGTGACTTGGTAGCTAGTGTTCTATGGGCAAGCCATTTCTGAATACAGAGTTTAGTGGTGGAAGGGTGTCATTTTGGCCAAAAATCTGTTCAGCAGGGTCAGTACTAAGATTTGCAATACAAAGAAATGACTTATATGAAAATGTAGATGGGCTGGACAGCAAACTTGGAGATTGGCATATGCCTATCATCACCTGCAACTCCACCACAGTATACAACAGAATACACACCAGCTCCAGAAATGGGCAGAAAAATGACACGTAGTTTAATACAGGCATGTGTAAGGTGAAGCACTTTGAGAGGTCAAATGCAGGGGAAGTAAATAGCAGGATTGAGAGGTCAATAGCAGGATCCTTAGCAGCTTTAATGAACAAAGGGATCTTTGGATCCAAGTCCATTGCTTCCTGAAAGCAGCAACACAAGTATTTAGCATTAAAGGTAGCATATGGCATGCTTGCCTTCATTGAGCACAGGAGTCAGTTGTATAAAATGCTCAGACTACACTGGGACTATTGTATGCATTTTTAGTTACTCCATATATGAAGGATATGAAGGCTCTGGAGAGGGTACAGAAGGGTTAGTAAACAGGATGCTGTCTGGATTAGAGAATAAAAGGAGTTGGACAAACTGGGGCTATTTTTTCTGAAGCAGAAACATGCAATAGACATAGCCAAAGGATCCCACAGCAAATGAAGCACAAAAATTGTTATGTGACATTGAATAACAAAGTACAATAATGTGACTAATGGATAAAGATTCTTAAAACCACCTCATTTTTCATAACGGCAGAGACCAGCACAGAAGTATCAATTTTCTTATCAAAGTCCTTGCAAATACCTCAGTCTGAGAAAAGATGACCAATTTTTCCCCAATGATCACCACCATAAAACCAGCATTGACGAAGGGTCTCGGCCCGAAACGTCGACAACGCTTCTCCCTATAGATGCTGCCTAGTCTGCTGTGTTCTACCAGCATTTTGTGTGTGCTGTTGTTTAGCCAATTTACTCACTTTGATGAAATCAAGAAATAGCCATAAGTTTCAACTAAAGCGATGTCCAGGAGACAAGAAAACACCCCAAAATGAAGAAGCTAGCACATACATACCAAGAATTTGGCAGTATCCTGGCATGGACTGGCAACATTTGCATCACAAGACATGGGTAAAGATCAATTATTACCTAGTCACCTTTTCTTGACATTTAAATAATGGCAGAATGGAAGAGGACAGCGAGACTTTGAGAGGAAATGCGGCGGCGGTCATTTTCAAATTGTCCAATTGCGTCTCAGATTGGAGTTCTGGGAGGCGGGACTGCGCAGGCGCGTGAGGAGGCCTGGGAAGGAGGGAAGATATAAAAAGAACGCAGCCTTAAGAAGCGGGCAGCGGAGTGCGCCGGGAGCAGAGTGTAGGGCTTGGGCTCAGGGGGCTTAGGCAGAAGAGGGCACAGTAGGCTTATCTTTTAGTTCTTGTTATTTTTCAGTTTTTCGGGAAGTATGAGTGTGAGGGCAGCTTGTTGTTCTCGGTGTAAGATGTGGGTCCTGGAGTCTCTGAGCCTCCCGGACGTCCACATCTGCGCCAGGTGCACCAAACTGCAGCTCCTGAGGGACTGAGTTAGGGAACTGGAGCTGCAGCTCGATGACCTTCACCTGGTCAGGGAGAGTGAGAAGGTGATAGAGAGGAGTTACAGGCAGGTGGTCACTCCAAGGCCACGGGAGGCAGATAGGTGAGTCACGGTCAGGAAGGGGAAGAGGCAGGTACTAGAGAGCACCCCGGTGGCTGTACCCCTTGACAATAAGTACTCATGTTTGAGTACTGTTGGGGAGGACAGCCTTCCTAGTGGAAGTGACAGTGGCCAGGCCTCCGGCACAGAGGACAGCCCTGTAGCTCAGAAGGGTAGGGATAGAAGGAAGAGGACCATAGTAATAGGGGACTCGATAGTCAGGGGTTCAGACAGGCGGTTCTGTGGAGGTGATCGGGAGTCCCGGATGGTAATTTGCCTCCCTGGTGTCAGGGTTCGGGACGTTTCTGATCGCATCCAAGATATCCTGAAGTGGGAGGGTGAGGAGCCAGAGGTCGTGGTACATGTAGGTACCAATAACATAGGTAGGAAAGGGGAAGAGGTCCTGAAACAAGAGTATAGGGAGTTAGGAAGGCAGTTAAGAAGAAGGACCGCAAAGGTAGTAATCTCGGGATTACTGCCTGTGCCACGCGACAGTGAGAGTAGGAATAGAATTAGGTGGAGGATGAATGCGTGGCTGTGGGATTGGAGCAGGGGGCAGGGATTCAAGTTTCTGGATCATTGGGACCTCTTCTGGGGCAGGCGTGACCTGTTCAAGAAGGACGGGTTACACTTGAATCCTGGGGGGACCAATATCCTAGCAGGGAGGTTTGCTAGGGCTACAGGGCAGACTTTAAACTAGTAAGATTGGGGGGGGGGGGGGGCGGGAATCAATTTGAGCAAACCATGGGAGAGGAGGTTAGTTCACCAGTAGAGCAAGTAAATAGACAGTGTGAGGGAGGAAAGGCAGGTGATGGAGAAGGGATGTGCTCAGCCCGAAGATGTAGGGGAGAAGAAAGAAAAGGATAACAAATTTGAATGCCCATTGTTAGGGATGAAAAGAGAGGAGGGGTGAAGAGTATCTTAAATGTATCTATTTTAATGCTAGGAGCATTGTAAGAAAGGTGGATGAGCTTAAAGCGTGGATTGATACCTGGAATTATGATGTTGTAGCTATTAGTGAAACATGGTTGCAGGAAGGGTGTGATTGGCAACTAAATATTCCTGGATTTAGTTGCTTCAGGTGTGGTAGAGTAGGAGGGGCCAGAGGAGGAGGTGTTGCATTGCTTGTCCGAGAAAATCTTATGGCGGTGCTTTGGAAGGATAGATTAGAGAGCTCCTCTAGGGAGACTATTTGGGTGGAATTGAGGAATGGGAAGGGTGTAGTAACACTGATAGGAGTGTATTATAGGCCACCTAATGGGGAGCGTGAGTTGGAAGAGCAAATGTGTAAGGAGATAGCAGATATTTGTAGTAAACACAAGGTGGTGATTGTGGGAGATTTTAATTTTCCACACGTAGACTGGGAAGCTCATTCTGTAAAAGGGCTGGATGGTTTAGAGTTTGTGAAATGTGTGCAGGATAGTTTTTTTGCAACAGTACATAGAAGTACCAACTAGAGATGGGGCAATGTTGGATCTCCTGTTAGAGATTGTGATAGGTCAGCTGACAGATGTATGTGTTGGGGAGCACTTTGGGTCCAGTGATCACAATAGCATTAGCTTCAGTATAATTATGGAGAAGGACAGGACAGGACCTAGAGTTGAGATTTTTGATTGGAGAAAGGCTAACTTTGAGGAGATGCAAAGGGATTTAGAGAGAGTGGATTGGGTCAAGTTGTTTTATGGGAAGGATGTAATAGAGAAATGGAGGTCATTTAAGGGTGAAATTATGAGGGTACAGAATCTTTATGTTCCTGTTAGGTTGAAAGGAAAGGTTAAAGGTTTGAAAGCACCATGGTTTTCAAGGGATATTAGAAATTTGGTTCGGAAAAAGAGGGATGTCTACAATAGATATAGGCAGTATGGAGTAAAGGAATTGCTCGAGGAATATAAAGAATGTAAAAGGAATCTTAAGAAAGAGATTAGAAAAGCTAAAAGAAGATACGAGGTTGGTTTGGCAAATAAGGTGAAAGTAAATCCGAAAGGTTTCTACAGTTATATTAAAAGCAAGAGGATAGTGAGGGATAAAATTGGCCTGAGAGAATAAGAGTGGTCAGGTCTGTGTGGAGCCGAGGGAGATGGGAGAGATTTTGAACAATTTCTTCTCTTCGGTATTCACTAAGGAGAAGGATATTGAATTGGGTAAGGTGTGGGAAACAAGTAAGGAAGTTATGGAACCTATGACAATTAAAGAGGTGAAAGTACTGGCGCTTTTAAGAAATTTAAAAGTGGATAAATCTCCGGGTCCTGACAGGATATTCCCCAGGACCTTGAGGGAAGTTTGTGTAGAGATAGCAGGAGCTCTGACAGAGATCTTTAAGACGTCATTAGAAACGGGGATTGTGCCGGAGGATTGGCATATTGCTCATGTGGTTCCATTGTTTAAAAAGGGTTCTAGAAGTAAGCCTAGCAATTATAGACCTGTCAGTTTGACATTAGTGGTGGGGAAATTAATGGAAAGTATTCTTAGAGATAGTATTAATAATTATCTGGATAGACAGGATCTGATTAGGAGTAGCCAGCAAGGATTTGTGCGTGGAAGGTCATGTTTGACAAACCTTATTGAATTTTTTGAAGAAGTTACGAGGAATGTTGACGAGGGTAAGGCAGTGGATGTAGTCTATATGGACTTCAGCAAAGCCTTTGACAAAGTTCCACATGGAAGGTTAATTAAGAAGGTTCAGTCGTTAGGTATTAATGCTGGAGTAATAAAATGGATTCAACAGTGGCTAGATGGGAGATGCCAGAGAGTAGTGGTGGATAATTGTTTATCGGGATGGAGGCCGGTGACTAGCGGGGTGCCTCAGGGATCTGTTTTGGGCCCAATGGTGTTTGTAATATACATAAATGATCTGGATGATGGGGTGGTAAATTGGATTAGTAAGTATGCCAATGATACTAAGGTAGGAGGTGTTGTGGATAATGAGGTGGGTTTTCAAAGCTTGCAGGGAGATTTATGCCGGTTAGAAGAATGGGCTGAACGTTGGCAGATGGAGTTTAATGCTGAGAAGTGTGAGGTTCTACATTTTGGCAGGAATAATCCAAATAGAACATACAGGGTAAATGGTAGGGCATTGAGGAATGCAGAGGAACAGAGAGATCTAGGAATAACAGTGCATAGTTCCCTGAAGGTGGAGTCTCATGTAGATAGGGTGGTGAAGAAGGCTTTTGGAACACTGGCCTTTATAAATCAAAGCATTGAGTACAGAAGTTGGAATGTAATGTTAAAATTGTACAAGGCATTGGTAAGGCCAAATTTAGAATATTGTGTGCAGTTCTGGTCACCGAATTATAGGAAAGATATCAATAAATTAGAGAGAGTGCAGAGACGATTTACTAGGATGTTACCTGGGTTTCACCACTTAAGTTACAGAGAAAAGTTGAACAAGTTAGGTCTCTATTCATTGGAGCGTAGAAGGTTGAGGGGGGATTTGATCGAGGTATTTAAAATTTTGAGAGGGATAGATAGAGTTGACGTGAATAGGCTGTTTCCATTGAGAGTAGGGGAGATTCAAACAAGAGGACATGATTTGAGAGTTAGGGGGCAGAAGTTTAAGGGAAACACGAGGGGGTATTTCTTTATTCAGAGAGTGATAGCTGTATGGAATGAGCTTCCTGTAGAAGTAGTAGAGGCCAGTTCAGTTGTGTCATTTAAGGTAAAATTGGATAGGTATATGGACAGGAAAGGAGTGGAGGGTTATGGGCTGAGTGCGGGTAGGTGGGACCAGGTGAGATTAAGAGTTCGGCACGGACTAGGAGGGCCGAGATGGCCTGTTTCCATGCTGTGATTGTTATATGGTTAAATGCATTCCCCTTAGAAATGTATTTGAAGGTAGTTTGTCTTTGCAAGTTCTTTCGTGGGGGTTTGGGGAGTAGGGTGGCTGCTGTGGCATGGCCATGAGTGACCAGAAATAATACTATTTTAAATCTCATCTACACAGTTGCTAGAGGAGATGAGAAGCTGAGAATGCTGCAATACAAGCTCTAAAAAAAAACATATTAAGTTCACTGTAGCATAGTGGTTAGCACAACGCTTTTACAGCTCAAGGCCTCAGAGCTTGGAGTTTAAATCCAGTGCTGACTGTAAGGAGTTTATATGCTCTCCCCATGACTGGGTGGGTTTCCTCACACAGTCCAAAGATGCATCAGTTAGTAGGTTAATTGGCCATTATAAATTGTTCTGTGATAAGGCGGTGGGTTATTGGGCATTGCAGCTCATAGGGCCAGTAGGGCCCGTTTCACACTGTAGCTTTAAAGATGCAATGAAAAGTACTAGCTCGATTGGCAATGCTACCGTGCCGCCAACATTCATTCCTCCTTTTGTGATGCTTTGCTGGCCAAGCCCAATCCACAGCATTTCCAAAATCTGCAAAGAATGAAATACGTATTGCAACCAGGGCCCAACAAGACTCAACTATGTTGGATCAATTTCTCAAATTATAAGAATATAAGAAATAGGAGCAAGAATATCTGTTGGGGCTACTCTTCCATTCATGGCTGACCTGACCATGAATTCAACTCTACCTACCTGCCTTAATCACCTGCTATGTAAAAATCAGCCTTAAATATACTTAATGAAGTAACCTCCACTGTTTCCAAGGGTAGAGAATTTCACGGATTCACTCCTCTTTTGGAAAAGTAGCTTTTCATCATCTCCTTCCTAAAAACTATTCCCTGAATCTTGAGACTATGTCCTCTACTTCTAGTCTTTACCAGTAGAACCAACTTATCTATCCTTTCATAATTTTATCTGCTTCTATAAAATCCACTCAATCTTCTGTATTGCAATGAATATAGCCCCAGGGTTTCATTTCCAGTTTGGGTTGAAAACAAAATAACTAAACCTTTGGTTGCTTATTTCCAAGGCTGAGATTTAGTCACAAAGATTTGATGACTTACAATATTTTGTTTTGAAACATTTCCTGAGCCAGCCCTTTCCCCTTACTTTGCTGGAATGACATCACTAGCTTCGTTTAGGGTTAAGAATACAACAATGCAGTCTCAATTGTTTAACTTTGAGTCATAGAACACTATACCATAGAAACAAGCCCTTTGGCCCATCTAGTCCATGCCAAACCATTATTCTGCCTAGTCCCATGGACCAGTGCCCAGACCATAGCCCCCTTTACCCCTCCCATCCATGTACCTATCCAAATTTCTTTTAAACATTGAAATCAAACCTGCATCTACCACTTCCACTGGCAGCTCATTCCTCACTTACTACCCTCTGAGTGAAGTTCCCACTCATGTTCAAGCATTTCACCTTTCACCCTTGACCCGTGACCCCTAGTTGTAGTCTCAACCAACTTCATTGCAAAACCTCTGCCTCCACTGAATAACACTTCCTAATGGGGATGGAGGGGCAAATAACTGAGCTATAAATACAAAACTAAATTTGTTCTATTTTGTTAAGCTTGTCTTGGCAAGGCAAGTACATCTGCACAAGAGAGTATATTTGGATTAGGAATGTTAGTCTGGCTCAGCGACTTCGAGTTGTCCCACAAATCTCTCCAGATCATGTCCAATAAGGGAAAGAAAAACACTAAGTACATAGATTTAAGTTGACTGTAGCCAGATTGGGTTTTCATTTCAAGCCTGTGAAAAGCTCTAATTCAATACTTGCAACTACCTCCATTATCC
Source organism: Hypanus sabinus (assembly GCF_030144855.1). Taxonomy (NCBI): domain Eukaryota; kingdom Metazoa; phylum Chordata; class Chondrichthyes; order Myliobatiformes; family Dasyatidae; genus Hypanus; species Hypanus sabinus. Next base: position 82,069,313 of record NC_082711.1, read on the forward strand.
AATTTTGAAGGATCAATAACTTAACTAAACACTGGAAATTTTCCCCAACACTGAGGAGCATCTTCACCAGAAGTACTAGCCCTAGGAAACTTTAGTTTTGAAATTAAATGGTAAATTGTCTGAACTTGTGGAATATAATATGAAAACTTACATCAAGTGTTTCCAATTCATTCAGATCGAGAATTTCTTGGACAGGATCATTTTTCTGTTGCTTGACGAAATCTGCAAGAGCGCTCACCGACCTTTGACCTCTGTATTCTCTCTTCATCATCATTCCATTCCGGAATAGTTTCAATGTGGGGTACTTACTTATTCGATATCTTTGTGCTATATCCGCTGTAGAAAGGAACCCAAAAAAATTCAGAGTTAATCGTAGGGCCATGATTTCAGGTACAGGTACAGCACAAAAACAGGACCCTTAAATCATGTGTGACCCTTTCTGCCCATCTAGTTTCACAACAACCTGCTTCTCAGACACAAAACCATTATGTTCAAAGGAACTAAGAGGCTCCAATTTTTATTAAATGCTAAGGTGTGTTTAATGATATTTTTTCTCTCTCCTTATCCCAGTGCAGAGTGCCCTTCTGCTTCAAATTATCCACCATTGTCCCTGTACCAAGTACGACGAAGGTAACATGGAGTCCTGCCACACTCACCTCAAGAATAAGCAAATGCTTTGAGAGGCTGGTTAAGGACTCCATCTGCAGCATGCTACCACCCAAACTGGACCCCCTATAATTTGCATACCATCAGAACAGATTGACAGATGATACAATATCCACAGCTCTACACAACATCCTTATAAAACTGAAGAAGAAGGATGCTTGTGAGAGAATGCTGTTTTTAGACTACAGTTCAGCATTCAATACGAAATTCTTTCCAAGCTTGACAAGAAGCTCAGACACTTGGCCTTGACCCAGCCTTGTACAGCTGGATCCTGGACTTCCTGTCATATCACCGGCAGGTGGTAAGAGTGGGCTCCCTCACCTCTAACCCTCAACACAGGAGCCCCTCAGGTCTGTATCCTAAGCTCCCTCCTTTACTATCTGTACACCCATGACTGTGACACCAGCCATAGCTCCAATCTGCTAATTAAATTTGCTGACAATACTACATTGATTGGTCTTATCTCAAATAATACTGAGGCAGCATACAAAGAAGTAGTCACCACCCAAACACAGTGGTCAAGAAAACAACCTCTCTCTCAATGTCACAAAAACAAAGGAACTGGTTGTGGACTACAGGAAGAATGGAGACAGGCTAACCCCTACTGACATCAATGGATCAGGGGTTGAGAGCTTTTAAGTTCCTCAGCATACACAGTGGATCTCAAATGGTCTGTCTGTACTGGTTGTGTGATGAAGAAAGCACAACAGCATCTCTTTCACCTCAGACGGTTGAAGAAGTTTGGTATGGGTCCCCAAATCCAAAGGACTTTCTGCAGGGGCACAATTGAGAGCCTCCTGACTGGCTGCATTACTGCCTGGTACTGGATCTGTACTTCCCTCAATTGCAGGGCTCTGCAGAGTGATGTGGATGGCCCAGCGCATCTGTAGATGTGAACTTCCCACTATTCTGGACACTTACAGAGACAGGTGCACAAAAAGGGCCCAAAAGGATCATTGGGGACCTAAGTCACCCCAACCACAAACTGTTCCAGCTGCTACCATCCAGGAAACAGAAACAGAGTTGTCGTGATGGGAGATTTTAATTTCCCAAATATCGACTGGCAACTCCCTAGAATGAGGGGTTTAGGTGGGGTGAAGTTTGTTAGGTGTGTTCAGGAAGGTTTCCTGACACAGTATGTAGATAAGCCTAAAATAGGAGAGGCTGTACTTGATTTGGTATCGGGAAATGAACCTGGTCATGTGCCAGATCTCCCAATGGGACAGCATTTTGGAGATAGTGATCATAATTCTATCTCCTTTACAATAGCATTAGAGAGAGATAGGAACAGATGAGTTAGAAAAGCATTTAATTAGAGTAAGGGGAATTATGAGGCTATCAGGCAGGAAATGGGAGGCTTAAATTGGAAACAGATGTTCTCAGGGAAAAGTACAAAAGAAATGTGGCGAATATTAGGGGATATTTGTGTAAAGCTCTGTATAGGTACGTTCCAATGAGACAGGGAAGTTATGGTAGGGTACAGGAACTGTGGTGTACAAAGGCTGTAATAAATCTAGTCAAGAAGCTTACAAAGGGTTCAGAGAGCTACGAAATGTTAGAGATCTAGAAGATTATAAGGCTGCTAGGAAGGAGCTTAAGGAGGAAATTAGAAGAGCCAGAAGGGGCCTTGAGAAGGCCTTGTCGGGCAGAATTAAGGAAAACCCCAAGGCATTCTACAAGTATGTGAAGAGCAACAGGATAAGATGTGAAAGAATAGGACCTATCAAATGTGACAGTAGGAAAGTGTGTATGGAACCAGAGGAAATAGCAGAGGTACTTAATGAATACTTTATTTCAGTATTCACTATGGAAAAGGATCTTAGTGATTATAGTGATGACTTGCAGCAGACTAAAAAGCTTGAGCAAGTAGATATTAAGAAAGAGTATGTGATGGAGCTTTTGGAAAGCATCAAGTTGGATAAGTTGCTGGAACCGGATGAAATGTACCCAGGCTACTGTGGGAGGCGAGAAAGGAGATTGCTGAGCCTCTGGCAATGATCTTTGCATCATCAATGGGGTCGAGAGAGGTTCCTGAGGGTTGGAGGGTTGTGGATGTTGTTTCTTTATTCAAGAAAGGGAGTAGAGATAGCCCAGGAAATTATAGACCAGTGAGTCTTACCTCAGTGGTTGGTGTTGATGGAGAAGATCCTGACAGGCAGGATTTATGAACATTTGGAGAGAAAATATGATCAGGAGTAGTCAGCATGGCTTTGTAAAGGGCAGGTCGTGCCTTATGAGCCTGACTGAATTTTTTGAGGATGTGACTTAACACATTGATGAAGGAAGAGCAGTAGATGTAGTGTACATGGATTTCAGCAAGGCATTTGATAAGGTACCCCATGCAAGGCTTATTGAGAAAGTAAGGAGGCATGGGATCCAAGTGGATGTTGCTTTGTGGATCCAGAACTGGCTTGCCCACAGAAGGTAAAGTGTGGTTGTAGATGGGTCATATTCTGCATGGAGGTCGGTCACCAGTGGAAAGCTCTGGGACCCTTACTCTGTGATTTTTGTAAATGACCTGGATGAGGAAGTGGAGGGATGGGTTAGTAAGTTTGCTGATGACACAAAGGTTGGAGGTGTTGTGGATAGTGCTGAAATGGTTGCCCCAAGAGGACACAGGTTTAAGGTGCTGGGAAGTAGGTCAGGGGTAAGTTTTTTTTTACTCATAGTGAGTATGTGGAATGGGCTGCCAGTAACAGTGGTGAAGGCAGATACGATATGGTCTTTTAAAAGGCTTTTAGATAGGTACATGGAGCTTATGCGTAAAGGACTATAGGTAAGCCTAGTAATTTCTAAGGTAGGGACGTGTTCTGCACAACTTTGTGGGTTGAAGGGCTTGTATTGTGCTGTAGGTTTTCTGTTTCTATGAAATGGTACCGCAGCATAAAAGACAGGACCAACAGACTCTGGGACAGCTTCTTCCACCAGACCACCAGACTGCTTAATTCAAGCTGATACAATTGTATTTCTATGCTATATTGAGTGTCCTGTTGTATTACAAATTACTATAAATTGCACATTGCATATTTAGACGTAATGTAAAGATTTTTACTCCTCATGTATGTGAAGGATGTAAAGAATAAAGTCAATTCAATTGAAATGCTGAGTGAAATATATATACTTTAAATCCAGGCCTAATAAACAATTTTTTTTCCAAATTGCATCTGCATTGGACTTGTCTGCAGTTAATAAACTATTATACAGTTTGACAGCACAATTGGTAGTTAACATATTTTTTTTATAAACAGACAAGTTTAAATATAATCTGAAAATATTCAGAATGCAAAATCCAGGCAGGCAATTAAAATAGCTCTTAACTGCTATTAAGCATTTGTGGAGTGTTTGATACACTTCTCATCATACTCTTCATCTCATGTTTTGTTTGTTTATTATTTTCTATTGTATGTGCACAGTTTTTTGTCTTTTGCACACTGATTGTTTGCCCCACCTGTTGGGTGCAGTCTTTCACTGATTTGATTGTGTTTCTTCGATTTACTGTGCATGGCCACAAGAAAATTAATCTTCAGAGTTTTCTATAAGACATGGGAGCACAATTAGGCTATTTAGCCCATTAAGTCTGCTTGGCCATTTCATCATGGCTGATACATTTTCCCCCGAGACCCAATCTCCTGCCTTCTCCCTTTATGCTTCAAGTCTTGATCAATCAAGAATCTATCAGCCTCTGCCTCAAATATATGTAAAGACTTGGCCTCCACAGCCACCTGTGGCATCAAATTCCACAGATTCACCTGTCTCTGGCTAAAGAAATTCATCTTCATCTCCATTCTAAAAGGACATCACTCTATTCTGAGGCTGCGTCCTCCAGTCTTAGACTCTCCCACCATAGGAAACATCCTCTCCACATCCATTCTGTCAAGGCCTTTCAACATTCGATAGGTTTCATTGAGGCCACCCCTCACTCTTTTGAATTCCAATGAATACAGGCCCAGAGCTATCACTCTTCATATGACAAGCCTTTCAATCCTAGAATCATTTTTGTTATCCTCCTTTGAAACCTCTCTAGTGTCAGCACATCATTTAAGGGGCCAAAGACTATTCTCAATACCCCAAGTGAGGCCTCACCAGTGTTTGAGAAGGGCTCAACATTACATTCACGTGTTTATATTCCAGTCTTCTTGAAACGAATACAAACATTGAATTTGCATTCCCCACCACTAACTCAACCTATAAATTAAACCATAGAGTATCCTGAACAAGGACTCCCAAGTCCCTTTGCACGTAAGATTTCTTGTATTTTCTCTCCATTTAGAAAATAGTCAACCCTTTCATTTCTTCTACCAAAGTATATGACACTACACTTCCTGACACTATTCCAACTGCCACTTCTTTGCCCATTCTCCTAATCAGTATAAGTCCTTCTGTAGCCTCTCTACTTCCTCAAAAATACTTGCTCCTCTACCTATTTTCCTACTGTCTGCAAACTTTGTAACAAAGCTATCAATTCCATCATCCAAGTCACTGACATATAACATAAAAAGAACTGGTCCCAACTCAAATCCATGTAGGGCACCATTACTCACTGACAGCCAATCAGAAAAGGCTCCCTTTATTCCCACTCTCTGCTTCCTGCCAGTCAGTCACTGCTTTACCTATGCTAATACCTTTCCTGTAACACCATGGGCTCACAACTTGTTAGCAGCCTCATGTGTGGCGCCTTGTCAAAGGCCTTCTGAAAATCCAAGAACACAACATACAATGATTCCCCTGTCTATCCTGCTTGTTATTTCTTCAAAAATTCCAAAAGGTTTGTCAGGCAACATTTTCCCAGATTTGCTGACTTTGGCCTATTTTAACTTGTGCCTCTAAGTACCCGAAACCACATCCTAAACAATCGACTCCAACATTTTTCCAATCACTGAGGTCAGACTAAATGGTCTATAGTTTCCTTTCTTCTGCCTCTTTCTGTTCTTGAAGAGTGAAGTGTCATTTGCAATTTCCCAGTCTTCCAGAACCATTCTAGAATTTAGTGATTCTTGAAGGATCTTTATTGATGCCTCCACATTCTCTTCAACCATCTCTTTCAGAATCCTGGGGTGAACACCATCTGGTCCAGGTGACTTTATCTAGTTCCAAACCTTTCAGTTTCCCCAAAGACCTTCTCCCTAGTAATGGCAACTTCACACACTTCTGACCCGATACTTGCAAATTTTCAGCATACAGCTAGTTTCTTCCATAGTGAAGACCGATACAAAGTACTTAAGTTCATCCACCATTTCCTTGTCCCCCATTACTACCTCTCCAGCATTGTTTCCCAGTGTTCCAATATCCACTCTTGCTCTCGTTTACATTTTATGTATCTGAAGGAACTTTTGGTATCCTCTAATATTTCTGGCTAGCTTACTTTCATATTCCATCTTCAACTTCTTAATGACTTTTTTAGCTGCCTCCTGTTGGTTTTTAAAAGCTTCCCAATCCTCTAACATCCCACTAAATTTTACTCTATCGTTTACCCTCCCTTTGGCTTTTTATGTTGGCTTTGATTTCTCTTACTGGCTACAGTTGTGTCATCTTGCCTTTAAAATACTTCTTCCTCTTTGGGATGTATATATCCTGTGCCTTCCGAACTGCTCCCAGAAATTCTAGCCATCATCCCTGCCAGTGTCCTGCTCCCACCCCCCCAAAACCATTTTTGGCTAACTCCTCTCCCATACCTCTGTAATTGCCTTTACTCTACCGTATTGCTGATACATCTGACTTCAGCTTCTCCTCAAATTTCAGTGTGAATTCAATCATATTATGATCCCTTGCCCTCAAGGGTCCTTTTACCTTAAGCTCTCTAATCAATTCCACTTTATCATACAACACACAATCCAGAATAGCTGGTCCTCTAGTGGCTGAACTATTAGCTGCTCTAAAAAGCCATTTCATAGACATTCTAGAAATTTCTGCCTTTGGGAGCCAGCACCAACCTGATTTTCCTAATCCACCTGCGTATTGAAATCGGCTGTGACATTGCCTATTTGGCATGCATTTTTTATATCCTGTTACAGTTTGCAGACCACACCCTTGTTTTGAGGGGAGGGAGGGGTCTGTATACAACTCCTATTAACAGTCTTTTTACTCTTGCATCTCCTTGGCTCTATCCACAATGATTCAACATCTTCTGACCTTGTGTCACCTTTTTGTAATGATTTGATTTCATATCTTACATGCCATGCCACCCTCTTTGCCTTCCTGCCTGTCCTTCCGATACAATGTGTATCCTTGGACATTAAGCTCCCTGATATAATCTTCTTTCAGCATGATTCAGTGATGCCACAATTTTATATACAGTGGCATGCAAAAGTTTGGGCACCCCGATCAAAATTTCTGCTACTGTGAATAGCTAAGCAAGTAAAAGATGGCCTGATTTCCCAAAGGCATAAAGTTAAAGATGAAACATTTCTTTAATATTTTAAGCAAAATTACTTTTTTTTTATTTCCATCTTTTACAGTTTCAAAATAACAAAAAAGGAAAAAGGCCCAAAGCAAAAGTTTGGGCACCCTGCATGGTCAGTACTTAGTAACACCCCCTTTGGCAAGTATCACAGCTTGTAAACACTTCCTGCAGCCAGCTAAGAGTCTTTCAATTCTTGCTTGGGGGATTTTTGCCCATTCTTCCTTGCAAAAGGCTTCTAGTTCTTTGAGATTCTTGGGCCGTCCTGCATGCACTGCTCTTTTGAAGTCTATCCACAGATTTTCGATTATGTTTAGGTCGGGGGACTGTGAGGGCTGTGGCAAAACCTTTAGCTTGCACCTCGTGGATTTTGATGTGTGGTTAGGATCATTAAACTGTTGCAGAAGCCATCCTCTTTTCATCTTCAGTTTTTTTTTTACAGATGGCGTGATGTTTGCTTATAGAATTTGCTGATATTTAATTGAATTCATTCTTCCTTCTACCAGTGAAGTGTTCCCTGTGCCACTGGCTGCAACACAAGCCCAAAGCATGATCGATCCACCCCTGTGCTTAACAGTTGGAGAGGTGTTATTTTCATGAAATTCTGCACCCTTTTTCCTCCTAACATACCTTTGTTCATTGCGGCCAAAAAGTTCTATTTTAACTTCCTCAGTCCACAGGACTTGTTTCCAAAATGCATCAGGCTTGTTTAGATGTTCCTTTGCAAACTTCTGACACTGAATTTTATGGTGAGGACGCAGGAAAGGTATTCTTCTGATGACTCTTCCATGAAGGTCATATTCGTGCAGGTGTTGCCTCACAGTAGAACAGTGCACCACCACTCCAGAGTCTGCTAAATCTTCCTGAAGGTCTTTTACAGTCAAACAGGCGTTTTGATGTGCCTTTCTAGCAATCCTATGAGCAGTTCTCTCGGAAAGTTTTCTTGGTCTTCCAGACCTCAACTTGACCTCCACCGTTCCTGTTAACTGCCATTTCTTAATTACATTACGAACTGAGGAAACGGCTACCTGAAAACGCTTTGCTATCTTCTTAGAGCCTTATCCTGCTTTGTGGACATCATTTATTATAATTTTCAGAGTGGTAGGCAGCTGCTTGTGTGGCACGTGGCAAAGTGGTTAAGGTGTTGGTCTAACGACCTGAAGATCATGAGTTTGAGCCTCGGCCGAGGCAATGTTTTGTGTCCTTGAGCAAGGCACTTAACCACACATTGTTCTAGTCCACCTAACTGAAAATAGGTACCGGCAAAATGTTTGGGTTTAACCTTGCAATAGACTGGCGTCCCATCCAGGGTGGGGGTGGGGGGGTCTTGTACTCTCAGTTGCTTCAAGCCATGGAAAACGGCATAAGCACTGGCCTGATGAGCCTATAAGGCTCGGGACAGACTTTAACTTTGAGGGAGCTGCTTAGAGGAGCTCATGGCTGCTGATTGTTGGGACAAGGTTTGAGGAGTCAGGGTATTTATAAAGCTTTGAAATTTCTGCTGGCCTTTCCTAACAATGACTGTGAACAAGTCATGGCCCTAATAAGCTAATTAAGGTCTGAGACCTTGGTAAAAATTATCTGAGAGCTCAGATCTCTTGGGGTGCCCAAACTTTTGCATGCCACAGTATGCTAATCTGTAACTGGGCTACAAGTTCATCTACCTACCTTTGTATACTGCACGCATTCAAATGTAACATTTTCAGTTCTGTATTCACCCTTTTCAATCTTGTCCAGCCTTTACATTGAACTCATCCTGTTGAATGAAATTTTGCCCTATCATCAGCCTCTCCTTGCTAGGTGTAACACATCCCTTTGGTGACATATCAAGTCAAGTCAGGTCACTTTTTATTGTCATTTTGACCATGACTGCTGGTACAGTGCATAGTAAAAATGAGACGTTTTTCAGGACCATGGTGTTACACGAGTACAAAAACTAGACTGAGCTACGTAAAAAAACAACACAGAAAAAACTAGACTGCAGACCTACCCAGGACTGCATAAAGTGCACAAAACAGTGCAGACATTACAATAATTAATAAACAAGCCAATGGGGCAGTAAGGTGTCAGTCCAGACTTTGGGTATTGTGAAGTCTGATAGCTTGGGGGAAGAAACTGTTACATAGTCTGGTTGTGAGAGCCCGAATGCTTTGGTGCCTTTTCCCAGACAGCAGGAGGGATAAGTTTGTATGAGGGGTGCGTGGGGTCCTTCATAATGCTGTTTGCTTTGCGGACCCTACCGCTGTAGGGTCTTGCAATCCAAGATGGTGCAAGTTCTGAAACAGGCAGTGATGCAGCTGCTCAGGATGCTCTCAATACAACCCCTGTAGAATGTGATGAGGATGGGGGGGTGGGAGATGGCCTTTCCTCAGCCTTCGCAGAAAGTAGAGACACTGCTGGGCTTTCTTTGCTATAGAGCTTGTGTTGAGGGACCAGGTGAGATTCTCTGCCAGGTGAACACCAAGAAATTTGATGCTCTGAAACGATCTCTACTGAGGAGCTGTCGATGTTCAGTGGGGTATGGTCACTCCGTGCTCTCCTGAAGTCAACAACCATCTCTTTTGTTTTGTTCACATTCAGAGACAGGTTATTGGCTCTGCACCAGTCTGTTAGCCGCTGCACCTCCTTTCTGTAAGCTGACTCGTCGTTCTTGCTGATGAGACCCACCACAGTCGTGTCATTGGTGAACTTGATGATGTGGTTCGAGCTGTGTGTTGCAGCAGAGTGAACAGCAGTGGACTGAGCACACAGCCCGGGGGGGGGGGGGGGGGGCCTGCTCAGTGTGATGGTGTTGGAGATGTTGTTCCTGTTCCAGACTGACTGAGGTCTCCTGTTCAGGAAGTCTAGGATCCATTTGCAGAGGGAGGTGTTCAGGCCCAGTAGGCTCAGCTCTTCAGTCAGTTTCTGAGGGATGATTGTGTTGAATGCTGAACTGAAGTCTATGAAAAGCATCCAAACGTATTTGTCTTTTTTGTCCAGGTGGGTTAGGGCCAGATGGAGGGTGGTGGCAATAGCATTGTCTGTTGAACAGTTGGGATGGTATGCAAACTGCAGGGGGTCCAGTGAGGGGTGCAGCAGAGTCTTGATGTGCCTCATGACGAGCCTCTTAAAACACTTCATGATGGTGAATGTGAGTACAACGGGACAGTAGTCATTTAGGCAGGACACTGAAGACTTCTTCGGCACGGGGACGATGGTGGCGGCCTTGAAGCAAGTTGGAATGCTGCTCAAGAAGACGTTGAACATGTGAGTCAGAACGTCTGCTAGCTGGTCTGCACATCCTCTGAGCACTCTACCAGGCATGTTGTCTGGTCCAGCAGCCTTCCGTGGGTTGACCCTGCACAGGGTTCTTCTCACATCAGCCACGGTGAGACACAGCACCTGGTCATTTGTAGGAGGGGTGGACTTCCTCGCTGCCATGTCATTTTCCGCTTCAAAATGGGCATAGAAGTTATTCAGCGTATCTGGGAGGGAGACATCACCTGCACAGTCAGGTGATGTTGTCCTGTAATTGGTGATGTCCTGGATGCACTTCCACATGTGCCGCGTGTCGCCGCTGTCCTGAAAGTAACTGTGGATTAGCTGGGCACGTGCACACTTTATCCCTCTGATGGCCCGGGACAGATTGGCTCTTGCTGTTGTTAGGGCTGCCTTGTTGCCTGCTATGAAGGCGGAGTCATGGGTCCTCAGCAGCGCATGCACCTCTGCGGTCATCCATGACTTCTGGTTAGTGCGTATAGTGATGGTCTTGGACAGATTAACATCATCAATGATGTTAATCATTGCTGATGTAGCTGGTCACTGATGCTGTGTACTCTTCTAAGTTGGTAGAGTCACCATCGGTTGCAGCCTCCCTGAACATGTGCCAGTCAGTGTGCTCAAAGCAGTCTTGAAGAGCAGAGATGGCTCCTGCTGGCCAGGTTTTCACCTGCTTCTGAACTGGTCTGCAGTGCCTGACAAGCGGTCTGTATGCTGGGATTAGCGTAACAGAAATGTGGTCTGAGTAACCGAGGTGGGGACAGGGCTCTGCTCGGTCCGTGCCGGCAATGTTTGTGTAAACAAGGTCCAACATGTTCTCCTCCCTCGTTGCAAAGACCACATACTGATGGAATTTGGGGAGCACTGACTTAATGTTCACGAGGTTAAAATCACCAGCGACAATAAACAGCCCATCAGGGTTTGCGTTCTGCAGTTGGTTATGTACTTCGCTAATAAATTTGAACACGTGCTCCAAAATAGCATACAATTCCCATTACCTTCTGAAAGGTGTTGTACAAGTCATACAAGAGACTAATTTTCCTTAAAACTGAAAATTCTCTCAACTATGAAGGCAAACATACAAGTTTAAGAAACATTTTACGTTAATGACGCTGATGGAAGGCAGACTACCAAAGTCCATCTAGTTTGCAATCTACCACTGCACAAGTCTAATCACAATCACAAGTTTCTCTGTTTACAGATAGATTGAAAAGTCAACACTTAAGTAAACATTTCAATTTATAAAACATGGAAATATATATATTTATTTAGCAATATAGCATGGAGCAGGCCCTTCTGGTCCTTTGAGTCACATTACCCAGCAATCCCACAACCCCAATTAACTCTAACCTAATCACAGGACAGTTCACAATCTTTGGCTTGTGGGAAGAAACCAGAGCATCCAGAGGAAACCCACGCATAGCATGGGGAGGACACATGGAGACTCCTTACAGAATTAGACTCCAAAACACCAAGCTATAACAGCATCATGCTAATCACACGCTACCATGGCACCCCAGTACATCTTCTTCAGAGTGAGATGTAGTAAGACCTCAAGTCTTGTACACAATAGCGAAATTATGAAAAAATGTAATAAGTTACTGTAGCCAATTTAAGAGCTGCATTTCAAATATGCAGAATACAATCTATACACTATACTTCAATTTCAAAGAATGAATCAAGTTTCTGATATCATTTTCACAAAGATCTGTGTATATGGTTAGTTATGAAAGGAGGAATTTTGGATGGTGAATATTAGCATGTAGGCAGGAGACTGAAAACCTGGCTGGATGTGGAGAGGGTCAGCAACTCAGTGCTATTATCTTGGATGATCTGTCCTGAGTCCAACACGTAACTGTCATTACAGAGAAAACACCACAGCACTTTTACTTTCTCATTACACATCTAGTTAGTCCAAATTTGGCATGTCATCTAAAACTCTGACAAGCATCTATAAATGTGCAGTGGAGAGTCTACTGACTGGTTGCATCAGAGCCTGGTATGGAAATGTCAATGCCTTTCAGTGGAAAAGCCTACAAAAAGTAGTGGATGTAGTCCAGTCATCATGGGTAAGCCCTCCCTACCATTGAGCACACCTACAATGAATACTGTTGCATGAAACCACCATCTAGGCCAAGCTTTCTTCTCCCTCCTGTCCCAAGGTACAGAAGCCTCTGCACTCACACCACCAGATTACTAACAGTTACTAACCCTCAACCATCAGGCTCTTGAAGCAGAAAGGATAACCTTACTCAACTTCACTCACACCAACCCTGAACTGCTCCCACAACCCATTAGACTCACTTTCAAAGATTCTTCATTTCGTTCTCAATATTTATTGCTCATTTATTATCATTTTTATTTTTTGTATTTGCAGTATTGATTTCTGCACATTGGTTGTTTGGCCGTCTTGTTGTACGCAGTTTTTCCCATTGATTCTATTGTTTGTTTATATTTACTGTGAATGCCCGCAAAAAATTAATCTCAGGGTAGTATTTGGGGAGATATAGGTACTTAGATAATAAATTTACTTTGAAATATAATGATTACAATGGATTTAAACAATACAACCACGAGTCACTGATTTATTTAATGTAATATTTCATGATAGTTTATCTTTTTGTCACTTGCCGATGCATAGATACCAAATGTTTAATTATGCAGAAATACTGGAAATAATTACTAACATTACCTTTATTTAGAACAGAGAGAAGTTCAACTGGCAATGAAGATTCATGAAAGTCAGGCAATAGATATACACATCAGCTAAATCATTAAAATTTTTGGCAGAGACAGCCTTTTGGTTCTGTGTCTTTGTGGACAATAAATCTCATTCCTCAGCTCATAATCATAAACTGCAGAACTCAGTACTCATTCTGCTCTTTTTAAAAAAAAAAAAATGTGATTTTTAAATCTTCATCAACTCTTTAGGCAGTGGGTTACAGACACGCCACTGGTCATTGAGCCAACTAATTCTCTTAATCTTATTGTATGCTTAAATCTCTGCCATTGTTACTGACTTTACTGCTAAGTGAAAAAGATGTTTTCTAAGTAACCTCATTTAGGTATTTCATATTTATACAGCTCAATTAAATCACAGAATCCCAGTTTTCCTCAAAGCTGTAACTCATTAGCTCTGGCAATACCCTTCTAATCATTCTTGGCATCCTTGCTAGTGCTTCTATATCCCTCCCATAATGTGATGACTAAAAATGCCCAGTGGTGCTCTAGATATGGCTCAATTAACATGTTTACACTGTCCTGGCAGACCAATCTTTGAATTACATGTCAATTTTTTCATTTCCTTCTTAAGAACACCATCTCCCTCACAGGCCACTGTCAATTATAGCATCAGCAAAATTTTTATGATAGTCCTTACATACAAAAGCAAATGTTCAAGAAATAAGTGTGGACTCTTGTAGAACTTCACTGCACAAAGCCTACCAAATCACCAAAATTCCCATTGACAATCAGTTTTGACACCACTTTGGTTATTGCTATATTTTCCATTTTATGTTCAAGCTCTTTTATCAATTCTATGATTATATTTATTGAATTTGGTTACTCACAATGTTGGTCACAATCAACCCTAGCGAAGACTATGTGCTTTGGATCTGGAAATTCTTCTTTTACAAGTGAAGACGCCTCTTCAAAGATAGGATGTAGCATTTGACTGAATCGACACCTGGTGAAAGTACATCTCAATGTCAAAACAAAAAAAAAGCGCAACATCTTCCTTTTTGTTCTTTATGGTGTCCATCTTCTTTTCAGTTTGAAACAGTTCGTAATTTTTCTTCAACAGCATCACAGATGTTTTCATACAGTTGTGTTTGACTTACTATAACTATGACTTACTATAATATTTCATGCAAAGCATCAGTTACCAGGTGACATCAACATCTTAGAATCTTCTAAGCAAAAAGGAAATACATGTGCCTGGTGTGCTGTCACCATTCAGGTCAGTGGCTGAGTGGGAGTTTAAGGGTAGGAAGCATATATGGGACTTCCCTTAGAAGGGGTGTCAGTCTGGCACTACACTTTGAAGACCTAGTTGTCCTGGAAGTAAATGAGGAGAATTGAGCAGGTGATTGATGTGATTTGATGGAGAAACAAAGCAATCGATCTGAGCCCCTGATTGATTCTCTGAGGTGATAAAGTGACACAGGAAACATGTTAATACATTTCAGTTTATTGCAAGTACATCTTAAATCACTTAGCACTGGAATAAATTGTTCTCAATCTAATTCCCAAGCTCTTTGTGAGTACTTCTGTTTATGAGCGAGTCAGGAAATGCTTTTAGAAAAATGGAGCACTAAAATGCAAACTTATTTGCAGATAGAAAAATGTTTGCTAGAAACAGTAGTATCTATAGGGAGAGACACTGCATCCAAAAACAGAAATATTAGGAGTAGGAATAGACTGCCCTGCTATTCAATAAGATCATAGCTGATAAGTGGGTCTCGGTTCCTCATTTTTTTGCCAGTTCACCTTAACCCTTAATTCCCCAATCTTTCAAATGAACAATCCCCACTTGAAATACATTTTATATCTGGCTCCCACTATGCTTAAGAATTTTATTAAACTCACCTGTTAAAAATGACCAGACCCTTATTTTGTAGGCTTGATCCCTGTGCATAACCCAGTGGCAAATGTTACAACTTAAACTTGAACTGCTTTGCAATAAGGCAGCAAATACCATTTTACCTTTTAACTGTTGGGAAATTATTGTACAGTAATTCATTCATGATTGCACTTAAACAGTTGCTGTTTTGGGCCATACCCTTCTGTTAAATTGGAAAAAATGTTTGTGTGCTCTATTAACACAAAGGGAGGGGGGAAAAAATTCAAAAGACAAAATTCAGGTACCACTAGTGAAATAGTCTCATTCCTACATTACAAGTAGTTGACAGCAAGATGAGAATAACATTTCACCTCTACAGATATCAGTTGATGCACCTTTAATTTTTCTGATTATAGAAGTGATTACAGAAATCAAGAAAAACTGATTTTAAAAGGATATTAATAAGGACAGTCCTCAGCTTGTATTCCTTCCCCTCCCTCCTCCTCATTCTTGCTTCTTCCCCTTTCCTTTCCAGTCCTGAAATGGCAACTACTGATTCCTCTCCATTGATGCTGCCTGACCTGTTGTGTTCCTCCAGCATTGTATTTGTTGCTCAATACACATCTTTGCTTGAAATTACAAATAAAAAGCTACTAAATAGAATTTAAAGGGATTCCATTCTTATCAATTCAAATCAATACTTCCACTGATTTTAAGATTCTTAAAAATAGCACATTTATGCTATCATGTACACGCCTCTGAAAAAGAAATTCAAGACTGGAATCTCCAAGTCGTGGGAACTACTGCAAAGTAACTCACCCCTGTATTTAATTTCCAATAATTAAAAATCAATTTATGCTTGCAAAAAGTTCTTTCTACCAATTGTTGAATCAGGTGATATTGTGATTCAGGTTTTTCAGAAGTCAAGAATGAGGCATAAAACTTGGTGGTTACAGCCAATTATTAGGTATAATAAAGAAAAAAAATAAAAAAAAATTAAACTAAAAACTAACTCAAACTAGACACGTCATGACATTCCAGTGATAAGGAATAAGCTATGAAATAGTCATGTTCAATCTGATATCCTTTTGTCAAGTATTCTTATTCATTTTATTATTAATACTTTATTCCTATATTTTAATTCTTTTGCTTTTAGATAATTAAAGTTAATAAAAGTTCAGATAAACTTTCTTACAACATTCACAGCAAATTCCTTTGCCATTCTTCAATAGTTTGCAATGCTATTGGCACAAATATTTTGGAGGCAACAATTTTATTGCTTTTGCAGTCAATGCTGCAGTGTGTAGAGGGGCATCCTTGAGAAACTGAGTCATGTTGATGTGCCCCCCCCCCCCCCCCCACTGACTCAAATCTGCAGTATATTGCAAATATCTTCCCTGGTTATTCTTACCATTCTTCCTGTTACTGTTAATAAAACAAAACCAGCAAACAGTTTTGAGATTTCCTTTCAGTCCTCATGTTGGGTTACTAAAGTTCCTGTAGCTTAACATCTAACATCATTGTGGTAGCATCACCAAATTGAGGGCTGTGAGAGTTGCTAAAGGATCACTCCTCAGGACCAAGAACGGGGGATGAAAAACATTCTAAAAACAGATGTTATATTATTTAAAAGTTGTTTTTGAATGCCCCACTTACCAATCTGCATAAAAATTGACTAGAGCAACATCTGCATTGCCTATGTGGTTTGGAGGGTGGAAGAAGAAAAGGAAATTACAAGTTAAAATTAATAGACAATAACACATTACAGATTTAAAATTCAAAAAGTTCTAAATTTAAGAGATTGTAGTAAATACTATGTTAACAAATAATTATGTGCGAACTATGCAAACTGTGGTGCAAACAGTGCAGAACAAAATTTCAATTTAGTTGCAGTTTTCACACTACTTGTACCCAGTGTGTTGAATCAATAATTTCCCAATTAGTGCCACAACATATCAATATACCTTTTAAATTCAGGCATTCTAGAAGATACAATTAATAAAGTTATGTACAATAGCTTAATTTTAATACACAATCCTAATCTGTAATTAATCTTTAAACTATGATCAAATTTAGTAATGGTAAAAATTCTTCTAGTCATTATCAACTTGAAGACCACAATAGCAAATGACTGAGATTCAAATTAGATTAGGAAGTTATGAATTTGAAAGATACTATTCTCAGTTTACTGTCATTATTGCTATTATTAATCTAACCAATTTAAGGGGAATAGACAAATTACTAAAAAAAATTCAACAGATCATTAAAGAGTGCAAAAAAATGCAAAGGGCTAGCAATTTGGTACATACACTATACAAGAATGCAATTCTCATGTTAAGAATCCTACAGTTTCTTATCATTGAGTCTATTGAGTCCATTTTGCCACTGCCCAAGTCTATGAAGAAGTCTATAAACTCTCAGTGTATTTTTAAATTTTCAAATATATAATCTTGGGCAGATTACATTGAGGGTCAACATTGATTCCAATCCCTATAGTTAAAATGAAAGCAAAGCTAACAGAAGATTATGAAAAAGCACTTACCTAAAATTTCATCAATATTTCCACTATCAAGATTTATTATTTCACTGTGAATTGAAGTACTAAACCACATGCCCTGAAAGAAATAGAATTTTTTAAATAGGTTGCTCTATTTGATGGCAGCCCACAGATACAATTCACATAAGTTATGAATCAAAGAACAAAGTACAAATGATACTCAATTGTTCTCTTGAATTGAATAGAATCAAGTCCTTTATTTAATCTTGTAATTACAGTACACAACTTAAAAAGGTAAAATAAACACGATTCAATTTATTACTTATATACTAACATTTAAGAAACTGAGGATAGCAATATTTTCCATGCTGAACCAACCCTTCGAACTCCTTGGCTAAGTAAATGTCACTTGTTAAATATTATAATACATTTCAAATGGAAATACCATTTGCTTAGAGTTTGTTTTGCCCTTCCTCTCTTCCCTTGCCCCTTAACTGATTGAAACCTTTCGAATTAGTTTTCTGAATTTTATTTTAATTTCTGCAGGACTAGAAAAAAAAACAAGGATTAAATTCATTTCATGTTCACTTTATTTCTTGTCAATCGAGCTTTATTTTCGTGGATTATCATTACTTAAGTATCGTAAATTCCGGACTATAAGCCGCTACTTTTTTCCCATGCTTTGAACACTGCGGCCTATACTACGGTGCGGCTAATGCATGTTTTTTTTTCATGCCGCCAAAAACATTTTGCCTCGTAACAGTAGACCAATAAAATTGATGAGTAGTTCAGAGGTCCAATGAAATTGTACGATAAATCAAGCGCACTTTCACAATTAAATTATTGTAAATCAGTCATTTGTACTCACCCTCATCAACATGGAAAACACTCGAAGAAAAGCATATGATGCAGCTTTTAAGTTAAAGGCGATCAATCTGGCAGTTGAAGAAGGAAATCGAGCTGCTGCACATAATCTTGGCATAAATGAATCGATGTTGAGACGGTGGAGACGCCAGCGTGAAGAACTGAGTCAATGCAAAAAGACGACAAAAGCTTTCAGAGGTAATCATAACAGACGGCCCGAACTTGAAAACTTTCTTGAAGACTGGGTTAACACACAGAGAGCAGGCGGCCGCGGTGTTTCCACCGTGCAGATCAGACTGAAGGCTAAAGCAATCGCCACCAAAATGAAAATCGAAGATTTTAGAGGTGGGCCATCGTGGTGTTTTAGATTTTTGAGACGAAAAGGCCTGTCCGTCAGGGTACACACGACTCTGTGTCAGCAGCTCCCTCCCGACCACGAGGAAAAGATTGCTAACTTCCGCACATTCACTCAAACAAAGATAGCGGAGAATTCCATCGGGCCAGATGATATCATAAATATAGATGAAGTACCTTTGACGTTTGACCTGCCTCTCACTCGGACTGTTAATAAAAAAGGTGACTCGTCCATCACACTGAAAACAAGTGGCCATGAGAGAACGCATTTTACTTGTGTTCTGAGCTGCACAGCATCTGGACTAAAGCTTCCACCGATGGTGATTTTTTAAGTGACTGACAATGAAAGTTCAGTGAAAGCTGCCATCAAGAGTACGAACTCAATTCCAGCTGTGATTCCTGGGGGCACCACGAAGTATTTGCAGCCACTGGACATCAGCGTGAACCGGGCATTTAAAGTGGCGCTGCGCGTTGAGTGGGAGACTTGGATGACGAGCGGCGAGAAATCCTTTACCAAAACAGGACGCATGCGAAGAGCATCTTTAACTCAAGCCTGCCAGTGGATCCTAAATGCGTGGAGCCATGTCACAACATCCACCATCACCACTGGGTTTCGAAAGGCTGGACTGTTGCGTGATGAAGAGGACTGCGTGCGCTCAAGTGAGAGCGACAACGAAGAGACTGAAGTGAGTGACGAGATCCTGAGGTTTTATTCAATTCGGACACTGAAGAAGAGGACTTTGATGGTTTTAGTGCACAGGAGGAAGATGAAGAAGGCGATCAATAACTTTTCCTGGTAGGCTGCAGTATATATATTTTTTTTTACCAGTCATTAGGAGATATTGGAATGTTGTTCGTGCACTGTTCAGTAAAAAAGTATACGCAATGTAATTTGTGTGTTACTGATACGTACGTATATTTAAAAGTAGCTGTGTTACAGGCACTGTTCGAAAAAAAGCATTTGCAATATATATTTGTTTATGTTACCATACGGATTTAATTAAAAGTTAAAAAATCCTCACGTGTAATATCTTTCTGTGTAAATATCTCATATTACAACGTGGGACACCTGCGGCTTAAAATCCGGTGTGGCCCGTACAAGTACAAAATTGATTTTCTTTCCAAAATTAGAGCGTGCAGCTTTTAATCAGGTGCGCTCTGTAGTCCGGAATCTACGGTACATGAAACATTTCCAGTGTCAGAAACCAGTACAAGTTAGCCCTTCAATGTCAGAAATATAACTGTCCTCTGTATTAAATCATCGATGTCAATGAAAGTAAATGGCAACTATCAAGGAACAAATTTGTTTAAAAAGCCAGTGAATCAGGGCAAAAGAGAACAGTTTACTTCAGATCATATTCTATCAAGCTTCTATTCTATCAAATTAATCCTGCTTCACTGTCAAGGGCCTTGTATTTCAGACTTTATCCCTGTTACATTATAAACACTCAACTTTCTTTAGTCTTTGACCACTGCTCTTGATTACTTACGGGCAGGCACAGTGGCAGTTGAGCTTTTAGCACATGCATTCTTGATCACGATTTGAAGAATTTTGTATAAACAGCTCAAAGCACACTTCAAGATTTCAAATAATTTATCAATATGGTGCTTAGCAGACTTGATGCAGTCAATTGAAAGTAAATGTTTGCTCAAATTTAAAACTAAGCCAATTTTATCAGCATGTAGTTTAGGTAATTATACCGTCTCACGACCAAATTATTAGGTAGAAAACATGTAATAATCTCAAAACTTTAAGCATCCTTTTAAAATTCGTCTTGTGATCACATTAACTGATCATAGTGATGCACCATCAATAACTCTCGGAGACCGGAGGCAAATGACAGGCTCAGTCACAGGAATCTCTTCCAGGTACGATTGGAAGCATGTAAGCCAGAGTTCAAAGGCAATAATAGCTGCTTCGGGAGCTTGAGGATCAATGACCAATTTTCCCGGTCATAAAATGCTCTCCAATACCTCCGCGGTGGAGAAAGAAGCCCAGGCCATAGTGGAAGCTATTAGGCACTGGAGGCACTATCTCGCCCACAGACGGTTCACCTTGCTGACCGACCAGTGCTCAGTTGCGTTCATGTTCAGCAACCAACAGCAGGGCAAAATCAAAAATGATAAAATTTTGAGGTGGAGAATAGAACTCTCCACCTACAACTATGACATCCTGCACCGGCCTGGAAGGCTCAATGAGCCCCCTGATGCCCTATCCCGGGGAGCATGTGCCAGCGCGCAGCTCGACTGGCTATACGCCCTCCATGCGGATCTTTGCCACCCGGGGGTCACCTGACTTTTCCTGATGGGTGGGAGGACTGGTCCCTCACTACGCAGACAAGGCCCGCCCACTGGTCAAGTCCACCGCATTTCCACTCTCAGCCGAGGCCTGCGCAGCCTTCAGCCGCATTGCCAAAGCAACGATGCATGTGGTGGATGAGACCATTCCCTTCCAAGTAGAGAGTGACGCCTCCGACTTTGCACTGGCTGCTACCCTCAAAGATTCCCGTGACTGAGCCTGTCGTTTGCCTCCCATCTCCAAGAGTTATTGATGGTGCATCAATTTTATTAGCTGCAAAAGTGACCACAAAATCTTGGAGACAGAGGGAGGAGCAGTGCCTCCAATCGCCTTTATACAGGGGTCTGTGGGAGGAGCCACAGGATCAGTCAGCAGAGGGGCGTGTCCAGACAGGTATACACATAGTTTATCACACATAGCTAAACTCACTTTTCATCATCTTTCTAACATTATCATCCCCTCATAACTAATAAGCTCAAGGCATAGGTCTTAATATTCCTTGTGCAACTGGATCCTTTACTTCCTCACTTGCAGAACCCAGACAATTCGAATTAGCAGCAACATCTCCTCCACAGTCACCATCAGCACAAAGCTGTGTGCTTAGCCACCTGCTCTACCCGCTATATACATATGACTGAAGCAAGTACAGTCGGCCCTCCTTATCTGCGAGGGATGTTTCCAGGACACCTCGCGGATACCTAAAAACACGGATGCTCAAGTCCCTTATTTAACCTGTTTTAGTGCGGTGGACTTCAGGACCCAGCTGTAGAGCTCTGAATCTGCAGTTTCTATTCACGAAAATAATCACGATCATGATTGAAAATGAAGTGAAAATAATAAAGTGATCGAAAAGAGGTGAAACGCCATTGATCATTGGAAAATCGTTAGGCTACAATCGGTGAATGACCAGAACAATTTTAAAGGATAAAAACCCTGTCCCGATGAAAGCTACAATTATTACTAAGCAACACAGTGGTTTAATTATTGAAATACGTTTGTGTTTTATATGCATAGAAAGGTAAAATATATACTATTTTCTAAGCCAAACATATGACTAACTGATGCTAAATAATACTGGATGTAGCTGTTCCAACTTAATTAGAAAGAGGACTTTTGATTTTTTTTTATCCCGATCCACGATAGCCTACGCACATCCTCCCGTATACTTTAAATTATCTCTACATTACTTATAATACCTAATACAATGTAAATGCTATGTAAATAGTTATACTGCATTGTTTAGGGAATAATGACAAGAAAAATAGTCTGCACATGCTCGAACAACAAGTACTGGAAGAGCACTTCCAGGTTTTCTCGATTTGCGATTGGTTGAATTTGTGCATGCAGAACTTGTGGATAGGGAGGGCCAACTATACAGCTTCAATGCCATACTTAAATTTGTTGATGACACTGTTGATCAAGTTAAAGGCAGTGACAAATCTGCACATACTGTAGGAGGGAGATTGAAAATCTGGCCAGTGGTGCCACAACTTCTCACTCAAAATTAGCAAAACCGAAGAGCTGATTACTAACTGCACAAGGAGGAAAATGGAAGGCCATGAGCCAGTTCTCATCAGGGGATCTCAAGTGGAGAGGGTCAGCAACTTTAAATTCCTTAATGTTACCATTTTGGAGGATTGGACCTAGATCCAGCAAGCAAGTGCAGTTACAAGAAGGCACGTAGTGCTTCTACTTTCTTGGAAGTTTGCGAAGATTTGGCATTTCATCTCAAACTCTGACAAACTTTTTTAGATGTGCAGTGAAGAGTATATGGACAGTTTGCATCATGGCCTGGCATGGAAACGCCTATGCCCTTCAATGGAAAAGCCTACAAAAAGTAGTGGATACAGTCAAGTCTGTTATGTTTTGTAACTCCAGAAACTAATCAAAAGAAAACCACAGGAATCAGGGATAATTGAGTACCTAGTTTTATTTTTAGTGAGGTGCTCATATATGACATGGTGGTGTAATGACACATGCTATTTGTGTACTTCTTACATATAATTATTTAGCCAAGAATGCTTAATCAAACATTTAAATATTACTCAAATATTAAATACACAACACTCCTCCCTGCTTAGCTGTACACACCCCATCCTCCAGATAGACATCCACAGCAAAGTACATTTTGAATTGTCCCCATGCAGGCGTACAGGTTTAATCGCTGTGTACGATTTCTTACTCTTGTGGTATAATGTCTTTCCTGAGAGAGGGGGTCACTCTGCTTGGCAGTTGAGACTGTGGCTGTGAAATACCCTCAGGTTCTGAGGCCTCAACTGCAGGGTTACTCTGTCAGCACTGGACTCCTTTCTTCTGGACATGTGGGCATCCTGAACAGTGAACGGCAAGCTGTTCGCTCAGTTGATCTATCCAAGGTCACCAGATAAAGCTTCAAGCCAATGCTTTCATTATGACCATGCCAAGATGACCGGCATGTAGCTCTCAGCTTAGATGGTACAATGTTCAATCCCCACACAAGGCAGCTTCCAACAATGGCAAGTTCATCCTGGCGCTGGTAAAAATGGGGGAAGTGAAATTTCTGCTGCACATTCCAGCCACTTTGGGTTGCTATGTACACCTGAGACAGTGTGGACTCTTTTCAGGTTTCCCTTGGATTGTCTGTGCCATAATTGTGAGACTTTGGATTTATGTTAAAGAGAAAATATTGAGGAGTGTCCACTTGTAAATTTTTTTTTGGTATTTCCTTAGTAATTGTCTCCTTCAAGAAAAAACCATCTCTGCATTCTTGCTGCTGTTGTTAATTGGACACCCTTCTGTGGATGAAAAAGATAACTAATGGTTGATGATCGTTAACAAGGGTAAACACTCTCCCATATAGGTACTGCTTGAACTGTTTTACATCCCAAACAAGGCTCAAGGCCCATCAACCTGTGTGGAATGTTACTCTGCCACGGTAAGGGAACGTGATGCAAAGGCCATCGGGCATTGACTTCCATCGGTCGTACCACGTGACATGACTGCACCTCTTCCATAAGGCGAGGAGCCACAGGCAAGCTTTGCTAGATGATGTGGATCATAATGTGTGAGTGCAGTATCTGACATCTGTATTTCCTTGAGCTTTTGGAAAATCACCTCACACTGCTTTGTATATTGGTGTGAGTGAGAGAAAGAGATTTTATATATAAAGTGTTCTCCGGATGAAGCACTGTAGCCAGGGTTGGCAGAAACCTATTATAGTAATTGACAAATCCTGAAAAGGACCAGAACTATGACATGTCCTTTGGCCTTGAGGAATCCACCACTAATTGAACTTTCTTAGCACTCTTGTGCATCAATGGTGTGACCACAGTCCTGACGAAGGGTCTCGGCCCGAAACGTTGACTGTACTTCTTCTTATAGATGCTGCCTGGCCTGCTGCATTCCACCAGCATTGTGTGTGTGTTGCTGTGACACTTTGTTGCAAGAATTCACACTTGTCACGTCATGCTCTGAACCCATAACCTGACTGTCTTGAGATTATGGAAATGTTCCTTGTCATCCTTACAGGTAACAATGATGTAATCAGGTAATGTTGGGTGCCTGGGCAGCCTTGCAGCACCTTGTCCATAGTTTTCTGCCAGAGTGCAGATGCATCTCCAAAAATAAACCTATTATAGCAACACACCCCTTTGTGAGTGTTTATGGTGAGAAATACTTTGGACTCGTCTTGCTTCGCCATTTGTAGGTAGGTCTCAACTATGTTCTCTTTGCAGAAGTGTTTTCCCCAGGAAGGTCTGCAAAGATCTCCCATCCTGGGCAGAGGCTATTGATCTACTTTCAGTACAGTGTTGATGGTGTCCTAAACTCACCACCAATCCTGACAGATCCGTTCTTCTTGGCTATTCCGACCCCTACCATTGCCCACAGGCTTCACTCAACCTTGAAAAGATTCCTTCAGCCCCAATGCCATCTAATTAACTGGCTACTTTATCATCGATGGTATAAGGAACCAGATGGGTGTGGTAAAGCTTGGGTGTGACACATCCTGTTTTACCCTGGATCTGTTTTAGTTTTCAATACCATCCTTGAACACTTCAATAGAAGGATTAATCGAAGAATATTCTAGAGAGCTCAATGCACCAAGATCAAGATGCAGCAACTAGAAGGAAAAGGACAGCAAAGGAAGGTGTCCAGAGCCTTCTGAACCACTTCCTGCAGTCTCAGTCACAGAGTCAACTCCTGCAGCCACCTCGGAGGAGACCAAGAACCTGAGATAACTCACAGCAGAACTCAAAACATTAGAATAGAATTACAAGCTCTGTTAAAGACATCCTGTGAGAACAGGAATGGGCACATGGGGAGAAGGAGTACAGCTAAGAAAATCAATTCTTGGTCAGAAGTTGAAAGATCCAAGTAGTAAATCTATAGGATCAGATAAATAGTTTAACATGCAGTGGATCATGGACACACACACACACACAGCAAGCTTTTGGCTTTTAAAAATCTATATTACTCAAGTTAAATAAAATAAGGTGCAAAAAAACTCAGAGGCTTCCAAATACCAGGCAATATAGCATCTGTTCAATTATATTAAAACAAATCAATGAATTCTTTCCTTAGTTTTAAAAGATTAGCTTGTGACAGAAATCCAGATTACTCTCCCAAAGGAGTTGTGATCTAAGCTAAAGATCAAAAGAAATGGAGAAAAGTTCTATATCAATTTGATATACGAGTGGTATCAGTATTGATTTATTATTGTCACGGGTTCCCAGATACAGTGAAAAATTTGTCTTACATACAAGTACTTCAACCTGTCCTGCTACAGATCAATTACATAGTGCACTGAGCCAAAAAATAAATGTAGAATAGTTTTGAAATTTAAAAAGTGCCATGCACATAGATGAAAAACTTCAAGATCATAAATGACGTAGACGAGGCCAGGAGTCCATCTTATCATAGAAGAGGTCCGTTCAAGATCTGATAAACTGGATGGAAGCTGTCCTTAGGCCTGGTGGTACATGCTTTTCGGCTTTGTATTTTTTTTCTCAATGAGAGAGGGGAGAAGAGAGAATGTCCATGTTGGGTGGGATCATTGATTATGTTGACTGCTTTTCTGAGGCAGTGAAAAGCATAGACTGTGTCCACAGAGGGGAAGCTGGCTCCCATGATATGCTGAGCTGTCCCACAACTCTGCAGTTCTTGAGTCATGTGCCATACCAAATCAGTATGCATCCAGACAGAACATGCTCTGTGTGCAGTGATAGAAGTTGATATGGCTCAAAGATGGCATGCCAAATTTCCTTAGCCTCCTGATATAGATGCAGTGGATAACTCTCTGTCCATGACAGCAAAATGGTTGAACCAGGACCGGCTGTTCATACCTAGGAACTTTAAGTTCTCAACCTCAATACCACTGAGATAGACAGGAGCATGTGCACTGCTCCCCTTTCTGAAATCTATGATCAGCTCTTGTTTTGTTGACATTGAGGGAAAGGTCATTGTCATGACACCCTGTCGTGGTGCTCTCTGTACCCATTTTGTATCTTAACTAAGAAAGAGTCAGAGTACAATTCATTATGGTGGTATCACTTGCCAATGTGTAGATTGAGTTAGAGCAGAATATGTCCACACAACTGCAAGTGTGCAAGGATTAGAGTTTGGGGCTGAGAACATAACTTTGTGGAGCAGGGTTTAGAATAATCATGGCAAAGTTGCTACTGCCTCTCCTGCTGATCGCAGTCTCTTGGTCAAGAAGTCAAGGATCCAGTTGCAGAGGGAAGTATTGACGCACAACATATGGAGTTTGGTGATGAGCTTGTTTACAATAGTAGTAGTATTGAGGACAGAACTTAGTCAAAAAAAAAGTCTGAGTTGATGTGTGCAATGACTGACCTCTCGAAACACTTCATGATAGGAAATGTCAGAGCCACTGGGCGGTAAACATTAAGACAAAGGAGATGATAGTAGATTTCAGGAGACATCCCCCCGTTATGCCCCCCCTCACAGTCCTCGGCAGCCCTGTGTCCACCGTGGAGAACTTCAGGTTCCTGGGAACCACCATCTCTCAGGATCTGAAGTGGAAGCAGAACATCAGCTCCATCCTGAAGAAGGCCCAGCAGCGGATGTACTTCCTGCGGCTCTTCAGGAAATACGGTCTGCCTCAGGAATTGCTGCTGCAGTTCTATACTGCAGTCATTGAGTCTGTCCTGTGCACCTCCATCACTGTGTGGTTTGGAGCCGCCACCAAGCAGGATAGAACCAGACTACTGCGCACAGTGAGGACTGCCGAGCGCATCATTGGAGCCTCCCTGCCCTCTATTGTGGACCTGTACTCTTCCAGGTTGAAGAAGAGGGCGGGGAACATCATAAAGGACTCCTTCCATCCTGCGCATGGACTGTTTGAACTGCTTCCGTCTGGTAGGCGCTTCAGATCCATCCAGACTAAGACTAATAGGCACTGGAGAAGTTTTTTCCCTACTGCGGTCACTTTGCTGAACAGTTAACTGCCGGTTAACTGTCGGCTAACTATTACTTGGATTGCACTACTTGCATGTATAATATATATTTTCATTTATATTTATCATTATTATTGTTACGAGCAGAGAGACAACATCTGCCGTAAGTAAATTCCTTGTATGTGTACAGGTACTTGGCAATTAAAGTCTGATTCTGATATATTATCTTGTTTTTCTTGAGTACAGGGATGATAGGTGCCTTCTTGCAGCAAGAAGTGGTTAAAAATATCTGTAAATACCCCTGACTGCTGATCCACACAAGACAGGGTCAAGGACACCATCAGTACCAGATGCTTTCTGAAAGGTTCACCCTCTAGAAGACGAATCTTACATTTACAGCATTGACTATAGATTTAGGTGCACTGGAGAATGTCAGTGGGTGGTGACATACCATTCTCTTCTATTCAGAAGTATGTATAGAGTGCATTTAAGCTCATCAAGAAGGGATGTGCTATTGTTGGTGATGCTGCCTGACTGTATTGTTACCCATTATAGTATGTAAGCCCTACCACAGCTGATGACTGAATGGGTACTGTGTTTACACCTGACAGCTTTACAGAGGTCATATTTTGATTTTTTGTGAAGGTCAAGGTCACTGGATTTGGATGCTGCGGAGTTAAAATTTACAGTGAATCTCACAGCTTACCCATGGTTTCTGGTTTGGAAACACCTGGATTGTCCTTTTGGCGTACAGGCCTGCTTGTGTGGCTAAATGATCATGTCCCTGTCTGATACATTTGCACTATGAAAAGATAATAAATTTACCCATTGTTAGTTACACTGACAGCACATTTAAAATTGATCATCTCCTCTGGCTCACAGAATTGTAACATCTTCACTCAGCCCTCAGGGGTGGGTTAGAAAGGAGAGTGCAACGACATGATGTGCTTGAATGGTAATGATGCTCTTTCCATAACGGTATGATGCTCTTTCATTAAGTTTCCAATACTAATTCATATTTTAGTTCCTATACAATTGTCAAATGTTTATAACACAGAAGACTAGCGTTAAGTTTACAGTGTTAATGCTGGCTTTATGAAAGGTGGTAAGACTTTTCACGTTGTCCTGCAATTTCTAATGTATTCACCCCTTTTCAAGTCATGACCAATTCTTGCATCCATTAAGTTCCAGATCAGTATTGTGTGAAAAACCTTATGCAGGTTGCCTTTGTTTTTTTAATCTCCCCCTCCAACAAGTGCCTTCTTGTTCTTGACCATTCTGCCAATTCTAACCTCCTCCAGTAACAAAACCTGTACACTCTAATTTTGAACATAATCAGTGCAGCTCTAGTGCTGCTTCTTCCATTTTATCAAGTCATCAAACCCTATGTTGAAGTTGAACAAAGGTTCTCTCTATTAATTGAGGCATAGTGCAAATAGAGTATAAAATACCATTTCTGTGTACTTCAACCCATCCTGCTACAGGCAAAGATTGATCTCCCCAGGTTTCTTTGATCCTACACCCCCTTTCTCATTAGTATTAAACTTCATTTGCCTATTCAATGTTACTATACTTGCCAAATTATATTTTCAAATATATATTTATCATTCACTTTGCATACAAAAAAGATTGTCTACAAAGCTGTACCTTCTACAGTTCTAGAATTATTGCAATTTAAAACACATGAAAAAGGGTTTAAATTGTACTTTTTACTCACTGTAGCAATATATCAAGTACAACCAACATAGTAAACTTTGTTTTCCTGTTGAAGTTGCTCAGTCTGCAAAAGCAGAAATTAACGGAAAATTCAATACCATAGCAATCTAAGCTTTGAAAAATCTCAAGTCATGCCCTCTAGTGTGTAGTGTCACTAACTACAGATTACAACATATTTATCATATTTGTACCCCCCCCCCCCTCCACCAAAGGTAGTGATTTAGCACTGTAGTTTTAGTGGATTTTGTACTTGTACTGTCTTTCCTCCACAATTCATTCTGGCAATTATCAATTCAAAATGCCCCATTTGTTTTCAAAATCTAGTTTAATTAAAATACCCTGCACAAAAGCATTTACTTTAGTGGCTAGAATGTCTGGTTTAATTTCTAGAACAGTTTGTCCCCTCCTACTTGTATTGCAACATTCTAAACTGGCTAAGCCTGCTGTGCTGTCAATAATGGAACACTGACAGGCCTTCCTGTGGCTTTACGCCGATCAAAATTTCTATCAGGTAATGGAAGCTTTACCTCTAATGAATTGTGCCAAGGGGATATTAGTAATCCACTCTCCCCCTGGTAGTGGCTTTTCTAATTAGTATTACATCTGGAGCCCAGCATAGTTTGATTGCTGAACTAATTTCTAGCAAATCTGTTTTCTGACTTTCTTTCTGCAGGGAGATACTAGCGATCCAAAGCATAACCTATTCTAATGAATATTTTCTTAAAATTTAGAAGCCCTTCAGTTATCTTCCTCAA
Source organism: Hypanus sabinus (assembly GCF_030144855.1). Lineage (NCBI taxonomy): Eukaryota > Metazoa > Chordata > Chondrichthyes > Myliobatiformes > Dasyatidae > Hypanus > Hypanus sabinus. The sequence goes on from NC_082711.1 coordinate 82,099,075, forward strand.
TCATAATCCAGATTGACATGCTGAAGATAGTGCCGTGAGGTAGAATTACACAGGTGTCCTGGATCATTCCAGTCCCCTGTGCTCTCATTCTGCCATGTGTGCTTATCTTGTTGTGCTTGGAGATTGAGCATCTACCCTCGAGCTGGGTAATAGACTTGCATTCTATTGTTGTCTTCCAGTTTTAAGCAATAGACCCCAGGGTAAGGTATGGTACAACCACCCCTGAATTTTGTCAGTTATCAACCAACATGCAAAGCTCTGGGATTCCCTGCAGCATTCCAACAAACAGCAGGTTTTTAAACAAACAAGTATACAAATTGTGAGAATTTTTGTCCATCAACTGGTAAGTAGTTTGAATGACATGGCATCTACACTGTTATTCCCTCATGTTGCATATTAATTCTAGGACTTACCGGCAGTATTTTAAATAGAATTTATTATTCAACTGCAACATATGCAAGTTTTATTTTTTGTGGACTGGTGTTTAAAACAAGTGAGGGAAAAGAACTTGACTTTCACATTACATAATGTAACTATCAAGAAACATGCCAAGTTATCGTTAAAATATGATTTTAAGATGTAGAACCATGCAGCTAGAGATATACAAGTAGCAAAGTAGCAAAGCAATTTCAAACCCAAGTCAAAAAAAATTACAGAATTCATTAAGCAAAATTTGAAAGTGAATTTCATTTCTTGGTGGCAAGTCAAGGAAAACAGGGAGGCTGACTGTGGCCCACCATGATATACAACTCTAAGCGTTATTTGCCTCCTTCTCAAAAGCACTGCTAACTCTCTTTGGTTATCCATCCTATTAAAATGTTGACATGGTAAAATGTCCCAAATGTTTTAACGAATAGTAATAAGAAACTTTTGTTTACATAACACATTTAAAAAATACAGTATAAAAGAAAAAGATGCCCAGATTCCAGCTACTTGTTCTGTCTTAAGTATGGAGAAAATATGAAAAGTAGCCCCAAGATTAATTCTGGGGATTTTACTGTGTCTGATATGCATTAATCAGATACAAGTAGCTACTGCTAAAATATACCAATGTTTAGGAGTGCTTGACAGTAAACTCAAAAGCTAATGCACAGTAGTACCAATAATTAAAAATCAAGTTTAATTTTAAAAAGTACTTAGCATGAAGAAATAAAATAGTGAGTGATGACAAACCAGATTTGGAAGGTTCTTTTCAACACAAGAATCTTACCATTAACTGTATACTGTCCTTTTACATTTCCTCTCCCAAAGTGCAAAACTCACATTTGGCTGGGATAAAGATCCATCTGCAATTTCTCCACCCATACCTAGTTAACTGATATCCTAATGTGTCCTTCAGCAATCCACAACACCAATCCTTGTACCATCTGTGAACTTGCTAACCCACCCATCTACACTTGATTCCAGGTCATTTATACACATCACAAACAAATAGAGGTCCCAGTACAGATAAGGAGTGAAAATTCAGTATTCCTGTTTGATTTTCCAAAAGAATATTCAAAAGGAAAGGTGTCAGTGGACAGGTATGTAACCATGTATTATCAGGTTAAATGGAACTAAGAAACAGCTAGGTAAGACAACGTGAGCAGGGAATAGCCTCAAAGTGTTGACTTGTGGAGAGAAAATAAAATTTCCAAGGGAAATAAAATTATGTAGGCTATTTTAATCTGCCTGTTGATTTGACTAACAAAACTGGCAAGGGTATGTGGAAAAGGAATATGTGGAGAACAATACAGACCGTTTTTTAAAAGAACACCGTATTACATTAATTACATTGTAATAGTCAACCAGATTTGATCAGGTAAATGAGTTTGGATTAATAAGAGGTTAATGATTCTCTATACAAGAGATCACATACAGTTTGAAGACAAACTTTGGTGTAAAATTGGTGTCCATAACCTAAACAAAGGCAATCATAAAAGGTATGAAGGAAGGGTCAGAAGGTAAAATAGGCTAAAGATTCTACAGTTGTGTTGTGCAGAGCAACCTGACTGCTTGCTTCAACTGGTATGGAAGGGGCTGTAAACTCAGCTAACACCATCCGCACACAAGCCTCTCCGCCATCAAGGAAATCTTCCAAAGGCAGTGCCTCAAGAAGGTGACATCCATCATTACGGACCCTCACACCTGTGGCATGGCCTCTTCTGATTACCACCACCAATGAGGTGGTGCAGGAATGTGAAACAAACAACATTTTAGGAGCAGCTTCTGCTCGGTCAGACTTCTGAATGGTCCATGGACACTACCCTGCTATCCCTCTGTCTCACTAGTTATTGTAACTGATACTAAATTGTTATGACTACTGCACTGCTATCACAAAACAACAAATTTCACAACTTATGTCAGGAACATCAAATCTGATTCTACATAGAAAGTGGCAGAAATTTAAGCAGCCATTCTCTATTTATCAGCTGAAACATGCAAACCAGAAAATGACTCAATGTGAAAGAAATCAGACGTCAAGGTAGTAGAGGAAAACATTAAATAAAAACTAACACATATGAAATGGTAAATATAGTAGCAGTAGACTTGAGAACTGGAAACTTTAAGAATTAACAACGGGGGGGGGGGGGGAGAAGAAAGAAAGATGAATAGTGTACCGACCATAACATCAAAAACAGGAAGTGCTTTGTTGGATATATAAATTTGGAGTGCAGGACTAAAGAATTGATGAGAAACAAAGAAAATGGCAGATAATTCAAATTAATATTTTGCATCAGTTTTCAGTTGACGATACTACAAACTACCCTTAGGAAAACAGATGAAACATGAGAAGGTCTTGTGGCAATCACCATCATGTGGTACAAAGTATTAGAAAAAAGGCAGGCAGATTATCAGGACCCTATGACTGTGGAGATGGATGGTATTTTTTCAAAACTCAGTTCTAGGAAGGCAGTAGTGATTTGGAAAATTGCAAATCTCTTCCTTGTTCAAGGGAGGCAAAATGTTAGAAAGTTTTGGCCAATTAACATTGGCTGTTGGCAAGATGCTGGAGTCTATAATTAAGAAACTAACAGCTCATCACTTAAAGGCAATTACAATCAAAGCAAGTCAACATGATTCAATGAAAAGATCAGGTATGACAAATAAAGAGTTTAATAATATAACCAGATAACAGAGGAAGGATCATTTGGATTTCTGGAAGGCAAACTGAAGATTGGTTACATCATGGAATTCAGAATAAATGGGCATTTCAAGAAAGATGTAATTAGTGCCCAAGGATTAGTTCGTGGTTCTCAAATTATATTTTTACATAATTATTTGGAGGGGACAATACAAGGCGTTTACATTCACTAATGGTGCAATTTTTAAATATTGTAACCTAGTATATCTGTTTTGCTCTGTACAGCTACAATAAAACAACAAATTTCACTATGTACATCAATGATAATAAAACTGATGCAGATATTATTACAATTGTTGATGAAGTTCATTGTCATTTGACTAACATATATACATCCAAACAAAATAGCATTCCTCTGGACCGCAGTCCACCCACACAACATACATTATATGCAGCACAAACCAAAATGTAATACAAGTTAATAAAATATAATTCATAATGCCATTGACATGAAATGAAAAATGGTTGAGCTGTGCCTTCCTGAAGTCCACAATCATCTCTTTTGTATTGCCCACGTTGAGACTCCGGTTGTTCTTGCTGTATGCTGACTCATCATTGTTGCTGATGAGACCAACCATCATTGTATCATCAGTGAACTTGATGAATCGGGTTGAGCTGGAACTAGCAGTACAGATACGAGTCAGCAGTGTGAACAGCAGTGGGTTGAGCACACAACCCTTTGGGGGGCACCAGTGCTCAGCATGATGGAGCTTGAGACGTTGCTGCCAACTCTGACTGACTGGAGTCTTTTCATCAAGAAATCCAAGGTCCAGGTACAGAAAAGACAATATATCCACCAGCCTAATGAGGGATGAGGGATGAGTTAATGAACAACATCCTAGCAATGAGGCATTTTCTAGGACAGATGAAGTAGCGGGCTGAGGCTATTGCATCATCAGTGGACTGGTTTGAGCCTTAGGCGAACTGGAAAAGGTCCAGTGCAGCTTGGAAGGTGGGATTTTAAATGACCAATTACCTGCTGCTCGAAGCACTTCATGAATGTTGAAGTCAATGCTACTAGGCAGAAATTGTTTAGGCCAGTTACCGTTGCTCTCTTGGGCACCAGAATGACGGTGCCTCCCTTGAAACCTATAGGGGCAGTGGACTGCTTCAAAGAGATATTAAGGATGTTCATTAAGACCTTTCTAAGCTAGGTCGTACAGTCCCTCAGCACCTGACTGGATACATGTCATAAGAGTGAAAGCTTGTTCTCTGCAAAGCAGACAGCCAACTGGTACTAAAATTCAAAGCAGCCCAGGCTGCTTCACTGGAATGCCTGGAACCCTGGACACAGAGGGCTGACGAACAGAAGGGTGCCTTGCAGACTGGGCTTCAGAAAAAAATTAGAGGAAGTTAGAGAATCAGTGAGGGAACAATCCCTTTGGAATACAAAATTATATTTGGTACTGATGATACTTGGTGGGCATTGGAAACTGAAGCATATGACAACCTCTAACAAGTCAAGGTGGTGTAGCACTGCCAGGGAAGTGAATGAGGAAAAGCATTAGGGTCAACATGCAGCCTTGCTTAAAGGCCTGCACTGAAATAGGGTCCATTGTGAACCCTATGGTTTGGGTCAACGCTTGTATGTCACATAGTAAATACAAGATGAGGTTCTGCTGTACCCTAATCCAGTACATGGACTACCTACAGGCAGCATCAAGGCATTAAAAAGATAGTGTTGATATTGTCTCCAAAAACAATCCAGATCTACTTGCAGTGTCAACATTTCAGTATTAACTACCTACTTAGTCTTTCTAGACTGCAGTGTAATTCCTTGCTCACATGAAGCTGACGATAATAAATACAAAAAGTACAAAAAATGGTGCAAAATGGAGTGGTGCGAAAAGAAATGCCGATGGCGAGGTTACTGCATTTGCATGGCTAACTCCAGCCTCCAGAAACACACACGACATCACAACAGATTTCTAGGTAGATGGGGAAAAATGAAGATTCAAAGATTTTCACCAAGCTTCTTTCAAGAGCAACATCCCAGCATGGTCTAAGTACAGAAGCAGCAATAGGATATCACTGATAACTTCAAGCTTTGGATCAGTAATACAGTACAGGAATAAACTCTTCATCCAAGCTGCCCATACCAACTATGGTGCCCACCTAAGCAGTCTCAATTGTGCAACAAAAATATTTAAAAATTCATTATATTCTTACACGAGCATCCTAGCAAACTGCATGGTATAGAAACAGCACTGTAGTGGACAAGAAGCTCTACAATGGGAAATCAAAACGGCCCAATGCATCACCGGCACCAGCCTACCCACCATCAAGGACATGTATAAAGAAAGTTAACTGAAAAAAGGCCAGCAACATCCTGAATGATCTTACCCACCCTGCTCATGGACTATTTGTCCTACTCCCATTAGGGAGGAGGCTACATAGCATCCATGCCAGGACCACCAGACTCAAAAACAGTTACTTGTTACTTTCCCCAGGTTGTAAGGCTGATCAACATCTCCACCCTCAAACCCAAACCACCCCCCCCACCCCACCTGTCAATTCCTGTCAGACACCATATGTACAGACACTTGTGTCTAACAACACTCAAAGTATACAAGCTGTGTGTTTATATTTAGTGCTTTTATTATTGTGTTCCTTTTTATGCTGCATCAAATCAAGAATAATAATTATTTCATTCTCTTTTACACTTGTGCACTGGAAAGGACATTAAAACAATCTTGAATCTTTTCTGATTCAGCAGTACCAGGTATTCGTAAACAAAGTAAGTACCATACATGTATTGAGGTCACAAGAAATCACTTCATTAGAGTTGTAAAGCATACAATACAGAAAGACAAATGATTAATGAAGTAGTAATATAGAAAATAAATCATCCACTTAATGAGCTGATCTGCACAATGCCAGAGGGGAAGGACAGATCTGACAGCTTCTCATGCAGCCTTTTCTCCAGATCTCTTTCTTGACCCCTTGTCCCCATCACCAATTCTTAGCAACAGCACGAGTTCTGACCCAGCCAAAGATACCTGCCTCACAAAAAATTGCCCCTTTTTATACCCTTCAAGACTCCTTTTTATTTCTCGCAATCTTTAGATATACACAACTCAAAATTAGAGACAGCAGGTGCGCAAGGGAATAAACATACTTCACCGGTATCTAATCTTAACTATGTGCATTCAAAGTAGAGACAAAATATTGGTTAATAAGGGGCAAAACAAGCCATGACACATTCCAAACTAATACCATTTTGTCTTTCAAACTTCCATTTTATTTTAGCATATACAAAGGAGGAATCACATTTAACTCTCTCCTTACAAGTTGCCATCATGACTTGTATCCCTCTAAGCCAGGGATCCACAGACCCCTTAGTTAAAGGCATAAAAAATGGTGATACCCCTGTTTGAAACTTTCATTATCCATGAAGTTAAATGCCATTGTATCTCAACTACCTTCTCTGGCAACTCGTTCCATTTACACAGGACCCTCTGCATGAAAATGCCCATGAAGTCCCTTTCAATTTTTCTCCTTTCACCCTTAAAGCAATGCCTTGTACTTTAAGTCCTTTTCCCTGGGAAAGGGACTGCTTTCACCCTTTGCCTGTTATAAATTTGTATTCCTCTATCAAGTCACCCTTCAATATTCTAAATGTCATAGAATAAACTCCAAGCCTGTCCAACCTCTCTTATAAAGGGGTTGGAAAAAGCCATTGACTACCAAGCATCTCAATTATGTCTGTTTTTCCTCTTACTAAGCCAACAAAAACTTTGCAGAATCAGGATATTATTCAATAAATATTTGATAAGAAACTGAACATAACATGAACAAAACTAATTCTGACAATTCTGCAGGGATTGTTATTGATGAAATAGCTGAAGGCTGTTGAAATTTACAAAGATGTTGCCAAGTCTGGAGGACCTGGGTTATAGGGAAAGATTGAATAGGTTAGAACCGTATTCTTTAGAATGTAGAAAATTGAGAGGAGATTTGATAGAGGTATACAGAATTATGAGAGGTATAAATAAGGTAAATACAGAAGGCTTTTTCCCACTGAGGTTGTGTGTGACTACAACCAGAGGTCATGGGTTAAGGGTGAGAAGTTTAGAGGAACAAGAGGGAAATTTTCTTCCCTCAGAGGGTCGCGAGAGAGTGGAGCAAGCTGCCAGCATAAGTTGTGCATGCAAGCTGGATTTCAATGTTTGAGAAGTTTGGATAGCTGCATGGATAGTACAAATATGAAGGGCAATGGTCCCAGTGTAGGTCGATGAGAGTAGGCAGTTTAAACTGTTTTGATATGAACTGGATTGTTATGCTTCACTATGACTAGAACAGTTGATGAATGCATGGAAGCCAGGATGAAAAATAAGATTATATTAAAATGGAGTATCAGCACATTATTTTATTTTTAGGTATGACATTCAAGCAAAATTTGTAAACAGGCATATTTCATAAAATGCAAGATGATTGGAAACAATGAAAAATGACCAGATAGGTGCTGATATTAATAATGTTATTAATTTTGGCAAAATACCTTTAAATGCTATTTATTCATGGGAATACCCTTACCATTTAGTATGTTCATAATATGCACATTCAATGGCAAGGAGTCAATGTAGCTGTTGTTCAAATACAGAAACATTAATGTGGAGAGCATGCAAAATTACAATTAAAGTGAAAAGATAGTTATATTACACTAATATATTGCATAATGTAGCTATCTGAACCATTATACCTGACTGAAAAGATTTATTGACTTATTCCAATTGAAACTCTCTTCTGCAAAGCTATAATCCTTTTTTGAAAAGCTATAATCCTATCTGGGCTAACTTTTTCCCCATGGAATGGTTTAATTAAAGCTCAAACAGAAATTAACGTTTTTCCTTACTACAGCAGCTCAATATAATCGAAAAACTCCAGCATTTCGTTTCCCCTCTCATACATTCATCAGATTTCTTTTTGTTTGGAAAAAGAATCCAAGTTCTTTTCTCTCTTCAAAATTACATTCTTATCCTTGATATAACAGGATATCATTAATTCTCCCCAAAATTATCAGCTAATTTCTCAAATTTTCAGACAGTAGTAATCTACCCAACATATTACCCTACAGTCATCTTTCAGACTCTTCTAACCCTCTAGAATTCACAAGGTATAATCAAGTTGTCCACAAAATAATGAAGCTGTTTCCTTTTAGTGAATATCCAAATATCACTAGCACATGGACACAAAATGAAAGTGAAAGTAAAGAATATGAACTAGGGGAAGGGTGGCCAAATATCACACAGTTTGCTATTTCTATCTTTTATTCAGCTATATATATGTACCAGTTTCCTTCAATATCATACAACTTAATCAATATGCCTTACACAAAACTTAGCATGCACCAAATGTCTTTCATAGCAGAACCACTGTGCCATTAGAGATTCCCATTAAATTTAACACATCTTCCCATTTACAATCCTATTACTCCATGGCCTTTATTAGGTCAGACCAACCATATGTTCCTAATCCCACTGCAACAGAAGTTCAAACAATAGATCTTAAAACTGTAGTGGTACTGTCAAAAATAGGTAGATCACCATTTTTCAGAACACCAAGTTCTAACATAAAACCGTATTCACAGACAGTTTCTACCAACTTGGTAAGGTTAATTTACATATGGGTGCTGAAGCTTATGATAAAGTCAATCTTAGCTCACTCAGCACATCTGGTAAAATTTAGGATCATAGCCCAACTTGGAAAGTTAAATCCAAATCTGGTACTGGTACTCAACTGCAACAAGTTACCACTGTACCATCAGGAATGCTGTTTTCCACAAGTTACATCCAAATCCCCTTTTAGCCAAATGTTGAAGATCTTTTGAGACTACTGTCAAGTCTTCTCCAAGGTACATTCATCAATGTCACAATTTTTTTTGTTGTTTGCAATTCAAAGGTTAAGCTGATAATTCTCTGCACCACAATATTTGTTACTTCATTGAATGAAAATTGCCATTTTTTCCTGATCAACGTAAAATACTTGCTTTCTACAAAAAGCAAATGATAAAAAAGTAGACAAGGGAAAAAAGTACAAATGTGGGTCACAAAGAGAGGCACAAGATGAGGCATTGTTTTAAGGTTTCAGAGGTGCAAGGAATTACATTTGGATGGCAAAATAACAGAGTGGACCAGAATGCTAAAATAGTATAGAAGTATAGTTTAACCTTTGAAAGCAGCCAGAGCTAGGAAGAAAATGGTGAAATTTTAGAAGTTCCTGCATCATAGCAAGGGATCTTGTTATGGATTTTATTTTTTTTAAATCCTCTGATTTACTATAGTTGTCTTAAGAGTTTCCTTGCAGCTTCCTTTTTGATTAATCTACATTTATCATCCATTTGTTGCATGGATACATTTTCCAATAATTGCATTTACCTTGGCCCCAAGGTGTACATTATTTCACTCAAGATCATCTACATTGTTTGCGATATAGTTCCTCCAGTCATTTGACACATCAGGATTACAGGCTGATTTATTTCTTTACTTCTTTACACTTTGTTCCATTGTTGATTGAGTGAAAGTTAACTGTATATATTAACATTCAATGAGATAGATTGCCCATGAAAATCATAAACAAACATAACTATTCAATAATTACCTTGCACATGATTGAGTTAAATACAAAGTATTTCTGAAAATTTTTTAGTTTGAACTTGCATTATGCTGTTTTGATAGTTAATTTCTAAATTTGAAATGACAGCAAGAAGGATTGCAACAAGTTCCAGGAGGACATTAACAAACCGGAAAAAATACAAAATTATTTATAGATGAACACGTGATAGAAAAATAGAGGAGGTATTTATTTTTGTAGGTGCAAGGGATAGTACAAAAGCAAATCATTTAGTTCTGTCATGTATATGGGGGAAAAAGGAAGTTCTGCTAAACCTATCAGCCATTAAGCAACACATTTCGCCACATCACTAGATAAAATAGTACATTAGAGAAGGGAAAGAGTGCAGTTCGGATATACAAGGATGATTCAAGAAATGCAGGGGTCTACAAACAAGAACAAATAAAAAAGCTAAGGAGTGACTTAGAGATAGTTCAAATGACAAAAGATTTGGATAGAATGGATGCAAACAGTACATTTCCATTCTCCAGGGAAAGCACTGCCAGAAGTTATTCATCCCAAATTGTATTAGTGACTTAATAATCTTTGGCTCAATACATCCTTTTGCTTGATTACCAGCATCCAGTAAGGACAGATATTTGCACCTCCAATTCCAAGATTATCTCAATACAAATGCCCCAAAAAACTGAATTCACCTCTTACTTTACTCCCTGAATAAAAAGAGTGGCCAGATTCTGCTCACTCCATTTATAGGTTTGCAGATGATATTACAATACTGGGGCAAATCCTAAATGATGATGAGGTGAAATACAGAAAAGAGACAAAGATAAGTAACATTGTCATGATAACAACCTTTCTTGCAATGCCAGCAAAATAAAAGAGCTGGTTATTGACTAAATATTCTACAGAATAGAAACAAGTATTTTGGCCCAACTCATCCATGCTGACTGTTGTCCAGTGAGCTATTCCCATTTTCCCATAATTGCCCCATAGCTCTCAAACTCCTCTTACCCATGTGCTTACCCAGATAGCTTTTAAATGTTGATAATGTGCTCCCCTCAACCACAATTTCTTCCAGCTCATTCTAACACACACCACTCTGTCAAGAAGCTGTTCTTGATGTCAAACCCATGTCCACAGCACCCCCTCCCTGGGGAAAAGACCACGTGCTTTCACCCTGCCTATGCCCCTCATGATATACCTCACTCTCAATCTCTACGTTCCAGAGAATAAAGTCCTAGTCTATTCAACCTCTCCTTGTAACTCAGCCCCCCACGCCCCCAAAGTTCAGGAAGGGAACAGTGCACACTGTTGTTTATATCAATGGCACTGAGATGGAAATGGTTGAAAGTTTCAAGTTCCCAGAAGTAAATATCACAAATAGCTTGTCCTCACTACAAACACCAGAGCAAAGAAAGCAGACCAGCATCACTAACCACTACTTCCTCAAGAAGCTAAAGGAATTCAGCATGAAACTTCAACCCACACAATTTTTTATAGATGCAACATAGAAGGCATCCAATGCATCATGGCTTGATAGGTAACTGCTCTGCCCGAAACTGCAAGATCCTGCAGAAAATAGTGGATACAGCTTGGCACATCAAGATATCCAGCCTCCCCTCAATGATCTGTCTGTACTTCTGAATGCCCTGGTAAAGCAAAAATACTCAAAGACCCCACTGACCCCATTCTCTCTTGCCTCCTCTCCAATCAGGCGGAAGATAGAAATGCCTGAATGCATATTCAACCAGGCCAAAGGACAGCTTCAATGCCACCAATGAGATTATTGAATGGTCCCCATGTACAATAAGATTGACTCTTCAACTCAAGCTACTTTGTCATAGCTTTGCACCTTTTTGGCATTTCAAGTGCTCATCTCAATTCTCATTGCTTCTACTACTCACTCACTGGAAGTCTAGGATGTGGGATGTTGGAGTATTTGTCAATGCTAACTAATCGACAAAACGAACTAGACAAACCATTAAGAAATGAAGAACAGAGCTAGTGAAGGAGTGGTGGGAAGAAAATGTATTGAGATAAAATGGCACAGCCAATGCCTCAAAACTCCAGCAAGCCAGGGTCAATCCTGGCCATTGTTATATGGAGTTTACATGTTCTCCTTAGGACTGCATGGGTTTCTCTAGATGGTCTGATTTCCTCCCACATCCCAAAGATGTGTACTTTAACCGGACATCACAAATTGTCTCCAGTGTTAAAAGGGTAGTTGAATCCAAGGAAAGTTGATGGGAATGTGTGAGAATTAAAATCATGTAAAAGGGGAACTTACTGGCTGGTGTGGACTCACGCTGGCCAGAAGACTGGTTTCTGTGCTTTATGACCCCAGGTTCTGGATCAAAGTCTCCAACTACTATTTGCCTTTTGCCAAGCAAGACGTGAGCCTATAGAGTTCTGTCCAACCAATTTCAACTATGCCAATTTTTCTTTGAGGACTTCTTGACATTTTATTCAATCAAATGCTAGATGAATTTCAGCAACAGTTAATTCCAGGTGAGCTCTGCTATTAATCTGCTGCCTTTGTGTACAAAGCTTAAATCAAGTAGTCCTGACAAAACACAAGTTAATCAGAGACAGTTCAGCTCAGCACACGAAAAGCAGCCGTCTCTTCTTGTCCTCTGGATACATTTTGCACCTCAGAAAAGCAACGAGCATAATCAAAGACTCCACCCACACTAGGCAGAAGTTACCAATGCCTGAAAGCTTGCATCATCAGCCACAAGAAGTTTATAAGTGCTATAAGAATATCAAATGCCTCACTAGATGGATTCTTGATCTCATCCTGGCTTTGCTGATTATTGGCTCCCAGCACTTTCTCTGAAACTGACAGTTACTCTGCACTGTTATTGCTCTTCCTTTATACTACCTCAATGCAGCTGTGCATGCAAAACAAAGTTTTCACTGTACAGGAAATGATTAAAAGAATTAACATGTCACTTTCAGAAGGTTAGGAGTTTGATAAAACAGCTGCTGGTCATGTTTTCCAGTATCTTCGGGGGGGGGGGGAATTATCTTTGCAAATCGTCAACGTATGTTTGGGTAGCAATGTTCAAGTCAAACTGGAAGAGCATTTTAATATCCACAACTCTAATCTACACCACTGAAAATTATTCACCTCAGTTCTATTTCATGTATCAATTGCTTTACACCTCCAACAGCAAGCCTCCATGCTACTGGAATTATTTTCATGGTGCTTCTATGTTTTCGTATTACATTGCACGTAACACTTAGAACAGGATGTTGTGACGACCTTTTAACCTATCTAACTTCCCTGTGAGCAACACACATTTTCGCCAAGTCTTCTAATTTCATCTTTGCCCTTTAGTTCCATATCCTTCTCTGCCTAAGCAGTTCTCACTACGATTCGTTGCGTGTTATATAAATTCGGTTACCATTATTTTCAAAAAGAGGTCGATAGATTTCTACATAATTAATGCAATGAGGGGCTTTATGCCGAATGACTAGCCTCTGTTCTCTTTTCTTAAGTGATTAACTAGGATTGAACAAAACAAAAAAAATCACATCACTTCAATAAAGTCTGCAGAGTAACTTGCATGTGGCACAAGTAAACTCCATACCTAACGAACATTGCCCGTTTCCGGGTGCCAGGACTAACATAATCAGCCTATGAAAAACGGACACAACAACCGTCCAGCCTAACCGCAGGAGTTCCGGGATAGATTCAAGCCGACAGATGGAAGTAGGTAATGGTTGGCTTTACTTGAGTAAACGGTAACACGAACTTTAAATTGTTAAAACCCCCATTCACGTCCCCTGAAATACCACAGACGGTGCACTTCACCAGTGTTGAGACCTCCAGAGGCACGGCAAGTGCCAAGGCCAGCCATCCGATAAAACTGAGAACAGAATGTGTACTCCAGTGTGAGTACCTGCTCTCAGCGCGGAGGCCATGACAGAGCCTCGGCATTCAGTCTGCGCCCACTGCGGCGGCTTCGAGTTCAGGCAACCGAACCGAAAGATCCAAAACGACTGTGGAAACTCACCAGTAGTAGAAGGATGTACCTAATGGAGTAACTGTGTAGCAGAGCAGCTGGAAACGTCATGGTATCCGTGCCGGTGAACTGACCGCGCTCTACACGGCTGCAGCGCTCTACCGATCAGCCGGAACCAGAACCTCACCGACAGGCGGGTGGGGGAAAAAAGCGGCGCAAAGCGCTTCCTGTTTGCATGCTGGGACTTGTAGTTCAGGTGGCTGATTCATCGGTAGTTCTGAAGTAATGGCTGTAGTAAGACTACATGTACCAGAACGTAGCGCGCGGCCTGCAGCGGAAGTGGGGGAAAATTGTTGCTGAGAAAATTAGAGCTTTAATTTACAGCTGCAATTGTGATGTCGGAAAGTAACCTAGTGAGTTGATTTCCTTAATTCGGACACTGTGTGTGACCCTTGTCTGTATTGTCGTATGAATGAAGAAAAGGAAGCTCAAAGTTGTAAAGTTATCTTCAAGTATTTTTCCCTGGGCCTTTTGCTTTATGTAAACAACGACACACCAATACAAAATAATGGTCAGCGTGGAATTATGGCACTTTGTTGTTTTATTTCTAAATGAAAATAATTTGTCATTTATATTGATATTATTGACTAAATCCTGTTTTAAAATATTTGCTGCGGAGTTGTTTTGTGTTTGCAATAGCTCGCTATAAAAACAACGAAAGGCATGTTCGTTTCATTGAAGAGTAACGTTTGCAAGTATAGTGGTGCCGAAATAGGGAATATCTTGCAGATACCATAATAATTTATTAGGTTTGGGGGGGGGGGGGGGAGGACTTTCGTTTTAAAGTCTCCTATTGGGACGAGGACCTGGGGCCCCAAATTAAACTGGTGATGAGTCATCTTAAATCATCGCATTGTTTATGGAGAAGATATTCCAGTGATACTTTTGCATATTTTATCTTTTGGAATATGGGCAATCCTACCAAGATATCACATGATAGACCAGAACTGCTCTGTCTCCAGCAATATCCTGGAAAATCTTTTTTGCCTCCTGCTAAGCTATCAAAACATTTGTACAGTGTGGTACCTAACCAGTTATTTACAAATTTGTACCATAATCTCTGCTGTTATATTCTATTCCTCTGGTTATTGAAGCTATGTGTCCTGCGTGCCTTCTTAACCACCATATTAATCTGTGTTGTTACCTTCAGGGTTCCCTAGACTCTTGTAACATGGTCCCCACTATTTCTCAATACTCTCTGGGGCCTCACCATTTTTTTTTGAATTATTTGCCTTAGCAGGTCTCTCAAAGTTCATCACTTCTTACTTCCAGGGTTAAACATGATCTGCCAATGTTCTGTCTATTCGGTCAACTGATCAATATTAGTCTGTGACTTTGGATTACTGTACTATCCTCACTGTGAGTAACACCCCTACTTTTTGTGTCATGTGCAAGCTTAATAATCATACTTCCTAAAACTTTAACCTGAGATTGGTGCTGTGACCTTCCCTGTCTGTAGTGTACATTAACAATATGGTCAAGGTTTTAGGAAGTATGACCTGGATGGTGTTGAGTTAGTGTGGTAGATGGTCTTATCCAGGCTTCTGGAGAATATTATATGCTTTTGAGCCTTGTCAGCAGTAGAAAGGCTTCGAGTGTCAGGAGTAGCATTGCTTCCTTCTGCCCAACTGCTGACCTGCTCTTGCAGAGTCAGTACTTATAACATTCATCTATTTGGCTTTATGGTAATTGGACCCTCTCAGCCAGACACTTGACAATGGTGGTGCCAATAAATTTCCGTATTGGGTTATTAGAAAATATCTAGGTGGGTATGGTTTGGGAGTTTTAGAGCACACACATGACTTGGTCTTTACCTGTCTAAACCTGGCTTTTGTTGCATGCTTCAGCTATCAAAGAGTTATGAATGGAGTTGAACATTGTGCAATCATCAGCAAACATTCCTGCTTTTGACTGAGAAGCATCCACATTTCCTTATTCGGTAAAATGAAATGTATTAGCTCAGCAAGATCTGCACTTTTCTGTCCCAGGCAAAAATTCCTAGATGGGACACTGGGGAGTGCCTTAGGGCAGCAGGCCTGGTTCAGTTTGATTTATTCCACACAATCATGGCTCTCTGGTTAGATTTCAAAGATTTGCAAATCTCTGGAAGAAATTTTTTCTGTAGGTTCAATGGGCAACTCTTCATTCGGAGAACATTCTTGTAATTGATCACTCTTGGAACAGAGTAAGTGTTCTCATTTTCATTTTCCCAAGCATGAACAGTCTTTCTCAAACTTCATAACTTGTCATAAACTTGTCTTTCTCAATAACATCATCCCTCATTCATTTAAAAGGAGTATAGACTTAATCTGATGCATTTTCTCCTAAAAAAAAACTCATCCTGCACATTTCCTGCACTGTTACAAGACACTCCTAAAATCAGGAAAGGAAAACTATACATTGTACTCCAGATGTGCACTCACTAAAGTCTTGTACACTATTAGTCAAATTCCCTGCTTTTGTATTCCTTCCCCCAGCATCAAAGGCCAACACCTTTTTTGCCTTGTTAATTACCTGCCATATCTGCGTGCTAATGTTGTGAAGCGTGTTTGAGGGCGCCAAGGTCTCTCTGAATATCAGCATTTAATAGCTTCCACATCATTTGAATAATAATTTGAATTTTTGTTTTTCCTAGCAAAGTACATAGCCTCAAATGTCATGCTGACCTGTTTGTCATCTCTTATGTGTTTCCCTTTTACAGGATCTTTGTTCCTACTCACAATTTGCTGTATTTGTGTTGTCAGTAAACTTTGAAATGATATGCTCAATCCCTTTGTGTTATTGATGTATATGTAGCAGGGTCAAGCACTCTGCTGGTTACAGTGTTCCAACTTGAATTTATTTCCTTCATTTAACCAGTTCTTGTATTATATTACCCCCAATCCCAATCCTTTGACTTTAGAAATTTGGTTCACTAATTTTTCCCCCTGTTAAATATAGTCTCCAGCATAGCCTATTAGATTTGCCAAACATAAAATCATTTTGACTTTGTTTAATCATATTAGTTTTCCAGCATTTTCCCAATCATGGGGACATTGGGGAAATGCTGGAAAACTGTAATATCATGTATCTACTCTTTGCAGCCCCTTCAGAAACCATATAATGTTGCAAGGGACTTGCCAGCCTTTGCTGCCGCTAGTTTGTCTACTTCTGCAGTGATATTGATTGTTTTAAGTTTCTTCATCCCTTTTGGCATTATTTTAATATTAATTTACTCAATCTCAATTTCTGAGCAACCTTTGGGTTTCCTTTCTATATACTTATAGTAGTTCTTACTCTCTTTAGTTCTTAGTGGTTTATTTTGTACTTTTCCTTCTTTAATCTCTTTAAATCTTAGTAATCTTTATTCTGAAAATTCTCCTAATCCCTGGACCTATCACTGCTTTTCATAACTTATAATCCTTTCTCTTGAATCTAATATCATTCTTGCCTTAGCCATGTGCATCCCATTCCTCATAGCTTTCAGTCTCTTAATGATATGTATTTTGGAAAACAAAATATATTATTAAATTATCTTCTATTTCTTTTTTACCATCAATTTATCAGTTCACTTTGATAATTTCTCCCTGTATAATAACACTATGCAGATACTTATGTTTAATATCTTGGTTCGGTTGCAACATGGCATTGCATCAAATGTGAAATTCTTTTTTTTTGTAATTTATTTTTTTATTGAAGTTCATCATCAAACAAGCATTTCCACAAGATGTATTTCAGACATTGTACATATATATCATATAATCATATATATCACAAAATCTCCACAAAGTATTTATCTGGGGTATACACTTATAGAAAAGAGTGGAAAGAAAAAAACAAGCAAAAGGAAAGAACTATGTACAAGTAGGGAGTGATCTTTTTTTTACAACAGATTCATTGATTTGTGAGAATAAAATCAGGCCGATGAGGCATTATGTAGTTAAACCATTTTTCCCAGTATGAATCAAATTGTTCCAGCTTATGGTTAACAGATGCTGTTATCTTCTCCATTTTGTAAATGTCCATTGTAACTTCCATCCATGTATTTAAAGTTGGGCTCTCCTGTAATAACGATTTGCTAGTAAGAGTCTTTTTACCAGCCGCCTGCAGTATATTCATTAAATATTTATCTCTTTTCAACCATTCTTGAGGTATATATCCAAAATATATGGTCTTACTCTCGAAGGGTATTTTACATTTAAAGATGCCTTGTAGGGCATTGTGTATCCCCCTCCAATTGTTTTTGATAACAGGGCAGTCCCAAAAAATATGATAATTTTCATTTTGATTTCCACAATTTCTCCAGCAAACGGAGGTTACTATCATAATGGGATTTCTGAGAGGGTGTAATAAAATATCTTATCAAGTTTTTCCATCCAAACTCCCTCCATTTCTGAGAACTGGTACACTTCTATTGATATCTCCATATTGTTGTCCATTCTTCCTCAGATATAATTATCCCTCCTTCCTTCTCCCATTTTGTTTTAATGTATGAAGTCGAATGTGTTTTAAGATTTGACAACTCCTTATACATGCTTGAAATGATTCTTCTACCATTATCTAAATTATATGCTTTTCTAAAGAGCTCTATCAAGCATATACTTGCCTTGGTTACATTTTTAAGTGTCTTGTTAACATATTGTTGCATCTGTAAATACCGATAAAAGTCTTGTTTTTCTAATGTGTTTCCCTTTAAGCATTTCAAAACTGAACAGTGTTCCTTCTTTCATTATGTTGCAAAGAACTGTTCTTCCTTTAGCTGTCCAGTTCTTAAATTTAGCATCCAATTTATTTGGTGTAAAATCCGAGTCATGTGCACACCATTTAAGAATTGCAGTATCTCCCTCTAGATTATATTCTTTTATAGTAGTTTTCCATATTTTAAGAGTCAATTTCACCCATGGGTTATCAATAGTATTTATGTACCTTTGCAGGTTGTTATCAGCCAAAATTGCTTGTATGGGGATGGGAAGTACCCGCTCCTCAATGTTTTTCCATTGAGCGTCATATGATGGGTTGCACCAACATAACACAGCTCTCAACTGTGCTGCAGAATAATAATCTCTAAAAGCAGGTAGGCCCCATCCCCACTTTTCCTTTGCTAATTACAAAGTTTTGAGATGAACTCTAGGCTTTTTACCCTGCCAAATATACCTTGATAGCATCTTGTTCCATTCATTGAATTGATTTTGATTAATCTCTATTGGTAGGGTCAGAAAGAGATATAACAGTCTGGGCAGTATATTCATTTTAATAGACTCAATCCTTGAACTGAGACTGAAAAAAGGAATCGGGTTCCATCTTGCCACATCTAACTTAATTTTTTTTATATAAAGGCTGATAATTACATTCTGATAAATTTGCCAAATCTTTTGGCATAATGATGCCCAAATATTTGAAAGACTCTGCGTGCCATGCCCAGGGGTATCGACTTTCAATTTCTCTTGGTGGGCTATAGTAATATGAAAGTAATTGGGTTTTATCTATGTTGATCTTGTATCCTGATAATTGACCATATTGTTCAAAGGATTGCATCAATTTAGGTAAAGAGTATGTTGGCTGCCCTAGATAGATCAAAGTGTCATCCGCATGACTAGCCAATTTATGCTCTGTCCCTTTAATATTAATTCCCCTGATACCTTCATTTTGTCTGATGTATTAAGCTAATGGTTTCAGATATAGCACGAAGAGTAGTGGTGACCATGCACAGCTCTGTCTCATGCCCCTTTCTAGGGTAAGACTATTTGATAAATATCCATTGATTTTAATCCTAGCAGTAGGATTGTCATATGGTGTCTGTATAGTTTTAATAATTGTGTCTTGGAAACCAAATCTATGTAAAACTCTGTAAAGAAAATTCCAATTAACCAAATCAAATGCTTTTTCAGCGTCCACGCTTATCACTATTGCTTTGATTTTTTTTTTGTATATGATCCATAATGTGAAGTGTCCTTCGTATATTGTCTTGAGTCTGGCATTGTCGTATAAAACCTGTCTGATTATTACGTATCAGTATGGGTAGAAACTCCTCTAATCGTTTGGCCATGATGGAGGTAAATAACATATAATCTACATTTAGACCAATAGCCGTTCTTAATGACCCGCATTCCATTTTATCCTTGCCTTCTTTCAGTATAGCTGAGATTATCGCTTCCTTCGAACTGGGTGGCATTTGAGAGCCCAGTTCATTGTGGGGAGTAGAACAGGAATTAACTCATTTTTAAATTCTTTGTAGCACTGCCATATACCCATCTGATCCTGGTGACTTGCTTAATTTAAGCCTACTAATTGCAGCTTTTAATTCAACTTCAGTTATGTCACCAGTCATCGTTCTATTTTGTTCTTTGCTTAAAGTGGGTAACTCTAGAGAATTCAAGAAGGTGTCAATTTGGGTTATGCTTCCCCCGGAACTTTGGAATATAGAGTTGTGTAAAACACTTCAAAAGCTTCTTGAATTTCACTTAGCTTATTTTTTGTTTATCATTTTCGTTCTTGGGTCCCTAATTCTATGAATTGTATTTTCTGCTATCTTTTTTTTCAGTTTCCACACCAGTATTTTCATAGATTTCGATCCACTTTCATAATATCTCTGTTTCAAAAACATTAAGTCTTTCCTGATTTCTTGCGTAGCCAAATTATTTATTTCATTCCTAATTCTTTTAATTTCCCCTAATGTATCCTGTGCCAAATTCCATTTGTGTTTTTTCTCTAGTTCCTTCGGCCTATTTTGTAATTCCTCTAATGTTTTATTCCTTATTTTTTTCTTACATGAAGATAATGCTATAATTTTCCCTCTTAAGTCCGCCTTCAGAGTATCCCATAAAATGGGAGGTGAAACCTCTCCATTATTAAATTCTAAGTAGAGACCAATTTCTTTTTTAATTTGTTCTTTAAAGTACGGATCATTGAGTAGACTTGAATTTAGTTTCCAAATAGTATTCTTTGGTTGTAGGTCAAAATCAACAGATAAATATATAGGTGCATGGTCACTTACATCTATTGTCGCAATTCCACAGGTGCTTATTTTGTCTTTGTCTTTTCCAAATATTATGAAATAGTCTATTCTTGTATATACAAAATGGGGAGCAGAATAATGAGTGTAATCCCTTCTGTCAGGGAAAAGATCCCTCCATATATCAATTAAACCAACATCCTCAAAAAGTGTATTAACTTTCTTATGTAAAGATTTTGTTTCATAGGCTTTTCTATTGGAAGAGTGTAAGTTTGGTTGTAATTGTGAATTTAAGTCTCCCCCATATATCATGAGACCTGCTGTTTCCATTACCATAATATCAGTAATTTTCTGAAAAAAACCAATATCACTTCCGGGGGGTGCGTATATATTCAATAGAGTAACTGAATTGCCGTCTATATTCCCCCTTACCAGAATATATCTGCCCTCTTTATCTCCCATTTCAAATACTTTTTCAAAATTTAGCTTACTTGAGATAAGAATAGCAACTCCTCTCCTGTGTCCTGATTTATATGAGGAGAAAAACAGATTAGTGAAGCGCATTCTCTTTAGTTTTTTTATGCTCATTATCACTTAAATGAGTTTCTACATGGGCTTGTTCTTTTTTTCATTTTGGATAAAATTCTCTTACGTTTGATAGCATTTAATAGCCCATTTACATTAAAAGAAATGAATTTTACCTTGTCCTTAGCCATCTGTATTTATCTGTCAATGTATCATTGAAATTAGAATAAAACTTAATCGATCTACTCTCTGAACAAATATGAACCAAGAAATGCAAATAACAACAAAAATGGCAATGAACGTGTGATTCCAAGGCTGAGGTCTGTAGTAGATGACCCTGGGTTGAGCGAGAGGAAATGTCTATCTGTGGGGAATAACCTCTCTTACCTGTGAGTTGAGGGCCCCCAGTGCAGTATTCATAAAAGTCAGTGAACAAATCCATTACACAGAAAAGATTTCCCTGTGTACTCCTATATATAATACACACACACACACACACACACACACACACACACACACACACACACACACACACACACACACACATATGCACACATATGTATATTCTAATTTTGGTGGGAAAAAGGAGTAAGTGAGCAAATAAAGAATAACGACTAAGTAATATAAAATCCACATTATAATAAGTATTTCTCGAGATAGGTATACCACCATGTACTTTTGCTTCTGTTTAACTTCTCAACATTTTTAAAGTTAGCCAAACCTTATGGCTGTTCTGAAGGGGGTGAGGACTGTGTTTGGGAAACTCCCAGTCTCTTCCTGATATATTTCTCTTGGCCTCCTCCCGTCTCTTGTCTCCTCGATTCTCGCATTATTTCCCAAGTGGAGCGGGATAATTCTTCAGTCATGCTTTCCCTTGTTTTGGTCATGCTGATGGGCAACCTTCTGGCCTTCATGTCTGTAGTCGCCTCTTCCACTGTCTGGTACAACCACGTCCCGTTGTCATAAAACACTTGAAGTTTAGCAGGGTACGGAGTTTGAAATCTAATCTTATTTTGCTTTAGTACTCGCTTTACTTCAGAGTATTCTTTGCGTTTCTGGAGGACTGCGGGGGGGGGTAATCTTGGTCGAAATATATTAATTTATCCTCTAAAAATGCTCTTCTTGCCCCAGGCCCTTCATAGAATCTCCACCTTGGTGCTGTACCGAAGGAATCTAATTATTATTGGGCGTGGCTTTCTATCCTGGGTAGGTTTTGGGACTAACGTGCAATGGCCTCTTTCGACTTCCAGCTTCATAGCCAGGGGCAGATCCAGCACGTCCCGCAGTAACTTTTGGACAAACTCCGTCATAGACGAGCCCTCTGCTCCTTCAGGAAGGTTGTAGATTCGGATATTTTTCCACCATGATCTTCCCTCCAGGTCAAGCAGTTTACCTTCTTGGTGATGTATTATTTTTATTGTCTTGCTCAGTATCCGTTCCACGTTTTGAACGCGATCTTCCACCTTCTCAATTCGAGTCTCTGCCACCGCTATTTTTTGATTAACACTGGCGAGCTCTGACTTAATATCACAGAGCTGTTGCTCTCTTTCTTTCTGGAACTCCCTGATCTCTTTCAGGATTTTGAAGATATTCACTGCTTTGTCTGAACGAGGCCCAGCAGCCACCTTGCTAGCACGCAGTCGAGTAGGAGAGCCGCTCGCTGCATTCCTCTCAGATGCAGTGTCGCTTTTTTTATTTCCATTTCTTTTCCCCATTCTTGCCCCTCTTTTTAGTTCAAATATTTTTCAAAAAATATTATATTTGATGGTTTAACAGGGCTTAATACGCGTTTTTCCGGAGGAGCTAGTGACTTAAGCTGCCATTCTCAATGATGTCACCGGAAACCCCTCAAATGTAAAATTCTATCATGATATTTTACACCTGCTTCACCTGATTGCACTATGCAATTTGATGGCTTCTCAATTCCCTAGTAGCCATACATGAACTAGGAGATCCACTCACTGTTGAAGACTAGTACTGTAGCATTCAAATTGAGTACCTCTATATTTATATAACTATATATATATTTATATAGAGTTACTATATATATATAAAAAATTGAGAAACACCTCTGTAAATCCTTAAGGGATGCCAAGAGATAATACCAGTCCAAAATTGAATCTCAGACCAGCTATGAGTTGTGGTAGGGATTCATGATATAAGAGAGTACAAAATGGTGAGCCAACATCACTAGCAGCAACACATCCTGTCCTGATGACCTTAGTGCATTCTACACATGTTGGAACAGAAGGGGTTTGAAATATCACCAACTGCCTTGATAGTCTCCAATGCACTTGAACCCACAGTTGCTGTTGCAGAAGTGAGCTATGTCTTACAAGAGTGAGTCTGAGGAAAGCATCTGTCCTGGATCATGTCCTTGGCCGTGTACTTAGATCCTGAACAGATCAGTTAGCAGGGATTTCTAGCTTCCCCTATCTCAAGTCTGAAGGTTCCACTAGCTATCATCCTGGTTCCAAGGAAAACAAGATATTGTGCCTTAATGACTAATAAGTGGCTTTGACATCCACTATCATGAAAGTTTCGAAAGGCTGATTATAGCACACATTAACTTGAGCTTCCTACACAACATCAGTCCTCTGTATTTTCTACTGTGAATGTCACCTCCCTGATTCTATACTCATCTCCTAGAGCATCTAGACAGTAAAAACGCCCATGTTAGACTTCAGTTCATTGACTACAGCTCTTCTTTCAATACTATATTTCCAAGCAAACAAGTTTCCAAGCTCCTAGACCTGAAACTCAACACCTCCCTTTGCAATGGTTTCTTAAGTTCCTGACTAACAGAGTGCAATCAGTAAGGAAAGGCAGCAACATGTTCATCACATTAGCATTCAACATGGGTGCCCCATGAAGATGTGACCTCAGCCTCTACTCTACTTTTATATACTAAGTTAGTCTGGCCATATGCTGTTCCAACTCTGTCTATAGGTTTGTAGAGGTAATTGGCCAAATCTCAAATAATGCTGAGTGGAAGTACAGAAAGAGGTGGAGATTCCAGTGAACAGTGTCATGATACAATCTTTCTGTCAATGTCTGCAAGATGGGGCAGCGCATACACTCCTGTTTACATCAATGAAACTGAAGTTGAGAGGTCTGAGAGCTTCAAATTCCTGACTGAATGTCAACAGTAGCCTGTACTGGTCCAATCAAATTGACACCACGGCCTAGAAAACTCACCAACTTCCTTAGAAGGCAAAGATATTTGGCATATCCCCTCTAACTTCACGATTCACCACAGAAAGCATCTGATTTGCATGCATCAGTAGGTGTGGCAGCTGCTCTACCTGTGACTGCAGGAAACTGCAGTGAGTTTTCGGCACAGCTCAGCACATCATGGAAAATAGCCTCCCTTCCATGGACTCTGTCTCCAGTCCTTGCTGTTTCAGTAAAACAGCCAACATAATTAAAGACACCCTATTTTCTCTTCTGCCTTCTCTCAAGCAGAAGGTACAAAAGCCTGAAAGAAGGCTCAAGAACACCTATCCTGCTGGTAAAAGACTGTTGAATTATCTCCTACTGCAATAGGATGGGCTCACAGTCCACCTCATTATGGCCTTGCACCTTATTGTCTATATGCAATGCACTTTCCCTGTAACTGTAACACTTCATTCAGCTGTGTTATTGATCTACCCTTTACTACCTCAATGCACTGTTGTAATAAAATAATTTGTTTGGGTAGTGTGTATGTTTTTACTATTTGGGATGCAGGGTTTTCACTGTACCTTGATACATGTAACAATAGTAAACCCATTTACCAATTCTTCAGCAGTGATCAGCTCTGTAATCGGTTCCAAAATTGTCTGTTCCCTGGTTCTGCAAAAACTCTCTTGAATTCATTATCTGAACTCATCCTTGACAAGACCTCATTCTTAACTATGTTTGTTTATTTGATTATTCCTTTTAGTTAAGAATTATGACCCCTGATTACTGCATTACTTTGATTATAATCCCCAATTACTGCTTAGTTAAGATGTCACCAGTGATTTCCTTCTTTATTTCTCATATTTGCCTAAACTTCCTGATCTTCTGAGTCATTGTCGTTTCTCATCACTGTCCGAATGTTAAATTTATTATCAGTTATTCCACCTCTTTTTCTTCCCATCCCTTCAAAATGGCAAATCTCTATGGATATTTAGTTCCTTGCTTTGGACTTTGCAGCTACATCTCTGTAATGGGTTAGTTTATTCCTATTTATCTATATTTTTGTTTTTATTTCATTTGCCTTGTAACGAATGGTTTGTGCATTTGGATAAAGATGTTTAATTTTTGATTTGTCTACAATTTTCAGTTTTCCCTACTTTGTTCAATTTGCTTTTGTTCACTTATTTACTTCTCTTTCAAACACAATCCTGTAACCATTGAAAATCATCTCTGTGCTGCACTATTAGCTTTTTATCTGCACTTTGATTCCCTTCATCTGAATTGCTTTTCTGTTCGATGCATTCCTTGTAGCTCGAGTTGTTCAATTTGCCAGAGCACTGATTTCAGCTTGTTTCCAGTGAACCCTGTCTGAATGGAACAGTTTTCTCTTTTCCTAGTATTGGATGGTAGAGACCCATGAATTGAAACACCCTTCTCTCATGTTCTTTGAGCCTTGCTTTCAACTTATTGGCCCTATGTTGATTTGCATGTAGCTCCAGTAGTAATCCTGAGATTTTTTATTCACGATTTAAGATTGTTTATTGTCATTCTTCAGTACACGAGTGTAAAGGAGAATGAAATGATTGTTACTCTGGATCCTTTACACTTGAGTACTGAAACATAAAAAAGCACAATAAGCATAAAGATCACAATTTTTAAAAACCCACAATAAATATAACTATAAAAGTAATCCTATAAAACACAGTGTAGAAGTAACTGATTGTACATACATAGACTGATTGTA
Organism: Hypanus sabinus; assembly: GCF_030144855.1. NCBI lineage: Eukaryota > Metazoa > Chordata > Chondrichthyes > Myliobatiformes > Dasyatidae > Hypanus > Hypanus sabinus. The sequence goes on from NC_082711.1 coordinate 82,125,162, forward strand.
TGTACATAAAGTGCTTCAGGATGATGCGATGGGTTAATAGGAGGAGGTATTGATCCAGCTTGATGGCTTGGGGAGAGTAATTGTATTTGAGTTCGTGGTCCTGACATAGATGCTGTGTAGCCACTTTCGTAATGGAAATGTGACAAACAGTTCATAAGCAGGGTCGGGGGGGGGGGGGGAATCCTACAAGATATTGCTGGCCTTTATCTGATGCCTTACTGTATTTATGTCCTTGATGGCAGAGAAGCCGGTGCTTTGGGCAGTTTCAACTACCCGCTGTAGAGCCCTTCTCCTCTATTGCAATCCTCTTTGTTGGAATCCCACAGTAGTGTCTCTTTCTCAGTTGGATCACACCACTGGGGAGAGATCTGCATCTCCAATTTGTCGAATATTTGGGGATGATGAGAGCAAGGTAGTTGACGTAATCTACATAAGTTTCCATAAGGTTTTTAACCAGGTCCCATGTGAAAGATTGGTATGAAAGATAGAGCCCATATCAAAATTGGCTAGGTAATAAGAGGCAGAGGGTGATAGTGGAGGGTTTTTGGGAGTTGTTCTTGAACAGTTGTTATATGATAGGGATTAGTGCTTGGGCCTTTGCTAGTAGGAAGATCTTCAGTATTGAGGAACAGAGGAACCTTGTATAAATTTGATACTTCATGAAGGTGACACACAGATTGATAAGTTGGTTAAAATGCATAATGGATGCAGGTATATAAAATATGACAGCAGAGAGGTTACAGTACAATGATATAATTGCAGCACACACAATGCTGGGGGAACACAGCAACTCGGGCAGCATTGATGATGAGCAATAAACAGTCGACATGTCAAGCTTAGACTGTTCATAAGGACTGAAAGGGAGGGAGGCAGAAACCAGAAAAGGAAGGCATACGAGGTGGCTGGTGAAAGGCGAGAGACCAGGTGAGCAAGAAGGTGGGTGAGGGAGGGTAGATGAAATCAGAATCTGGGAGGGGATTAGTAGAAGAGGCAAAGGGCTTGAAGAAAAAGGGATCTAATAGGAGAGGATGGTGAACCATGGAAGAAAGGCACAGGAGGTGATCCAGGTGATGGACAGATAAGGAACAGAGAAGAGAAGCCCTTTTAAGCCATTTGTTTCTTCTACCTATCCCTCCCAGCTTCTTACTTTACCCACCTTCCCCCACTCACCAACATTCCCCCTCACCTGGTCCCACTATCACTTACCAGCTTGTATCCCTTCTCTTCCCCTCCTTGTTTCCTTTCTGGTCCAAATGAAGACCAAAACATCACCTGTTTGTTTCCCTCCATATATGCTGCCTGATTTGTTGAGCTCCCCCCAGCACCGTGCTAGTGTTTCTCAAGATTTCCAGCATCGACAGAATCCCTTGATGTATTATACAAACCATTTGTATATTGATTGCAGTGTTTTACAGTTTTACTGGCCTTAATGGCTCATTAATAATTTCTGTCCATATTATTGTGAAAAATACTCAGCATTTTCCCAAATTTGAATTCAATTTGTGCAGATTGATTTTGAAAAATTTAATGTACATTTCTATTTTTTCCACTTTCAGAACAAATGAACAGTTTAAGGAATAACTGACAGTACTTTCTATGCAACCATCAAAGCATTAAATGTTTTCGCTTGGATAGATAAAAGACGTAACGGTCATGGTAAGCCCATTATTGTTTTTCATTCCTTGTTTAATGTTTATATAATAATGCATTTTGCTGTTAACAGTTTCTTTGATGGGGGAATAACTAAGGAATATTTCATTTCTGATTGAACGTGAATGTATACATGACCAACAAATTTTGTTTCACAATATGTGATTGCTACACACATACTTTAATATACTAAGCCAAGTTCAAAATGGCTTTTGAGGCACAAGCATAGAATAGTTTCAAAATCAACTGATATTCATCTATATGTAGGTTAGGCAGATTGTGATATCCATCAGAATATAATAATGATTTCATGCCAGTATCCCATTTTGAATATAGAAGCTCCCGTTATGATACTTTCTTAACCTTGGAAAGCCACACATAATTCAGCAGTAGGGCATTACACCAGCATTCTCTGAAGCTTAATTTGATTATTTTCTAATGAAATATTCTACTGATGTGGGTGTTTCTAGCATTTGCTGAATTTAGTTCTGGCTTTCACATCTTATTTTTTAAAAATCTGTGCCAAGTAAGGTGGAGATTCCATCCAATATTTTGCCCAAAGTGGTACCTTGCAGAGGGAGTGATTCTCAACAAGGGATAAAGGTTTTGAGGGATTACTTAATTTAGTTTTCAAATTATTTGATTTTGCTTACATATTTGTAAGTGTTTGGATATTTTAATCAATTAGAAAACATAATTTTTGATGATTCTAAAATGCTTATGAATGTTTTGAAATTTCAGATGTAGTGCTAATATTTGACAGCCTGTGACTTTGCTATTATTTTTGCAGCTTTTTTAGGATATGACAGTTTCCTAGCATTGATGCCATTTTGTTGTAAAAGGCCTTATTGATCAGGAGTGCAAAGTGGAGAAACATTCGGGTAAAAACTGGAGAGCTTCTGTTTAGAAATGTAAGCTCTATGAACCACTTTAAATTGTAGAAGAGAGTGACGAGCACAGAAAGATGATTTATTAACCCGTATAAGAATTTTATTCCATCTATCATCAGAAATCTGACAATTTAGGTCATCCTCCCAAGCTTTTTTTATTTTATCTAAAAAGTCTTGTCGAGAATCAATCAACAAGTTATAGATACCGGTAATAGAACCATTAACAAAAGGTTTTAAATTTAAAAGATCGTCCAGTAAATTTTTATCAGGACCTATAGGAAAAGTAGCTAATTGGAAATGAAGAAGATCTCTAATTTGAAGATATCTGTAAAAATGTGATTTTGGGAGTGAAAATTTATTTGACAATTGGTCAAATGAAGCAAGAGATCCTGAGATAAACAGGTCCCAAAAACACTTAATACTTAATTCATCCCAATCTCTAAAGACTTTATCAGTCATGGAAGGGATAAAAAAAAATAATTAAGGAGAATTGGAGATGATAATGAAAAATTCGCTAAACCATAAAATTTTCTAAATTGAGACCAGATCCTTAAAGTTTGCTTAACAATTATGTTATCTGTTGTTTTATTTGCTGAAAAAGAAGAGTATGATCCAAGAAGAGAGACAATAGAGGAATTTTTTACAGAATTAACTTATAAGGAGACCCATGATGGGCAATCTTTACGATAAATATAATAGGACCAGAAAGTAATATTCCTTGTATTGGCAGCGCAATAGTAAAACCTAAAATTGTGTAGGGCTCATCCACCCATCTTTTTATTTCTTTGTAAGTAAACTTTACTTAAGTGAGCTTGTTTATTATTCCAAATATAAGAGGTTAAAATTGAATCTAAAGAATCAAAGTAGGTCTTAGGAATAAAAATAGGTAAGGCCTGAAAAAGATATAAAAATTTAGGAAGAATCTTCATTTTAATCGAATTAATTCGGCCAATTAGGGATAAAGAAAGAGGGGACCATTTAGAAAGCGTCTTTTTCACAGTATTCAATAAGGAGTTTAAGTTTTCTTTAAATAAGTTCTTGAAGTTTTTAGTAATTGTTACACTTAGATATATAAATTGACTTGTAACAACTGAACTGAAATTTGGCATTTGATGACATTAGGTCATTTAAAGGAAATAGCTCACTTTTATGTAGGTTCAGCTTATATCCTGAAAAAGAACTAAACTGGGAGATTAAAGAAAGAACCAAAGGTAAAGAAGTTTCAGTGTTAGAGATAAAATGTAAAATATCATCAGCGTATAATGAAATTTTATGAGCCATACCTTCCCTTAGTATACCAGAAATGTCCTTAGATTCTCGAAGTGCTATTGCTAAGGGTTCTGTAGCTAAAGCAAAAAGTAAAGAACTAAGAGGACAACCTTGTCTAGTTTTCCACTGTAATTTAAAGAGCTTAGAAATTTGGGAGTTAGTAACAACCTGAGCGGTAGGAGACAAGTAGATTAATTTACCCCAACGAATAAAATTAGGCCCAAAATTAAACTTTTCTAAGGTCTTAAAAAGATAATTCCACTCAATCCTATCAAAGACTTTTTCTGCACCTAAGGATAATATACACTCTGATATTTTTTTGGATGGTGAATATATCACATTCAATAACTGACATATATTAAAATGTGAGTAATGATTTTTAATAAATCCTGTCTGGTCATGTGATATAATAGATGGTAGAATATTTTCAACTCTTTGAGCTGAGATTTTGGATAAAATTTTTGCATCAACATTTAATAAAGAAATCAGTCTGTATGAAGAACATTCAGCTGGATTTTTATTTTTTTTAAGAATAAGAGAAATAAAAGCTTCATAAAAAGATTGAGGGAGTTTACCTGATTTAAAGGACTCTGATAAAACAGAGGATAAATAAGGTGTAAGTAACGTAGTGTAAGTTTTATAAAACTCCCCAGTAAAGCCATCAGGTCCTGCGGTCTTACCAGAATGTAAAGCATGCATAGCCTCAGCCACTTCTTCATTGGAAATAGGCTGTTCTAACTGTTTTAGACTATCAGCAGACAATGTAGGAATGTTGATATTACTGAAAAAAGCATTCATATAGGTATCATCTGAAGAAGAGTCAGACTGATTCAACTTAAGGTAAAAGTCTTTAAATACGTTGTTAATTTCAGAATGGTCAGATGTCTTAGTTCCATTATCTTTAAAAATTTCTGAGATTTGACGATTAACTGTAAAAGATTTTAAGCGTTTGGCTAATAAACTACCAGTTCTATCCCCGTGAATATAAAATTGAATTTTATCTCTCAACAGTTGTCATTCAATTGGGTAAGTCAGCAGAAGATTATACTTGGATTGGATTTCAATAGGCTTATTATATATACTTGGATCTGGAATTGGGCATACTTTCAATCAAGATCTTTTAATATCGCTGCTAGGTCAGACCTTTCTTTGTCAGCTTTTTTCTTTATATAGGTAGAGTAAGAGATAATTTCTCCACGAATATATGCTTTAAAAGTATCCCAGACTATATTACCAGAAGTATCTCCTTTAAAATTTTCTTTAAAGAAAAAAAGTAATATGGTTTTCCAAAAACTTTAGAAAATTTTTATCAGATAACAATGATAAATTAAAACGACAACTTCTGTTTGGTACAGAGTAAACAGGTAATCTTAAAGCCAGAAGCACAGGTACATGATCAGACAAAACAATCTCCTTATAATCACAGGATCGTACCAGTGGAAGCAAGTTATCTATAAAAAAATAATCAATCCAAGAGTACATATGATGAACCTGAGAGAAATATGAATATATCTTGGGCGTGTAAAAAATTAGTGACAGGGGTTTTACTTGAAGAGTGGTCTAATATAGGGTCAAGCCAAAAATTAAAATCTCCACCCATCATGAAGGAATACCAATTCAACTCAGGCAGAAAAGAGAAAAGACGTTCAAAGAACAAGGAGTCATCTGTATTTGGAGCGTATACATTTACAAATACAATTAGTTTATTCGCAAGACTACCCGAAATAATAACAAAGTGCCCATTTTTATCAGAAATTACATTATGTTCAATAAAGGATACATTCTGATCAAACAGGATAGAGACACCTCTCGATCTAGATTGAGAGGGTGAGTGAAAATGTATACCCTTCCATCCTTTGAAAGAACGTGAAATATCATCTTTACAAATATAGGTTTCTTGGAGAAAGATTATATGAGTTTTAAGTTTTATATGAGTTTTAAGTTTCCGGATATAAGAGAAAATCTTATTTCATTTAACAGGGTTATTTAGACCTTTCACATTAAAACTGAGTATATTAATAAAAGAATCCATCAAGTATCCTTTAGTAATCCCTTAGACTTCCGGTGGCTGTAATGGAGTAGAGTGCACTAGCTACATGCTCCGAAATTATTTGTTTACTTTGCTGTTTAAACCTATCTCGGTGAGAGCACCATGAGTAGAAAGCAGTCAAAAAAAGAGACTACTTTAGAGACTTTGACTGAAATGTTTCAACAAATGTCAGAGAGACTCGAAAAATTGGATAAACTGGATGACTTGGAATCCAAGTTTGACTTGTTACAGAATTCCTTCAGCCTGGTTAAATCTGAACTGAAAACACTTAATCGGAAACTTGGAAGTATACAGCAGACTGTGAATGACCACAAAATTCATATTAAGCTACACGAAGAATCTCTGCCGGTGTTGCAGAAGGATATCGAAGGTTTCAAGAAAATTTTTAAGGAACAACTTTAAAAATACGACGCATTACTGAAGAAACTTACAGATTTGGAGACCAGGAATGGAAGGTGCAATATCAGAATTCTTGGGCTTCCTGAAAAACTGGAGAGTAATCAACCTATCGATTTGTGTGCTCAAATGCTGAAAGATTTACTCCCTGATATATTATCGGAACTACCAAAATTTGAGTGCGTTCACCGAGTTACCCCGCCTAATTGGGATCCTGCCAAACCTCACTCTATTATCATTCACTTTTATGACTATCAGATTAAAGAACAGATCCTTCGTGAATCAAGGAAGAAACGCATATTACAATTTCGTGATCAACAGTTTCGGATCGTTCAAGATTATCCACCGGAAGTTTTAAGAGCTGGACAGGCTTTTAAAGAGGTTATGTCTGATCTTTTTAAGCTTGGCTGTCGCCTTTCTCTCAGAGATCCGTGTAAACTCAAGGTTACTACTTCTGATAATAAGGCTCCTTGGTTTACGAAGCCTGAAGAATCTAAGAAATTTTTATAAAGTCTCCATCCTTAAATTCAACTTTCAGTTGTTTTATGTTAAATGTTTTAATTTCAGGTGTTCAATCAAGTAATTGGCGTTTTGTTGATAATAAGGTTTCTTGGTTTTACGAAGTCTTAATCATTTGTTTGATTAAGTAACTGGCGCCTTGTTATCTTTCAAACTATGCAAAACATGCAGGCAGACTGCATCCATTTTCTCTTTTGCTGTTTTCCGCAGCTCTTTTTAAACAATACGTTATATTCTTTCAGTGTTATGTAGGAAGCTATCTAAACCACTTCCCTTTTTAATTATCTTCTATTTGTTTCTTTACTCTTTTTTTGCACCAGCGAGTATATGTTGTTTTACTTATTGATTTTCCATATTTGATTTTCCTTATCTGTCTTTCCTTTTTTACCAAGACTAATACTTATATTTTCCCATGGTTTTTTTTTATCGTAATTAGCAAACTTATTTACTTTCATTTTTTTTGTATATATATTTACAATCATTTATTCAGCACAGCTATACATATATATTTTCCGGAGCCACCTGAGTTTTGGGTTGGGAATGTTAGAATTAGTCTTCAGTCTCCCTTGGCTGATTTCTCTTTTTGGGGGGAGGGAGGGGGAAATGGGTTCTTCTATAAAGCTGATTGGATGTTTTTACTGTTTTACTTATTCACTATCTACATGTCTGTGATTACCATTTATACAATCTTTCCTATTCATGTACCTGTCAAAGTGTTCTTAATATATCTGCCTGAAACATTCCTAATGGCATATACACTCAGTGGCCACTTTATTGGGTACCTCCAGTACCTAATAAAGTGGCCACTGAGTGTATGTTCATGGTCTTCTGTTGCTATAGCCCATCCACCTCAAGGTTCAATGTTTTGTGCATTCAGAGATGCTCTTCTGCTCACCACTGTTTTGTGTGTGTTGTTGTTGTTCCTTTCTGTGCCTTGTGGTTCACCTGCTGTTTCTTTTGCATGTTTTTTTATGAGGCTGAGTTGCATGCTCAATGCTCAACCCAGCATGGATAGAAAACGTGTAAGGAGCTTGTCATATTTGAACCCAGGGCCACTTGCCTCGATGTCCGGTGCAGATGCCACTATACCACTGGCCAGCTACACCACTGTTGTAATGCATGGTTACTTGAATTACTGTTGCCTTCCTGTCAACATGAATCAGTCTGGCCATTCTCTTATAAAATCTCATTAATAAGGCATTTTTTGCCCATAGAACTGTCGCTCACTCTATGATTTTTTCACACTATTCTCTGTAAGCTCTAGAGACTGATGTGTGTGAAAACCCCAGAAGATCAGCAGTTTCTGAGTTACTCAAACCACCCCTTCTGACACCAACAATCATTCCACGGTCAAAGTCATTTAGATCACATTTCTTTCCCATTCTGATGTTTGGTCTGAACAACAACGGAACTGCTTCAAAATCCAAAGTTATTATCAAAGTACATTTATGTCACCATATATAACCCTGAGATTCATTTTCTTGTGGGGATATGCAGTAAGTACAAGAAACACAATAGAATCAATAAAAGACCACACCCAACAGGACAGTCAAGCAACCAATGTTCAAATATAATAACATGTGCAAATAGAGAAGGGAAAATAATAATAATAATAATAATAATAAATACACAATAAATATCAAGAAAATCAGATGAAGAGTCAGTGAAAGTGAGTCCGTAGATTGTAGGAACAGTTTATTGATGGGGTGAGTGAAGTTATCCCCTCTCTGTTCAAGAGCCTGATGTTTGGGGGGAAATAGCTGTTCCTGAACCTGGTGGTGTGGGGCCTCTTGACCATGTCTGCATGCTTTTATGAATTGAGTAGCTGCCACATGATTGGCTGATTGGTTATTTGCATTAACAAGCAGTTGTACCTGATTAAGTGGCTACTAAGTGTGTAATTCCCCTCTCTTTAAGCCTCCACACTCCAGTGGGGAAAAGCATGTGCACACTCACAGGATCTATGTTCTTTGTAATTTTATACTCCTCTGGACAATCACCCTCATTCTTCTATGTTGCACTGAAAAATCTCATAGCCTGCTTAGCCTCTCTCCAAAACCCCATCCCTCAAGTCCCAGTAACATTCGCGTAATAGCTGGCCGGTGGTGTAGTGGCATCAGCACTGGAGGCAAATAGTCCCGAGTTTGAAACCAGTTGGCTGCTTGCACACTTTCCATCCGTGCTGGGGTGAGCATCGAACTAGCAACTTGGCCCAATTTTTAAAAAATCAGTCAAATGCTATGAAAACAGCAAAAATGCTGGCTGATGTGCCATAAGGCCTGAAAAGCAACAACATTCTTGTAAATCTCTTCTGCATTCTTTGCAGCTTAATAACATCTTCCCTGTATTAGTAACCAAAACTGAACGCAATATTAATGAAGTCGATGGAATCATTGGAGACAGATCTCCACGTGTCCTTGCATAAATTATAGATTATTAGTGACGTGGAAAGACAATGATTCAGAAACTTTTGATGATAAATTGATTTCTCGGCTTGAATCCATTAAATGGTAATGCTTGTGGGGGAGGAGGGGTAGAATGATTAAAAATTGCAATATGTAGCAAGAGAGTTACTTATTACAGTAGATTCTGGTTAATTGGGCCACCGGTTAATCATGGCAATCGCTTATTTGCAACACTGCTGCTGAACTGGGACAGGAGACTTGCTGAACAATTCCTAAATAGTGTTAGTAGAGTGCACAAGTGTGGCCTCTAGATACCACATTGTGCTTAGAGTGTACAGCTAATAGATCAAACAACAACACACACAAAATGCTGGTGGAACACAGCAGGCCAGGCAGCATCTAGAGAGAGAAGCGCTGTCGACGTTTCGGGCCGAGACCCTTCATCAAGACTAACCGAAAGAAAAGATAGTAAGAGATTTGAAAGTAGTAGGGGGGAGGGGGAAATGCAAAATGATAGGAGAAGATCAGAGGGGTGGGATGAAGCTAAGAGCTGAAAAGGTGATTGGCGAAAGTGATACAGAACTGGAGAAGGGAAAGGATCATTGGACGAGAGGCCTCAGGAGAAAGAAAGTGGGGGGGGGGGAGCACCAGAGGGAGATGGAGAACAGGCAACCAACTAAATATGTCAGGGAAGGGGTAAGAAGGGGAGGAGGGGCATTAACGGAAGTCAGAGAAGTCAATGTTCATGCCATCAGGTTGGAGGCTACCCAGCCGGTATATAAGGTGTTGTTCCTCCAACCTGAGTCTGGATTCATTTTGACAATAGAGGAGGCCATGGATAGACATATCAGAATGGGAATGGGATGTGGAATTAAAATGTGTGGCCACTGGGAGATGCTGCTTTTTCTGGCGGACCGAGCGTAGGTGTTCAGCAAAACTGTCTCCCAGTATGCGTCGGGTCTCACCAATATATAAAAGGCCACACCGGGAGCACCAGACGCAGTTGACTCACCAGCTGACTCACAGGTGAAGTGTCACCTCACCTGGAAGGACTGTCTGGGGCCCTGAATGGTGGTGAGGGAGGAAGTGTAAGGGCAGGTGTAGCACTTGTTCCATTTACAAGGATAAGTGCCAGGAGGGAGATCAGTGGGAAGGGTTGGGGGGGGGGGGAATGAGTGGACAAGGGAGTCGCGTAGGGAGCGATCCCTGCGAAAAGCAGAAGGGGGAGAGGGAAAAATGTGTTTGGTAGTGGGATCCCGTTGGAGGTGGCAGAAGTTGCGGAGAATTATATGTTGGACCTGGAGGCTGGTGGGGTGGTAGGTAAGGACAAGGGGAACTCTATCCCGAGTGGGGTGGCAGGTGGTTGGGGTGAGGGCAGGTGTGCGGGAAATGGGAGAGATCCGTTTGAGAGCAGAGTTGATGGTGGACGAAGGGAAGCCCCTTTGTTTAAAAAAGGAAGACATCTCCTTCGTCCTGGAATGAAAAGCCTCATCCTGACAGCAGATGCGGCGGAGATGGAGGAATTGTGAGAATGGGATAGCCTTTTTGCAAGAGACAGGGTGGGAAGAGGAATAGTCCAAGTAGCTGTGAGAGTCTGTAGGCTTATAGTAGATATCAGTAGATAGGCCGTCTCCAGAGATGGAGACAGAAAGATCAAGAAAGGGGAGGGAGGTGTCAGAAATGGACCAGGTAAATTTGAGGGCAGGGTGAAAGTTGGAGGCAAAGTTAATGAAGTCGACAAGCTCAGCATGCGTGCAAGAGGCAGCGCAAATGCAGTCGTCGATGTAGCAAAGGAAAAGAGGGGGATGGATACCGGTATAGACTGGGAACATGGACTGTTCCACAAAGCCAACAAAAAGGCAGGCATAACTGGGACCCATATGGGTGCCCATGGCTACACCCTTGGTTTGAAGGAAGTGGGAGGAGCCAGAGGAGAAATTATTGAGAGTAAGAACTAATTCCGCTAGATGGAGGAGAGTGGTGGTAGAGGGGAATTGGTTAGGTCTGGAAAACAAAAAAAAAGCGAAGAGCTTCGAGACCATCTCGGTGGGGGATGGAGGTATATAGGGACTGGGCATCCATGGTGAAAATAAGACGGTGGGGGCCAGGGAACTTAAAATCATTGAAAAATTTCAAAGCATGAGAAGTGTCACGAACATAGGTGGGAAGAGATTGAACAAGGGGGGGGGATAAGACAGTGTCAAGGTATGCAGAAATGAGTTCAGTGGGGCAGGAGCAAGCTGAGACAATAGGTCTACCTGGACAGGCAGGTTTGTGGATCTTGGGTAGGAGGTAGAAACGGGAAGTGCGGGGTGTGGGAACTATGAGATTGGTGGCAGTGGATGGGAGATCCCCCAGAGCTGATAAGGTTGGTGATGGTATAGGAGACAATGGCCTGGTGCTCCTTAGTGGGGTCATGATCAAGGGGTAAATAAGAGGAGGTATCAGAGAGTTGTCGCTGTTTTAACAGCAGTAATTTTTGTCACTGATAGTTGACAGGAAAAAGCAGTAAGACAATTCAGAACTGTTTAGCCAGCTGCAGTTTCAAGCATTCAAGGTTTCAAGCAGAAATGGCTGTTAGTGAAAATGAAAGAAATTCACTCATTCATCAAGTTAGGAACTACAAAGAATTGAAGGTATCAACAATCATTTTGAATGTTGTATTGAAAATGAAGTTTTGGAGGATGCAGTCGTAGAAAGCACAGTATGAAGGGAGTCTGTTACCTATACTAGGTGTCAGTGCTGATTTTATTCACTTACAGTCAGACTAAAGAGTACAACAGCATACAATGGATAATTCCTCCTCTGTAACCATTAGGAAATAATAAACAGTTTTATATTACTGTAGTAATATTGACATTGTTTTCATTGGTTTTGTATTTTTAAATACATAATTTGTTACTTAGTGGTTTGTCTTTTTTACAGCTTTTTAACTATTTCCATGAAACTTCAGGTAATTGGGGCAAAATGTACTGGTCCTGATGTATCCCAATTACCAGAATTCACTGTATTAATCTTTAACCTTGTAGAGATTTTTACCTAAAACGTGGACAGACTTTACTGTCTAGGGAATAATGATCTGTTTACAGGACCCATTGTTACTTGAGCAAGAGATTGATAAAAATACAATTCACAAATCTTGGATATAAAATTACTTGTTGTAAGTGATTGATTTGTGCTTTTAATCTGAAGAGACTTAAAACAACAACATCCATGGCATTATTGTTTTATTTTAAGTGTGTTTACATTCCAGTGTCTGCCTGAAAATGCTCCACGTTCATCTCCTGACACTCCTATACACCTAACTTCATTAATAAATGCTTTATGTACCTTTCTCCTAGTGGTAGTGCAATCACTCAAGTCGAGTATGATGTTCTCCTAAGGGTTTGTGTATTGATGCTCCTCAGGTGGCTGTAGAGGCTGAGCTGAGATCCACACATTCGGCTGCAGTGTGGGCTGTTTGTAGTTAGAGGATGGGTCATTTGGTTGTTCAGCACCTCCTATCGCAGCAGTGGAGGTCATTCTCATGTAGCACAGTTCCCTCTTGAACAAATTTCCTCCAGGTATATCTATTGAGAGCTTTGTCTTCCCAGTTTTTTAGAGGTAATGTTGAATTTATTCAGGCTAATTTTGATGTTATCTTTGAAGTGCTTTCTTTGCCCACCAGGAGCTCGCTGACCTTTCTTTAACTGGGAGTAAAGGAACTATTTGGGGAGATATGAGTTAGTCCCAGGAGCCACAGTGATAAATAAACTTTGCATGGATTTCTTATTGGCATTATTTATGACTCTTTGAATTTCTGGTTCTTAACTCTTTATATTGTTTGCAAATTGAAATAATAGCCTGAAAATTTTACTAACATACGTGGTTATTTTTGTGCTACAAAGGGCAAAATAAAATTATGAGATGGATTTAGCAGGGAGAGTTAAAGATAATGCCAGGAAGTTCTTCAGTTATATAACGGTAAAAGAATGAGTAAGGGGACACTAGGTCCTCTTAAAAACCATCTATGTGGAACCACAGGAGAAGGCTGAAACTTTTAATATCTTCCTCTCCTTAGTGGTTACTAAGGCAATTATCGTGGATGCCAAAGGAATGAGGTAATACGTAATGAGGTCTTGGATTACACTCAGATCCCGCATAATGCTGCCCCACAGAGCTCTGATTTGTTACAAAGCAGTTATTCAATTTTTTATTGAAATTTTTTTTAAAAGACACAAACTTATTCAAAACAGCACTCAAGTTTTCAAGAACGGCCACCATTATAGTAAACATTCAATTGGCCAATAAGAGCACGTTACATACGCTCTGAGCCATTCACAGCTAATCACGTATTAGCTCACACTCTATATCCCCCACGTATGTAAATTTTCTTGCTCCCTCGCCAATTTGTACTGTTTTTTTCACCCATAATTACTGGAAAACAGCCTGCAACTTCCAGTGAGGGTAGTACATCTAAGATGTCTAGGAATCGGGATTAAAGGATGTTAATGATAGCTACATTGAAGAGTTACTGCATTCTCATGGTGAGAACCTTAACCTTAACCTTGAAGAGCTTTGAGAATTGGCGGAGCAACGCATCCTGGGTGAATCTGAGGACGTGGATGGAGAAGAGGAAACACCAGCAAGAAATCTCACCACACAGCATTCCTGGGCATTACCATCACCATGATCACACAAATCATAGACCAGTTCATCGGTAATGACCCTGACTGGGAGCAAAGTAGTAAGGCAAAGAGAAGTGTTCTAGACATGGTTTCCTGCCACCAAGAACTGCTACATGAGAGGAAACTTAAGAAAAGGCACCTACTTGAAGAAGAAGCCAAAGTTTGAGGAGGATCACAGCCTGGTCCTTTCTCTAAGATGTAACCACCACCCGCTTCCCTCTGCTGCTGTGGTGATGTGTTGCTGCTTCACTGATGTACAAGTTAGGCCTATTTGTGTGTTGGTTACTCCATGAATTACTGTGCATACATAAAATAATGTATAAATCAGGTTTGTTTTTTTATTAACAGGCACATATGCCTAGTTATGTAATATTATAATGACACAGCAGAGCGCTAATTTACTTGTGTTCCACCTCTGAGGAACACATCCTCAGCATTAAGCTGAGTCTGAGTGTATAGGTACAATACAGGGAAGGAGGTATTTGCAGCCTGGAAGCACATTAAGGTGGGCAGTTCCCCAGGACCTGAGCAAGTGCACCCCCAAATCGTAAGGGAGATCAGGGAAGAAATCACAGAGGAAATAGTGCTGGGCAGTTGCTCACTGGGGAAATCCCAGAAGACTGCAGGGTGACTAATCTTGTTCCACTGTTCAAGAAGGGGAGCAAGGGTATGCCAGGGAACTACCGGTCAGTGAGCTTGACGTCAGTTGTAGGGAAGTTACTGAGGGGGATCTGAGGGAAAAGATCTACCATCAATTGTGTAGCAAAACCTGATCTGGAACGGTTGCCTTATTTTGTCTGCAGGAGACCATGACTGACAAATTTTTTGAAGGAGAAGTAAGGGGATAGATAAAGGCACGGCAATGGATGTTGTCTGAATGGACAAGGCCTCTGACAAGGTCCTACATTGCAAGCTGATCTGAAAAGTTAGGTCGCATGGGATTCAGGGGAGCTAGTGAGGTAGATTAAGAATTGGTTCAATGATAGGAAGCAGAAGCTGATGGCTAAAGATTCCATGACTGGAGATTTAACGCTAGTGGGGTGCCCAAGAGTCAGTGCAAGAACCACTGTTATTCATTTTTTATGTAAATTATTTGGATATGAATGTACATGGTACAGTTAGCAAGCTTGCTGATAAAACTAAATTAGAGGTTTTGTTGATAGTGTAGCAGACTGCACTGAATTGCAAAGAGATCTTCATCAGTTAAGGTGATGGGCTGAGGGATAGCAAATGGATTTGAACTTGGATAAGTGTGAGGTGATGCATTTTGGATATTAAGACCAGGGTAGGACTTGTACACATCCTCAGCATTAAGAATGTATATGTATAATACAGGGAAGGAGGTATTTGCACCCTTGAAGCATACTAAGGTGGGTAGTTCCCCAGGACCTGACCAAGTACACCTACAGATCTGATGGGAGGCCAGGGCACTGATTAGTGTGGAACAGAGATGCCTAGGAGTACGAGTACACAGTTTGTTGAAAGTGGTCGTGCAACTAGTGGTGAAGAAAATATTTAGTATACTGGCCTTCATCAGTCAAGGTATCGAGTTTAGGAGCAGGAACATTATTTTTCAGTTAGATAAGTCATTGCTAAGGTTGTACTTGGAATATTGTATACACTTTAGTCACCCTGTTATAAGAAAGACATTGTCAAGCTGGAGAGAATGCAGAACAGATTTATGAGGATGCTGTCTGGGCTAGAGGGCTTGAGTTATAAGGAAGAGTTAGCCACTCTGGAGTGTAGGAGTATGAGGATTGACCTCACAGAAGTTTATAAAATCTCGATAAGGTGAGCTGTCATATCTTTTCTCCAGGGTTGGGGAGACCAAAACTAAAGGGCACAAATACAAGAAAAGAGGGAAGAGATATAAAAGAGATGAGGGATAACTTTACACATGAATAGTGATTCCCTGGAATGAGCTGCAGAGAACATGGTTGAGATAGAACATTTAAGAGGCATTTGTATAGATATGTGGGGAGGGGAGTGGCTTGGAAGATTATAGGCCAAATGTGGACAACTGGGACTAGTAGGGAGGATACTGTGGAGGATACAGTTGGGCTGAAGGGCCAGTTTCTGTACTATATTGCTTGATCCTAACAGCAGACATTCATGAGTGAACATTGAAAAAGTTGTGCAACCATGTCAGGGTATAATTAACTTCAGTGCTGTTGATGTTTGCGTGGCAGTATGACATTACAGGTAATGCAGCATATAGTTCTTACACTGCTCTAAGAGGTTGGAACTTTTGGGAGAAACCTATCAAAAGAGAAAGGAGTTCATCGCATAATGTTTGGAAATGAGAATTCAATTAAAGAGTCTTGACTGCACTGTTGAGTGTCCTAACTTTGCTTTACAACGCAACTGTTACGTTGAGTAGTTAATAGGAGATGCTTTCTCTGATTATAGTCACTTGTGACCTGTGTAGCAACAATTGGCCTGTTGATCAGTTTGCTGCTCTAGAGCTTGCAGTTATTTATTACTTAAGGAACAAGTTTGAATGGGCTATGTCTCTTCTCTTTTTCCTCTCTCTTTCCACTTGTTCTCCCTCTCCTTCATTATATCCTTTCCTGCTGCTGTACTGTGACTATAATTCTCCAAGTCTTAACTTGTTTCCACCTATCAGCATGGAGATCCTGATAGGAACTGCCAACATCCTGTTTCAGAACATGAATCATACTAAATCTGTATTCTGTTTTTCATTTATGTTTAGTCTCTTTCATTAAAGGTGGGCATGGGCATCAGTATTTTATGCAAAACATACTTGCCAAGCCAAAAGATGGTGAAATCCAATTTATAGTCAATTTTCTTTAGATCTTTACCATTTCATAATCTGAGACCCAAACTCACTCCACATCACTCAGATTTTCTCGCAAGAGAGAGCATCAACCTGTTCAACCTGTTCTGAACTATAAAGCCACAGTTGAAAGAAATAAAATAAATTTGCCTATAGTTTTCCATAGGATAATTTGCATCACTTTCTAGATTGACAAGATTAGAGCTTTGCTGTGTAACTGGAAATATTGTTCATTATCTTTGGAATTTGAGTACATTGAGCTCTTACAAATAGCTGTGACGCTCCGTGAGGAATTTGCACAGAAATAATTAGAACTGTTATGGAAGCTTACAACTTAGTTGTGGAGGGGAGGCAGCAAATGAGCTCAGAGGACAGATGACATGTGAATAGCAGTATAATTACAAATATCCCCAAAGTTCAAGGGACCAAATTAAAAAATGGGTAAAAATCTGAAAGGTTTATTGATTTGTATGTCTTGCCTGTGGGATAACTAATGAGATAGGTGAGCTGTAGGTTCAAATTGCAAAGTAAGATTACTGTGGAACAATAGTTGAAGAATGGGTAGGAATGGCTTATTCATATACTAATTAGCATGTACAAGATCAAGATTCAAGATTAGCATTTAGTTTTATTTATCATGTGTACAATGAAACACAGAGTGAAATACATAGTTTGCATTAGCAACTAACATACCCAAGAGTGTGTTGGGGGCAGCTTGCAAGGGTCACCACATATTGCAGCGCCAACATAGCATGCCACAATGCTCATCAGAACAATACAGAACACAACAAGCAACGAAACAACAACAACAAAACAGACCATGTTCCTCCCTCCCATGAACATACAGGCAAGTCGTGTTGGGGAAAAAGGTAGGATGCAGAAGGACTTAGACAGATTAGGAGAATGGGCAAGAAAGTGGCAAATGAAATACAATGTTGGAAAATGCATGGTCATGCACTTTGGAAGTAAAATATGGTTAAAAATATCTGCCAAGTAAGCCAACCCATAGATACAATCCTTTTTTTTAAAACCATTTTCAAGAGTGGGTTCTCTTCTTCTTTCAGAAAAAAGTGAAACTTCAGTTCTTAGTTCGAACAAGCGCTTCAAGGCATCCTCTTGAAAGCCAGCAAACTTATATGTGGTAGACAAGTGCTTCATATTCTCTGCCCAGTTCTTAACAGTCTTTTAAAAATGTGATTATTCAGAGACCTGCTTCAAATAGAGTTGATGACTTTTATGTCTATTGACAAAACTTCTTTCAGAGTTGTTGGAAGAGTCTTTGTTGCCAGTGCACATCTGTATAAATAGAAACAATGAATGAGCTTCCTTTTTCACTTAAAGTAGCAAAACCAGATGTATTACCAAGCATCACAGGAGCTCCATCTGCGCAGAATATGAAGTTTTTCTTTCCAGTCAAAGTTTTATTTGGCAAAAAAACTATTTACTATTTCCAAAACGTTGATTACCTTTGGAGTTTCCAAAAGGACTCACAAAATAAAATTCTTCTTTGATGGTGTCAGAATGCGTGTAATGAATAAAAACAAGGAGCTGACTACATTGAGAGATGACTAGTTTCCAGTTGCATACTGTATGAGAATTGTGAGGTTGCCAATTCTTCAATGGCACACCTCAAAATGTCAAAAGAAATATCAACTATTCTTGAACATATCACATTATTTGATAAGGGAGCACTTCCAGTTTTTTTTCTCTGTTCTACTCAACAAACCAGCTCTACCATTTCCAGAGCACATGACTTTACTAAAGTCTCCTCAATAGAGAGGGGCTTCTTTTGTTTGGCAATCTGGTGAGCAACTTTATAGGATGGTTGAAGAAAATGTTTTTGTGAAATGGCAAATCCAAGTTTTGGAAGTGAAATTGGAAAATTTGACATTTGTACCATTGTGTTGCAGATCACCCAGGCAAAGTATGTGCTTGGCCTTGGCTAGCAATAGAGAAGGCTGAGGACAGACAGACCAATATGGAAGTAAGGAGGGGAGTTGATATGGTGTGTGGCAAGGAGGCTGTCTAGCCTATGAGTGGTCAGAGGATGGTGTGGAATGGAATTAATGAAGTTGGAGGAGGTGCATGTGTATCTCTGTTTCAGATGGAAGGTTGTTCAAACCCTGAATGGTGATGAAGGAGAAGTTGAAGGGCAGGAGTTGTAGCTCTTACAGCTGAAGGCAAAAGTCCCAAGAGTTAGTAAGGCATGGGTGGGGATGGGGGAGATAATCAAATCAGGGAGTTATGGAGAGAGTGCTCCCTGTGGAGAGGAGTTGATATGACTGGGATTGTGTTGCACCTGACAGAAATGAAGAAGAATGTTGAGCTAGATGTGAAGTTTCATAGAGTAAAAGCTAGCAATCAAGGGAACTCGAGCTCTTTTCTGTATGGGGACTGCTGGGTGTGTCTCCACCAACCACAGTAGAAGGGAAGTTACATTTTCTAAGAAGAAGCAGATTTCAGATATCGTGGAACAAAGTCTCATCTTGAGAATAAATGCAGTGGAAATGGAGAGAGAGAGAGAGAAAGGGAATGGCATCCTTACAAGAGAGAGGGTGGGAGGAAGTGTAGTCTAGGTAGTTGTTTTAGTTTGTGGGTTTATAGTAAATTTTAGTGGATAGCTTGTCTTCTGACAAGGAGCCAGAAAATGACAAAGGGAAACCAGAAATAGCTCAAGTGAATTTGAGGCCAGGATGGAAGTTAGTTGTAGTTGATACAATTTTGAATTCCACACATATGCAGGAGGTGGACCATGCAGTTGTCAATGTCGTAGAGAAACAGTTGGGGAGTACTGCTGGAGTAGGTTTGGAATAAGGCCATAAGATTTTGGAGCAGAAATAGGCTATTTGGCCCATCAAGTCACTGCCATTTTATCATGGCTGATCCATTTTTTCATTCAGTCCCACTCTCCTGCTTTCTCCCTGTATCCCTTTATATTCTGACTAATCAAGAATCTTTGAACCTCTGCCATAAATATACATACAGACTTAGCCCCCACTCTTGCCTGTGGCAATGAATTCTGCAGATTCACCACTCCGCATCTATTCTAACAAGGCCTTTCACCATTCAATAGGTTTCATTGCAGTCACCCCTCAACTCTTCTGAATTCCAGTGAGTAGAGGCTCAGAACAACCAAAGCCTTTCAATCTCAGAATCATTTTATAAACCTCCTTTGAACACTCTCCAATGTCAGTACATCCTTTCTTAGATAAGGGGCCTAAAATTGCTTACAGTTCTCCAAGTGAGACCTCACCAGTGCTTTATGAAGCCTCAACATTACATCTGTGCTCTTATCTTCTAGTCCTCTCAAAATAAGTGCTGATATTGTAATTGCCTTCCTCACCACCAACTCAACCTACAAGTTAATCTTCAGGGAATCCTGCATGAGGACTCCCAAGTGCCTTTGTACCTCAGATTTTTGTATTTTCTCTCCATTTAGAAAATAGTCAACCTTTTCATTTTTACTAACAAAGTGCATGACCATACACTTCCCGATACTGTGTTCCATCTGCCACTTGTTTGCCCATTCTCCTAATCTATCCAAGTCCTTCTTTAACCTCCCTGCTTCCTCAAAACTACCTGCTCCTCCACCTATCTTTGTATCATCTGTAAACTTTATTGACTTATAACATAAAAGGAATCACAGACCCAACACAGACCCCTGTGGAACACCACTGGTCATTGGCAGGCAGCCAGAAAAGACTCCCTTTATTCCCACTCTTTGGTCCTGCCAATCAACCAATGCTGTATCCAGGCTGGTAGATCTTCTGAAAATCCAAGTACACAACATTCACTGATTCTCCTTTGTCTACCCTGCTGTTACTTCTTCAAAGAATTCCAACAGATTTGTCAGGCAAGATTTTCCCTTAAGGAAACCATCAAGACTACAGCCTATTTTATCATGTGCCTCCAAGTACCCTGAAACCACATCCTTAACAATCGACTCAAACATTTTCCCAACGTCTGAGGTTAGACTGACTGGCCTATAGTTTCCTTTCTTCTGCTTCTCTCCCTTCTTGAAGAGTGGAGTGACATTTGCAATTTTTCATTCCTCTGGAACCATGCCAGAATCAATTGATTCTCAAAAGATCATCACTAACATCTCCACGATCTCTTCAGCCACCTCTTTCAGAACCTTGGGCTATTCACCATCTGGAAAGGTGACTTATCTACCTTTAAACATTTCAGTTTCCCAAGAACCTTCTTCCTTGTGTTGCAACTTTGCACACCTCTGCTCCCTGACACACTTGAAATTCTGGCTTGTGTCTTCCACAGTGAAGACTGGTGCCGAATACTTACTCAGTTCATCAGCCAATTCCTTGTCCCTGATTACTACCTCAGTAGCATCATTTTCCAGAGGTCCAATAGCTACTCTGATCTCTCTTTTATACCTCATATATCTGAAGAGCCTTTAGGTATCCTCTTTAATATTAATGGCTAGATTGCCTTCATATTTCATCTTTTTGACTTTTTTGGTTGCCTTCTCTTGGCTTTTAGAAGGTTCCCAATCCTCTAACTTCCCACTAATTTTTGCTCTATTATAGGCCCTCTCTTTGGTTTTTATGTTGGCTTTGACTTTTCAGCCATGGTTGCATCATGCTGCCTTTAGAATACTGCTTCTTCTTTGGGATGTATATATCCTGTGCCTTAGGAATTGCTTCCAGAAATTCCAGCCATTGCTGTTCTGCTGTCATCTCTGTTAAGTGTTCCCTTCCAGTCAATTTTGGTTAGTTCCTTTCTCATGCTTCTGTAATCCCCTTTATTCCACTGTAATACTGATACATCTAACTTTAGCTTCTTCTTCAATTGCAGGGTGAATTCTATCATACTATAATCATTGGCCCCTAAGGTTTCCTTTACCCTAAGCTCTCTAACTCAACCTGGTTCATTGCACAACATCTATTCCAGTAAGCTGATCTCCCAGTGGGCTCCAACCATGAGCTGCTCTAAAAAGCCATCTCAGGCATTCTAGAAGTTCTCCCACTTGGGATCCAGCACTGACCTGATTTTCCCAATCTACTTGCGTATTGAAATCCCCCAACGCTAACATAACATTGCTCTTTTGACATGTATTTTCTATCTCCTGTTGCAATTTGTAGACCACATCTTTACAGCTGTTTGAGGGTCTGTATATAAGTCCCATCAGGGTTTTTAATTACTCTTGTAGTTTCTTAGCTTTATTTACTATGATTCTACACCTTCCAATCCTATGTCATCTCCTTCTAGTGATTTGATTTAATTTTTTCATCAACAGAGCCACTCCTCCCCCTCAGCCTATTTGGCTGTCTTTTTGATACAATTTGTATAAGGGCCGTGTCACATAACCAAAGAAAAAATAGGCATAACTAGGGCCCATGTGAGTGCACGTGGGTATACTTTTGATTTGTAGAAAGAGGGAAAATTCAAAAGTTGTTATCAGAACAGGGCAATTTTTTACATGTTCAGGTAGATGTCAATGTTGTAGCAATACTGGAACAGCTTGAATAGATGCACATAAGTCTCTGGTACATCCATTGATTTCAGCAGCTTCCTGATTGTGTAGATTAAATTGAATTGGCTTCTCCAATGGTGGGGATTTGAGGATCATGCCTAGATGATATATCCACTCAACGTTTCTAGCTGGCACTCGAAATCATTTCAGTCTTGACCTTTACCTACTGTTACAGGTTAGGAATGTAAGAAAATTCCTCTTTAATTTAATATTCTGCCATTATCCATGACTGGTGGTGGTAGCCCAGTAGAGCTTTGATCAAATCTGTTTGTTTGTGAGTTTGAGTGTGGTGGTGTTTGATCAACCAAGCTTGAATGTAGGCCCAGGTTTGCCTATTTTGGAAGTAGTAACAAGAAATTTTTATAATGCCTGCAGTCCATGTAAAATTGTTTATCAGAACATTATAAAAGCTGTTCCTTGAGTTTTATTAGTTTATCCTATAAGTTTTGACCATACATTGTTCAGATATGCTGACATGTAAGAGAAGCAAAGAATTGTCAATAGCAGCGTGGACACCTCCATTCATTCAGTCCTAGAGTTTTCGGAGAGTATTTCTGTCATTTCACTGTGTGGTGTGTGTTACTGATCGTGGTGTGTGTTATTGATTGTAGTGTGCAATTCTGTTTGTTGCAAGAGTTTCATTTTCTTTAGCTGCCACTTAGTTATATTAAATTACAGACAAGTTTTTGCAATATGTGGTTTGTTTTTGCTTGCATATCATCCTGAGACTTGGTTTCAAGAGCAGTTTTCAATTAGTAGGAATTAAAACAGAATAGTGCTGAACCAGACAGGTCATTTAGCCCACAAATTATGTTGCTTTTGATGTCAATTAATGCTAAATGTTCTCCTTCCAGAATATCATCCATATCTATCCAGTTTCTTCATATTCATGTGTCTATCTAAAAGTCTCTTAAATTCCAGCAAACTGCCTGTCCGTTATTGCCTCTGATAATATATTCCAGGTAGTTACCACTCTCTACATAACAAACTTGTTCCTCATCTCAACTTTAAACTTAACTCCATACCCCATCTCCAACCTTAAAAGCATGTCCTTGGATACTTGATATTTCTATTCTAGAGTCAAGGTTCAGACAGTCTACCCTATATATGCCTCCCTTAATTTTAAAACTTCTCTCAGGTCTTTTCTCAATCTGCGATGCTTAAGGAAAACAGCTAGTTTTTCCAATCTTTCCTTGCAGCTCATACCTTCTAATCCAGGCAGCATCTTGATAAACCTCTTTTGCACCTTCTCCACACCCTTCTTATAATGGGGTGACCAGGACTGCCAAGATGTTCCGGTCTGATTAAAGTTTTATATAGCTGCAGCATGACTTCCCTATTCTTATGCCTCACACCACTATCAATGAAGGCAAGCATGCCATATGCTTTCTTTACCATTTTATCCACTTGCGTAACCCCTTTCAGTGAACTATGGGCTTGGACCCCCAAGATCCCTCTGTGCTATTAGGGTCTGTCATTAATTGTATAGTTTCTCCTTTCATTTGACCTCCCAAAGTACAGCACCTCACACATGCCCAGATTCAATTCCATCTGCCACTTCTTTGCCCTTATGTGTAATTATCCTTGTACTCTTTAATAGTCTTTACACAGTCCACAACTGCATCAACCATCCACTTGCTAATCCACCTATTTACATTTTCATCCATATCATTCAAGTGTAGTACGTATATCACTTACAGAGGCCCCAGCACCAATCCTTGCAAGCACCACTGGTCATGGACCTCCAGCCAGAATAGTAGCTCTCCACCCTAACTCTTTGTCTTCTGTGGCTAACTCAATTTACCCAGGATCCCATGTGCCTTTATCTTCTGAATCATCCTTATCAAGTGCTTTACTAAAGTCCGTGTAGATAACAACCAATATCCTCCCCTCATCGAGCTCATTTGTCACCTGCACAAAGCTATGCTGACTGTCACTAAGTAGACCATACCCTTCCAAAAGCACATAAATCCTAACCTATCGTGTTGTAATTCGCCCTTCACCCAATTTGCTACCTTCTTGCAAGGTCCAATTTTATCCGTACTCATAATTATCTAAAAATATAATGAATTGTGGTCACTTTTCCCAAACTGTTTGCCTACTATCAGGTCCGTCACCTGGTATTACAGGGTAGCGAGTTCATGGGCTTGGTATATGAGACAGAAGATACTAATTATGAATAAGCACAAGAACCATTTATTTAAAGACAAATAGTAAAACATTCGACCAAAAATCCAAGTGGAATAAATCCTAAATTACAAGAGCTATGACACTAAACATTCAGTAACATGTCAACTCCAAAGGTAGTTCAGATAGATAAAAAGCTAAATGTGCACGCGGGCCTCCTATATCTGCAGCATACTTTTCCACCTCAGTGTGAAGATGAGCCCCTGGAGACAAAGGAAAGCCTGAGCCTCTTGCACGTTCTATTCTTCGATCATTCAATGCCTGGCACTCAGAAAGCAACTTTGGACCGGCAAGTAAATTAAGCCTTTACATTACATTCCACCTCTCACAAGAAGCAAAACTGTGACAATCAGGTCCTCAGATTAGTATGACCCTTGCAAATGCTCCACTAAACTGCGTATAAAACACAAAAGCACAATACCCAGTACTGTAAGCCCAGTAGACACCCCTCCCTCCAGTGTGCTACAGTAATCCACCAGCCTCCTAGCACCCCAAAAGGCTACCAGCCTCTCCCCAGAGTATAATCGCTATGGAACTGCTCTCCCCACCCCCACTTAAACTTATCCACTGACTTTCACATGTGATCAGCCAGCTGAGTGATGTTCCCTGACTCATCAGGAAGGTAAGTGCAGTATTCTTGACTGACAAGAGCACAAGTGCCACCTTTCCTTGCAAGCAGGTAATCTAAGGCCATCTGTGTGAGTTCACAGGACAGTAACAAACTGGGAAAGACTATCATCCAAAACCTTTCTGCCTCTGATAGCCCTCCTACTATGCTGAACAGCATGGGCAGGGTGCTTGTCCGGGACACTGAGATGGTGTAGGTACGGCACCACATACTCGAGATAGCAGCCGCTGTTCCATGGGAAGTCATGGGTAGGTCTGGGAGCTGCATACACAGTAAGTGCCATTAGGGAGAGCCCACCTTCACTGCACTATATGACATAGTTGTCCCAGGATACTGCTCCTGCTCACACTCACAGTGTTCCACTGACTTGTTGGACATGAGCCTATGTGCCTACCATACCACCTACACAACATTCCATTCCTTTCCCTATCGGCTAGGAAATCACTTTCCCTTTGAGTTAAAGAAATCGCACGTAGGGAAGTACCAGTCCTTAAAGTATTTACTCCACTGGCTGTTACTTCAGCTCAAGATCCTTAAGGCTGTTACCATACAATGGGATTTGGCTGGAATGGACTACCCTGTCCTGGTTTCCCCCAAAAAAGAATGCCAGAACTCCAGAAGCTGGACCATTTCCCCCAACAGTCTTTTTCCTTGTCATCAAAAGGGATTGACATTAATTGCATTCCTTCTGTGATGTGGTTGGGAGTCCTCATACAAGTCCAACAATGTGACACACATTGGTCCTGTTTGCATATTCATACGCCATCTGCAAGAATGTGTTATAGGACTTCCCACCACGAGTCAGTGTCATCACCACTGCCCCATCAGTATCCACCACCTTGCCATTCTATAACATAAGGAAACACAAATTCACTCACTCCTGATTAGTCACTAGGTATTTAGACATAAAGCAGTCATTGTTTAGCAAAATCAACAACTTTTAGGATTGTTCCCCAAATCTTCCAATTTTCCAAAATATGTATTCCAAATTCTCAATTTAACTATCCACCAATGAGCAATTTCCTAGATGCCCATTTCCCTCTGAAATGTGGGCATCTCATATCTGGAATAAAGCAGCACAGATTTCCACCACCTTAACCTGGATTCCATGCGGTGAGTGTGCAATCTGGGCCTCTCCCTAAAACCAACAGATAAAGAAACAAACTAAAAAAAACACAAGCTCAAACAAAAATCCAGGTTTGTACTTTTCCTTCAGAACCTTTGCAATTAACTGCACAACTTAGAACAGTTAATTCCCACAGTGAAAAACTTACACATTTTCCTAAGAACAATGGGAAAAGAAGACTGCTGGGTTAGGACTCCATATCAACACATTTACACAGCTACTTCAAGGCATGCCCCTCTTAAAAGATAAGAGCTCCTGTAAATTCACTTCACCAAGAAGCAAAATATTTCAATTGGTCACCTTTTCTACTGAAGCATAGGATTAATTCGACGCCCTTCTGATACAGATTTAACAAGCACAAGACAGACTTAGTGTGTACATACACGCACTATACACTCAAGTAAACTCTAGTGTGGCCACACCTCACGCAGCATTTTTCAAACTCAAACCATTCACCGGGGATGAAGTTTAAGGTGAATCACCCACTCCTTGTGATAGTGGGGCGGAGGGTGCCACTCACCCTCAACCCTGCTGCCATAGGAAGTCCGCCAGTGCATTTTGCAGATCCTTCAGCAAGGAATGTAGGGAATCCTGAATGGAATGCAAGGAATCCAGCAGAAGACAGAAGGATACCTTATCAGGAGAGTGCTTGAAGAATGGCCCTTTCTCCTTAATGGCCTCCTGGTCTCTCTTCCCCTGGCAGTGCTGCCTCCACATTGCATATAGGTTGGGAGTGGGAACCCCGCTTACCTGCTCCTTCAGAACTCCTGCTCTGAGCTATGTTTAAAACATTTCCTTACAGGTCATGCGGGTTCTGCCACTATCTGTCTGCTTACCAAACTTCCATAATTGGCTGCACATACCACCTTCTACATATTCTAACCCTTCCAAGCAGCCAAATGGCCGCATTTACAGAGTACCCAGTTGCTGGTCCCATTGAAAACAGCACCATCCCTTTCAAGTGAGGTGCTGCAGCTGTAACCAAGTGCCCGATCATAGAACATAGAAAACCTACAGCATGATATGGGCCCTTTGGCCCACAATGCTGTGCCAAATATGTACTTACTTCAGAAATTGCCTCGGGTTACCCATAGCCCTCTATTTTTCTAAGCTCCATGTACCTATCTAGGAGCCTCTTAAAAGACTCTACTGTATCTGCCTCCACCACTGTCACTGGCAGCCCATTTCACACACTCACCACTCTGAGTAAAAAAAAACTTACCCCAGCATCTCCTCTGTACCTACTTCCACGCATCTTATAACTGTGTCCTGTCGTGTTAACCGTTCATGGCAGGGGTCCTCTGGCCAACTATCACTATCGTTGTACAAACCTGTAATTAGAGTCCACTGACAAAGGGCTCTAGTCCCTTCCTCTATTTGCTCTGCTTGGAGTTTTAATACCTCTCAAGGAGGGAAGGCTACCCTGACTGCCACTACCACCCTTTCCCATAATGATGCATTATGCACATGGGAAGTGAGCAGCATCCTCAGGGAATAATTGATATGGCACTGCGTGGCCACCGACCTGGCGTGCATTGTTTTGGGTGTGTCGGGGAGAGAATGATTATTTTAAGGGAGAATCATAGGACTCTACCATCTCTTCCCCATCCTCACCATCCAGCCAGACCTCTGCATCCCCTATGCACACAGTGGGATCATCACCCCACCGTATCCTGTTGACAATTAGCCTGTCGAGCTGCTCTAATTGGTGTACCTTCATTAGCAGACAGGCTATCTCCATACTTTTGGCTTCTAGCTCTGTCAACCGGATGGCTTTCATCATGATGGCACTGTGCTGATGCAGCACCTCCACCTCGTTCTTACGATCTATTATCTCCAGCTCTCTGTGCGATTACCTTGTGCAGGAAGCTTATGATGGCTGTCAGCAGCCGGAAAGCATCCCACTGGTTCTGCTTCCTCTTGGAGAACCCTGCCTTCTTGGGTATGGACACAATGTGGTGTCTGATTTTTCACCTCACGAGAGTCCAACTTGTCTGACCAGTCTACGGGTGTCTGGTAGTCTGCCAGTAGCGACTCCCAAATCCGCACTGTTGTTGATCCACCCTGGGACCTGGCACTGATCACACAGGGGGTTCTCTCTCTTATATACCCTTCTAAAAATATTCATCTTCCAATCAATCACCAAACCCTGCTCACAGTGCCAAATATTACAGGGAAGCAGGTTCATGGGTTTGGTAAGAGAGACATAAGATATTGATTATGAGTAAAAACATTAACAATATCTTTACAGACAGACAGCAAAACATTTGACCAAATGTCTAACTTGAAGAAGTACTCATCTAAACCACCCTGAGTTTCAAAAATTATGACACTAACATCAAGTAACACTTGAAACTCATCAAGTAGTTCGTTAAGTCTCCCCAAGTTACACAACTGCAAAACTAAACATGCAACAAGCATACTTTAGTTAAGTGTGTGCATGGGCTCTCCAATATCTGCAGCATACCTTCCCAATGGTTCTGCAGCTCTGGTCATCACCTCAGTGCGAAGATGAACCCCTGGATTCAAAGGAATGATCCCAAATCTCTCACACATGCTATTCTTGTAGCCCTGAGGCACTTGGAACTGGAACCAGTGGCATGGCATGCAAGGCAACAATAGAAAAGAGCTGCTGATCCCTTGAACAGGCATGACGGAAGCAACTTTCAAGCAGCAAGTAAATTAATCCTTCACATTACACCTCATTTTCCAAAACCAGATAGAGTATGTTTTTTCTATAGTTTTTTCTGCACATACTGTTTCAAAAGCCCCTCTTGGATGCACTGAAGAAATCTTTGACCTGGCATTAGGGAGGCAACCACCTTACTGGAGCCTGATTTGCAGCTACAGAAATGCTTATTTGCATCCCTTACTGTTAAGTCCCTATTGTATCACTCTGCCAGACTTTGTCTTTCCTAGCTTTGCCTCAGAACTGGGCACGGTGTCACTGACTCACCAACTGCTGCTGGCCCTTCAAAGTATATCACACCCCCTCCCTCACCCACCAGTGTTTACAGGGCTATACTGAGAAAAATGGCTGTCCTCCCCTTATTTCTCCGGGTGGTTACCCATCTATCTCTGGCCTGCACCTGAGGTATGGCAACCTTACTAAACCTCATGGAAACCATGAGGTTCCCTGATTCTCCACATTCTGCAGGAGGAGTATTCCACTGCTCTGACTGCTATATTGTCTACACTATAAAATGTCACACAATTTTTCACCACTTTTGTCTTCTCTGATTAGCAGCTCTAATTGCTATCTGTGTTTGTTCATGCTAATTAAAATGTTTTCACTTGCATGTTGCTCAGAGAAAAAGATAGATAATGTAAGCAGATTTCCCATGGTTATGGTCAGAACAGTGTTTTCTTAATCCTTAATTCAATAAAGACGATTCAGGTCCAAGTTGTTTTAGGTAGAGAGCTTTGACTCAAAATAATTCATTTTACACTTTTGTGCAATATTATACAAACTCACGATCAGTAATTCTATTCTAATTCCTCCATGGAATTCAAATTTCAGGCCAAAATTTCATATATATGGTTATCATAAATAGTGCAAATTAAAAATAACATTGTTACATTACCAAGTGGAAGCCATGCTACTTCTTTGACAAATTCTGCTTTGTCATTGTCCATCTGACTTAATGGGCCAGGAATTGTTCTTAGCTTTGTGTCTATCTTAGCCTTGTATGTTAAGTTCCTTGGCTGGCTTTCTCTGTTTTCTTTTACTTTAGTATGTAGGTGTCTTATAGCTGAAACTCTTATCTGTTCTCTGTTGAACTCTCTAAACTGCTTTTAAATTCACAAACCCAGGAACAGTGTAGTCTTGCTCTTCACCTGATGAAGAGTGGGCTGGGATGTCAAACGTTATCTTACATTTCACCTAATAGATGATGAAGCAATCTTGCACACCAAACAACCAGCTAAAATTTAGTGCTTGCAGAAACTCTTCAAAGTTATAAACCATTGGTGGTTAATGTTATCTTTCCACATCAGGCTTATGGCACTGGGAAGTCAGTAATGAAATAAAATTTCACCTTCAGCTCGTATTTCAAACTCACTTTGTGAAGTTTTGATAGAAAATCTGGGTTTCCAATTGTTGTAATGTCACGTGAAAGGAAGATAGATACCTGTTCCACTCACAAGGCACCTCACTGCAAATACAAATCAGCAGGGTATTAAAACCACAATGCCCTTTCCCTTCCCAGTGAGCACAAACATTTATTCATGAGCAATGGACAGTGATTGGGTGCAATTCCCTATGCTAATCTTCACCCTTATAGTGCAGTGGTGTCACTTCTGGCCTCAGCACCCAGCTCAGGTCTCTTAACTAAGCACGTTCAGAAGATTTAATTTGAGGTCTTATTGCTTAGTAAAATCCAGATGAACCCCATGTCTCATTTATCCAATGGATTACCACAGTGTGTGTACCCTTTTGTTTCTTGCAATGGGCAAAAGAAATGATATAAAAGTGTATTTTAAGCACTGATTTCACATATTTTGGAAGGAATTATCTAATGGCCTTGATGAAACTCGCTGTGAAAGTCCTTTGTGATTTTGTGATTTGTATTCAGTCCTTGTGAAACTGTAGGTTTTGATATATTGGTCCTTTGTTTACCATCATCATGCCATTCAAGGCATGTGCATGTGCAGCCATCCATTCATTCCTCAAAGTTATAAATACAGTTAAGCCAACCTCTGTAATAGATTTTTCTTCAAGGCCTGCATATCATTTATAGCTCCCTCTCACCCAGATAGAGCATCTCAGCCTCACTAACTATGCAAAGGTCAGCTTTTAGATGTCCGTTATGGAACTCCCTTCATTCCATCACTGCTGCTTGTCAAGTGCCCTCTTCAAAATCAGATTATGGATCAGTAAGAGTTTTCTCTATTTACTGGTAAAAGTATTGAGGATTGTGCCTCTTGAAATTTACTTTAAACCCTTAGCCTCTACACTCCATCCAAACTTCTCATTGGGGAAGATGCCAGCTCTTCCTTTTGCTTCCATAACAAGGACCACTCCATCCCCACAAGCCTTATCATGTCCTCACCATCTCTATGTTCAGCTTTTCTCCTCCCCTCCTCTCTCATTTCCTAGACTTCACTCTATGCAAGTTCAGGCACCTAAAAGAGTCAGCCAGCCTAATTTCTGTCATCTCTTATTATCCACACCCCAATTCTTCAGCCACTTTCAATTTTTTTTAAATTACCATATTTCTATCATTGTTCTGACTCTTTTCTATATTTATTTTTCATCACTGCATCTTAAACACAGCTATTCCTGCTATTATGTACATTGATGCTCACCAACCACTCCCCAGTTCTATCTCCATCTTCAATTATCTTTGTTCCATTCTCTGTCATTTCCTCTCAAAGCTTGCCTTTTATCCAGATCTCTATCATCATTACAATCCACCTTCAGGTCATTTCTCCTGGCTCCCTTATCGCTTGTTTGCTGGCGGTCCTACTGTGTGATATTTTACTTAAGGCAAGTTCTAGCTGCAGTTGTCCATTAAAGAAGCGGGTTATTTAACCCTGTATGCTGGCCTGTGTGTATTCAATATTCCTGCTGTGTTCAATTCACTATTCTTAACAAGTCTTACTGATTTTTCATCCGGATTGAAAGAGGATGTGTTTTGCTGGAAAATGAAATCTAACCCACATTTCAGCAGATGATGGGTGTGGGCTTCAGTTTATCTTTTAAAAAAGCATCCCTAAACCTACACCCTGAAGTGCATCACAATGGATTGGCATGGTGGCACAGCTGGCAGCTGTGGTGCCTCTCAACTCCAGCAGCCCTCTGGTCCTATCTGTGCGGAGTTAGCTTTGTTCTCCCTAGCACTGTGTTTGCTTCTTCATTCTGCTGGGTGGGAGGTTAATTGTCTACTCTTGGTTAGGAACAGTGTTAAGATTCACATCTTCACAGAAAACATAACAGAAATGTAGTTTCAGCTTGCCTTACAGACTTGTTCCACCCACTACCACCATTCAAAGAAATGTTGTTAAGGCTAGGTTATTTAAACTTTCAGAATGAGATTAACAGTTCTTTTTTAGGTAAGTCATAAAAACGAGAAATTCTGCAGATGCTGGAAATCCAAAGCAACGCACACAAAATACTGGAGGAGCTTACCAGGTCAGGCAGCATCTATGGACATGAATGAACAGTGGGCATTTCATTCAGGGCTGGAAAGGAAGGGACGATGGCAGTATAAAAAATGTTGTGGGAGGGGAAGGAGGATAGCTAGTAGGTGACGGGTGAAGCGAGGTGGGTGGGAAAGATAAAGGGCTGGAGAGGAGAGTGGAAAGGGGAGGAGGAGACCCAGTGGGAGGTGATAGGCAGGTGAGATGAGGTAAGAGGCCAAGGTGGGGAGTAGAAGAGAGGGGAGGGGGAGAGAAAAACAATTTTTAACCAGAAGGAGAAATTGATATTCAGGCCATCAGGTTGGAGGCTACCCAGATGGAACATAAGGTGTTGCTCCTCCACCCTGAGGGTGACCTCATCATAAGAGGAGGCCATGGACCAACATGTTGGAATGGGAATGGGAATTTGAATTAAAATGCTTGGCCTCTGGGAAGTTCCTTTCCACTTTTGGTGGATGGAATGGAGGTGCTTGATAAAGCGATTCCCCCAATTCATGACAGGTCTCACCAATGTAGAAGAGGCCACATCAGGAGCACCAGACGTAATAGACGATGGAAATTGCGGAGGATGATGTGTTGGATGTGGAGCCTCATAGGGTGGTAGGTAAGGACAAGGGGAACTCTATCACTGTTAAGGCAGCGGGAAGATGGGATGAGCGCAGATGTCCAGGAACTGGAGGAAATGCAAATGTGGACAGCATCAATGGTGGAGGCGGGAAACCACCATTCTTTGAAAGAGGACATTTCTGATATCCTGAAAAAGAAAGCCTCATCATGGGTACAGATGCAGTGGAGACGAAGGAACTGAGAAAAAGGAATAGTATCTTTACAGGAGGGAATGGGAAGAGGTATAGATAACTGTGGGGATTGGTAGGTTTATAAAAGATGTTGGTTGACAGTTTGTCTCTGGGGATGAAGACAGGAGCAATCAAGAAAGGGGAGGGAAGTGTTGGAAATGGGCCAAGTGAATTTAAGGGCAGGGTGGAAGTTAGAGGCAAAGTTGATGAAATTGATGAGCTCAGCGTGGGTGATTGAAACAGGTAAGTTTTTTGAAGGATTTGGAGTCACAGTGAAACATGATCTGTCTGATTTGTTTATTTGGTTGGAAAAGCTGAATTGCCAAGTGGTGGTGAATTACACTTTGTTCATGGAGACACAATAGACTGCTGATGCTGGAATCTGGAACAACAGAGTATAAAGAGCTCAGCTCTGACTTCAGTTTTTTGTGGTATAATGATAACTGGCATTTTATCTTTCATTGCATGATATTCCTCACTTAAGTGTTTTCTCAGGGATAGTATGTTTTATTTTAAATTTTAGTAAATCTTGTTTGTCACTTTTGTCTTATCTGCAGTGTTACTTCCCTCAAGAAGTTATAGATATAAAAACTAACCCATACACATAGACCACCCCATTTTGAAATGCACAAGAGGTTGCATTTTACATGAAATTTCAGACTGCTGTTCAGAATAGATATGATTAATGATGTTAGCTAGCCCGTTGGGTGTTAATATCCATACAATTAATCACATTGTAACAGAAGGTATGTCACAGTC
Organism: Hypanus sabinus; assembly: GCF_030144855.1. NCBI lineage: Eukaryota > Metazoa > Chordata > Chondrichthyes > Myliobatiformes > Dasyatidae > Hypanus > Hypanus sabinus. The sequence goes on from NC_082711.1 coordinate 82,158,934, forward strand.
ATGTAAAATCTACAAAACAAACATCACCAAATAAAGCATAGTAAATAATATTTTTAGTGCTTAGATTGAGTCATTAAAAATGGGTTGTAAAATTTATTTTTTGTGGGAGGCCTAAAGCCATAAAAATTAGCATTTTTCTTTGGATTTAAACCATCACAAATTGGGCTGGACAGTCAGATTACTTTTCTAAAAAAACGGCAAAAAGCTTTAATTAACCATTCTTCCATTTGCCTCAGGATATGTAGAGATGAGTTACTGTAGGACTGGTGAAGCATTCCAATGATCGCATGTTGTACTTCCTGCATATGTACTAAATGAAGAATTTTATGCTGATTTCTGTTTAAGTAACTTGAGATGTAGCTGAAAAGCTGTTTAACATGGCAAGCAGTGGCTATTTGGAGTCTCATATGTAAAATATTGCACAGTCACAGTTAAAAGTCTTTGCCTTATTTAATATTAGTGATCTTAGTATGGGCAGAACCTTGCAACAAAATTACTGAATCCCTCAGTCAGCTTATGTTGGTTTATTTAACCATGTACAGACGAGAAATTATTTAAATAAGGTTTAAGCATTTGTGTGGCTTGGATCGAAAATAATAATCATTTAACACATGCAACTATTTAAAAACAGTTTGCTCTAAACATTGTGTAGTATCTAACAGTCACACAAGAGCACACAACTGATGCTAGTTAGAAACTATGGCTACAGTCTCCTGTCCTGATTAAGCAGCATTGTATCCCAAGTAAACAAAGGAAACTCCAGCTATTTTCTCAGTTAGTCTTCCTCCTATAAGAGTTAGAAACATAGAAAACCTACAACAGAATACAGGCCCTTTGGCCCACAGAGTAGAAATTACTAGGCTTACCCATAGCCCTCTATTTTTCTAAGCTCCATGTACCTATCCAAAAGTCTCTTAAAAGACCCTATCTTATCTGCCTCCGCCACTGTTACCGGCAGCCTATTTCACGCGCTCACCACTCTCTTGAGTAAAAGACTTACCCCTAACATCTCTTCTGTACCTACTCCCCAGCACCTTAAACCTCTGCCCTCTCGTGACAACCATTTCAGCCCTGGGGAAAAAGTCTCTGACTATCCAAACTATCAATGTTTCTCATCATCTTTAATTCCAAATAAGCGGCTGCCCTGATTAACCAATGGCCCAATTAACCAGAATCATTTGCTTTCACTGTGTATTTTGGGATGAGATGTTTTGGTTGGAAACACCTAAATGAAAGCAAAAGCAATATACTGCAGATGCTGGATTTCTGAAATTATAATCAATAGTGCTGGAGTGACACCATACACCTGCCATCTTTTACAATTTAGCATGTTGAGATTGATTTCAGTTTGTTCCATATTGTCTTCATTTTGGAGAATTTGATGAGTTTGATTTCATTAAAATGAATGGGAACATTATCTCTGCAGTGGAAAATCATGGCCCATTTTATGTAGTAAAATAATTGTGAGACTTGCAGTGCTCATTATTATCAAAGTGCAAATCAAACACCAGTTCAGGAGCAGTTAAATATGGTAATTAGATTTGTTCTGCAAATGACCCTGGTGCTCCCCAAGCTTTGGAATGGCATCTTGCAGCAGAACTTAGATAATATACTGTCTACCCACGAATGAATATGTTTTCTTGTGTAAGTGTACTTTTAGTGACACGCTAAATCATAATAATTGCCATGAGTTATCTCAAGCGCTGTGAATAAAATTTTACACTGCTTGGTTCTATAGGTTTTATTTATTGTTAGAGATCTTTTACAAATATTAGAATCTGGTTTCTTTTGTCTTTTATATCAAGTTTGCATATTGAATTTTTTATCCTTCCTCATTATACTTTTTTCACATCATTTGACTTTGATAGCATCAGAATGCTTTTTTCAGGTTCAGCTCTGGTATTAATTAGTCTGTATTCTGAAGGGTTAAGATATAGATGTGGACCTGTTCACATAGGTCCTGATTCCTTGTGGCGTCTACTGTTCCAAAATGTCTTTCTCAGAGCAGTAAATGCTAGAGTAAAAGCCCATAGAAATATTATGATGAAGGGTCTCGGCCCAAAACATTGGCTGTACTCTTTTCCGTAGATGCATTTTGTGTGTGTGGCTTGGATTTCCAGCATCTGCAGATTTTCTCTTGTTTGTGATAGAAATATTATAGTTAGGTACCGGTGTAGTTATTGGTTGATATCAGAATATTTAGACGACCATAGTATTTGGACAATATCCTTCATTTACCTTCTAAATATGTTTGATGTTAACTCCATTTGTTGCATTTCTTAAATATTTTTCAGTTGTTTCAAAATATTTTGTTTGAAAAATACTGTGTCACAGGATGAATAAACTGTAATGTGTGTGACTTAACTCTTGATTTAAGTTGAATAAAGGGAGATCAATAAAAGTAGAAGAAATAAAGGTGTTTTCTGTGCTTTGGTATTTACTGTAAAAGTAGTCTGCAGTTATTTTGAGATGTTTAAATCTCTGGGCTGTTGGGTGCAGAAAATCCACCACATTGATGGACGCTTGGAAAAATTGCCATTGTTCCTGGAAAAAGTGATGGTTCACTTAGAATAGATTCTTGGTATTGGTTGGAATAGTATCCTAATGACCATGACTATTATACTACTGGTTTGATCTCGGTAAAGGATATCAGTTAATGAAGAGCATTTGAAATGGGGGATAAAGGTACAAATTTGAAATTACATGGAATGCAATAGAATAATCCTTCACCATTTTACCATTTTTACCATAGAACATAAATACATATTTATGCACATTTTATTGATTTCTGCTTCTAGTTTCATTTTTCATGTCAGCATGGTGGTTGTTCAGATAGCACTTTTAAGAAAAGGTGTTCACTAAAAACGATTTGTTAGCTTATTTTGACAATAAGCAGTTTGTAAGCAATGTGTTGCGAAATCTCTGGACCAAAGCACTTGTGTTGTTAGCATGACCTATCCTTTGTGATATTTTAAAACTGTGTGTTAGATCTTGCTGGCTCAGTAGGTAGGTGCTCCCAACTAACTGGAATTGCTGTCTACCTACATGATCTGGGTGTAAGAGGTTAATTCAATTGGCCTATTTCACCCTGTCATTCAGCTGCATGGCTTAAGTGATCGATGACAGAGTAAGAACATACTTTCCTTATGAAGGTCTTGAGAGCCTTTGACGATCTGCTAAATTGGTAGTTCTGAAAGCTGTGAGTGATTTTAAATAGTTAATGTCTGACATTCACTAATGTTGCTAATGTTCAAGTATAGTATATGCTCAAAAATAATTACCAAAGTATCCATAAGTAATTAATACATTTAAAGCAATAAATCAAATAATTAAAATGCAACTTGCTTTCTTCTTTGCACTAAATTCAGTCTCATTGTCATGTGTTAGGAAGCCTGAAGTCCCACACCAAGAAGGGCTAATTCCCTTAAACCAGGCATGGGCAAACTATGGCCCGCAGGCCATATGCGGCTCGTTGAGCTTTTTAATCCGGCCCGCAGAACTTGATGAAATTATATTAATAAACCTTGTTAAAGTTTTTTCCCCGCAATTCTGGCGTTTTCCCAATAGATGACACACTATATATACATTTGTGGCGACACATTTCCTGGCACATCCGAACTGGCTCACAATTAGCCAGCGTTCCGGCTAAGGGAGATAGCCTGCGGAGATTTGCGAGCACAGAGCTTTGGAGCCTCTGCGCCACGGGGGGGGGGGGGGCAGGTTGAGGGAGGCTTAAAAGTGAGGCTGGGGATTTCAAATAAAGTTCTTTTCTTCGACTGCAGTTACCGACTCCGTGTCGTAATTTTAGCGCTGCATGTAGCACACCGCTACACATTGACCTTTGTTGAGGTGCAGCGTATTACTCCACATTTGCGCTTTACTCTTTGTTCGGCTCGACCTATTTGTGTGAACACGCGTTCAGCGTCATGAACATCAACAAAGCCAGCCACAGATCCAAGTTAACTGACCAACACCTCAGATCCATCCTGAGAATCGCCACAACAAAACTAAATCCAGACTTTGATGCGCTGGCTAAAAAGGGAGACCAACAACACTGTTCCCACTGAAATTAAAAATAAGTTTCTTCTTTGTGTTATGTAAAAAATGCATTTGAAAATATTTTTTTCAATAAGCCTTACATGTTACATGTCATTTCTGTTAAGTGATGGACATGAGTAGTGCGCAGGTGCACGTACGTTCTCAAAATAAAAAATGCACTCCAGATCAAATAACGCGCTCCGCATACTGGCGCAATGTCACTGTTATGTCTTTGTGCTGGTCATTGTTGAGTTTTGGCACAGGGGACAATTGAATAAGAAGGAGCAGGACAAGTAGACCTGCATCTCCTACCGTTTTTGAAATAAAGACAGGAGGAGAGTGATGATGATAATATCTTGAAGGATAACAGAATTTTCAGTGCTTTAAAATAGTAACTGTTGCTATTAAAAAAAAGCTGTATTTTATTCATTTAATTTTCAGTGTTTTAAAAGTCATTTCAATGAATAGCTAAATACCATGGGACTTCAAAGATAGATATTTTGTTGTAATGCATTTGTTCATTTTCAATTGAAATTAAAGCACATGTTCTCTACATATCCCATGATATTTTATTTTCTCTTATGAGGTGTATTACCAAAACACTCCGTCCATCTGCTCCTGGTCCGGCCCCCCTGTCAAATTTTAGAACCCTTTGTGGCCCACAAGTCAAAAAGTTTGCCCACCCCTGCCTTAAACCATCCTATTCGTAAATTAACCAGCGAACTCCCAAACATTACAGTTCAGCAACATTATGATGACTTTGAAACTTTGCACCAAAATTTTCTTTTATTTTTGTCCTAATTGTGTTCTATTTTGTAAAAAGAATTGTGCATGATTTATGTTTATGTTTTTTGTGATGTTATGTGCCAATAATGCTGCTGCAGTTCAGTTTTTCTTTGTACCTGTACATTCATATATTTATGCATAGGACAGTAACCTCAACTTTGACATTGAGGAACCAGGAATCAAATTCTCCAGGATTATGCTGAGGAATCTCATCAGAAACTCCTGTGCTGCTCGATTCCAAGTGGACTTAATTGACAAATTGATTTATTATGGCCATGTGTACTGAGGTACAGTGAAAAACTTGCATACTGTCCATACAGATCATTTCATTACAAAGGTGATAAAACAATCACAGAATGCAGAATAAGTTGTTATAGTTACAGAGAAAGTACAGTGCAGGCAGACAATAAGATGCAAGGCTATAACCAGGTAGATTGTGAGATCAATGGGGACAACCAGTTAGTAGCCTTACAGCAGTGAGATAGAACCTGTCCTTTAGCCTGGTGTTACATACTTTCGGGCTTTTGTAACTTCTTCCCGATGGGAGGGGTGCAAAGAGAGAATGTATAGATGGAGTTCATGACTATATTAGCTGCTTAGAGGCAGTGAGAAGTTTACATGGAGGGGAGACTGGTTTCCGTAATGTGCTGAGCTGTGTCTGAAACTCTCTGTAGTCTTGTCAAAGGAAGAGCAATTGTCATTCAAGTTGTGATGCATCTGGATAGGGTGCTTTCTATGGTGCATTAATAAAAATTGGTGAGGGTCAAAAGATTACATGCCGAATTTCTTTAGCCTTCTGAGAAAGTAGAGTAAACTTATGGGTTTGGCCTTGAAATTTGGCATTATACACTAAGCTTTTTTCATTTGGACACTGCATGTGTGGATCTTAGAACAGCTTTAAAAGGCTGCACCCCAGTGATTGCATTTGGAATGATCAGTGTTAGTTCATGAGATCAGGCCCAATGCATTTCATTGATAACCATGTTCAAACTTTTACATGGAAGCTGTCAGGACAAACTTTCACTTGGCTTAGAGAAAGGGGTTAGGAGTATTTTAACTATGGCAATCTTTATAGAAATATTAGAAAATATATGTGATCTAATGATGACAGTTGCTCGAGGCTGGATGTATTAATGGGAGGGTAATTAATTAAGAACATGATTACAGGAAATTCCAAGGAGAAAAGAAGTACAAAATTAAATTTAGGGTTGAAGTCACTAAGGATGAGGGATCACTTAGTGCAGAAACAAATTAGAACATTGGAACCAATACATTTTCGAAGTATTTTAGAGGAGAGTAGCAAATGACAATAATGAATGTAGAAGCCTGGTTGAAGATGTAATGTTCAATAGAAAAATATACATACAAGGAGCAAGCCTACTTAATGCTACAACATGTTAATAATTTGGCTCAATTTGCCTAAAAAGCAGTAGTTTTAATTATTGAGCCAGGAGCCATTGTAATGAGCAGTAAAAATGACTGTATTCATTAAGAGTTGGAGACCTCGAACAGTGTTAGAAATAAATGTGTAGAAGATCAATACAAAGGATTGGAGGCAAAGAAGGGAGGATAGAGAAAGAGAAAGTTTCACTAATTGCTAGTAATAGTCATTGGCATTACTATTCAGTGTTGGGACAATAGAGTGAAGAAGAGATTTCTCATTTAACTGACAAGTCTATGACTGGGGAAATATGGCTTAATTGTAAGAATACTTGAAATGTAACTTAAAAATCAAAAAGCTATAGATATTGGAAATCTGAAATTAAAAATATAAAACACTAGAAGCACTCAGCTTGTCAGTTTCAGGGCTGAAACTGAAAAAGGGTGAAAACAAATTAGTTTTTAATAGCAGAGAAGATGGTGGAGAGATGGTAGAACAAAGGGACTATCTCTGATAGGGTGAGACGAAATTGGTTAATGTATCTTTGTCTGAAATGTATTGCTAACAATGAGGCTCCAGGATATGCCTTGCAGGCCTGACTGCACTAACAGAAAAAGAAATGGAGCCAAGATGATGAGAAGGAGTAATGGCCATTACAAATGGCCATCTTTAATGACCGAGTTTTCTAAATTTGGAGAATTTAATATCGAGTTCAGAAAGCTGAAACTTTCCCAGACAGAAAATGGGATGTTATTGTTCAAGCTCGTTTTGGGGTCTCATTCTAGCACTGAAAGAGGTCATAGGTTAAAGTGGGATTGCAGAGGTGGATTGAAGCGGCAGGGAACAAAAAGCCCAGTGTGTTTGGCTTCTCTAATGTAGAATAAATTGTACAAGTGTGTCTTCTGTATCTTTACATATCAAGTGAATGAACACCAGTGTTACTGTCAAAGTAGATTGTTAATTAACACCTTGTGCCCTGCATCAATTTTTCCATGTGCCTTTTTGAGAATATAATTTTGAATACAGTACATTCAAAGAAAATGTAACACACCACCTCCATCTAGTGGTCGATTACACAAAAACCTATGCACTAGAAACAGATTAACTGTTCTATGTTTTCCTGGAGTGCTCTGTGGATAGTGTTCTGTAGTACATTCTGTATGATTCCAATTTGTAGGATGGTAGTACTGTGTAAAAAAATGTATTTTGTATTGCATATCAAGATATTGTCCCAGTACAATTCATTTTTAATTACAATGAGATCTCGGAAAATGTTTATCGAATTTTGAGGTATGATGATTTGTATTTACAAGTTATTTTCTTGTCCATTATAACTATTTGAACTCTGTAACATCAGCTAATTATATATTTGTTATTTATTTACTTGGTAATGAAAGATTGTCGTACATGTTATGAACTTGACTGAGAAACGTTACTGCAAAACAGTGATGTCTGAAGTTAAAGTCCTTTCAGTCAACAATTCCACAGCAAACTTATTGTTATATTTTATTGCTGATTTATAGCTATCAACAGTACTTCCTTATTTGTATAGTGCTATCAACAAAGTTAAATGTCTAGAGATATCATGCAAAACATTTACACTTAAGATTTAAGTATAAGGTGCTATTAGGATAGGTGCAATGTAAAATTTATATGCCTTGATAAAGGAGAGAGAAATTTAAGGAATGAGTTATGTAGTTTAGAGGCTAAGCAGTTATTTATTTATTTATTGAGATACAGCCATGGGGTAGGTCCTTCCAGTTCTTCAAGCCACATGCCCAGCAATCCCCCAGTTTAATCCTAACCTAATCCGGGACAATATAAAATGGTACATTTTTGGACTGTGGGAGGAAACTGGAGCACTTGGAGGAAACCCACATGGTCATATGAAGAACGTACAAACTCCTTACAGGCAGCGGCAGGAATGGTGAGCTGTTCAAGTCTAGGATTGGTATTGGTTAATTATTGTCACATGTACCAAGCTGCAGTAAAAAGCTTGTCTTACGTACAGTTTATACAGATCATGTTATTACACAGTGCAGTGAGCCAGAATAAGGTGAAGTAATATCAATGAAGAATAAAGTGTAAAAGCTATGAGTAAAGTATAGTGCAGGTAGACAATAAAGAGCGAGATCATAATGAGGTAGTTTGTGAGGCTGAGCTTCAATCTTATTGTACAAGAGGACCTGATAACAGTGGAATTGATACTGTCCTTAGGCCTGGTAGTACATGCGTTCAGACTTTCATATCTTCTGCCTGATGACAAGAGGCGAGAAAGGAGAATGTTGGGGTGGATGGTGGTCTTCGATTATGCTTGCTTTACTGCAAGAAGTATAGATAGAATCCATTGAGATTGCCAGCTACCTCAATAGATCTTAAGAGTTCTAGGTCTAAAGGCGATAAGAAATTGGAAAGCAACAAAAAGGAATTGAAATTAAAGATAAGAATTTTTAAAACTGAGATATTGCTTATTTAGAGCCAGAAGCCAAGGTTTGTAGATCAGGAAATAGTGCTGGTGTGGGGAAAACAAATAAGGAACTCTGAATTTGATGTGAGTTGGAATATGGGTGCCGGTTGTCAGATTAAGCTTATTGTTTGTGACCTTACTAAAGATCTTTGCAATGTAGTTTTATAGACTTATTTGCCCAAAAGAGAGAGAATTTTTTTTATCAGAGATGGTTTTTTCTTAAGGTGCAGTTCTTTATAAATGATTCTGAAGGGTCTTTGAATGAAGTTGTGGAGGTAGATTTCTTGAATACACTTTCGACTGGGAATTGAGACATAATGTAAATAGACAAGCTTATGTCTGAAAATACTTTTGTTTTAAAGGTACCAACTCTTCCTCTACTAGCTGATGTAAAATATCTGCATTTGTTTGTCAAGCTAAACAATCAATGTTAACATGATATAACATGAAATTGTAGCTGCTTGCTGATTTGACATGAAAGAAACATCAACAAATTAAAAATCTTGCTGTTGAGGAATGAAATTGAGATGTTGATTTTCATTGCATGGGATTTTAATTCTTTAATTTACTGTTAAGAAAAGTGATAATTTCCCTCTTAATTTATAGGGGAAGGAAGATATTGAGAAAATGGAGGTGCTATCTTAAATTTTAAAATCTGTTGAATAGCTAAAACAGCTGTTAGATCAACATCTATAATTTAGTACATTTGTTCTGAATGTTTCATCTTTTGGAATATGGGTAAATCAAGAACTTGCTTATTAAAATGGTTGTTCAAAACACAATAAGCAGTTACTATATAAGAGCTTCAATGACTTTGAAAGTACACTTTATGATGTTGAAATCAAATACTGAATGGCAACTGTATGATGCAATCTTCAAATTTGCTTTTTCTTTAAGATGCACTGGTTCAGTTTTGTTTGGGGGGGGGAATTAGAGAGGTAGGAAAGTTTAAGTATCTTAATTACAATTATCTTCCAAGCAGCTTAACAGTTTAATATTTACAACAGTACATGTGAAAATGATTGTGTTTAAATCTCAACAGTTTTGGCACAGAAAAGCTCCAAATCTTTCATGAGAATTACTGATGCATTCCATAGCAGTTGCTAAGGTTTTAGACTGTGGGAGGAAAGTTAAGTGATTGAGGAGTTCCTATCACGCAAGTGTGCTGAGAGTGAATGCTGTGGTAATAATGTGGTGAATCTATGACGCTTGTTGGGGTTAAGCATGAAAATACAAGAGTTCAAATACCACCAAAAATGTACTAACTTACCATTCTCATAAATTCCATTGTGCTTATTAAAAAATAAAAAAAGGAAGAAATCCTCTGTGGTTACACAAGAATAAATAACAGACTCTTGAGCAATAAAAAAATTATCCTTGGTATTGCACATATGAAGATGACAATTTCTTTTTGAATATCTTTGAAAATTATTTGGTGTTTTATAAATATTTGTTGAAATCTGACTTGCTTTCACTAGCATTTATTATGGTTGGCCTCAAAACAGTTGATTAATCAAGTGTTTTGTGTTGAATTATTTATTCTTAAATGATTGTACGTCAGACAAAGCTGGGGGTCAGTGTCCTGGAAATTCACAAATGTGGCAGAATATGATTACTATATGCTGATAATGAGGTTGTCAAAATGCTTGAAAGAGTCAATAACATATCTTAAATTATACGTCCAGCTGTTTCTGTTGTTAGATTAGGTACTTTAATTAACAAATAGATTCTGCCTGTAGTTCATTCATGGTTCTCTCGCTGCAAAGTCAGGTTATAGTTCAAACCCTGCCCCGGGCATTAAACACTAAATGCTTGTTTACCTTCAACATTAAGAGGGAAAAACAGAGATGCTCTGTTCTGAAATCTGTTTGCTCATCTAGGTAGAAGAAAATGTCTTCATATCTTTAGTTTTGGAAATTCTCCCTGATGTGCTAATTAATAATCATCCCTCAACCACTATCACAATAATAGATTACCAGATCTTTAACTTACTGTTGTTTAGGAAAGTTATGATATAATTGCTGTGTTCCTTAAGATGTGAAATATCTCCTACCTGCTCCCCTCTCCCTCGCCTGTGGAGAGTTTCTCACAAAGCTTGTACTCTGAAAAAATTACTAAAGGTAGATGATTGGGGGTATGTTTTGACGAAGTTGGTTTATTTGTGCAAGATCAGAAAATTGAGAGTGTAATGCCCTGGTTTCATATTTTTTTACTGTTACGCTGTGTGTATTTCATTTTGTGCTCTTCTGTGAGAGCTGCTTGTTTTCAGCAAATGTTTGGTTACTGTAGAAGATAGGAGAGAGGCGAAACGTGTACCATTCAATTAGGATGTTCGGATTAAGGGGAGGTTTCTCTGGTGAGGGACACTAAGGTTGAGCTTTTGTTCGAGAGGAGATGAAGAGAGTTGTGTATGATCCGGTGGGAGAGCTGTTTGAGATGGGTTGCAAGCACACAAGGTGATGTGTGCTTTCACCTTGACCGAGAGCCCAGTGCACGAGTGACAGAGAAGTTGAAGATGAGCTCCAGCTTGTGCACATTTGACTGTTTAATTAGAATGGGCCCTTTTCTTTTTGTTATTCTTTACTAACCCTTTAGCAAAGTTTCATAAATATAATTCCTTTAATCATTTGCAGTGTACTGTCTGTTATTGTGTGGCATTAATTTGTAACAGGATAGTGAATTACACAGCATCTACACAAACGGGGTTTGGGGTGGGCTCACACCTCAATCTCACAAGTTTGGTGGGGCCGGAGATTGTCTTCCCTGGACTTACGCAGCTGAGGAAGCCAGGGTGTTTCAAGAGCCGTGGGGAAACTGGCACAAAAGAGGAGATGAGGCCTAGGATACAGGAGCCATGATCATACTGACTGGCAGTCCAGTGTTCTGGAGATGCATGGCCTACTCCTGTTCTTATTTTATTGCATTCTTATGTATCAACAAGCTTATACCACTATCTTTCAGATAGCAGCAACACAGTTAGGATCAGTATGTCTTGACTCCACCCTTTAACAGGCATTCCTATTATTCTCTCCTCTCCAGTTTAAGATGTGCTTGTTTCTTAAGACTAGCTTTTTTTTGTAATTTATTTTTTATTGAACTTCATCATCAAACAAACATTATTTCAGATGTTCAGATTATGTATTTCAGGTATTATACATATGTATGTATAATCATATGCCACAAATCTCCACATATTATTTAACTGAGGTATACACTTAAGACTAGTTTTAGTGAAAGGCCACTAACCTAAAGATCTTCCCTCCCCAAAGTTGCTCCTTATCCTTTGAATGCTTCCAGCATTTTCCATTTTATTTACAATCTCCATACAATTAAATTATTCGACTGAAATTGTGTTCTTCCAGGCTGGAACCTTGATTCGACCTGACAGGAGTGCGAGGGGCACAGAAAGCTGGGTGCCGAATGGCTCAATGCTGACCTCCCAAGTACATGCAGCTGCTGTTAATGGAGACAAGTGTACATTGCATAAGCTCATAGCAGGTGAGCAACTTTATGAATAGCATAGTGCTGAAAGAATGCATGACGTATACTTATTTCTGTTAGGTTAAAGAAAAGGCATGAATATCTGAAAATGTAAAATTAAATGCTTTTAATGCATTTAAGGTAACGTGGATTCAAATGCTCTTATTTTCACTTGATGTGCTTCCTTTAAAAATACAAAAGCAAATAATGTCATTGGTGAGAGTGTATGCACAAAATGAAGCTTAACCAGAGATGAAACCTCTACCATTTTTACTTCTGCATCCACAGCTTTTCCAAAAATCTTACATCTGTGCTTAATTGTCAAGCTTTTGATGAAAATTGGTTTTGTGCTGAGTGATGTTCAACCTGATGCAGATTTCTGTTTTGTCCCTGTGTGATCTCCGTGGTTATATTACCCTTTATAGTCTTGTCGGATGAGCGCCAGACTTCATTGTCATGGCGGTCCACAAAGTGAAGCAGTCCGATAACACCACGTGGATGACAGGCGATGGATGCTCATTCCCTAACTCTGGACCACCTCGTCCTGTGAAAAGGCTTTTACAGTACTTTCTGCATGTCTTTGATGATCCGAGACATTTAAAAACAGTTGAACTACATTCAAGTAATTGAAATATGAAGTGAAATAAGTAATTAATCTCTATAAACACACATTTAACTGAAGATAATTAAAAACATTAATTAAAATGACCCACTTAATTTCACTTTTTTCATCCATCTCAGTGACCATATTCAAATGACTATTGTAATGCTTGTTAGTTATATCAAGCTTTACAGCGGACAGCAGAGAAATGGCAATTGGAGTTTCATCTGAGCTGTATGAGGTGTTGCTCTTGGGAGGTCACTTGTAAGGGTAGATGGTCAGAATCTGTTTCCCAGGGTAGAACTATGAAGTACTGGTGGGCATGCAGTTACAGTGAGAGGGGGAATGTTTAAAGGAAATGAGCAGGTTTAAAATTTTAAACGGGGAGTGGTAGGTACCTAGAATGGACCATAGAGAGTGGTGGTGCCTGGAACAGGCTGCCTGGCATAGTGGTAGAGGCATACAATAGTGATATTTTTATGAGGTTGTTAGATAGACAAATGAATGTGCAGATAATGGAGAGAAATGAGTCAGGGAAAATTAAGTTTAATTTTGTTGTGTATTGTGTTGTGTATTGTCTTGTGTTGTGTATTGTAAAGCTGAATAGCCAAATAACAATGACATTCTACCCACAGCTGGAATCAGCTGCCTGAGAAGTTGATGGAAGCAGGAATACAATTGAGAGGAATCTGGATAGGCAATTAATGACACGTAGTCAAGTGGGACTAGTAGTGGTAGAAATGTTGCATGATATGGTTTACTGGAAGGTTTGTTTCAATTCTGTACAGTTCTATGACTCTGAAATTATTGAACTTCAAACTGATTCTAGATTTACCCAAATGGAAGATAAGGTGGTGTTCCTTAGACTTATATTTGGCCTCATTATTAACAATACAGGAAGTCAAAGAGAGAGGACAGAGTGGGAATGAGAATAAAATGACAGACAATGTGACAAATGACATTTGGTATATTCATTGAATCTTCATTTGCTTTTACCAATTTGAAAGAAAGGATATTCCAAGAACCAAATGGAGTGCATGCTTCTTCACTTGGATGGGTCATTTTGGGTTCTTGGAGGGCTGGAAGTGAGCAAGTAAAAGAACAGGCACTGCATCTCCTGAACATGCAAGGGGGAGTGGCATGAGAAGGTGAATGGTTAATGCAGATTGAAGAGTGGACCAGAGTTGAAATGAGAATGGTCCCTCCAGAAGTCTGAAAGTGGAAGGAGGGAAAGGTAAGTCTGAATGTGGTTAAAATCGTAATGGTTAAGCTGTTGAATACAGAGAGTGTGAGATAGAAGGTGAAGACCAGTGTAGCTCCTTGCTCTATCTTGAGGAAGAGGAGCTGAGAGCAGCTATGGTCAAGGGTTTGCTAAGTTTAGAAAGGGGGAAGCCTTGGATCAGGTAGAACGTAAAACAGTACAGCATAGGAAGATGCGTGGGTCTGCTATTTCTGTGCCAACCATGATGCCAATCCAACTAATCCTAAATGCCTCTACATAGTACATATCATTCAATTCCCTGTTTCTTTGTGTACCTGGCTAGATGCTTCTTAAACATTGCTGTCTTTCTGCCCCCTTGGCAATACATTCTAGGTACCTACCATTCTCTGTGTATACACTCAGTGGTCACTTTATGATGTAAGCTCCTCTTGTACCTAATAAAGTGGCCACCAAGTGTATGTTTATGGTCTTCTGCTGCTGTAGCCCATCCACTTCAAGGTTCAACATGTTATGCATTCAGAGAGAGATTCTCTTCTACATACTGTGTAACACAAGTTTATTTGAGTGTAAAGAGGGTTTCTTCTTTTTTGTTAACTAGCAGGAATGCTAATTTACTGATAACGAGAATGGTATTCCTTTGTAAACCAAATGGGGATTAATGTTCTTTCTTCTGAGTCTGTAAGCTTTTGTTGACGGGCTTTTGGGCAGATCGGCGCGAGCGGGTCGAGAGAGAGGACGCAATGCTCTAAGCTGGGCGAGGATCGGACCCCAAAGGGGGGGCCGAGGCCGGGAGATTCTCTGAGGAGGGGGGGGGATGAAGCTAGATGTGCTTGGTTGACCACTCGGAGGGTCCTGAGCGGTTTGGAGAGTCCGAGGAGTTCGGAGGGTCCTGAGCTGCGAGTCGAGGAGTTCGGAGGGGATCGAATGGTGGCCAGAAGACTTCAGAAATTGAGCTCCAACGGCTGTGCACGAAGTGGTTTGGACTTTGATAAGTTTGGCGCCTTTTCTTTAATTTTCTCTTCATATATACTGTATCGTTATTAATCACTTACTTATAGTAACCTTTATAAATTGTACTAATTTAATCGCATATGGTGTACTGTCTGTTTTTGGGTGAGGCGGGGACATCACACAGCATCCACACCAGCTGATTACCCAGTTTGGCGGGGCCGAAGGCTGCTCCCCCTAGACGAGAACGAGCTGAGCGAGCCTGAGGTGACCCAGGGGGTTACATTGTGGGGTGCTCGTCCGGGATTGATTTCTGTGGAAGCTGTGTGATCACCCTCTTTAAATTGTGTCTGCGGCGAAGAGTTGGTGTGCCTTTGTGGGTGTGCAATTGCTGGTTATCGCTGCGTGTGTGTTGGGTGGGGTGGTTGCTGTTGGCTGATGAAATGGTGGTGGGACCATGGGTTGTCCGTACTGTTTGGAGAGTGAGGAGTGACAGGTTGGGATGTTTCAGCAGTGGTGAGCTCCGCCCAGTTGTTGGAATAATGTCCAGGCCTAAAGGGGCGGAGGTGTGGGCGGAGCGGACCTCTCTGTTGTTGGGTGAGTGGCAGTGCTTGGCTGAGGGAAAGCGACAGGGACGGGTTGAAAGTTTGATTAGGCGGACTGGTGACTTAGTTAGAACTGTCAGGCGCAATTACCTCGAAGTGACAGCTGCCAGTTCTGGGAAAGTGTGGGAAAATGCGTGTGGTTCGACTGGAAGTCAAATGCCGCAGCTGGGGGGCTTATTATATCTGTGGCAGGAGATTGGTGGGAAGTTTTTAGGGTATCCCTTTTTGCCTAGGGGGGCAGATAAATTGCTTGTGGTGAAAAGGGGATCTGTCAAGGGGATCAGTTGATCCGTTGATTCGAGAGGTGTCGGGAAACTTAGAGGAGGCCCAGTGGGGGAACGGCTTGGGGTCTCTGGGGGAGCACGTTCCCAGCAATGTACCAAGGAACTCCCGAAAGGAACAGACTCTATTCCTGAAGGCTTAGAGGGGCCATGCGCACAGGTGTTGTTACGGATGGATGGAAGTCAAGTTAAAGCCATCCTCGGCACCGGGGCGCCGGTGAAGTTGCTGTACAGTTTGTTTCATAACCGTTACTGGAAGCATTTACCCTTGACAACATTGAGGACACTGGAGATTCGGGGTACCAGTGCCGGTGATTATCCAGACGACGGTTGTTGGTCAGTGAAAATGGAGTTCTTAGAGGCAAATGTGGAGGAGACTGAGGTTCATGAATCGTTAATGCTGATGTGTCCGGACCCTGTTGAGACGGGCAGCGTTTCTGTTCTAGAGAGAACCAATATCCTGCTGGTGCGCTTGGGGGCCTGCCTGGAGGAGGTGGGTGAGCGCTGTTTGGAGGCATTGTCGATGCACCCAGAGTTTCGAGCTGCTTGTGTGGACGTGTGTAGCAGCATTGGGCCGATACCGAATTCAAACAAGAGCCAGTGGCGGTATGGCCTGGGGGAAGTTTCTGAGGGTGAGACCCTCTTAGTGGACGCTGCGAAATACCACGAGGGAGCGGAGTTGACTGCTGAAGACACCTCGGAGAGAGAGAGGTTGCGGCGACCTGCCCCTGAAGCCGTGGAAGAAGTAGGCAGCGTGTGTGTGTATTATATTGCGTTGAAAAGGCGCACTGTCAGTGACCAGAATATGGCCCTGAGGGCCAGAGAGGCGATGGCCTGTCTGAGTGGTGTGAAGTGGTTTAAGGTGCTGGATCTGAGGAGTGGATGTTGCCAGATCCCGATGAGTGGGGCCAACAAGGAGAAGACGGCCATTATAAATTCCCTAGGAGTCTTCGGATCCGAAAAGATGCCACAGGGCATATCCGGAGCCCTTGCAACCTTCCTGCGGGGCAGGTGGAAGACCATAGGGGATGTGGAGGCGTTTGGAGTTTTGGTGTATGTGGATGATCTATTGGTATTTGGATTTGCCTCAGGAGAATATGAAGTGAGGTCGTTGCAGGAGCAGCTGAGAACTACCGAGTTAAAGTGTTTTCGGGACACGTGCCAGGGCTGGCGAAGGTCGCAGCTCGTGAGAGACTGTCTCTACGGAATCAAGTTTGAAATGAAGATGGAGAGACTGGAGTAAGTGATCTGGAACCATTCGGAAGACTTACAAGTTGGAGAGAATGAAGAAAGTTGTCTGACTGAGGGTAATAGCAAACTGAGAACCCGGAGAGGGGAGTTTGCGGAGGTGAAGAAATTACAGACGAATCTCAGAAGAGAGAAGCAGAAGCTTGAAGGGAACCTGAAGATGACCATCGACAGTTCAAATGAAGTGCAAAACCTGAAAGTTGATCTGGAAGAAGTCATGAGGAAGAAAAAGCTGGAGAGAAGTGCAGTGAATACTGAACAAGAGGCTGAAGAGACTGCGGGAGCAGTGCAGGCCACGTGTTTCCGTTTGGAGAAGATCAAACAGCAGCTACCGATCACAGGAATGAGGAAGAATACAGATTCGATGGATGATGTGCTGGATGTGTGGTTCATGCTGCCGTTTGCTGACTTTCCCTCGATTGAGGAAGAGACCTTTGGCCTTCTCCCATTGAGTCAGGTGTAGCGGGGAGGGTTAGCTGTGTGCAGTGTGGGGCATGAGTGAGAGGTTGAGAGAGGAGTTGGTAGTGGGCCCAAGGTATCCCCAGTTGTGTCCGAGCCTGAAGGGTTTAGGTGAGGGGGTACGGAGGCCTCAGAAGGGTTAGGGAACTCCCAGATAGTTGGCCTAAGTAGCGCCTGAGGAACAGGGCGTGAGGGTTACTGTGTGGGGAGGAGATGTCACTGTTTGTGCTTGGGTTACGGTGTGTTGGCAGGAAAGGTGGCGGGTTATTTAGTAGTCATGAGGACATGACTTTTATTTGGTGGAGGGAGAGTGTAAAGAGGGTTTCTTCTTTTTTGTTAACTAGCAGGAATGCTAATTTACTGATAACGAGACCCCCCAAAGGGGGGTCCGAGGCCAGGAGATTCTCCGAGGGGGGGGGGATGAAGCTAGATGTGCTTGGTTGACCACTCGGAGGGTCCTGAGCGGTTTGGAGAGTCCGAGGAGTTCGGAGGGTCCTGAGCTGCGAGTCGAGGAGTTCGGAGGGGATCGAATGGTGGCCAGAAGACTTCAGAAATTGAGCTCCAACGGCTGTGCACGAAGTGGTTTGGACTTTGATAAGTTTGGCGCCTTTTCTTTAATTTTCTCTTCATATATACTGTATCGTTATTAATCACTTAGTTATAGTAACCTTTATAAATCGTACTAATTTAATCGCATATGGTGTACTGTCTGTTTTTGGGTGAGGCGGGGACATCACACAGCATCCACACCAGCTGATTACCCAGTTTGGCGGGGCCGAAGGCTGCTCCCCCTAGATGAAATGAGCTGAGCGAGCCTGAGACGACCCAGGGGGTTTCATGAGTTACTGTCACCTCCTTGTCAGCTTGAATCAGTCTAGCCATTCTCCTCTGATCTTTCTCACTAACAAGGTGCTTTCACCCACAGAACTGCTGCTCACTGGATTTTTTTTGTTTTCCATGCCAGTCTCTGTAAATACTAGTATGTTCTGTGTAGTTTCTGAGATACTTGAAACACACCGTCTGGCAGCAACAACCATTTCATGGTCAAAGTCACTTAGATCACATTTCTTCCCCATTTTGGTGTTCAGTCTGAATATCTGTGGTTAGGAAGGCAAATGCAATTCATTTCAAGAGGACTAGAATATAAAAGTAAGAATGTGAGATTGAAGCTTTATGAAGCATTGGTGAGGTCTCACTTAGAGTATTGTGAGCAGATTTGGGCCCCTTATTTTAGAAAGGATGTGCTGACACCACGGTGAGAGAGTTCAAAGAAGGTTCATTAAAATGATTCCAAGATTCAAAGGCTTGTCATATGAAGAGTGTTTGATGGCTCCAGGCCTGTATTTATTATAATTCACAAGAATGAGGGGTGACCTAAATGAAATTGATTGGTGAATAGAGTAGATGTGGAGAGGATGTTTCCTATGGTGGGAGAGTCTAGAATCAGAGGACCCAGCCTCAGAATAGTGGGGCACCTTTTAGAACAGAGATGCGGAGGAATTTCGTTAGCTACAGGTGGCTCTGGAGGCCAAGTCTTTATGTGTATTTAAGGCATAGGTTGATAGATTCTTAATTGATCAGGGCTTGCAGGGATATGGGGAGAAGGCAAGAGATTGGGGCTGAGAGGCAAAATGGATCAGCCATGTTGAAATGGTGGATTAGGCTTGATGAGCCAAATGGCCTAATTCAGATCCTATATCTTATGATCTAAAACTACAACATTTCCTCATTTCCTCCCTCCCACCCACACACACAAACAGACCTCCAATCTCCAGGCTTTGACTTCCAGACTTATGATCGACCTTCGGACTTTGATCTTAGGTACTGAATTCTGGACTGTACAATGTGCTATAAAGATTCACTGCTAATGGCCGAGCCTGAGGGTTACAGACAGGACTCCTAACTCCAGCCTTAAAATACGTGCATGCTGGCTTTTTGTCCCTTGTGCCGAGACCCACCAACCTGAACAGACCAACATCCACAGATGTTCTTTGTTTCTCGTCCATGTCACTGGCCTTCAAGCGCAGAGTAAGGCCCAGACTCTGGATATCTTTTGTTTCATGTTCATGTCACTAGCCTTCAAGAACATCCCTGTCCCTAAACCCTAACCTGGCTCCTAGCTTCTCTCCCTGTGCCAAAAATCAACCCTATGAACTTAATAAAAAAAAAGTAAGTCTGAGCCACGATTTTGACAGAGACCAAAGTTCTAATTTTCAGCAGAAACTCAAGAGAACTTAAGAGACTATGAGAATGTGAAGGGAGGGAGTGTACTTAAAATAATTTTGGGAGTCTTGTGATATTTAATGGATGTTCACTGCTAATCGGTCTCTGAGATGGTGATGGATCTCAAAAAGGAAAGGAAGAGTCAGGGATGTGAACCTGAGAATAGTGTGGACATTGATAGAAGTTGAGTGATGCTTTTGAATTTTGAATAAGTGCAGGAAGAAGCAAAAACAGCCACTGATGTACTAAAGAAGGGTTGAGAGAGGGATCGAGTGGAACTGAAGTGAAGAAAGGGATGTAGCTTGGGTCCATTCCAATCCCATAGGTACATCATTGATCTGGAAAAAGTTTGTAAAATTAAAAGAGAACTTCAGAATCAGATATATTACCTCAGATGAATAGGACAATTAATTTCTCGTTTTGCAGCAGCAGCAAAAACATAAAATCACTATAAATTACAAAAATAAATAGTGCAAAAAATTGGAATTACAAGGTAGTGTTCATGTGTTCATGAATGGTACAGGATTCTTTGAATTCTGATGACAGAAGCTGCTTCTAAATCCTCGGGTGTGGGCCTTCAGGCTCCTGTACCTCCTTCCTGATAGTAGTATTGAGAAGGGAGCTTATCCCAGATACTGGGGGTCCTTAGTGATGGATGTTGCCATCACCACAGCTGCTGGTGTACTTTGTTCATCATTTTATCAATATGTAGGGCCCAGAATAGATGCTGCAAGATGTTGCTGTCCAGGAATTTGAAGCTGTTCACCGTTTTCCACTGCTGACCTCTCAATGAAGGCTGATGAATGTGTCCGAACTTCCCCTTCCTGAAGTCCCCAGTCAATCTCTTCGTCCCGCTGACATTGAGTGTGAGGTTATTGATATAATACCACTTAGCCAGCCAATTTATCTCACTACTATATTGCTCTTTGTTGCCACCATCAACAGTGGTGTCATCAATGAATTTATAGATGACATTTGAGCTGTGCCGAGCCTAAGTGTAGAGAGAGTGGAACAGTGGACAGTGCATGCATATTTACGTTGTGCCTGTGTTGATTGTCAGAGAAGAGATGTCATTATCAATCTGCACTGATTGTGTTCTTCCAATAAAAAAGTTGAGGATCCAGTTGCAGAAGGAAGTATAGTGGCCCAGGGAAGCTTAAACATTAGAACTGAATGCTGAGCTGTAATCAATAAACAGCAGCTGACTTGTGATTTGTGGTAGTCTAGGTGCTCCAAAGCAGAGTGGAGAGCCAGTGTATTGGCTGTCTTCTATAGATCTACTGTGGTGATGGGTGACTTGCAACAGGTCCAGGTCCTTGCTCAGGAAGGAGTTAAATCTAGTCGTAACCAGCTTTTCTCATTGCACTTCATTATAGTAGATGTGATATAGTAATTGATTGGAGCGCCCACTGCTCTTCTTGGGCACTAGTATGATTACTGCTCCTTAGTTGATGGAAGGAAATTGGCTGAAGCTTTGTTCATGGAAGAATCAGAGAACCCCCCTCAGCCCCAACCACTGAGTGTACATTGCAGGCATTCAGATGAAAGCTTTCAGATCACCCTGTTTCCTTGGTGAGGTCATTCTTGGTCTTCACCCCATCAAAGACATTCTTCTGTTGCTGGCATTCTTGTCATTCATTCCCTATTTGCAACTTAAAGCATACTTGATCGCTCACTTGAAAATCAACAAACTACAAATGCTAGAGATCTGAAATAGAAACAAAGAGTGCTAGAGATGCTCAGCAGGTCAGCCAGCATTTGGGGTAAGAGAAATTAAAAGTGAAGCTTTCAGTCTGAAGACCTTTCATCAGAACATTAACTCTTTTCCCTGACTGTCATACAGAGTATTTCCAAGGTTTTCTGTTTTCTCAGTTCCCCAGTTCTGACAGAAAAGGTTTTCCTTTCCACTGTATGCAGTTTGACCTGTTGTGCATTTCCAACACTTCCTGTTTGTAGTTTGGTACTTTGAGACCAGAGTTAATAGATTAGTAGCCTGAGTGCTGGAGCAATAATTTCAGATCCAATAATAACAAGTAATAAAATTGAATTTGAATTTTTAAAGATTGATTTTAGTAATGGTAACTATTAAACTGATGGATTTATTGTAAACAAATCACAAACAAGACAAAATCTGTTGATGCTGGAAATCTAAGCAACACACACAAAATGCTGGAGGAACTCAGCAGGCCAGGCAGCACCTAGGAAAAGAGTACAGTCAACGCATTGGGATGAAACCCTTTGGCAGGACTGGAGAAAAAATGCTGAGGAGTAGATTTAAAAGGTGGGGGTAGGAAAGAGAGAGAAACACCAGATGATGGGTGAAACCTGGAGGTGGAGGGATGAAATAAAGAATTGGGAAGTTGATTGGTGAAAGAGACAGAAGGCCATGGAAGAAAGGAAAAGGGGGAAGGAGCACCAAAGGGAGGTGATGGGTGGGCAAAGAGATAAGGTGGGAGAGGGAAAAGGGGATGGGAAATGGTGGGGAGTGTGGTTGGGGGAGGCATTATCAGAAGTTTGAGAAATAGATGTTCATGCCATCAGGTTGGAGGCTACCCAAACGCAATATAAGGTGTTGTTCCTCCAACCTGAGTGTGGCCTCATCACAGCGGCCATGGATGGACATATCGGAATGGGAATGAAAAGTGGAATTAAAATGGGAAGATCCCAGTTTTCCTGGTGGATGGAGAGTAGACGCTCCACGAAGCGGTCTCCCATTCTACTAGAAGGCCAGCGGTATGCAGGAGGCCACAATGGGAGCACCGAGAATAGTAAATAATACCAACAGACTCACAAGTGGAGTGTTGCTTTACGTGGGGGGACTGTTTAGGGCCCTAGGTGCTTGTGAGGGAGAAGGTGTAGGGGCAGGTGTAGCACTTGTTCTACTTGCAAGGATAAGTGCCAGGGGGAGATCAGTGAGGAGGGATGAATGGGCAAGGGAATCGCGTAGGGAATGATCCCTGTGGAAGGCAGAAAGTGGAGGGGAAGGGAAAGATGTGCTTGGTGTTGGGCTCCAGTTAGAGTTGGCAGAAGTTTCAGAGAATTATGTGCTGGATGCGGAGGCTGGTGGGGAGGTAGGTGAGGACCAGAGGAACCTTATTGCTGATAGGATGATGGGGTAGGAGCAGACTTGCATGAAATGGAACAGATGCGGTTGAGGGCAGCGTTGGTGGTGGAGGAAAGGAAGCCCCTTGCTTTGAAAAAGGAGGACATCTCCTTCATTATAAAATGAAAAGCCTTATCCTGAGAGCAGATGTGGCGGACACGGAGGAATTGAGGAAAGGGGATGATGTTTTTACAAGTAGTTGTGCAGGACGAAGTGTAGTCCAGGTAGCTGTGAAAGCTCGTGGCTTTGCAATAGACATCAGCTGTCTCTGGATTTAGAGTCAGTGAGATTGAGAAAGGGAAAGGAGGTGTCGGAAATGGACTAGGGTGGAAGTTGGATTTTTTAATGTAAAATCTATCGGGTTCATAAATGCTCTTCTATCCTTTACTGCTCCGGAACATGTGTGAGTCCAGACACACTAATGTGGTCGAGTTATATTCCTCCTCACTTAGGTGCATTTAGGAATGGATGATGCATGTTAGCATTGTCAGCTGCTTCCACGTCCCCTGAATGAATAAGTTGAAAGAAAAGAGAAGCAATTAAATTGTTGATAATGTTTAAAATTCCTTTTGTGGGGATAGGGTTATGATTAATATCTTTTCAAAATCAGTTAATACTTTTATCTGTGTTTGGTGTTACTACAGTAATTATAAACTATTATTGCAATGAACAAAATGTACTTCCTGCTAAGTGGGAAGAATAGAATTCAACCAGTTATCACTGATTTGAAAAAAGTAGCTTTTGCCAGATATGACTATGATATAACAACAGCTTTGTCAAAGTCAGGGTTAGCTCTGAGCCAAAATGAGTTTGAATTTCTCGTGTTACCATATATAATAACATGAAACTGCTATATCTCTCTCTGCTTTACTTTAACAATTGCATTCCTGGTGAGAGCCTGATGACCAATGTCTAAGTAAGTGTTGTTTTCTCCCAGCCGTTCAATTCTAAAAGAAGGAAGCGACACATTCTCATTTCTTTTGTGAACATAGGCCCATGCTCTGTGGTATTTTTTAAATGTAACCTTAAGGTACAATTTTCTCACTTTTTAATCATTTCCCATTCAGTTTGAGGGTTTGTTGTATTGTTTACGTATAAAAGTGAGCATTTCTGCCTTTAAAATATGAGGACTATACCAAGGCTGATATCTATCGTTAAAGGAGAAAATATGAGGAGAGAGTTTATAATAGCTTTGAAAGGAAAAATGTGATGATGCAGGATCTTGACCCAATACACCAACAATCCCTTTTCCTCCCCAGATGCTACTTGACCTGCTGAGTTCCTCCAACAGCTTGAGTAAACCATGTTATTGAAAGACCCAAATAAAATAATGAAGAGACTCTCTAAGACTGCAGTGTGTTAATTATGATCGATGTTCAGTCTACATCCTAAAACACAGGGCAACTTGTTGAAAATGTGTTGTCTCTAACTTCCACCGAACTGGTGTCACTGGCTCTCAGTTCTTCTGCAATGTTAGAGTAAGATTGATTGTATTCCAATTCAGATTTGTGCTAGAAGTTGTTCTTAGACAAGGTAAATGAAAATTGGGGAATACCAGCAGTGCCCATCATTTCTGCTCATGTGCTGATTACATTGGATTCAGCTGAACCTTCCTGTCTCTTGCTCAGTAACGTAAAGTTAGAGGGAGGGGGCGGACTGGAGGAGGGAGCTGAGGTTGGAAGACACGGGGAACTTAAGCATGTGCTCATTTATCAGACGATTAGATGTGATTTTGCCAGATGATTAGGATAGGCTCCCAGCAGCGTTAGCAACCCCAAGCACTGATCTCTCAGATTGACGAAAGCGCATGTGCAACTGAAGGGGTTGTCCTTTCCTGATTTACACCATTTCACCGTGTTTTAAAGCTTCTCTCCTCTGATCTTGCTATCAAAATTCTCATGCTTTCTGACTGTGCATCTGCTTCATTAATGCGTATTCCAAAAATGAAGAAATACTCAAATGGTAAAATAGTACAACTGTGGCTGACAAAGTAAGTGAAAGCTATTGTAAAAGCAAATGAAAGGGCATACAACAAAGCAAAAGTTAGTGGGAATATAGAGGATTAGGAAGTTTTTAAAAACCTACAAGAGCAACTAAAAAAATCATTAGGAGGGAAAAGATGAAATATGAAAGCAAGCTAGCAAATAGTATCAAAGTGGATAGTAAAAGTTTTTTCAACTATGTTAAAAATAAAAGAGAAATGAGAGTGGATATAGGACCACTAGAAAACGAGGCAGGAGAAATAATAATGGGGACAATGAGATGGCTGATGAACTAAATGAGTATTTTGCATCAGTCTTCACTGTGGAAGACATTAGCAGTATGCCTGATGTTGTCATGTGTGAAGGAAGAGAATTGGGTGCAGTTACTGTTACAAGAGAGAAGGTGCTCAAAAAACTGAAAGACCTAAAGATACATAAGTCACCCGGACCAGTAGAACTGCACCCTAGGGCTCTGAAAGATGTAGCATTAGAGATTGTGGTGGTATTAGAAATGATCTTTCAAAAATCATTGGACCCTGGCGTGGTGCCGGAGCACTGGGAAATTGCAAAAGTCACTCCACTCTTTAAGAAAGGAGGAAGGCAGCAGAAAGGAAATTATAGACCAGTTAGCCTGACCTCAGTGGTTGGGAAGATGTTAGAGTCAGTTGTTAAGGATGAGATGATGGAATACATGGTGACACAGGACAAGATAGTACAAAGTCAGCATGGTTTTCTTCAAGGAAAATCCTGACTGACGAACCCGTTGGAATTCTTTGAGGAGATTACAAGTAGGATAGATAAAGGAGATATAGTGGATATTGTATATTTGGACTATTAGAAGGCCTTTGACAAGGTGCCAACAGTGACACTGCTTACCAAATTAAGAGCCCATGACGGTTAGAGCATTGGAGCATTGGCTGATTGGCAAGAGTCAGCGAGTGGGAATAAAAGGATCCTTTTCTGCTTGGCTACCAGTGACTAGTGGTGTTCCGCAGGGGCCAGTGTTGGGACCACTTCTTTTTATGCTGTATATAAATGATTTAGATGATGGAATAGATGTTTTCGTTGCCAGGTTTGCAGATGATATGAAGATTGGTGGAGGGGCAAGTGGTGTTGAGGAAACAGGCAGGATGCAGAAGGACTTGGACAGATTAGGAGAATGGGCAAGAAAGTGGCAAATAAAATACAATGTTGCAAAATGCATGGTCATGCACTTTGGTAGTAGAACTAAATGTGTGGACTGTTTTCTAAACAGGGAGAAAATCCAGGAATCTGAAATACAGAGAGACTCGAGAGTCCTTGTGCAGAAAATCCTGAAGGTTAACTTGCAGGTTGAGTTGGTGGTGAGGAAGGCAAATGCCATGTTAGCATTCATTTCAAGAGGTCTAGAATACAAGAGCAAGGATGTGATGCTGAGGCTTTATAAGGCACTGGTGAGGCCTCACCTTGAGCATTGTGAACAGTTTTGGTCCCTCGTGCTGGCATTGGAGGTGGTTCAAAAGAGGTTCACAAGGATGATTCAAGTCAAGTCAAGTCACTTTTTATTGTCATTTTGACCATAACTGCTGGTACAGTACACAGTAAAAACAAGACAGTGTTTTTCAGGACCATGGTGTTACATGAAACAATACAAAAACTACACTGAACTATGTAAAAACAACACAGAAAAAACTACACTAGACTACAGACCTGCAGTCTGCATAAAGTGCACAAAACAGTGTAGCATTACAATAAATAATAAACAAGGCACAGTAAGTTGATGTGAGTCCGGACTCTGGGTATTAAGGAGTTTGATGGCTTGGGGGATGAAACTGTTACATAGTCTGGTCTTGAGAGCCTGAATGCTTCGGTGCCTTTTCCCAGATGGCAGGAGGGAGAAGAATTTGTATGAGGGGTGCGTGGGGTCCTTCATAATGCTGTTTGCTTTGCGGATGCAATGTGGAGTGTAAATATCCGTAATGGCGGGAAGAGAGACCCCAATGATCTTCTCAGCTGATCTCACTATCCGCTGCAGGGTCTTGCGATCTGAGATGGTGCAATTTCCAAACCAGGCAGTGATACAGCTGCTCAGGACGCTCTCAATACAACCTCTGTCGAATGTGATGAGGATGGGGAGTGAGAGATGGACTTTCCTCAGCCTTTGCAGAAAGTAGAGACACTGCTGGGCTTTTTTTGCTATGGAGCTGGTGTTGAGGGACCAGGTGAGATTCTCCACCAGGTGAACACCAAGAAATTTGGTGCTCTTAACGATCTCTACCGAGGAGCTGTGGATGTTCAGTGGAGAGTAGTTGCTCCATGCCCTCCTGAAGTCAACAAACATCTCTTTTGTTTTTTTCACATTCAGAGACAGGTTGTTGGTTCTGCACCAGTCCGTTAGCCGCTGCACCTCCTCTCTGTATGCTGACTCGTTGTTCTTGCTGATGAGACCCACCGCAGTCGTGTCATTGGCGAACTTGATAATGTGGTTTGAGCTGTGTGTTGCAGCACAGTCGTGGGTGAGCAGAGTGAACAGCAGTGGACTAAGAATGAAAGGAATGAAAGGGTTATCATTTGAGGTATGTTTCATGGCTCTGGGTCTGTACTCACTGGAATTTAGAAGGACGAGGGATGATATCATTGAAACCTTTTGAATATTGTAAGGCCTATACAGTGTAGGTGTGGAAAGGATGTTTCCCATGGTGGGAGAGTCTAGGACAGGAGGGCACCCTTTCAAAACAGAGATGTGGAGAAATTTATTTTGCCAAAGGGTGATGTATTTGTGGAATTTGTTGCCACTGTGGAGGCCAGGTCATCAGGTGTATTTAAGGCAGAGATTGATAAGTTCTTAATTGGACATGGCATCAAAGATTACAGGAAGAAGGACGGTAACTGGGATTGATGAGGAGATTTTTTAAAAAAAGGGTCAGCCTTGATTAAATAGTGGAGCAGACTTGATGGGCCAGATGGCCTAATTTTGCTCCTATGTCTTATGGTCTTGATGTACCTTTGATTTGGATGTGGGAAGTGAAGTACTTTTTCAAACTTTGCTACTCAGTAGTGTGTTGCTTAAGCCTATAAAGCCACATCAAAGAAATGCCTGTTTGCTAAAATGCAAAACCACTTCACTATATAAATAGTAATTCACATTCTCTGAAGGACTCTCTCCTTCCAAACTGGTATTGTAACTGTATATTTTATTATCCAGGCTGTATTTCACACTGATACTTTCTTTTTAATTTGTTTCTTCAGATTGCAAGTGGCAGGTTTTTTTCATACTACATCTATTTCCAGATCATCATTTCTACTTTTTGTCCTTTTCCTTTTATATCTCTGTCTATCAATATGTTGATAGAAAATTAACAGAAAATGATGTTCAATATGTATGACACAAATATTTTTGGAGATAATAGTGTTGATTTTATTCCAGTGGACTACTTGGGGGGACAGTGGGTGATGGGAGAGAGTAAAATCATATACACCCCCTACCTTTCACAGTATGTTTTGTATTATGTTTTAAATTAAGCATTATTTTAGCAAACACTACTGTAATTCAGTAGTCAGGATTATACACCAAAGATGACAAGCCCTAGTTTATATGCATTGTTTTATTTTCATATATAATTGGAGATGTTTATTTATATTACTTACAAAATTTAACAGTGGAGTTCTTTGAACAGTTAGTGTGTTGTCAGTTGTATTACCTTTACATTTCTGTTGTCTTTTCCCTTTACGTACATTTCAACAATGATTATACATCCAAATTATATGTTCTTTCGAACACTGGGGTTATGAAAAGTTGCAATTTAAGTGCAAGCCCTTTCAACAGTAAACTTCTTCCCAAAATGCAAATGTCACAATTTCTTTTGTTCTGGTGGAGCAAGTTGGAGGATTCACCGGTCAGCAGCAACTAACCACAGCCGTTTCAGTTCTATTTGGAAGGTAACTAGGTGTTTACTTGAAGCTGCTCCCTGTGTCACATGTCCTTCAGGCCCAGATTTACTTTCTTGGATGGATCTGAGAAGCAGTGGATGAGATGGATTAGAGACCTGTGCATTTCAAAATAATGGAAATATTCAGTAGGCACAATGTGAATGCAAGTCCTATCATCAATAATAGAGTTAACATTTCAGGGTGATGAGCTTCATTAGAGCTTTCACAGCTTCTCTGTTACCTTTGCCATCAGGGCATACAGCATAATGGATAAGGAAGGCATGCAGACTGGTTAAACCTCCAAGTTATCAAAGCTTTTGTTTTGGTCTCACTTTATTTGCAAAGGACAAATATCTGTGATTCACAGCTACATGAAGCAAATGGCCAGGACCAAAAAATGGGTCAACCTTCCCCTTGACCTTAAAGAATATGCTGAAGGTTTTACATGAGTGGCTGTGTTTCCTCAATTTAATTTGACTCTATATATGTCTTTTGGGACACTTGAATGAAAAATCGACCAACACCCCCATCCGTCTAATCTAAAACATTAAAGAACAGTTGAATACAGACAAAATGTTGATTGGCTCAAACTCATTTGGGATAGCAAATAGAGCTTGTCCTTATACAGCCTATAAAAGTGGCAATTTATTCACCGCTCAGTCCTGCCAAAGGGTTTCGGCCTGAAACATTGACTGTACTTTTTCCCATAGGTGCTGCCTGGCTTGTTGAGTTCCTCCAGCATCTTGTGTGTGTTGCTCAGATTTCCAGCATCTGCAGATTTTCTCTTGTTTGTAATTCGTTTATATTTTAATGGAAGTAGCCTCAAATTGAGACTTCTGTCATTCTATTGGAATTACTTTATTATTGTCACATAGTATACCTAGCAACAGTGAAAAGCTTGTCTTGCATAGTGTTTTTAGACCAACTTGTTATAAACTGCATTGGGATGGTGCAGGATAAAATATTAGCAATGCTGAATAAAGTGTAAAAGCTACAGAGAAAGTGCAGTACAATGAGACAGTAAGGCACAAAATCATAAAAAGGTAGATTTGAGGTCAAGAGTCCATCTTATCATACCAATGGAATTATAACAGTAGAAGCTGTCCTTGATCCTGGTGCCACATGCTTTCTGGCTCTTGTATTTCCTGAGATGGGAGAAGAGAGAATATCCAGAGTGGGAGGGATTTTTGCTTTTGCTGTCTGCGCCACCCTCCATCCTGAAGTAGGTGACTATCTCCTTTGCTGATTTTGAGGGTAAGGCTGTTGTAAACTTTGCATCTCCCCTATGTACTCAGACTCATTGTCACTTGAGATGGTGATGATACCATTTGCAAACTTGTAGATGGAGTTGAAGCAGAATCAGGCCATGCAATCATGAGTGTACAGGGAGTAGAGTTAGAAGGCTGAGGATGCAACCTGTGGAGCACGAGTGTTTAAAATAATCATGCCAGAGGTGTAGTTGCCAATCCTTACTGATTGTGGTTTGATGGTCAGGAAATTGAAAATCGAGTTGCAGAGGAAGGTGTTGACTCTGAGATCTCGGAATTTGGTGTTTCGTTGAAATTATAGTATTGAAGGCAAAGCTGCAGTAAATAAACAATAGTCTGATGTCTTATGTCTGTACTGCACAGATGCTTCAGAGATGAGGGTAGCACAAGAATATGGTGTTTGCTTTAGACCTATTTTGCATTTGGCAAATTGCAATGGATCAAGGTTAACTGGGAGGCTAGAGCTAATGTGTGGCATGATCAGCCTCTATCTATAAGATTATAATAAAATATTATAAAAGAGACCATAATGTATCTATCTATGATAGTGTTCAATGCTTAACGATCAACAAACACAAAATAAAATAAATGACTGAATTTGGTACAGTTTATAATTGAAGAATTCATTTGGCTAGGCATGTACCTCCCATATGATATTTATTTTTGTTCACTTGTAGAGGACTTAATGATAAACACAAAAGATGCTAGAAAAACTCAACAAATCTGTGAAAAATGTAAGGAATTAGAGACACTGCCATGCCATCTTTGTATTGTCACTTATGTGCTGGTCCCAGGACACATCCTTTGATATGATAACACCAAGGAATTTAAAGTTACTGACCATCCAGCTCCACTTCCCTGATGAAGACTGGCACATGGACTTCAGGTGTCCTCCTGATTTAGGCATAATTGGTAGAAAATGGCCATTTTTCCAAATAACTGCCTTGTTTTTGTATCATTTGAAGAAATTGTACAGTTCTCATTCTTTTAGAATGACCTTTGTTCCTCCTCATAGGATTTTCAAATGGCTGGATTCCCTACTTGCTGAATGTATTTAATGAACTAACAGACAGACTTTTTTTCTGGAAAATTTATAAACAGTTTCAGCATATAATGTTATTTCTCAGTTGTGCAGTTTGTATGTAACACAAAGATTCTCAGTGTGCATGCAGTTAGGAGGCCACATTACTCTTCATTTTAAGTCTATTATATGTTCTTTCCTCTGATGCATTTGAGTATTATGATCATTTGTGGACATTATTCCGAACTGCATTCCACAGCTAGTTAAGTTACATAATATACACACTCTTTATATTGAACAGTACATTTGGTCATGAAGCCTGATACAAAAATATAATTTTACTTTATGATTTACTGTTAAAGTTTTTAGTAGTAATTGGTGGTGGAGGGGGGGAACTATGGCTTTGGAACTATGTAATTTTTGAGAGGACTAGTCAGTGGTTGCTGTGATAATTTTCTGTAACTGTAGTGAAAGCATAATGTAAATTACATTCTGTTATTTCCCCCACCCTTCCTCCACACCCCATATTAAAAAAAACTGTGATGTCTGTAATCTATCTGTCACTTCCCTTAATGGCATGCCTAAGCTCAGGGGCACACTCTGGGAGTCTGGTCCCTTGCCAAACCCGCACTGTAATTTAGCATTTGCAGCTGAAATGTTGTGCAGTAGAACTTCAGCTCTACTCTCTACATCTTATTTGATGGAAGAAGCCTTCTGAGCAGCATCCATCTTGTTTGTATTTCATGTACAGACTGGATGCTTTTTTGGAAAAAAAAGGCAGAAATCTTATTGAAGTAATAACGTTGATTTTGAGCAGTCTGTTTTTCAAATGCTTTTCAAATGAACACGTACTGGTAGTAGTTGCAAAATGACATGATGGAGATCGTCACAATCATAAATCAGTACGATTTTGAAACCTGTCATTTATCTTGACATCGATAGATAATAAATGTGGTCACTTTAGTTCAATACGTGTTGCTGTAAAGTAGTTTAATAGCAACTAATAGATTACGATTCACTAAATTCTATAGGCTTGTTCTTTGTAAATGTATTTTAATTACTTTTGTTTTGATACATATGAAAGTAAAAAATCATTGAGGGAATTAATGAAAAATCTGTAATGCTGGAGCAGAATTTTATTTTTTGGAACATTGATACAGAAAATTAATTGCCATCCACAGCAGTAACTGCATTTATATTGCTATTTCTAAAGACCCTCACCTCTTTGACAGTCATATTACTTTTAATCCAGTTACTGCTACTGCAATATGGAAAATACAGTTACTCTGATACCACAATATATATTAAGATGCTAAAAGGGATGCAACACCACAACTATAAAGCAAATAACTATATAATTGACAAAGCAAACCATCTTTTCTTGCCAACAGAGATACAAGACTATGAACTAAAAATATCTTTGTTGTTTGTACATAACACACCTTTTCTATTAGGTATTCCCATTTGTACTAGTATGTTTAAAATTAAAATCCTTGTGAGAACTTGAACCTTTGGAAAATTAAAAGCGCTGGATATTAGGACTGAGAGGAAAATAGATGTAGTGCTGTATGTTAATGCATCATTTATTGCATTGTAAATGGCATCTCATAGGACAAGTAGTTTATATAAGGTAGGATATGATAGATTATAGTCCCTGATTTATGATAATTGTATTTCTTTTCCATATATTGGGGAAATATCTGTGTTTGTGATTTAATTGTAATCATACTTCATATAAAATTTTAATCAATAGTAGTTATTATGCCTTTATTTACCCTGTTGTATAGAATTTCATATTTTTTATTAATTCCAGAATTCTCATAGAAAGTTAAAGGAATGCATGTGATGTATGTAGTGTAATGTGATATTTTTGAAGAGATAGTGTATTATGCAAAGTGTCATAAAGTCATACAGTGTAAGAAATCTCTTCAGCCTGCTATGTGCATGAATGCCATCAAGTCCCTATGTATACTAATCCCATATTCCTGAATTTGATCTATTGTCTTTATATTATAGTCACTAGAGTATACTTCTAAATATTTAAATACAGTGAGAGTACTTGCCCAAATGTAATGCCGTTCTGATTTCAACTTCATTCTCAGTTGAAAAGAATTATTCCTCAAGTCCTTTCTAAGTCTCAGGTCCCTTACTTTAAACTTGCGTTCTCTGTCATAAACCCCTTTGGTAGGAGGTAGATAGCGAGAAACTGTGCTCCGTCAATGCTCCTCATAATTTTGAATATTTCAATTGGATTACTTCTCTGTTCAAGAAAAGCAAGCCATTCTATCTGGTCACCTGTTGTAATTCATTCCATTCTAAATAACATTCTGGGCGAATCTCTTTTACACATTGTTCAGTGGAGGATTATGGATTTCAAGATATTGGACGAAGAGATGTTTAGCTTAGAGCACTGGTAGAAGAATGGGAGGGAATGGGGCTATAATGTGTCACAGAAAAAGAGCAGACAAGTTTTCACAGCATTGGTCTGGATCGATTGAGGAGCTTGCAATGCGTTGTTTAATTGAAGTGAAAAAAGTATTGCTGAGTAAGAGCTTGCTTAAAACATTGCTTATTCTGTCAGTTTCTGTTGATGAGTCATTGCTTTGAGCGAATTGTCTGTCAGGCCTGCCTATAGTAAATTAACTTTAGAGATGAATATTAGTTGGAAGACTTTTTGCCATGTGCTAAGGCTACGAAGAAGTTCAAAAACATGAAAGTTTATTTGTTTATTAGTACAGCTGGGGAGGTTGCAGAGGAATTAGAATGAGAAATTCATAGTTCTGAAATTGCAGCTCAGAAGGGGCTACAAGCTAAGCTAGAATTGGACATACTGGATCCTGATCTTATTGGTCATTCCACAGACCTTTTTAAGAAATAAAATTTCCAAGCAAGGTATGTAGGAGATAGTTGCAGATGATGATGTCCAATGCTCTGAGTTTTTAATTTTGCCCAGTTACTGAGCGATTATTAGATTGACCATCACAATGCCAAAGCACTTGACAAATGCTTTCCCTTCCATATGTCTTGCTGTGTTTGGTCTGCTGTGAGGAGGGATTGATGAATCATATTGGTGCAGCAATTGGTGTTGGATTCACAGAAACAATATTTAACCAAAGACAAAGAAAGATTATTTCTCTTAATGTCACCCAAGTTTCATAGAGGAGCAATAGTTTATACACTTTCTACAGACTATAAACCTATTAGAGTTAAATTGCATGAGTTGAAACAATTTGTTCTAATTATCATGTTAGCAGCAAAGTAATTAAATTATCTAATACAACATTTAAAACAAACTTAATTTGCTCTTTCTCCCAAATTTTTAAATTCAGCAAATCCAGATTTAAAAGATACAGAGGACCAGTTTGGCCGGACGCCACTGATGTATTGTGTGCTTGCTGACAGATTGGACTGTGCTGAAGCACTCCTTAAAGCTGGAGCTAATGTCAACAAAGCAGATCGCAGCCAGAGGACAGCTTTACATCTTGCAGCACAGAAGGTGAGTGTGATTTTTGAGTTCCCTATCCAAAGAAGTGAAGAAGCATTTTACTTGAGTTTACATAGTATTTATTTTTGTAGATCTATTTTGTTATATTGAAGCATATGAGTTATGATAAATTGCAGAAGATTCTCTGGTTCATACAGCATTCCACATTTATTCTAACTTCACATAAAACAGTTCCTAACTTAGTAGAAGGAATGCAATGGCATGGATTTTGCAGCAAAATATTAGCTATTACTCATTTTACAAGCAAAACATTTGCAGGTCTCTGATAAAAGCTTCAAGACCAGTGAATTCAACAGCTTGGTACAGGAGCAGTGCTGTCCCCACTTGTTTTAATGGAGACAATGAAGTATGAGGGACCAGGTAGATTTTAGTTTATATTTTGTGAATTGTTTGACTGTTTATTTCCTACCTGGTCTATTTAGCAACGATTGTAAAGCTGTTTTATTACAGAAAGGGGTAATTATTTTGTCCTTTGTTACAAGTAACCTTATCTAATATCTCTTCATTATCTAAGGCAAGCATATTCATGTAAACTTTGAGCAGCAGGTTCTTGACACACAGTTAGGTTCCGCTTATTTGATCATGTGCACCAGTTGCATAATGTACTCTGAAACAACTGCTCTGAATAAGAGTTCGGATTGTTAGTTACATGCCTAAAACTCATGATCAATCTATCATTCTATTCTCTCTTAATATCTTTATGATAAGTATGATTCTGATTTAATCCAAATTTAGCTGTAATTCTTGAAAATTCTTAATTTGATTAGTGTACATATTTTGTCACCTTTTTATTCTAAACCCCTTTATATCATGCATCACGCTGTATCTTTTTTATAAACAATTCATTAAGTTTGAAATGATACCACTCTGGGGAAAAACTAGTAGCTAATTTGCTCTCAAGAAAATAAATCACAAAAAAGTCCCAACAAAATCAGATAAATGATCAATCATTGTTTTTGTTTGTTCAGGGAGTCATTTTTGGTTAGGATGTTTGAAGAAGTCCATGTTCATCAGTGAAAAGGACCTCAGAATATTTTACATCAAACCAATTTGGTAGATAACAAAATATGAGATAACAGTATTACTTCAGTTCTGCATCAAACTTTCAAATGTGCTTCAGTTTGGAGAAGGAATTTCTGTGAATGGCAAACAAAGCATAAAAATTGATTTTTCTTCTATAATAGTGAAGAGAGTGGCACTGCACCTATGTTGATAGTTTATATGCTTATTAAATTACTATTTTTGTCAATATATTCTGTGACATTTGTTATTGCAATATAAAATACTTTTTGGTGCTTTATTTTATTTGCTTCAATAAGATGACCATTTTTGGAATATTTAATATGAACACTCATGGAATAGTCTAGCCTCTCAGTTCAGTAGCACTTTGGAGCAAAATGTACTTCACTTACCATTGGTATTTGGTAAGATTGGTTGTCTTCCAGATCTCACCATCATCAGTGTTTGTGTTTTGCCTTTTGAAACACATTTCAGAACCTATTTTTAAACAGAAAATGCTGGAAACACTTGACAGGGTAGCATTTGTAGAAAGATTTTATTCAACGGTATGCCAGCTTTAAATATGATGGGTGTTTTGAGATACTAATTTGCTACTTTGCACACTCTTAAGTTCTTCACTGATACAAAGGCCAACTAATAAAGTGTATCTTAACCTAGAAATTGAAACAAAACTTGAGCATGCAGAGAATTTATTTAAAGATATGGTTGAGGTAAATGCCTGTCATATAGGCTGCTATTGACAAATGCAACCTGGTATTGACATTGTGTCCCTTGATGATAGTTGCTTTCCAGACTTAGCTTCTCTGGTCAAATTCCTTAATTGTTCTGGCCTTTCATTCAGTCAAAGCTGGAACAGCACTATAGGAAAAAGAAGAGGAGCAAATGCTATTCCTAGTCTGGCAAAGCACACCATCTGTACTGCTGTGAACAATCATCTTGTCATAATGTTATGATTTGTTCATTTTTATACCTTTTATTAGTCTTCACTTGTTTTGCCATTTGGCCTCTGGGACAGCTGAAATGCTGTCTAATTTAAGGAGTTTGCTTCTTTCAGAATGGCCTCAGCAGGGGCAGTGTTAACCATCATGACAAATAATCAATACCTGTCCTTGTCATGTGGAACGTGTGTAGTTGGGCCTCTCATCTAGAGGATTAGAGGTCTAATTAGATTGAGAAAAGGGAAGGTAGGCTGTTTCTTCAGCTTGTCACTGCTTTGGAGCTGTCAGTTGTCAACCTTATTATATAAGAGGAGAAAAGCAATCGACCACAGAACATTTAAATGCGTGTAAAGTATTCTGCATGTAGCTCAAAATAGAATTAGGAAATGTATAAAAACGTCTAAAAGCATAACAATTATTATTGCAAAAGGGATAGCAACTATTGTGATTACAGAACCTCCGATTATCTCTTGTTATTTTGAATATGTGAGATTTTTTTAAAATGTGGTCCTAAGGATGTAGGTGTTCTGCAAAGGATATGCAAAATAGTTTCAGCTGTTTGAAATTCTCAGCAATATAACTTCTGAAGATATTGCATATATTTAGAGTGATGAAAATGATAGTGCTACGTAGGTTTTAAATAGGATTAAAGATCTTATATAGAATATTAATGTAGGTGATTGAAATGTGTAATTTTCACATCTTTAAGTGGTGTAATTACTGATTAAAGCTTTAGGTAGGTATGTATTCATTTTGAAAGGTTTGAAAAAGAAAAGTCTAAAGCAAGGTTTGATTGCTATTTCATTGCCATGCAAAATTTTATTTGAAAAGCAGCTACTGCAGTATTGAAGTTGGATTTTTTTTTGTATTTCATGTAATTGAAGCAGCTGAAATCTTCCACAGTCCCAATTGTAGTTCATCATAGTTAGCAGTTAAGTTATATAAAAAAAATGGACATTTAATTCAAATGACTTTTCCTGTTTCAGAAGCTCAGTATGAATTGCTACAGAAGTTACAAGCTTAGAAACTTATTTAAAGCAGGCACTATTTCTGGAAATGATCTTTTTCTATTTTGAATTTATAACACGGAATCATTCTGGTATTGCAGACCATTTGCTTTATCAATCCTATCAAGCTATTTCTATGAGCAATTCAATTAGTTCCATCCTGTGGATTTCCATCATCATCTTGCATTTTTATTTCCTTCAGGTGTTTAGTAAAATTCATTTTTGAAAGGCCACAGATACAAAACCAGAGAAGTGAATGGCAAGGAAATTTCCAAAACCCTGTAATAGCTCATATAATGTTAAGTAATTTGTGGTGAAGTTGCTCTGGAGCATCCTTTTCCTTTGTTTATAAAGAAAATGCATGCAGTGGTTCACAAATCATCAGCAGAACCACAGTGCTAGACCGTCAGTAAAGCATGGCAGGTGGCATACTTGTGTACATTGGCATCAGCCAATCAGTGAAGAGCTTCATTAACCAACCAACTTCTCCAACTAGCACTCAGCCAAGTCTTGTTGATCAATGTTTATGTCCTTTTATTTTCTATTAAATAGGTGGAATAGAATTGCCATGATGCCTTCCAAATGTCCTTTCTGTAGAAAATGATAAAAATGTGGTAAAAGTTAAAAGGAAGGCAATTTTGTTGGCTGTGAAAATTCAAGTTTTAATGGATGCAAAGAAGTGTGATTTGGGGTTTTGGATTTAGATCCATTCACATCAAAGGAGGTTTTGAATTACCCACCTAAGATTAAGAGTGCGGAGTAATTGGATGCTTCAAGGTCACCAAGGACAACCTAATGTTTCTGCTGGGTAGTAATGCTTAAAGAGGTGTTAAGTTGAAGTTCCTCTTGTCTTCCATTTACAAACACCATGAATGATGGAAGAGTGCCCTAGGGACTATCAAAGTACATATATGTCATATACTACCCTGAGATTCTTTTTCTTGTGGACAATTCACAGTAAATAGAAAAAAGCACAATAGAATCAATGAAATACCACAAACAAGACTGACAAACAACCAATGGGCAAAAGACAACAAACTGTTCAAATATAATAAGAAAAATAATAATAAATAAACAAGCAATAAATATTGAGAACATGAGATGAAGAGTCCTTGAAAGTGAGTTGGTAGGTTGTGGGAACATTTAAGTGGTGGATTGAGTGAAGTTATCTCCTCTGGTTTAAGAACGTGATGGTTGAGAGGTAATTACTGTTCCTGAACCTGGTAGTGTGGGTCCTGGGGCTCCTGTTTCTCCTTCCTGATGGCCACAGCGAGCGGAGAACATGGTCTCAGTGGTGGGGATACTTAATGATGAATGCTGCTTTCCTGCGACAGTTTTCTTTGTATATGTGCTCAGAGATGTGGAGGGTTTTACCTGTGATAGACTGAGCCATATCCACTACTTATAGTAGGATTTTCTGTCAAAGAGCATTGGTGTTTCCGCACCAGATTGTGATGCAACCAGTCAGTTTATTCTCCACTGCACATTTATAGAAGTTTGTCAGAGCTTTAAGGGATGTGCCAAATCTTTGCAAACCTCTAAGTAGGGGCACTACTGTGCTTTCTTTGTAATGACAGTTACGTGCTGGATCCAAGACAGATTCTCTGAAATGATAATGCTGAGGAATTTAAAGTTGCTGACCCTCTCCACCTCT
This sequence comes from Hypanus sabinus, assembly GCF_030144855.1. Taxonomy (NCBI): domain Eukaryota; kingdom Metazoa; phylum Chordata; class Chondrichthyes; order Myliobatiformes; family Dasyatidae; genus Hypanus; species Hypanus sabinus. Next base: position 82,198,080 of record NC_082711.1, read on the forward strand.
GATCCAGTTTCTACCTCTTGTGGTCAATAATCAGTTCTTTGTGTTTGCTGATATTGAATGAGGTGTTGTTGTTGTGGCATCATTCAGCCAAATTTTCAGTCTCCCTCCTATGTGCTGATTAGTCACTGCCTTGGATTCAGCCAAAAATAGTGGTGTCGTCAGCAAGCTTAAATATGGCATTGGAGCTGTGCTTAGCCTCAGAATCGTAAGTATAAAGTGAGTAAAATGGGGGCTAAGCACACAACCTTGTGGTGCACCTGTGCTGATGGTGATTATGGAGGAGATGTTGCCAATTCAAACTGACCGCTGTGTCCAACTGAGGAAATTGGAGATCCAGTTGTACAAGGAGGTTAAAACCTAGGTCTTGGAGCTTATTGATTAGTTTTGAGGGGATGATAGTATTAAATGTCGAACTGTAATCAATAAAAAGTATCCTGATATATACATCTTCACTGTCCAGATGTCCCAGATTTGAGTGAAGAGCCTATAAAATGGTATCTGCTGTTGACTTGTTGTAATGGTAGGCAAATTAGATCCAATTTGCTCCTCAAACAGGAGATGATATGTTTCATCACCAACCTCTCAAAGTACATCATCACAGTGGATGTAAGTGCTATTGGACAATAGTCATTGAGGCAGGTTACCACATTTTTCTAAGGCACTGGTTTAATTGAAGCCTACTTGAAGCAGGTGAGTATCTCAGACTGCTGAAGCGAAAGATTAAAGATTTTGCCTGTCAAATAGAAATCCATCCAGAAGGCCTGGATGACTTGGGGCATTTTTTTTCAGCAGCTGTTTGTGTCTTGTTTTTGCCTTACCTGTAGGACATATTGTAAAGGCAGTGGTTTCACATCCAAAGCAGTTTTACACCTTGATATCATTCCTAGATATACTCAGGGAAGTCATATTCTTTCTGCTAAAGATAATTTGTTTCCCTTCCCCTATGGCCCAGCGTGTCAATGTGCATTACCTCAGGCACAGCTTCAGTCAGCTGGTTGAATTGAATGATGGATAGCAGATGGACTTGTGGAAGATATGTAATGTAATGAAGATAATATCAGAAATTATTGGGAAGAAGACATTACTGACTGTATAAATGGTGTTTGGTAGAAAGTGTGACTGTGAATCTCAGTGGTTTTTGCCAGTTTAGAAGAAGAGATGAAACCATTGCTCTCAAGGGCAGTAATTGAAGAAATTGATGCAGATGAAATGTGGGAGCTTCTTGATTATCACTAACAAACAATTTCAGGAGCTGGCTTAGCAGTGATTTAGTGCTGCGGAAGCACTAGCAGAGTGAACTCTCAGCATCAAGTTCCTGAGTGAGAACTTAAGATAATGGTTGTAAGAGTTTCTTTCAGAAAGTAATCTAGACTAGGACTGCAGAAGTACTGTTCAGTGAAACTGTGCAATGAACTGTTCTGCACAACATCTCCTCATACCAAGGGATACTTCAGGGCAGGAACAAAGTATGGCAGTTGACTTATAATGCCTTAAATGGTTATTTTCCTTTTGAAATTTATTTTCTTTTTAAATGCATCTGACATTGATACATTTTGATTCCTAGGCATTTGACCAATGAAACAATTTCTTTTTATTCAAGATTTCACATGCACATAAAACCTTCTCTCTGTCAATGCTTCTGTAAGAGAAACTACCAGTTTCTCCAGTTTATTTTCATTCCTGGAAATTCTTTTCTTCTAAGGTTTCTTGGTAACATGAAACATTTATGCTTCAGGAGTAACTCCTTTGTTTCTAAAGTATGCACATGTAATTTAGCTCACTTTTTCCAATCTCTTTATATTCCTTTCTCTTCTTGCATTCATTATCTGTTGAAGCAAGTACTTCAGTGACTAATGAAACGTTTTCTATTAAAGATAGGCCAGTTGGTCAAGAATCACAAAACCAAAGAATCAGAGAAAGGAAGCCTTAAAAATAAAGAATCTACGATTTGTTTCTGTGTGTGTGTGTGTGTGTGAGAGAGAGAGAGAGAGAAATTGCATTGTATACAGTTGCCCATGTTTGCATTCTCCAGTGGTGAACAAAATGGGAACTATAATCGATTTGATTAAGGGTAATTGTGACCAAAATGATTTAGTCATACTAATTTGCTGATTTATCATTGCAAATGTTTTAGGATTAAAAGTGATGAAAGACAATAGAACCAGCTTTGAAATGATTTTGTTCATTGGATAACTGAGCTGTCAGATCCTATCTAAGATGCTGTATTTCAATCTGGCTGCCCTTTACAAAGAAATTATTATCACCTTGATTGGGTACTGTTCCTAAGTAAAAAGCTGTGGAAGTGACACCCAGATTTTGTTATTTATTTTCTTAGGAAACATTTTTAAGGACACATTTTAAAATATGTGAAATGAATCAATAAAATTGAATTTACCTTCTGATAACTTTACTTACAAATCTAAATAATTAGTTTATACTTATATAAAGCGCTCTTAGTGTTCAGAAGATAATAAAAATCTGACAGTTGAACCAGCTGGATATACTAGTTCACAGAATTGTGCAGTCTTAAAGTATTAATGTATTTGTTGTACCCACTTTGATGTGCCCCCCCCCCCCCGATGAAGGATCTCAGCCCAAAACATTAACTGTTTACTCTTTTCCAAAGATGCTGCCTGGCATGCTGGGTTCCCGCAGCATTTTGTCTTTGTTACTTGGATTTCCAGCATCTGAAGATTTTCTTGTTTTCTTTTTAAACTTGGCAGTCCTTTCTAGTCTTATTCAAAATAAAGGGATATTATTCATAAATATAGCAAGTCCTTGCAATGTACAATCGTTGGTAAGAGGCTTTATTTAAAGCTTTAAACTTGTCCAACGGTACAATTATTTGACTTTGATATCAAACATATGAATCTGTATTTTGCAGGTAAACGATATTTCACTGCACAATTGCCAACAATTGTTAATGAATGGAGAGACATGGGGATCTCAATCCATTGTTCTCAGAAAGTGGCAACACTGGGAAATAGGGTGGAGAAGCTGCCATATGGCATGCTCAGCTTCATACATCAGGGTATATGATATACATTGCAACTGTAGGAAACACTGGTTCGAATGTATTTGAAATACCATGTGCAGTCCTAGTTGCCACGCTATAGAAATGATGTGGTTGTGCCAGAGACCATGCAGAGGAGTTTCATCACAATGCCATCTGCATTGGGGAACTTGAGCAGAGATTGGAATAGCTAAGCTTGTTTTTCATGCAACAGTGGAAGCTAAGGGGTGATCCGATGGAAGTATATAAAATTACTTGAGCTACGGATAGAAAATATAGTCAGAATTTTCTCTCATGGAACGGGTATCAAAAACGAGAGCTTAAGTTTAAGGTGAGAAGAATTGATATGAGGGGAAAGTGTTTCACACAGCGAGTGGTTGTTTAGAACATGCTGCTGGAAGAGATGAAGGAATTATATATTTATATTGCATAAGAGGTGTTCAGATAGAAATAGGCAGAAATGATTTTATTGTTGGAAAATGGGATTCATATAGATGAGCAAAAAGGTTGTCATGATTGTGGTGAGCCAAAGGACCTGCTACTGTATCGTACAATAAATATATAATTTTCCAATGTGACAATTGATGTATGAAGGAGTTACACAAATGTGGAAATCAAAGTTATGTGATTAGCACATTTAGTTTTCCAAATTCGTTTTGACACTGAACTCCTTGTTGAATCCATCAGGAGGTTGTCAAATTACAGAGGTTCTCCACCACTTCAAAGGAAGAAACTCTCTGACATGCTGAGTGTCTCTAGAATTTTCTGAACTTACTATATTTGTGTGTTGTTTTTATATCACTGCCAATTATGGTGGAGATTCCACACAGTGTTTTGACCAAAATTGAATCTTGCAGAGGAAGATATTCTCATGAAGGGATAAAGGTATATGTACATTACAAAATATTTGAGTGTGCTTCAGTATTTTTAAGTATGAAGATATTTTTATGAAATAAAATAGTAGTTTTAATGATACTAGAATGCTCTGAATATTTTTGAATGTCAGAGATAGTGCTGATATTTGACAGCTGACACAGCCAAGGTCGTGGCTTTATCTCAGTAATTTCTTTTTGCACTGTTTTGGGTTGTGGCATTTTCCCACCTGTAAATCCATCTTGTTAACAAGACAAAATTTACAGTGGAAAAGATCATGGAAGCCAGGGAATTGGGAAAGATAATAGTGATGTCGTGAAATATATTGATATAACCAAAGAAGAGACACGAGCAGTAATGAGGTCTGCTTTCCTGGGTTGACCATGTATATCCTAAAACATTATGTGAAGGAAGAGAAGATATTGCAGGGACCTTGGTAGTAATGCTCGTATCTTTCTTGGTTATGGATGAGGTACTTGAAGATGGGAGGGTGGCTAATGTGATTTTATTCAGGAAGGGCTGCATGGATAAGCCAAGTAGCTACAGGCCAGGAAGTGTAACATAAGTGGTAGGAAAACCCATTGAGTATACAAGTTGGGATTGCAGGTGGCAAGAAATTGGTTAGATAATACCTGGAATATAGTGTGCTATACTATAGGAAGAATGTGATTAAAATAGAGAGAGTATAGAAATTATTCAGATTGTGGGGACTGAGCATCTTGAATTATAAGGAACACAAAGTACATTGCAGATGCTGGGGTCAAAGCAACACTTACAACACACTGGAGCAACTCAGCAGGTCGGGCAGCATCCGTGGAAATGAACAGTCAACATTTTGGGCCAAGACCCTTAGACAGGACCTCCCAGTTGCCACCCACTTCAACTCTGCTCCACATTCCCATTCAGATATGTCCATACATGGCCTCCTCCACTGCAAAGATGAGGCCAAACTCAGGTTGGAGGATCAACACCTCGTATACCGTCTGAGTGGTCTCCAGCCCCTTGGCAAAAACATTGTATTCTCCAACTTCTGGTAATTTCCTTCCCCTCCCTTGCCCTATCCCAGTTTCACTGTGCCTCCTCCTCCAGCTGCCTATCACCTCTCTCATAGTTTTGCCTCCTTCTACTACCTATAGTGCTTTCCCCGTACATTCCTTCTTCACTTTTCCTGCCTATCCCCTTCCTGCTTCCTCTCCCCCACTCCTTGATCTTTCTCCTTACTGGTTTTTCACCTGGCACCGACCAGCCTTCTCCTTCCCACCCTCCCCACACCTTCTTTATTAGGCCCCTATCCCCTCCCTCTTCAGTCCTGACCAAGGGTCTCGGCCTGATCCACCATCAATAACTCTGAGACGTGGGTTAAGGTAGGCTTTTATTGGCTGGAAGAAAGCACAAGCAACAAGTGACCATCACACAACATCCTGGAGACTGAGGAAGGGTCTATGCCTCCAATCGCCTTTATACTGGGGTCAGTGGGAGGAGCCACAGGAGCAGTCAGCAGGGGGCGCGTGTCCAGACAGGTATATGTAGTTCACCACATTCACCCCCCCCCCCCCCCGTTCCCCCATTTTAAAAGAGAGTCCCCATGGGGCGAAGATTCTTACAAGTATATTTACAGGTGAAGTCTATCAGGTGGTCGAATCTGTCGCTGCGATCTATGTAGCACCGGCAGTGATTGCACCGGAGACGGTGGTTGTGCTGGTTCCGGCCTGACTGGAGGTGTCAGCCCACTAGGCGTCAGTGATCCCTCATGCGTGTGCAAGGCGCCTGGTATATGCGTGTGCGAGGCGCCCGGTATAGGAGTGTTGTGAGGCGTCTGTGTAGGGCTTGGTGTGCGCAGTGTCACCTCGGGTACAGGGTTCATAGTTACCGTGGAGTGTTCGGGGTAGTGGTCTGCTACTCCTGCGGGCGCCAGATCGCAGACGGAGACCGTGTCCTCCCGCCCATCAGGTAAGACCACGTAGGCATACTGGGGGTTCGCATGTAGTAGGTGAACCCTCTAAACCAGCAGGGAGTATTTATTGCTCCTTGCATGTTTCTGGAGCAGCACTGGCCCTGGGGACGTCAGCCAAGCCGGTAGGGTGGTCCCAGTGGGAAAAGAAAAGAGGCGTTCATGAGAGGTGGCATTGGTGGATGTACATAACAGAGAGCGGATGGACCGGAGTGCCTCGGGGAGGACCTCCTGCCATCGAGAGACTGGCAACCCCTTTGACTTAAGGGCTAAAAGTATGGCCTTCCACACTGTGGCATTCTCCCTCTCCACCTGTCCATTTCCCTGGGAATTATAGCTCGTGGCCCTACTAGTAGCAATGCCCCTAGCCAGTAGGTACTGGCGCAGCTTGTCACTCATAAAGGAGGACTCTCTTTCACTGTGGATATAGCAGGGATATCCGAACAGAGTGAAGAGCTGGCGCAGGGCTTTTATGACGGATGTGCCAGTGGTGTCGGGGCAGGGGATGGCAAAGGGGAACCGCGGGTACTCGTCGATAATGTTGAGAAAGTAGGCATTGCGGTCGGTGGAGGGAAGGGAGCCCTTAAAGTCAACACTCAGTCACTCAAAGGGGCGGGTGGCCTTGATAAGTTGCGCCTTTTCAGGACGGTAGAAGTGCGGTTTGCACTCAGCGCAGACTTGAGAATCCCTGGTCATCGTCCTGATTTCCTCAAGGGAGTAAGGTTGGTTCCGGGCTTTCACGAAATGGTAAAATCGGGTGACCCCCGAATGGCAAAGATGTGCATGGAGGGCGTATAGCCGGTCGAGCTGCGCGCTGGCACACGCTCCCCGGGATAGGGCATCAGGGGGCTCATTGAGCCTTCCAGGCCGGTACAGGATATCATAGTTGTAGGTGGGGAGTTCTATTCTCCACCGCAAAATTTTATCATTTTTGATTTTGCCTTGCTGTTGGTTGCTGAACATGAATGCAACTGAGCACTGGTCGGTCAGCAAGGTGAACCTTTTGCTGGCGAGATAGTGCCTCCGGTGCCTAATAGCTTCCACTATAGCCTGGGCTTCTTTCTCTACCGCGGAGTGCCGAATTTCAGGGCCTTGAAGGGTACAAGAAAAGAATGCTACCGGCCTGCCTGCCTGATTGAGGGTAGCAGCCAGAGCGAAATCGGAAGCGTCACTCTCTACTTGGAAGGGAATGGTCTCGTCCACCGCATGCATCGTTGCTTTGACAATGTCCTCTTTAAAGCGGCTGAAGGCCGCACGGGCCTTGGCAGAGAGGGGAAAAGTGGTAGACTTGACCAGGGGGAGAGCCTTGTCTGCGTAATGGGGGACCCATTGGGCGTAATAGGAAAAGAAGCCCAGACACCGTCTGAGGGCTCTGAGGGTGGTGGGAAGAGGGAGTTCCAACAGGGGGCGCATACGGTCGGGATCAGGGCCAATGACCCCGTTCTTCACGAAATACCCAAGGATAGCGAGTCGGGTGGTTCCAAACACACACTTGTCCCTATTATAAGTAAGGTTCAGGGCTTTGGCCACTTGGTAAAATCGTTGGAGGTTGGCATTGTGATCCAGCCAGTCATAACCACAGATGGTGATGTTATCCAAGTAGGGAAATGTGGCCTTCAGTTGGCACTGGTCCACCATCCGGTCCATTTCCCTCTGGAAGACAGAGACACCATTTGTGACACCGAAGGGGACGCGCAGGAAGTGATAGAGCCTGCCGCCTGCCTCGAAGGCAGTGTAGGGGCGGTCCTCCGGGCGGATGGGGAGCTGATGGTAAGCGGATTTCAGGTCTATGGTCGAGTACACCTTGTACTGAGCTATCTGATTGACCATATCCGCGATGCGGGGTAGCCGGTACGCATCAAGCTGTGTGAACCTATTGATGGTCTGGCTGTAGTCCACAACCATCCTATTTTTCTGCTCGGTCGGAACAACAACCACCTGGGCCCTCCAAGGACTTGTGCTTAGCTCAATGATCCCCTCCCTGAGCAGCCGCTGCACCTCCGACTGAATGAAGGCCCTGTCCCCCGCGCTGTACCTCCTGCTTTTAGTTGCCACAGGTTTACAGTCGGGGGTCAGGTTGGCGAACAGCGGCGGGGGAGGGATCTTGAGGGTGGAGAGGCTGCAAATGGTGTCAGTAGCGCAGCTGTCGGCATGGTGCTGGGTGGGATGTGTTGGTCAGTGTGTGTGCGTGGTCAGTAGCGGGGTATATGACGAAGTCCCACAAAACTCAGGGTTCCTGACGGTGAGTGGTGGGAGGGGCCCGTCATATGCCATAGTCACGCTTTTTAGGTGGTTCTGGAAGTCCAGCCCCAATAGCACAGGCGCGCACAGTTGAGGCATGACCAGTAGCGCAAAGTCCCGACATTCTGTGCCCTGCACCACCAGTGTCGCTACACAACCCCCCTGGATGTCTGTCTTCCTCTAATCCCTGCAATTTCATCCTTGTCCCATTTTTCCACAAACCATTTCTTATCTTCCCATCTGCCTACCTCTCTCTCTTACCACATAACCCTCTAATGTCCTTCAATTGACCAGTATTCTACCAAATTTTACCTTTCTAGACTGACTCTTCACAACGACAGCCTGCACACCTCTATTCTTGTGACAGAGCTTTATGTCAGTCTTCAAATTTTCCTCCTAAAGGAGCCATAAGTAGTGTCCATGAGCAATGTTTATACACCAAAAATAGATACATATACTAGTGCACTTGACCATAAACTCAACTTTAACTCTGTCTTCATTACATCCCAACTTCCAGTGGAATTACTTTCTTCCTCCCATTAACTTGTCTACGTTCCAAGCCTACTCTGGTGTCACTACCCAACTTCTCCTGTGCAACATCAATGACTGCATTGGTGCTGCTTCCTGCAGTCATGCTGAGCTCATCGACAATCAACTTTGCCTCCAACTTCCACCCTGCCCTCAAATTTACCTAGTCCATTTCTGACATCTCCTTCCTCTTTCTCAATCTCTACTGATGTCTATTACAAAACCACAGACTCTCACAGCTACCTGGACTATACCTCTTCCCACCCTGTTACTTGTAAAAAAATACCATCCCCTTTTCTCAATTCCTCCTCCTCTGCTGCATCTGCTCTCAGGATGAGGCTTTTCATTCCAGAACGAAGGAAATGTCCTCCTTCTTCAAAGAACGGGGCTTCCTTTTCTCCAGCATCAATGCTGCCCTCAACCCCATCTATTCCATCTTGTGAATGTCTGTCCTCACTCCATCCTCCTGCCATCCCACCAGGGATAGGGTTCCTCTTGTCCTCTCCAACGTACAGGAAGCCACACTGGGAGCACTGGATACAACAGATGACCCCAACAGAGTCACAGATGAAGTGTTGCCTCACCTGGAAGAACATTTTGGGGCCCTGAATGGTAGTGAGGAAAGAGGTGTAGGGGCAGGTGTAGCACTTGTTCCACTTGCAAGATTAATTGCCAGTCATCCCACCAGCCTCCGCATCCAGCACATAATTCTCCATAACTTCTGCCATCTCCAAAGGGATCCCACCACACATCTTTCCCTCCCCCCCCAACACTTCCTGCATTCTGCGGGAATCGCTCCCTATGCGACTCCCTTGTCCATTCATCCCTCCCCACTGATACCCCTCCTGGCACTTAACCTTGCAAGTGGAACAAGTGCTACACCCCCTCTCTCACTACCTCTCTCACTATCAGTCAGACCTGACGTAGATTGGGAGACCACTTGGCCAAGCTGCTACGAAAACTGGCATCTCCCAGTGGCTACCCATTTTAATTCCACTTTCCATTTCCATCCATGGCCTCTTCTATTGTTGCAATGAGGCCACATCCAAGATGGAAGAGCCACACCTTATATCCTGTCTGGGTAGCCTCCAACCTGATGTTACGAACATCAATTTCTCAAACTTCCAGTAGTGCCCCCCCCCCCCCACTTCTATTCTCTTTTCCCTTTCTTACCTTATCTCCTTGCCTGCCCATTGGCTCCCTCTGGTGCTCCTCCCCCTTTTTCTTTCTTCCAAGGTCTTCTGTCCTCTCTTATCAGTTTCCCCCTTCTCCAGCCCTGTATCTCTTTAACCAATCAGCTTCTCAACTCTTTACTCTGCCCTCCCAGTTTCACCTATCACCTTGTGTTTCTTCCTCCTCTCCCCCTACCTTCTAAATCTGACTCCTCATCTTTTTTTATCGCCAGTCCTGCTGAAGGGTTTTAGCCTGAAATGTTGACTGTACTCTTTTCCATAGATGTTGCCTGGCCTGCTGAGTTCCTCCAGCATTTTGTTTGTCTTGCTTGGATTTCCAGCATCTGCAGATTTTCTCTTCTTTTTAAATGTAAATATTTACACTTACTTAACATCTTTCATACCAATAAACTATTTGTTACAACGTATTAATCTTGTAATGACTGCCATCATATCAGGAATGCAACAAGTAATAAGCAGCATGCACTGTTCATTCAACCAGTGATGTGGCATTGATTGAGGAGATAACACTCCTTACGTTTAAATCAGTTCTGCTGTAATCTTGCATATCATTGAGAGAACAGGCCTGAAAGATGCCTTTCCTGAAATACTAGGCTTCCAACAGTATAATATTCATGAACAGCCTTAAAACACAAGATATTCTGCAGATAGTGGACATCCAGAGTAACACACACAAAATGCTGAAGGAACTCAGAAGATCAGGCAGCGTAAAACCATAAGGTGCAGAGATAGGCTATTTGGCCCATCAAATCTACACTGCTATTCCACCAAGGCTGATTTATTATCCTTCTCAACCCCGTTCTTCTGCCTTCTCCCTGTAACTTTTAACAGCCTTACTTATCAAGAACCTATAATCTATGGACGAGAATAAGCAGTCAATGTTTCAGGTTGAGATCCTTCTTCAGGGCTGGACAGAATGGGGAGATGGGAAGATTAAGGGAAGGATATGGGAGGTGGTAGGCAAAACCAGGTGAGAAGGAAGGTGGGTGGCTGGGGGAGGAGGTGATAAAGTGATAAGCTGGGAGGTGATAGATGAAAGAGGAAAAGGGCTGGAGAAGAAGGAATCTGAGAGGAGAAGACGGTGGACCATGGGGAAAAGGGAAGGAAGAGAGGTGCCAAAGGGAAGTGATGAGCAGGTTAGGAGAAGGGAAGGGGTAAGAGGGAGCCAAAATGGGGAATGGAAAAAGATGAAAGGGGTAAGAAATTACCAGAAGTTAGAGAAATTGATTTTCATGTCATCAGGATGGAGTGTACTCAGATCGAATATGAAGTGTTTCTCCTCCAACTTGAGAGTGGCTTCATTGTAACAGTAGAGGAGACCATGGACTGATATGTTAGAATGGGAAGTCAAATTGAAATAGGAGGCCACTGGGAATTCCTGCCTTTTCTGGCGGACAGAGTGTTGGTACTCAACAAAATGGTTCCCCAGTCTGTGTCTGGTCTCACTGGATGCAGTAGATGATCTTGACAGACTCGTAGGTGAAGTGTCGCCTTACTTTTTTGGGTCCTGAATGGTGATGAGGGAGGAGGTTTGGGGACATGTGTTGCACTTGTCCCGCTTGCAGGCAAAGTGCCAGAAGGGAAGTCATTAGGGAGGGTCAAGTGGACGACCTTAGATGCTAAGATTTTTGCATTCATTCTTCTAGAGTAGAACTTGAACCAAAATATTTTGACATCGGAGCAAATGGGCCAGAACAAACAAATGATTTTTTATCCTTTTTCTGTCAGTTTACAGCGTTCCTACTGAATGTTACATTGTGACCCTGCTTTCTCAGAGGCTCCTAATGGCTCTGTTTCTGTACTTAGACCTCCAACAAGTAACTGTCCTGATAACTTTATTTGGGCCCATTTTGGTGTTTACAACTCCATTTTTCTGTGTTCTATTTGGTTCTTCCTTCCCATTCTCTTGTGTCTGCTACAAGGCAGAAACAACTGAATAAATGGAGCAGAATGGTTTTTTTTCTTAAAAAAAAGTGTTCTGTGTCTGTGAAATTATTGACTTCATAACATGTCCTACTGCCCTGTTAAGTTGCTATTTTATTGGCATCAGCTCCTCTGTACATTTTTCTCTCCATTACTGTATTATGAAATTTTGATTCACTGGGTTTCACTTTTTCAATTAATTCTCTGATGTGCACTGCTGCACGTGAATCTAATTAATTTATGCTATTTCTCCCCTACTTTATTAATTTCTTACTGCTTGTTGCTGTATTTTTTTTTTCGTTTATTGATTTAGTTGTAGCCAGTTCACAATTAATTCGCTGCTGCCTGCTGAACTCTCCTGCAGTGTTAATCAATATACTTTTATAGCCGTACATCAGTGGTTGGCTCTGTCATTTTTACTAGTTTTTGTATGGTTGCATTTTCTGCAGGAATTTAACATTGTAAAATAAAATCATCAACGTACTTTGGTGAAACTTAATGTCTCACTTCACTGAGTCACACAGCAAAGAAACGTGCCCTTCGGCCCACCATGTCTCTGCTGACCAGCACATACCTATCTGACTAGTTCAAACATTTTTTCCCATTTTTTTTATGCCCTGGGATTCAAGTGCTTATCTGTTTACTTAAATATTATGAGATAACTGCCTCTTCCACCACTCAGCAGCATGTTTCAGATTTCAACCACCCAAAGTGAGAAAGTTCTTTCTAAAATCCCCTATACTGTTGGCCCTCCTTATCCACGGGTTCAACATGCATGGATTCAACCAACCGCGGAGTGGGACAACCCGGAAGTTGAGCATTGCTCGCCTCGTGTCTCATTCGTTTGGTACTTGTGAGTGAGAGGAAGGAGTTTAAGGCTAGTAAGGGATAGCTGACTAGCTATGTAAAGCGCTGCAACCTCAAGAATTTAAAGATCACAGGAGAATCAGCAACGGCTGGTGCCGAGGTGGGATCAGCGTTCCCAGAGGAGCTACGATGGTTGTGTCTGTACTAAACATGTACAGACTTTTTTCCCTTGTCATTATTCCCTAAACAATATAGTATAACAACTACTTACATGGCATTTACATTGTTTTAGGTATTATAAGTAATCTAGAGATGATTTAAAGTATACGGGAGGATATGTGTAAGTTATATGCAAATACTACTCCATTTTATGTAAGGGATTTGAGTATCTGCGTTTTTTTGGTATTCGCGGGGGATCCCGGAACCAATCCCCGTGGATAAGGAGGGCTAACAGTATATCTTACATTACTCTAAAACTAAGCCCTCTGGTTTTAGATAGCTCTGCTCTGCCCCTCATAATTTTATATTCCTCTGTACATGCCAGCTCAGCCTCCTTCAGTCTAAGAAAACAAAACCAGTCTATCCAGTCTCTGCATAACTGAAACAGTACAGCCAACATCCTGATAATTCTGTACCCTCTTCAGTGCAGTAGTCCTTCCTACAGTTTGCATGCACACTGTACTCTTGCTGTGCCTTATGTGTTTTATAAAATTGTACTATAATCTCTCTGGTCTTGCTAGTGACTACAAGTCTTTATGTTGCCTTTGCCATCTTACAGCATCTCCGGGTCCTCAGATTAAGGCACTATGGTCTTTCTGTTTCTCAGTACTCTGTATGCCCCTACCGTTCATGGTGGATGTCATTCTCTTACTAGACTGCCTAAAGTACATCACCTCACATATCAAGATTATGTCTATTTGTCATTACAGTCGGCCCTCCTTATCCACGAGTTCCGCATATGCGAATTCAACCAATAGCAAATCGAGAAAACCTGGAAGTGCTCTTCCAGCACTTGTTCGAGCATTGTTTGCCTTGTGTCTCATTCGTTTGCTACTTTGTTCCTGGGAAAAAATGGCTCCTAAAAAGCAATTAGGTGGTCAAAGCAATTCCTCGAAGGCTAAAAAGGAGAGTGAAGTGCTATCTCTTGTCAAGAAAGTAGAAATATTAGATCTTTGGACAAGTAGCATGTTGCATTTCGAAGTGGGCTGTAAGGTCGGTTAGAATGAATCGAACATTCGCACAATAAAGCAGGAAGAAGCTGAAATTCATGGAAGTGTTAGTGCTGCCCCTACAACGGCAAAAATGGTGTCTCTGATTCGTGATAAAGTGCTTATGAAGACTGAGAAAGCATTAAGTGAGTGGCTAGAGGACATGTCACAGAAGCATATCCCTGTCAATGGCCAAAATATACGTGAAAAAGCTCTTAGTCTCTATGAGCACTATTGTAACGGGGTTGATGAGAATAAGAGAAAAGAGTTTAAGGCAAGTAAGAGATGGTTGGCTGGCTATGTAAAGCGCTACAGCCTCAAGAATGTAAAGATCACAGAAGAATCGGCATCGGCTAATGCCGAGGTCGCAGCAGTGTTCCCAGGGGAGCTGCAATTCTGCAACTCTGAAGTCTTGACGTTCAACGCTTGAAGATCCTCAGCCCTCAACCTCGTAAGTTCCTGAATTTAGTATTATTGAGCCTCCTCTAAAGTGTCCTTATTCCCTAAACAGGACAGTGTAACAACTACTGTACAGATTTTACTCATTGTTTGATCATTGTTCACCTCACGTCTCGTTCGTTCGCTGCTTGAGTTGTGATTGAAAGGGACATGTACAGTTTTTTTGTCTTTATTCCCTAAACAATACAGTATAACAACTATTTACATAGCATTTACGTTGTATTAGGTATTATAAGTAATCTAGAGATGATTTAAAGTATACGGGAGGATGTGCGTAGCTTATATGCAAATACTATGCTATTTTATATAAGGGACTTGAGCATCCGCATTTTTTGGTATCCGCGGGAGGTCCTGGAACCAGTCCCTCACAGATAAGGAGGGCCGACTGTACTCCGCTTATTTCACTAACTAGTCCATTTCATTTTGTAGCCTTCAACTGTCCATGTCACTATTAACAACACTATCTAATATTATGTCATTTGCAAACTTACTAATTATAAATCCTGCATTCATATCCAAATTATTAATGTATATAACTGCATTCATACCCTAAAATCACAGAAATGTCCTCAACTCACGAGGCATAAATAGGGTAGAGTAAAGGTAGAAATTTCAAAATCTAGAGTGCATAGATTTAAGATTGGTGGGGGTGTGTGGAAATTTAGAGAAATTTGTGAAGCATATTTTTACACAAAGAATGGTAAGTGGCTGGAATGCACTGTCTGACACACACGATATCAGTGTTTAAGAGGCACATTTGTCACGTGAATGGATGGATTGGGGGGTATAGACTGTAAATGGGATTTGTTAGATTGGCATCATGATCAGTGTACATATGGTCAGATGAAGGGTCTATTCCTGTGTTATATTGTCCTATCTTCTTATGCGTCTTCTTACCAACTTGCCCTGGATCCCATGCCTCTAACCTGTAGGGTCATTCTTTCATGTGGAATATTTTTGAAGGCTTTACTGAAGTCCATTTAACTACATCAGTTCACTGCAGTCATTGATACACTTGTTTATCTCTTCAAATAATTGAAAAAAAAACTGGTCACACAGGATTGTGCAGTCTTTCTTTCAATAATTCCTGTCTTTCTGAATGTAGATTAATCCTGTTTCTCAAATTGTTTTTCCGGTGACTTCCTTGTCACTGACCAGAGCTTCACAGACCTGGCATATATTTGCTGTTGTTTACCTATCACCTGTGGCCAATCATGATTTAAAATTCAGTGGCCCACCATCTCCTCCTTTGCCTTCCATAGCAACCGAGGATAAATCGCAATAAATGTGGATATTTCTCCATCTTTAAGACACTAAGTCATCTAATAGCTCCTCCTCTTTAATGATGACATCTCGTAGAACTTCATTGCCCCCCACCCTTGACTTCTCCAACTACAAAACTTTTGTGAATGCAGATGAAAAGTTTTCATTTAGACCTGGCTTTGCATACACATTGCCATTTTGACTATAGCCCATAATGGGCTCTATTTCTTCCTAGGTTAACCTCATGCTCTTAATATATTTATAAAGTATTTCAGAACTTTCCTTAATCTTGTTCATCAGTGATATTTTGCGTCCTCTCTTTTGTCCTCCTCTTTGCTTCTTAAAGTTTTCCCTGGATGCCTTCACTCCTAGAGTGCTCCCTTATTTTCAGATCTCTATACCTGTCATATACTTCATTTCTATTTAACCCAGCTTTTGATATCCTGTTTGCCTGTACTGTTTATTTTTATAGGAACATGTTGGCCAGAACTCTCACTATTTCAATTTTGAATGTTTCTCACTTGTCTGATGCAGACCTACCTACAGGTAACTCTCCCAATTTATTTTTTCTAATTCCTTCTTATGAAGTTGAAATTGACCCTCCCCCAATTTGTGATTTTTATTTCCAGACCTTTCTAATAAATATCTTGAAACATTATTATAGTCACTATCCCCAAAAAGCTCTCCAAATGTCCATTCTTTCCATGCCCTTAATGTGCAGACCAGTAAATCTTGGAACCAATTTCCTGAACTGAAAGTCTTACATGCTTGATCAGCTTTTTTGTGGGTATGAAGACGTGACCATATTTGAACAGCAACCAGTTGGAGATCAAGAGTGAAAGAAGAGGTGGCTTACACAGGCCGGCGAGTGTGTGTTAAAAATACAGCACATCATGTGAGTTTCAGTGTTTGAACAGCGGCCGATCAGAGATTGGTATTCATTAGCAAGGGCAAATAAAAATAAGGCAGAGCAGCTATTGTTGAAGTGGACAGTGCCAGAGTGCAGATTTGAGGCTTTCGCTTTGAGAGGCTTCAGTGAGAGAAGTTGAAAAGCTGTAGGTAGTTTTTTTTAGTTTATTTATTATTTCCTCCTTTATAATTGCACAATTAGAGCAGTAGGTGTGCCAGGCAGCATAATTCTATGCTCCTGATGTGGGAAGGCAGGGAGGCTTCCAGTATACCTGACAAATTCACCTTCATGAAATACATCCTGCTGCAGCTTCTAACAATCTGTGTCGGAGTTGGAGCTGAAACTGGATGAACTCTGGATCATTTGGGAGGTTGAGGGGGTGACAGACAGGACATATAGAGAGATAGTTACACTCAAGGTGTAGGACACAGGAAACTGGTTGTGTTATGAACGCACCACAGCTCTGAGGGGCCGAAGGGTGCGGGGGGGAGCCCCCTCCTTTGTGAGAATCGCAAGAGCATTATTGGGTTGTGTCAGAGGACCCAGGAAATGAGAGAGAGAGACCTGGCCATTGTCTCCTGGAGACCACGTTTGTGGATTGGGGACTATGCTACGTGCAAGCCCTCGGGCAAAGTGGGCTGGTTGAGAGAGGGATTGCATCATCCCAACCTGATTGACATCGGAGACCCCGTGAGGAAGTATAAAAGAGGGTCTGGGGGGGAACAACCCCTTCAGACGCACCAGAAGATACGCTAGCGATCCCGCAATAGCGGGAAGCCATTTGAAGGAAGCCACGTGCGTTCAGTTCCCTTGCCTGGGGGCTGGTGGCTGGTACCACGGAAAATGACTTGGAACTAACAACGGGGAACCAACTCCCCCGACGCAACAGATTGGCCTCATAAAGACCCAGGCAAGTTTCAAACCGTCTCTCTCTTAAACCCAAAGAGCTGCAGCTTAAAAGGACTGTGACTTTTATCTTTCCATTGGACAATACAATATCCCCTAGACAAACGATAGAGCTATTGCTTAATTGATGATTATTATTATACCCGCGTTTTTAGATTGAGTATTGACGATGTCTTTTATCTGAATGTCTGTATTAGTCTTATTTTTGTGCCCCTTTATGAATAAAGACTTCTAAAAAGTAGTATCATCAGACTTCAACGGGCCTCTATCTTTGCTGGTAAGTGACCCAGTTACAGGGTTCGTAACAGTTGACAGTCACAAATGTGAAAGAGGTTAAACAGCCAGCGCAGAGTATCCCTGTGGCAATCCCCCTCAACAACAGGTATATCACTTTGGGTACTGTTGGAATATGACCTAGCAGAGGAAAGTCATAGTGGTCAAGTCTCTGGCTTTGTGGCTCAGGAGGGAAGTGGGGAGAAGGGGCAAGCTATGGTGATAAGGATTCATTAGGGGAACAGAGAGCAGGTTCTGTGGGTAAGAATCAGATTCCTAGATGGTACGTTGCCTCCCAGAATCTAGGGTCCAGGACAGCTCAAATTAAGTCTTCAGCATTCTTAGGTGGGAGGATGAGCAGTCAAAGGTCGTGGGCCATATAGGTACCGATGATATAGTTAGGAAAAAGGATGATGTTCTGCAAAGTGAATTCAGGGAATTAGGTGCTAAGTTAAAAGATAGGACCTCCAGGGTTGTGATCTCAGGTTTACTACCTGTGCTATGTGCTAGTAAAGCCAGAAACAGGAAGATCATATTTTTTAACACATGGCTAAGGAGTTGGTGTAGAAGGGAGTGCTTCAGAACTTTGGATCATTTGGCTCTCTTCCAGGGGAAGTGGCACCTGTATAGAAGAGATGGTTTTCACCTGAACTTGAGGAGGACTAATAGCCTAATGGGAAGACTTGCTAGTACTGTTGGGGGGAGGTGAAGGGGGAGGTTAAACTAGAGTTGTAGGGGGATGGGAACTAGAGTGCCAGAACAGATAGTGGAGTGGAGTGAAGACAGATGTCTCTAAAACCACAGAGAAAGTCAGGTTTCAAAAGGATGAGCATAATGGGACTAATGTTCTGAGTTGTGTATATTTCAATGCAAGAAGTATTGTAGGAAAGGCAGATGAGCTTAAGGCATAGATCAGAACCTGGAATTGGTGTGACTTGGTTGCAGGAGGAGCAGTACTGGCAGCTGATGTATTATCCAGGGTTCCGTTTAGACGTGATTGAGCGCATGGGGTTAAAGGGGGAAGGGTGGTGTTACTATTCAGGAAAAATGTCATGACAGTGCGCAGTCAGGACAGACTGGAGAACTCATCTGGTGAGGCTTTATGGGTGGAACTGAGAAATAATAAAGGTATGACCACATTAATTAGGCTTTGTTATAGACCACTCAACAGTCATTGAATTGAATTCACTTACATCCTTCATATACATGAGGAGTAAAAATCTTTGTGTTACTTCTCTGTCTAAGTGTGCAATGTGCAATTTATAGTAATTTATAATAAATAGTATGTACAACAGGGAAGTCAGTATAACATAGAAATACAGCTGTGTCAGCATTAATTAATCAGTCTGATGGCCTGCTGGAAGAAGCTGTCTCAGAGCCTGTTGGTCCTGGCTTTTATGCTGTGATATTGTTTCCTGGATGGTAGCAGCTGGAACAGTTTGTGGTTGGGGTGACTTGGGGCCCCAATGATCATTCAGGCCCTTTTTACACACCTGTCATTGTAAATGTCCTGAATAGTGGGAAGTTCACATCTACAGATGCGCTGCTTTGTTTGCACTACTGTCTGCAGAGTCCTGCAATTGAGGGAAATACAGTACCTATACCAGGCGGTGATGCAGCCAGTCAGGATGCTCTCAGTCGTGCCCCTACAGAAAGTTCTTAAGATTTGAGGGGCCCACACCAAACTTCTTCAACAATTTGAGGTGAAAGAGGTGCTGTTGTGCTTTTTTCACCACACAGCCGGTACGTACAGGCCACGTAAGATCGTTGGTGATGTTTATGCTGAGGAACTTAAAACTGTTCACCCACTCAACCCCAGATCTGTTGATGTCAATAAGGACCAGCCTATCTCCATTCCTCCTGTAGTCCACAACCAGTTCCTTTGTTTTTGTGACATTGTGGGAGAGGTTGTCTTATTGACACCACAGTGTCAGGGTGATGACTTCTTCTCTGTAGGCTGCCTCATTATTATTTGAGATTAGGTCAATCAATGTTGTGTCATCAGCAAATTTAATTAGCAGATTGGAACTGTGGGTGGCGACGCAGTCATGAGTATACATAGAGTAAAGGCGGGGCTTAGTACACAGCCCTGAGGGGCACCTGTGTTGAGGGTTAGAGGGGCGGAATTGAGGGAGCCCACTCTTACCACCAAGAATAGTATTCTCACATAAGCATCCCTCTTCTCCAGATGTGTAAGGACAGTGTGTAGAGCTGTGGCTATTGCGTCATCATCTGTCGATTGCTTGTGTTGGTAGGCAAATTGTAGGGGGTGCAGTGTGTGTGGTAGTCCTTGACCAGCCTCTCAAAGCGTTTGTAGAGGAACAAATTTGCAAAAAGGCCAATTTTGTTGGTGTCAGAAAGGATTTAGCAAGCATGGATTGGGACAAGCTCGTTTTCTGGCAAAGGTATACTCAGTAAGTGGGAGCTTGTGTGTGCTCGTCAGAATAAAAGGCAAGGGTAACAGGTTTAGGAAGCCTTGCTTTTTGAGAGATATTGAGGTTTTAGTTTGGATAAAAAAGGTGTACAGCAGGAATAGGCGGGTCAGAACAAATGAGGTACTTGAGGAGTATAAGAAATGCAAGAAAGAAATCAGGAGGCTAAAAGAAGGTATCAGGTTGCTCTAGCAGACAAGGTAAAGGAGGATCCCAAGGATAAGCTCTGAACATATGTTTAAGAGCAAAATTATTGCAATGGACAGCAATGGTCCTATAGAAGATCAGAATGGTAATTGATGAGTGGAGCCAGAAGAAGTGGGTGAGATCTTAAATAGATTTTTTGCATCCATATTTATTCGGTAGATGGACACAGAGTCTTCTGAAGTGAGGCAAAGCAGCAGCGAGGTCATGGACCTTGTACAGATTACAGAGCAGGAAGTGTTTGCAGTCTTAAGACAAATTAGCCTGGGCAAATCCCAAGGCCTTGAGAAGGTGTTCCCTCGGACCATGTGGAAAGCAAGTGCAGAAATTGCATGGGCCCTGGCAGAGATATTTAAATCATCTTTAGCGACAGGTGAGGTACTTGGAGGATTGGAGGATAGCTAATGTTGTTCTTGTATTTAAGAAAGGCTTGAAGAATAAACAAGAACATTAAAGACCTGTGACTGATGTCACTACTTGACATCAGTAGTGGAAAAGTTATTGGAAGGTATTCTAAGGGACTGATTAGGGATAGTCAGCTTGGCTTTGTGCACGTTAGGTCATGTCTAACCAATCTTATTGTGGTGAGCTACATATACCTGACTGGACATGCCCCCTGCTGATTGCTCCTGTGGCTCCTCCCACAGACCCCTGTATAAAGGCGATTGAGGTCTGAGCCCGGCCTCTCTGTCTCCAGGATGTAGAATGGTGGTCAACCACTGCTTGTTCCTTCTTCCAGTCAATAAAAGCCGATATCTCACCTTTACGTCTCAGAGTGAGTTATTGATGGTGCATCACTTATAAAGTTTTTCGAGGAAGTTATCAGGAAGGCTGATGAAGGCAAGGCAGTGGAGATTGTCTACATACACTTAAGCAAGACCTCTGACAAGGTCCAACACGTGAGGTTGGTCAAGAAGCTTAATTCGCTTGGCATTCAAGATGAGCTAATACATTGATTTGTGAGAGAAGCCAGAGTGTGATAGTAGGTAGTTGTTTCCTTGACTGGAGGCCTGTGATCAGTGGAAAACTGCAGGGATTGGTGCTGGGTATATTGTTTGTCATCTACATCAAAGATCTGGGTGATAATATGGTTTACTGGATCAGCAGATTTGTGGATAACACAATGATTGGGAGAGTAGTGGACAGTGAGGAAGACTATCAAAGCTTGCAGTGGGATTTGGACAAGCTGAAAAAATGGGTTGAAAAATGAGAGGTGGAATTCAATAAATGTGAGATGTTGGACTTTGGGAAGTCTAGACAGGATAGATCTTACACAGTTGAGTGGTAGGGCATTGAGAAGTGTAGTAGAACAAAGGAATCTGGGATTACAGGTCCATAGTTCATTGAAAGGGGCATGGCAGGAATATAGGGTGGTGAGGAGAGCTTTTGGCACATCAGCTTTCATAGATCAAAGTACTTGAGTACAGGGTTGGGGTGTTATGTTGAAGTTGTATAAGACATTTGTGAGGCCTGTTTTGGAGCATTGAGTGCAGTTTTGGTCAGCTACCGACGGGAAGGATGTAAATAAGATTGAAAGATTACAGAGACAATTTACAAGGATGTTACTGGACTGGAGGACCTGAGTTACAAGGAAAAATTGAATAAGTTAGAACTTTATTCTCCAGAATGTAGAAGATTGAGAGGAGATTTTATAGAGGTATTCAAGATTATGTGGGGAATAGATAGAGTAAATGCAAGCGGGCTTTTTCCACTGAGGTTAGTTGAGACTATAATAAGGGTTCATGGGTTAATGGTGAAAGGTGAGATATTTAAGGGGAACATGAAGGGTAACTTCTTCACTCAGACGGTGGTGAGATTGTGGAATGAGCAGTCAGCACAAGTGTTGGATGTAATTTTGATTCTAATGTTAAAAAGAAGTTTGGTAGGTTCATTGATGGGAGGGGTATAGAGGGCTATGGTCCAGGTGCAGTTCGATGGGAATGGACAGTTTAAATGGTCTGGCACTGACTAAAGGGGTTGAAGGGCCTCTTTCTGTGCTGTAGTTTTCTATGAGTCTATGACTTTGACTATTATCATCTATAAATTGTGGAAAAAAATCTTGGCTTCCAGTTATGTCAATTATTCTCTATTGTGAGCTTGACATTTATGAATGATGTAATTTCTATATAATGCTACGTTCCTCACTTGTTTACAATCAAGCAAAGACTTGAATGTCTTGGATTCCTAATTCTATTTTCTATGTCTGTTCCTAGGATATTTTTCAATGTACTGACAAAGTATACAATCAAACTCAGGAAATGCTTCCGTATAGTAAACAAACACCATAGTAAACCAAATTATGTAAAGACCAACAGTACTAAATTCTGAAGGAAGTCAACTGTATTGGATTTGTTATTTTATACCAAACACTGATATATTTACATCTATATATTTATTCTTGAATGGACTATACTATGTAGAGACTAAACAGTGATTAAGGATTGCTTGGTTGGCCTTAAATGCATTGACGGACAACAAAGAAATTGAGGCTCAGGAAAGATGTACATGAATTCAGAACAGCTCATTTCTTCTTTTCATGAATTGAGAAGCAGTTATGTAGTAGCAAAAGCAAAAAAGCCAAGTTGTGACTGTGAGGAGATGAAATAGGTTAAAAAAAAACAAGTGTTTCTGCAGACATGGAGGTATAATCTGAATTAGATGGCTCAGAGAATTCAATAGCTATGGTTCCTCTTGTCTGCCAATGTACTGATTGTCTTTGTGTGCCTGTATTGTTTGTATGTTGAACCTATGTGCTAACTTTAATGACTAAAGTAGAACACCTATATCCCAATGAACACCAATATTTGTCAATCTCTCGCCATTTAAAACATATTCTACCTCTTTAGTAATGTGGATGACTTTACATTTTATATTTCATCTGCCTTATCTCAACATCTTCTTCACAGTCCACATTACCTTTGAGCTTTGGATCTCCAGCAAAACTGGACATACTATAATCATTAATACCATTTTTGAGTTGGAAAGCAATATAATAAAAGTGCTGTAGGTGACAGTGTTGGAACATCGGTTGTCGATATGGATGATTTAGATGAGAGGATCTTTTCATAATAATGCTGTTAATACAATGGGCACTTTGTAGTAGCTTATAACAGAAATGATTTCAGTGTTAAAATCCCAAATTGATAAAGGGATTAGCTACAAAAAATTTTAAAATAGTTAGCGCAGCTGACGGAGTAGGAATAATATCGCTTAATATGTTCATGCTCCCAATTAGTAATTGATACCTCCAAGACATTATAGCGTAGACTCCTCTGAGAAGAATTTATTTAAATTTATAATGTTGTGTTACTAGAAATTGCCATTACAACTACATATACAATTACATCAATATAATGAGCATCTCTGGGACAAGGAAGTTCAACTTAAGTAATGGGCATGAATTATCTACGAAGAAAACTGGCCTTTTTTTGTTGTAGTTGTTGTTTTCCCTTCCAGATACCATTTGCCATCTTTTTTTTTCAAATTTGTAGGTAAAAACAAAATATTTGCTGCTATTCAGAATAAGATAAACAGGGTTTTCAGATCTGATAGAAGGTCATGGAGCTGAAATATTTACTCTGTTTCTCTTTCCATATTGCTTCTGGTTTGCTCAGTATCGCCAGCAGTTTTCACTTTTATATCAAAATATAAAATGACTTAAGATGTAAGAAATTTCTGTTATGGATGTGTGCCAATTGTATCATTTTTTTACATGGCGCCTGTAAATATTCAGAGTTCCCTACCTAAGGATAAACAGATTTGTTTTCTCTCATTTGTCAGTAAATTGATGTAAGATTTTGTCAACAGTGCTAAAAATGTATTCACCAGTTATAAGCTCAGCAATCCCTGGTTTGGATTCCACACAACCACTTGACATCAGACTTCATTGTAGTCTGCCCTGAGAAAATGGGAGTGTGTTACAGTTTGTATCAGCAATATGCCTTCCATGGATGGATATCAAAGAGTGTGGTTAAGGTGTGAGATGTAGGGAAGGGAAGTGTTATAGTGGTGGCAAATGACTTTATTTTTGACCATACATTGTTAATTAAGATTCAAGTTTGTTAGAAATGATTTTCAGTTGAGTGCTGGAAATCTGGTGCATAGAGCAAAGTGTGATTATATTTGTGCAGTTGGTGCTGGATGTCAAAGATTACCAAGCTTCCTCATGCACTGGACTGAGTTCTTGGAACATTGTTGACAAGAACACAAGAAAATCAGAGAAAGAGTAAGTGATGTAGTCTCTCAAGGTTCTCCCACCATTCAGTAAGATTATGGCTGATCTGCTGTAGGCCACAGCTCCTTTTCCACTTTCACAATACCTCTCAATTCCCCTTCTTTCAAAATTTATTTAAAGTCGCTTTAAATGCTTCCAGTGATTTAACCTTCATAAGCCTACGTGATAGAGAATTCCAAAGATTCACCAGCCTCTGCAAGAAGTCTCAATTTTAATTAACTGTCTCTTTGTCTTACTATTTTAGTTATTTGTTATATGGCAGCCTCCTCATCCCAGGAATTAGCCTAGTAAAGCTCATCTGGATAGTATCTAATGTTTAATAAATACTTCACTAAATAATGGTGTCCAGGATGCACATAGTACTTTGGGTGTGGTCCTTGTACAATTTCTCATCCCAGTGATGAGGAGAGTCTGTGGGGGCCTCTCAACACTGGTTAATAATCATTGTGATGTGGGTGCCAGTCAGGTAGGTGGTGTTCAGTCAAGTTCACGATGAACTTAATAGAGCAGGAGGCCAAGGCAGAGAACTGAGTTGTGTTGGGGGCAAACTTAACAAGATTGGGAAAACTTTGCTCTGGTCACAGTTTTGTTTTTGGCTGCCAGTGCTATTCACAAGAAAAGTGGTCTCTGTTGATTGGCCAAGGGACTTAAATCAGGATATGTTAGTATGATTCAGAGTGCATGTTTGAAGATAATTTAATCCAATATAATTAATTAACTAACTCTGAAATGCTGGGCAGGTGATGGGTTGTAACTGCAATGTACAGTCTAAGAACTTGTGGATTACATCTTAGTTCACAGTGATCATGTCAGCAGCAAGTATTTTCTGATCAACTCATTGAAAGAACAATTCAGGAATCTTAACCCTAAATCTTGTCTAATGGGTATGAGGTTTTGTTCCTCCTTTGAGCAAGGGAGGAGGAGGATGAAGGGAATATGTGCCAACAGTCCGTATGTCTATGGCTCAGGGGCCGTTTAAGTAGAGGGAAAAAAGAAATATCATAACTGTAGTTTTAGTTGTGGCTGATGGAGTACATACTATTCTCTGCAGCAAAGAGAGAGTGTACCGAAGGCTTCTGGACTAGGAAAAGAATTGGAGTGGAAAGAAAAGGATCAGGTGTTGTGGTCCGTGATATAAGTAGGACTAGCAAGGGGATTTTGCTGAGGAATTATGATTATCTTGGGGAAAATTCAAAATCTGCCACAGGGATGAATATTAGTGTACCACGTGGAAGTTGGCAGAGGGTAAATAAGTTTGGAAAAATAAGGTAAGAATGTCCAACTTTGGTCGGGAGAGAATGGGTTCTAATACATAGAATATCGGTAGCAGTAGTGGTGGGAGAAGGGAACCATTGGCTGGGCTTCACCTGAACATGATGGGACTACTATCCTGGTGAATTGCATAAGTAAGGTTAAGAACAGGGCTTTAAGCTAATTAAAGTTGGGGAGGATTCTAGGGATATGAAAGGCAATAAATCGAGAAGAAATGGGAGAGCAGTAGTAGAAAATAGAGAGGGGAAAAATGAAAATCAAACTATAATGGAAAGGGCAGAAAATATAAATAAAATGTGCAGAAGAAAGTGAAACCAGAGAATGTAATTAAAAATTGCAAGTCAATGCTTAAGGCTCTTTGAATGCACATAACATTTGTAACAAGACAGATGAGTTGATGATGGCACAAATAGAAACAAATGAGTTTGATTTAATAGCTATTACAGAGACATGGTTACAGGATGATCAGCACTGGGAACTTGATATTACAGATTGCTTGATATTTGAAAAGAATAGGCAGAAAGCAAAAGAAGTTGTTGTCGTGTTGTTAAGAAAGATGGCAATACAAGATTCAAGTTTATTTATCACATTCTGTCGAAACATACAGTAAAATGCATCGTTTGCATTAGCAACCAGCACGGCTGAGGGTATGCTGGGGGAATCACACATTGCAGCAGCAACAAAGCATGCCCACGATGTTTGGCAGAACAACGCAGAGCACAACAAAACAGAACACGCACAGCAAACAACAAAACAAAATGGTAATGAATAATGATAAAGGTGCAATGAATAAGCAGTGTCTGGATAGAAATAAGAAAGAGCTTGAAAAAGCAGTTATGAAGCTCCCCATAGTGTTGCATCTCAATTGGATAAAATATAAATGGGGAAATATCAAAGGCATGTAAGAAGGGAGCTGCAGTTATGATAGATAATTTAGATCTGTTGTTTCATTAATGAAACTGGCAAGGATACCACGAAACAGGATTTGGGGAGTGAATCAGGGATTGTTTCTTAGAACAGTATGTTGCAGAATCTACCTGGGAGCAGGTTACTTTACATTTGATTATGTGCAGTGATCTGATCTGGGATCAATAGATCTTGTAGTTAAGGACTCATCCTGAAGTAATGATCGTAGTGTGGTAGAATTCCAGGTGCTTATCTCATCTTAAGCCTCCTCAACTAAAGTAAGGGCAATTACAAAAGATATGAAGGAAGAGTTAACAAACATGAGAAAATTTGCAGACGCTGGAAATCCAAGCAGTAGATACAAAATGCTGGAAGAATTCAGCAGGTCAGGGAGCATTAATGGAGAGTAAACAGTCAATGTTACCCTTCATCAGGACTGGAAAAAAGATGATTTGTTAAAGTAAGAAAGTAGGGACAGAACAGAAAGACGTACAAGGTAGTAGGTGATAGGTGAAACTGGGAGAGGGGGAGGGGTGAAGTAAAGAGCTGGAAAGTTAATTGGTGAAGGAGATACAGGGCTGGAGAAGGATAGGAGAGGATGGAAGACCATTGAAGAAAAGGAAAGGGAGGAGCACCAGAGGGAGGTGATGGGCAGGTAAGAAGATATGGTGAGAGAGAAAGAGAGAGAGAAGTGGAATGGGGAATGGTGAAGGAGGGGCAATTACCAGACGATCAAGAAATTGATGTTTAGGCCTTCAGATTGGAGGCTACCTAGATGGAAAATAAGGTGTTGCTCCTCTAACCTGAGCATGGGAGTGTGGCCTCATCGCAGCAGTATAGGAGGCCGTTGATTGACATGTTGGAATAGGAATGGGAAGGAGAAATGAAATGGGTGGCCATTGGGAGATCCTGCTTTTCTTTTGGCAGATGGAGTGTAAGTATTTGGTGAAGCAGTCTCCCAATCTACATCAGGTTTCACTGATGTACAGGAACACTAGATACAGTAGATAACCCCAACAGACTTACAGGTGATGTGTCACCTCACCTGGAAGGACTGTTTGGGGCCTTGAGTGGTAAGATGTAGGGGCCGGTGTGGCAATTGTTCTGCTTGCAAGGATAAGTGCCAGGAGGGAGATCAGTGCCAGGAGGGATGAATGGAGAAGCGAGTTGCATAATGGCATGGAAGGTAAGTTGTACCCAGTGGTGGGATCCTATTGGAGATGGAGGAAGTTACGGAGAATTATGTGTTGGACGAGGAGGCTAGTAAGGTGGTAGGTGAGGACAAGAGGAACCCATCCCCGGTGGGGTGGCAGGAGGATGGGGTGAGGGCAGATGTGCCGGAAATGGAAAAGATGCAGGTAAGGGCAGCATTGGTGAGAGAGGAAAGCTCCTTTCCTTGAAAGAAAGGTTGTCTAGAGTGCACTGAAAAAATAGGCAAAAAGAGAGGCCGGTAAATAAGCAACATCAGGTAGTTAAGCAACTGTATCCATTGTTCCTCTCCATAACAACATCGCATTGCTGACACGAGACTGCAGATGTTGCGATTTGGAGCAACAAAGAGCTGGAGGAGCATGCATAAGGTTGTTTGAACCTCTCATTGCTGCTCAATATCTGTTCTGATGGTATGCTAATACCCAAATGTACAGGATTTTCCTCTGAGTTTCCACTCTCTTCTATCAGTTTATACAAAACTATGTCTGGCTTGCATTTTGCATTGATTGCTCACCAGTCTGCACAGGGATTTCTGGCAGTGTTTGTTGTCAGTAAGTACCTTTCCATGAAATGATGCAGGCATATTGCAGCAATAATTTTCCTCTGCTTCAGAGGAATCTTGAATTACCTCCATATTATAGTGAACTAATTTGAAAAACTCCAAAATTTATGTGCTTAAGTAAACAAATTTTTGCCTGAGTTGCACAAATTTCTTACGTAAACCGCATTGAAAAAAATGGCAATATTTCCCTATGCCTTGTTCCTCTTCCAAGTTTTGAGTGAAATTCCATCGCTTAATTTAGATTGGATATTTTCTACTGTAGGACTGTTTGAAAGCAGTTGAGACCCTCTGCAATTGTGCTGGAGATTTTTATTATTTCTATTATACAAAGGATTACAATTATTTTAGAAGGCTATTAAATATTCAGATTTTTTAAAAGATAACTATAATCAAAGATGTGTATGACTTGCCCTATTTCATTCATAATAAAATTAATTTGCAGTTTGGACAGTACAATATAATGTACTTTGTAACATTAAGGTGATAATTTAATAAGGTGAAATTTTAATAGCAGCATAGAGAGAGAAAGATAATTATGCCCAGGATAGAGTGAAGATCAAGATCTATTCATAGCTTTATGAATATATTAAACTGTAACCAGTCATGATGTAGTCATGGTGATTTAGATAACAAAATAAGGGAGAATGCTTGAACCAGATGGCAAAGTCTTTATTGAATAATGTATTTGTCAGTTTTCATTGCTTGACATTTATAGGTAACAGTGTTCTAGGACACTGGTCAGGTATTTAGTTAATTAAGAGAAGATGTTCTCATCAAAAAGCATCGTAAAGAAACCTTGAAACTTTAGAAGTTACGTATTTCTCTAAAAATGATGGTTATAGAAGGTGTCAAGACAGTTGGAATAAAGTCAAAATGCTTTTGTCTGATTGGCAGATATTGCCTCAGGATGTTGATCAGGTACAAGGATTACTTGGCGACTTCCTATGAAATATTCTTTTAATTTCTCTGAGTGACTGATAATGTGTAGGCAACTTGACTAAGATAAATCGTTCACCACTGAGGATCTTAAATAAACTATTTTGGATCCAATGAGGAATCATTGCATATTATGCTCACCGTGAGGATCTGGCAGAGGGTCTTGGCCCAAAACATCGACTCTACTCTTTTCCATAGCTGGTGCCTGGCCTGCTGAGTTCCTCCAGCACTTTGTGTGTGTTTCTCTAGAATAGTGGTTGCCAACCCGTCGATCGCGATCGACCGGTCGATCTTTGAGACTTTCCCAGTAGATCCTGAAAAAAAAGAAAAATAAATACACTAATACTGTTGAGAGATTGTTTCCGGGTTGCGTGGTTTTCGTTCCGTTCTTTCTGCCCAGTACGCATGTGTGTAGCTCCCCCTCACCACACAGTGTACTTCAATGGTCCCCAACCACCAGGCCATGAGGAAACGATATGAGTCAGTTGTGCCTTTCCTCATTCCCTGTCACGCCCACTGTTGAACTTGAACGCACACGAGGTCATCAGTTGCCTAGAGGCAGTGACACCCTCGCGCCAGGGATCACTGGTTGGCCTCAGGTAACTGGCAGGAAGTGCCGAGGGTACCAGCCTGGAGCGCGGACAGATGGGCACCGCCTCTGAACCTGTTCAGCACACCGAATGTTTGTGGGGAACCCAGTGCTAAAATATTCGCAGATGACCTAATTCAGGCTCAGGGTTTCATAAGTGGCAGAACAGCTACCTCA
The DNA here is from genome assembly GCF_030144855.1 of Hypanus sabinus. Taxonomy (NCBI): domain Eukaryota; kingdom Metazoa; phylum Chordata; class Chondrichthyes; order Myliobatiformes; family Dasyatidae; genus Hypanus; species Hypanus sabinus. The sequence goes on from NC_082711.1 coordinate 82,228,152, forward strand.
CTGCGATCTACTGAAACAAACTTTTGCCGACAGATAGATCCTACACAGGGGGCAGGCAGGCGCCCTGTCGCATTCCTCGCTCGGTTGGTCGCGCTCTCCGGACTGCGACCGCCAAGACCCCATTACAGAGACCCCCAACCCTGACCTTGTCCTCTCACCCCACCCACGACCAGCCGCACCTGGCCAAGGCGGCTGGCAGCGGGCAAGCGGGAAGCTGGAGTTCGGGCCCGGAGGCTGTCTAATGAGACAGTGAAGCCCTCAGAACTGCTTCGGCACCTTGAGTCCGAGCACCCTGCACTTAAAGACAAGCCCGTTGAGTTTTTTCCAGTGGAAAAAACATGAGCAAGCGGGACAGAAGCTACGTGCCGAGAGCTGTGAAAACTAAATTGTGGAATAGACTGGACTTAAGGAACCTGCTTCGAGTATCGCTGTATTCCAGTCATGTTAAACACTCCCCCCCCACCCCCGTTGGCCGATCCGCAAGAATATTGTCAATATTAAACCGGTTTGCGATGCGAAAAAGGGTGGGTACCCCTGGTGTTTATACGTTATTTCTACTTCCGGGTTGTGGGGTTTTACTTCCGATCTTTTCTGCCCTGGTGCGCATGCATGTAACTAATCAATTTGGAGTCGATGTTGCCTTTCACTAAGGCCAAGGTAGGGGATCTTTGGCTTAAAAAGGTTGGTGACCACTACTCTAGAACATAGTAATTTATCAATAATGAGTGACTGTATCATTTTGATAATACTTTGACAATTAGCAGTCTGTGTTGCTGGAAATCAGAAATTGTTGTAGCATTCAGAATAGGAAGTAGAAATAAGTATGCAAGAAATTAAAGAAGATGATTTATTTAAATTTACTATAGCTGTGGAACATGACAAAATAATATTAGTTTCTGTTTTGATCTAAAGATAGTTAATCTAGCCTGTAAAGTGATTGTTTTTTCTAGTCCAAATTTGCTCAATCCCAAAGCAATAGGAGGCATTTAAGAAGATAAATTCAGGGGATATAGGTTAAGCATGTCTTAGAGTAATTGAATCATATGACATAAGAATAGGACCTTGGCCACTGCGCTGGCTGTAATAATTAACCATCCATCTACACTAATACCTCCCTCTTATTCCAAGTTGGCAGCAATATCTCAAGCTCCATTACACTGAGCACTGGTGCCCTTCCCCCAGGGTTGTGCAGGCTGCTGACTCATAACTGCACTACCAGATCCGGCTCAAACTGCATCATCAAATTCACTGATGATACAACAGTGGTTGGTCTCATCGCCAACAATGATGAATCAGCATACAGAGATTGTCAAATGGTGTGAGAACAGCAACCTGTGTCTCAATGAAGATTAGACAAAAGAAGTGATTATGGTCTTCAGGACAGTGCTGGTCAACCCTCTATTATACTCAGTGGCTCTGGCATGCAGAAAGTGAAGAGCACAAAGTTGCTTGGTGTGCTGTATCTAATTTGGACCCACAACACCAGTGTGCCAGGCTCCCTGCCCCCACTCTTCATAACTTACTACAGGAGCACCATCAAGAGTGCCCAGACTGGCTGCATCATTGTGTAGTATGGAAACTGCGAGGGATCTTTGTACCTTGGTTGTCCAGATGTTCCAGAGTTGAGTGAAGAGGCAATGAAATGGCATCTGCTGTTGAGCTGTTTTGACATTAGGCAAATTGGAGCAGATCCCAGTCGCTCCTTTGTAGGAGGTGATAGCATTCAAGCCTGGCCAGAACAGGTGACCATCCTTCTGTGATCCAAGTTTGGTCCAGAATTGCCACTTCACATGTGAAATGGCTGTCCAGAGGTTGTACCTGGACCTCTTGGATTTTCCTTGGTCGCCTGAACTGAATGCTACTGATTCAGCCCTCAGCAGATTGCAGATCTCTTGGTTATACCAGGGCTTCTGGTTGGGAAAGACTCTGAATGATTTTGTTAGGGCATGAGAATCTTTATAAAGTACATGATAACCGTGGCACATTCATTCAGATCCTCTGATGAGTCCTTGAGCATAGTTCAGTTCACCTACTCAAAGCAATCCCTTAGCAAATCCTCTGCTTCCCATGACCACCTTATTGTTGTTCTTACCTCTGGAGCCTAGTTCTTCAGCCTACGTCTAATCAGATTTCCCAAAATGCAGTGTATGGGTGGATTGGTAGGCATTCCTGATTGTAGAGTAACAGTGGTTGAGTGTATTGGGACCCATGGTGCTGCAGTTGATATACTTATGATAACTGGGCAGAGATTTCTTCAAGCAAGCCTGATTGAAGTCGCTGGCAATGATTTGAAAGGCACTGGGGTAGGCTGTTTCTTGTTTGCTAATTGAGTGCTTGCTTAACATCTGCCTTTGGTAGTATGCATCTGAGGTCAGGATCACAGAGGAGACCTCTGTCAGTAAGTAGAACAGACAGAATTTAATCATTAGATAGATAGATACTTTATTGATCCCAGAGGAAATTACTGTGTCGCAGAAGCATCACAAGTGCACAGATATAAATATTAGAAGAGAATTAGAAAGTGTAAAAAATAAGTTACCACAAATAGTCTAACAAGAGGGGGTCCCCAGCTATAGATTGACTCATTATAAAGCCTAATGGCCAAGGATAAGAATAACCTCATATAGTGCTCTTTGGAGCAGTGCAGTTGTTTTAGGCTATTACTAAAAGTGCTCCTTGTTCAGGCGGCATGCAGAGGGTGAGAAACATTGTCCAGATGTTCCAGGTCAGGAGAACAGGAGTGCAAAAAGACCACTATGTCCAAGCACCACGAAGAAGTTATCATGAAACACAGAACCCTACCTCTGGGTCAGCAGTTCAATCCATCCAGTGGATCAAGAAACCCTTGGGCCTGACTGCCATTTCCAGTGTGTCCAAATGAGCCATGTCTTTATTAAACAGATCACGCAGCAATCCCTCATTTCTCTGATAAAGCAATCTTGCATTTAGGTACTCTATCTTGTTCTCCAGTGGTAGTACATTTTCTACCAAGGTTCTGGCTGGAGGAACTTTTACACCCCGACACTATAGTCTGGCTGAAAGTCCTCCCTGTCTGCCGGTGATGGCTGACATCCTCTTAAAGATGCCGTACCTGCAATCCTGTGAGTCAAGTCTGCTGAGTCCTTTATGAGATCGTAAAATCGCTTGTTCGTTTAGTTGGTTCAGAAGTACATTTTTAAAAGGGAAATTACAGACTGCAGTGATAGCAGTTCAGAAGAAGTATATCTGGAAGTCTTGTGAGCTACCTGTTGTGTATCATTAATGCCATCTAACTCTTGTATTTACAAAAATTTGTCTTCGTGGGTGGCTAATAAAGAAAGCTTTATATTGATCAATTGAGCAGAGAAATGGCAATTGAAGTTTAATCCAGTGAAATATGAGGTAAGGAATTTGGGGAGGTACAATGAAACAAGGGAATATCTGACAAATTGGAGGATATTGAGTGGTGTTGAGAAACAGACGCCGTTGATCCTTAAAAGTAGTAGGGGTTGTCAAATGGTGGTGAAAATGGCTCATGAGGTGCTTTCTTTTATCAGGAATGATACAAACGTAGGGGCAGTTATTTCAGAGTTTTATACAAGGCTGTTTATTCAGTCACTGTTTAAATACTTATGGCCACCACTTTACAGGATTGAGGTTGCGAGGACACAGAGAAGATTTGCAAAGAGGTTTGCAGGACTGGAAAATCGCACTTGTAAGGAAAGATTGGATGAACTAGGAAACTGAAACAAGAATACTGTTATTGCTTAGCATATTAGATGGCATCACAGGGCAGCAAAATATTGTGTCATTCATGTTTCTCGCTCCATTAAAAATAGCAAATCAGAGTAGAACTGCTTATGATAGCCAGTTCAGTTCACTGAGATTTCTGAAAGGGCACTCACTGGTCTCACAACTTTGATTTATGTAGCAGACTAAATGTAGGAGGTTAGCTGGAGATTAGTTGTGACATCAGCATCTGTATGGACATTTTTACATTTAGACTGATCAATATGTAGGATCTTTCATATAATCCAGATCCTTTTCTAAAGATGAGAACTTTTGAAAATTCTAGTGCAAGTAAACATTGATTCCTCTGCTTTTAATTTACCACACAGCTTGGTGTGCTGCTATACCTTAGGTGGAATGAGGAGGTGGGGTGGCCTGGTTGTTAATGGTTATCATATCCAAAGTTATAGAGTCATACAGCACAGAAACAAGCCCGTTGGCGAAACCAGTTCATACTGACTGACATGGCCACTTGCCCACATTTGGCCCATTATCCCTTTAAATTCTTCCTATCCATGCACCTGTCCAAGTGTCTTTTAAATGTTGTTAATATATTTGCCTTAACAAGCCACCTTCTGGGTGGAAAGTTTCCTCTCAGATTCCCATTAACTCTTCCTTCTCTCACCATAAACCTATGCGCCTCCTGGTTTCATACACTCCTCTTTTTCTGACACCACAGTGATTAAGCTCATCGTCTGCTCACCCTTTCTCTAACTTAGTTACTCAAGTCGCGGCAATATCCTTGTAAATCTTTGCTGCGTTCTTTAAACTTAATGGAATCTTTCCTGTGGTAGGGTAATCATAACTGAACACAATATTCCAAATGCGGCCCCACCAATGCCTGTTTACCGGCTTTGCATGCTTATTTTATGCATCAGATCCCGCAGTCAATGCAGAAAAAATATTTGTACTTAATGTGTCAGAAGTGTTTTTGGTTCATTGTTTTGCTGTGTTATTTAATGGAAAGCAAGCTGCACCCACTGAAGGATTCCAAACTGAATAAAAATGAAATTCAAACTTATACCTCTCTGATTATATTGCCTTTTTCAATTCATCTTATTCAAATTTTCTTTGTGTACCATTCACTAATGTATAAATCCTTTTGTAACTGTTAATTTATTGTGAGGCAAAAAAACAATTGAAGTTATTTTTGAAGTGAAAAGGATTGTACTTTAAGAAAGAATTTTTCTCTCTGGTCAGGGAAATTATCGCTTCATGAAGGCATTGCTTGGACGGCGTGCAAATTGGATGCAGAAGGATCTTGAAGAGATGACTCCACTTCACTTAGCTACTCGGCACAAAAGTCCTAAGTGTTTGGCTTTGCTGCTTAAATTTATGGCCCCTGGAGAAGTGGACACCCAAGATAGAAACAAGGTATTAGAAATGTTAAGAAAAGAATGAAGATTTTATTAAAAGAATTAATTTCAACTGCTAAGTTCAGACTGTGCTATGGATAAATACACTTTAGAAAGCATGTTTTCTTCCAGTTATTGCTTTCCATTTGGCTACATAATGATTTCACTTCTGATTTATAGCAAGTCAGTGTTTTTTTTTCATTTGTTTTCATATTTCTTCTCCATCTGACAGAATTTCACAATTTCCTGACCTACAGACTCTGAAGAGCATTGACAAGCAATTTGATCAAATTATCTTCATCTGCAGTTGTTTGTTGTGTTCATTTGAAGACCCGGACATTGTGGGTACTTTTACAACAAAACCTTTTCTTCCTCCATGGTTTATCACCTGATGCTTCTCTGCGAGAAATGGCACATAATTTTATCTTTTCAATTGTTTGATTGAGATATGCTACCTTTTGAATTAGGAGATATGTGCAATTAATGCTGTCCTTGAATACGCATCTCAGTACAAGAAGGTTTCATTTTTACCTTGAAAATCTTGGAGTTTCACATTGACTGGATCAGGGCAATCAATTGTGTGTGGGTTCCTCAGATGCACAGGAGAGAGCTGGCTCTCACTTATCTCTAATTTCTAATACAGCTGTACAGTGACAGCCATTGAGAGCTGACTCCTCTCTTCACTATATCCCTTACTCCTTTTTTTTATTTTTTCTCTCTTTGCCTCCAACTATCATTCATCTGCTGCAGTCTTCCTGCTCCATCCCTGCTTACCTCCCATACCTTCCATTACTTGTCTATCGTCTCACACCACTCCCCATTCCACCAATCACCTCAGACTACTTCTTCGCCACTCCCTTTCTCCTTTTTATGCTGGCCACCTTGCCTCTCCGTTCTCAGTTCTGATGCAGGGTTTCAGTCCAAAAAGTTGACAACTTCTTTCCTCCCGCAGACGCTGCATGACCTACTGAGTTCATCCAGAACATTATTTGTTGCTCCAGACTCCAGCTTTTACAGTCTCCTGTGACTTCTTTAAGGACTGACTCATTTATGAATGGCTGGAATAGCAAAGAAAATAGCATGGCTACTTTTCAGGTCATCCTGTTGAGTGCAAGGACACACTTCACCTATTCATTTTGCCAAAAAGGTCAACTTCAATGTCTGAACAGATTTTTTTCCTTTATACTGTGGTAAAAACCAGTGAGGAGGAGATCCTAGAATAACCAATGATGCATAAAATTAACAAACTATCTGGTTTGTACTTTCACGTATCCCAGTTAAAGAAATTGTTGAACGGGTTGCCTTATCATTTCAATCTTGGCTAAATGCAGAGAAGGTATCAAGGCTCTAGAAAATGGTAGAGCAAACACAAGGAAATCTGCAGATGCTGGAAATTCAAACAACAACACTCACAAAATGCTGGTGGAACACAGCAGGCCAGGCAGCATCTATAAGGAGAAGCGCTGTCGACGTTTCGGGCCGAGACCCTTCGTCAGGACTAACTGAAAGGAAAGATAGTAATTAATATAGTTAATGAAGATCTTTCTGTCTCCATCTCTGGAGACGGCCTATCTACTGATATCTACTATAAGCCTACAGACTCTCACAGCTACCTGGATTATTCCTCTTCCCACCCTGTCTCTTGCAAAAAGGCTATCCCCTTCTCACAATTTCTCCGTCTCCACCGCATCTGCTCTCAGGATGAGGCTTTTCATTCCAGGACGAAGGAGATGTCTTCCTTTTTTAAACAAAGGGGCTTCCCTTCGTCCACCATCAACTCTGCTCTCAAACGCATCTCTTCCATTTCCTGCACATCTGCCCTCACCCCATCCACCCGCCACCCCACTCGGGATAGGGTTCCCCTTGTCCTTATCTACCACCCCACTAGCCTCCAGGTCCAACGTATAATTCTCCGTAACTTCCGCCACCTCCAACGGGATCCCACTACCAAACACATTTTTCCCTCCCCCGCAGGGATCGCTCCCTATGCAACTCCCTTGTCCACTTGTCTCCCCCATCCCTTCCCACCGATCTCTCTCCTGGCACTTATCCTTGTAAACAGAACAAGTGCTACACCTGCCCTTACACTTCCTCCCTCACCACCACTCAGGGCCCCAGACAGTCCTTCCAGGTGAGGTGACACTTAACCTGTGAGTCGGCTGGTGTGGTATACTGCATCCGGTGCTCCCGGTGTGGCCTTTTATATATTGGTGAGACCCTACACAGACTAGGAGACCATTTCGCTGAACACCTACGCTCGGTCCGCCAGAGAAAGCAGGATCTCTCAGTGGTCACACATTTTAATTCCACATCCCATTCCCATTCTGATATGTCTATCCATGGCCTCCTCTATTGTTAAAATGAATCCAAACTCAGGTTGGAGGAACAACACCTTATATACCAGCTGGATAGCCTCCAACCTGATGGCATGAACATTGACTTCTCTAACTTCTCTTAATGCCCCTCCTCCCCTTCTTACCCCATCCCTGACATATTTAGTTGTTTGCCTGTTCTCCATCTCCCTCTGGTGCTCCCCCCCCCCTTCTTTCTCCTGAGGCCTTCCGTCCCATGATCCTTTCCCTTGTCCTGCTCTGTATCACTTTCGCCAATCACCTTTCCAGCTCTTAGCTTCATCCCACCCCCTCCGGTCTTCTCCTATCATTTCGCATTTCCCCCTCCCCCCACTACTTTCATATCTCTTACTATCTTCCTTTTCGGTTAGTCCTGACGAAGGGTCTCGGCCCGAAACGTCGACAGTGCTTCTCCCTATCGATGCTGCCTGGCCTGCTGTGTTCTACCAGCATTTTGTGAGAAAATGGTAGAGTTGGTTAAATTAGTAACTGCAGACCAGTCAGCTTCAGCTCAGCTTTAGGGAAGCTTTTAGAAGTGCTAATTGTGTAGAAATATTGAATAGCACTTGGGAATGAATGAGTTAAAAGAGAAGCAACACATATTTATCAAAGACACAAAGTCTTTGACTAATTTGACTAAAGTTTTTGAAGTAAGAACTGAGAAGGTTGATAAAGGAATGTTAATGGTGTTATGATACGGCAACAATGAATATAGAATTGAGACAGGTTTTTTATAAACAAATAAAACATTTATTAAACACTGCTCAATAAAAAACCAAAAGTAAACAAATGACTAACTTAACTGGAAGTTCACTGCTATATGGCAACTCGAACAGTTCTTAAAGCGATAAACGCGAACACAGTTCTTAAGGCGATAAATACAAAAGTCCAAATGATTTACACAGTCAATTAGGAGAGACTTTCCTGAAGTAACGAATTCCTCGATGACGTGTCATTACTGCTGATCCTTATGCCTTATCCGAAGGATTTGCGACGAAGGAAATAAAAACAGCCTAAAGGCACTGACCTTTCCTTGGTGAATAATCCTGCTCCAGCTTTTTCTGCTGTTATAGCAGGGACTATTTTGGATGCAGGTCACTATCTCTTCCAAATGAGGATTCAATAAGGTCAATCCTGTATTACCGATGATGACACCAACTTTACTCAATCCTTCGGGTCTCTGTACTTCCATAAATCATTACTCTCCGACTAGACTAAACTGGCGAGACTGCCGGCAGTAACCTTTGAGACTTAAGGCAGAAAGTAAAACTCCACTTTAAAACAAAACTGCGTCATGAGACGAATACACAACATAACGAAGTCGCTTACGAATTAAACCATGAACTGACCTGCATCACAGCAAGGCTTTCCCCTTTTATACCTGTTGAAACAGGCCATCACATGACCTCTCACTAGCGGAAAATTACATCACTCCACCATCACAAGACCGTTACATCATGCTCAACAGAGACTTAATTACATCATGGTCATGTGACAGTCACAAGGTACCCACAGGGTATGTAACAATGGATGAACACATTATGGATTCTCAGAAAGCTTTTCATAAAGTCCCAAACAGAAGACTAAAATAGAGAGCCGTAGAACTAAACTGTCAGTAACACAATAGATTAAAAAAAAGGTTATACTGGAGTTAGATAGCTGGGTAATGAGTGGCTTTATTTGAGGGATATACTGTAAGGGACCACAGAAGTTTCATGTAAAAAGTTTAAGCTTTGGGCATAAGATTAGCCAAAATCTTGTTAAATGGTGGATTAAGTTCAAGGGTCTAAAGGATTTATTTTATAATTTGGTGGCTTCCTCCCTCAACATTTATTTTCTACTTGTTAATGGATGTTGAAATAACTGCTGTCAAGAAATTTGGACTGAGTTCTGAGATCTTACAAATTAAGTTCAACAACAGCTGCTGGTGTATTGGCAAAACATTTAATGTGTTTTAATAAATACATAATAAATACTGTAATAAATACTCCAACTGACATCACAGTAGCATCATCAAGAATATTGACAAGCAACGAAAGGAATCTAAAAAGATATTGAGGCATTCTGAAAATTATAGAATTTAGGAAGTAATACCAATCACGAATCTAAATCATTGTTCAGGGATTAGAATGACGGTACAAGATGCCCAAGTATCTGGAAAAAAAATGGTGTGCTGAATGAAGAACATAATTTGGAATAATTAGTAATGTTAATTTCAACTAACACAATACAGTTGAAAGGAAAATGAAGTTATGGGGAAACTGGATAAATAAAAATGGAAATGAAATCTCATCTATTATAACAAATATTTAGTTTGTTCAAGGGGTTTAGTAGACTGTTCAGGAATAACTTTGTAAAGAAGGCACGAGTGGGAGTGGTCTGTAGACCCCCAAAGTGAAACGTCTTAATAAGAAAAAGTACAAATAGGGAAATGTCAAAGACATGTAAGAAGGGGACTGCAATTATCATGCCTGACGTATTTGCTGCCTGATTGAGTTAGTCAGACTGACAAGGGTAACCTCGAATAGAGATCTGTGAAGTACATCAGAGATTATTTCTCAGAGCATTTTACCTGGGAACAGGCTGTTTAAGATTACGTGCAGTAAGACAGGATTCATAGAGTTTGAAGCTAAGAATTCTCCATGAAGTAAAGATCATGGTATTGTAGAATTCTGGGGACATACCTCTGGTGTAAGACTGGTGTCCTCAACTAGAGTAAGGAAAATTACAAATATTTGAAAGGAAGAGTTGCTTAAAATGGGCTGAGGAAAATAGGCAAAAGGAAAGGTCTGTAAATAAGTAATGACACATGGTTAAGCAGCTATTTCTGTTCACCTCCATAGCAACCTCCCGCTGCAGTTTGAAAGCTATTGTGGATGGTACCTTAGTACCCCAGATGTTTGTAACCTGGTTCACCTGGCATTTCAGGAGCTATTTCTTAGAGATTAGTTTGCAATAATTTTTAACAGTGAACATTTGTTAATTCCCTTTATCATTCCAGAGGAAAATTCCATAGCATGTCATACTGAATCAGTTAGTTTTGAAATTTAAGCAAATTTGCAATAAGCAGAAAAGTATTAAACAATTTATTAGATTATGCAAAAGACACAAGATAGATACCTACATAATAAGTGAATATACGTGAGAGATTAATGTTGGAAGGTTACTGGGAAGTGCTCCTTGTCTTCTTTGATTCCCATGGAAACTTTCAGATTCAGCTAAGAGAGCAGATGTATCCTTAGTTTTAGCTCTTCAGCTGAAGGACAACTCCATTGTCAGTGACATAACTAAGATTTGCTTCCATATTCTAACATTATATCTGTTGATTCTGATATTTTAAGCAAAAGCTCTTTGAGAAATCAAGAAGGAGGCAAAAAGCGTTGCTTCATGATTGTTTTCTTAGATCTTTTTCCCTGTAGAAAAGAGAGTTGAGAATGGACAGTGATAGAAAGCTACTACTTGAAGAGAGAGAGAGAGTCAAAAGATCTAAGAACTAAAAGACTAAGATGGCACTGGCCTCTGTTACGTATTCAGGCAACAATAAATATATGAGTTCGGCAAGGGTTTCTTATAACAAACAACACGTTTATTAAACACAGAAAACAAACCCCCCAAAAGTAAACAAACACTACCATAACCGGAAACAGCTGCTGAGCGGCTGTTCAAACAGTTCGTAAAGTGATATTCCAAAACAGTTCTTTAAAGTGGTATTGCCAAAAGTTCGATATGCTCACAGTCCATTTAAAAGGAGAGACTTTATAGGACGATATAGGTTCTCTTTCACGTCGCTGCTTCGATCCCCGACATCGAACTTCCCACGAAGAATTCACGAAACTGAACGGCTTAAAGGCACTGACCTTTCCTTCTCCACTACCTTCAATCCTTTCTGGTAAAACCCAGGGATTAACACGAAGATAGTCAACGAAATCCTTCCAAATAAGGATCAAACAAAGGTCGCCCCCGTTTCACCGTAGAAAGTGATTCTCCTCGATCTTTAACTTCCAACTTTGAATCGTCACTCTCCTCTAATTCCCTTGAACTAACAGAATCATAAAGAACCTGTTGGCATTAACCTTTTAAACTTTAGGCATTAAATAAAAACTTCATCCTTCAGCTAAACTGCGTCATCACTTCAAACACGCAGTGGCATGAAGTCAACCTGGCAAATCCAGCCACGAACTGCCCCTCCTCACCGGGTGGGGTCTACCTTTTATAATCTGTAAAAAAAAACCTGTCACATGATCTCTACTGGTGGGAAAATGACATCATTCCACCATCACAAGACCATCACCTCAAGTCCAGTACAGCTTCAACCCCAGTCACATGACAAGGGCTCCACTGTCATGTGTCACGAGTACGTAACACCTCATGGTCAGCTCTTTTATACTTCCCCATTTCATTCAAATTAATAGATAAGAGTCAACAAATGAGTTGCCCCCTAATCAAATAAGACAATGCCAAGAGAAGCTTCCAGAACTTTCCAGATTCACACCAGTGTAACCAGGGGGTACATTGATCAACTCCATACACACCATGACCACTAGGAAGCATAGTAAGCAGTTACTTGTATATATCTAAATATATACAATACAAGCAGATAATTAATTATTAAACTGCAATGAAAATAGCAATTAAACAGTTGTATCCAACACATTATTAAATGTTTTCATAATATTTATAATTCATGTCATTCTACGATTATAGTTGGAATTAAAAAGGCTGACAAATATGCTTATCCTCAGTATACATGAAATTGCATTATGTGACTTAATTTTAAAATAATCTTTTCTTAACACTTTTTTATGTCACTAAGCAATTTACATCTTGCTGAATATTTTGCTTCTGTTATTATGGATTGGGAGAAATAATACTTTTTATATTTACCATTTGTAAATATTGCCTACACAACGCCCTTTGGGAATCTCATCAGCAAGTAGGAAAACAGCTTGTTTGTCTATATTTTTAGCAGAGTAACTCTTAATACTCTTTCTTCAACATTATTTAAGGCATGTTTCAATAGTTTCACTTAATATCAGAGAAATGTATACAATATACATCTTGAAATTCTTGTTCTTCACAGACATCCACGGAAACAGAAGTGTCTCAATGAATGAGTGACTTTAAAAAGGATTAGAACTCCAAATCCCCCTACTCCCCCTCCCAAGCACAAGCAGCAGCAAAGCAATGACCCCCTCCCCCACTTACCACCAACCACCCACCAAGCAAGTAATTGCAAAGCCTCCCAGAAAGACCATGATCTGTAGTATAACAAAAACAAACTGTTCACCTGACATACCACAGACTCTCTCTCTCCCTGATAAAGGGAAAAAGAGGTGTCCCCTTTTATAACGAGAGGGGAGGCATAACAAAACAACTCCTTGATTTATAACGATAAAGCCTGTCATATTTTTCCCCAAGTTCTCTGACCTGAGAATCGACAATGAACTTCTCCCCACCACTGTGTGTGAGAGAGACAGAGAGAGAGAGTGTGTGACAGAGTGAGAGAGAGAGAGAGAGAGAGAGAGATTCGCCTATTGCAGAGCCTCCAACAGCTGATCTGCTGTTCCTGAAGTTCCATTTGGCCACACTGGCATCAGCTCGTCCACAAGGCCACAAAACCTTGGAACCCCAAAGGCACGCTTATCTTGTAGGCCATGTCCAGGGGATTTCAAAAAGCAGCCGGCCATGAGTTCCAGGAGCAGGTCCCAGCACCACAAAGAGCCGAAGTTTGAGAGTAACTCCAGGTCAGGGTCTTCAACAGAACCCCATTCACCCTGAAAAGAAAAAAAAGAGACCTCAAAGATAGAAATTAAGTTGTTTCCGCAGACGAACTCCAAGGAGTCTCCATTGAGTGCCATCGTAACTCCGCCTCCACCTATGTCAATGCATGTTCAAGTTGCATCTAAATTGTAGAATTAAAATTTCCTCTAGTTAAGCGGTAGATATACAAAATGCATTGTTTGGAACTTTCATCGTAAGTACTGTTAATTCAACTTCACACCAACCCTTACCCCACAGCCAGCAGCATAAAATCTTAGCATCATCTTCAATCCGAGAATGAATATTGATCCTTTAGTTCCAGCCATCTGATGTGAATATTTTGTTCTCCATACTGAAACTATGAACGTGTGGATTTATAAACAGATGGAATTAATATAGCGAAATGTAATGCACATGTAATTGAACTGTACTAGGAACGACTAAATGTGTAGGTCCAATTAGTAGGTCAGAATTAGTACAATAGAATTAAAAATGGGATTTTCCTTCTGTTTTAACAGCATCTCCACCATCATAAATCTTATTCTTACATTTGTCATCTTTTGGCTTTATTTCTCAAATTGCATCTTAGTCTCTCTTTCACTTTTTCTTCATAAATTGCAAGCTTTGTAAAACAGTTATCTTCTGTCTTCTATTAAGCTTTTTCATCATTTGGTGTCTCCATTGGTATTACTGAATGCTCTTTGACTGAAATGGGTGAAATTCAAAGCTAATCTTCCAATCCCTTCATGACCTCTCTACCCTAACCATTATAAAAATCCAACTAATTTATATCATTTGACATTAATCTTCAGTGCATGTACCTGTCTTGTGCTATATCAGTGAGAGTAAATTATTTGGCTGCCTTGCCTGCTATTTTCTGAAACTCTTTTCCAAAACCTTCTGCTCCGGGATTTTATTTTCCTTCCTACAAAAGGCTTCTTTTTCATATTTTTTGTTGGAAATTTCATTCACACTTATCACAGTGTGATTCTAAATTCTTCTTGCTATTTACTTGGTAAAGTACCTTGTCTGTTCATGGGCATTAAGAATTGCTGTACAAGTTCAAATTGTTACTGTATGCCAAGTAAGAAAGTACTTCCAAATTCTAGCATCCGCCATCGGTATCAAACATTTGAGATTAGCTGTAGCACAATATTGTTGATAAAGAAATCCCAATCGTACTTCAACAATATGTCTCTATCTCAATCTCAGAACAGAAACCATTATGGTACCAGTGTATCATTTCTTTGCAGCTTGCTGGTTAGCCATTTTCAGACATTCTGGCTGACTTTACCAATTAGTAATGAATTAGGGGTTGTTTGAATCGTGGACTTTTGTTATTTGGAATTCAGCCATATTTAATTTCACTGAGAATCCTTATAATCAGCATATGGAGGGGACATTTATTCCATCAGACTGAATTGAATTTGAAATCACACTCCGAGATTCAACATCAAATAGATATTAAAACTCAGTTTCTGCTTTAAATCTATTGCCATCTGATGTGAATATTTGTTCTCCATTTTGAAACTATGATGTGTGAATTTATAAACAAATTCAGCTAAATTTAATGCATGTGATTGAACTGTACACAGAGAAAACTAAATATGCAATTTCCAGTTAGTTAGTCAGAATTAGCACAATAGGAATATTCTCAGAAGTATATTTAAAACAAATGATCTGTTACATAATATTTTGATATAGGAATATTTTACTGTTGATACTACCTGCTATGTTATCGGTAATGTCAAATGGATGTTGTTCAGTGTTATTTGTATTCATTGTAGAGATTTGTATTTCATACTAAAGGTAAAGTGTAAAGATACTGTGATAAAAGTTGTCAATTGTTAGATATAATTTAGATATTTGAAGTGCAAAATCTTTAATAAGGGGAGCCCAATCAAAGCAATTAATTTAACATTCTGTATGTATAGTGAAGTCAAAGAAAATTGCAGGCAGTATGTTGGTCAGGAAAATTTTTCCTCATTGGTTAAGGTTCTGCCAATGAACATTATTGAATATGAAAATCTTTCTCATTCTGAATAACTTGTTAATATTTTTCTGTTCTCATTCTTGTCTTATCCCTATCTACTGCATATACATTTCTGAGATAATAAATTTATATTAAGGCAATTTTTCATAGTTACTTGGAAATGCATAATTATCTGCATGAAAGGAAGAGACTTTTGCATTTTAACTTTGTTCCTGTGAAGGTACACGGAGTCATTAGTAGTTCCAAATGACAGAGCAACCGGAATTTCGGTTTGGAATTAACTCTGTTGTTACTTTGGCTAAACATTAAAATTGCATGTTTTCATTACCTAGAGAATAAGACTCAGGTTTATTATCACTGACATACGTCATGAAATTTGTTGTTTTGTGACAGCAGTACAGTGAAAGACTTTTTAAAAATTACTGTAAGTTGCTATTTTTTAAAAAGTGCAAAAGGGGAATAGCAAGATAGTGTTCATGGACCATTCATAAATCTGAAGGTGGCCATGTCGCAGATTATGAGGGGACTTGATCATGGATGCCTGTTTCTTGAGGCTCCACCCTTTGAAGATGTCCTTGATGGTGGTGGGGAGTTGATTGAGTCTACAACTCTGCAGCTTGTTATGATCCTGTGCATTGGAGCCTCCATACCAGGCGGTGATGCACCAGTCAGAATGTTCTTCATGATACATCTGTAGAAATGTAATCACCTAGAACCTACAGTAATCTGAAGTGGCTTGTTTTTGATGAGTTTTGTTAATTTTTATAGCAAACAGCACTACACTGGAGTGCCTACTACAATCATCCAGAACACGTGAAGCTGCTGATAAAACATGATTCCAATATAGGCATTCCTGACATTGAAGGCAAAATTCCACTACATTGGGCTGCCAGTAACAAAGATGCCACAGCTATTCACACAGTAAAATGTATTCTGGTAAGCATGTTGGTTTAAACACTGCTCTAGTAACTGAAGATAATACAAGCAATAGTTTGTGTTTATGAAAATAACAGGGATTATGCTGCTGTAGAATAACTTAAGTCTATTAGTAATTAAAGTTATATGCTTTGTAGAATTAAACCAATGGAATAAAAAAAACAATTTATTTTTAGCTTGGTTCCAATTCAGTGAATTCTGTAATGGGTATTAAAGAACTTTTCATTTTGTGGGACAAGAACATCTGCATATTTAGCACAGGAGTCTTTGCTCTAGTTTTGTGTACACACATTCTTTTAACATTCTGAGTACTATCAATATGCATTTTTTGCAGAGACAACCTACCTCACAGCACTTAATGGAGAAGATTTGGTTCCTGGTTTACTTTTGAGCCAACACATAGCTCTTTTCATTAGGCCCAAACAATGTCAGGAATTGATCTCAACTGCATATTTGGGACAAGCAGAAAGTAAATGAAAAAACAATTTTGCACCTTCTGCTTTAATCATTGTTTTGAAGAAAGAAAATGATTGTGGGGACTCTGGTGAAAGTGGAATGGATTGACTCCTCTTGGGTTCATAAATTGACATTAAAATCGAATTCCTTTTGTATCCAATGTGATGATATTTGAACATAAATGTATATGATTGAAAACATTCGGGTAACATTTATCTTTTCTATTCAATTTTTCTCACAAGATGAAAGTTTAATAACTTTAGTAGTTTTTTGACTGAGCTGAGGAATCATAATAATCTCTTCTAAATTTTATTATTTTCACCAGTGCACTCATCTAACTAGTCTGTTTAAGTCCTCTGTGATGTCTCTGTGTTGAGATAATCTATTTAGTAAAATCGCAATCGAAACTCTGCTTGTAATTTGAAACTGAGGACTGTGAACTGACTTAATTTTTGAAGCAACATATTCTAGTTTGTTTGTTTTAATTTTTTTTATTGAGTAATTTTCTAATTATAAAAAAAATTGACAGTATTTTTCTACCTACCTAATAGGAGGCTGCTCCTACTGAATCACTACTGAACTGGCAAGATTATGAAGGGCGAACACCACTGCACTTTGCTGTTGCTGATGGAAATGAAGCTGTGGTTGATGTATTAACCATGTATGAAGGATGCAATATAACATCCTATGATAATTTGTTTCGAACTCCTCTACACTGGGCAGCTTTATTGGGTAAGTAATACTAAAAGAAAGCTTATGACATGTACACATACACACATATACTGTACGTAAGAGATCCAGGGAAGATTTAATATAATCTGGATATATTCTATTATCAGTACAGGCCATCCATGGGTCACAACATTCACAGACATCCTTAAGTCAATTCTGCCCATAAACCAGAAAATACATGAAAATCACTCATTATGGCAACTATGCCTCCTCAGCACATAGGCTAATAAGACAGAACAGTAACTGAAAGTGGGAAGAGAGAAGAAACCAGTGCTGCCAATTGTAGGAATAAATGTATGTTTCTTGGATTTTTAAATTTAATAATTATCATGAGAGTTCAGTTGTACTTGTGTCTGTAAGTTGGATGTCCATAACTAAAGATTGGCCTGCAGATGTAAATTTGACCATAGAACTCTTTGTTGCTCTTTGTGTTTTCATTCTTGTTAATCATTACGTATTTTATACATGATTTTAGATTTGAATAAAATAATTGAAATAGTCTTAGAATCAGAATCTGACTTATCACTGATGTATGTTGCTTTGCAGCAGCAGTACAGTGCAATACATAAAAGCTTCTGTAAGTTACAATAAGAATATATTAAAAATATACTGCAAAAAGAGAGCACAAAAGTGAGCTAGTTTTCACTGATTCATGGACTGTTCAGAAATCAAACAGCCGAGGAGAAGAAGCAGTTCCCAAAGTATTTAGTGTGAATCTTCAGGCTCCTGTACCTCTTCCCTGATGGTAATAATGATAGGATGTCCTGGATGGTGCATCGCTTCTGACTATTAATTTCTTGTGATTAATTTAGGCATTAAAAGCATGAGGAGGACTGACGTGGAATCCATATAATTTTTTAAATAGATGTGAGAAAGTCAAACTTAGAAAGATTATTTGACTTTTTTGTAAAAAGCAAGTTTAAAGGAGGGAATTGAGAAAGTGTGTACAAGAGACCTGAAATATTGAGACATCCTTTCATAGTTACACTCAGGTCAGGTTATCAAAAGCAAAACAGTTGATTTTCTAGCTGTTAAGAGCTGTTAATATTCTCATTTTATAATGCTGAGTATACTGAACTTATTGTGTGTAGTCAGATTACACTTAAATCTACTTTATTGATGCTTAAATGCCAAATAGATGGGAGAAGACAAAACAAGCAATGAACATTTTGTATAGTTAAGCTAAACTTCTCACAAAACATTTTGGTAGGTTCATGGCAGAAAAGTGGTATCTGTTGATTCTGTAGAACGAAAGAGCTTGTTAGTTATGTACAGAAAAAGATCAGCAAAACATGATGACTGACATTGTTTCCCTTCTTGCAGTCTACATGAGGTAGAACATTGCTCACATTGGATATTGGTACTGTGCTTAGCTGTCCTCTTCAATGTCTTTATTTCTTATAAGACATAAGATAAAAGAGCCAAATTAAGCCATTCAGTTGATCGTTTCTACCATTCAATGATTTATTAACCCTCTCAACCCCATTCTCCTGCCTTCATCAGTAACTTCTGGCACCCTGCGAATCAAGAACCTATCATCCTCTGCTTTAAATATACCCAATGACGTGACCTTCTGCAGCCAGCTGTGCCAATGAATTCCACAGATTCATTACCAGCTACTAAAGGAATTCCTCCTCCTCACTGTTCTAAAATGACATCTCTCTATTCTGAGTCTGTGTTTTCTGGCCCTCTGCACTCTGGTCCCATTCTTCCCTACTGTAAGAAACATCCAGTCCACATCCACTCTATCTAGGCCTTTCAACATTTGGTGGGCTTCAATGAGATCCTTCCCCCACCCCCCACCATTCTCCAGCGAGTACAGGCACAAAACCATCTATGCTCCTCAACGACCCTTATCATTCCTGGATTCCTTCTTGTGAACCTCCTCTGGACCCTTAACAATGCCAGCACATCTTTTCTTTGATAAAGTGCCCAAAACTGCTCACAATACTCTAAATGTGGTTTGACTAATATCTTTTAAAGATTTAGCATTATATCCTTGTTTTGATATTCTACTCCTCTTGAAATAAATGCTAACATTGCATTTGCCTTCCTTAACACTGACACAACCTGCAAGTTAACCTTTAGGGAGTCCTGCATGAGGTCTCCTAAGTACCTTTGTACCTCTGTTTTTTTTTAAATACTCTCCTCATTTAGAAAATAGTCTATACTTTAGTTCCTTCTACCAAAGTCCATGACAATACACTTCCCTACACTCTATTCCGTCTGCCAATTTTTTGCCCATTCTCCCAAGTCCTTATGCAGCCTCACTATTTCCTCAACACTACCTGCGCCTCCACCTATCCATATCATCCACAAAGCCATCAATTCCATTATCTAAGTCATTGATATGTAATGTGAAAAAAGCCGTCCTAGCACTGACCCCTGTGAAAGGCCCCTGTTATTCCCACTCTTTGCCCCTTGCTAGTCAGCCAATCTTCTACCCATGACAGTATCTTTCCTGTAATACCATGGGCTCTTATCTCGTTAAGCAGCCTCATGCACAGCATCTTGTTAAAGGCCTTCCGAAAATCCAAGTATACAACACCCACAATGACTCTCATTTAAAATGTCTATCCTGCTTCTTATTTCCACAAAGAATTCGAACAGATTTTTCAGGCAAGATTCCTCTGTAAGGAAACCCATGCTGACTTTGGCCTATTTTATCATGCGTGCCTTCAGGTCTCCTGAAATTCCATCCTTGGACTGTAATGATAATGGGCCTAATAATACATCCCTAATAATAATTGAGGATTGCCTTATAATAATTAGTGATCCTGGTCCTTTAACCTAAACATTCAATGCTTCCCCACCCAATTTATTTCAAAAAAGAATCTGCTGCAGTCCATGGGATTATCATCACTGCACAGCTCTGTGGTGTGAACTAATGAGGAAATGCACAATGTCTGCGTGTGAGGACCCGTACGGGTCAGGCTGGGATGGGTAACGTGACTTCTCAGCAGTGAGATGTGTGGGTAAGAGCTGCATCCATACCAGCTTCTAATTCCGTGTTAACCAGTAAATTCCAGTAACTAGTAATTCACCTTGCTTGCTGGCTAACTACCTTACTTGCTGACTCCATCCTTGTGTTTCTCTGATTTAATCATAAATTTTATACTTACACCTAGGTCATGCCCAAATAGGATATCTTCTGCTAGAAAGAAACAAGTCAGGTACTATTCCATCAGATAGCCAAGGAGCCACACCACTGCATTATGCTGCTCAGAGCAATTTTGGGGTAAGTCATGCCTCCTAATTAATAATCTAGCAATTTGGATGCTAATCTAAAAAAATGTACACCTTGCTATTTTGTGATTTATTTTAAGCATGTTGAAGTGTGTGATTGTAAGTGATCTTAAAGCAGGAGGAGGTCTGGATCTATGTGGTGGTAGCAGCACTAGCTGCTAACCACCATGTCACCTATCCACTGCTAAAATCCCAACATTAAAATGATATCGGATGTTTGTGCCTACGCCCCATCTTGACTGCAGTTTTTAAAATAGCAATAGATCACTTAATTCTACTTTGAAGCTATTGCATTTTCACCTCTTGGCACTGATTTCCTGAAATTGCTGAAACCTTCTTGGGAATATATTGGCACTTTCACATACTGTAAGTTTAAACTCAGGATCCAGGTCATTAGATACTTTACAGCAAAATTAGGCACATACTTTAAAGATAAGCAGCTGTCTTATAAAACTGTTGGGACATCAGAACGTTGGGAATATATTATTTATTACGTTTCTAGCCTTAAGCTTGCTATTCTACGAATGTTTTGTTTCAACTGATTTCTGTGGATTCTAGAGTTTATAACATTTTACTGCATACTTCAGAGCTTCAGTTCTTTTGTTGCAGTGATCAAAATTGTACTTTACCTTCAAGCCACTAGCTGACTCAAGACATTGAAATTTTATTTTAGAGATGTGTCTTCTGGCCCAACAAGCCTGTTCTACCCAAATATAGCCATGTGACCCATTAACCTACTAACTGATACATCTTTGGAATATGGAAGGAAGCCCACGTGGTCATGAGGAGAATCTACAATAGACAACAGACAGTAGGTGCAGAAGTAGGCCGTTCGGCCCTTCTAGCCAGCACCGCCATTCACTGTGATCATGGCTGATCATACACAATCAGTACCCCGTTCCTGCCCTTTCCCCATATCCCTTGACCCCGCTATCTATAAGAGCTCTATCTAACTCTCTCTTGAATGCATCCAGAGACTTGGCCTCCACTGCCTTCTGGGGCAGAGCATTCCACATATCCACCACTCTCTGGGCGAAAAAGATTTTCCCGCATCTCTGTTCTAAGTGGCCTACCCCTTATTCCTTAAACTATGGCCTCTAGTTCTAGACTCACCCATCAGCGGGAACATGCTTCCTGCCTCCAGTGTGTCCAATCCCTTAATAATCTTATGTTTCAACCAGATCCCCTCTCATTCTTCTAAATTCCAGTGTATACAAACCCAGTCGCTCCAATCTTTCAACATATGACAGTCCTGCCATTTCGGAAATTAACCTTGTGAACCTACGCTGCACTCCCTCAATAGCAAGAATGTCCTTCCTCAAATTTGGAGACCAAAACTGCACACAGTACTCCAGGTGTGGTCTCACCAGGGCCCTGTACAGCTGCAGAAGGACCTCTTTACTCCTATACTCAATTCCTCTTGTTATAAAGGCCAGCATGCCATTAGCCTTCTTCACTGCCTGCTGTACCTGCATGCTTGCTTTCATTGACTGATGTACAAGAACACCTAGATCTCGTTGTACTTCCCCTTTTCCTAACTTGACTCCATTTAGATAGTAATCTGCCTTCCTGTTCCTGCCACCGAAGTGGATAACCTCACATTTATCCACATTAAACTGCATCTGCCATACATTCGCCCACTCACCCAACCTGTCCAAGTCACCCTGCATTCTCATAACATCCTCCTGACATTTCACACTGCCACCCAGCTTTGTGTCATCGGCAAAGTTGCTAATGTTACTTTTAATCCCTGCATCTAAATCATTAATGTATATTGTAAACAGCTGCAGTCCCAGCACCGAATCTTGCAGTACCCCACTGGTCACAGCCTGCCATTCTGAAAGGGACCCGTTAATCACTACTCTTTGTTTCCTGTCAGCCAGCTGATTTTCAATCCATGTCAGTACTCTGCCCCCCAATACCATGTGCCCTAATTTTGCCCACTAATCTCCTATGTGGGACTTTATCAAGAGCTTTCTGGAAGTCCAGGTATACTACATCCACTGGCTCTCCCTTGTCCATTTTCATAATTACATCCTCAAAAAACTCCAGAAGATTAGTCAAGCATGATTTTCCTTTCATAAATCCATGCTGACTCAGACTGATCCTTCTACTGCTATCCAAACGTGTCGTAATTTCCTCTTTTATAATTGACTCCAGCATTTTTCCCACCACTGATGTCAGGCTAACTGGTCTATAGTTCCCTGTTTTCTCTCTCTCTCCTTTCTTGAAAAGTGAGACAACATTAGCCACCCTCCAATCTGCAGGAACTGTTACTGAATCTATAGAACATTGGAAAATGATTACCAATGCTTCCAAGATTTCTAGAGCCACCTCCTTAAGTACCCTGGGATGCAGACCATCAGGTCCCAGGGATTTATCAGCCTTCAGATCCAACAGTCTATCCAACACCGTTTCTTGCCTAATACAAATTTCCTTCAGTTCATCCATTACCCTAGTTCCTTTGGCCACTATTACATCTGAGAGATCGTTTGTGTCTTCCCTAGTGAAGACGAATCCAAAGTACCTGTTCAACTCATCTGCCATTTCCTTGTTTCCCATAATAAATTCACCTGTTTCTGTCTTCAGTGGCCCAATTTTGGTCTTAACTAGTTTTTTGCTATTCACATACCTAAAGAAGCTTTTACTATCCTCCTTTATATTCTTGGCTAGTTGACCTTTGTACCTCATTTTTTCTTGGCGTATTGCCTTTTTTGTTATCTTCTGTTGCTCTTTAAAAGCTTCCCAGTCCTCCGGTTTCCCGCTCATCTTTGTTATGTTATACTTCTCTTTTATTTTTATACTGCCCTTTACTTCCCTCGTCAGCCACGGCTGCCCCTTACTCCCCTTAGCTCCTCCCTCATAGCTCCATAGTTCCCTTTGTTCAACTGTAATACTGACACAACACACACAAAATGCTGGTAGAACGCAGCAAGCTAGGCAGCATTTATGCAGAGAAGTGCTATCCTGCCTGGCCTGCTGTGTTCTACCAGCATTTTGTGTGTGTTGTTGTTTGAATTTCCAGCATCTGCAGATTTCCTCATGTTTGCTCTTTAAGTAATACTGACATATCCAATTTTCCCTTCTGCTTCTCAAATTGTAGGTTAAATCATATCATATTATGGTCACTACCTCCTAATGGCTCCTTTATCTTGAGGTCCCTGATCAAATCCATGATCATTGCACAACACTAAATCTAGACTTGCCTTCTCCCTGGTAGGCTCCTGTAAAACCTGTTCTAAGAATCCATCTCGGAGGCACTCCACAAACTCCCTTTCTTGGGGTCCAGTACCATCCTGATTCTCCCAGTCTACCTGCATGTTGAAATGCCCCATGACAACTGTATCATTACCTTTGCGACATGCAAATTTTAATTCTTCATTCAACTTACACCCTACATCCAGGCTACTGTTTGGGGGCCTGTAGATAACACCCATTAGGGTCTTTCTACCCTTAGAATTTCTCAGTTCTATCCATACTGACTCTACATCCCCTGTTTCTATGACCCCCCTCGCAAGGGACTGAATATCATTCCTCACCGACAGAGCCACCCCACCCCCTCTGTCCGTCAGTCTGTCCTTTCGATAAGATGTATATCCTTGAATATTCATTTCCCAGGCCCTGTCCGCTTGAAGCCATGTCTGTTATTCCCACAACATTGTACTTGCCGATTTCCAACTGAGCCTCAAGCTCATCTGTTTTATTCCTTATACCTCGTGCATTCCTATTATAATGCTTTTAATTTGTTACTCCCCTCATCTTTCATATGTTCCTATTTTACTTGGCCATACTGTATGATCTCTTCTTGAACTTTCTGCTCCATTGATTCTGTTGTCCTTTTTAACTTTTCCTATTTTCACTTTCCCTTTAGCTCCAACTTCATATTTCCAGTTCATCCCCTCCCCCCCACTACTTAGTTTAAACACATCCGTGTTGCAGTGGCAAACCTGTCTGCCAGAATGCTGGTCCCCCGCCTATTAAGGTGCAACCCGTTCCTTTTGTACAATTTATCCTTACCCCAAAACATACCCCAGTGGTCCAAGAGTGTAAATCCTTGCTTCCTGCACCAGTTCCTCAGCCACACATTCAGATCCATTATCTCCCTGTTCCTGCCCTCTCCAGCACGAGGAACTGGAAGCAAACCGGACAAGATCCTTACAGACAGCAGTGGGAATTGAACCCAGCCTACTGGCACTGTAATAGCATCAAGAGGCTACCATACCAAATTTTAATTTTAGTCTGTTAGCTTGTGCATTACTAATTTGACTGCATCATAATTCAATATCTTGCTCGTTTAGTTGATTAAACTTTGTGATGCCAATGGCTGGAGTGTGTGTACTGCATCTAAGTATCTCTTACTCTCACTTCAGTTTTCTTAGCACATCTCTTAGGGATTGAAAATGACTTCCATTCTGTAAACTCTGAGCTGCCTAATGAGGCTGATGTGAGAACTACAGATCTTCCCCAGATGGGACACTAGGTGCAGTGGGTGAGGTGTTGCTCTCCTTCCACCATTAAGGCTGGCTCTCATGTACTTTCAAGACGTGGACTCAGAATCCTCAATGTCATTTGGAAGTTGGGAGACCAAGGATCCCCAGAGCATAGTGGAGATGTTGCTTTTTTCAAAGTAACTTTGAATTTTTCTCTGGCTGCCTTTCCATGGTTGCATTTGAAATGTCACAAAGTGACGAAGTTAGACCCACATTCCCAGACTCCCATGTCCTCCTTTGAATTATTATTTCCAGTATCCAGGACGCCTTCAAAAGACATTGCCTCAAAAAGGTGACATCCACCATTAAGGGCCCTCATCACTCATTACATCCCCTTTTCTCATTGATCTAGGAGGAGATATAGGCGCCTATAGACAGTCAGACACACACACACACACACACACTCACACTCACACTCACACTCACACTCACACACTCACTCACTCTCACACACACACACAGTCACACAGACACACACTCTCACTCACATACTCTCTCTCTCTCACTCAACATTTCAGGAACAACTTCTTCCTCTCTGCCGTCAGATTTCTGAATGGACAATGAACCTATGTACACTACCTCACTATTTTTTCCTCTCTTTTTGCACTACTTATTTAATTTATTTTTATATACTTACTGTAATTTAGCATTTTTATTATTATGTATTGCAATGTACTGCCGCTGGAAAACAACAAATTTCACAACATTTGCCAGTGATATTAAACCATATTCTGATTCTGATGATTTGAAGTACAATACAGGGACAGAATTGAAAAGGGTAATGGAAATGGGACTGAAGGTGTTATATTTGAATGCATACAGCATATGAAATAAAGTAGATGATCTTGGCCTCCATAGCTAGCTATGGCAACAAATTCCACAGTCTCACCACTCTCTGGCTTAAGAAATTCCTCCTCATCTCCGTTCTAAAAGGACTCCCTTCTATTCTGACTTCCTCCTGGTCTGCTACCATAGGAAACATCCTCTCCACATCCACTCTATTGAGACTTTTCAACATTCGATAGGTTTCAATGAGGTCATCCCTCATTATTCTGAATTCCCGTGAATATAGGTCCAGTGCCATCAAACGCTCTTCATATGACAAGCCATTCAATCCTGGAATCATTTTCGTGAACCTCCTCTGAACCCTCTCCAGTGTCCGCACACCCTTCCTAAGTTAAGGAAGGGTGCTTAACTGCTTACAATATTCCAAGTGAGACCTCATCAGTGCTTTATAAAATCATAGCATTACATCCTTGCCTTTATATTCTAGTCTTCTTCAAATGTATACCAACGTAGTATATGCCCTCCTTACCACTGACTCAACCTGCAACACCTTTAGGGAATCTTGCACAAAGATTTCCAAATCTCTTTGTGCCTCAGATTGTTGAATTTTCTCTCCAATTAGAAAATAGTCTTCCTTTTTATTTCTTCCACCAAAGTGCATACCTATACACTTCCTGACACTGTATACCATCTGCCACTATTTTGCCCATTCTCCTAAAGTGTCTGTCCTTCTGTAACCTATCTTATTTCTTCAAAACTACCTGCCTTTTTACCTATCTTCATATTGATTGCAAACTTTGCAACAAAGCCATGAATTCCATATTTTACCTTTCTATGCATATAAAACACTTAAGAAACACTTCCAAATACACTAAAACATATTAAACATAATAATACAGTAATAATAAAAGTAACTACATATGGTACTGTATTGGAGAGAGAGAGAGAATCTTTGTGTGTGTGTATCTGTGTAGGTATACAGTACTGTAAAAAAATTAAAGAAACAGTTCTTAAAACAGTTTAGATAGGGAAAAAAAGGAAAAAGATCATGATTAAAGGTTAAAACTTACTCTCGTTCCATCAATGTCTTGCATATCGGAAAGGGTATTCGTGAGGTAACATTATGACAACATCAATAATTGGATGATGCAGGAGAAGATGATGGAGAGATGGCTGCTGTTGAAGATAATGGGCCTGGTGTTGGAGAGGATGGACCTGGTGTTGGAGAGTCAGGGTTTGATTCTGCTGCTGGAGAGGGGGGGGGGGGTTTACTATTTGAGTCAGTTTCTTGAAGTAGGCATCAAGGGAGGTTTGTACACGGCTTTTCTTTTTCTCGTCATAAGTGGCCTTGTAGCAGCTGCAGCCCTTCATAACTGCACGGTAAACTTTGGTGAACCTCTCTGCATTAGGATCTTGCTCCTCTAACTTTGCCATCCATGCTTCAATGAGACAAAAGGCTTCAGTTAACTCTTCTGTCAAAAACTTTTGGTTCTGAAGTATTTAGGTCCCAGTCTTCTTCCTCAAATGCTATCATCTGCTACTGTAGTTCCATACAGTCTTCATTGGTCAGTTCTTCGGCATGGGAGTCGATCAACTCTGCGACATCATTTTCACTGAAGTCTAACTGCAGTTCATTGCCAATATCGACCACAGCTTGCCTGGCTTCAGTGATATCGTCGGCTGTAAATCCCTGAGAAGCTTGCGTAAACTGGGAACACAATTTGTTCCACACTCCTTTCATATTTGACTACTTCACTTCATCCCAAGAATCAGCAATATTTTTGATGGCATCATAGATGTTATAATCCCTCCAGAACTCCCTTAAGCTCATCACATCATCTTAGGTAGCCCTAACTGCTTGTGAGAAGGTCTGCCGTAAATAATAGGCTTTAAAGGAGGCTATGACTCGCTGATCCATTGGCTGAATTAGCGATGTGGTGTTGGGTGATAAAAATATGACCTTGTGACGACCCACTTCCCAGCGCACTCGAACCGGCTCACAAAGTGGCGCATCCCAAAGAGGGCGCCAAGCCTGCTTCACCAGCAAGAGGAAAAGCCCGCATGCGTCCCCTACAGTATTCCCGCCCGGGGAGGGCGGGATCAGGAAGGCTTTAAAGCGAGGCTGCAAAGTTTGAATAAATCTCTTTTGTAACTGCAGCTCACTGACTACGTGTCATTATTTCAGTGCTGCGTGTAGCACACCGCTACAACTGGTGACCCCGACAACCCAAATGATATTTGGGCCAAAGATGAACGACGCCACATCTGTTCATGCAGTTTCATTAAACTGCCAAGCTTCTGGACGCTGCGACCTCACCTATGGTTTCAGCAAGCAGAAGCCCAATTCCACATTTGGCAGATAACCTCGGAGGCCACACGTTACTACTACGTGGTGAGCTTCCTCGACCAGGAGACAGTTGCCCAGGTTGAGGAGTTCATACAGTCTTCCCCAGCGGACGGCAAATACACAGAATTCAAAGCCCTGCTCATAAGGACTTTCGGACTCTCACGGTGCAAGCGAGCTGCCCGCTTACTGCACCTGGATGGTTTGGGGGACAGGCCACCGTCGGCTTTGATGAACGAGATGCTGTCCCTGGCCGGAGGTCACAAGCCCTGCCTCATGTTTGAGCAGGCATTCCTGGAGCAGCTGCCCGAGGACATAAGCCTGCTGCTGTCTGACGTGGATTTCAGTGACCCCCGGAGGGTGGCGGCCCGGGCGGACGTGCTGTGGAAAGCCAGGAAGGAGAGTGGGGCGTTCGTCGCACAGATCACCAGGCCACGCTCCCAGCAGCAGACCAGACCAGGCCTGGCCGCAGAGCCCGCTAACCCCAGAGGCAGGGGTGAGGATGCCAATGAACAATGATGCTTCTACCACCAGTGGTGGGGCGCAGAAGCCCGCCGCTGTAGCCCGCCCTGCAAGTTCCCGGGAAACATCGGGGCCAGCTGCCGCTGAAGGCTAAGGTGGCTGGCCGTCGGGATAGCCTCCTGTATGTCTGGGACAAGCGGTCAGGACACCGCTTTTTGGTCGACACTGGAGCCGAGATCAGCGTCATACCTCTGACGAGTTACGACACCCGCAACAGGGCCGCAAACGGCAGCACAGTAAGGACTTACGGCATCTGTATGGTACAGCTACAGATCGGCACCAGCCGGTTCACGTGGGACTTCACACTGGCCACCGTAGCCCAACCGCTCCTGCACGTGGATTTTTTGCAGACTCACAGCCTACTGGTTGACCTGCCAAGGAAGAGACTGTTCCACGCCGAGACCTTTCAGACGTTCTCCCTGGGTGAAGCCCAGCGGCCAGCCCCACACCT
Source organism: Hypanus sabinus (assembly GCF_030144855.1). Lineage (NCBI taxonomy): Eukaryota > Metazoa > Chordata > Chondrichthyes > Myliobatiformes > Dasyatidae > Hypanus > Hypanus sabinus. The sequence goes on from NC_082711.1 coordinate 82,257,342, forward strand.
AGACTCCATCACGCTGTCCAACAACAACTTCACCGGAGTCCTGGCAGATTTCCCATCGGTTCTGGCACCGCAGTTCACGGCAGCCATGCCCAGATACGGTGTACAGCACCATATCCCGACCCAGGGACCACCCCTCCATGCCCGCGCATGAAGGCTCCCCCCGGAAAAGCTCCGACTGGTGATGGAGGAGTTCAAGAGGATGGAGGAATTGGGGATCATACGGCAGTCCGACAGCCCATGGGCCTCCCCCCTGCACATAGTGCCCAAAGCAACAGGGGGCTGGAGACCATGCGGCGACTACCGCAGGCTGAACGAGGCTACAACACCGGACTGCTACCCTGTGCCGCACATTCAGGACTTTGCAGTAAACCTGCACGGTGCGCGGATCTTCTCCAAGGTAAACCTCATCCGGGGATACCATCAAATCCTGAAGCATCCGGACAGCATCCCCAAAACGGCACTCATCACCCCGTTTGGCTTTTTCGAGTTCCTCCGCATGCCATTTGGCCTAAAGAATGCCGCACAGACATTTCAGCGGTTAATGGACGCGGTGGGACATGACCTGGACTTCACTTTCATCTATTTGGATGACATCCTCATAGCCAGCAGCAGTCATCAGGAGCATCTGTTCCACCTCCGTCAACTCTACGCCTGACTGAGTGAATACGGCCTGATAGTCAACCCGGCCAAATGCCAGTTCGGGCTCGACACCATCAACTTCCTGGGCCACAGAATTTCTAAAGACGGGGCAACCCCTCTGCCCGCCAAAGTAGATGCAGTCCGCCATTTCCCCCGACCCAACACAATCAAAGGCCTTCAGGAATTCGTGGGTATGGTAAATTTCTACCACCACTTCCTCCATTCAGCTGCCCAAATCTGTTCGCCCTGATGTCGGGTAAGGGCAAGGACATTATCTGGGACGAGGAGTCCGCCGCCGCTTTCATTAAAACCAAAGAAGCCTCAGCAGACGCCGCAATGCTAGTGCACCCCAGAACAGATGTCCCTACCGCCCTCACAGTGGACGCATGTAACACAGCAGTCAGTGGAGTGCTGGAACAACTCATCGAGGGTCGCTGGCAACCCCTGACGTTTTTCAGCATACACCTACAACCACCCGAGCTCAAGTACAGTGCTTTCAACCGGGAACTGTTGGCGCTATACCTGGCAATCTGGCATTTCAAGTACTTCTTGGAAGGTTGGCCCTTCACCACGTTCACGGACCACAAACCGCTTACCTTTGCGTTCACGAAGGCATCCGACCGCTGGTCGTCCCGCCAGCAGCGACATCTGTCCTACATCTCCGAATACACGACGGATGTCCGGCATCACTCGGAAAAGGACAATGTCATGGCGGACACCCTCTCTTGCCCTAACATCCAAGCCCTGTCCCAGGGGGTAGACGATGAAGCACTGGCGGAGGCGCAGCAGGCAGACGAGGAGATCCCTAGTTACAGAACTGCAGTCTCCGGTTTGCAGCTCCAGGACCTCCCTGTAGGCCCAGGTGAGAGGACCCTACTCTGTGACGTCACCACCGTCCAACCCCGCCCCGTTGTCCCGGCAGCCTGGCGGCAGCACGTTTTCAACTCCATTCACAACTTAGCGCACCCCTCCATAAGGACAACCGTCCGGATGGTCTCCAGCAGGTTCGTTTGGCACGGTCTCCGCAAGCAGGTCAGTGAATGGGCCAAAACGTGCATGCACTGCCAAACAGCCAAGGTGCAGTGGCACACCAAAGCTCTGCCGCAGCAGTTCCACCCCACCCACCGGCATTTCAACCACATTCATGTGGATATCATGGGCCCCCTGCCAGTGTCGCGAGGAGCGCAGCTCATCCCGACTATCATGGACCTGTTCACAAGATGGCCAGAGGCGGTCCCGCTCACCGACACCACCTCCAAATCTTGCGCCCGGGCACTGATCACCACCTGGGTATCTCGCTTTGGTGTACCAGCCCACATTACCTCTGACAGAGGTGCCCAGTTCACCTCCAGTCTGTGGTCAGTTATGGCCAGCCTTTTGGGGACACAGCTGCACCACACAACTGCCTACCACCCACAGTCGAACGGACTGGTGGAGCGTTTCCACTGTCACCTGAAGTCGGCTCTCATGGCCCACCTCAAAGGGCCTAACTGAGTGGACGAGCTTCCCTGGGTCCTGCTCGGAATCTGCACAGCACCCAAAGAAGATCTGCACCTCGTACACCTCGTCAGCCGAGTTGGTGTACGGCGCACCCCTGGTCGTCCCAGGGGAGTTCATACCAGCTCCAAGGGGGCAAGAGGAAGAACCCGCAGCAGTCCTGGGCAGACTACGCGAGAGGCTCGGTAACCTGGCCCCCATACCCACTTCACAGCATGGGCAGAACCCGACCTGCGTACCCAAAGACCTGCAAAACTGTAAGTTCGTTTTTGTACGACGGGGCGGATATTGGGCACCGCTCCTGCAGCCCTACAAGGGGCCGTTTATGGTAATCAGAAACAATGGGTCCACATTCCTGCTGGACATTGGGGGGAAAGAGGAGGTTTTCACAGTGGACCGACCCAAACCGGCCCATGTGGACTTGGCACAGCCAGTCGAGATTCCGGCACTGCGGTGCAGAGGCAGGCCTCCCAAAAAGAGTTCGACCCAGACTGTGGATATTGGGGGGTGTATCGCCAGTTCTGGGGGTGGGGGGTTATGTGGCGACCCACTTCCCAGCGCACTCGAACCGGCTCACAAAGTGGCGCGCGCTGGCATAGAGGCCGGTTCTAAAGAGGGCGCCAAGCCTGCTTCACCAGCAAGGGGAAAAGCCCGCACGCGGGATGGGACCTTGAATATGCGTCCCCTACAGTATTCCCGCCCTCCCCAGGTGGGATCAGGAAGGCTTTAAAGCGAGGCCGTGAAGTTTGAATAAACCTCTTTTGCAACTGCAGCTCACCGACTACGTGTCGTTATTTCAGTGCTGCGTGTAGCACACCGCTACAACCTTTGCATTGAGGTGAAGGTCATCTAAAGTGCTTGGATATCCGGGTGCGTTGTCAAGCACAAAGAGAATCTTGGCCAAGCAATAACTTTCAACAGCAGTAACAAAATAGTTCAAGAACCAATCTTCAAAGATGGCAATTGTAACCCAAGCCTTCATTTGCCTTCCAGGTAACAGGAAGAGATGCCTTGATGATATGGCAAAGTGCCCTTGGAATTAGGGAGCGATACACAAGCAAAAGCTTGAGCTTGAAATCCCCGGATGCGTTACCCCTAAGCAATAACGTTAGCCTATCCTTCGATGCCTTATGCCCTGGTGCACTTTTTTCCTCTTTCGAAAGCTAGGCTCTTTCAGGCATTTTTTTCCCAAAATAAGCCAGTCTCATCTACATTAAACGTTTGGTCTGGCAAATAACCTCTCTCCTCAATAACTTTTTTCAATATTTTAGGAAAATCACTTGCAGCACTTACATCGGCACTGACTGCTTCTCCTTGCACTTTAATATTATGTAAATTTGCCCCAATTTTGAAACGATTGAACCAACCCCTACTTGCAGCAAATTCATCACAATCACCTTCACTTGCTGCACATGCAGCTTTTAAATCATTGAAAAGGCTTTGAGCCTTTCTTGCACTAAAGTAAGGCAGGTAGGCATACTACACTGATTTTGATTGTCTAACCAAATTATCAATAACCTTTCCATTTCAATAATTAAACCACTGCGTTGCTTAGTAATAATTGTAACTTTCATTGGGGCAGGGCCTTTCACATGCTCCATTATTCTCACTTTAACCTTTAAAATTGTTCAGATTGTTGACTGACTGCAGCCTAAGACTTTTCCAGTGTCCGATGGCGTTTTAACCTCTTTCCTATTGCCTTATTATTTCCACTTTATTTTCAGTCGTGATCGTTTTCCTTTGCTTTGATGCATCACCAGCACTTGCATCAGATTTACACTTTGGAGGCATGGTTACAAGGGAAAATAAGAGAAAAATTTAAGCCAAATACAAAATTACACACTCAACACAATGTTTACAGCAATGTGATCCAACTTAAAATGGCAGACGGTGTTCTCCTTCCTCGAGCTGATGAACCACTGAAGCCGCGCAATATTTTAACTCAGATTTTTAATATAATAGGCTTTATAGCAGTCCGTTCATAAGTACGAGTTATCCATAAATCATTCGTTCTTAACCCAGGGACTTACTGTACCATGGACCCTTAACTTGTTAAGCAGCCTCATGTGTGGCACCTTGTCAAAGGCCTGAAAATCTAAGTACACAAGATCAACTGATTCTTCTTTGTCTGTCTTGTTTGTTATTTTCCCTTGAGGAAACTCTGCTGATTACGGCCTATTTCATCATCTGCTTCAAAGTACCCCAAAATCATATCTATGACAATTGACTCCAACATCTTCCCAATCACTGAGGTCAAACTAACTGGCCTATAATTTCCTATTTTAAAACGGGTCGCTGTAAGGATGGTGTAGTGTCTAATGGCCACACAAACTCATGCAATTGACACTAGTTAGAAACTATTTGGCAACAGACTCCTGTCTCAATGAAGTGGCAGAGTGTCCCAAATAAAGAAAAGGAATTCTGGCAATTTTCTTGATTATTTTTTTCTTAATGCCCCAAATAACTGGAATCCGCTGTATTTAAAGCAGAGATTGATAGTTTCCTGATTTTTAAGGGCATCAAAGCTACAGGAAGAAGATAGGAGAATGGAGAGGGATAATAAATCAACTGTTATGAAATGGTGAAGTAGACTTTATGGGCCGAGTGGCCTATTTTGCACCTGTGCTTTATGGCTTTTTGCAGGGAGCTCATGTTTAAATAGATAGGTAGACACTTAGCTGATCACAAAGGAAATCACAGTGTCACAGTGGCATTATGAGTTCACAGATATACAATATTAGAAGAGAAGAAAGAAGAATTTAAAAAATTACCTTAAATAGTATAACAAATGTGGGTCATCACTTCCCCTGTTTACAAAACTGATTGATGAGGGTGAGGCACTTAATAGTTCCTTCATGGACTATGGTAAGATATTCAACAAGGACCCTCATGTTAGGCTGATCCAGGAAATTGAGTCACATGGGATCTATGGAGACTTGGTAGATTGAATTCAAAATTGTCTAGGCCATAGAAGACAGTGATGAGCGGGTGTTATTCTGGCGAGGTCTGAGATCAGTGGTGTTCCACAGTGATCAGTGCTGAGACCCTCTGGATGAAAATTTAGGTGGCCTGAGTAAGTTTGCAGATGACACAAAAAAGAATTGTCGCATTGTCAAACGTGTGGAAGCTCGTCAAAGGATACAGCACAAATTCTGTCCATTGGAAATATAAACTGAGTAAAGGTGGATGGACTTTAATCTGGAAAAATGTGAGGGTTGAATTTTGGGAGGTCCCATGTGAGAGAAAGTATACAATCAATGGTGGGACGAATGGAAGCACAGAAGGATTTTGGGGTGCAAATTCTTAGCTCCCTGGAAGAAACTATGGAAGCAGACTGGGTGGTAAAGAAGGTGTATGGTATACTACTCTTCATCAGTTTGAGCATTTGAGTTTCAAAGTTGGTAAGTCTTGTTGCAGCTGTATAAAACTTTGCTCCATCCACACTTGGAGTGTTGTGTGCAATTGCAGTCACCGCATTTCAGAAAGAATGTTGAAGGCTTTGAAAAGTATGCAGAGAGCTGGAAGTGCCAGGAAGAGCCCTGGATTAGAGAGCATTTGATGTAGGGGGAAACTGGACAAACTTGGACTGTTTTCTCAGGAATGTTGGAGGTGACCTGATGGAAGTGTATAAAATTATAAGAGGCATAGCTTGGGTAGATAGAGTCACTTGCCCAAAAGTGGAAATGTCAAATACTAGTGAGCATAGATTTAAGTTAAGGGGGAAATTTAAAAGGAGAATTTCAAGGCAAGGGTTTTTTCATCAGAGAGTGGTAGATACAACATGCTGCGAGAGGTGGTGGAAGCAGATACGATAGGAATGGTTAAGAGGTAATCAGTTAGTCACCTGAATAGGCAGGGAAAGGTGGATTGCCCACATACAGGCAGATCATATTAGTTTAAATTGACATCATGGTTGGCACAGACATGATGGGCTGAAGGGCCTGTTCCTGTGCTCTGCTCTTTGCTATGATTTTCCTGCTATCACCACATTCAGATTTATTTATTTTCATCAATATGGCTATGATTCTCAGAGGAAATGAAGTTGTGAATTTATGACTGATGTTCCTCACAGTGGGTTTTAGAAATTCAGAAGTGATACCATTTGTTTCTGAGTCTTCATTATTTTAGAGCTAGTAGTTTGCCTTCTTAGTTACTTGTCTGTCAGGAGTGGTGGCAAAGTTGGACAATTAGGTTGCTGTGGAATGGAGTCAAGGACACTTGTGGAGGTTAGCTTCATTTGAGTGGTAATTAACTGCCTCTCAAAGATTTAATTTTATTGAAATATTAGAGAAAAAATGTTCTTTTCCTGCATTAGATCCATAATTACATTCCCTTGTATACTTGTCCAATGTAATTTCACAATGCTTGTAGAGTATATTTTTGATCTAAAGAAAGTTGAAAAGTCACTTGGTTGAAAGAATATTTAAATAAATAAATCAATCAATCAATGGATGAATGTATGAATGTCCATGAAGAAAAGAGGACTCTTAAACTAAAAACAAAGAAAAACTCTCTGGCAGCTGCTTGAAACTGGGATTATACGCACACCACAATGGAAATAAGTAAATCTAATTTAATCCAGCCTCCCTGCAAAAGATTTTAAAACATTACAAAATGGAGAAGGTACAGCATCTGTTAATCTTAAATTGGAACAATTGGATTCATACTGGGAAAATGGTTTAACTACATAACACCTCATAGGCCTGATTTTTTTCTCACAAATCAATGACTATGTTGTAAAAAAGAGATTACTCTCTACTTGTACATAATTTCTCCTTTTGCTTGTTCTTTCTTTCCTCTCTTTGTAAGTGTATGCCTTAGATAAATATTGTGTGGAGATTTGTGGCAAATATGACTATATGATATATATGTACAGTATCTGAAATACATCTTATGGAAATGTTTGATGATGAACTTCAATTAAAAAAATTACAGAAAAAAACAATAAGACCTGCCTTGAGGATTCTAACACAGCCTCATTTCAAACTGTCTGAAAGTCTTGCTATCTTTTTACTACCACCCTGTTCACCCCATAGGACACAAATCATTCCTCAGTCACCAGCTTGAAGTAGAAATTGATAACTGGCCCAGACTTTCTTAAGCCTTGTCTACTTTTTCTATTTTCGTCTCCATGACTTTCCCTTGGCCTGTATCCCTTGCCTTTCTATGTCACAGTTAGCCCTTAAATCAGAATCAGTTTTATTATCACCAGCATGTGTCGTGAAATTTGTTAACAGCAGCAGTTCAATGCAATACATAATATAGAAGAAGAAAAAACAAAGTAAAATAATAATAATAAATAAGTAAATCAATTACAGTGTATGTATATTGAATAGATTAAAAATCATGCAAAAAACAGAACTAACATATATTAGAAAAGTGAGGTAGTGTTCATGGGTTCAAAGTCCATTTAGGAATTGGATGGCAGAGGGGAAAAAGCTGTTCCTGAATCACTGAGTGTGTGCCTTCAGGATTCTGTACCTCCTACCTGCTGGTAACAGTGAGAAAAGGGCATGGCCTGGGTGCTGGAGATCCTTAATAATGGATGCTGCCTTTCTGAGACATTGCCCTTTGAAGATGTCCTGGGTACTTTGTAGGCTAGTACCCAAGATGGAGCCGACTAAATTTAGAACTCTCTGCAGCTTCTTTCGGTCCTGTGCAGTAACCCTTCCACACCCCCCGCCACATACCAGACAGTGATGCAGCCAGTCAGAATGCTCTCCACAGTACAACTATAGAAGTTGATGAGTGTAGTTGTAACATACCAAATCTCCTCAAACTCCTAATGAAGTATAGCCACTGTCTTGCCTTCTTTATAACTGCATCAGTATGTTGGGACCAGGTTAGATCCTCAGAGATCTTGACACCCAGGAACCTGAAACTGCTCACTCTCTCCACTTCTGATCCCTCTATGAGGATTGCTATGTGTTCTTTCGTCTTACCCTTCCTGAAGTCCACAATCAGCTCTTTCATCTTACTGACATTGAATGCCAGGTTGTTGCTGCAACACCACTCTACTAGTTGGCATATCTTGCTCCTGTACGCCCTCTCGTCACCATCTGTGATTCTAACAACAATGGTTGCATCATCAGCAGACTTATAGATGGTATTTGAGCTACTCCTAGCCACAGAGTCATGGGTATAGAGAAAGTAGAGCAGTGGGCGAAGCACACACCCCTGAGGTGCACTAGTGTTGTTTGTCAGAGAGCAGGATATGTTATCACCAATCCGCACAGATTGTAATCTTCCGTTTAGGAAGTTGAGAATCCAATTACAGATGGAGGTATGGAGATCCAGGTTCTGCAACTTCTCAATTAGGATTGTGGGAATTATGGTATTAAATGCTGAGCTATAGTCGATAAATAGCAACCTGACATAGGTGTTTGTGTTGACCGTGTGGAGAGCCATTGGAATTGCATTTGCCATTGACCTATTGTGGCGATAGGCCAATTGCAGTGGGTCCAGATCCTTGCTGAAGCAGGAGTTCAATCTAGTCATGACCAGCCTCTCAAAGCATTTCATCACTGCAGCTGTGAGTGCTACCAGGCGATAGTTATTAAAGCAGCTCACATTATTCTTCTTAGGCACTGGTATAATTGCTGCCTTTTTGAAGCAAGTGGGAACTTCTGCCCGTAGCAGTGAGAGGTTGGAAATGTCCTTGAATACTCCCGCCAGTTATTTGGCACAAGTTCTCAGAGCCTTACCAGGTATTCCATTGGGACCTTCTGCCTTGCGAGGGTTCACTCTCTTTAAAGACAGCCTAACACTGCCCCCTGAGACCAGAGATCACAGAGTCATCAGGTATAGAAGGGATCTTCACAACTGTAGTTATATTCTCCCTTTCAAAGTGGGTATAAAGGCATTGAGTTCATCTGGTAGTGAGGAAAAGCTGCCATTCATACTACTGGGTTTCACTTTGTAGGAAGTAATACCTTGCAAACCCTGCCAGAATTGTCGTACATCCAATGTCGCCTCCAGCCTCATTTGAAATAGTCTCTTCACCTTTGAACTAGCCCTCCACAAATCATACCTGGTTTTCTGGTACAGGCCTGGGTTGCCAGAGTTGAATGCCACAGATCTAGCCTTTAGCAGACAGAAACAAGTCCTTTAGCCTGCTGGCCATTTAGTACCGATTTACAGAGCCTTGAAAAAGTATTCAGCCCCCAACCCTTTGTTCACATAAAGGAATATTACAACCAGGGGTTTTGATCAATTTAATTAGGAATTTTTGTTTGTGAATCACATGCTAATTTTTTCACAGTAGAGGCCAAAAAGCAGGAAAAATTTTAAAGCACGAAAAGCCAGAAGTTCAGAAACTGAAAAGTGAGCAGTTCAAAAGTATTCATCCCCTTTACTCATTATTTCGTTGAACCATCTTTCACAGCTATTAGCTTTTTGGATAAGTCTCTATTAGCTTTGCACAACATGATGGAGCATGATTTGCCCGTTCCTCCTTGCAAAATTACTCAAACTGTGCTAGGTTAGTTCGGGTGCTGCAGTGGACAGCAATCTTGAGGTCTTGCCAGAGAAGTTCGATCAGGTTGAGATCGGGACTCTGAATGAACCACTCAAGGGCATCAGTTTTCTTCATCTGACTTTAAACTTTTGAACTAACAGCTGTTTATTATCTATTTACTATTAATTTTTAAATCTAGTACATTGTTCCTGTACTTGTACAAGATAAAGAATTAGCATGAGTATTTCTCAAAGGGGAAACTCAAGAGATCTAATCTAATCAAAAGGGACTACTTAAATGGACAGAGGAATGAGTGGTGAATATAGGAATATGAGAAATTATACATACATGAATTGGTAGAAGATGAAAGGGGCAAAGGAGAGGGGAGAACAGAGGAAATAAATGGCTGGATCTGAGGTAGGCAAAAAAGGGACTAGTGCAGTGGAGATGTAGAAACGAAGAGGGACAAAGTGAAGAATAGAGAGTAAAATAGGGAAGGAAGGAGGAGTATGCGGGCACATTAATGCAGCTGATACAACTGTAATAACTTGGGATCAGTCTTGACCTGTGTGTGGAGTTTGCATGTTCTCTCTTTGACCACGCGAGTTCCCTCCAGTTGCTCCAGTTTCAACAGACACTTTAAAGGCATTCAGATTCATAGGTTAATTGGCCTGTGCACATCACTTCTGTTGGGTAGATGAATGGTAGAATCTGCTGAAAGCTGTTGGGAAGATGTGAGGAATGACAGTAGGATTAATGCACAGTGCCTTGAAAGACTATCCAGCCAGGAACCTTCTGTTCACATAAGTGGGTATTGCAACTTTCTGTAGGCTTTTCCGTTCAAGGGCATTAGTGTTCCTGTCCCAGGCTGTGATGCAACCAGTCCATACACTGCACTATACATCTATAGAAGTTTGTCACCATTTTAGATTATATGCTGAATCTTTGCAAACTCCTAAGGAAGTAGAGGTGCTGCCATGTTTTCTTTGTAATTTCACTTGTGTGCTGGACCCAGGGCAGATCCTCTGAAGTGATAACATGAGCAATTTTAAGTTGCTGACTCTCTCCACCTCTGATTCCCCCAATGAGGACTGGCTCATGGACCTCTGGTTTCTTCCTCCTGGAAGTCAATAATCATCTGCTTGGTCTTGCTGACACTGAGTGAGAAATTGTTATTGCAGCACCACTCATCCGTATTTTCAGTCTCCCTCCTATATGTTGATTCGTCACCACCTTTGATTCAGCCTACGACAGTGGTGTTGTTAACCAGCTTAAGTATGGCATTGGATCTGTGCTTAGCCTCACAGTCATAAGTATAAAGTGAGAGGTTAGTTACTATCTTTAATAAATGCAAATAAAGTTTGGAAGATTTAAAGAGTGGTTACGAAGAACAAACATAGGAAGGTGACTGTAAATAAGTTGCAATGATGATTCAACTCTTAGATCATAACTAGTTCTGACCTACATGACAACAATAATGTGTGGCAATTAAAATACTCCTTTAATCATTTATGCTCCAAATACAATGTAGAATCTTGTTGGGAATTATCAGTTGTGTTTCTTTTATACTTTAAAGCATGTACATTATAAATTTTCACAAAAATAGGCAATTGCTGAGAAGTATATTCAGAAGGAGGTTGGCAGCTCACCTAAAAGCAGGAGAACTCAAGCCTCTGCTGCCTTGTGGCTATATGCACAGATGGGGGATGTTTTGGGAGTAAACCCCGAGGAAAAATTCAGAGCTGGAGCCTGTAAGACAGTCCTACATTGCTGACTGGCAATTCCTGTGACGCCGCTGTTGCCGAAGTGTCTCAGTCACTGTTGTTCCTTTGGATTCATCAACCGCAGAGAGGGGGAGCTTATTGCATGGGCAACAGCTTGTTCTGCATACCCTACTACCCTGGCTTGCATACCATTTTGCATATCACGTAGACAGCTCGGATGAAATATTCATAGTGGACCCCGATTAATGGAGAGCCCCCTTTATGTCTTTGATTTATTGGTAAATTCTGACAAAATAATTCGACATCGATGATTTTCTAGGACCGGAATGAAATAGGTGGATATATGCTGTAACATCATGCAATAAGGAAAATGTTGTGGAGTCTGGAAATCTGGACTAAAAGTAGAAAGTGCTAATTAGGACAAGCAGTATTTCTGGAGAGAGAGGGAGAGAGAAAACATTAAAACCCAGAGCTGTTGCAGGTTAGAATTGAAAGGAAAAATAGAAGGAGAGAAAAGAAACACATACCTGTTAGGAAGGCACATGAGTTTAAATAATCAAAGTGTGAAAGGCAAATGGAGCAAGAAAATAAACAAAAGAAGATTGTTCTGGACAAACTACAAATTGCAATAATAGTATCATTAGTAGTAAATGCTGTGTTCAAAATTCAAAAAATTAATAGTAATAGATTGCTGAAAGATAGCTGGTAACCATATTGTATGTAAATGGTATGAAATGATTTCAGCTGTTTTCTTGTATAGGAGACTGTCGAGGTATTCTTGAATCATCCATCGGTGAAAGATGACCCGGACCTGGAAGGGCGCACCGCTTTTATGTGGGCTGCTGGGAAGGGCAGTGATGATGTACTCCAAACCATGCTGAGAGTCAGAGCAGACATCGACATCAACATGGCAGATAAATACGGAGGAACAGGTTAGACTATCAGTTCATACAACTGGTTTATTTTGAACTGTAGAGAGTATTAATGCATATGGTATCATCTGTGTAGTCCATAATCCAAAAAGGTCTGACCTTTGGATTAATGTGGGTGCCTTGCAAGATTTAATCTAAGGTGAAGAACAATCATAGGTGTACTTCAATATGATTCTGTTCCTTTTCTGCCTGCTGTCTTTGTGCTATTCGGTAGCATAAGTTGCAAGTTTGGAATAAATTCTTAACAGAACAACCTGTAGAGTTGCTGCAGCATATCCTGTAGATGCAACACACTGTAGCCATGGCATAATGGTGGCAGAAATATTGAATATATAAGGTATCAATCCAGCAAGTTGTTTTGCCTTGGATGATGTTGAGCTTTTATATATTACTGCAGCCTATACTCATCTAAGCAAGTGAAGAACATTACATTCTGCCTTGTGCTGTCTGCATATTGGAAAGATTTTTGGAGAATCAGTAGCTGAGATACATGGCACAGAACAGTCAGTCTTCGATCTGCTTCTTCTTGTCTTCCCCCTCCCCCCACTTACCCCAAACATACCAGGATATTGGGAAATATCCTGGTATGGGAAATTCAGCTGTGGTACAGCTATTGATTGTCAGGGAGTAGTAGTTGTTTGGACACTATCGCATTGGCTTGACAAATGTATTACTTGCCATTTATCATTCGAACTCTTAATTAAGTCCATGTCATTGACAGTTTTGTTGTAGCATCTCTTGAGCGTCTTGGTTACTTGTGACTGGACTGCAGAGTTTTGATATTATCTGTTGTGGAATTACATGTTTCTTGATGAGGATGGCTTTTCCAAAGCAAGGATCGAGACACGGTCTCAAACTGGATCGAGAACTGACCTCAAAACAAACACTAGACAAAATCACTAGTAAGGCTTACAATTGAGCACTGAACCTATGTTCAGTTGTTACTTAAATTTTCAATTCTTGGCACCCAAAACAAGATCATCAACTAATGGGAACATCCCAAGTCCTGAAAGAGGCCATACTCTGGAGAATTGAGAGTGTTTAAATCTCAGAAGCTGGTGTGGTTGGGGGAGTCTCATAACAAAAGTGAAGGGAAACAAGTGAAACCCCATAGCCCCACAGAGAATTAAAAAGACAGTTTGAGGGATAAGCAGCAAATAGACCATGGCTTGTATTTAAGCCATAAATGGTATTCGTTACAGAGCTGTAAACCTAACCACCTGTATAAATAATGCGGAGCTTGATTATCTGCATTAGTCTAATATATATTATTACAAATATTTAAAGTTAGAAAACACTAGCTTCTAACTTGTTTTAACAAGTTACTGGAAGCCAAAGAAATCATTTGTATCTTAAGACCTACCTGTGGCTATGCCACAAAAAAACTTAGTTGCTCTAAAAATAATGTCATCTAGAAAAGAAGGCAACGTATTATATTTACAGTTTTCTGTCAAGGTATTTTACTCAGTGCTATTTTGTTTTATGTGTTGTGGGTGTCATCTCCTCTAAATAATAGTTGTTTTGTAATACATAATCAGATTATTTTATTCAGTAGTATTGCTCAGACAAGAAACTAGGTTTTCTGCACATGAAAGAGTTAGAGTGCCCCCTTTGGTAACACTTACAATACTTTGCCTTAATTGCTGCATACTATGGCATTAGCTTTTCACACAAAATAGTGCTGCAGCTCTGAAATTAGGGTGTGTTCATTGCCCGTGTTGTCTAGCATTGCTTAGCTCCATGGTGACAAATGAATACTGTGCCATAAGAAATTCAATCCATCTTTCTATCCATAGTTACTGACAGTGCTGAAAGCTTTTCATTATCTAGCTTAATGGTGAAAGTGAAATTCCTCCTCCTTAGTGTCGGAAGCAAGTAGAACATTTGCAGAAACCGCTATACAGTGCTGTCGTCAGTTACTGGACATGACGGTAGCTACGCTAGCTGTTCAAACAAAGCCCTTTTTGTATTTGCTTGGCCTGAGAATCCTCTTGGTCACTGTGACTCCATCATTGAAAATTGGCATTACAAGGCGACTTGTGTACTTGGAGTGGGAAACAAGCAAACTGCATCAGAGTGACTGATTTTGGAAACAAGCAGGCCATGCTGACACAGCAGCTCTTTATTGTTGTGCCATTATCGGCATCCCATATGCTACTTGTTTAACAGATAACAGCACTATTTCATAAGAAGAGGAGCATAAAGCAGAAATGGCAGTTCAGAAAGGTCAAAACTTGCCAGTGAGAAGCATGAATGAGCCAAGTCTTCCAAACAGCACAAGATGGCTTATCAAATTCTTTACTTCTTACCAGTTTTAGAACTTGTTACACACTTGACATAAATCCACACCTGAATGCTATGCAATCAGTTGTGATGCTTTGTTCTGTTCCATGACGAGACAGTGAATGCTCAGAGAAAAGGCTTATAAAAACATTGTTACTTTCTACAGAATTCGCCCACACAGTACCAAAATATCTTTTTGTAACTTTCACAAACCTGTAATAATACTTTTTCAAAAAATGTTATCATTAAATCTCATGAACAAAATCCATAAAAAATGGATTTTTTTACATACACATAGCTTGAGTGCAATATATTATGTATCTTAGCACACTGCTGCTGTCATGAGAAGTGGTACTTGTTTTTAGCTCATAGAAGGTATATAAATAAAGGCGTGGGATCTAGTATTTCACACTAAGACTCAAAGGGAAAAAAGACAAGTGGCCTTTAGGATTTGCTGTGATATATGTTTCATCCCTTCTAGCCTGAAGAACATTGACATTGATATTAAGCTCCCACCTGAAAAAGCAAACAGCTCTTCGATTCTACTTAAGTGAAACAGAAGTAATTTCAGATCACTTCCTAAGACCTATTTCATTTATTCTTGCGGATGCCCATTTAGTAATTTCTTCTTAGGCAGTCCCTTGGGTTTGATCAACAACACACACAAAATGCTGGTGGAACACAGCAGGCCAGGCAGCATCTATAGGGAGAAGCGCTGTCGATGTTTCGGGCCGAAAACGTCGACAGTGCTTCTCCCTATAGATGCTGCCTGGCCTGCTGTGTTCCACCAGCATTTTGTGTGTGTTGTTGTTTGAATTTCCAGCATCTGCAGATTTCTTCGTGTTTGCTCCTTGGGTTTGATAGTGACTTGCTGTCATTCCAGTTTTGTGAGCTCTAAGGTGCCCAATGAGGCCAATGTAGGAAGGTAGTCTGCTCCCTCCATGACATTAAAGATTCATGTTGAGACTCTGGATTCATGCCTTCTCATTTCAACTGCCACCTCTCAGTGAAGGTGGACATGAGTGATGAAACTCACCACTTTCTTCAGTAGTAATGTGCACTGCAGCAGAGTCCCCTCAGGGGGTCTGATAAAGGGGACTGTCACACTACCATCCACGCATCCACACTCCGAATTCCTTTTCTTCCTCAAGTTCACAAACAAAAGAAAAAAAGTACTCTTACTCGCTCTGGTCCAATTTCCTTTTTGTTTGCTTTGTTTTCATTTTTTCTGTGTGGGACCCGGCCCATAGGTGCACACGCGGGACCTGAACCCTGTCTGTGACACCTTGGGTGGACTCACAGGACTTGAACCTTGCCCAAGGCACCTTTGTACACTCATGGAACCAAAACCTGACCTGATGCACTCCCTTTTTCTTTTTTACTACCTCAGCTTTCCTCCACTTTCCCCTGTTTTTCAATATGCAACTAATATGAGGGTGTACTTTAACTATTCCACATAGCAGGCAATTTGCATCTGATCAGCAGATGCAGTCTTTTGATCAAATATGAGCTGCCTCGGATTTTGGACATCAGCTACTAGGCCACCGTTCCGTTCCTTTGTCTAACAAAGTCAAGGATTGATCATCTCAGTGGAAGCTCCACAAACTACCATCGTCAGTTAACTGGTCTCTGATAACATACACTCTTTCCTCAAGCTCACTTGATTTACATGTGCACGAGGAGAACATCATGGTCCCCCCTTCACCGCACTGCTCTGAAGTTTGAACAAAGTAATGACCTTTTTACACAGAAATTGACTAGACGTATACTAATATTGATCCAGTCGAAACTTTGTGCGCTTCTGAATGCCATAATTTGCATATTCAAGTACCAATCATAATAAATATTTCTGGTGTTAATAGCCAGTTAAATCCATGTGTTAAAGACCAAAATACTTGAGAATGAGTAAAATTACTGTCCAATCGTAGATGTTGTCCCAGAATCCTTCATATACATCTTCATCTTGTCTTGGTGTTCTCAATAACCTTGATTCCCAGGTTTAAACAGAAAGGCTGTACAAGAGTTAAGCTTTCAAGGACCATGTTCAGCCTGGGTGACTGCAGCATGTCTGCACACTGTTGCTGTCAGCTCAGCATCTTGATTTGTTGCCTTAGTGATCATTCACACACAGAAAGGCTGTACAAAGTGTCTGTGCTCTTGTTTGCTTAGCTTCTTAACCGTTGCTTTGCTGCAATTTCCACAGTACTTTATATTATATTTGTGATTTATCTTGTATATACATGATGCAAAAGATGAAGTGAAAACATTTTGAGTTAAACTAAGTATATCCCAAGTTAAATGTCATGGTTTCAACTGCTTTACTAACGTTCTTTGGGGAAAGAAATCTGTTCTCCTGACACATTCTGGGCACGGCATTAAGAGCCACTTGAAATGACCAAACAAAACAATAAACTGAAAATCACCTGTATTTATAAAAGTGCAAAACCATCAAACCTGCAAAATGCTGCCAACAGAATATGGAAATGTATCCCCTAAGTTGGGTGAAATTGTTCAGCAGCTAAAGCCTAGCATTGGTTAAAAGGCTTGCTTCTTTGAAGGTATTAGTGTTGAAGACTCTGCCATGACTATCCAGGGTATCTCTTGATTTAGAGTCAGGACTGACTCACTGCAGGCTGGACAAAGTCAGAAGTGAGTGTCCCTAGGAGTACTCGATTTTGGATCCCTTGAATTTTCTGACACCAAGTTCAAGAATGATCAGAAAACATTTGCTGATTACTTCTCACTGCCTTCTCTCACTGTGAAGAATAATCAAGCAACATGAGAAAGGAGCAGGAAAGTGCCTCTCAACCCCCTCAAGCCCAATGCACCATATAGTATGATTATGACTAACCTGCCTCAGGCCTCAGATTCCTTGCCAGTTCCCTAAAGCTTCATATTCCGTCTTTAAATATTTGCAACGATTGACCTTCCCCATCCTGATAGACTAGTGAACGGCAAAGCTTCACCAGAGTGTACTTCAGCAGGAATAGTGTGAAATACACTATGAAGTTTTCAGACAAGCCCAATGGCAGATGCTAATGGAGAAACCCTGAAGGGTAAGCTAGTCAATCTGTTGCCAATGTATTTGTTAAGAATGATATTGCCATCCTGCCATTCCTTGATGTTTCGTCATCACTTTGAGCATAACTCTGTTGTATTACCATTATGATAAATTGGATAGATTTAAAATGAAAACAGCAGCTCAAATGAGGGTACTAATGAGGGATCAGGAGCAGTAGCAAGGGATTTATATCAATCACCATCAGTAACGTTATAGCCTAACATCCCCTGATGAAAATTAATAATCAGTTCAGTTTGATTTCTGTGGAAAAACAGAACACAAAATGTTGCTAATATTGAGATACCAGTGGCCTACAGGACCAAGTACATGCTAAGTATCAGAAGCAGGTAGAGTTAAGCAACACCACAACCTATAGATCAGATTAAAACTCTGCAGTTCACATGCGCTCCTGAATGATAGTAGGCAAATAAACAACGGAAGAAAGAGGATCAACTAACTTCTTTGGAGAAATACCCCACATATTTTAAGAACCATCTTAGTAGTATTTACTGTTAAGGAACTGTATTTTATATCGTAAAGTTAAGGAATTGAAAGGGTTATTCCATTTATACATACTTGTTAATACATACTGATTAAATACATACTGATTAAATGTTGAAAGCTCTGTTTGAAAATGTTTGATGACGTTTCTATTTTCTTTGCATCTAGCTCTGCATGCTGCAGTCCTCGGGGGTCACGTCAGCACAGTGAAGCTGCTGTTGGAACACGGGGCACAGGTAGATGCTATGGATGTGATGAAACATACACCACTCTTCCGTGCTTGTGAGATGGGCCATAAAGAGGTGATCCAGACACTTATTGAAGGTTAGCTTTGTTTATAATTGCTGTGCATGCAGTCTATTTGCGAGCTTCTTCTCTTACAGCTAAATAGTAGCAGAACCACTTGATTTTGCTTGTGGTGATTAAAAAGTCTGAGTGCTTTTAAAGTCTGAAATGTCTTTTACATAGTCTGTGGATAATACAAATGACTGACATTATCTGACATAGAGACAGACTCTATGACAGTTACACTGTTAATATAAATAAAAAATGCCCATTAATTCTAATTAAGGTGTCAGGCCCTCATGGTGTACCTGGTAGGGCTGTGAAAACCTGTGCCAACCAACTAGCAGGAGTGTTCAAGGACATCTTCAATTTTTCACTGCTATAGTCAGAGGTTCTCACCTGCTTCAGATGGACAACAGTCATACCAGTGAAAGAGGGAACAGGCTGAGCTGCTTCAATGACGTATAACATAATGAAGTGCTTTGAGAGATTGGTAATCTCAGATCGCCGGCAGGTGGTAAAAGTGGGCTCCTTCTCCTCTGCCCCCCTGACCCTCAACACAGATGCCCCTCAGGGCTGTGTACTAAGCCCCTTCCTTTACACTCTGTATACCCATGACTGTGTCGCCACCCATGGCTCCAATCTGCTAATTAAATTTGCTTATGACACTACACTGATTGGTCTAATCTCAAATAATAATGAGGCAGCCTACAGAGAAGAAGTCATCACCCTGACACTGTGGTGTCAAGAAAACAACCTCTCCCTCAATATCGGAAAAACAAAGGAGCTGGTTGTGGACTACAGGACCAGATGGTTGAAGAAGGTTGGTTTGGCCCACCCAAATTCTAAGAACTTCCTACAGGAGCATGATTGAGAACATCCTGACTGGCTGCATCACTGCCTGGTATGGGAACTGTACTTACCTCAATCGCAGGACTCTGCACAGAGTGGTGCAGACAGCTCAGTGCATCTGTAGATGTGAACTTCCCACTGTTCAGGACATTTACACAGACAGGTGTGTAAAAAGGGCCTGAAGGATAATTGGAAACCCAAATCACCCCAACCACAGACTATTCCAGCTGCTACCGTATGGGAAACAGTACTGCAGCATAAAAACCAGGACCAACAGGCTCCAAGACAGCTTCTTCCACCAGGCCATCAGACTGCTTAATTTATCTGATGCTACTGTATTTCTGTGTTATATTGACTATCCTGTTGTACATAATGTTTATTATAAATTACTATAATTGCAAATTTGTACATTTGAATGGAGACATGACATAAAGATTTTTACTCCTCATGTATTTAAAGGATGTAAGTAATAAAGTCAATTCATTAATTCATGGCTAGTATTAACTCCTGCCTAAGCAAGGACCTGGGCCTGCTGTAATTTCCTTTTTGCTACAAAAGGTCTACAGTGGATGCAGTCTCACTGGCTTGGCAATCATCTGGACAATAGTAATACTTATGTCAGGCTGCTGTTTATTGACTACAAGTCAGCATTCAGTACAATCATACCCTCAGTTCTAATCAACAAGCTTCAAAACCTCTGTACTTCCCTTTGCAACTGGATCCTTGACTTCCTCACTGGGAGACCACAGTCTGTGTGGATTGGAAATAACATCTCCTCCTCGCTGACAGTCAGCACCGGCACTTGTCAAGGATGTGTGCTTAGCCCACTGCCCTACTCTCTCTACACCCACGACTGTGTGGCTATGCAGAGCTCAAACAGCATCTATAGATTTACTGATGAAACAACTATTGTTGGCAGAATGTCAGATATTTAGGCTTATTGTAATATAGATGTTTTAATACTATGTATTGCTGCTGCAAAACAACAAATTTCATGAATGACATATGCCAGTGATATTAAATCTGACTCTGATGTGGCGAATTGGATCATGTGTTTTACTTTGCAGGTCAATGCAGGGGAGAATAAGAGGAAAATTTAAATTTCTTGAATATAAAATCTTTCCAGAATACACACATTCTGTTCTTGAAAGATTTATGTAGCCCGAGGACCCCCCCTTCCCTAGCTAAATTTCAACAGAACCACTTGACACAAATCCAAAACAGCCCCTTTGACCTACCGGTCTTGATGGCCAGCCATCAAGAACCTATTTATACTCATCAGCTGCTGATTGCTTTCCCAGCAATTGTCCTGTAGCCTTCCATGCCAGTGCTTGTCCAAATGCTTTTTACTATCAGGCAGTGAATTGCAGATCTCCTCACCTCGGGAAAGGATTTTTCTTCAAATCCCCTCTAAACCTCCTACTGCCCACAAAACCAAAACCTATGGTCATGAACACCTCTGTTAATTCTGAAATATGTTGTTTATATCATTAAAGGGAAATGCATACTGGTAGAGGAATTCTTTAAGCTAAGGTACTGATCTCATTCCAAGTATTTAAATGGTTTGCTGAATCTTGGTAGTTTTTGGTTGTTTTTAGATAAGACATTAAATAATAGTAGCTAATATTTATATGGCAGCATCACAGTTGAAAGGCATTGAACTAGAATAGAATGTAAACCGGGGAAGTAGGTGAGGATGCTCTTCAGGCAACATATTCAATCATTTTTCAAACTATATGAGTCATTGCAACGGAAGAAGTTCTGTAGATAAATACCAGAAGGCCAATTGGTTTGCTGAATCTGGAGTTTAGTAAAGTTCATTTTGGTAGTGAAGCACACCTCTGTCATACTGTCTTTGGTGTTTCCCTGAGCCTATGACAAATCCAGCATAACTGGCAATTTCAGCATTTTGTTTGACTGCTCAAAAATTGACTCTACCTCTTCAGTTCTCTGGAATGCTAACCTAGATTATATAATTCTACGAAAATCAAGTTGCTGACCCAGGCAAAAGTCTACAGTTTAATGGCATCACATAACACAAGTAAAAACCAGCATTTTGTGTTTTTATTTATTTCCAGCATCTGCAGATTCACTCTTGTTGCCTTTAAAAGCCATCATAACATACTTGGGCAGATCATCTGCTGACCCCAAGGGCAACAGTTGTCTGCCCTGGGACCACAATGTATGGCCCATGTTAACCACTGGTGGTTGACCTCAGCTCATTGGAAGGGCTCACTGTAGTGTAGTGTAGTGCGTACATGGCCATCCCTATATAACTGGCTGGCTGTGTTTTCAGAATGGTTTTGTCATCCAATGAGACCTTTGGCCTTGGCTCACTAGCTATCAAAACAACTACTGAACTTGAAAATTTGTGAGTACCTTTGACAATAAACATAATTTGGCACTAATGAAAAATTAAAATAATATTAAAAATTAAAATTAACTTAAAATACTAGAGCATACATATTTATAAAACAGTTAAATACATATTGGCTTAAATTAGCTTATTGATCCAGCTGTGGACAAATATATGTTTCCATGCATATCAAGAACTTGTGCATTAGGTCTAATCTGGAGCAAATTCATTTGGGCAGAGTTTGCAAGCTGATAGTTGAGAACTTTGTACAAATATGTATTGCCCCACTGGCCCCATTCTTTCAAAATGTGAGATAAGTTAAAATGGGCAGCAGCAAAAATCAGCCTAACATTGGGAATAGATTCAGTTTTGTTAAGTGCATAAGGATTTAAAAAATCAAAGTTCAATAAGAAGAGCCAAAATAGATCTGTCGGAGGTTTGTGGACATACTGAAGATGTATCACATTAAAGACAATATTTCAGAATTTGATGCTTCTAGTGATGCAGTAGCATTTTCCGTTAGCTCCCCATGAAGAAATTATTTTGTAATTTGAATGGTGAGAACAGGGTTTTTAACCAAAACTATTGTTGAGGGCGTCTCTGCTATCCAGCTAAAGTGAAATCAGTAAGCTACCTGAGTGGACAGTTGTAATAAAGAATTTCCTCAGACAGCCTGCCAGGAAGCAAAAGATAAATATTTTGTTTAACCCTTTTGAGCATAGTGCTCTGTGCTAACTTAAGGTTCGAATATACCATAACTAAAATAAACTTAAACCTTTTTAAGAATTCAGATAAAGTATTTAAAATCCTGGGAATAGAATCTAATTGTATAATAAATTTTCCCCCAGTGAAATACTTTATTTTGCAGTCATTTCCGGTTACTCTGGAAATTTGACTTGACACTTCTGGGTTTGACCATGTGGCTCTGAAGCACCTTCTGCGTCAGAGGCCAACAGCATCATGTCATTCTCTAGCATTGTTCCTTTCGCAGGAAAACTTTTATCCCATCGTCCTGATGTGCCCACTTGTTGCAGACTCCTGCAACAATAGGGCCCTCCCAGCACCAAGCTGGACTAGGACATCTACTAACAGCCAGCAACTCCCGGCCCACAGCCTTCTTGTCCAACCTGTTCATTGGCAGTTTTATGTTGCTGCTCCACCCCATCTGCAAAATCCCCTTTGCTCTTTTTCCCTTCTTCACAAACATTTGCTGCTCCTCATCCACCTTTCCCCTTCATCCCTCTCTGCCACTGCCACCATCCATTCTTCCTCTTCCCTAATATCTATCATTCCCCTTTCTCCTTATCCATTCTCCTCCTTTCCCCTCACCGCTATCCAAAGTATTGCTGCCTAGTCCTCATTTTTTTCCCTCCCTAATCCCATCACCAGCAAAGCACTAACTTCCTAAACCATTTCTGTGTCTCCTCCCCAACCATCCTCATCCAAACTGTCAGCCTCCCTAACAACCTCATCATTATGATCATCTTTCTAAGAGCATGGCTCCAAAATAATCATTAATGGCACTGCTCTAAATCTCCATGGCACACTAGAAGCTCTAGGCACAGATGAATAAAATTAGCTTTTGCTAGGTAGTTTTCTCAGTATGCCCATAAGGAATCAACTCTGGCAATAAAGCATGAATTTCAAGGATATATTATAATGTGATGTTTAAGTAATTTCTCTTATTTGCAACAGAGGAGGCTGCAAAAAGCACTCTGAAGGAGGCTGAAGCACTAATAGCAATGCTAGTATTTCCAGGTTAAACCATGCATGCATGCATGGAAATCCTCAAGATCCTGCTAAGTTCCTGACAAAGTGATAGCAACATCCTTATTTCTGACATGATAAATGTAAGGACATTGTAAAAACAGCTAAAGCCGTTACACAAGAGATTCTGCAAATGCTGTAAATCTTGGGCAGCACACAAATGCTGGAGAGACTCAGCAAGTCAGACATCATCTGTGGAGGGGAATAATTCTCTATTACTGAGTTCCTCCAGAAGTTTGTGTGTGTTGCTGAAAATGTTACAGCCTCAAAGTTTACCTGAAAGAACACCTGCAGCAACGCCGTGAGACTGATGATTGGCTTTCAAAATCCATAAATCATGCTTGGTTTAACTCATTTCAGAGCTTCCCTTTGATACTTTTTTATTTCAGTTTGACTGGGACTCCTTAATGTTACATTCAGTCAAATGCTGTCACTCTAATTCGCTCACTTCTGGAACTTGGCATTTTTTGTTATGCTCGTGGTAGCTCTGCATCAGAAATATTTAACACTGCAGCCTGAATTTTGTCAGGGTCTGTGGGACTTACACTTGATGTTCACCGTCAGTTCTTGATATACTGTGAAGTGGATTGAATTGAGTGGAAACTGCAGTGATAAACTTTGGTTTTGACAGAGTGGATCAACCAGATTTATGACTATGGTAGCAAGTCCTTTGGATGTGTTTTGTCACTCATTGTTGAGGATGGGAATGTTCATGGGATTTGCTCCTGTTGTTAGTTGTCTGTTGAAGCATAGGATTGCTTTGCTTTGATGTGATCCATTTGTATGCTATCACTTCTGTCTCAGCATGCTGTTTTCATAGTTTAGTATGTATATTCATGGTTCAGCAGCCTGATAACTCATTTTTAAATATACCTGATACTGCTCCTGGCATGCTCCTCTATATTTCTCAATGAAACAAGAATGGTTCGGCTGAGGGAGTGAAATGATAAAGAAGGGAAGTGCCATGCCATATGGCAGCGGAAGTTAGTAAAATGCATTTCTGTTGCCAGTGATTGTCATGACTTTTCATACTCACCCTATCCTGAGCTACAGTACTCGATTGATTTTGAATCCATCCAATGCACTTGATTGTAATTCACCATAGACATAAGTTCAAAGTAAATTTTATTATCAAAGTACATATATGTCACCATATACAACCTTGAGATTCACTTCCTGCAGGCCTACTCATCAAATCCATAGAATAGTAACAACAACAGGATCAATGAAAGATCAACCAGAGTGCAGAAGACAACGAACAACAAATATTCACACCTTTTCACAAAATCTGCATGTGAATAGATAAAATAATAACATTGTATGAAAGAGATATTTACTTACCAGGGACACACTGTTCCATATTCCTAAGGAAAACCTAGGTGTGAAATCAGGAAACTTTTGTTTATGTAGTTGGTGTTATGATATGGATTATACTGCTTGCAAAGATGCTGGAAGTATTATCTGTCGTAAAATTTCGAAGGAATTAGAAATATTCTTAACTAATAACTTAATAGAGGAATGTGTATAGTGTTACAAAACCCCGTAACTGGGTCACTTACCAGCAAAGATAGAGAAGTCCGTTGAAGTCTGACGGTACTATTTTTAAAAGTATTTATTGATAAAGGGGTACAAAAATAAGATTAATGCAAACATACAGATAATATACGTCGTCAATACTAGGTCTAAAGCGCGGGTATAATAATAACCAATAAGAAATAGCTCTATCGTTGTCTAGGGGATAATGTATTGTCCAATGGAAATATGACAGTCACTGTTAGTTCGTTCAAGCTGCAGCGTTTTTAGGTTTAAGAGCGAGGCAGTTTAAACTTGCCCATGTCTTCTATGATGCCAATCCGTTGAGTCAGGGGAGTGGGTTTCCCTGTTGTTAGCTAAAAGCCGTTTTCCGTGGTTCCAGCAACGGAACTGAATGCACGTGGCCTCCTTCAGATGACTTCCTGCTATTACGTGGTCGCTTAACGTTTCTTCTGGTGTGTCTGAGAGGCTGTTTCTACAGACCCTCTTTTATCCTGACTCGCAGGGTCGTAGATGTCAATCAGGTTGGGGGTGTGCAATCTCTCCCTCAACCAGCCCACTTTGCCTGAGGGCGTTCACGTAGCATAGTCTCCAATCCTCAACTTCGCCTTCCGGAAACAATGGCCATGTCCCGTAGCTTTACGTCGCCGGGGAAATGAGACATTCTGCACGTCTCCCTCTCATTTCCTGGGCCCCTTGACCCAACCCAACAGTGATCGTGCGATTCTCACAAAGGAGGGGGCTACGGACGTAACAATAGATACGGGGTTCATTGTATAGATTTTACAGAGTTGCCCGAGGCACACTGGGTTGTGTTCAGGTAGTTGGTACAAATTGCATTGTACATTAATGGCACAGATCAAGTGGGTCTATGTTAATTACCCCGATGTTCAAGATTGGAAATAGTTATAATCGCATAAAGTTTCTGTAAGTTTTATATTTACTAATATTGGTGGAATTGCCTAATTTCTTAATTTCTAATATTATAGGGGGTGGCAGAGTGGACTTGCTTGACCAAGATGGCCATAGTCCTTTACACTGGGCTGCCCTGGGAGGAAATGCAGATGTCTGTCAGATCCTGATTCAGAATCTAATCAACCCTAATGTTCAGGATTTTGCTGGGAGAACTCCCTTGCAGTGTGCTGCATATGGAGGCTACATCAACTGTATGGCGGTGCTCATGGAAAACAAAGCTGATCCCAATATACAAGACAAGCAGGTAACCTATTAAATATGGTGCTTAAGAAAATAAGTTTGAACAAAGACATAATGCATTTATCAAAATAACTTCTTTTAATCATGTGGTTTTACAGTACAGTGAAATTAAGTTCTGTACAAAGTTGATTTATTTCCACATCACCTTTTGCCTTTATCAGTGTACTAAGTCATAATTGGATATGTACCTTCTAAATGATCACCTGGTGGCTTGGGTTCTCGGTTGAAATTTTTTCTACAGACAATGTCTATTTTCAGTTATGACCACTGTCGGGATCAAGTAGCATTTTGTATCTTGCAAATTCCTGGGAAAGAAATAATTGGTGAATAACAATGCGGCTGCTCATTCTGCTTGTTTTGTAGACTACTATAGCTAGAAGGAGCTGAGTTCCTCCAGCATTTTGGGTTTGATCCTCTATAATCTCATGTTTAGGAAACTGTTTACCTCCAAAAAATGAGGGAGAAGTGACATCATCTAAATTTATCAATACTTACTTAAAATAGATTCAGATTGTTTTTGCTCAACAATGAAAGGTATGTCTCAGCAATACACACATAATGCTGGAGGAACTCAGCACCTTGTGTGTGTTGCTTGGTTTTCCAGCACCTGCAGACTTCCTCTTGTTTGTAAATGTATGTTTTATGTCATCATTGTCACTGATCAGTGACCTTTCTCTCAATACTTTATAATGTGGCTGGAGTAAATAAGTTGTCTAATGGGAATAAACTGAAAATGACATGAAGTTGTTTGTGATAATACAATGATCTGTTTTTCCCTGTCTCTTGTGCCTTATTTTTGACTCCGTTGCTGCCAGAAACAGTGTCCCTATAGTATCTGTAGTACCTAGTGCAGAGCACTAGATTTCTAGTAATCTGTAATAGCACACGTAAAGTTTCAAAGGTAATTTTCAACAAGCATTGAAAGTAAATACCTTAAAAGTGCAAGGCTATATTTAGTTGAGATGGTACTGATGGGATTATTTCATATTTCCAGTACCTATCTTTATAACCTCATTGGTACTAAAAATACATCACCCTTGTATAAAGTAGACAGTAAGAACTGTTAGGCAAAGAGCCTGTTGTTGCTTCTGGAGAACCCATAAAACCTGAGAGGATAAACAAGTCATACAACACACACAAAATGCTGGTGGAATGCAGCAGGCCAGGCAGCATCTATAAGGAGAAACACTGTCGAACGTTTCAGGCTGAGACCCTTCGTCAGGATAAACAAGTCATTCTTGTTTCAAAGGATTTGCTTAAGAAGATTCCGATTTAGATTTATTTATCACATGTACATTGAAACATACAGTGAAATGATTTGTTTGGGTTAACAACCAACACACAAAGGATATGCTGGGAGCAGCCCACAACTATCACCACACGTTCCGGTGTCAACATAGCAGAATCAGGTTTAATATCACTGGTTTGTCATGAAATGTGTTGTTTTGCGGCAAGAATACATTGCTATATATAACAAACAAAACTATAAATTATATAATAAATAAGTTCAAAATGGGAATAATAAAAAAGAAAAATGTAGTGAGCTGGTGTTCGTGGGTCTGTTATCTATTCAGAAATCTGATGGTCCAGAGGAATAAGCTGTTCCTGAGATTTTGAGTACGTGTTTTCAGGCTCTGGTATCTCCTCCTTGACGGTAGCATGACCTGGATGATTGGGGTCCTTAATAATGGATGCCACCTTTTTGAAGGTCCCCTTGAAGCTGGGAAGGCTGGTGCCTATGATGGAGCTGACTGAGTTTGCAACTTTCTGCAACTTTTTCCGATCCTGTGCAGTGTCCCACCCATACTTGATGATGATGCAACCAGTTAGAATGATCTCCACGGTATTCAAAAAGCTCTACAACCTAGGCCTCTGTACTTCCCTCTGCAACTAGATCCTTGACTTCCTCACTGGAAGGCCACAATCTGTGTGGATGAGACATAACATCTCCTCTCTGACAATCAACACTGGTACATGTCGAGGATGTGTGCTTAGCCCAATGCTCTACTGTCTCTACAGCCACGATTGTGTGGCTAGGCACAGCTCAAATGCCATATATAAATTTGTCAATGGCACAACTATTGTTGGTAGAATTTCAGACAGTGAAGATGTGGCTTACAGGAGAGAGATAGGTCAGTTGGTTGAGTGGAGTCACAACAACCTTTCACTCAATGTTGGAAAGACTAAGGAATTAATTATAGATTTCAGGAAAGGTAACTCAAGGGCACTTACAATAGTCCTCATTGAGGGATCAGAAGTGGAAAGGATGAGCATTTTCAAGTTCCCGGATGTCAACATTTCTGAAGTTCTATCCTGGGCCAAACATTGATACAGTTACAAAGAAGACATGATAGCGGCTATATTTCATTAGGAGTGTGAGGAGAATTGGTATATCACCAGAGATACTCACAAGTTTCTACAGGTGTATTGTGGGATTATTCTAACCAGTTGTGTCACCATCAGGTATGGGTGGGCTACTGCACAGGATTGGAAAAGCTGCAGAAAGCTGTAAACTCTGTCAAATCTGTCATAGGCACTAGCCTCCATGGCATCCAGGACACCTTCAGAAGGTGATGCTTCAAAAAGGTGACATCTGTCATTAAGGACCCCATCACACAGGACATACATATGAGGGGGAGACAAGAGCCTGAAGACACACACTCACTATTTCAGGAGCAGCTTCTTCTCCTCTACCATCAGATTTCTGAATGGACAATAAATCCATGAACACTTCCTCAGTATTATTTTTTTCTACCCTCTCTTTTTGCACTACTTATTTAAATTTTTATATACTTACCGCAATTTATACTTGTTTATTACTTTATTACTATGTATTGCAATGTACTGCTAATGCAAAATAACAAATTTCATGTAAACACAAAGTACACTGCAGATGCTGTGGTCAAATCAAGATGTACAAACAAGCTGGAGGAACTCAGCAGGTCAGGCAGCATCGGTAGAAACGAGCAGTCAACATTTCAGGCCGAGACCCTTTGTCAGGACTGAAGAAGGAGAGGGTAGGGGCCCTATAAAGGAAGTGGGGAGAGGGTGGAAGGTGCCAGGTGAAAAACCAATCAGAAGAAAGATCAAGGGGTGGGGGAGGGGAAGTAGGGAGGCAGGAGGTGAAGAAGGAATGTAAGGAGAAAGCACCATGGGTAGTAAAAGAAGGCAGAATCATGAGAGAGGTGATAGGCAGCTGGAAGAGGAGGCAGAGTGGAAATGGGATGGGGGAAGGGAGAGGGAGGGAATTACCAGAAGTTGGAGAATTCGATGTTCATACCAAGGGGCTGGAGACTACCCAGATGGTATATGAGGTGTTGCTCCTCCAACCTGAGTTTGGTCTCATCATGGCAGTAGAGGAGACCATGTAAGGACATATCCAAATGGGAATGTGAGGCAGAGTTGAAGTGGGTGTCAACCGGGAGATCCCGTCTGTTGTGGCGGACGGAGCGGAGGTGCTCGACGAAGCAGTCCCCCAATCTGCGTCAGTTCTCGCCAATATAGAGGAGGCCGCACCGGGAACACCGGATGCAATAGATGATCCCAACAGACTTAATGACAACAAATTTCATGACATAGGCTAGTGATACTAAACTTGATTCTGAGTTTGCAAAAGTAAGGGGAGTGCAGGAGAAGTTACTAAAGAACTTCAGAATAAAGAATAAGATGAAAAGTTAAGGAATGGATAAGGATTTAACCTTGGGCAACATAGAGACAAAATTGAAATGAATGGAGTTGAATACAGGACTGATGGTGTTTTATTTGAATGTGTGCAATGTACAAATTGGGTAGATGATCTTGTAGCTCAGTTAGATTGAAGTTATTTATAGTCATTGTAAAACGTTGAAACTCAAATGCCAATATCTGTGGCATGCCACTCTTTACTTCCTACCAATGAAAAGATTCTTTATGTCTTTCCTGTTCTACTGCCAATTTTACATCAGTACCAGGTGCTTTATTTCATGAGCACTTATTTTCCACAAAAACCTTTGACTTGACTCCTAATTAAGTACTTTCTGGAAATTGAACTATAGCGCGTATTTTATCTGCCAAACATGTTACTCTACAGTTATATAGCACTGTGACTTTTCCTGATTACCTTCAAGGTTCAAATTCAATTTATAATCAGAGTACATATATGTCACCATATACAATCCTGAGATTCATTTTCTTGAGGGCATACTCAATAAATTCAACAACCAACATAGAATCAATGAAAGAACGTGCCGACGGGCCAGACAACTGGTGTGCAAAAAACATAAAGAAAATTAAAAAGAAATAATAATAAATACTATAAATAAGCAATAAATATCGTGAACACAAAATGAGGAGTCCTTGAAAGTGAGATAATAGGTTGTGGGAATAATTCAGTGATGGGGGTGAGTGAAGTTATCCTCTCTTGTTCAAGAGCCTGATGGTTGAGGGATACTAACTGTTCCTGAATCTGGTGTTGTGGGTCCTGAGGGCAGCAGTGAGAACAGGGCATTACCTGGGTGGTGGGGTCCCAGATGATGATGCTGCTTCCTTGTGACAGTGCTCTGTGTATATGTGCTCAGTGGTGGGGAGGGAGTGATGAACTGGGTCTTATCCACTACTCTTTGCTGGATTTTCTGTTCAAGGGCATTGGTGTTTCCATACCAGATTATGATGCAACCAGTCAATATACTTTCCATCACCCATCAGCAGAAGTTAGTCAAAATTGTAGATTATCATGCTGAATCTTCACAAATCCTAAGAAAGTAGCAGTTCTGCTGTGCTTTCTCATAATTGCACTTAAGTGCTGGGCCCAAAACAGGTCTTTTGAAATAATGACACCTAGGATATTTAAAGTTGCTGATCCTCTCCACCTCTGATACCCAGTGAGGACTGGCTCATGGTCCTGTGGTTTCCTCCTCCTGCGTTCAGTAATCATCTCCTTGGTCTTGCAGAGTGAGAGGCACTACTCAGCCAGATTTTCAGTCTCCCTCTTATAAGTTTGTGGTTTCCTGCTTTGTGTATAAATCAATTTTTCAACAAAGAAGTTGTATCTAAAATTTATAGCTTTATTAGGATGCTACTTATAGCCTTTATAATGCAAGGTGCCTGTTTAATTCATTGGCCATCTTGTTGTTTCCATTAATTGTTCTCCAGTCTCATTCTCTGTGGGCTCAGCCAGGTTCAAATATAAGACAAAGGGTAAAGACTGAGGGAAGAAATAAATTCAGATTTGCTGAGACTTTTACAGAAGCAGTTACACTGGCGAAAAAGCACAGAGCCAGTGACTATTTAAATTTTTTAAAAATCATAACTGATATTTTTATGTTTTATTTGTAGTATGTGATGAAGCAGTGAGGTTACATTTTATAATATATCACTGCTTCCAAGATGAATTAATTTAGTTCTGTTTAGTTCTCTGTGAGGAAAAAAATTGCACTTGTTTGGTGTCACTCAGGTCATTCATGCTGCAGGCCGTGGACAATGACTCTAGCTACAATATCAGTATGATTTATTTGACTGCCCAAAGATATAGGTAAATGAAATAACGAGAAAGGCCAAGAATTCATTTTCTTGTCTCTTCTTGCTGGTGTAGGCCACATGTCAGTTTGAACAATCTTCCTAAATGACAGAGTAATAGTCTGATACGTCGATAGGTATTCATGCTCAACACTTGTTCACCATCCTGCAAAGTAAACATTCACCAGAAGCAATGGAAGTGAAAATTTACCATCAAAATATGATTCAAGGTGTGAGGTTGCCAGGAATGTTAAAATCATTGAAGTGTTTTTCGGGGAAACTGTCTTCCATTCTCCAGCTCAAAACAGTGTCAATGTCACATAAATGACATCCAGCTCTTATCCTTAATTTCAGGGACGAACGGCACTACATTGGTCCTGCAACAATGGTTATCTGGATGCTGTGAAGCTTTTGTTAAATTATAATGCCTTTCCTAATCACATGGAGACAAATGAAGAAAGGTAAAACATGAAATCTCTTGAATTTCCTGCTAGTAGGTTGTTTAATAATTTAATAATGCTTAAAATAACAGAAAAATGTCATATTTATTCGGTGTCATTTTGGAGAGTTAGAGAAATACTCCAGCTCACTTTCTTATTATTTAAATCCATATTTCACCTACCTCTGCTAACTGGCAACATAACTTATTAAACAACTTTGTTTTTTTTTAAATCTAATTTGTAGTGTGTGTGTTTTACTGCATAACACTAGTGTCAATGATCATATCCATCATGAGGAAATTCTTCTGACATTTAATGGCATTGCCATCACTGCATCTCCCGCTATTAATACACTGGAGGTTTCCATTGACCAGAAACTGAACTGGATAGCAACATACACATAGTGGCTACAAAAGCAGGTCAGAGGCTTGGAATCCTTCAGTGAATAATTCACCATCTACAAGGTTTAAGTCAGGAGTGTGATGGAATACTGACTTTTTGTCTGAATGAGCACAGCTTCAATAATACAAAGGTGGTTTGACACCTTACAGAACGTAGCAGGCTGCTCGGTAGACAACTTCATCCTCAACCATTCATTTACTCCACTCCTGATAGCAGCATACTGCACCTTACACAGGATGCACTGCAGGAACTCACTAAGATTCCTTTAGACAATGTGTTTCAAATCCACAGCATCTACTGGTTAGAGGGACAAAGGCAGCAGAAGCATCATGGCCTCCAAGCCACACACCATGGAAATATATTGGTGTCCCTTCATTGTCAGTAGGAATTCTGGAATTCTTCTCTGTAACAGCGTTATGCATGTACCTATGGTAAACTATGTATAACTGTCTGGACACGCCCCTCTGCTGACTGCTCCTGTGGTTCCTCCCACAGACCCCTGTATAAAGGCGATTGGGGCACTGCTCCTCCCTCAGTCATCCAACATGGTCTTGCTCCATTTTCACTGTTAATAAAAGCCTATCGTTATTTACTCTACTTCCAGTCTCCTAGAGTTATTGATAGAGCATCAGTGCCCACATCTCAAAGACTACAATGCTTCAAGTTCCCCATCACCTTTTCAAGGACAGTTAAGGATGGCCAGTTAAATGCGTAGCCACATCACTTGAATTATACAAAAAAACTATTCCCAAGTTTGTTATACACACAAAATGCTGGAGGACCTCTAGGTTATGCAGTATTTTATTTTAGGGAAGTCATTTTCAAGAAAACAATGTCTCAATGCCTGATGGGAGTACCTTCCTGTCAGATGTCAAAAAGCCTCATTTTGGAGGTGAGGAAGGGATTTTCTGGAATCAGAAGCTTATGTCATGGACAAGAGCACTGCTGGTGCTTAGTTGATGGTCATCTGGTGTTCACACCTCACTGGGTTCGTGCAAGTGACAGCCTGCATTCAATTTAAATTGAGCTGCAGGCTGCGTCTTTGATCATACCTTTGGTTTGTGCTGCTCATTTAACATAGAAAAATGGTATGTATTGATTTTCTCCCTCTTTGGTGTTGTTCTAGTTTCTTGTTTCCACACTTAGTGAAATTAATCAATCTACCTGATCTTTCAAACTGCCTCAAAAATTACGTGTCTCTCTTTAACCACGTTCTTTGCCATGATTTGGAATCTGACGTTAACCCTGTCTTTTAAAGCTGGATTTCGAAGTCATGTGTACACCCACTCCATTAGCAACAACTAAGCCTTTAAGCATCTGTAATTAGCACTGCCTGCCAGTCCACATGACTGGTTTGACCCAACTTAATTTGTGTAGGTAGTGGAAGGAGAGAGGGTTCAAAGTAAATTTATTATCAAAGTCCATATATGTCACTATATGCAACCCTGAGATTTGTTTTCTTTGCGGGCGTACTTAGCAAATTCAAGAACTGTAATAGAATCACTGAAAGACTACACCCAACAAGTTGGACAGACAGCTGGCGTGCAAAAGACAACAAACTAGATCGTGAATGATCAGCCTTGATCTCAGAATGGCGGTGCAGACTTGAGGGGCCGAATGGCCTACTTCTGCACCTATTGTCAAAATACAAAAGAGAGAGAAAAATAATAATAATAAATAAGCCATAAATAATGAGAACATGAGATGAAGAGAGTCCATGGGTTGTGGGAACAGTTCAGTGATGGGGTGAGTGAAGTTGAATAAAGTTATCCCCACTGATTCAAGAGCCTGATGGCTGAGTGGTAATAACTGTTCACTAATTTTTATAGGATTTTCTATTCAAGGGCATTGGTGTTTCCATACCAGTCTGTGATGCAACCAGTCAATATACACTCAACTACACATCTTTAGAAGTTTGTCAAAGTATTAGATGTCACGGCAAATCTTCAGAAACTTCTATCTTCAACCATTACCATCCTTTCTTCTTAATTACACTTAAGTGATTTGGAGCAATGTGAGTAAATAAAACATATTAGGATAGGTTATAATATATAATTTGATGTTAATTAAGCTTCTAGTTAGTAGATTTTATTGTGCATTTCATAATCTAATACCAAATATCTAGAGGACAACAGTTTAAAGTGAGAGAAGAGAGATTTAATAGGAACCTGAGGGACAACTTTTTCACCCAGTGGGTGGTTATCCTATGGTGTTAGCTGCCTGAGGCAGTGTTTGAGGCAGGTATATTAACCACTTAAAAAGATACTTGGACTGGTCCATGGAAAGGAAAGGTTTAGACCATAAGACAAAGGAGCAGAAGTTGGCCATTCGGCCCATCGAGTCTGCTGTGCCATTTCATCATGAGCTGATCCATTCTCCCATTTAGTCCTACTCCCCCGCCTTCTCACCATAACCTTTAATGTCCTGGCTACTCAGATACCTATCAATCTCTGCCTTAAGTACACCCAATGAGTTGGCCTCCACTGCTGCCTGTGGCAACAAATTCCACAGATTCACCACCCTCTGGCTAAAAAAAAATTTCTTCACATCTCTGTTCTGAATGGGCGCCCTTCAAACCTTAAGTCATGCCCTCTCATACTAGACTCCCCCACCATGAGAAACAACTTTGGCACATGCATTTCAACATTCGAAATGTTTCTATGAGGTCCCCCCTCATTCTTCTAAGCTCCAAGGAGTACAGTCCAAGAGCGGTCAAACGTTCCTCATATGTTAACCCTCTCATTCCCGGAATCATTCTAGTGAATCTTCTCTGAACCCTCTCCAATGTCAGCACATCCTTTCTGCCCAAAACTGCACACAGTACTCCAAGTGACGTCTTACCAGTGCCTTATAGAGCCTCAACATCACACCCCTGCTCCTATACTCTATTCCTCTAGGAATGAATGCCAACATTGCATTTGCCTTCTTTAGAGGGGTATGAGCTAAATACAGGCAAATGGGATTCACCTTAGTCAGCATAAATCAGTTGGGCCAAAGGGCCTATTACATAACCCTACTATCTGCTACCAGTCAGCAGCTGGGTGTTGGAGTGGATGGGAAACAGTCTGTCAGACTGGACCACTCTGCCACAATCAGGAGGAAGTTTTCAAAGTTTTGACTTCAGCATTAATTCAGTATCAGAGAGCCTTGTAATGTGGTTTGGTCAGCCTCAGCAAACGTGGCATCTTCCCCCTGGCTTTCAAAACAACAACTGATTATAAATGACAATAAATTGTTAGTTCAACATATATTAGCTAGCTTGTAATATAAATAATTTTAATAACTATGCTTTTTGCCCATAATCCGATAGCCATCCAATCATCAAAACATTGATATTATTTAAAGTCGCTGATTATTTACAGGAGGGAAGGGTTAGATTGTTCTTAGAGTAGTTCAAAGGATTGGCACTACATCATTGTCTGAAGGGCCTGTACCATGCTTACTGTTCTAAATTCTACATTTTATGCAGATACTCTTCTGTTTCTGAAATTCAGCTCTGCTAAAGTTGAGATGAATGTAGAAAACAGAAAACAAATTTCTGCTCTTTTGTCTTGTGATTGGGTCCTGTGCTGGAAATCATAATTTGGGCACGCAGTATTTAATCTCTTTTGGTTATCTCTCTTGGGTCGGTGATTTATAAGCTAACTAAAACCGGTTTGAACTGTTTTTTTTCTATCAGTTATTTTTTTCTTCCTATATTGATTCGTTTGGTTGTCAGCCTATTTTGCATTCTATTTCTTTCCTGTCAGTACATTTTAATTACATGTGGCTGGTGGAGTCATTTAAACAACATCATTCAAAGTGCTATAGATGATAAGCCTTTGATTTAAATGAAGAAAAGATCCAACACTGTAAGTTGCTCGTTATAGATTTGATATAGAATCATGACATAAGAAAAGTTGGGCAGCTGCTTATAGGCATCCGTTAGTCTTGAGAGACCATGGATTTGCGCCTTGGAAAGTTTCCAGGGCGCAGGCTTGGGCAGGGTTGTATGGGAGACCAGCAATTGCTCATGCTCATGCTCCCCACTCTACGCCACAGATGTTGTCCAAGGGAGGGGCCTAGGCTGATACAGCTTGGCACCAGTGTCGTCGCAGAGCAATGTGTGGTTAAGTGCCTTGCTCAAGGACTCAGCACGCTGCCTTAGCTGAGGCTTGAACTAGCGACCTTCAGATCACTAGACCGACACTTTCACCACTTGGCCACACAGCTGCTTAGCACAATGCTTTACAGTACAGGTGACCCAAGTTCAATTCCTGCTGCTGCCTGTAAGGAGTGTGTATGTTCTCCCTATGACCGCGTGGGTTTCCTCTGGGTTCTCTGGTTTCCTTCCACAGTGAAAAGACGTACCAGCTGGTAGGCCAATTGGCTGTGATTTGGCTAGCATTAAATTGTGGGATTGCTGTGTGCCATAGCTCGAAGGGCTGGAAGGGTCTACTTTGTGATGAAACACAATAAATAAACAAACAAGCAAACAAACAAACAAACATAATTTCAAGAATTCCCTTTACAAGCATAGTCTTATTAGGGATGTCCAGGTTTTGTAAGGGAAAGGTCATACCTCACAAGCCTGGTTGAGTTTTTAAGGAACTGACAAGACAAAATGATGAAGGTGGAACATTGGATGTAGTGCATATGGATGTTAGTAAGGCATTTGACCAGGTTCCCCCCAGTAGGTTCATTCAGAAAGTCACGAAGGCACAGAGCCGATGCTGCGCATAGAGCCGCAGTCATGAAGGATAAGATTGGCCTATAGTTACCTGCCTTTTGCCTATATCCTTTTTTGAACAGTGGTGTGACATTCACCGTCTTCTAATCCACCGGGACCTGCCCAGAATTTTGGTAAATTATCACCAAAGCCTCTACTATAACTTCTGCCATTTCTTTCGGTACCCTGGAATGCATTCCATCAGGACTTATCTATCATCAGACCCACTACCTCTTTAGTGATAGCTATGGTATCAAGGCCCTTACCTCCTATCTCATCCATAACATCACTCTTTAGCATGTTAGACGTGTCCTCCACTGTGAAGGCTGGCACAAAGTAGTCATTCAATAGGTACATTTAATGTCAGAGAAATGTATACAATAGACATCCTGAAATTCTTTTTCTTTGTAAACATCCATGCAGAATGACTGACAGTTAAATCTTAGAACCCCCAAAGTACCCCCAAATCCCCCTCCGTAAGCAGCAGCAAAGCAACAACCGCTTCCCCCACCAGCAAAAAAAAGCCTCTGCATCCTCCACCGAGCGCTCACATTGCAGCAAGGCATCAATAAAGACACAGACTTGCAGTACCCCAAAGACTACTCGTTCACCCAGTAATTCAACATACCACAGGCTCTCATTCCCAATATCAATTCCCACTTACCATTCTCCAAGGGACCTATGTTCACTTTAGCCACCCTTTTCTGCTTTATATAAATATAAAATCTTGTACTATCTGTTTTTATAGTTTGTGTTAGTTTATTTTCATAATCTAGCTTCCCTTTCTTTATTGCTCGCATAGTGGCTCTTTGTTGCTTTTTAAAGTTTTCCCAATCTTCCAGTTTCCCACTGCTCTTGGCAGCTTCGTATGCATGAGGTTTTAGTTGATGCTGTCTTTTATTTCCTTAGTTATCCAAGGCTGGCTCTCCCTACCATTACTGTCCTTGGTTTTAACTGGAGTATACTTTTGTTGAGCACTGTGAAAAATCTCATTGAAAGTCTTCCACTGTTCCTCAACTGTACTACCATAAAGTCAAATCCTCCCTCATCCCATTGTAGTCTACATTGTTTAGGCATAATGCACTGCTTTTACAGCCTCCAGAATCCTATTACACCCTCCACTACAGGGGCCCAATTAAGAGCATCCTGACTGGCTGCATCACTGCCTGGGAACTGTACCTCTCTTAATTGCAGAATTCTGCAGGGAGTGGTGTCGTTATGAACTTCCCATGCTTCAGGACGTTTACAAAGACAGGTGTGTTAAAAGGGCCTGAAGGATTATTGGGGACCTGAGTCACCCCAACCACAATCTATTCCAGCTTCTACCATCAAGAAAATGGTACCGCAGCATAAAAGCTGAGTTTGAGATCAGTTTTCCTTCTAGATGTGCTGCCAAACACAGCGGATGAGCCCCATCTGCCCAAAACGATTGGTTTTAAAGCATTGTTTTCCTGCTTTTACCCCTTTTTCTGTCAGTAGAAGTGGTTCCATTGAGCTTAGAAACAAAGCCCCACCTGAAGCCCAAGAGCTGGCCTTGGTTGTCGGAGGTTATTTAAGACATACACCATTGGGAGCACTTATTAGGTAATGAGAGCTTATCCCCACTACCCACACACCCTGCCCGACTGTGACAACCTTCGGAACCCTCTCAAATAAGTCTCTGCAATTGTCATAGTATCATATTTCCATGTATTGATCTGTGCTGTAAGTTCATCGCCCTGACCCATAGTACTCCTAGCATTAGATTACCAGTCAGATGTCTATCATTTTTGTGATAATATTGTAGCAGAAAGAATGAGAGTGTACTTGATTAGGTACTTTGGAAGTAAGAAAATAGCAGACTGCCACATTTGTAGTTTTTCTTGAAGTTTAGTATGTTTTTCACCGCAGTACTCAAATAAAACATTAATTGCTCAGCTAAGATTTTAATCATGTTGCTTCTAATGACATGGAAGTGGTAGATACATTTGTGCATGTATAACTAGTGAAAAAAATGGTTTCCTAAGGAGTCCTGAGCACTTAAACAGGTTGATGCTATCAACAATGATAACGTACAAATTTAATGCAATTTTCTGTGGATGGATTTGGTGCAGTTCCTAATAATTGTCTGGCATAACTGACCCAGTAAAATCTGGTTGTACGTTATCTTTAAAACAAAACAACAAAGATTTGGAACATTTGCTGTTGAGTTTTCCGTTGAACTAAATTGTCAGAGAAAGAAGCAAAAACAAAAAAGGAGAGTCCTTCAGACTGGAGAAGTTTAGACATTGAGAGGCCTTGTACTTCTGCCTACCATGCTACTGTACTTTGAGCAAACTGATCAGTTTGCAGCATACCCTTCAGTCACTGAATGAGGAGCCTTAAATTTATTTGAATAACATTGTGTAGGCGGCTCAATTCTTAAGAGAAAGCGGACAAAACGTGCTGCTAGAAGTTGAGAAGTAGGCTCTTCAAACAATCTCAGTAAATGTTTTTTTTCAATTCACTTTCAGAATACTATTTAAAGATGGAGGAACAAGACACTGCAGATGCAGGGTTTCAACCTGCAAGGTGGAAAATTCCTTCCCGCCCAACACTGTCCCCTCCCACACCACTGATACTGTTCGATTCGTAGAGTTCCTACTGTAGTTTGTTTCTAGTACCATTTAATGACATTTCCTTAATTAGTACTGAAAATTAACTGCTTCAACCAGGACTAGTAGATGGAATTTGTGAGCAGTGACAAAGAAACTACCTACATATAATGTAAAATTTAATAAGATTTTGAGTCTTAGATTTTAAAAATGCTTACTCTACTGTTGTGTTTTTTTAGGTTCACTCCTCTTGATTATGCGCTGCTTGGAGAACATCAAGAGGTGATCCAGTATATGCTGGAACATGGAGCACTCTCTATTGCTGCCATTCAGGACATTGCTGCTTCCAAAGTCCAGGCTGTTTATAAAGGTTATCTGGTTCGTAAGGCTTTCCAAGAAAGAAAAAATCTTCTCATGAAACATGAACAACTTCGAAAGGATGCTGCCAAGTGAGTGCTATGCCTCATTAGTAGTATGTTCAAATTTCATGCTATGAGGTTAAAAAAATATATACATATCAGCAGAAGGAAGCAAGAGTGCAGAGACATAGAGGTACAGTAGCATACTGTACTGGTTAAGTGAATGGACGAGCAACCAAAGCTCCATCCATGATCCTGAGACTTAAGTTCGAATACCAGTATGGTACCTGTTTGTTTAAATACAAGCAGTTAAGTAAACATGTTATTTAAAATGAAAGCTAGTTTCAGTAATGGTCAGCATGAAATAACTGGATTGCTAAGTAAAAAAAAAGAGCTTTATTAATGTCTCTCAGAGAAGGAAATCTGTTACCTTACCATAGCTGCTGTATGATCTATATGTGACTCCAGACATATTAATGTGCCTGACTCTTAACCGCTTGCTTAGATCAGGGACAATTAGTTTTAATGTGCCCAGTGACAAGATGATAAATTATTCCTCAGAAGTTAGATAAAATTGTGCTTTAAATGGTGAAAGGATAACACAGTGGATTACTGGGACACACTGGGACTGGTACATTTTGGCTCAATTAAGCGGCTGCTTGAAGCAGCCAGAGTTTCATGGAGGTAGTAAAAAAGGTATAAATAAAAGACAAACTGAGTAACAAACTAAGTATTTAAATAAAATACAGAACAAATTAGAACACCACCAATGGTACTGGAGTACTATAAAATTGTGTTATTATTTCCTAATAATTATTGATGGAAGAGTTCATCCAGTGTATGTTGCCATGTTCTTTTAATTGACTAAATGAACAAAAGCAGTGCAGATAACGGACTGCCTTCATACAATGCTTTCGACAATTGCATCGTCCAAATCTTTATTTTTATTGTAACATTCGAAATGATTATTGATACCTTCAAATTCTTTGGAGTTTCTAAGTTGTTGAAGTAGTAAAATCATTTTATTTTCACTCCTGGCTGTTTCTGGCATCTCAAGCTTGAATCCTTGAAACCACAGTGAGCAAAACAGTTCTGAATTGTCTTAACATTTATTTACGCCAACTATCAGTGACAAAAATCACTGCTTTTTGAACACAAATACATGAAAATGACACTATTTAAAAATTGTTCGCTCTGAGCACGGTATGGTGTCTAATGGCTATGCAAGTGCACACGACTGTTACTAGTTAGAAGCTGTTCAGCAATGCCCCAATTAAGCGGCATAGTGTCCCAAATAAATGAGGGGAGTTCCAGCAATTTTTTCAATTAGTTTTTAATCTTTAAGAGTTGTCCTAAAAAAATGGCTGCCCCTATTAACCAATGCCCCAATTAAATAGAATCCACAGTATTTCCATTCAGTTGATTGGTGATATTCTTTTACAAGCTGGGCAGCAGAAGTATTGATCGCTCCATTGTCCAGAGGGGTGCCTTCTGCAAGGGACCTCTTGTGGTTGAAAAGCCACTCAGGGCTTCAAAAGGTATTTGCTATACCTTTACTCAGAATAAGTGAACACATAAGGAAGAACAGGTGGAAGAATTTCAAAAACAAGTCTTATACGCTTTACATACAATGATATTACATGGTAGATGGTTACAGCCTATCAAATGTGACCATAACCATTTTTGTTGAAATTGGGATCCATCAAGGACATGCCATGGTCTGTGTATAAGTCTGATACAGAAGACATCTGCTTTTCAGTTCATCTATCATTTCCCAGTATCAATGGCTTCTCTTCAGCACCTGGTTTATTTTCCTCTCTGTTGTCCATTGATCACCTTTGCGCTGATTTCATCAGTGACATGCTTTAGGATTTTGACATGTCATGGACTTGATTCACATAGACCTTTTGTCTCTGTTGTCTCTTTGTTCCCTTATACGTTGGTTCTCTGATTCCTGAATGCTTTGTGGTCGTGTCTCATTTGTTCTGCCCTAATATTAAACAAATGTCTTCAAATGTCATACATGTACATGTTGAGGAATCATTCATAGTCTCATGTAAATATGGTAATCTGTTTCCCAGTCATTAACGTGGCTGTGAGCTGTGACATTACAGCTGCTGGTTTTCATAGAGTGATTGTTGCTTTTGCAGCTGCACCATGCCATTTTTTTATAAAATTACTCCTTTGAGTAGCAATACATTCAGCAGAAGACATTTGAAGGCTGTTTCTTACTTACATCAGTAGTTCCTATATTAACTGTGCTTCTGTTTTCTCTAGCACAATAAATATTGTCTTTGAGCAGGTAAAACTGGAACACATTTGACAGTACAAGCTTGAGGACTCAGGTGTCCTACCCCTGCTCCCGTTATCTTGAGTTAACTAATGAGATTGGTAAATGACCTAGAAGGCAATAAAATAATAAAAAAGAACATTTACATTTCTATATAGCTGCACAATTAAAATTGAAACATATGGTACAATTAAAACTGAAACATATGGTACTATCCAAAGATTTAAATATGCTTTCCATTGTTTGTTACAGCAAAATACAGGTCACTTGTAGCATTTAATTACAGTGTAAAATACTTGTCATAGTGCAGGTATTGTATGTGTCATGCAGCAAATTTAAAATGCAAGATTTGTGATTTCCAATTCTGTGCTGTAGTAGGTGTTCATAGGATTATTTTGGGATAATGGTTTCTCTTTCTTTCTTCCTCCATTTGGAAATATAACTCCCATGTTCCTAATTGCATAAACACCTTGGACGTTACAACTGTTTGATACACTAGATGATCCAAAAATGCAACAGTGTGCTATCTGCATGTTGAAGTCAGGGGAATTCTGGTGCTTATAAAAGAAATTTGGAAAACCAACAAATTTGCTAAAGCATGACGATCATGTATCATTTTGTTTTGTTCTGAAATTTCATTGGCTTTCCATATAATTTTCTTCCTTGGTTCATTTTGATACCTTCATCATACATTATTTTACAAGGTATCATCTCAGACTTCAATATCCCCTCCACACCGTCCACATTTTTTTTTGGTACACTGTTTGGTGCTACAAAGCTTAGTTGTGTAGCACAACTTGTGAGCATTGTAGAAGCCAATAGTTTTTGTACATTTCCAATGTAGGTCCGCACATTGTCAAAGAAAGTTGGTGAGGATTTAACAAGTGCAAAGCTAACACTGACCAGAAACATTCATAGTAGGCAGATGATGATTCCTGTTAGCTAGCATGTTGTTTTGTACTGTCAGATTGGATTGCAGCCATGCAGTTACAGCCATGTTGCCATCAGCAGGTGAATGAGGATTTAACAGGAGGACGGACACCCCACATTTCCCCAAATTTGTACTTGTAACTGCTTGTCATAAAGCAATCATGACCTGCACACAATCCAGATGCTGTTTCAATAGTACAAATGTATTGGTTGATGTAGTTTCCAAACTGCAAGGAATGATGTACCTGGAATTAATGAGGTTTGTGCAGACTAAAAGTTTTACATAGCATTGTAGTTGCTTCATGACTAGAGAAACTTTGGTAGCCGCACTTTGCAGAGTAACAGGGAAAACGAGAGGGGAGTAGGTAGACCTGGCTGACCTGTGAGAGTAGGCAGTGGGGAAATTGAAAATGATCAGTGTGAAGTTGTAAGTATGTGTCTGAGAGCAGAGTGCCACATCTATTTTTGAGGTGAGCAATGCAGGAGGCACTTGCCTGTGGCCACACCACTTTATTCACCAGTAGTTGCACTCATGGAAGTGTGAGGCTTTCTTTTATGGTGGTTGTACAGGTAAGATCCACCAACACACAAGTACCTCCCATATTGGAGTTGGAATTTTGTCCAGCGTACCCAGTTTTCATACTGGCAGTACATACAAGTGATACAGAAGGTGTTTATTTTAAGAAGGTTAAAAACACTTTTTTCTCTTCTCAGCCAGCTGCAATCAGAACAAGCAAGTAGTTCTGCCAGAATTACAGTCTTTCTAATGATCTAGAGTGCCATTGATTCCACTCACATTCCAATATCCAGTTGTTATATTCAGCAATGGTAGTGTCAAAGCAGCGGACATGATACATTTACTTTCTCCATTGAATGCTGCATCATCAATGTATGAGTCTCCACACCAAGCTAAAAAGTTGCAACAAGAGCTATCTCTTGACTTTGATTCCAGTGTTGAACCTGTACATACGTTTGCAGTGTGCCTACTGCAGGGGTTCCCAACCTGTGGTCTATGGACCCCTTGCTTAATGGTGTTGGTCCATGGCATAAAGAAGGTTGGGAACTGCTGGCCTACAGTGTTATCTATGAAGCAGACCATAATTTGTTCAAAATTTCTGCATGATTCCCATCAATTAATATAGGCAAGTATCTTGTATGCTGGTTTTACTACCTTCTTTCCTGTTCTCCTCAGGATTCAGTCTGCATTTGCTGCCGTGATCCATCACTTTCCCATTAATCATATATGGTAACCCTATTTGCCCTCTACACTTTGTCTGGTTGGATTCTTTTTGCCTTATTTTTACTTATGATCAGTATTGTTTTTTATCATTCTCCAGCTTCCAACTGTTCTCCTTTCAAACACGGTGCAAATTTTGGTGTCATCAACCAACTTTTAAATCATAGTCCCGTACATTTCTGGTCAAACTATGGAAAGCAATAGTATTAACTCTGAGCCTTGTGGAACATCTCTGTACACCATCTTACATTATTTAAAATTCTTAACACTCATTGTCCTTTACTTTCCCCACTGAATTAATTAGCAAATCTCCCATGGAGATTTGATTTCATCATTAATCTGTGGTCCTTGACATCAAAAGTGAGGTCTTCTGATAGATTTCCACATACACCCGGAATGCACTGAGTGGTCACTTTAGAAGGTAT
The DNA here is from genome assembly GCF_030144855.1 of Hypanus sabinus. Taxonomy (NCBI): domain Eukaryota; kingdom Metazoa; phylum Chordata; class Chondrichthyes; order Myliobatiformes; family Dasyatidae; genus Hypanus; species Hypanus sabinus. The sequence continues at coordinate 82,302,300 of NC_082711.1, forward strand.
CTCCTGTACCTAATAAAGTGGTCACTGAGTGCATATGCCCATTTGCTGTTATGTGTAGCCTTATCATTGTGGACCTCATCTGAATCCATTGATGATGAACTTGTGTGCAACTTTGCCTCCTGACTTATGTGCTATCCTGAAAATCTGTTCTCACCCTCCCACACTGACCGTAAATTAGCCCATTGAGTCTATCCTCATTGATGGATATTATTGGAAGGTAATTGTTGGAATAATGGGGCATTGGTCTTAGGGTTACAGTTTATGGAACATGGTATTTGAAAATGTATTCACTGACTTTGACCTTGTAATGAGGCCATTGCAGAATTAAGTGTTTAAGCTGAATTCTGAGCACTGACCACAACAAGTCTCTGGAGGATCTCTTGGCCTATACAGATACAGGGCATCTCCTCAATTTTGTGTCTTTTCTGCAATGCCATCCAGTGAAATATTCATAAAACTTGGAGTTTACTCTTCCATTTTGTGCCAGTTTTTCAATTGTTTCTTGGGTTGGTTTCACTAACTGCACAAGTGTCATGTTGCACCTTCCCTTTCGGAAGAGGTGCAAGCTACAGGCCGTCTGCTGATTCACACAGCACATCAACAGCCTAGTTTGCTCTGGCTGAACATTAAAGTTATTTAAATGAGCAGACAACAGGAAGTTGGTGTGTTATTTGCCCTGAAATTTGTGTGCATGTGATAATTTTATATAGTAGCTCTTGCATTTATTTTTTGGGCATTTGTTTTTAGTTTCTTCTGTCATGTTTATCGCGGTAATCCTTTCAGATGACTTGTGCGTGTTTGATATCGCAGAGATTTAGCCTCATGGTACAATATGGTTTTATCCATTGCCCTGAGTTGTAGAGAGAGTGAGGACAAAATAATACCTTCCTCCTCATGTTATCTCTTCTACAGAATCTATGTCAGCAATTGTATTTTATATGAGAAAGACTGAGGGTATCTAGTGTTTTGGTCAAATTTTCCAAGTGGATCAAAGAATGATTATCAGATTGTAATTTTGTCCTCTGATTTGGCTTATAAAGCACTATATTGGCTCTAATTTTGGATAATTATCTTTCACGACTGTACCTAGTTCATGATTCCATGAAAAGCAGATAATGTGGCCTTGTTTTGTGAAGGCTATCTGTCTAACTGCAGACTTCAATTTTTTTTTGTCATGTTTAAGGCTTGTTTATAACTGCTGGGGATTGATTTTACTGATAGACATGAGGAGTAAGATGCTTGAATCTATTTCCCAAATTTCTGTGAAAGAAGAATTACAGTCTGTTTAATTTGTGTCATTAGTCATACTTAATAGTAGATATGCTGATTAGAACCACAGGGAATGCTGTTGGTCATCATCTGCTAGCACTCAAGCTTAAATATGTCTATGAAGGTTCTCAGTCATCCAGTTCATTGTATATCAAGCAGTGGTAAATCAGGGCAACTGGACTTGCTGTGTTGTCACACCAACTCCACTCATCCAAGAGGCTTCTTCAGTTCTGATTCATGGTGGGTAGTTTTCTGGTTTTTAAACTTTTGAGTTGTTTAAAGGTATAGCAATTGCATGAGGGACATTAAAGGTCATAGAGGTGATAACAGTGTGCATATTGTCAACAAGGGGAACAGGTGGTTTGAAAGAGCGGTTAAAGAAGCCATTGTGTCAAACTGGAAAACCCATCCCTGATCAGAGGGGGTGGGGTAAGGCACCTCCTATCAGATACTTACAATGCAGTCCTAACATCTCTACCTGCCATTCCAACAGTTCATGCCTCCATTCATGCAAAGATAAGACTGATGACCCTCTCATTACTCTACCACTCTTATTGACCCTCATGTGGTTGCTGTACCTTTAAACAACTCACAGAAAGCCAGAAAACTACCCAACCATGGATCAGAACTGGAGAAGGCTCTCGGATGAATGGCGTAATGTTTTCTAGACAACACAGCAAGTCCAGTTGCCCTGATTTACTACTGCTTGATACTCAAACTTAAAGATCATTTGAATGGATGCAAGGCACTGGGTTTAATTAATTCCTTCTGTGGAGCAAATATAACCAAACAGCAATGCGGTTATACTCCTGTTCCCAGCATACAGGCAGAGACTGAGGTCTGCAGCACCACTGATGAGGACAGCGAAGGTACTGTATGGTCACGGGAGGCAGAGGACTGTTTATAGGATTGCTTTGAATAGGTGACAGGACCATATTAAGGAATTTATCTTCAGTTCTGAATGTAAATGCCACAATCATCACTGACTTCATTAAGACCTGTGTGGACAAGTGTGCACTTTTGCAAATGTTTCAAGTCCTCCCAAACCAGAAACCCTGGATGAATGAGGAGATTTGTAGTCTGCTGGGTTAGATCTGAGGCTCCAAGAACAGCAATTTAAAATCCTAAAACAAGTCCAGAAACTAGCTTTGTGAGAGTGAAAAGGCAATTGCGAATGAAGCCAGAGAGAGAATTGGATTCATGACCGCTGTGGCAGTGTTTGCATACCATTACTTCCTAAAAGGCAAAACCTAGCAGCGTCAATTGACAGAGAAGCATTCCTCCCCAATGAGTTCAATGCATTTTGTGTACGCATTTTCAAAGGGGGAATGACTCTGCACCTGTGCAAATCCCCACAGCATCCAGCAGTCCCATGACCTCTGTCTCAGAGGATGGTGTCTGCACGTCCTTCAAGAAGGTGAACCCTCACAAGGCAACAGGGTCCAACAGTATACCAGGTGAAGTACTGAAAACTGGGCTGACCAACAGGCTGGTGTATTCAAGAACATCTTTAACCTCTCACTGCTGTGGTCTGAGGTGCCCAGGAAGAGCTTGGTGAGCTGCCTGAATGGCTATCACCAGGTCGAGGGGGATGAAGTACCATAGTGAAGTATTTTCAGAGGGTTCGTTATGTCTAGAATTAATCCTGCCTGATCAAGGATGAGAATCTGCTGCAACAATTCTGCAGCAGACAAGATCTTACTCCACTCTGCTGCAGAGCACCTATAACACCTCAAAAATTTGGCAGGCTACTGTTTATCGATAACAGCACATCATTCAACACCATCATTCCCTCTGCACTAACAAAAGCTTCAGACCTGAGCCTTTGTACTTCCCTCTGCAACTGGATGCTTGACCTCCTCATTGGGAGACCACAGTCAGTGCAGATCAGTGATAACATCCCCTCCTCGCTGACGGTTAACTTAGGTGCGCCTCAAGGATGCATGCCTAGCCCACTGCTCTACACTCTGGACTGTGTGACTGGGCACAGCTTCGAACCTCCGATGGTGATGAGGAGGCTTAGAGGAGTGAGGTAGATTGGCTGGTGTCACTCAGCCTCACACTCAGTACCAGTAAGATCAAAGAACTAAATGTGAACTTAAGGAAGGGGAAGCTGAGAGAACACACCACTCCTTGCTGAGGGGTCAACAGTGAAAAGCTTCAAGTTCTTTGGACATCAACATTTCTATCCTGAGCCCAACATATTGATGCAGTCATGAATAAGACACACAGTAGCTCTATTTCATTAGGAGTTTGAAGTGATTTGGTATTTCACCAAAGGCTCATGTAAATTTCTATAGATGTATGCTGCAGAGCATTCTGACTGGTTGCATTATAGCCTGGCATAGAGGCTCCAATGCAGTAGATTGCAAAAGGCTACAGAGAGTTATTGCAGGCACAGTCCTCCCCACCATCAAGGCTGTGTTGCCCCAGGAGGACAACATCAGCATTACTGACCCTAACCATCTCAGACATGCCCTCTTCTTATTACTACCATCGAGAAGGAGGTAGAGGAGCCTGAAGACATGGAATAATTTAGAAACAGCTTTGTTCCCCTTTGCCAAGAGATTCCTAGATGGTTCATGAACCCCAGAGGACTACGTTTTTGTAATATTTATTTATTCGTGTAATGTATAGATTTTAGGTCTTTGTACTGTACTGGTCCTGGAAAAGAGCAAATTTCATGTTACATGTCAGTGATAATAACCCTGTTTCTGATTATACTTCCATTCATCTTGATCTACTTATCTTCTGTCTGTTTACTTGTAGGAAACGTGAGGAGGAGAGTAAAAGGAGGGAGGCAGAGTTTCAAAAAGAAAAGAGACTGGAATCTGAGTTAAACGTACAACAAGAAGTTGGAAATTTTAATTGCCATATTCCCAATGTTTGTTCAATAAGTGAAACGTGTTCCTCAGCAGCCATTGTTTCAGAGGGTGGTCAAATGGAGCATAAAATTAACGAGGATTCAAAGAGACTATCTAAAAGTAGATTAGAAGAGAAAGGTTGGAGGAGCACAGACACCATTCAGAGCCAGCCACCATCTGCAAAAAGAGAGATGAAAAGAAGAAAAGGTACATTGTTTACACACATATTGATTCTCTGAGAAAATGCATCTGATATCACAATGGTCTCATTTTTAGAGATGCTAGTGGGACTTCCAAGGCATAGCTCATTTAATCAGGATTCAAGCAATGTTACATAAGAGAACATATGGTATATTAATTTCAGGTGATTAAGAATAATAGTGTTCTCACCGTTTAGTGAATGCTTGAATTTTTTATTTTAAGATTTTTATTTGAGGCACTGCATACTGATGTTGCAAGTAATAGTAATATATAATGTATGAATAAAACAAAATCCAGTAGCGTGGAACAGTTTTACTTTTTGCCAGCATAGAAGAATATAACTAATCATTATTTTTCTATTTGAGCTAATTTTTAATTTCTGTCTACTATCATACACTCCACTGTTTCCCCAAATTTGGTCAATCGTATAACAACATAGTGAGATACCGTTTTCTGCAATGTATTGACATCTATCCATGCATCCTGAATATGGAGAAGGCAGGAGAATGAGGTTGAGAGAGAAATGGATTAGCCATGATGAAATGATGGATCTGTCTTGATTCACTGAATGCCCTAATTCTGTTCCTATGCCTTAGGGTCTTGTATGTTATTAATACATACAATAAATAGTGTTTGCTATGTTAAGTTGCCAACACTACTGAATATAAACTGTAGAATATAATTGTAAGATACCATCTTCTGGCAAGTATTAAAATACATTGCCTTCTAGTGTTCATTGAATTTATATGTCAGCATTCAAAGGCAACAAAGGTAACCTTAGCAAAGAAGAAATGGAGCTGTTTCATGTTTGTAACTATTTACCTCTTCCATCAAGGAAAACAAATTAAAAATTTAAATTCATGTAACTCAGTTTTCCTAAAAGGAAGATTTTGGCACAAAGGGACAATCTGAATTAAATGATGCTTGTTTATAGTAACTGCAGGTACATCAGTACTATCAGTAGTATGTCTAACTGTCCATTCATATTGATGAATGAATAACCAAGATAAATTGTCCTGTGATTTATAAAATGAAGAGCTGAAGACTCGAAATTTTCTGATCTTGAGGTTGCATCATTATTTTTTGAGACTTTGTATTTATCAGTGAGGAATTCTTCCAAACCTAGTCTGACTTTCTGTATGGACAAACAAGTAAGTTGGTGTCAGATTTTAGGACCTGTTTCTTCAATCCATATAACAAATGAACATCTTTTTCAGTAAATTGCAAGGATCATATTGGAAACCTGTCCCAGCTGTGACAATGCAGTTTTCAGTGGAAATATTTCCATAAAACAGTAGTATCCACACTTAATCAAAAGGATGCTAGAAATCTCAAGTAAAAACAAAATAAGGTTTAAACAAAATAAGGTAAAAACAAAATTAGGCTAAGGTAAAACACGAGGAAATCTGCAGGTGCTGGAAATTCAAACAACACACACAAAATGTTGGTGGAACACAGCAGGCCAGGCAGCATCTATAAGGAGAAGCATCTATAAGGCTAAGGTAGGTGGCGTTGTGGATAACGAAGTAGGTTTTCAAAGTTTGCAGAGAGATTTACGCCAGTTAGAAGAGTGGGCTGAACGATGGCAGATGGAGTTTAAGTGCTGATAAGTGTAAGGTGCTACATTTTGGTAGGAATAATCCAAAAAGGACATACATCGTAAATGGTAGGGCATTGAAGAATGCAGTAGAACAGAGTGATCTAGGAATAATGGTGCATAGTTCCCTGAAGGTGGAATCTCATGTGGATAGGGTGGTGAAGAAAGCTTTTGGTATGTTGGCCTTTATAAGTCAGAGCATTGAGTATAGGAGTTGGGATGTAATGTTAAAATTGTACAAGGCATTGGTAAGGCTGAATTTGGAGTATTGTGTACAGTTCTGGTCACCAAATTATAGAAAAGATGTCAACAAAATAGAGAAAGTACAGAGAAGATTTACTAGAATATTACCTGGGTTTTAGCACCTAAGTTACAGGGTAAGATTGAACAAGTTAGGTCTTTATTCTTTGGAGCGTAGAAGGTTGAGGGGGGACTTGATAGAGGTATTTAAAATTATGAGGGGGATAGATAGAGTTGACATGGATAGGTTTTTTGCATTGAGAGAAGGGGAGATTCAAACAAGAGGACATGAGTTGAGAGTTACGGAGCAGAAGCTTAAGGGTAACATGAGGGGGAATTTCTTTATTCAGAGAATGGTAGCTGTGTGGAACGAGCTTCCAGTAGAAGTGGTAGAGGCAGGTTCGGTATTGTCATTTAAAGTAAAATTGGATAAGTATATGGACAGGAAAGGAATGGAGGGTTATGGGCTGAGTGCGGGTCAGTGGGACTAGGTGAGTGTAAGCGTCGGCATGGAGTAGAAGGACCGAGATGGCCTTTTTCCGTGCTGTAATTATATGGTTACATGGTTAAATTACAGGTCAAACAGTGCTATTGTAGAGAAAAACAAAGTTAACATTTCAGCTCAAAGATATGGGAACTCTTTTTTTACATAGTTAAGTTAGTTCTAAGTTCATAGTTTCACTCAAGATTCCTAGAAATAGCAATACTGCATAGCATAATATAAGTAGACAACCTTAGTTTCAGATGTATCCATAAGTCAAAAAGCGGTTAACCCTAACAATTGTTAAAGTGACTTAGAAGTGATCAAATGGTTGGTGTAATTAAGTGGAAAATGTTAATAATTCTATCAGATTGTCACCATCATAAACTCGAAAGTTGCTGAATTTTAGAATTGACAGATTACTTCAAATGTATGTATTTTTATTGATATATTTTTGTTAAAATATAATATGAAGTTATATTTTCTCACCATCTTAGATCATCACAGGAAAAGTTCCAAAAATAAGCTCAATAATCACCAGCAGTTCAGTGAACAAAATGTCTCTGGTGAACTGCATGGTTCCAGACAACTTACGCCTTCAGAAAGAGGTGACAGAACTGAGAATTATAAAAAGACTCCTGAAAGTACCATTAGACTCACTGGTGGTGGATCAAAACCTGCTGTCCTTCGATCAGCCAGTGCAATAAAACATCTAGTGAAACAGCAGAGTGCGTCTCCATTACCTTGTAGCAGACATAAAAAGAAATCTGACTGTCAGGAGCTTGGAGTAGGACTAAAAAATGGTCGATTTTCACCTGCTGGTTCAAGCCGACCTGGAAGTGCCAAACCTATTGTAAGCAATATTGACAATACTAGCCATATTGGCAGCCAGACCTCAGAGAGCATTACTCCTGCTTTGCATTCTCCAATTTCCCCAAAGCCTAAAATTAGCAATTCTACTGCAACAGCTGGATCCAATGCAAAACATAATACCATTGAAAAAGCATCTCAGGACAGAACTGGAATTTCTCAATCTCTCATCTCTCAAAGCTGTTCATGCACTCAGCCGAGTCATCAAAGTTCAGAGATTCTGCTTATTCCTTTGGAAGTCCGGGTACAAATGGTGGAAAAGGAAAGACTCAGAAAAGAGCTTTTTCGAAAGAAGAATAATGCAGCAACAGTAATTCAGAGAGCTTGGAAAAGGTAGGAAACCTTTGTTATATTAAATTACTGCATTGTAATCTGTATTCTCGATATACTGCCTTTAACGTAGAAAAGTATCATGATGTTTTACATAAATGTGATGAGATAATAAATGACATGGAATGAAGGTATGAGATTCTAGGAGAAATTGTAAAGTTGTACAGCACAGAAACAGGCCCTTTGGCTCACCACATTCAAGCTGACTTTGTTGCTCATCTATATTGGTTATGGAAAATTTAGATAGAGAGCTGGGACTCATGGAATGTTTTAAAGAAGGAAAGAAACACTGAAAGAGACAATGTGGGACTTAGATAATAGGAAATCCAATCCTAAGGCAAAGAGTAAAATGGATGTATTAGAGGCCGGAGTGAGAGGAACAGAGGAAGGACTGGAGGACTTTGCAAACATACAGAAGGCTGAGACCAAGAGACCTATAAACAGAAGGATGAGAATTTTAAATAGAGTATATTTGGAGAGGGACTGGCATACATCAGTAAAGACAGAATTGATAGGTAAATAATTAGTTAGGGTTATGATGCAGACAGCGGAATTTTAGATGGCCTGACGTTGACAGAACATGGAGTATGGAAAGTTAGCCTAACAATGGGATAGCCAGAAGGTGAAATAAAGGCATGGGTGAATCTTGGCAACTGATGGGCTGAGTGACTGATGGATAGACAGTATTTTCAAGGTGGAAGTAAACACTTTCTTCATAATAAAGAGAATATACAATTGTAATTGAGAGTCTCGTGGGTGGATGAGGTCGATAGTGATCTGGTACATCCTAATTGCCCAGTAAAGGGTCTGGAGTCAACAGTGAGCTGACAGTCATAGATAACAAGTTTTATCTTCAGAGTATGTAACAGACAAGAAGCACTAGTTGATCAGAACTAGAAGTAATACAAGCATTTTTACAGCATTGGGGAAATAGAAGGACTTAGATAGGGGATGGAGAATTAGAACTGAGTCTGGACAGTGTACAAGTGGACACTGACATTCTGTGTCATTAGAAAGAGTAGACTGTGGGAAGGGAGAATGCCAAACTTTACCTCAAAGGGTGCTCATAAATTAATTTGCAGTCTTTTTTTTCTTTATTCAGTTGCCTGGAACCAAAAAAAAAACAGCAGAAAATGTAACCAGTCAAATTTATGTGGTGAGCTGCAAAGTACAGATATTTTGTTTAGGGAAAAGAAATAGTCTTGCACTAAAGCTGTAAAATTAGTTAAGTACAAATAAGCTTGTCTTATTGAATAGTGAAACAAGCCTTTATGTTATCAATATATGGTATTCTTGAGAAATGGAGAATAAATCAAGGAAGGAAACCCTTTTTGTAGACAAGCATTAAAAGAAAATACCAAACCTAAAGAGCAGACACTCTTGGATAATTTGATTATTGAAATGTTCCATGATTGTTCAACAAATTACTCTTTCATGCTTGTCTGCTTTTAAGTTGATGTGTGAAGATAGAATTGTCATTTTATGAAAATAAACTTTCATTGCTTGTAATCCTGTGGGTAGTGCTTAAATTTACATTTGGCTTTTAAGTTGCTTTTTCCTTCGACATTATATTTTATGTTTGTTTATAGACAAAATAACCTGACAAGAATGGCTGTCTGGTGTGACACGCTAAAAAAAACCTTAAATGTTCAGTGTAAGATATAGTGAATAAATGAACTATTACACAATATGAGAAGATTTTGTGAAGCAGTCAGATTTGCTTACCTGTAGGTCCATGTGTTGAGAAGTTGATCATTTAATGCTCATCTTGAAATGGGTTTGAGAGGAAGCTGTCTTCTTGAACTACAGCAGGTCCCAGTGAATTGACAAGCAAAACAAGTAGAGTGTTTCAAAATTTTCATCTAGGAGTTATGAAGGAACTGTGACATATTTTTGAAATGTTTGCTTTTAATAACTGGATACAAGGAAATACTGAAAGGAAATGAGAAATAACATTACAGACATTTGTGTATAAATGACGAGAGGCATTGATCATTTGGGTGGCCAGAGTCTTCTCCCCAGGGCTGAAATGACTAACGTGAGCGGACATGTTTAAAGTGCTTGGAAGTTGGTATAAGAGGGATGTCAGAGATAAGTTTTTCACACACAGAGTGGTGGGTGCATGGTATGCACTGTCAATGAAGGTCGTAGAGATGTATACTATAGGGTATTTTAAGAGACTCTTAGGTAGGTATGAGGGGTGATTGATAAGTTTGTGGCCTAAGGTAGAGGAGTCAGTTTTATTTTATTTTTCAACTTAGTCCCCTCCTACATTTACACATTTAGTCCAGCGGTCGTGGAGCACACAGATCCCTTCTCTGTAGAAGTGGTCCACAGCAGGGGTGGTTGATAAGTTCGTGGCCTAAGGTAGAAGGAGATGAGTTATTAACTTCAAACTTTCTTTATACACAGAGTTGGGGCTGTCTGGATTGTGCTGGAATGTTGCCAGTGATATGTTAAACAGTAAACAGCCCCCAATTTCTTTTGTATTATTAGAAGTGTAAATACTATATATGAAGATTAAAAGCCATTTGCAAGGTCTTCTCAACCTCCACCTGAAGGTTTAGATGAAGGCATATACAATTTGTACACACCTGTAGAATTAATGCAGCATCATGGATGTAATGTGCATAATAGAAGTACACAATATACACAGCTTATTTAATGGACCATAGTACATATTTTGGATTAATTTTGTTTTTTTTCCTTATTTGAATTTCCTGGAAATTTTGGAGAAGTTTTGGAGGACATTCACATTACTAAGGAGGAGGTATTTGCAGCCTTACACTACATTAAGGTGAATAAATCCCCAGGGCCTGACTAAGTGCATCCTTGGACTTTAAGGAAGGTTAGAGAAGAAATAGCAGAGTCCCTTGCAGAGATACTTGCTTCATCGTTAGCCAGTGGTGAAGTTTCCAAACACTGGAAGGTGGTCAATGTCATCCTGTCATTTAGGCAGAGTAGCAAATACAAGCCAGGTAACTACATGCCAGTCAGCCTGACATCAGTGTTGAGAAAATTACGTGAGGAAGTTCTGAGGAGAAGGCACTGCAGTTCTCATCGAGTGGTCAGCAGTGGAAAGAGTGAGCAGTTTCAGGTTCCTGGGTGTCAACATCCTGAAGAATCATCTTACGTCCAACACGTTGCTGCCGTTGTGAAGAAGGCACTCTGCTGGCTATATTTCACTGGGTGTTTGAGGGGATTTCGTATCTCAGCAAAGACTCTGGCAAGTTTCTAGAGAGGTATGACGGAGAGCATCACAGCCTAGTGTAGATGCTGCAAGACACAGGATCACAAGAGGCTATCGATGGTTGTGAACCATTCTGTGGCACTAGTCTCCACACCATCAAGGACATCTTCAAAAGGAGATGCCTCAGAAAGATAACACCTATCATGAAGGACCCTCATCATCCAGGAAGTGCCATTGACAAGAAGTTGCAGGAGTCTGAAGATGTACACTCAATGTTTTAGAAACAGCTTCTTCCCCTCCACCATCAGATTCTGAATGATCCACGAACACCAGCTCACTGCTTTCTTTTGCACTAGAGTGGATTGTAGTTAATTGGGACACATCGGGACCAGTACATTTTGGCCCAATTAAGTGGTTGCCGCAATTAGCCGAAGTTTCATGGAAATAGTTAAAAAGGTACAAAAGAGACAAAATGAGTAACAAATAATGTATTTAAATGAAATACAGATTAGAACACTACCAATAGTACAATAAAACTATATATCAGTTCTCGATGGGGGAGATTCACACATTGTACGCGTTGAACAAAATCAGTGCAGGCACCTAGTACAGATAATGGACTGCCTTCATGCAATGCTATTGACAATTGCATCCTCCAAATGTTCATTTTCATTCTAACATTCAAGGTGATTGTCAGTGCCTTTAAATTCCTAGTAGCTCCTTACTTATTGAAGTAGTGAAATTGATTCATTTTCACTCTCGGCTGTTTCTGGCATCTCCGAGCCTGAACGCTTGAAACTTCAATGAGCAAACCAGATCGGAATCGTCTTCACGTTTATTTCTTGCCAACTACTAGTGACAAAAATAACTGCGTTTTGAACACAAACGCATGCAATTGGTGCTTTAAAAACCATTCAGTGTAAGCACAGTGTGGTGTCTAATGGTCACACAAGTGCAAGCGACTGAGACCAGTTAGAACCTGTTCCTGCCCCAGTTAAGTGGCATAGTGTCCCAGTAAACAAAGGGAATCACAGCTATTTTTTGATTAGTTTTTATTCTTTGAGTTGGCCCAAATAGGCGATTGCCCTGATGAACCAATGGCCCAATTAGCCAGAATCCTCTGTATTTTGCTCACTTTTGCACTATTTATATTTTAATATATTTTTGTTGTAATTTAGTTATTTTTAAGTCTTGCACTGTACTGCTGCCATAAAACAACAATATTCATGACTTAAGTATGTCAGTGATAATAATTCTGATTCTGGTATAACTGACAAAATGTAACCTTTATCACAGTGACTTTGTAAGTTATAGTCCATGATAGGCAAGTTTGTTACTCTTATATGAAGCAAGCAGAATAAGCAACAGAAAGAGAAGTAGAACATCATTATGTTGCCTTAGCTAATTGTAAGAAAAATCAGACATAACTCTATATATTTCATAAAGCATACATATGAAAATTGATTATCAGTAGTAGTCATTCTTGAATATGAGTGATAATCATTAATAAATGTTGATATACGAACGCAGCTTATACACCTGTGTTGTTAATAACAGCCTGTAGAATTGATCTCCAAACAGACTGCCTAAATCAGAGAAGTTGCAATGTAGATAATCATGCAGGGAAAGCACTGCTAAAAGGCAATTAGAGAAGGCCCAAAGGAGTCAAAATTAGGTCTTGTGTGATGGGAGGAGTGGTGCATATAGCATAATTGATCTCCAAAGGGGAACAGATGTCAGCAGGTTGCTGAAAAGCATTAGGAATTTTTTTTAAAAGGTAATCATGGCAGGAAAGCATTTTAAAAGCTATTCAGTCAGCAGGAAGCCCCAGAGAATGGAACTGTCCAGTGGGGAAGGAAGAGATGACGGGAATGGGTTGCAGAATTGATCTTCTAAAGAGGAGAAACCTCATAATTTGCCAAAAACTACCAAGGAGTTTTAAGAATAGAAGTCATAGTGGGAAAGCATTTCAAAAGGTGATGAGATGAAATGCTAAATGAAGCACTTGGTTAAGTAAAAGGATCCAAAGGGCATGAAGGTGGCAAAAGCAATCTGCAGAATCAATTTCTTATATAGCATATCACGCAACAAATTTATTTGGAAGTATTTACTTAAACATTATAGACGAGAACTGAAGCAAGAGAGGAAGAAAATGATGTGTGGGTGTTCTAGACTCTGGTATCCAGAGTGAAAGTTGGAGATATTCCTGGAACTCCAAGGCTGTCTGAATAGTCTTTTAGTAAGTATTGGGATGAACCTATGAAGCTGATGTAATTTCATCTTGAGGTCACAATGCTTAGCTATCAGAACATCGTAGAGGCGATGCACATGAAACTGTTCAATATGCATAATGTATGTAATCTAGTTTTGCTGTTTAGAATTTATTTTCTTCCCCTTTTTTTTGAATTACTTAGAAATGTAACCATTTGGAGCATTATTGGTAAACTATTTCAGCAAGTTGTTCAGGGAGTACAGTCCTGGCATGTATGAACAAATTTAATTTTTATCTCAGGTAATAGCGATGGTAATGTTTAATTTTGTATTTATCTTTTACATGCACTACTAACTAGCCATGGTGATTAAAATTAAAAGCTAATAGCAAGAGAGGAAACTGTGAAAGTGTTCGAAAATTGCATTCTGCTGCTGAGGAGGATGATTGGGAGACTATAAATCAAAGTAACAGCTAACAAAATTCAGACTGCTTTGCCTGTCACAGTAGATGAGCTTTGAAGCACAGTAAAACACCAACTAAGTTGCTTTCTTCAAAAATCCTGATGGTTTGGTACCTGGCTCACCAAATTCTGTTTCACACATTCTCCTTTAAAAGGGTCCTTCTTCCTGAGCTCTCTTTAATTTTGCTGGGACCCATTTCTCACACTCCTAAGTACTGGGTCCCATTTCCCTTGCTTTTAAAAAGATCAGGACCACATTTCCCACAAATCTTTTAAACTCGCCATGATCCCATTCCTGTAATTTTATAATATCCTTATTTTCAAATATCTCTATTATCTTGCCCCTCCTGAGGGTTTTAATTGTTTTTACTCTTACAACATGTTGTAAAATCAGCAGTCCTAGCCTCTCAGTTGCCCCCAGATTTCATCATTTCCCTGTTTTTGGCTGCACATTCAGCGGCTGTGGCCAGAACGTCTGGAATTCACACCTTAACTTTCTTTGTCCTCTCAACTGTTTCTTCCTTAATGTGTACCTTAAAACTAACTTGTTTGAAGAAACCTGTGGTTATTTGCCTTATGAATTTCTTTCAAAGGCTTTAGAATATTTGGAATGTTAAACGTGCTGTATAAATGATGGTCATGGTATTAACAATAGAAGTATTCGTGCTCCTTTTAGGACATCCTTGGCAGCTGAAGCATCGGTATGAATGCTTGGTCTACAGTTGATATGCCATTTTCACCACCTTTCTCCTTTTCATCAGAATATCCTTCAGGTGTTATGCTCTGAGAACCTTGTTCTTCTTTCAGCTCAAATCTTTGCTATGGTGCTTTGTTGTGCAGATGCAAATCATGATCATTCTGGCGTGAGGCTAGAAATACAGAAGTCACCCGATCTCTACTGGCAGCTGTGGCACATCTCCACCCTGTCAAGGGCTTACTCAATAACACATTCAGTTGTCATCTAGCTGCCATTACAGTTTTTCTGATGTTCAAGGTTGCCTTGATGTCAGGTCAGGCACTGATGGTAAAAGAGAAACTGCTTGAAGTATTCAGCTTCCCAGGTTAGGATTCAGAGTAATGCCTTAATAGTTAATGGAGTGGAGTGAAACAAAGGCTGGGCTTAAGATATTTTTGCATCTGCCTTTAAACAGGAGTTGCAAACAGACTTAACTGAACTGAAGATATTTTTTCAGGGAGGGATAGTGATGAAGATCACTATCTTCTTCATCATGATGAAGATCACTTTGAATTGGCAAGGTATGGATGGTCAGGAAAAAGAACAAGTCCACTCAGGATCTGTGTCAGTGTCAGTTCCTTCTTCTGAGGAGGGCAAAGGGGATAATCCAGCAAATTATTGGCAGCTGACAGCAGTAGTAGAGAAATTATCGAGAATATATCTTGGGGAGAGGATCTTGGAAAAAGGTCTTATTAGGAATTGTTAGCATGACTTTGTGCTAGTATGGTCATTTCTCATAAACTTGATTGAATTTTCTTAGGAGGTGATCAAGATGCTGTATACATGGACTTCTGTAAAATATTTGACACATCTCTCATAGTAGGCACAAACAGAAGGTTGGGTAAACAGTGTGAGGGCAGATTGGATTCAAAATTGGCTTGGCTTGCAGGTTTGACCAGTGATGTTCCACAGGAATTAGTGCTGGGACTTAAGAATATTAGAGTGGGGAATTGAGGTGTGGTCATTGAAGCTTCAGTGAGGAGATGCGTAGGCTGTCAGTAGATTTTTTTTGTTATTTATTCTTTCTTTCTTACTGCACATTTGGAAGAGTGGGGATGCCAGACGGGATAGTGGAATGCCCCTCTTGCAGGATGTGGGAAGGCAAGAGACCTCCAGTGTCCCTGAGACCACACCTACAAGAAGTACATCCAGCTGTAGCTTCTGACAGTCTGAGTTAAGCATTTGGAGCTGGAACTGGATGAACTCCAGTGTATACCAATCCAAGGGCTTCTTAAATGAAACTATTGTACTTGCTTCAACCACTTCCTCTGGCAGCTCATTCCATATACTCACCACCCTGTATGGAAAATGTTGCCCCTCAGGTCTCTCTTAAATCTTTCCCCCTCACCCTGAATCTATGCCCCTAGTTTTGGTCTCCATCTTATCTCTGCCTTTCATAGGTTTAAATGCTTCTATAAAGTCATTCCACATTCTCCTATGGTTCAAGAAATAAAGCCTAACCTGGCTAACCTTTCTCTATAAATCAGGCCTTCTAGTCCTGGCAACGTCTTTGTAAACCTTTTCTGCACTCTTCCCAGTATAACAATGTCTTTCCTATAGCAGAGTGACCAAAACTTTACACAGTAGTCCAAGTGTGGTGTCGTCAATGACTTGTACAACTGCAATGTAGTACCCCAGCTCCTATACTTACTACCCTGACTGATGAAGGTGAGCGTGCTAAATTCCTTTTTCATCACCCTGTCTACTTAAGATGCTGCTTTCAATGAACTATGTACTCGTATTCCTAGGTCCCTCTATTTCATTAATTCCCTGGTGCTCTAGCATTCAGAGTAGAGTGCTACTCTGGTTTGACTTTCCATACTGCAACATCTGACCTGTATTGAAATTTGCCACTCCTCAGCCCACTTCCTGAACTGAATGAGATCTCTGTATAATCTACATTACCATTCTTCATTATCAACACCTAATTTTATGTCATCTAGAAACTTGCCGATGAAGCCTTATTCATTAATATCCAAATCATTTATATCAATAATGAATAACAAGGGTCCCAATACTAAGCCCTGTGGCACAGTGCTAGTTACAGGCCTCCATTATGAGAAACAATCTTAAATCAATACCCTCTGCTTCCTACCTTCAAGCAGATTTTGAATCCACTCATCTAGTTTTCCTTGGGTTCCATTGAACCTACCCTTCCAAACAAGCCTATCACACAGAACTTTGTCAGAGACCTTGCTTAAGTCCAAATAGACAATATCCACTGCCCTACCCTTGCCTACCTTTTTTTAAAATTACTTCTTCAAAGAACTCTGAAAGATTCATCAAACACAACTTCCCAAACGCAAAGCCAAGTTGACTCCAACTGTTCAAATGTGTAATTTCAAATTTCATAATATTTGACAAAAATTATTTTTAATCTGTTATGTGATGTCTTTAATTGGGTTTGAAGGATACAACTGTAAACCTTCCAGCCTAGGTTGAACTCACCATATAGCTACACTTTTATGACTGAGTTTATTGGAAAACAATTTCAAGCTCAAACTTCTTGAAACCATTTTGGTTTTCATGCAAACAAGAACACAGGAACTGTGTTCCGGCTTTGATATTATACCTTTAGATCTAAGTTTCTGTATGGTATGATTTTTTGTCAAAACTAAATGATGCCACAGATCAGAAGATTGTGATAGATTTAAGATAAGAACAGTCAAAGAATGGAAACAGGACTATTCAGTTGGTATGTTGCAACCAGATGTAAAAAAAAGCATTCATTATTATCCATTGATTAATGTCTGCAGAGATTTCTAGACACTTGTTTCAAATCACAGTAGAACAGCTGTGCTTTTCAATTCATATTTTTAGATTAGTAGCGAGCAACACAAGGGAAATGATTCAAGTGGATATTTATTTCGCATTACACAGCTCCAGGGAGATCCTGTCAGTTCTTGTTTGATCTTTGGGCTAAAACTTTCAAGCATGCTATATGCATTAAATCTGTCCTATCACATTATAGTTCACAGGGTTCTTGTTTTGCTGCTGCATTTGTTTACTTCATATTAGAAATATCAACTTTATTTAAACTCTATCTTTGCTGATTTTTCTTTACAATTTAGTTCTACAACAGACAACATTTTATATAATAATGTTTTAAGTGTGTACATCTCTAGGCATAGTGAATTTTTTGTAATAATTTTGATTATCAAAGAAAGTCTGGGAAGGAAACTCCACTCTTAAACTTGTGATAAGATGGTTTACTCTCCAAGGGAGCATTTAAGAAATATAAGTGACCCATTGTTTAAATTGATGAACTGGAATTGCTAACCCTATGTGAAAATTACATTTTGATGTTTTTCCCAAAATACCCAGTCAGAGTACATTTCTGAGATGTCATTCATTTTGTGATGCAAAATTAATTGCCAAAAAAATGTAAGTGGGGTACTTCATAATATGTTGCATGTTAAAGTATAGGCTAAGGAAGCTAAAGGAGGAGAAGGCACCATATCTAACATAGTCATAGAGAACAGCACAGAAACAGCCCATCCAGTCTGTGCCAAGTCATTTAAACTGCCTATTCCCATTGACCTGCACCAGAATCATAGCCCTCCATATACCAATCCAGCCCTCTCTTAAACATTGAAATCAAGCTTGTATGTACCACTTGCGCTAGTAGCTCACTCCACACTCCCACTACCCTCTGAGTGAAGATGTTTTTCCTCATGTTCCCCTTAAACTTTTCACCTTCCACCCTTAACCCATGGTCTAGATGTAGCCCCACCCAACCTCTGTGGAAAAAGCCTGCTTGTATTTACCCTAGCTATACCCCTCATATCCATCACACCACTCCCACAGAACAATGACTGAAACTGTGAGCACACACAAGGACTCAAATACTTGCACTAATGGCACTTTGTGCATTACTGTGATATTCTGTTGCTGCTGTAACTCATTTTCTGCTACTTATCTATTTAATACTGTTTTTCTATTACTGTCTTGTTTTTACCTACCACTTTGTTTGATTGCCTGAGAGGAAGCCAAACTGAGTTTCATTGTACCTACGTATGACAATAAAGATCATTCAATTCAATTCAATAATTTTGGACACCTCTTTCAAATCTCCTCTCTATCTTCTACATTCCAAGGAATAAAGTCCTAAACTGTTCAATCTTTCCATATAATTCAGATCCTCCAGACCCAGCAACATCCTTGTAAATTTTCTCATTTCATTTCCATCTTTCCTGTAGGTAAATGACCAGAACTGCACACAATACTCCAAATTAGGCCTGAGAGGAAGCCAAACTGAGTTTCATTGTACCTACGTATGACAATAAAGATCATTCAATTCAATTCAATAATTTTGGACACCTCTTTCAAATCTCCTCTCTATCTTCTACATTCCAAGGAATAAAGTCCTAAACTGTTCAATCTTTCCATATAATTCAGATCCTCCAGACCCAGCAACATCCTTGTAAATTTTCTCATTTCATTTCCATCTTTCCTGTAGGTAAATGACCAGAACTGCACACAATACTCCAAATTAGGCCTCACCAATGTCTTATACAACTTCAACATAACATTCCCTATACACAGTTCTCTGATTTATGAAGGCCAATGTACCAAAAGCTTTCTTTACAACCTATCTACATGTGACACTGCTTTCAATGAATTATGGATCTATATTCCCAGATCATTTTGTTCTACCGCGCTCCTCAGTGCCTTACTATTCACCGTGTAAGACATACCCCGGTAGGTCCTATACTTCGCTCTTGTCTGCATTAAATTCCATCTGTCTTTCTTCAGCCCATTTTTCCAGCTGGTCCAAATACGACTGTAAGCTCTGATAGTCCACCACACCCTCATTCTTGTTGTCATCTACAAATTTGCTGATCCAGTTAACCTCATTATCATCCAGATCGATGATATAGATGACAAACAACAATGTACCCAGCATCAATCCCTGTGGCACTCTACTATTCACGGGCCTCAAGTCAGAGGGATAAGCCCCACCTATCACCACTCCTTGGCTTCTCCCACAAAGCCAATGTCTAATCCAATTTACTACCTCATCTTGAGTGCTGAGCGACTGAACTTTCTTGACCAACATCCCATGCAGGACTTTGTCAAATGCCTCACTAAAGCCCATGTAGACAGCGTCCACTGCCTTGCCTTCATCAACTTTCTTGGTAACTTCCTCGAAAAAGTCAATAACATTGGTTAGATACAACCTATATTGTCCAAAGAAAGTGACAAATTTACTTGGATAGGTCCTTGCATCAGAATTTGTACATGTCATATCTCTCTATATGTTACCTGTCTCCCTAGCACCATGCTGCAAAGCTCTTAAAATTTTAGAGTTTCATTAATGCCAGTTCCAAAACTGAACAATGGAACTTCAATGTAAAATACCCCTCTGATTCATGAATACAGGCATCAAGAGGTCCAGTATCTCTTCTCACTATTAGTTTTCCTCTACGTTCTGACCTTAATAGGATTCAGCTCATAAAGAGTGACACCATAATATAGCCAGCAATCTTTCAGCAGCTGGAGTATTGTCAAGGAACAGACCATGCTGAGTTAATGGGAGTGAGTGACAGAACCCTCCTGAATGACAGGGCACCTGTACAGGCTTCTGATGAATGGAGTGTGCAGAAAAGTCTGGCTGTGCTTTTTTGCCAGTCACACCTCAAGCCTGTCTCCTTGAACTTGGCCTTTGAGCACAGTGCTTGAAATCCGCCTTGCAAACTTGCACAAGTGCCTGCAACTGTTTTCAAAGTCATGGTCAGGATCACCTACACTTTCATGATCTTTGCAATCTATCTCTATGGAGCGATGCAATATAAGGTCCTGACGCATGGGCAATGTTGTAGCTTCGCTAAATGTGATTCTTCAGGTAACTTAGCAGTAAGGCAGGGTTTCCAAAAATACTTGATCACCTTACAGAAACCTTTCATGAACCCCAACTCTTGCCAGATTTTTTTTCCAAACTGTTCTTTTACAGGATATTTCTTAGCTTGAGTCTGCTGTACTATGAGAAGTTTTTTTTTCTCTCTGTGATAGATCAATGGCAGTATTGATTCAAATCAACGTGTTTAACAGTTCTGCTATAGGGCTCCAGAATTTCAGGCAAGTGTGGAAGAATGAGGGTGACTTGCTCAGACTAGAGGGAGCAGTAAAATGGGTTACTGGATTTTTAGTACTACTTCTGGATGTTGGACTATTTTGTATTGTACCAGCCTAAGTTTTGAACGGTATTTGTACTGTTTTTGTAGTTACAGAGTACGCAAGAGGTTGCTCCTGCTCTTTCATTGGCAACGTCAGAATGGGGATGGCGTTGATGAGATGTGGAAGCAGGAGATGGCTGCCTTCATCATCCAGGTAGCCTGGAGGAAGTTTCTAAGGAGCGGTGTCCAGAATGTCATTTCCACGAAAAGCAGCCAGACATTCAGCTCTGGGAGCTCAGGTGTTGGGACAGCGAAGCAGCGCTCAGTATTAAAGCAAATTTATGGTAACTCATTTTCAGTATCATCATGACACAGTTCATTTATGCACTAGAAAGAGGGAAGCCAAACTGAGTACTAGAAAGAGGGATGAAAAATAATAGATTGAATCTAGTTAAAGTATTATCAATATTCCTATTGAACGATGAATAGTGTCCTGGACATTAAAAGTGAACAGCTACAAGCTGACATATTGATCTTATGCCATGCATAAATTATTTTGTACCTGAGTAGAGTTGTTCATCATTGTAATGTAGCACAAGCTATTTATAGAATTTGTACAGAGTACAGAAGGATTAATTACTTGTTTCTGGTTAATTGACAGGGAAACCTCAGGAAGAGAAAGGGCACAATTCACAACGATTGTTCCCTCTCAGAAATAATCAAGTATCTGTCCGGAACTCCTGTAAGTACTAAAAAATTTTGGATTGCCAGCTGCATCAACAATGCTACAGCCTAATAAATATCCCACCAAGAGTGAAAATATATGTTTTGAAGATACTGCAACCACCAATCTAAATTTTTAAAAAGCATCAAACAATACTGTTTATTCTGTACTCAGCAAATTTTCCAAATATTGCTCTTGCTAAATTGTTTTATAATGACAAGAGCATAAAAGGAAAGAGTTTGCATTATATAATGCTCCAGTATCTTTACATATAGCATAAAATGCTATAGTTGCTGAAGTAAGAAATAAAGACAATAGTGTTGGAAATACTCAATAGGCCAGGCAGCATCAATGAAGAGGAAAAGTGATTTGTTTTACGTTGATCATAAGAACTGATGAAATATTAGCTCATTTTCTCTCTCCACTGTGGCTGCATGTTCCCTTGAGCATTTGCACCATTTCTATTCCATTGTGTTATGTACTGCCAGAGAGTTGGAGATGTACAGCTGTGAAAAGGACCCTCTGGTCCTGTCTGTGCTGATCGTTGTACTCATCCATAGGAATCCTACTTGCTTGCTTTTGGTCCATTGCCTTCTGTGTCTTGGTAATACATTGTGCTTTCAGGTCCTCGATATACCAGCCTGCTAACCAGCCATTGAGATGTCATCTCTGCTTCAGGAATTCCTCTGTTTTTCTTTGAAGAGTGCCATGGAGTTGTGAACTTTATTAAATAGAGAACAGTTCAATATCTCAGTTGAACAATGGTAACGTAAACAGTGTGACAGTTCTCAATGGAGCACTGAAATGTTAGTCAGTCAGATATTGTGTTCAGATCTTGGGGTGAGACTTGAACCCAGAACTATATGACTCATATGTAATACATCAACCACTGATCTGAGGATAAAAATATACCATATGATATAAATAAAATAACTGATGAAATGTTCTATGATTGAAGTTTGCTGCTGATGGGTGTAGTGTGGGCTGCAAACAGGTGCAGAAGCTTCTGTAGGAAGACAAACACCAAGTTGGTCTATATTGTGAGAGTTTTTGAGAAGGGGAAACATTTTACTAAATATTATGGAGATGTCATGAGATTACATCTTGAATATTCTGCCTACACAAGAGTACAGTGAAATTTCACCAGATAGATTGATTCCTGGGATATTAGGGTTTATTTTCTGAGGAGAGATTAAGCAGAAGAGACATCTACTCTCTTGAGGTGAGAAGTATGAGGTGGTCTCACTGAAGCATTTAAAATGTTTATGGAATTTGAAAGAATAGATGTAGAGTGATATTTCATTTGACCTTGGGTCTCCAAATCAGGAATTGGCCATTTGAGATGGAGATGAGAAGGAATGCCTTTATCCTGAAGGTGGTGAATATTTAGTTTTCAGTAACCGAGAATGGAGTGCCACAGTAGCATGACAGTTAGCATGACGTTATTACAGCTATGACGTTGGAGTTCAAGATTCAATTCACCGTCCTCTGTATGCAAGTTTGTACGTCCTTGTTCATGTGTGCGTGGGCTTACTTTGGGTGCTCCAGTATCTTTACACAGTACAAAAAAGTACTAGTTAGTAGCTTAATGGGTCATTGTAAATTGTCCCATGATTAGACTAGAGTTAAATTGGGGTTGCTGGGCCAGAAGGGCTAGTTCTGCGTTTTACCTCTAAATAAAATTAAACAATGGCTCTGAGGGCTTAGATGCTGAGTATGTTCACAATAAAGATCCGTAGATTTATAGATATTAAGAGCAAGAAAGTGGCACTGAGGTAAAAGATCAACCATGATCTATTTAATGGAGGAACAGGTACTAAGGACCACATGGCCTACTCCTGCTTTCTTTATTTTCTCATATAGGATTTAGAGCATTACCAATTTCTTCCTTGATCTTTTTTTTTAACACAATAGCAAGGTAAAAGGACCTTCCAATAGACAGATTTGTAAGAGTTGAAAGCAAAGTCAGATTGTTAGACCATTTGCATCTCTTTACAGTTTTACATTCATGCAACAGCTTTGGATGCAAGGATTAATCAGGGTGGCCCCAGGAATAAGAGACTTTAGTTATGTGGAAAGGCAAAGCAGAAAAGTTCAAGAGAAAATGTAATGGTCATTTTCAAAATTTGTGAGAATTGTAATAAATTAGACTGGAGAAACAAAATTCAGTGAGATTTAAGATAATTTACATGACATTGGGAGTGCTGTTTTGTTCTTATTAATGAAGCTTTATTTTAAATGAATATTGTTGTATTGATATTATCTCATGACAGAGATTGTAGTGATATTTGGTAAATAAACATCTATGGATTTTCCACTGGTCTGTAAGAATGCAGAACCTATCTGTAAAATGGTTCCATCATCTGGAGATTAGGAAGAAACTGACGAAAATTTCTTCTTCAGTATGGCCTTTCAAATATATGCCCCAGCCAAGAATTTTTATGAACAACTGGTTTTGTGGATTCAATAAGATTATGTTAAGGTTAACTAAGCAAGTTTCAAATTGAAATAAATTGATTATACTTGAATTTGTACTTACTTTTAAAATAACTGCGGGACAAGCTAATTTGTACAATGTTTCTTGTGACGTTTTCCTGAAATGTGTATCCACTGATAGTACAGGAGGGATTATTTCTTTTCGACCAATTTCTTAAATTTCTTCTCAGAGCTCCCAATATTTTTTAGGTTCATTCATAATCTAGCTTGTTTGTGACTCTTTGCTACTCTCCTTATAACATTATGTAGCTATGTGCATATGTTACAGAATTAAAGAATCAGACAGCACAGAAACAGATCCTTCGGCCCAACTCATCCATGCTGACCAAGGCCTCTACCTGAGCTCATCTCACATGCCTGTGATTGGCCCATATCCCGCTAAACCTTCCTATCCATATACATGGCCAAGTGTCTTTTAAATGTTCTGACCTTCTCATCCAAATCATTAATATAGGTGACAAACAAAAGGAGGCGAACACTGATCCTCGTGCAACACAACTGGTCACAGAACTCTAATCTGAACAGCAACTCTCACCACCCTCTGCCTCCCAGCACCAAACCAATTTTGTATCCAGTTGGCTAACTCACCCTGAATCCCATGTAATCGAACCTTTCTGACCACCTACCTTGCGAAACCTCATCAAAGATCTTGCTAAAATCGATGTAAATGTCATCTATCACCATAAGCTCAACAATCTTCAAGAAATTCAGCCAAGTTCGTATGACACAATTTCCGTGCACAAAGCCTTGCTGAAGTCCCTTATCAATCCCTCCTTTTCCAAATGCTGGTAGATCCTGCCCCACAAAATCACTTCCAGTAACTTTCCCAACACTGATGTAAAGCTCACCAGCCTGTAGTTCCTAGTTGCCTTTGCAGCTCTATTTAAATAAAGGATAGGACAATGGCGTTTCCTGCCCCTCATTGCATGAGGTGCTGACAGGACCTCAAACCAAGAAGTTGCCTTTAGTAGGGGAGTCTAGGGCCAGAGGGCATGACCTCAATACAAGGATATCCCTTTAGAACTGAGATGAGGAGGAATTTCTATAGCCAGAGGGTGGCAAATCTGTGGAACTTATTGCCACAGATGGATGTAGAGGCCAAGTCGTTGGGGATATTCAAAGCAGAGGTTGATAGGTTCTTGATTAATAGGGCTTTCAAAGATTATAGGGAGAAAGCAAGAGAGTGGGGTTGAGATGGGTAATAAATCAGCAATTTTGATTTGGGGCACAACAACTAATTTGGTTAGGGGCTAGTATGTGGGTTTCAGCAAGTACTTTGGATAGGGGCTAGTATGCAGGCACAGCAAGTAATTTCAGAAGACTCAAGACTCAAGTCATTCATTGAGTGTAGACTTTTTATATTATGGTTCTCGAATTAGATATTCAGAGAGCAAAACCAGCAAGGAATATTTTGTGTAATCTTCTGTGAACGAGATCTAAAAGAGAAGAAATGGGGTAACTTTATGTTGCAACAATAGGAAATCACCCATCAAACTGCCAATAAAGGTGTTGGCCAATTTGTGTTGACTGATAGCTGGTGATTCCATAGGCAACTTACAGCCATTAGCTGTTCACACTCAGCATGTCTTCGACTTCTGCATCTGAGCATTAGTGGCAGAAATCTGGGATGTGCTGGATGTCAGACATTAAGACATTTGGGTCACTATTGTGCCTAATGGCAGAGTTGTGACATCTCAGACAGAAGGTATAAAACACCTTCATGTCTCAGCTTTACATCTGGGAGTGCTGATCCCATTCATTAGAATGGGTTCATCAGTCCTCTGGAAAAGGTGAATGCTTTATGTATTTTAAACTTAGCATCTCCATTTCAACATAGATTATTTTGTGTTTTTCTAATTACCCAAATAACATATAAAACTTAAAATCTATTAATTTGAATAGTTTGTGAGAGTCTCATTCAGACATTTAGCACCAGTGATAACCAGTACACCATCAAAGGAGCTTAAGGTCAAGGCTTTGTGCTACACTGCACAGGGCCCGCTCACTGCACAGAGTCCGCTCACTGCACTGGGCCCGCTCACTGCACAGAGCCCGCTCACTGCACAGGGCCCGCTCACTGCACAGGGCCCGCTCACTGCACTGGGCCCGCTCACTGCACAGGGCCCGCTCACTGCACAGGGCCCGCTCACTGCACAGGGCCCGCTCACTGCACAGGGCCCGCTCACTGCACAGGGCCCGCTCACTGCACAGGGCCCGCTCACTGCACAGGGCCCGCTCACTGCACAGGGCCCGCTCACTGCACAGGGCCCGCTCACTGCACAGGGCCCGCTCACTGCACAGGGCCCGCTCACTGCACAGAGCCCGCTCACTGCTCAGGGCCCGCTCACTGCACAGGGCCCGCTCACTGCACAGAGTCCGCTCACTGCACTGGGCCCGCTCACTGCACAGGGCCCGCTCACTGCACAAGGCCCGCTCACTGCACAGGGCCCGTTCACTGCACAGAGTCTGCTCTGCCTAGCCAGTTACCTACTGTGTAAAAGAGGAGGATGAGCCAGAGATACAGAGTAAATATGTGTTAGTGTGGGCCACAAAGTGTTATTTTAGGCAGTGGCTGGGTCCAGATTATGCATCACTTTAAGATGAAGCGATTAATTAGGTATGACTTTTTCTTTTTTTACTTAAATGTAAAATAATGTTTCAATAAAGAGAAGGAATATTCAAGTGAATGTCATCTTATGGCTATTGATGGATCTAGTTTGTAATTTAGGATTTATTCCTATGAGAAAGCAGAATTTTTTTTAAAAAAACAAATCCCGAATTTTAAAGGATTTCTCCCTTTTTAGTGTAAAACCTGTGCAAGTATTTTTATTGACTTTTGTTCTCATCTCCCAGCATTCAGTTCCACAAAACAGAAGAAGCAATGTACATATCAGATTTCAGTAGGTAATATCTACTCATAACTGGTATTAACATTGTTGGGATTTCATGATTAGTGTGTAGCCTAGGGGAATTACCTTGATGCCACGTCCTGGTGTTGTCCAAAACAGGGTTTGGACTTTCTGTACACACCTGCTAGTTTTCCTTGTGCTTTGGTTTCCACCCACATCCTAAAGGCCTGTAAATTGTCAATTGTCCCTGCTGCGTGGTGTTGATGGGAATATAATAACAGGCTATCAGGAAAATGAATGTGGGAATGGGATTGATCTGTGAACCAGCTTAGAACTGATGGACAGAAATGTCTTCCTACAGCACTGTAAAGAAGCAAGAAGCCTAGATCTATATGATAAGCCAACTAATGCTAGTGAACTGTCACAGGCCAACATCTCCACGGAGGTCTCCGAAATGTAGTCTATGTCATTCGCATCCCTGAAATGGTTGCTCTGACCTGAGCTCTCCAATAGCAGGAGAATCCTGGAGCTCAGAGGAAAAGATTAAGGGATGTCCTCAATGCCTCTTTTAAAAAGTTCAAAGTAAATTGATTATCAAAGTTCTTGTAACCATATACAACCCCGAGATCCATTTTCTTGTGGGCATACTCAATAAATTTGTAATAGAATAATAACCATAATAGAATCAATGAAAGACCGCACCAACTGGGGCATTCAAACACTGTGCAATGGCAACAAACTCTGCAAATACAAAAAGAAAGAAATAATAATACTAAATAAGTAAGGAACAAGTGTCGAGAACATGAGATGAAGAGTTCTTGAAAGTGAGTCCATAGGTTGTGCGAACATTTTCAGTGATGGGGTCAATGAAGTTGAGTGAAGTTACCCTCTTTGGTTCAAGAGGCTGATGGTTGAGAGATAATAACATTGCTGAACCGGGTGGTCTGAGTCCTGAGGCTCCTGTACTTTCTTGCTGACGGCAGCAGTGAGAAGTAAGCACACCCTGGGTAGTAGGGTCCTTGATGATGGATGCTGCTTTCCTGCAACAGTTTAGTGCAGATGTGCTCAATGGTGGGGAGAGTTTTGCCCTTGATTAAATGGGCTGCAACCACTATTTCTTGTAAGATTTTCCATTCAAAGTGTAAAATCCTTACTGAATTGTGAAGACACTGATCCATTGTCACTTCTAAGTGGAAAAAGAACATTTTGGGAAGCATTGAGAGCCAGGAATGAATGTGTTGGAAGCACACAAGCTAAGTGTAAATGGTGGAAAAGCATGCTGCCAAACTAAGAATCTGTCTGCTGTATCAAATAATTCCTACCCACCTGTGGGAGAGTCTGTAGGTCCCATGTTGGCTTTATTAGCTACCTCAGAGCCCACAAGTTGGTGCGGAAGCAAGTCATCCTTAATTGATGGATTGCCTCAGTAAAAACAGTACTTTTGCAGTGAACCTTTAGAGCTTCAGTAGTTTTTGATAAATTTGTAGTAGTAGTAGTGTATATGTTCTGGTTCCTACTATTGTAAGACAGATAGTACTTGTCTAATTAAATAAATATCATTAAGAGGAGAAGCAATCAGTCCCTTGAATCAGGCTCTCCTGCTGATTCAGATCAGAACTGTTCCTTTACCTCTGCATATTTTTCTTTGAATCCTGTGGCATTTACACATCTATTGATTTGTCTTGAATATACTCTGCAATGAAATCTCTACAGTCCCCTACAGTAGAGACTTACAGCAATTTAACACATTCCGGTTTTGGTGTCCTGTCAACAACTTTTCCCTCAGTGGCAACAAAAGAGCTAGCTGATCATTGACTTCAGAAAGGTGGGTGGTGTACGTGCTCCTGTTTACATCCTATGGCGTTGAGGTTGAGAGGTTCAAGTTCCTAGGTATGACCATGAACCTGCTTTGACCATTTTGATGTCACGGCTATTAAAGCTACTACTTCCTCAGGAGACTAAAGAAATGTAACATATTCCATCAACTCTTATCACTTGTTATCAATACACCATAGAAAGCATTCTGTCGGATGCACAGCGGCTTGGTATGGCAATTGCTCTTCACGAGCCTGCAAGAAGCTGTAGAGTTGTGGACAGAGCTCAGCCTCCTCCCTGTGGACTCCATCTATACATCCTGCTGCCTCAGTGAAGCAGCCAGCAAAATTAAAGACCCCACCCACCCCAGACATTATCTTTCCTCCACCCTCCAATTGAGCAGATAAGACAAAAACTTAAAAGCACATTATCACCAGACCCAGGTTAGCTTCTATCGCACCATTAGGCTTCACTACCTACCTCATTGTGATCTTGCCTTTATCATTTACCTGTACTGCATTTTTTCGGTACTTTTTACACTTTGTTCTGCATTGTTATTATTTTACCTTATTCTAGCTCAATGCACTGTGTTTGATGTCTTTAAACAGTCTGCTGGATAAACATTGTATCTTGGTACATATGACTATAATAAGCCAATGACAGTACCACTAACAGAATTGACACCATATGTATATTCATATATAATTCAATGAATTTACTTTTCAGTCTTCTAACTCCAGAAAACATAGGTCTAGTCTGCTTAATTTCTTTTCCTATGACAAACACAACATTCCAGAAATCGGTCCAGTGAACTTCACTGTGTTTGTTATATTGCAAGTACAACCTTACTTAGTTAGAGAGATGAAACTGCTGCATAATATTTTAAATATGGGCCCAGCAAGGCCTATATAATAGGAGTACTGTGACCCCTTGCTTGCACTCAAGTTTTAACGTGCAGCCTTATTTTATGCTGGCAGTACCAGCACGTTAACTTCCAGTGATCTGTGTATCTGGATACCTTTAGACATGAACTCCACAGTTCAAAGCAAATATATTTCAGTTAGGCAGATGCGGCACCATTATTCTATATATTTTGTTATTTAGCTTCTCACTGTTGTTAACAACATCTGACTAGACTGAGAACAATTGTTCAATAATAATCTGTTTGACATATAAATTGGGAAATTCTGCATTACATTACTTTTTGTTGCATATGCACTGTTTCATATACTGTAGGACAGTTTGATTTCATTCTGATTCATTTTGGGCCTTAAATATTTGATTTTATTATTGAATGTTTCACTATTTATCAGTTTGCACAGTACTAGATAATATAAGGTCAAGCTAATCTGATCTGCCCCGCACCAAGCTGTCATTACCTTCAGGTGTTAATAAGGCCACTAATGAAAGACTAAAGAGAAGCTACCAATTGTATTTAATAGCACATGCCATTTATATAGCAATTAGATTTTCTCATTTCTGCTGAACGGTTTAAAAACCCCCAGGGTATCCCAGAAATCTGCTTTCAATTGTTACTGTCGCTAGGGATGAAACAATCGCTTGATGCACTGGGGCAACAAATCAGGTTAGTTGATTCATAAGTCAAATTTATGATTAATTATTACTTTGCATGTAGGTGCTGCAGGGGTGGAATGCTATCTAACTATTTGCTGTAAATGGGGAAGTGCTTTAAGTTTGTGTAACTGAAAGTGGCAAAATGTAACGTGTCGTATTTATTTATCACATGGGAGATGGTATCTTGACATGTTTCTTAGTAACTGAATTCACTGTGGGCGTGCTTCCTGTTAATAGTATTTGCAGGTTGGTAGATCAGTCAATGTAATTTGTTTCAAACTCCTGCCATCTAACACTTGGAATGACAAAAGTCATATCCTGGCAATCTAAGCAAAAACAGGAATTGCTCAGCAAACCAAACAGCATCTATCGAGACAGATTCCGACTGACTTGCTGAGTACGTAACAGGAGGGAACGTATACCATGCAGTCCTTTGAGCCTGCTCTACTATTCAATTAACATCATCTTCTACCTCAGCTCTATTTTCTAGTCCTACTCCCTTAACACCTGTATCCCTTTCTGCCTGGAATGTATCAGTTTCTGAATTGAATGAACACAAAAACTGAGATTCCATAGTTGTCCAGGCAATTCTAAATGTTTACCAGCCTTTGCATAAAGAAATTTCTCATTTCGAAGTTGAATTTATTGTCATATCAACAAGTACTTGTACACACAGGTGCAATGAAAAATTCACTTGCAGCTTTCACAAAATACATAAATTAACTATATTCACTCTTACAAGAGAACACAATTAGAACATAAAAACAAAGTCCATTTTATCCCAAGATGGCCAGAGTGGTTATAGTATTGCTAAACTAATGATTAGGACTTTGCTGGTTAGTTCAACAATAAGATTTCAAAGCAAGTATATTATGAAAGTACCTCTATGCCCCATGTACTACCTTCAGATCATTTTCTTGCAGGCATTCACAGTTGAATAGAGAAATATAATAGAATCAATGAAAAACTACACACAGACAAAAACTGACAACCAATGTGCAAATTAAAAAAAATGGAACAAAGTAAATAAACAATAGAAGATTAGGTGTAGAGTCCTTGAAAGTCTATAGGTAGTGGAATCTGTTCAGAGTTGAGTTAAGTAAAGTTATCTACACTGGATCAGGAGCCTGATGGATTAGAGTAATAATTGTTCCTGAATGTTGTGGTGTCGGGATCTAAGGTGCCTTTACCTCTTGCTAATGGTGGTAGTGAGAAGAGTGCGTGGCCTTGGATTATGGGGGTCCTTGATGATGATGGATGCTGCTATCTTCTGACATCACTCCTTGTAAATGTGCTCAATGATGAGGAGGGTTTTGCCTGTGATGGACTTGGCTGTATCCACCACTTTTTGTCAACTTCTCCATTCCTGGGCATTGATGTTTCCGTACCAGGCGTGATGCACCCAGTCAGGATGTTCTCCTCCATCAGTTTCAGATGAAATGCCAAATCTACGCAAATTTCTAAGAAGTTAGAAGTGCTGTGGTGCCTTTTTTGTGCTGGTACATATGTGCTAGTCTCAGGACAGAGCTTGATATGGTAATGCCAAGGAATTTAAATTACTGACCCTCTCCACCTTCGATCCCCTAATGACCTCTGGCTTCTTCCTCTTGTAGCTAATAATCAGTTCTTTGGTTTTGCTGACGTTGAGTGAGAGGTTGTTGTTCTGGAACCATTCAACCAGATTTTCAATTTCCTTCCGGACACTAATTCGTCACCAACTATGATTTCATCAACAATAGTGGCATTATCAGCAAATGCAAGTATGACATTGGACTTGCACTTAGCCACACAGCCATGAGTATAAAGTAAGTGGAGCAGCGGGCTAAGCACATAGCGTTGTGGTGCACCTCTGTTGCTGGTGATTATGAAAGAGATGATGTTGCCAATCCATACTGACTGAGATCTGCAAGTGAGGAAATCAAGGATTTAGTTACATAGGAGGGATTGAGGCCTAGGAGATTAGTGATTAGTTTTGAGGGGATAATGGTGTTGAAAACTGAGCTGTAGTCAATGAAGAGCATTCTGACGTAAGCATCTTCATTGTCCGGATGTTCTAGAGCTGAGTGAAGAGCTAATGAAATGGCATCTGCTGTTGCTGTGTTGTGACGGGAGCCAGATTGGAGCAGTTCCAAGTCACTTCTCAGACAGGAGTAGATATGCTCCATGACAAACCACTTAAAACACTTCATCATAGTGGAGATAAGTGGATGATAGTCATTGTTACCACATTCTTCTTGGGCACCAGTATGATTGAAGCTTGCTCGAAGTAGGTGGGTACCTCAGACTGCTGAAGCAAGAGGTTGAAGATGTCAGTAAACACTCCAGGCAGTTGATTAACACAGATCTTCAGTACTCAGCCCAGTACCCCATCCCTGCCAGTTGCTTTCTGTGGGTTCACCCTTCTGAAGGATGCTCTCACATCAGCTTCAGACTTTTAAATCACCGAGTCATTCGTGAAGGTACTTCTGTGTTCTCTTGGTCAAAGCAAGCATAAAAGGCATTGAGGTCATCTGAGAGCAAAACCTTGTTGTCATTTATGTTGCTTGGTTTTGCTTTATAGGAGGTGATGAGACTCATGCCCTGCCACAGCTGTTGAACATCCTTCTGTGATTTGGGATCACTCTGCAATTGCCATTTCACATATGAGGTGGCTTTCCAGAGGCTGTACCTGGACTGCTTGTACTTTCCTGAGTTACCAGTCCTGCCTTAACTAGCCCTCTGCAGATTGTAGATCTATTGATTCATCCAAGGCTTCCGGTTGGCAAAGACTATGAATGATTTTATAGGGACACACTTGTCCACGAATGTCAATAGACAATAGACAGTAGGTGCAGGAGTAGGCCATTCGGTCCTTCTAGCCAGCACCGCCATTCACTGTGATCATGGCTGATCATACACAATCAGTACCCAGTTCCTGCCCTCTTCCCATATCCCTTGACCCCGCTATCTATAAGAGCTCTATCTAACTCTCTCTTGAAAGCATCCAGAGACTTCTCCTCCACTGCCTTCTGGGGCAGAGCATTCCACATATCCACCACTCTCTGGGTGAAAACATTTTTCCGCATCTCTGTTCTAAATGGCTTACCCTTTATTCTTAAACTGTGGCCTCTAGTTCTGGACTCACTGATCAGCAGGAGCATGCTTCCTGCCTCCAGCGTGTCCAATCCCTTAATAATCTTATATGTTTCAATCAAATCTCCTCTCATCCTTCTAAATTCCAGTGTATACAAGCCCAGTCACTCCAATCTTTCAACATATGACAGTCCCGCCATTCCAGGAATTAACCTTGTGAACCTACGCTGCAATCCCTCAATAGCAAGAATGTCCTTCCTCAAATTTGGAGACCAAAACTGCACACAATACTCCAGATATAAAGTCTTTATGTTTTCCAGTTACAATGTCTTCTGCTGTGAAAGCATATTCTCCTTTATCAAAATCCTCCAAGATCATAAATCGCTTATTTTCTTAGTAAGAGGCTCATCAAGTCCATATCGGCTCTGAGAGCAGTCACATCAATATGCTCCCTCATTATCTTCCTGTAACCTATGCAAGGATAGTAAGGGTGGGGAGAGCCAGAAATGGATAACAAAGGAAATAAAGGAGGGCATAAAACTAAAATCTCATGCATAAGAAGTTGCCAAGAGTAGTGGGAAACTGGAAAACTGGGAAAACTTTAAAAAACAACAAAGAGCCACTAAGCAAGTAGTAAAGAAAGGGAAGCTAGATTATGAAAATGAACTTGCACAAAATATAAAAATGGATAATAAGAGTTTCTGTAAGTATATGAAGTGGAAAAGGGTGGCCAGAGTGAATCCTTTGGAGGACGAGAAGGGGTAATTGATATTGGGTAATGAGGAAATGGCCAAGGCTTTTAATAACTATGTTGTGTTGGTTTTCACAGTTGTGGACACGTCTAATGTACCAAAGAGAGATTATATGGATATGCTTGGAGGTGAGGACCTCGATACAATAGCCATCACTAAAGGGGTAGTGCTGAGCAAACTTGTGGGCCAAGAGATAGAGAAGTCCCCTGGTCCTGATGGAATGCATCCCAAGGTACCGAAAGAAATGGCAGAAGTTATAGTTGAGGCTTTGGTGATAATTTACCAAAATCCTCTGGGCTCTGGGCAAGTCTCGGCAGATTGGAATAAGGGAATGTCACGCCACTTTTCAAAAGAGGATGTAGGCAAAAGGGAGGTAACAAGGCCAGTTAGTTTAACATCTGTAGTTGGGAAAATGCTTGAAGCTGTAATTAAAGAAGAAATAGTGAGGCATCTAGAAAGAAATGGGTCCATCAGGCAGATGCAGCATGGATTCAGCAAAGGCAGGTCTTGTTTGACAAACTTACTGGGGTTCTTTGAGGATACAACAAGTGCAGTGGATAGAGGGGAACAGATGGACATTATTTACTTGGATTTCCAGAAGGCGTTCAAGAAGTTGTCACATAAAAGACATCCATAAGATAAAGATGCATAGAGTTGGGGGTGATGTATTAGCATGGATAGAGATTTAGTTAACCAATAGAAAGCAGAGAGTTGGGATACAGGTTGTTATTCTGGTTGGCAACCAGTGGTGAGCGGTGTGCCTCAGGGGTCAGTGCTGGGCCCACAACTGTTCATGATATACATTAGCGATCTGGAAGAGGGGACCAAGTTGAGAGTAAGTTTGCTGATGACATTAAATTGAGTGGAAAAGTAAATTGTGCGGAAGATACAGAGGGTCTGCAGAGAGAGATATAGATAGGTTAAGTGAGTGGGCAGGGGTCTGGCATATCGAATACAATGTTGGTAAATGAGAGGTCATCCACCGGAAGGAAAACTGGAAGAGCAGATTATTATTTAAATGGTAAAAAATTGCAGCAGGCTATCAAGAAGGCAAATGGAATGTTGGTCTCCATTGCTAGGGGGATTGAATTTAGGAGCAGGGAGGTTATGTTGCAACTATACAGGGTACTGGTGAGGCCGCACCTGGAGAACTGCATACAGTTCTGGTCTCCTTACTTGAGGAAGGATATACTAGCTTTGGAAGTAGTGCAGAGGAGGTTCACCAGTTTGATTCCAAAAATGAGTGGGTTAGACTATGACTGTTACTTTCTGTAATTTATTTATTTCTATATTATCATGGAATGCATTCACAACCCCCAAGATGGCGGTGCAATGCAGTTTGCAGCAGCCACTCCAGAGTTAGCATCTGTTATTTGTTAAACGGGGTGCCGTGCACAATCCTAATCTAATGAAAAACTGACGTGGGAGCACGGAGGAACATCTGGAGATCTCCAGAAAGGCCTTCTTCATTGCTGCTACTGTTGTGAAGTCCGAGTCTCTGCTGAGAAGAACAGGCCCCAGTCCTCGGGGTCGCATTACCAGTGACCATTGGTGGGGGCGTCGTAGTGCACTCGACAGAGGATGGTGCTCAGAGAGGCTATGCCAGAGAGGATGGTTGGAGGCTCGGAGGTTCGACAGACCCGGAGTCCACTGCGGTCGGGGCGCTTTCACCGTGTGTTGTGTCTGTGAGGCTGGGTCCGACGGAGCTTGCATTGTGTGCTGCGTCTGTGAGGCTGAATCCGACGCTGTGGAAGTCTATAGCGGGGGTACTCCCTTCTGCCGCCTGCATGGGATGACGAGTCTATCGGGACCCTGAGGACTTGTAGAAACTGTGTGGTGGTTTCTTTTGAACTTACAGTCTTTTAACATCTTTGGAGTATTTTTAATGTGCCCATGGTCTGTTTTTTTTTATCAATTATGGTATTATCTGCACTATTGTAACTATAACTATATGTAACTATGTGGTTTTGTGTAGGTTTTGTAGATTTTGGTTTGTTGGGTGGTAGAGTTGGTCTCCTGACTTGGTGTATCTGGGTAGTCTTGTTTTGTCTGGTGGATTTGGAGCTCCTTTCTGGGGAATGCGCTAAGATGGTAGCGCGATATTAATATGCAGCAGCCTCTCGGGACTCTGGATTTGGGGATTACCAAACATTATGTGGATTTTCTGGTGTAGTCTGTTTTGTCATGTGCTTTTTGTGATATCATTCTGGAGGAACGTTGTCTCATTTTTTAACTGCGTTGCATTCGTGGTTTCTAAGTGACAATAAACTGAAACTGAACTGTATTGCTGCCACTATGTTAACAAATTTTTACGACATACGCCAGTGATATTAAACCTAATTCTGATTCTCATTAATCTTGTGCGGTTAACAATGCTACATCAGCTAGCGGAATTACAGGGAAAGTGTTTATCATTGTCATATGATGTGGCCAATCATGGTCTTATTGGCAATTTTTCCCACAGGAGCAGTTTTTATCCCACCTTCTGGGCAGTGTCTTTACAAGATGGGTGACCCCAGCTGCTATCAATACTCTTCAGAGACTGTCCGCCTGGCATCAGTGGGTGCAGAACTAGAGCTTGTAAAATGCACCAGCTGCTCATATGACCATCCACCTCCTGCTCCCAGGGCTTAGGAGGGGGAGCAGCTAAGCAGATGCTACACCTGACCTGCAGGATAGTGGAGGGAAGGAGTGCCTTACACCTCTTTTGGTAGGGGCATACAGTACCTCCATCCTGCCGCGCAATGGGAAATATTAACATTAAAATAATGTCAGTGTCAACATCCTTCTTTGTTGACAAATCAATCTGGCAAAATTACTTGATTTGCAACTTGTGTTCCTTCCTGTCCAGTTATTTAGCATTCAATTACTTGCTTCAATATTTACCAAGGAAAAGGATATGGAGGACCAGGAGATCAGTGCTATGTGTATAAGTACACTAGGGTGTTTAGAGGTCAAGGTGTAAAAATTGTTTGGTCTTCTAATAAGTATTAAGGTGGATAAGTCCCCAGGACCTGACGCAGCTTATGCCAGGTTATTGAAGGAGGCAAGAGACGGGATTGCTGGGCCTTTGACCAGTATCTTTCTGTCTTCTCTAGCCACAGGCAAGGTCTGGATGACTGGCCAGTGGCTAATGTTGTATCTCTATTTAAGAGGGGAACAAGGGAAAATCCTAGGAACTATAGACCAGCTAGTCTCGTGTCAGTTGTAGGGAATTTGCTGGAGAAAATTCTTAGGGATAGGATTTATGAGCATTTGGAAACCCATGGCCTAATTAGGAAGAGACAGCATAGCTTTATGCATGGCAGGTTGTATCTTACCAACTTGACTGAGTTTGTTTGACAAGGTGTCAAGACAGATTGATGAGGGTAAGGTAGTGGGTGTTGTCTATAAGGATTTTAGTAAGAGACAAAATGCCTCTTTAGAGGCTATTCCAGAAGATAAAGATACTGAAATCTGTGGCAAATTGGCTGTTTGGATTTAGAGCTGGCTTGTGCGTGGAAGGCAGAGGGTAGTGGTTGAAGGGACTTACTCAAACTAGAGGTCTGTAACTAGTGGAGTTCGTCAGGGATTTGTGCTGTGTTCTCTGCTCTCTGAAATAAGTGTAAATGACCTGGTTGAAAATGTAGCTGGGTGGATTAGTAAATTTGAGAATGATACCAAGATTGGTGGAGTTGTGGATAGTGTAGAAGACTTGCAATCAGTACAACAAGAAATAGGTCAGTTGCAGATATGGACAGAGAAATGGCAGATGGAGTTTATCCAGATGAATGTGAGGTGTTGAGCGAAAGGTTATTGTCCTGGTACCACTCAGACAGATGTTCAGTCTCACTCCTTTATGCTTATTCATCACCACCTTTGATCTGGTCTACAACAGTGGGCTTGTCAGCAAACTTAAACATGGCATTGGAGCAGTGCTTAGCCACACAGTCATAAATGTAAAGTGAGTAGAGGACGGGTCTAAGCACCTGTGCTTATCGTGATTGTGGAGGAAATGCTTTTGCTAATACAAATTAACTGGAGTGTGCAAGTGAGAGAATTGAGTATCCAGTTGTACAAGGAGGTACTGA
Organism: Hypanus sabinus; assembly: GCF_030144855.1. Taxonomy (NCBI): domain Eukaryota; kingdom Metazoa; phylum Chordata; class Chondrichthyes; order Myliobatiformes; family Dasyatidae; genus Hypanus; species Hypanus sabinus. The sequence continues at coordinate 82,340,219 of NC_082711.1, forward strand.
GGCCAAGGTCTTGGAGTTTAATGATTAGTTTTGAAGGGATGAAGTTATTGATTGCTGAGCTGGAGTCGATAAAGAGCATCCTGATCTATACACCTTTGCTGTCCAGATGTTCCAGGATTGAGTGAAGAACCAATGCGATGGCATTGGCTGTCAAATTGTTGCATATGCAAGTTGGAGTGGATCCAAGTCACTTCTCAGGCAGGAGTTGGTATGTTTCATCACGAACCTCTCAAAACACTTCATCACTCCAGATGTAAGTGCTCCTGGATGATAGTCATTGACACAGGTCACAGCGCTTTTCTTGGGCACTGGTATAATTGAAGCCTGCTGTAAGCAGATCAGTACCTTAGACTGCCCACGTGAGAGGTTAAGGAGCTCAATGAATAAGCCAATCAGTTGGTCAGCACAGGTCTTTAGTACAGGGCTGGAAGCTTTTCATGGGTTCATCCTCCTGAAGGATGCTCACACATCAGCCTCAGAGACCGAAATCACAGGATCATCAGGGGATGTGGGAGTTCAGGATGGTTCCTCCATGTTTTGATTGTCAAAGCAAGTATAGGCGGCATTGAGCTCACCTGGAAGCGAAGCCCTGCTGTCGCCCATGTCGCTTGATTTAACTTTTAAAGAGATGATAATATTTAAACCCTGCCACAACTGTTTGAGCATCCTTTGCTGATTCAAGCTTAGTCCAGATTTGCCACTTCACTCGAGAGAGATCATAACTGGACCTCTTAGAACTACATATCAGATAATTGCACAATTAAGTTTATTGTAGCTTTTATTTTTTAGTCCCTATTCTTATTTATTTGTAAGCATTTATGCACCTCAAAAGTCTGAGCAGATGACATTCTGCAGATGCTGGAAATGCAGAGCAACACACACAACATGCTAGAGGAACTCAGCAAGTCCGGTAGCATCAATGTAAATCAGTAACTGTTGACGTTTGAACCAAAACCCTTCATCAGGACTGGCTGATGAAATTTTGATGAAGGGTCTCGGCCCAAATTTGTTTCCATAGATGAAGCCTGGCCTGCTGAATTCCTCCATCATTTTTTGTGTGCTGCTCAAAAGTCTGAGCTTGGGTTTGATGAGTATATTTGTAGAATACGTGGTACTCTTCCTCATCTCTAGAGAACTATTTTTATTTGTAAATAAAACATATTGAAGAAAACTAGACAACAAAATTTAAGAGCTTTCTTCAGGTTAGAAAAATGTACAACCATTATTGAGTTATTTATGATTTTCAGAGTATAATGGAATTTAATCCCTAATGTACTAGTTCAAATACCAAAAGCTGTTTTTATCAAAACAGAGTATTAGTCGCTGTAAATAAACCACAGCGTAAGTATCTCTGCAGCTCGAGAAACAATACTTTCATCAACAGTGAGTGGCAAAATGCAAGATTAACATTATAGCTTTAACATATAGCAATAATTTAACATCCTTCAGATCTAGACAAAAACTTTGCTACAGATTATGGCAGTTATTACATTGAAATATCTTGATTTTACTCCAAAATAGTAAAATGATAACTGAAAATTAAATGACAAACTGCAGAAAATTTTTCACAGTATATGAAATTTGCAACCTTTGTTTTATTTTCAGAGCCTGCTATAATGCTTTTTATTTTACTGACCTTCCATCTGCATCTGTGTTCATTTGTTTTAATGGTATGTTAAGAAAGGCTTAATGAACACTAGATTTTTCATTGTAAAAGGCTAGTTTCCTTCATTCACTTCTGCATGAAAATTGAGAAGAAAATGTCTTCATTTAAAGCATTTTCCAAAAATCCTAGATCAAACTTTATATCCATCTTTCAGTTGTATATAAATGATATAAATGATTCCCCCTTTGAATTTTGTAGTCTTTGACTTCACCTATTAAATGAGTGAAAGCAACCAATTTAAAAATCAGTAACTAAATTTGTATTCACCTTTTTGTTTAAAAATAAACAATTTTATTACTGTTGATACCTGCTGAATTCTCTATCTAATTCTACAATTTTGTCATAAATCATTGATTTCCTACAAGTCAACCAAACCAACACCTTTTACTTCAAAGATGTTCTTTAAATTAAATTACTTGTGTTAAATAACAGCATACAATTGAAGTCCTTTTTAAATAAGCACCGACTCTGTATTACTAATTCATATTTTTAGTTTTGTGCTATTTACTCAAGGAGCTTATAAAGTCTGCAATTTTTTTATAATTAGAGACTCGGGGTAGTCTTCCTTAGTTTATAGTGTAAAATTATCAAGTTCTTTGATCCTATAACAAATGTAAATATTTGGCTAGAACTTTTTTAAAATTGAAAAATATTGAACTGTGAATTGGGAATAGACTCTGATCAATTGCTTACCTTGCACTACACAGCTGGAACCCCTGTGAAAAGCATGTTTCGAAGAGTCAGATCAGCCTGCAGTACATCTCTGGGTTCTAGGAATCATTCCCAGGTTATGCTTGGCTTGACCTCCTTCAGCGGGCACAATCACTGTAAGTACAGTGAGTTATGAATGAAGAAACTCTTGTTTGTTTTATTAACTGCCATACAAATTAAAGCCTATTTAAGATTTGAAGAATGTCATTAGCAGAGAGTTACAAGAAAATACTCCAGCATTTACACCCATTTACTTTAGAGAATGTCTGAATCTTAAAATGATGAAAGAGTTTGAACAGAGAAAATGTAACTGGCATTTCAATTTCAAATCATACAAACCCTCAGCCTTTGGAATACACATCACTTACCTGGTTGGGTGCAGCTACAACACTTAACAACTGAACAAGTTTGTCATTGACTTCATTCCCTCCTCCAGTTTCCAGGCTGAACCTAATTATTTTTAGCTTTGACATCCAGTTAATTTTTTGTCAGGCTTCTGGGTTATAGACTTGTCATCACAAAGATGACTGACTTACATAGAAAATGCTGTAAGTTCTCAGCAGGTCAGGCAACATCTGTGGAAAGATGTAAGGTTCTGTTATCCATTGATGCTTTGTAAACCTAAGTGATTAATGATGTCCATTGAATAAATCAGGAAAATCCAGTAGTCAAGATCAATTGTAAGACAATCTAATAAATAAATCTAATTCTAAGATCAATTCTGTATTTTCACATAGAGGTAGCAGCAGGATGACATTGTTGCAGTGTTTTTCCCCATCTCTTCCTCAATTCAAGTTTCTAGTTCTATGGATTCCCCTTGCTGATGCTGCCTCCTCTCCTTGGCTTTGGTTATGATGCCTATCTAGGTTCTTGCTTCAAGAACTATCCTAGACATTGATTTCATTTTCTACTTTTTAGATTCATGATTCCCAGAATGTGATCCTTGGGATCGCACATCTGTCATATGGGGAGAGATTGCTAGGCCATTGACTTCTAGAGCTTAGAAGGATAAGAATTGATCTCATTGAAACACAACATTCTTAGAGATGCTCAACAGTGTAGATGTGGGGGGATGTTATCCCTGACTAAGGATTCTAGCACTAGCAGACATGGTCTTAAAATAAGGGGCAAGTGTTTCATTCTGAAATAAGGAGACAAATCTTTACTGAAAGGCAAATAAATCTTTGGATTATCTTAGAACTGGAAAGTTATGATGGTTTAGGAATAGGGCAGGTTTGAAATCAGACAAGAACTTGAATAATGAAGCAGACTTCAGGCACTGTTTGATCTACTTCTGCTCCTAAGACTTATGTTTTTATGTAACAAAATGTTTACAATTAATTATGACTGATGCATTTTTTTCTGATTCATTCAGTAAAAAATTCTCCAGGTGGCAGGGTCCAGGACATCTCGGATCAAATCCTCAGCATTCTTCAATGGTGGGGAGGCGGGGGTGAACTGTCAGAGGTCATGGTTCATGTGGATACCAATGACATAGGTAGGATAAGTGGCGAGATTCTGCAAAGTGAATTCAGGTAGTTAGGTGCTAAGTTAAAGAGCAGCACCTCCAGCATTGTGATCTCAGGATTGTGACCCTGCCACATGCTAGTGAGGCCAGAGTTAGGAAGATTATACAGGTCACTAAGATCACTAAGGAGTTGGTGTAGGAGAGAGGCCATCATTTTTTTTTTTTGGATCATTGGGTTTTCTTCCCGGGAAATTGGGACCTGTTCAGAAGAGACTGCTTGCACCTGAACTGGAGGGTGACTAATATCCTAATGTGAAGGTTTGCTGGTGCTGTACAGGGTGGGGGTTAATGTGAGTTGTAGGGGGGTGGCAACAAGAGTGCCAGAACAGACAGTGGAGAGGTTGTGGACACAGATGCTGTTTCAACCTCAGACAGCTTCAGGAATCAGAAGGTTGAGGACGGTGCAACTAACGTCCTGAGTTGTGTATATTTCAATGCATGAAGTATCGTAGAAATGGCAGAGGAGCTCAGCATGGGTCAACACATGAAATTATGGTATTGTAGCCATTAGTGAGACTTGGTTGCACAAGGAGGAGGACTGGCAGCTGAATATACCGGGATTTCATTGTTTTAGATGCAACAGACTGTAAGTAATTAAAGGAGGGGGTGTGGCATTACTAGTCAGGGGAAAAGTCACAGCATTGCTCAGTCAGGACAGACTGGAGAACTTGTCTAGTAAGTTGTTAAGGTGGAACTAAGGAATAAGAAGGATATGTGGCTATATTATAGACCACCCATCTATTGATCATAACACATTAGTTTCAAGGTTAATATAGAAAAAGATAGGTCTGGTCCGCAGGTTGAGATTCCAGATCGGAGAAAGGCCAATTTTGATGGTACCAGATGGATCTGGCAAGTGTGGATTGGGACAGGCTGTTTTCTGACAAAGCTGCACGTGGTAGGTGGGAGACATTCAAAAATGAAATTTTGAGAGTACAGTAATTATATGTACCAGTCAGAATAAAAGGTGAAGATAACAGGTTTAGGGAACTTTGGTTTTCAAGAGATATTGAGGCCCTGGTTAAGAAACAAATGGAGGTGCATAGCAGGTGTAGGCAGGTAGGAACAAATGAGGGGCTTATGAAGCAGAAAAAATGCAAGAGAACACTTAAGAAAGAAATCCAGAGAAATAAAGGAAGGCACGATGTTGCCCCAGCAGACAGGGTAAAGGAGAAACCAAATGGATTCTGTGGATACGTTAAGAGCAAAAGGATTGCAAGGGACAAAATTGATCCTCTGGAAAATCAGAACAGTAATCCATACTTGGAGCCAAAAGAGATGGGGAGATCATAAATGGATTTTTTGTATCAGTATTTACTCATGAGAAAGAGACAGAGTCTATAGAAGTGAGGCAAAGTGGCATCGACTTCATGGACTGTGTATAGATTACAAAGGAGGAGGCAAATCAGGGTGGATAAATTCCCAGGGCTTGACGTGTTTCCTTGGGTTTTCAATCTTATAGAATTTTTTGAAGAAGTTACCAGGAAAGTTGATGAAGGCAGCGCAAGGCACTTGACAAGGTCAGGAAGGTTCAGTCACTCAGCATTCAAGGTGAGGTAGTAAATTGGATGAGACATTGGCTTTGTGGGAGATCCCAAAGAGTGGTAGCAGATGGTTGCCTGTCTGATTGGATGCCTGTGACTGGTGTAGTGCTGCAGGGATTGGTGCTGGGTCTGTTGTTTCTCATCAGTGTCAATGATCTGGATGATAATGTGGTTTTCCTGATCAGCAGATTTGCAGATGACACCAAAATTGGGGATTGTAGTGGGAACTGGGAATGCAGGTCCATAATTCATGAAAGTGGTGTCACAAATTGATAGGGTTGTAAAGAAAGCTTTTGAAACATTGGCCTTCATAAATCAAAGTATTGAGTACAGGAGATGGGATGTTATGTTGAAGTTGTAGAAGACATTGATGAGGCCTGATTGGAATATTGTGTGAAGGTTTGGTTCCTACAGGAAATATATAAATAATGTTGAAAGAGTATAGAGTAAATTTACAAGGATGTTGCAAGGACTGGAGGACCTGAGTTATAAGGAAAGTTAAACAGATTAGGACTGTATTCCTTGGAACATTCAAGATTGAGGGGAGATTTGATGGAGGTATACAAAATTATGAGGGTTATAGATAGGGAAAATGAAAACATGCTTTTTCCACAGAGGTTGGATGGAACTACAACTGGGCTCAAGGGTAAAGGGTAAAAGGTGAAAAGTTTAAGGGGAACATGAGGGTAAACTTCAGAGGATGGTGAGACTGGAATTAGCTGCCAGCACAAATGGTGCATGTGAGCTTGATTTGAATGCTTAAGAGAAGTTTGGATAGGTACATGAGTGGTAGAGGTATGGAAGGCTATGGTCTTGGTGCAGGTCAATGGCAGTAGGCAGATTAAGTGGTTCAGTGTGGACTAGAACTGAAGGGCCTGTTTCTGTGCTGTACGTTTCTATGACTCTATTCCATTGATACTGCTTTCAAGAGTGTCTGTGATCATATACTACCTCCCTCTCCTTTAAAATTCTCTTTAAGATTCATGTCTGACCATACCTGAGATGGCTTGGCACTGATCTTCTGTAGATCTGAACCATCTTGGAAAATATTGTTGAAAGCATTGTGGTTGTTACTTACATTGAATATAGGCAAATTGAATTCTTCTGTTGGTACTTTGGTAACATTTGCCTACACGTTATTCTTGTCATTCTGAACACTGCTGTAGTTGATCTTGATTAGTTACTGATGACCAGCGTAGTTTGCAACAGAGGATATTGTAAGAGGAGATTTTAACTGTCTGAATATTGACCGAGCTTGGCAAAATTTGTTTATGAGGGTTTTCTGAGCAGCATGAAGAGAAACAACTTTACTTGACCTTAACTTGGGGAATGCGGTCAAGCAAGTGATTGAAGTGGCCATGGAGGCATACTTTGGAAACAGCAAACATAGTTTGATAAGTTTCAAGGTAATCTTGGAAAAAACAAAACTGGTTCTTGAGTTAAAGCCCAGAAATGATAGAAGGTGGGTTTTTATTGTGTAAGACAGGACCTGAGAGAAACAGATTAGGAAACGCTGCTAGACATTTTTGTTTGAAAGTGATATAGTGAGAGTTCAAATTCAGCATATTACTTTAGAGTAAAAGGCAAAGATAGTAGGCTTAGGGAACCCTGGTTAATGGAGGATACAGAAGAATTAATGGAGGAAAAGGAGGATGTCCAGGATGGGAACTTGTTCCTTGTAGCTGTTTGTTCACTTGGGTTTATAGGAGAAAATACAGGCAATTAGGAGGGCAGAAAGGGACCATGAAAAGAGATAGCTGAAGAGATTGTGGAGGAATTAGTAATGACCTTTCAAGGAGCAACAGATTCTGGCATGGTTCTGAGGGACTGAAAAATTGCAAATGTCACTCCACTCTTCAAGAAGGGAAGGAGGCAGAAGGAAGGAAATTATAGGCCAGTTAGCCTGATCGCAATGGTTGGGAAGATGTTGGAGTCGATTGGTAAAACGTGGTTTTGTGGTACTTTGAGGCACATGACAAATAGGGCAAAGTCAGTATGGTTTCCTCAAGGGAAAACCTTGCCTGACAAATCTGTTGGCATTCTTTGAAGAAATAACAAGCGGCATAAGCAAAGGAGAATTGGTAGATGTTGGATTTACAGAAGGCCTTTGACAAAGTACTGCTCACAAGGCTGCTAAACAACATAAGAGCCCTGGTATTACAGGGAAGATACTACAAACCCCATTTCCAGAAAAGTTGGGATATTTTCCAAAATGCAATAAAAACAAAAATCTGTGATATGTTAATTCACATGAAACTTTATTTAACTGACAAAAGTACAAAGAAAAGATTTTCAATACTGACCGACTTTTACTGACCAACTTAATTGTATTTTCTAAATATACACAAATTTAGAATTTGATGGCTGCAACACACTCAGCAAAAGTTGGGACAGAGTTAAAATAAGATTGAAAAATGCACAGAATATTCAAGTAACACCGGTTTGGAAGACTCCACATTAAGCAGGCTAATTGGTAGCAGGTGAGGTATCATGACTGGGTATAAAAGTAGCGTCCATCAAAGGCTCAGTCTTTGCAAGCATGGATGGGTTGCAGCTCACCCCTTTGTGCCAAAATTCATGAGAGAATTGTTAGTCAGTTCAAAAGGAACGTTTCCCAATGCAAGGTTGCAGAAAATATAGTTCTTTCAACATATACAGTACATAATATTGTGAAAAGATTCAGAGAATTCAGACATCTCAGTGCGTAAAGGGCAAGGTCGGAAACCACTGTTGAATGTGCGTGATCTTCGAGCCCTCAGGCGGCACTGCATAAGAAACCGTCATGCTACTGTGACAATTATAGCCACCTGGGCTCGGGAGTACTTCGGAAAACCATTGTCACTTAACACAGTCCATCGCTGCATCCAGAAATACCTTGAAACTGTATTACGCAAGGAGGAAGCCATACATCAACTCTATGCAGAAACGCCGGCGAATTCTCTGGGCCCGAGCTCTTCTCATATGGACCAAAAGACTGTGGAACCATGTGCTGTGGTCGGATGAGTCCACATTTCAGCTAGTTTTCAGAAAAAACGGCCGTTGAGTGCTCTGTGCCAAAGATGAAAAAGACTATCCTGATTGTTATCAGTTAAAGGTGCAAAAGCCAGCATCTGTGATGGTATGGGGGTGTATCAGTGCCCACGGCATGGGTGAGTTGCATGTATGTGAAGATACCATTGACTCTTGAGGCATATATTAGGATTTTAGAGAGACTTATGTTGCCATCAAGGTGACATCTCTTCCCGGGATGTCCATGTTTATTTCAGCAGGACAATGCCAGACCACATTCTGCACGGGCTACAACAGCGTGGCTTTGTAGACACAGTGCGTGTGCTTGACTGGCCTGCTGCCAGTCCAGATCTATCTCCTATTGAAAATGAATGGCGCATCATGAAGAGGAGAATCAGACAACGGAGACCACGGACTGTTGAGCAGCTTAAGTCTAATATCAAGCAAGAATGGACAAAATTTCCAATTGCAAATCTACTACAATTAGTATCCTCAGTTCCAAAATGATTAAACAGTGTTATTAAAAGGAAAGGTGATGTAACGGAATGGTAAAACATACCTCTATCCCAACTTTAGTTAAGTGTGTTGCAGCCATCAAATTCTAAATTTGTGTATATTTACAAAATACAATTAAGTTGGTCAGTAAAACTATTGACAATCTTTTCTTTGTACTTTTGTCAGTTAAATAAAGGTTCACGTGAATTAACTTATTACAGATTTTTGTTTTTATTGCATTTTGGAAAATATCCCAACTTTTCTGGAAATGGTTTGTAGCATAGAAAGAGCATTGATTGTGTTAGTGAATTTTGGGTTTAGGTTATTTAATTTAGCAAATGGCTTTGGCTACCAGTCTTCTGCCTTTGAATATGTACTGTGGATTTAACTTGGAACAATGGATTCCTAAAAGCTGTGAATCCCAGTCCAGATGATGCTGACATCTGTGGTATGGAGGCAAATCAGATGGTGTGAAGGTTGTATATGAAAGGAATATCATACAAGGAACATTTGATGGCTCGGCATCTGTACTCACTGGAATTCAGAAGGATGAGGGGGAATATCATTGAAACCTTTCAAATGTTGAAAGGCCTAGACAGAGTAGATGTGGAAATGATGTTTCCCATGGTGGGGGAGTCTAGGGCAAGAGGGTACAGCCTCAGGATAAAGGGGCACCCTTTCAAAACAGAGATGCGGAGAAATATCTTTAGCCAAAGGGTGGTGAATTTGTGGAATTTGTTGCCACATTCAGCTGTGGAGACCAGGTTGTTGGGTGTATTTAAGGCAGAGATTGATAGGTTCTTGATTGGACATGGCATCAAAGGTTACGGGGAGAAGGCTGGGAACTGGGGCTAAGGAGGAGTAAAAAGGATCTACCATGATTGAATGGTAGAACAGACTTGTTGGGCCAGATGGCCTAATTCTGCTCGTATGTCTTATGATCTGATATGGTTTCAAAGAAAGCATTGTTCACACATTGAAAATATGGAGTTGCCTTTTGATAAAATAGTAAACCCCATGTTGGGCCAGCAGACCTTTCCATCGAAAGCGTCTCCATATGATGCCTGCTTTACCTTGTTTTGTCGAATAAAGAAGCTGCTTTGTATCTACCAGTAATTTTCTCCGACGATTTCATTCAAACAACAACAGGCTGATGGGCAGGAAGCAAAGGGTGGGAATAAAGGGATCCTTTTCTGATTGGCTGCCAGTGACTAGTGGTGTTCAACATTTGGATGACAGAATTGATGGCAAGATTGCAGACGATATGAAGTTAGGTGGAGGGACGGACAGTGTTGAGGAAGCAGAGGCTACAGGAGGACCTAGATTGGGAGAATGGCAAAGGTGGCAGATGGAATACAATGTCGGAAACAGACTATTTTCTGAACGGGGAGAAAATTTTTAAAATGTGAGGTGCAAAGGGGTTTGGAGTCCTCTTGCAGGATTTACTAAAGGTTGATTTGCAGGTTGGATCAGGGTGAGGAAGGTGAAGAGGACTACAATATAAAAACAAGAATGTAATGCTGAGGCTGTGTAAGGCTCCGGTGAGCTCTGTGAGCAGTAATGGGCCCCTTATTTAAGAAAAGATGTGCTGACATCGGACAGCAATCAGAGGAGATTTGGGAGAACAATTCCGGGAATGAAAGTGTTATCATGAGTAACAATTGAAGGCTCTAGAATTCGCTAGAATTTAGTAGAATGAAGTGGGGGCGGGGGGGGGGGGGTCTCATTGAAATCTATTGGATGTTGTAAGGCCTAGATAGAGTGGATATGAAGAGGATGTTTGCTTTGGTGGGGGAGTCTAGGACCAGAATAGAGGATCCCTCAAAATAGAGGAACATTGATTTAGGAGGAATTTCTGTAGGTAGAAGGTGGTAAATCTGTGGAATTCATTGCCACATGTGGTTGTGGAGGCCAGATAACTGGGTGCATTTAAGGCAGAGGTTGATAGGTTCTTGATTAGTCAGGACATGAAAGGTTATGGGGAGAAAGCAGGAGAATGGCGTTAGTAGGGAAATGGATCAGCCAGGATGAATTGGCAGAGCAGATTTAATGGGCCGAATGGCCTTATTCTTCTCCTGTGTCTTATGGTAATCATCTTGGCAAGTAGGAATAAGAAGAATCCTGAAACTTTTAATTAAAAAAAATTAGAAGCAAGAGAGTAGTAAAGGAAGGAATAGGTTCTCCCCAGAGGGATATGAGCAAGCTCCTAAATGAATACTTATCATCAGTATTCACCAGGACATGGAGGCTAGAGAGTTAAAGTAAGCATACGGTCTGGAATATGCCTTTATCAGGAAGAAATAAGTATTAGAGATAATAGAGTACACTAATTAGATAAATCCCCAGAGTCAGATAGAATTCATCCCAAGATGCTGTAGGAAGCAAGAGAGGAAATTGCTGGGGCACTGATGGAGTTTTGCATCGTTGTTAGCCTCAGGTGAGGCAGCAGAGAACTGGAGAATAGTTTATGTTGTTCAAGTAGGCCAGTTGTGATAAGCCCGGAAACTACAAGCTAGCAAACCTCACATCAATTGGTGAGTTGTTTGTGAAGCCAAGACTGCTTAGGAGTCAGGCATAGTTTTGTGCAGGGAAGATCCTGTCTCCCAAATCTTGACTTTTTTAAGGAGCTTTTTGACTAGGAAAATAGATGAGGTTAGATGTGTTGTCATGAATTTGGCAAGCTTCTGAAAGGTCCCACATTATAGTTGGGGCCAAGGCTTGTTAGCAAACTAGATCCAAGATTGGCTGGGTGAAAGAGGGAGAGGTAATACAATTTACAATTACTTTATTGTCACCAAACAATTGATACTAGAGCGTATAATCATCACAGCGATCTTTGATTCTGTGTTCACGCTCTCTGAATTTGAACTTGAAATGCTATTGTAGCAATGGTGGCATTTCATGGAAACTGCTTAATATCATTAAAAGTTGAGAACACAATTAAGTGGGTGTTTTGCCAAATATATTCATGCTGATCAAGAAAAATCCTGATCCTACTTCTAATTTGATTACTGGTCCAAAAGGTTCTGATTGTTAGTCTGAAACAACATTTCCAGGTACTGAGTTCAAGAACACAACCCATCTTCCTCTGAGTAAGATTTCTGCATCTCCCTCTGCAATTAGGGACAAGCAACAATTTCTCTTGAGTGAAGTCAAGGCAGTTCCTTTAGATTATTCCATTGTCTTTGGATTAATATGTTGCTGCAATCTAAAAATAGCATAGCCATGATCCAAAATGCTCCATTTTTAAGCTGGCGATGAGAGCACTTATAACCCAGAATTCACAGTAATGCTGTTGTTGAACAGTCTATTTGCCAGTCTTAGAAAAATGAACACAAAAATTACTTGAAATTATTTCCAAGAATGAGTATTTTTTCCTTTTACCCAGTGAAACTTTTGGAAGAAAACATGCACACTGGGCACTGTACCAACCATTAGATGACACATTGTGGAATTCACACCCAGAAAACTGGTTCATCACAGGCTTTAGCCGATTGTATTAAGTGACATTCACCAGACAATGAGGTTTCATATTTATCACTGATAATAATCCTAAAGAACTCTTTTGATCAGACTTACCACTAGACTTAGATCAACAAAATAAAGTAGTGCAATTTTCTTCTTCTAAATGCATGCCCTCATAACAGTTTGTCACTGATTCTACTACATGACCCCAGGTAGTAAACAACAATCAGAATATCACAAAATGCAACATCTCAAAAAGTTATTCTTTAATAATTTAAGGTACCACTAAAGAGATGAGAGCAGAATACCAATCTTCCCATTGAGCAACAGCTGACACAAAACAAAAATCAGACAATTTTTGTACTTCCAGTGGCCAATACAAATAATGGAATATTTACAAAAGTTATGCTTAAAATGAACAGTCATGATTTAATTTTTTCTTTTATCTACAGTGAGTAACCTTCAAAATGTTCAGCTCCTGGGAAACACTGGAAATTCTAAACAGTTCTCTTACAACATGCGACCACACACATCAGGGATGACGCATAAAACTAGACCCAAAGAATAATGCAACAACACAGGACTGTATCGTTGGATATGGTGTGAGAATGTGCTCATCTCAGCCCCTTTGATTGTACGGGTACTCCTGGAGAAAAGTAGGGAAGAAGCAAGCATCCCTACACTTATACGTGGGCCTGCTGATTTAAAGAGCAAATTTGGGACACATTCTTAAGGATATTCCAGGATGAAAATCACTGAGTATACCAAAGGAGATTAAAACTCTTATGAGATCAGCTGGCTGAAACCACAGAAGCTGTGCGACAGAAAGCAGCCATTCACTCTATTGTGCCCGTTGTCAGCGATCTGAAAGATGGATGTACCTGTTTCCATCACTTTGCTCTTCTCCCATTCCATTTAAACATTTTCAGAGATGTGTCCGTGTATACAGACCATTCCAGAATACTTAACAATGTCCAAATACAAAAGTAATCTCACCAGCTCTTCTGTTCATTTGAAAATCTAGCTGCAGGTTCTTTAAGATATCAATTCAGTACCCAGTAGAAACAGGTTTCCTTATCTACCTCAAGATATTGCATGCCTATCTGGCCTTTAAGAGTCAATTTTCCTAGTCTCACAACTAAAGCTTCTCAACTCCAATTTTATCTTACAGCACCTGAAAAATGCCACAAGAGGCATTTACTAATACCTCTTTGTTTTTGTACTTTAATTGCTAGTTGTAAAACCAAAGATAGTAATCTTAAAAACTTTTCTAAGTTTTCAATAATTTAATCTGACCTCTTAACTTTTTAAACATTGTTGCTCATTAACTCCTTTGAAAGCTTTTTTCAGTTAATTTGTATTCTCCCGTCTTATAAAATATTTCACTTCAGGCTTGTTAAAACAGTTGCTTGATTACATAGCACAGAGAAAAGTCTTTTGGCCCATCTTATTCATGTAGGCTATCAAATACCTATTGATGATATTCCCATTTTCCTGCACATGGCTTGAAGCCATAATCTATATATGTTCTTCTGAATGTATTCTCAGATCAGAGCAATGTAGTACTCCTACTTAGCCAATGTAACTGCTTTCAAAACGTGCATCTGCGGATGTGGTATACAGCACTGTTAATACGGCACACTTGGGACTTCAGTGGTGGACTGATGATAAAGCAGGAAATGGCACCCTGGGAAGTGCACAGGACATGGGGCTAAGGCAAGTGTAAAGGAAGTGTGGGATTCAGCAGCCTACTGGGTATGAAAGGAGCATGAGAGATGGAGTTCCAGTGAGCACAGGAAGAAAGATTCTGGTGAGCTTAAAGGAAAGGTGGGAAACATCATGTGAGTCAGATAGCACATTATTGAGCCTTCTGAATAATTGGACAGCAGATGATCAGAGTTTTATTAATATATACAAATTATGTAGTTCTCATTTTGCAGACATGATAAATCTTGATTATTTCAGCTCTTTACTATAATCTACAATCAATCCTTCTGTTTTGGCCTTATCTCAAAACACTGATTCTTTCACTTCAAATATTAATGCTAAAAAAACTTCTTTATGGATGCAGTGTTTTCCATGTGAATGAAGTTTGCCATGTTGTGGACATTAAATGTTAATGCTTTGCTGATGCTGTCTGACCTCCTATTGATTTCTAATACCTTTTTTTCACTTTTCCAGTGTCTGATTTTTATTTTTTAAACCCTTTAATCAAGCTAGTTAACTTCTCATAATACTGTTCTATTGAGAACATGGGCACTGTCATATCTCGACAAAGAACTCTGATCAAGGTAGGTACTATGAACCTAAACTTCTCCTTTCAACATACTGTCTGCAGTTCTATGTTAATTATGGAACGTAATTATAAAGTGAGAATTTCAGGAATCCAGGTTCTGGGATCAAAAACCTTCTCTCATCTTTTTGTTGATCCCCTGTTCCAATTCCTACCTCTGTGAAAAGGCATCCATCTCCCTTCCTCAATCTGCATCGTGAGAATGATTTCAGACAGCCATCCATTTTCTTAATACTTCTGAGGTAACTTTGCACGAGCAATTATAGGCATTCCCTGCACATGGTCCTTTATATATTTAGTATTTTAATACTTAGTTTAATTATAGATCAACTGCAATCCAAAGCTGAACTCCCATTTAGCTCCTTTTTAGTTTTTTTAATTCTTAGGATGGATTTATTATTAATTAAAATGAATTTTACATAATAATAACTGCAGCATATAATGATAGAATTCTTATTCAGACCAGTTAGACAATCAATGTATTAGGTACTCAAGTCATATAAGGGCTCAGGCAAATTAAAGTTCCTAATAGTGAACAGTTAACATAAAAGGCAAAATAACATGTAGAATCTATAGTTGTTCTATATGCATCTCCATCGAGACTCATTCAATCTGCCTTTTCAGTGGAATTTATTTTTAAGTGACATATTTGAGACCATCCATAAATCGAAGCATTTTCTCTCAAAGTCATGAAACAGAAAAGAATTCCCAAGAATAATTATGAAATATTATTGATGACCTCTTAATAGCTCACCCTTCAGGTAGCCAAAGCACCTAGTGTTCAGTACGTCACCTCAAATGCCTTTTAACACCTGCTTCATTGAAGATAGACTGAATACTGTCAATAGCTTGAGCATGGAATACTACAAAATATAACTCCTTAAAATAACTGGGCTCAAAATTGTTATGGCTTTGGCACACACATTTATGCTCGATTCAACCTTTTTGTAAGTCAATTACAATCAGGCAAAAAAAAAACCTCTATGCTATATTCTTAAAATCTTATGTCTTTTGGTTTACATGTTTTTAAATGACAACAGAATAATCTGGAAATTTAAGCATACTTATCTAACTCTCATATAATTTGCAGTACAATATCAATATGGTTTTATTATGTTCTGGCAATTATGATAGAATGGATTGTTATTCCTATTGCATAAGATCTCCTGAACTCTTCATGTGCAAGCACCAACTATAAACAGTTTATTACACTACAAATGCATTTCACACACCTTACCTGACTTGTGCTCCATCTGTGCTTAACCATGTGAAGAAAACCATGTTATTATTCAGTTAAGCAAGGTTTTGAATCAGAAATGCCTCATATTACAGATGTTATTTTTGTAATTTTTATTAAATGTATATACATTTAAGTTTTTTATTCATATTGTTTATTAGTGTAACAAAATAAATGATTACAAACAAAAACTAACAAATCTCTGAACTGTAATTCCTTAATAGTTGGAAGGATACATAATTAAGGGTGATATTGAAAACTTTAGTTTAAAAAATGCTATGCAAGGTATAGAGTATTTTCATAACCATATTGTGTTTTGAAGACAAAATCCAATTTGAACAAAGCGTACAGCATTAGGCGTAGCTGTAGTTGGTTAAGAAATTTTAATAAAATGACACATACAAATTCATTTAAATCTTAAAGATTTTGACAGAATATAACCTTGGAAGGCTAAACATGAGATTCTGCAGATGTTGGAAACCCATCTGCAACCTTAAAAGGTTATTATTTTTAAACACAAATTCCCTGCAAATATGCTGAGTATATGCAAATTTCTAGGAAATTATACAACAAAATGAGGAGTATGTTACTCCTGATGCTTATTACATCATCCTCGACCACTACACATGTTTAAGTTCTTATCCTTAAGGATTTCATAACATATTTATTATGAGGAACAAGATTTTCAGCTTATTCTGAATATCTGTTAACTTTGTTCTCTAACTATGGAGATGTAGATCCCCCATACCCATATTTTGTTTTATGCACGCACTTCTTAAAGAGTTGGTATTAATTTTCCAGGATTTCATTCTTTAATAGGTCGCTGACAAACTGGGTGCAAGGCAGATTCTGAAGCAGTAATGGAGATCAGTTAACCACTGCTCTTGGAAATCATCAGTCTTGAAGTTCTGAGAAAATTAAAAAAAACAATTTCATGAAAAAATATTTAGTGACAAACAGATCCCAAAAATTTTCTTTTGGGTTTAAAGAAAATACAGTACCTTGCTATTATTTCACTATTATAGTATAAAATACTGAACACCTTTGCCTACCTTAAAGCAATAGAAGTCAAACCTTTAAAGTCTCTATCTTTTACCTGTATTCTAACTTCTGCAGGTCAATAAATTAAAACTAAACATATCTGACAATTGAACATTGACTTAAATTAAAATTTCAGATTATTAAATCTTTTCCAGTAAGATGGCAGCATACTTGCATGTAACGGTTTCTATGGGGTCAACCAAATGTGTTATTGTCTTTTTAAAAATGTATTCTTATGGATTTAAATGCAATTATCTTTGTCACTTTTCTTGTGACCCTGTTGGACACCGGTGGCGTGGAATGTTGCAAGTCCAGTTTATTGGCGAAAGGCAGGGACAGATGACATGAGAACGGAGTGACCTTGGTCATAGCAAGTACCAGGCCTAAAGCTGCAGTGTTGCCAGTTTGCAGCTGTCCAGGGCAAGGCGTTGGCGTCAGACACTCCACCAGAGGCAGAGTGGCATGGCGTCTATGCTGCACCCCAGTGTTTGCTCAGCAGAAGACAAGCAGTTTTGTGGGTGGCCTCCTCTTGTGCCAAGCTGAGGCTACCCTCTGGGTGGAGGAGCAATACCTTGTATTTCATCAGGGTACCCTACAACCTGATAATACGAATATTGATTTCTTCTTCCAGTTAACAAACTACCCCCCCCCCCCCCCCCAAACCTTTCACTTCTCATTTGCCTATTACTTCCCCCGGGTCCCCCTCCACTCTTCCCTTTCTCCTATCAGATTTTCTTCTCCTCCCATTGACTTTTCCCACCCACCTGACTTCGCCTATCACCTTCCAACTAGCCCCTTTCCCCTCCCCCACCTTTTTATTCAGCCATCTCCCCCTTCCTTTATAGTCCTGAAGAAGGGTCTCAGCCTGAAACATTCTTTCCATTGATACTGCCAGACCAGCTGAGTTCCCTCAGCATTTTGTGCAAGTTGCTTTGGATTTCTAGCATCTGTAGATTTTCATATGTTCAGTATTGTATTCAACTTCAGATGCCTGTAACATTCATAAACTCAGGGATTTGGACTATATCATCTTTGTGTTACTGTATTTTGCTAACTTATACATGCTTGGTATCTTATATGTGCCTTGTGATTGACTATTAAGTACTGTATTTTGCACCTTGGCCCTGGAAGAATGTTGTTTCATTTGGCTGTGTTCATGCATGGTTGAATGACAATTAAAACTTTAAGAACTTTACATTTGTTGCTTGTTTTTTTAATTGATCTTGAGCTAATTTAGTAGACTACAATACTGAAAAAGCAATAATCATTAGAATTCATATTCAGCAACTCAAAAGCATAATGGACCATGAGCAAAATTAGGATGATCTACAACATCACCAATGTAACTCTTCCTTAGTGAATATTTGGCAACTTAGCACATGTTGATCACTAATTTCAATGCCAGAACCCCAGCAAGGTGCCAATATCTCAGGAAAAGATGGGAGAACATTTGCAAGAAAGCTACACATTAGTTGACTGTGTTTACCATCAGGCGGTCAGAATGTATGCATCATTTGCTGAATCGTATATTGGTAGACAAATCAGTTTTTGATTTTTATTTCATTCTGTGTGCTCTACTCTGACCCATACATTTGAGTGGTCCCCTAGTGGGAAGTTACTTCCCACCATGCCAAACAAAGCAAACTGGAGCAGTAATGCATCACATTGCTAGGGTTACACAGCTAGATGTTACATTCAAGGAGCAGCTCCTGATACAAGGCAAAAAGAACACAATCTATTTGTCTGTCACCTGGCTAAAATGGAATTCAATCTGAAGGATTAAACAGCAGTACCCAGTTCACATGGATCAATGCCAGATATAGTATTTAACACATGAAAATTAACATTAATGTTCAATTATACATAAATATAACTTCAACTCCTTTAAACGCACAAAACTGAGTTCTCTAAATTCTGGTTCCAATGCCTTTGATTTCCCCATCCATCTTTTGTTTTCCCTCATCTCTGATTAATTGTGGGAATGCTAACCCCTCCTCTTTCCCCTCCCCCCCACTACTAGCTGCCCATCATCACCTTCCTCCCTCTGTTTACCCACCTCCTTCCCTTTATTTCTTGGTCTACTGTACTCTCCTATCAAATTCCTTCTTCCTTAATCCTTTGCCCCTTCCACCTATCACCTTACAGTTTCTCACATCATTCCCTGTTTTTTTCCAGCTCCCCCCCACCCTCCATCTCACATGAAATCACCTCTCACCCACCAGCTTGAGCTCCTCCCCCTACTCTTTCACTCTAGCTTCTCTTTTCTTCCTTTCCAGTCCTGGTAAAGGATCTCAGCCTAAAACGGAAACTGTTCAATTCCTTGACTGGCTGAGCTTTATCAGTATCTGTGTATGCTGCTCCAGACTTCCAGCACATGTCGTCTCTCTTATGTATGGATTTGACATGTGATTGTAAATTTTGGAAAAAACATTTTCAACTTTTAAATAGAAATTCCCAGTAAGCATCTTTGAGGAGATGAAGAAGATTTTGACAGTGGCTGTTATATACATGGACTTTAGAAAGATAAGATTAGCTTTATTTGTCACATGCATATTGAATCAAATAGTGAAACGTGTCACCACGTTTACAGTGCCAACATAGCATTCCCAAATTGACTAACCCTAAACCTGTACATCTTTGGACTGTGGGAGGAAACCGGAGCACCAAGAGGAAACCCATGCTATCACAGGGAGAACATACAGACAGCAATGGGAATTGAACCCCAATTGCTGGTGCTAAGCATTACCATAAGTCCTCAAGACAAAGGAGCAGAGCTAGGCAATTCCATGTGGCTGATTTATTATCCCTCTCAACCCTACTCTCCTGCCTTCTTGCTGTAACTTTTGACACCCTTTCTAATTAAAAAAACCTAACAACCTCAGCTTTAAATATATCCAATGACTTGGCCTCGACAGCCATCTGTGGCTATGAATTCTGCAGATTCACCACCATATGGATAAGAAATTCCTCATTTATGTTCTAAAAGGACATCCTTTTATTCTGAGGCTATGCCCTCTGGTCCTAGACTCCACCACTATGGGAAACATCCTCTCCACATCCATTCCATCTTGGCCTAATCAATATTAATCAGAGCAGAGCACCCCTCATTCTAATAAACTCCAGTGAGTACAGGCCCAGAGCCATCAAGCACTCCCCATACGGTAATCCTTTCATTCCTGAGATCACACTCGTGAATTGTCCTCTGCACCTTCTTCAATGCCAGTACCTTCTTGCATTTGTATTCTAGTCCTCTCAAAAAGAATGCTAACATTGAACCTGGCTTCTTTCGGTGTGTATATAGTTAGGAAAGAGGCTGAAGAAAAGGAACTACAAGGTGGTAATCTCTGGATTATTCCCAGTGTACTGCAGGTAGGAATGGAATGATAGCACAGATGAATGAATGGCTGAGAAGATGGTGCAGGGGCAGGGTTTCAAGTTCTTGAATCATTTGAACTTTTTCTGGGGAAGTGGTGACCTGAATGAGACAGATGGGGTTGCATGTGAACTGGAGGGGAACTAATATCCTGGCTGGGATGTTTGTTAGTTCTACTCAGGAGGGTTAAAATTAGTCGGTGAAGGACTAGACAGGAAGGTAGACATCAGGGAAAGCTTTGAAAATCAAAACAACAAGTATGGTAGGACAGACAGTTTAAAGTATGTGCATTTTAATGCTAAGAGTTATGACTAAAGGTGAAGAACTTAAGAGCATGGATCAGTACAGGCACCTACGATGTTGTGGCCATTACAGAGATTTACTTGGCAGGAATGGGTGATTAATTGTCCTGTGGGGGTGTGTGGCTTATTTTGCTGGTCAAAAGTCACTTCTGATGAGTCGATTGAGATTGACCAGTTGAAAAACTGCAGCTGCTCTTCCCATTGGTTGTCTTGCATACCACGACACCTCGGGGGTACGAAGAGTAGCACGTGTGAAAGGTTCACTCTGCCTCCCTTTGTCTCTGGATCCATCCGGAAGGTATCTCTTTTAACTAAGTGTCTGTTGAATATTTAGCTCTGTAAGTTGTGTAACTTGGGGGAACGTAAAAGTATGATTGGATTTTTTTACTGTTTGTAAATAAATGATTAATATACTTACTCACAGTCAGTGCTTTCTGCCACATTCACCAAACCCATGAACCTGCTTCAACATTATATTTTGGTGCTGCTCCAGCAGGGTTTGTTGTTTGAGCAGAAAATACATTGCTTTAAAAGGTTATTTAAAAAAGATGAGATGCTGATAAACATCAAATAATAACAAGTGAAGGCTATGGGAGTCTCGCTAACCTACTAATTGGTTATGGAATGCCAGTAGATTGGTCAGATCAGTTGGATTTTTCTAGGATTGAAATCAGACACCACATTGTGTCCATACCTAAAATGCTGGCTTTTCCCAGGAGAAAGATGCTTTCTGGTGGTTTGCAGCAATCATAAGACACCAGCACAAGATGTTTGTGGGTCTTAAGGCTGAGGTAGACCTAAATCAGCACTGTGTCATTATGAGAGAAGTGCTGCTGACAGCCCAGACACAGGCTGCAAAGTTAAAAGATAAGGATATAGAGATAGCTTGTCTATTAATGGAAGTACAGCAATTAGAACTTTATTGCGGCGGGTCAATGATCCTATGACGGGAGATGGGGATGTCTGGCTGGATGATGAAAGTGAGGAAGAGAGGGTAGCGTGGACTCCTAGGTTTATCCCTTGAAATGATCATCCTCTCCCCTGCGTACTCAAAACAGTACAGGCCAGGCCAGTGATCACGCAATCTCACACCTGCCATGGGGGCATTTAAAAGGAATAGTGCTGTCTTTAACAGCACCAGCTATTGGTAGTCCTGTAAGTATAGTGATTCTAACCATTATAAGGTTTGGACTATGTAGATGAGGTACAGAAGTTGGATAAGCAGCCAGGGAGTGGGTGACCCTGCATGTCCTGTAAGGAAATGTTTTGGCATTGCTTGAAGTTGGGGTCCCAGAGCAGCAGGTAAATAGGGTTCCCATCCCCACCCTCTATGCAATATGGAGGGAGTACTGCCAGGGGAAGCGAGAAAAGGCCCTTAATGGAGATGGGTCATTCTTCAAGCCTTCTCCCCAATAAGGGTTCTTTCTGTCCTCTGCCGGATTCCTTGTATTCCACTCAGGATTCCCTATATCTTGTGCTTGTGGCATTACAATGGGCTGTGTCTGACCTTCAGCAGTAGTGGGAATCTTGTAGTGGTTAATGCCCTTGTGCCTCATCTTCGCAGGGAGGGGGTCATTTGATCTGCATCCCACCTTCTTGTAAATAGTATGCATAATTTGAATGCAGAGAAATTTGTAAAGTGTGGCTCCATGTGGCAGTTTGTTTGTGTGTGAGGGTTTTGCCTTTAAGAGACTGTGTGTACGTGTTGGGCCTTGCCCAGTTGCTTTTTTCCCTTTATTTTTGTTCTTGGATAAGCATTTTTCTGTGGGAATTAACTGTCTGTTGTAAGTTTTGCAATTTTATGCAGTTATTAAAGAGGAGTACAAGCATGAGTTTTCTGTCTTGTATTCTTAATCTGTTAATTTTTTTTTGTGTGTTTTTAATCTGTTACTTGTTTCCCATGCAATTGGTTTTAGAGATAGCTCACATTTTACACTGGCCAAATTAAATTTGAGTTGATGGGATAGAAATTTGGGCAGCTTTATGCTGGATACGAGATGCCCACATTTCTGAGGGACATAAGCATTCGATGGGGGGGGGGGGGGGGAGAATGCAATTCTAGTAGTTTTTGTTGTTTGCGTTTTTGAAAACTGACAAATCAGGAGCAAATGCGTTTGTAATCTTTCTGCATTACAGAATGGCAAAGTGGCAGATGCTGACGTGGTGGGAGATACTATGATATATTCCTGGGGCTGGTGTTTGAATTTGCACACTGGACCAACAGGTCAGACTGC
Organism: Hypanus sabinus; assembly: GCF_030144855.1. Taxonomy (NCBI): domain Eukaryota; kingdom Metazoa; phylum Chordata; class Chondrichthyes; order Myliobatiformes; family Dasyatidae; genus Hypanus; species Hypanus sabinus. The sequence continues at coordinate 82,363,117 of NC_082711.1, forward strand.
TGTATTTGATTGAGGACTCCTTACTAAATCATAGAAGGGATTTCACTAATATTGATCCCTTTTGATGACAAGGGCTATTGGGGGAAACTATCTGGTTTCTCCGGTTTTGGTGTTCTATTTTGGGAGAGCTGCGAGTCGTCTATTCCAGCCAACCTCAACAGAGTATGGTAGCAGCCTTAAGGGACTTGAGCCTTAATAGCCCCGGTGGAGTAAGTGCTTTAAGGGCTGATATTTCCCTATGTACCATTTGTTTAACTCCAAGGTTTCAATTGTAAAAGTAATTCTCCACCTGACACAGAAGGGAATGTTGGTGAAGACAGTATGATGAGCACAGGTCAAACCAGTCAAGCGAAATCCTGGAAACTATGAGTCTTGTGTCCGTTGTAAGGAAATTGCTGGAGAAAATTCTTAGGGATAGGATATATCAGCATTTGGAAACCCATGGCCTAATTAGGAAGAGCCAGCGTGGCTTTGTGTGGGGCAAGTCTCGTCTTACCAACTTGATTGAGTTCTTTGACAAGAACACAAGAGAGAGGTACAGCAGTGAAGGTTGTCCACACCTATTATAGTACGGCGTATGACAAAGTCCCTCAGGGGAGGCAACTCCAGAAGATTGGGATGCACGAGGTCCGCACATTAGACAGAGTAGTGGGTGAAGTGACTTATTCGAGATGGTGTTCAGTAATTAGTGGTGTTTCTCAGGAATCTGTGCTTTGACATCTGCTCTTTGTTATGTATATAAGTAACCTGGATGAAAATGTAGATGGGTGTTTATGGATGTAAAATAAAAGTTTGTGGATGATACCAAGAGTGGTAGAATTGTGGATAGTGAAGACTGGCAAAGAATAGAGTACAATATAGATCAGTGGCAGATACGGGCAGAGATGTGGCAGATGGAGTTTAACCCAGATAAATGTGAGTTGTTGCACCTTGGCAGGGCACATGCAAAGAAGACAGTACACTATTAAAGGCAAGACCCTTAACAGAGTTGATGAGCAGAGAGATCTTGGGGTCCAAGTTCACAGCTCCTTGAAAGTGGCTACACAGGTCAAAAGGTGGTTAATAAGGGTTATGGAATGGGTGCTTTTATTAGTTGAGGCATTGAGTTCAGAAGTCAAGAGGTTATGTTGTAACTTTATAGAACTCTGGTTAGGCTGCATCTGGAGTGTTGCATACAGTTCTGGTTGCCCACCTACAGGAAGGATGTTGAGGCTTTGAAGAGGGTGCAGATGTTTACCAGAATGCTGCCTGGCTTCGAGGGCATGAGATGTTCCACAAACATAAGGTGTTCTCTCTAGAGCAGCGGAGGCTGAGGGGAGATCTGATAGCAGTTTATAAGATTATCAGAGACATGGATAATGTAGACAGGGAGTATTTTTCCCAGGGTAGAAATGTCTAATACCAGAGCACATGCATTGAAGGTAAACAAAGGGGGAGTGAGGAGTTAAGTTTTCTTTTACTCCAAGTGTTGGATGTCTTTAATATGCTGCCTGGTATGGTGGTAAACACAAATACATTACAGGCTTTTAAGAGATGTTTACATAGGCACATAGGAATGTGAGGAAAATGGACATTGGGTAGGTAGGTAGGAGGGATTCGTTTTTGTGGTTTTTAAATTTACTTTTTTAGCTGGTTCAGCATAACACTGTGGGCTGAAGGGCCCATTCTTGTGCTATACAGTTCTATGTTCTATGTTCTTACCACAAGCTTAACCTGCAAATTAACCTTTGGGGAATCCTGTATGAGGACTCTCAAGATCCTTTGCACCTCTGATTTCTGAATTTGCTCCCCATTTAGAAAATAGTCTATGTCTTTATTCCTTCTGCAAAAGTGCATGACCATACACTTCCTTACACCATTTTCCATCTGCCATTTCTTTGCTCATTCTCCTAATCTGTCTAAGCCCTTCAGCAGACTCCCTACATCTTCAACTCTACCTGCAAATATCTTTGTATCATCCACAAACCTGTCAACAAAGTCATCAATTTAGACAGCCAAAACATTACCATATAATATGAAAATATTCCCATCACCGATACCTGTGGAACATCACTAGTTACTGGCAACCAACCAGAAAAGGCCCCCTTTATTCCCACTCTTTATCACTCGCTAGTCAACCAATCTTCTATCCATGTAAATATCTTTCCTGTAATACCATGGGCTCTTATCTTGTTCAGTAGCCTCACATGCAACACCTTGTCAAAAGGCCCTCACAAAATACAAGTAAACAACATCCACTGATTTTCCTTTGTCTCTCCTGCCTGTTACTACCTAAAAGAATTCCAAGAAAAAATTGTCAGATAAGATTTCTTTAACCCCTAAGGAAACAGGTGTTGGCGAGCTTTTTTGGCCATTACATCAACAAGGATGGACCACACTAATGGTGACGTTCACACCAAGGAACTTAGAAGTTCTCAACCTCAAAGTCATTAATGTAGATAGGAGCATGTGCACAATTCATTTTTCTAAAGTCAATGACCAATTCTTTTTGTTGTCATATCACCATGTCATAATTGGATAAGAGGGATACAGGGTGGTGGTGGTGGAGGAGTGGTGTTCTGCAGGGATCAGTGCTGGGTCCTCTATTGTTTGTGATAGATAGCACTCAGTGGCCACTTTATTAGGTACACCTGCTTGTTAATGCAAATATCTAATCAGCCAATCACGTGGGAGCAACTCAATACATAAAAGAATGCAATCATGGTAAATTGGTTTAGTTGTTGTTCAGACCAAACATCAGAATGGGGAAGAAATGAGATCTAAGTGACTTTGACCATGAAATGATTATTGGTGCCAGACAGGGTGGTTTGAACATAAGAGAAACTGCTGATCGATCTCCTGGGATTTTCACACATAACAGTCCCCAGACTTTACACAGAAAGATGCAAAATCAAAAATATGCAGTAAGCAGCAGTTTTCAGGGTGAAAATCCCCTGTTAATGAGAGAGCTCAGAGAAGAATAGCCAGGCTGGTTCAATCTGACAGGAAGGTGACAGTAACTCAAATAACCACACGTTACAACAGTGGTGCGCAGAAGAGCATCTTTGAACGTACAACTCACTGAAGTGGTTGGGCTGCAGCAGCAGAAAACCACAAACGTACACTCAGTGGCCACTTTATCAGATACAGGAGGTATCTAATAAAGTGGCTACTTAGTGAAAATGATTTGGACAAACACGATCAAGTTTATAAACAAAAAACTGGGGAGTTTTAGACAATGAGGAAAGATGTCAAAGGATGCTGCATGATATAGGTTAGTTGGAACCATGGGTGAAAAAAATGACAGATGGAATTTAATCTGTAAAAATGTGAGGTGTTGCATACTGGGAGCTCAGATGTAAGAGGAAAGTACCCAGTTAATGGCAGGATTTTTGGGATTTGATATACAATGATGCAAGTCTACAGCTCCATTAAAGTGGCAACACAAGTAGCTTACCTTCGTCAGCCAAGACATTCAGTAGAAGTGCAGGCCCTTCTACTTACCAAAAGAGTTCACTGCCATTGTGATTATTGCTTTTCATGTCCCTTCTTGTGCTAGTGCTGGGGAAGCACTGCAGCCGATTACAATAACTGATTACAATCCGCCCTCACGTCAATGACAGCAAAATCTCCCTTCCTGATAGACTGAAAGCTTTCTGCATACAATCTACCAACAGATGACAGCAAGGAAAACCACCCTCTCTTTTCCTGAGGAACAGGCATCCTGACTGACCGCAGCCGAGGTGAGGAGGACTCTAAACCCATGCAAAGCTGCAGTGCCAGACAACATACGTGGTCAGGAGCTGTGGGACTGTGTAACCCAGCTAACTTAAATCTTAATGGGCATCTTTAATATCTCTCTGAAACAGTCCATTGTCCCTGCAGGCTTCAAGGCAGCCACTATAATTTTGGTGCCCAAGAGAGCAACAGTAACTGGCTTAAGTGATTACTACCCAATGGCACTGACTTCAATAATCATGAAATGCTTTGAGCAGTCGGTAATGGGTCATATAAAATCCCAGCTCCAGCTAAATTGGACCCTTTCCAGTTTGCCTATCACTCAAACTGATCAACTGGTGATGCTTTAGCCTCAGCCCACCACGCCGTCCTGTTCCACTGAGAAAATGATGCTTAACACACCAGAATGTTGTTTATCAACTTCAGTTCAGCATTTAACATGATCATCCCTCAGAGGCTGGTGGGTAAACTGTCCTTATTGGGACTCAACACCCCTTTCTATAACTGGATCTTGGACTTCTTGATGGAAAGACCCCAGTCAGTCCAAGTCAAGCTCCATCATGCTGAGCACTGGTGCACTTTAGGGCTGTGTGCTCAGTCCACTGCTGTTCATTCTGCTGACTCACAACTGCACTGCCAGATTCAGCACAAACCCATCATCAAGTTCACTGATGATACCACAGTGGTTGGTTTCATCAGCAACAATGAGTCGGCATACAGAGAGGAGATGAAGATGCTCGCCAAAAAGTGTGAGAGCAGCACCTGAGTCTCAACATGGAGAAGACAAGAGACGACTGGATGTATCTCTACTCTGGCAGGGTTTGCAGGCCATTACTTCCTGCAAAGCAAAACCCAACATCATTTAAAGGCAGTGATGCTTCACTCCCTGATGAACTCAATGCCTTTTATGCAAGCTTTGAAAGAGAGAGTAAAACTGCAGCCATGGGGATCCCTGCAGCACCCAGTGATGCTATGATCTCAGTCTTGGAGACTGATGTCAGGCTGCCTTTCAAGAAGATGAACCCTCACAAGGCAATAGGCCCCAACAATGTACCTGGTAGGCCTCTGAAAACCAATGCAAACCAACTGGCAGGTGTGTTCAATGACACAATGTGTCTTTGTAGACACAGACTCTATCACTGCTACAGATTGAAGTCCTCAGCTGCTTCAAAAAGGCATTAATTGTACCAGTGCCCAAGAAGTGGAGGGTGAGCTGTTTTAATGACTGTCATCCAGTAACACTCATATCTGTGGTGATGACATGCTTTGAGAGGTTGGTTATGGATAGAATCAACTCCTGCCTAAGGAATGACCTGGACCCACTGCAATTTGCTTATCGCCATAATAGGTGTACAGCTGATGTGATCTCACTGGCTCTTCATGCAGCCTGGGATCACCTGGACGATACTAATATTTAAGTCAGGCTGCTGTTCATTGACTACAGCTCAGTGATTAACACAATCATTCCTACAGTTCTGACCAAATAGCTCCAAAGCCTGGGCCTCTGTACCTCCCTCTGCAACTGGCTCCTCGACTTCCTCACCAGAAGACCAGTCTGTGTCGATTAGAAATAACACCTTCACCTCACTGATAATCAACACTGGTGCTCCACAAGGATGTGTGCTTAGCCCACTGCTCTATTCTTTCTACACCCATGACTGTGTGACTAGGCATAGCTCAAATGCCATCTTTAAATTTGCTGATGACACAGCTAATGTTGTCAGAATTCTCAGGAGATGATGAGAAGGCATGCTGTAGCGAGATAGATCAGCTGGTTGAGGGGTGTCGCAGCAATTACCTTGCACTGATAAAGAACTGATAATGGACTTCAGAAAGGGTAGGATAAGGGAACACACACCAGTCCTCACAGAGGGCTCAGCAGTGGAAAGAGTGAGCAATTTCAAGTTCCTGGGTATCAACATCTGAGGATCTATCCTGGGTCCAATATATTGATGCTGTTACAAAGAAGGCATGACAGTGGCTATATTTGATTAGGAGTTTGAGGAGATTTGGTATGTCACTAAAGACACTTACAAATTTCTATAGATATGCCATGGGGAGCATTCAAACTGGCTGCATCACAGTCTGGTATGCGGGGGTCCACTGCACAGGATTGAAAGCGCAGCAGAAAAATGTGAACGTAGTCAGCTCCATCATGGGCACAAGCCTCCATAACATCCAGGACATCTTTAAGGAGCAATGCCTTAAAAAGGTGGCATCTATTATTAAGGACCCCCATCACCCAGGTCATGCCTTCTTCTCATTGCCACTACCAGGGAGGATGATAGTAATACTGATTCTGTACAGAGGACAGTAAAAATTGCTGAGGGGATCATCAGGGTCTCCTTCCCCCCACTATTTGTGACATTTACTGGGAACAATGCAGACAAAGATAGGCATTGTTGAAAATCCCTACCACCCATCCCACAATCTCTCTGATCCACTATCATCAAGGAGGAGGGACTGTCAGGCTGGGTAACAGCTTCTTCCCTCAGACTAATTAATACCTTACCATCACCAAGGTTTCATTATTAGGACATCAAGATGTTTACAGTATTGTTTACCTGTGCTGTGCTTTACTACATACATTTTGAATTATGTTTTAACAACTTATTTATAGTATAATATTTCAGTTTATGTGCTATGTGTGATATAAACTGTGGAATGTTGTTTTGTTTGATTGTATATATGTACAGTTAGACGTCAATTAACTTGAACTTGAAAAGTCGAGAAGTTCTTGTTGCAGCCGTACAAAACTTTGGTTAGGCCACATTTGGAGATTGCATGCAGTTCTGATCACTCAATATTAGAGGCATGGGTTTTATGAGGGGAAAGTTTAAAGGAGACTTATGGGGCTTTTTTTTAAAAAACAGAGTGATAGGTGGCTGGAATGTGTTGCAAAGGAAGTGGGAAGAAGTAGCTAAGATAGCTATGTATAAGATGTATTTAGTCAGGTACATGAACAGATAGGGAATGTGCAGCTATATCGGATTAGATTAAATTGGGATCTTGATCAGCACACACATCTCATATTAATGGACTTGGTCCATGCTGTAATCCAAACATATTCCTAGTTTTATTCATAACTACAAGGAGAACAGAAATGAGTCTTTGTCAACGAGTTGGATTAATCTGACCTACTGCAGAACAAATGAAAATAGAATGTTCATAGTACAGAACAGTTCATTCAGCCTATTGTGTCTACACCAGTCCCAAAAAGCAATATTAACTGCCCTACTTCTCTGCTCATTCCCCACAGACCTACCAATTAATTTTCTCTCAAGTGCCTTTTGAAAGGCAGGTTTGATTGTTTCCACCAAGCTGACAGGTAGAGAGTTTCAAATTAAAACTACCATCCACATCATTAGTCATACCGCAGGGAAACAAGCCGTCAGGCCCAACTTGTTCATGTTGATCAAGATGCCCCCTGAATCTAGTCTCATTTTCCTGTCTTTGACCCATATCACTGTAAACCTTTTCTATCCATATTAAAAAAATCCTTTCAACTCCTGTACCTTGTGGCTAAAACATTAAATTCATGCCCCGTGGTCCTTGACCCATCTGCTAATGGCAACAGCTTCTCTGTTTAAACTTTGCGTACCTTGAACAAATCCCACCTGAACCTATTTTACACCAAGAACAATGCAGTCTAACCTCGTAGATGAAAGCTATCTGGGTCCATCCCAGTTAGAAGTAAATTTGCTCACAAAACTATGTTTATTATGTGCAGTCGGAAACTACAGAAATGACTCCTAATAAAAGCAAGGGAAATTTCATCACAAAAGCATTTGCGTGGTAGGTAGTTAGTTATACATAAATTATGTGCAGAAAGTCAATCTCAGTCACTTACCCAGAAACCAAGCTTGTCTGGCTACAGCACTATCATCAGATGCAGTCATACAGAAAGAGAAACCAGAGCAAGTAAAAGGATGGCAATGCTTTTTGTTGGTAAATTTTATGACCACTCACATCAAATGGACTGTCTTGTTAGATTACAATCTGCAGTTTGGACAGCACTTACTTTTTTTTCCAATTACTTCTAACAATTTAATAACAAGATTCACTATTAGGTAATTCAGAATAAGTGTTAATGAAAATGTGGTTGCTAGAGCTGAAAAAAGCTTTTTTTTCCCTCTCCATTCACTCTTATATTGAGCTGTCTGCGGTTCCTTGATTCTCTGACTCATCAATGAAAGTAGGAAAGATGTCGAAGAAAAACACTTGTTTTGACAACAACGGCTGGACATGCCCAGGTAAAATATGTGGAAATTACAACTTTACAAAATGAAAGAATTAGCAAAGGTGAAAACATAGCTAACAAACAGTGGAAGATACAGAGACTAGCAGTGCAAAATCTATGGGAATGTAAATTCAACAAGGTGATCAGAGGTATACTTCACAAACGCCAAACTAGAAGGGAAGAATGGATAGCAGGCTGCGAGACACTTAATCTTAGTATATGTTCATAAAAGCACAAGATAATGCTCTTGGAATATTGTGCAGAAAGGCTGCCATACCGTGATATCCTGTATGACCTGCTGCACCATTGCTGCGTTGGCCACCATGTGTTGTCTAAGCTGGGTTTGCTGGAGCAGAAGGCGAAGAATCTGTGCAACAACAGGAAGTTCCCCCTGGCAGGTACCATTTACTCGCAGACTCTGCAGCAACAGTCGTAGTAAGCGTGGGATGCGGGCCAGTGCTGTTAGGCATGATCCCCACAGCAGTTCTCTGTAAAAATATTTTAAAAACATGAAACTTTCAATAACACCAAGGAAAACACCTTATAAAGCAATGTAAACAAAATAAATACACACATTTTGAATCAATTAATACAGCAGAAAGATTTTAGGAGAGAGCCTTGCTTGCCTCAACTTCCTCAGGAATTGGAGACACCGCTGTGCTTCCTTGCTTAAGAGGTGATGTTGAAAAGTCAGGTGAGATTGTCCATTATGTGCATTCCCAGAAACCTGGTGCACCTAACTCTCTCCACAGAGGAACAATATACGTGCACCATGGAATGGTCACCCTACAGCTTCCTGAAGTCCTCAATTATCTCTTTAGTCTTGTCCACATTGACAGTCAAGTTCTTCAAGTCACACCATTCTATAAGCCACACTACCTCCTCTCTGTACACCACCTCATAATTTTTGTTGAGGCCATGTCATCAGCAAACTTAATGATTCAGTTTGAGCTGGATCTAGCAGTGCAGTTGTGCATCAGCAACGTGAACAGCTGCAGGTTGACCATGCAGAGCTGGGGGTGCCAGTGCTCAGCACAATGGAGCTAAAGATGTTGCTGCCAACATGGACTGACTGTTCTATCAAAAAGACCAAGATCCAATTACGGACAGGACAGCTTACACCTGACGAGAACAGTTTACCCCCTGCATCTGAGGGATGATTGTATTAAGTGCAGAGGTGAAGTCAATTAACAGCATCCTGGCATACAGGGCACCATTTCCCAGGTGGGACAAGATGGAGTGGAAGGCAGAGGCTATCTATGGCGTCATCAAATAACAAAGGCTATGCCACTAACAGAGGACTGATTTGAACAATAAGTGAAATGGAAACGGTACAGTGTAGCAGAAAGATAGGATATAATGCGATCCATAACCAGCTTCTCAAAGCACTTCATTATTGTTGAGGTCAGTGCCATAGGACAGTAGTTGTTAAAGCTGACTACTGTCACCCTCTTGGCCACTCGGTTGATGGTGGCTCCCTTGAACCCTGAGGGGACAGTGGACTGTTCCATAGAGGTGTTGAATATGTCTGTTAAAACCTCTGTGGTCAGGTGCTGCATGGTCCCTCAGCACCTGACCAGTTATGTTCTCAGACCCCGCAGCTTTACATGTGTTGACCCTGGCTAGGGTCTTCCTCACATCAGCTGCAGGTACAGTGCCTTCACCAGCACATCGTTCCATACATTAAACCATGCCTAAAAGACATTCAGCCGATTTGGACGAGAGGCGTCACTGTTATCAATCATGAGGTGGTAATAATTCAAATCATAGTCCATTACGGTCTGAATACATTGCCACATGTGTCTCAGAAATGGCAGTATATTTTGTGTGAATAATCTCGTTTTGGCTTTCTGGTAGTGTGGGGAAGTCATATTCGCTGACCTGAAGGCAGCATCGCAATCTCTCAGCAGTGTCTACACTTCTGCTGTCAACCATGGCTTCTGTTCTGCTCTCACAGAGACGTGTTTACCAACAGTGATGTCCTCAATACACTTCTCTATATAGCCAGTAACAGATCCCGCATATTCATCAACATTAATATGATGGTTGTAGGTAGATGCCTCCCTGAACACAGTCCAGTCATGCTTTCAAAAAAGTCCACTAATGTGGAGGGTGCTCTTTCTGGCCAGCTCCTCATCTTCCTTTGAACTGGTTTGACATGTTTAACCAGTGGACTGCATACAAGAATTAGTATAAAAGAAAAGTGGTCAGAGTATCCAAGGTGGGAGCAGAAGACAGCCTTGTGTGCACCAGGGATACTGGTATAGGCCAACATGTTCTAATGTGTTCTCACCTCCCATGGCAAAGTTAACATGCTGATGGAATTTAGGCAAGTCTGTTTTTAGCATGGTTGAAGTCACCAGCAACAATACAAAGCTAAGCCTCTTTCCCTGGGTAGCTGTAGCAGGTGAGGACATGGTACATGGTAAGCCTATCCTGTCCAGTTCCACTGCTATCCAGCAATTTGCTAGTGAGGTAGACGGGCATTTCTTAGTGTTCTTAATATCCAGCATTGTCTTATGATCATAAGATGTAAAGGATGAATAATTACACCATTAGTTGGAGCTGGAGTGGCTGTGTGACTGGGTGGGGCACCATTTTGAAGGTCCATTTATACTGCCCACTTTTCTGAAGTCAATGACCAGCTCTTTTGTTTTACTGATGTTGAGGAACAGCTTAAACCTGTGCCTTCAAGTTTTTAATTACTCTACCCTGAGAAAAATACTCATTGGCCCCTCATAAATTTATACGCCTCTATAAGGTCTTTTAAGTTCCTTTGAGAATAAACCCAGCCTGTCCATTCTCTCCTAACATTCTTAGCTTGGTATTAAACAAAGACAGAAGTACATTTACACAGCTGATAATAGCAAATGGAAACAAACCTCATCTACCAGTGACAAACTTGAAGCAAACACCAAGTTACTCTTTAATACAAATAAGAACCAAATGGTTGGAGGAACCTAGTGGGTCAAGCAGAATCTGTGGAAGCAAAAGGCCTTGGGCCAAAATGTAGGCTTCGATCCTTTGCCTCCACAGATGCTGATTAACCTGCTGAGTTCTTCCACCATACTGTTTTTTGTGTCAGGTTTTCATTGCTGATCTATTTCTCTCTCAAACCCATTCTCCTGCCTTCTCCCTGTAACCTTTCACATCCTGACTTACCAAGAATCTATCAACCACTGTCTTAAATTCACCCAATGACCTGACCTTCACAGCTGCCCATGATAATAAATTCCACAGATTCACCTCTCTCTGACTAAAGAAATTCCTCCTCATCTTCATTCTAAAAAGATGTCCCTCTATTCTGAGGTTGTGTCCTCTGGTCTAGATTCCCCACTCTAGGAAATATTCATTTCACATCCACTCTATCTAGGTCTTTCTACATTTGATAGCCTAGAATGAGATTCCCTTCATTCTTCTAAATTCCAGTGAGTACAGGCCCAGAGCCATCAAATGCTCCTCATATGATAAACTTTTCAATCCCACAATCATTTTTGTGAACCTTCTATGAATCTTCTCCAATATTAACACATCCTTTCATAAATAATGGGCCCAAAACTGCTCATGCAAGGCTTCACCAGTGCCTTATGAAGCCTCCTTGTTTTTGTATTCTAGTCCTCTTGAAATGAATACGAACATTGCATTTGCCTTCCTCACCATTGACTCAACCAACAAGTTAACCTTTAGGGAATCCTGCAAGATAACTCAGAAGTCTCTTTGCATTTCATTCTTGGATTCACCTGATTATTTTAGTTGGTAATGATCAGCACAGATATGGAATGCAATAATAAATGAACAAAATGTCAGATATGTTCTATGAAGACTCTGCAAGATTAGAGAAATGGAACATTAGAGGAGAATGGGGCAGAATAATAGATAATAATATTCATTATAAACGTTATAGCATTGGAGGATAATATTTTATCTACACTGACCAGCAAAATACCATTTAGATTAATCTTCTATCTTATCTTTGCATCCTAGAAGGATTCTGGAAAGTTTTTAATATAATGAGGATTATGCCTCCACCATCATTTCAAGCGGTTAGTTCTAGGCCCCCATTCATCTTTGGATGAAAACTAAACAATTCTCTACCAAGATAGATGGGTCCATTCTGTTCACTCTGTGCAGGTTTCTCCATTTTAGAGTTCATCAATTAAAAAAAAGACCCAACCTGACAATCTTTCTACATCACTACCATTCTCTAATCACGTCTTTTCCTCTTCCACACCCTCTACTTAACCTTCAGTGATTTGTATACATGAAGATCCTATTCCCCTACGAAAATAATAAAAGCCATCTTCTTTCAAATTATAATATGTTGAGCAGTCGATTGTACAAGATTTTGTATAAATTAGAACATAGGACAAGTTAGATATAGGAAAACAAAAAGTTTCAGTTAAATAACAGAAATTGCCAGCAAGTGTGGAATTGTATGCATTGATGAATGTGGAGTGGTGTTTAGCAAGAACAGTTAAGTAACTATAAAAGAGCTGGTCTCAGGCCATGTGTAATGATTATTCTGGAGAACACACATTAATATGGGCCTTTGAATCATCCTGAAGCATTTCATAGAAACGTTATCAAATTAAAATTGATGCAAACCTACAGAAGATGTTATCAGAATCATGAAAACAATTTTTTTCAGGCTTGGCTTAAAAGCAAAAAGATAAATAGATAACAAACATACAATAAATCCCCATACTGCTCAATAGAAAGCACCTCACATTTATGCTGGATCTGGTTTTGAGAGCAGAAATTTTCTGTATTAATTTTAATTACCTTTTCTGTGCATTTCCTCTGTTATTCCTTTCCAAAGTTAGGATGAAGTAAAGGAGGCTGTAGCAACTCCCAACAAGGAAATTCAATAAAGACTCATTGGGAATAAATGCTGGATCTATGAGCTGGCCAACAGTTTTTAGGATTGACCCTGCTGTGCTGTCCGGCAGAAGACTTATACCCACCTGAAGAGTGAAAACACAGTTAATGTTACAAAATAAATGATTACTTAGTAATAAAAACACTCAACTAAACCTAATACCTGCTTAATAACTAAAAATAAATCAAAATAATTAAAACTTATTTACTTTCTTTCAGTTGATAAAGAATGATCTGCAGTTCTTCAGCATTGTGATATAGTATAGTTATTGGTGAAAGACAGCTAACAACTGAACTAGGGAAGGATGAGAAGGACTGATTTGCAGTAGATTGCACTGCTTTACCATCCATTGTATTGATTAGGAAAAATTAAGTACCCGTTAAATCTGTGGTACTCCAAAGTTTGCGCTGGGACTTGTAAAGATGTTTAAAGAATAAGCAAGACCTTTATTTGATTGTTTGAGCATAAATGTTCAACAAGCTTTATACTACAGAAATGAAATGCTGACAGAACTGAGAACTCAGTACCAGAAATATAATAATTTAATGATGGCAGAGTTGGCATGTGACCAATTACTTCAATGAGTGCACCCTTTTAACTTCTGTTTTATTAAGTGTAAAATTACTAGGATGCACTATTTCCTAATCTAAAGATGGAAATAAACGGTATATTGTGTATCTGATATACAGATAACTACTAGAAGGCCTCATAAGCCTTGGTTGTACATCTGAATTGATCACAATTTAGTTCACTGATATTTCCTCTACTAGTGATAGAAACCCCAGATTTAACTCCCACTAACCATTTAAGGCCCCTGCTTTTGGTCAGATGAACTACATTTTCCACAACAGGCTCATAGTTGCACTGTGCCAGTAAAATCTGGCTACTCTAAGTTGCTGAAATATTTGCATTGCACTGAAAAATAGGTAACAGCTTTACTTCAGACAATGCAAAAAGAAGCAAAGGTCTCTCTTTTGCTCATCATACTGCAAAGTTTGAAATGGTGAGCTCTGCAAGTGATCTCAAAGGCAAGCCAAACTTTAAACATTGGTAGGAACACAAGAGAGTGTACATGCTGGAATACGAAGCAACAATATGCTGGAAGAACTCAGTGGATTGAGCAGAATGTGTGGGAGGAAAGCAATTGTTGACAATTCAGGGTGAAACCCCCATCAGCATCAAGAATGCAGAGGTGATATGACCAGTATAAAGGGGAGGGGTGCTGATCAAGGAGTCCAATGTGATTGGTGGACTAAGGAGGTGTGCAAGATGACAGGCAGGTAGTGGCAGGTAGGGTAGGGAAAATGAGTTCAATTTTTCATATTCTGGTCCCTCGACATTACATATTTTAAAAACATACTGTAGCCGTGTGATTGAGTTATATAACATAGAATAGTACAATAAAGAAACTGTTAATTTCAGTCAACTATGTCTGTGCCAACAAAGATAATCCCTACCCGTCTGCACATGGTCTATACCCACCTCTCCCTGCATGTTCATTTATCTGTCTAAATGCCCCTTAAACATTGCTACGTATCCGCTTCTATCACTTCCCTTGGCAATGCATTCCAGGCACTTGGTATCCTCTGTGTAAAAAACTTTACTGTAAATCTCCTTTAATTTTTTTCCCTCTTGCCTTAAAGCTATGCCCTCTAGCATTTGACATTTTCACCCTGGGTAACAAAGACTGAACTTGGCTATTGATCCGGAGATGAATTTCAAGACAGCAGTTCAAGTTTAAATAGATAAATCATCAACATTCTATGTGAATTGTAACATTGCAGACTTGCGCATGTACTTTTGTTGGAAAACATGTTAGCTTTTTACAATGTTGCCTATATTTTCCTTCATTCCACAACTTAGGTCACCAGATAAACACCAAACTGTTTTAAAAATGCAAATCAAAAAACTGCAGAGCCTATAATGTTAAATAGAAGTAGAAATTTGAGGAAAAACTCAGCAGGGCAGGCAGAAACTGTACAGAGAGAAACAGAATTGATATATCAGGGTGGAGACATCATCAGAATTTGTCAATAACCCAGGCATTAAGATAGTAATCCACTAACTTTACCATCCTGTTCTGATACAAATTTTGAAATGTGATGAAATGTAGAGTTTACAAAAACAAGGCAAATGAACTTCCTTTGGTCTTTTTCATGATTAGAGTCTTACGGACATACAACAAGAAAACTGGCTATTCAGCCTATCACTATCCAGAAGATGCCAATCATAATAGTGCCATCTTTCAGCACTTGGGCCATAACTTTCTATGCCTAGATAATTTAAGGTTCTCATCTAGATCCTTCTTAAGCATTGTCAGAAACACTGCTTCCACCACTCTCCCAGAAAGCGCGTTCCAGGTAAGCAAATATCAGATCCCTCTAAATTTCTTACTCCTTATTCTAAATATGGGCTCCCTATCCAATCTGTGTCCCTTAAAATTTTATATATCCTGGTCATGATCCCCCTTAAGCTCTTCCACTCCAGTTTTGTCCTCATAACTGAAGTGCTCCATCCCAGGCAACATCTTAGTAAATCTCATGTGCACACTCTCTAGCACTTATTTTTCCATTCTTCCTGTAGTGTGGTGACCAGAACTGCATACAGCACTCCATTTGAGGTCTGACCAATGAATTATAAAGTTGAAGCATAACCTCTCAGCTCTTGCATTCAGTGCTAATGAATTCCAACTAATGAAGACCAGTAATGCATGTTATTTACCTGCCGTGGTCTAGGATCTTTGGACTTGAATACCAGGTTTTTCTGTTTGGAATACCCCGTATTCAAATACCATTCATGTCTTAGCCTGAGTAATACACTCAAAATGCATCACCTCCCATGTTTCAGTAATAAACTCCATCTACCAAATCACAAGCTATTTCATTAGCTAATAAAAATCACCCTGTAGACTAAATTAGCTTCCAGACTATCAACAATTCCAACAATCTTAATTTCATCTTTGAACTGACTGGTCATGCCTCCGTACATCCACATCCACTGAAAATTCTATGGAAATGGTTTCATTTCCAATTCACTCAGTTAAAAATACTCCTGTGGCTGTTTTTAAACATGAACAAGCATTTTGTATTTCTGATGAAGGGTCTTCAAACTGAAACACCAATTCTTGTTTCTCTCCACTGAAGCTGCCTCACCTATTTTGACTTCAAGTCACAAAAATGAACCCAATTCAGCAATATCTATCAAAATGATGAGGGGCATAGTTATGGTAGCAGTCCTTTCCACAAGGCAGAAGAGTCTAAAATCAGGAGATAGGTTTAGGTGAGGAGAAGGATTTATAAGGGACCCAAGAGGCAAATTTTTCCAGAGGGTGGTGAGTATATGAAATAACCTGCAGGTGTAGGCAGATAAAACAGTATTATTTAAAACATACCGGTAGGTATGTGAGCATTGAGGCTAAGGTGATATGGGTTTGACACAGGAAATGGCAACCAGTTATGTGGGCACAGTGGTCGGTATGTACTGGTTGGGCCAAAGAGCCTATATGCATGCTACATTGCTCTAAGATCCTAAGGAAATTCCCTGTTCTCACCTGTTCAAATGGTACAGTTGATTTTGAACTACTCTCCGAACTGGCTCAGCTTGCTTCCCAGTTCAAGTGAAAGGTTAAAAAAAAACATACTAAGCCCTATAATATGAACTCTCATCTCCAATAAAAGAAAACTGGAATTCCCTTTCCAATCAAAATGAGTCCAGGGTCCACATTTTCTTGACTTACGTGTAGCTCATTAAACTTCCAGAATTTCCCATTTTAACTATTTATATTTGCATTCCTGTTTTTCATGGCAGGTCTGTGGCCATGCACCAATTTGGTGAAAATCCCCACCAATTTTTCAAAATTTGTTAAAACTGGTCTTGGCTTTCTGCTTTATCACAGCAATAAATCTTTTTTGTACTTGGTTGGTTGAAAAAAAATTGGATTTCCATATTAAGTCAAATAAAATTTAGCAAAATGTATCATCTTTTTCACTTTACTGCATAATGCAGCAATGTTCCCTGAACTCTACCTCAAAAATGCACAGATACTCAATTATTCAACTATAATAATACAACCAGTCATCAGACTTACCAGATGTTTGCAGATGGCACTTTGCAAGATATCACAGCACTGGATTCTGGAAGGTATTGCTGATAAGCATTGGCATATTACCTGAAATGCAAAACATTAAAGCACTTGATAGTAAAGAAGGGACTCATAGCCAACTGTATTGCACATGCTAGCTATTTTTCAAAATATGAATTGTACATACAGAGTGTAGACAATTATATTTGGGAGTGAACTTTATACTTTGTATGACAAAAATGGACATAAAAATCAAAAACCAAAATGCATTCTAAAATTCAAATCTCCAAATGAAAAGTACCCAAACCTATCTTTACAGGTATGCAGACTGTACCATTAACAAACTTTTTTTTAATGTTTGGAGGTATACAAGTACATGGAATCAGGCAAACTAGAATTCTTAAATACAAATCAAGAACATATTCATTTCATAACTAAAAAAATATGAAAATTAATTTCAGCTGTACATAAAGAACTTAAATTGGTTTATTGTTACATGTACCAAAGTACGGTGAAAAGCTTTTCTTGTTCCCTGCTCATGGACTGTTTGTCCCACTCCCATTAGGGAGGAGGCTATGTAGAATCCACATTAGGACCATCAAATTCAAAAACTATTATTTTCCACAAACATTAAGACCGATCAACACCTCTACCCACTTAGCCACCCCACCAACACAACTTTATTAATTCCTGTCTACAACCTTAAGTACAGGCACCCCTGTGCCAAACATCTTTTTATGGACATACTATATATTTTTTAAATATATATAAAACCTAACGTGTGTGTGTGTGTGTGTGTGTGTATATGCGTGCGCGCGTATTTTTCTGGTGCTGCATCGGATCCGGAGTAACAATTATTTCATTCTCCTTTACACTTCTGTACTGGTAATGATATTAAACAATATCGCACTCTTGTTCAGAGAGATCAATTCATTGCACTGTAGATTGAGGTAGCACAAGGTAAATCAACAACAGAATGCACGATAAAGTGCAACAGCTACAGAGAAAGTTCAGTGCAGGTAAATAATAAGGTTCAAGATAATTATGAAATTGATTGTGAGGTCAAGAGTCCATCTTTGTGTACTAGGGAGCCATACAAAATATTTAAACATTAAGTTAGAAAAATGAAAGACTTCAGTTGCAGGTTATTAATCAGTTAATTATCATGGAAAGTAATGAAATAATTAGTTTGTTAAGTGTTGATGCCAATGAAAATGAAGAATGACACATTTATGCATTCAGTACATGTGATGCCACAATGAAAATGCTATCCGATGAGCACCTTTATCCTGCGAGGGGACTACCCCACAGCAGAGATGTCTAAGACAATAGGGCTTAGTTTAAAATGAGGTTTAGGGAGGTTATGAGGAACAACATTTTCACCCAGAGGATGGCTGCAAACTGCTACACACTGCCTTGCTGTTGGGATAGGGTGCACATATTGTGATGGAAATTCTGGGATGTTAATTAAAGGATTATGAATTTATGAGCATAGCTTTGTAAGACTGAGCTGAGAATATTTCTGTGTTGGAATTCAGTGTCTTGGTTACTGTAGGTACTCAATCTTAATTAGCAATTTTGATGCAACTAATTACAGGTTTTCCAGTGATATTCCAGCACCCTCAGTTCCTGAGCTGGATTAAGAGAGGTCACACAGTAATAATGGCAGAATGGACTGAGAAGCTCTAAAAATTTATTAATTAAACAAAAATTAAATGTAAATTTATTAATTACTGTGCTTGCAAAGAACGTTGTTTCTCAGATATCTTTTTAAACATTTCATCCAGGTGAAGTTGTTTCATGTGTTTTGATCTCTACGTGTAGTCTTTCTTGCATCAAATACAAATTTATTTGCTTGTTCCATCATGAAGGTACATTTCTATAACCCTTTGATTAAATCAACCAACAACTCAATTAACTTGTCAATAGTAAATCTTCCAGTTTCATCTGTTTCATCATTCAAACAAGAGGACATGATTTGAGAGTTAGGGGGCAAAGGTTTAAGGGTAACACAAGAGGGAATTTCTTTACTCAGAGAGTGGTAGCTGTGTGGAATGAGCTTCCAGTAGAAGTGGTAGAGGCAGGTTTGATTTTGTCATTTAAAGTAAAACTTATATTTATACTGACAGGAAAGGAATGGAGAGTTATGGGCTGAGTGCAGGTCAGTGGGACTAGGTGAGTATAAGCATTGGCACAGACTGGAAGGGCCAAGATGGCCTGTTTTTGTGCTGTAATTGTTATCTGGTTATATGGTTATATCATCATTGCTATCTTCATCACTTGCAGGATTTTTAAAATCAGCATTCAGATCACTGTCTATAATTTCCAAGTCTGTAAGGTGATGCACAACAGGTGTTTTGTCATCGACAATCATCCACTCACATAGATTTTCTTCATTAAGACTACTCGCTGTATCTTTGAAAACCGGTCCTGTAACATTTTTTTGCACGTGCAAGCAAATTATGAACAATTACTTTCTCCTTGGTACACAAAATCCTGTAAAATCATCTTCAAGCACATTATCAAACATTAAGGCAGGCCACAACTTATGCCAGCCATTCTTTAATGTTGAAGTTTTGACCTTCTCCCACCCTCAACATAGAAAATAGGTGCAGGAGTAGGCCATTCGGCCCTTCGTGCCTGCACCGCCATTTAGTATGATCATGGCTGATCATCCAATTCAGAACCCTGTACCTGCTTTCTCTCCTTACCCCCTGATCCCCTTAGCCACAAGGGCCATATCTAACTTCCTCTTAAATATAGCCAATGAACCGGCCTCAACTGTTTCCTGTGGCAGAGAATTCCACAGATTCACCACTGTCTGTGTGAAGAAATTTTTCCTCATCTTGATCCTAAAAGGCTTCCCCTTTATCCTTAAACTGTGACCCCTCATTCTGGACTTCCCTAACATCGGAAACAATCTTCCTGCATCTAGCCTGTCTAATCCCTTTAGAATTTTATACGTTTCAATAAGATCCCCCCTCAATCTTCTAAATTCCAGTGAGTGTAAGCAACGAAAAAAAACAAATCCTTCATGTTAAATATAGCAATAATCTGCGAAACACATGAAAATCATCTGTGAAATGTCACCTTCAAGCTTCCTTCATTATCTCTGTCAATCCTTCATCTGTGTGTAAACAGAATGGAATTACTGCTCATTATGGGAAAAATAAAGCAAAGGTGGCTAGCATGGTGGTCAATTGCACATGTATTAATCCAAAGAAAATTTTTAAAGTTAGAAATAATTGAGGAACTTTTATAATTTCTGAAATTTTCTGATTATACATTCACCAGACAATTTAATCTTCAGAAATGATAGAATCATTTTAAAAACTGCTTAGCTTCCAAAGAAGTTTAGAAATATATTTAGGCACACGTTTCAGGAGTTGTTATTAGTTACCTGGTAACAATAGGAAACGGTGATTTTAAAAAATTACAGGCCTGATTCACAGAAAATATCACTTGTCAAAACTTCCAAAGAATACAAAGAACTCATAATAGTCCTATTGGCTTATTAAGTGTAAAAGAAGGTACTGTGCTTT
Source organism: Hypanus sabinus (assembly GCF_030144855.1). Lineage (NCBI taxonomy): Eukaryota > Metazoa > Chordata > Chondrichthyes > Myliobatiformes > Dasyatidae > Hypanus > Hypanus sabinus. The sequence goes on from NC_082711.1 coordinate 82,383,576, forward strand.
CAACAAAAAATTTCAACTTCGTCTAACTATTGATCCTCATGGTACAAACTAACATCAACAATATCCAGACTTGACAGCTGTCATTCAGTATTAGTGTCATTGCAAAATGCAAAAAATTACCTCAGTTAACTCCCAGTGATGGACAAACTGGTCTAAATCAGTCACATAAAGACGGATTGATGAAAACTGGGACTGACTTATATGAGAATTAGTGCCACTGTTCTGAAGCCAAGTCAGTTCTTCTCCAGAGAATCCTGTTATGCAACAAAATGATCAGAAAATAAAAACATAATGATAAACAAATGTTTTCATAATCCTAGTAAAACTCATTTTATAAAAATAAGTGGCCATTTTAATGTTACCTCTGATGTATCATGCTAAAAGATTATTAAAAATGGATATCAGAAATTCCCATGGTGAGCACATCTGGTAAATAATTTAGTATTGTTATTAGAGTGCAGTTCACTAAGGTCACTATTATCATGAAAATGACATGAACCAAGATATAACAAAGGAAATAACTCCACGATTAACATTTCTCTTTGATTGGATTAATATTTCTCTCTTAGCTTCTTGATGAAAAAACCTGATTCTGGTAGTCCAAATTGAGAGCATTTCCATTTACTTTAAATGATGTTGAAACCCAATGCCCCACAGGTCAGAATTTGAAAGCTGGCTATCTATACAAAACTTGTGGCTCCCAATCTGAATTATCCAGCCAGGTATGATTGAAGGCATAGGGTTGAAAGTGCTCTGCATAAACTCACAAGAAAACCAGAGACTTATACAGATACTGTTCTTGACTGAAAAGGGCAAATCATAGATTTATGTCCATTAGTAGAAAATACCAGGTGGAATCATGTAGAAAGATCATATCCTACAAATTAAACGAGTTACGTGTGAATACAAATGAGGGAGACAGGCAGACAGACAGGTGAGATTGACTGTAACAGTATGTAATCAATCATAGCTTTTAATAGTAGGGGGTGCCAGAGACAGCCAAGATAGGGAGGATGTGAAAAATACCCAAGAACTAAGGGGCAATTGCTTTACTAACTTCAAAGTGTTATTGGTTGTGATCTTGTTCTCAGGATTGCCTAAAGGGTAATTTGCAGGTCGAGTCTTTGGTGAGGAAGGCAAATGCGATGTCAGCATTCATTTCAAGAGGACTAGAATATAAAAACAAGGATGAATTGTTGAGACTTTATAAAGCACTGGTGAGGCCTCACTTGAAGTACTGTGAGCAGGTTTGGACCCCCTATCTTAGAAAAGATTGCTGAAACTGGAGAGAATTCAAAGGAAGTTCACAAAAATGATTCACGATTGAATGGATTGTCCTAAGAAGAGCATTGGATGGCTCTAGGCCTCTATTCATTGGAATTCAGAAGAATGAGGGGTGACATAGAAGCCTATTAAATGGTTATAGAGTGGTTTTGGAGAGGATGTTTCCTGTGGTGGGAGCGTCTAAGACCAGAGGACACAGCCTCAGAATAAAGTGGGCTCCTTTTAGAACGCAGATAGGGAGTAATTTCTTTAGTCAGAAAATGATGAATCTGTGGAATTCTTTGCCACAGGCAGCTGTGGAGGCCAAGTCTTTATATATATTTAAGGCAGAGGCTGATAGATTCTTAATTGGTCAGGGCATGAAGGGATACAGGGAGAAGGCAGGAGATTGGAGCTGAGAGTTAAATTGGATCAGCCATGACGAAATGGTGGAGCAGACTCAATGGGCCAAATGGCCTAATTCTGCTCCTATATCTTATAGTCTTACGGTCTAAAATTCAACACTTAAAGACGTATGAATGCAAGCAACGATTTTTCATTTTGAAATGCAAGTAGAAAACCATTAAATTGTTCATACCTGTCAATGTAGAAAATAGAAAGCTGAAGTAATCCACATCAGTAACTAAACTGTTGGGAAGTGAAGGACCCCATCCACCAAAATAGGACCTAAAATTAAATAAAGGTCAACATTAAGTATTTTGCATAATTTTCACTTTCCTCAGATGCATGACAATACTTGTCAAGGATACCCTTAATGACTCAATGGGACAAGGGAAAGAAATTCCTCAACACATTTGCAAAACACTGATTATATTAGAAATTATCACCTTGGTTAGTGAAAAATTAACCGAGGTAGAGATTAAAATACATAAAGACCCCAGTTACCTCATTACAATTTACATGAATCTCAATTAAAGGTGTGACCATAATATTATATCTGTTTTCTTGCTATTTCCATCTAATATTTAATATTCTTAATCTTAAACCCACTGTTCAGTTAGAGCAATATTGTGTTAGCTATTTTTTTTAAAGACAAGAGGCACAATGCTTGACAAGATGGCAGCCATCCGAAATCCTGACAGATGAAGGAGATATGACAAAGTCAGTCAATGGCAGCAGGCATAGGAAAACAACTAAATGCTTTAAATGGAGATCCTTTCAACTTTGTCTACAAATCAATTTGCCAGATGAAGATTAGATTTGGGAGGCAGAGCACAATCACTTGCAGCCTCTAGCCATGGCTCTTTGTGATGATGTGATTGTCTAAGCTTCTTCAGACCAGGCAATAGTGAGCACAGTACCCCCTGGTGTCAGAAGGAATGATTTTCAAATACACTGTTGAATCTCAATGCTGCAGAGCTTTATCATGGACATGTCTGGAGATGATCACAGATGGCCTTTACTAAACTATCCTGAAGAATGAATTATAAACAACTGGTTCTCTCGATAAGGTGGGTTCTTGGTTTTAAGTGACCACAAGGATCTAAGAGACATCAGCGATAGAAATGACTTAGTCTTCTTTTCTGCTCAAAGTACCTGATCCACCTTTCATATCGGTAAAGAACATTGAGGACATAGTCTTCAGAGAAAAAGATATCTTTGTGCTCATTTTAAGTTTGACAAGGGTGCCACCAATCTTTACATCATTTTTTTTTAATCACTTTAGGGGTTCAAGTAATCCATTGAAAGTGATACACATTATCCAGAGTTCCATTATTCATGTAAATTGTGGTATTAACCTCCAATTCATCAGATGACTCAAGGATCATGCTTAATAAGATTTTTGATGCATGCATAAGTTTGGCATGACAAATGGCATCAAGAAAACATATGTGGATATGATTTCTCCAGCATCAGAATGGAAAGAGGCAGATGCATATACATTCAGCATAAATGTTATATCAACTTCCATCTACAACATGATCCCATTTCTCTCATATGACAATATATGACATTTCCAACAGTACAGCTTATAGGACACAGAATCATCATGATATTGTTTCTCTGTCAAAATCTTTTGACAACCTATTCTCCCATAACCTATAGTAGAATCTCCTTCTACAACCACCAGGCAGAAGGCCAGTCAAGCTCTCCTTCAACCCAGGCATCAATCTACTCAACCTATGGACCACAGAGTCACAGAGTACTACCACACAGAAAAAGGCCATCAGCCCACCTAGTCAATCCGAAACTGTTATTCTGCCTAGTCATATTAACATGCACCTAGACCATAGCCCTCTATTCCCCTCCCATCCATGTACTTATCCAAACGTCTCTTAAATGTTGCAGTCAAACCCGCATCTATCACTTCCATTTCCACATTCACATCACTCCCTTAGGCAAGAAGTTCTCCATCAGGTTTCCTTTAAATATTTCTCCTTCCACCCTTAACCTATGACTTCTAGTCTCACCCAATCTCAATGGAAAAAGCTTGCTTGCATTTATCCTACCTATACATGTCCTAATTTTGTATACCTCCATTAAAACTCCCCTCATTCAAAGTAATTATCAAAATATTTATATGTCACCATATATGTGAAATTCCTTTCTGTAGGCATTCACAGTACAAAGAATTACAATAATGAAAAACTACACACAAAGATTGACAAATAATTTGTGTGCAAAAGAAAACAAACAGAAAATACAAAGAGAACTATAATAACAAATAGTAAATGATTAATACTGAGAACATGAGACACAGAATCCTTAAAAATGAGTCCATAGGTTGTGGAATCAGTTCAGAATTGAGGATGAGTGAAGTTATCCACGCTGGTTCAGGAGCCTGACGGCCAGACGACAGTAACTGTTCATGAACTTAGTGGTACGGGATCCAAGGCCGCTTAAGTTCCTTCCTGATGGCAGCAGTCAGAAGAGTGCATGCAGAGCAACCAGGATAACAGCAAAAAGCTTCCTTGGCAGACAGAACGGACAACACTTGACTGCGATGTGTTCCGGGTTGGTGGGGGGGGTGTAGAAAGAGGAGCAGGACTGAGATAGGACCATCATGTCTGTGCACCATGATGAGCTGATCATGAAGCAAATGCAGCCCCCAATAGCTGTCGCCACTGTCGGGTCTATGCACTGGAAGATGACGCCCTCAGGCTGAAGTGCTGTGTCTGTTATGCTGGGGTGTCTGTGCTATTGCAGTACAGTAGAAGTATGCTGTTTCCTGCACAAGTTGATGTTATATAACAAACTATCCATGTATTTGAGTTACCTCATTCACCAAATATCCAACATCCACCTCAAATTACATAGCAATTAAGGTATAGCCCTAATAGGCCAAGTAGCCAATACTCTTCACCGCAAGTAACAGCATGCATATATTACCATCTTCCTAGCAAATTTATATGTGTAAATCAAAAGCTGTACAGAATGTACAATTTCAGATATCCTTTCCATCTTAAACTACTGTAAACTTTTCTAAAAGCATGCCCAAGGCCCATTTCTCAGAATTCCATCTTCAATGCTATTATTTAAGAGCTGCAACTTAATTAACTTACAATGAAAATCTAGATCATTCCTTGTTTAAAATTGTAAGTTAGCATACTGTACTGTGAAAGGGTGCATTTTTCAAAACGAGGAACATAAAACCAAAGGTGACATACTTTTTATGCACCACTGAATACACACAAGAAATACAGCTATGAATGTCCTTAATGTGCTCATTATTTAGAGGAATAATGGGAGAATATTGATTATACCACATAGGCCATGTTTGCTTCTCGCTACTACCATCGGGCAGAAGGCACAGAAGTCTTAGGTTCCACCCCACTAGATTCAGGAACAATTATTACCCTACAGTCACCAGGCTCCTGGATCAGTGTAGATCACTTCAATTGCCACTAACCTCAACTGATTCTCCTACCTACAGACTCGCTTTAAAGGACTTTTTACAACTTATGTTCTCAGTTTTTCATTTGCACAATTTGTCTTCTTTTTCTCACTGGTTGTTTGTCAGTCTTTACTTATGTATAGTTTTTCATAAATTCTGGTGTATTTACTTCCCTGTAAATGCCTACAAGAAAATAAATCTCAGGATAGTTTATGGCAATGGATACAGTACCCTGAAAAAGTATTCACCCTTTGTTCACATAAATGCAAATTACCAGGGATTTTGATCAACTTAAATGAGAATTTTTATTTGTGAATCACATGCTCCTTTTTTCACAGTAGCGCCCAAAAAAAAGTACGGAAATTATAAAGCAGGAAAAACTAAAAATTCAAAACCTGAAAAGAATTAATTTCAAATGTATTCATCCTGCTTTGCTCAGTACTTAATTGAACAGCCTCTCACAGCTATTACAACCAATAGCCTTTTTGGATAAGTCTGAATTAGCTTTGCATAAAATGATGGAGCAAGATTTGCCCATTTGTCCTTGCTAAGTTGCTCAAGCTATGCCAAGTTATTTGACGAGCTGCAGTGGCCAGAAATCTTGAGGTTTTGCCAGAGATCTTTGATCGGGTTAAGATCAGGACTCTGAATGGGCCACTCAAGGACATCAATTTTCTCAGTTTGAAGCCACCTCACAGTTGTTCTGGCAGTGTGCTTTGGGTCGTTGTCGTGCCAAAAGACAAACTTCCTCCCTAGTTTAAGCTTTCTGGCAGAGGCTAGCATATTTTTATCCAGGATCTCTATTTAGCAGCATTCATCTTTCAATCAATCCTGACCAGATTTCCAATCCCTGCTGTTGAAAAGTATCCCACAGCATGTTGCTACCTCCACCATATTTTATAGTAGGAACGTGTTACCTGGCTGTTGTGCAATATTGTATTTAGCCCACACATACTATTTAATGTTGAGGCCAAAGAACTCTACTTTAGTCTCACCCAACCACAAGACCTTCTTCCACATTTTTACAGCATCTTCTAAGTGACTCTTTGCAAAGTCTTTACCGGCAAGGATATGTTTTTAAGCAGTACGTGTAGTATAAAACTAATACCCCACATCAGCCAGAAATTGCCCCTTAAAAAGGGGGGCAATTGCACAGGTTCTAACTATTGTTATTGTCCTTGAAAACAACACAGAAGATTTGCTTTGAAAGGAGAAAACATTGCATTTCAGGTCAGCTTGAAATGTGAAATCTATTTCTCTCTTCCTGGATACTACCCGAGTTATTGAGTTATTTTCTGTTGTTAATTCCAATTTCCAGCACCTGTGTTTTGTATTTTTCTTTTGCACAAAATAAATTTTGAGAAGGAACAAGAAATAATTATAAGATCTTATCCCCATATACAAAGGAGCATGATTTTGACTACAAAAAAAAGTTTGGAACACAAGCAATATCATTTAAAATGTTACCGTTAATATTCAAAAACCTGCAGGGAGAAAACAGTGAACCACAATGAGAGGAAAATTCCAGAAGAAATCTGATGTATTAGATTATACCTCCCTTGTGAGACTAAAAGCCTGTGTTTTTGAGAGAATATGGTATATAATTACTGCAGGGAGATTACATATAAACAGATTCCTTCCCTATCAATACTGTTTATTTCCCCAAGACAGCTATTTTTGTTGGCTCATCAATGTCCAAAGTAACTCTTAAGTGATTCACAATAAAATTGTGTTATAACAAATTCAGCCTGTGGAATATAAATAATGTTCCCCAATTCATCAATCTCTTCCTATACAGTTCACATATGGAAACGTACGTTATTATAGAACTACCTATACCTTGGAAAATTCCAGCTTGAAGCCAGTGCCTAGTTTCATTATTACACTTTATCATACAAACTTTCCACTGCAAAAGTGAGTACACATGACAAATGCTATTTCTTAAATTCACGAAAAATCCAGTTTCCACTTATTTGTTTACTGTCTGGGATATTTGATAAATCAAAAATTATTAAATTGTCAGATTTTGACCAATTTAAAAACATACTAAGTAAGAATCCTATAAAGTTTCTGTGTGAACATATTTCAAAGGTTGTTACTTAATATTAATACACATTAGGTCATTTCAAATTGCGAACTATTATAAACTTTTCTTCTAATGTGATACCATCTTCAAATGGCTCCTCCAGAAATTGTGAATCTATGCATTTAACAATTTATGAGGACTTTAAAAACTTACTTATAATTAAATGATCTAGACTTATATGGTCTGACCCTTAACTAATGGTGAAACACTGCCAACTGTCTAATCCAAAGATGACTGTTTTTGAAAAATAAGCTAGCTTCTTTGTCAGTTCCTCACATTCTGTAACACTTGGCATTAGTGCCTGGTGTTTTCGCCAGTTTTAGATTTAGCAATTTTAAATTTACAGCAATTTCCAGTTCATTGGGACATATCGTGACCAGTACATTTTTGTTCAATTAAGGGGGTTGACCCAATTAACTGAAGTTTCATGGAAATAGTTTGTCTTTTTTTTAAATAAAATTTGACTATCGTTTAACTAAGTAGCCAATTGTGTACTTACATGAAATACAGAACTAACTAGAACACTACTATAAATCTGTGTATTAGTTCCTAATACTTACCAATGGAGGAATTCTTCCAGTGTATGCTGCTATGCTCTTTTGATTATCTACAAATGGACCAGATCAGACAGCTAGTGCTGATAATGGTCTGCCTTCAGATAATGTTTTTGACAATTGCATCCTGCCAATCCTATTTTCATTGTAACATTCAAAATGGTAGCTTTTCATAGATCCTAATTTGTTGAAGTAGTCAAACAGTTTCATTTTCGTTCTGGGCCGTTTCTTGCATCTCCTGAATGCTTGAAACCACAGTAAGGAAAAATGTTCTTAATTGTCTTAACTGCTTATTTCTTATTAACTATCAGTGACAAAAAACATTGCTTTTTGAACACAAATACAAGCAATAGACACTATTTAAAAACTGTTCATTCTAAGCACGGTGTAGTGACTAACAGCCACATAAGTGCATGTGACCGACATTTGGTTGAAACTGTTCAGCAAGTCTCTTGTCCAAATTAAGCGGCATAGTATCCCAAGTAAACAAAGAAAATCAAGGCTATTTAGCAATTAATTTTTGTTCTTTTAGTTGTCTGAAATAAATGCCATGATTTACCAAAAGCCCAATTAACCAAATCCATTGTATTTCTGTATAATAAATGCCCTCTTTAATTCTAACTTTCTCTTGTAACCTTTCCCAGCAACAACTGTTTAAGAGTACTCATTCAGTTTCTTCACTAGCAAACTTTTTTTAAGTCTCATTTTTCTTTTTACTTACTACATGCTCAAAGTTCAAAGGAAATTTATTATCAAAGTAAAGACATCATCACATACAACTCTGAGATTCATTTCTTTGCAAGCTTGCATACAAAATCTTATTTTTACCCACCTACAAAATCTGCCAGGAAATAAATATTTGACTTTTCCCAAAAAGCTCTCCATATTTATTGTATAATTTCCATTCTGTACAAGTAAACATTCCCTTTAAGTCATGGATTAAGTTACTTATTTCATTTTTTCCTGCAGAATCTTAACTGAATGTGGTAATAAATATCTACAACAGAACAATCAATTTGAAACATTTCCTATTTCTGTGTATTGCGAATTCCAATTTATCCAAGCTAATTTTTTTTTGTTTTTTCCCCATTTAGAAACTCTTACTATACCTACTGCAACTCTGTTTCAACTTTAGCAAAAAGAAAATCTAGAAATTCCCAGCTAAATTACTGAGTTGCATTCCTGAAGAAAAAAAGCAAGTTCCACATTGTAAGCATGTACTTGATTGCACAACACTTTGGTTTGTGATCTGAATGGCTCCATTGCTTTGCTATGGACAATATGTCGAATCTCAAAAATAAACATTCTGTAATATTTGGCAAGATTTCAACAATGAATTAGATTCTAGGCAAGAACATTTTTTGTCTAATGTCTAGAAGAAAACTATAATAAATGAAAATTAGCAAACTTACCTTGTGTGCAGTATTCGGATTAGATTAATGGCAAGCTTAGAGGATAACCTTCCCATGGTGCAGCAGCGACTTAGACAAGACAGTAACTCCGATGAAATGCGTGGTAAGAAATATACAAGTTGCACCAAACAATGTTGAGTTTCAGACGGAAGGAGCACCAAAGTGCCATCTTGTGGATCTAAGCAAAGATTACAATGTCAATAAGATACTTACTGGTAGTTCTGCTGAAACACAGCAGTTGTGTTCCTAAGAAACTCTCTTTTTTGAAAATCACATTACTATTAGTGTCAATAATGGGGAAAATAGGTTTAAGGACTAGATACTTTCAGACTTGCAATAACATAGTTATTTTTCCTGCAGAATTTTCAAAAATAAAGGTGTTTTTAATAGCTGTAAGTACATTCTGTAACTGCAAAAATACTAGAGTTGTATGTTTAAAGAGCAAACACGAGGAAATCTGCAGATGCTGGAAATTCAAACAACAACACACACAAAATGCTGGTGGAACACAGCAGGCCAGGCAGCATCTATAGGGAGGAGCACTGTCGACGTTTCGGGCCGAGACCCTTCGTCAGGCCCGAAACATTGTCAGCGCTTCTCCCTAAAGATGCTGCATGGAGAGCTGCATGTTTCATTATTTAATGAAATATCCTTGCACAAGTGTCAACAGAAATGATAGCTTGTCAATTATTAAGGCCTTCTCTTATGAGACTAACAGCCTGTGTTTTGGGGAGAAAATGGCATATAATTACTGCAGGGAAATTACAGAAACATTCCATTCTACATCAATACTGTTTATTTCCCACAGACAGTTATTTTGTTGGCTTGTCACTGTTCAAAGTAACTCTTAAGTGATTCACAATCAAAATCATGTTATAACAAAATTCAGCCTGTAGAATTCAAATAGTGCTCCCTAATTCATCAATCACATCCTATACAATTAACATATGGAAACATATGTTATAGCAGAACCACCTGTACCTTGGAAAATTCCAGCATTAAGCTGGTGCCTAGTTTCATTAATGCATTTCATCACTCAACTCTTCCACTGCAAAAGGAAGCATACATGACAAATGCTATTTCTTAAATTCAGGAAAAATCCAGTTTTCATATTTCAAAGGTAATTACTTAATATTAAAGCACATTAGGTCATTCCAAAATTGTGAATATTTAAAAATGTTGCAACTAATATGATACTATCCTCACATAATCCCTCCAGAGATTGTAACCATTTGGGTTTCCCTTATCCCCAAAACATACAAGGTTAGTAGGTTAAACAACCACTGTAAATTACCAAAGTGTAAGTTGATGGTACAGCAATTGGAGAGACTAATGAAAGCTCGGGAGAGAGAATGAGCCATAGAGAAATAAGTATAGAAACAAGACAGATATATTTAGTCCAAGAACCAAGATAAATTTGACAGGCTGAATAATCTTGAGAAAATATTAATATGTTTCTTTTGAAAAACAGCTCATTCAGATGATCCACCACAATCACATGTTATAACCAGTTTAGCAATCTGTTGTACTTTAGATGTAAATTAAAACACAAACTGCTGTTTACTCATTTCTGAATAAAATCACTTAGGAAAAATGTCTAGATTAGAAACAGTTAAACCAACAAAAGTCAGTTCCAATGGAGCACTTTTTGCCAAGCAGGAAAAACTACCCACACTAAGAAAGTGGACTGAACCTGGCAACATTTTGCATAGCAATTCACTATTTTTGTTTACACACTTTGCTGTCTTAAGAAAAAAAAAATTATTTTTGTCTGCTCAATAAAATGTCTGCTGATCTGTCAAGATATTAGATTTTCTACAAGGGCTTCTATATATAACAGTATAGCATTTTAGAATAAGTCAGATATTCAAATTATTGAAACATAATCCACGGATATTTCTTTATGTCCCTTGCTACTTTCATCCAGTTTTATGTTGATAGGTCAGCTTACTGGAGAGAATTTGTTTTCTTCCCTCATCTAACAATTCTGATATAGAAAAATCAAACACCTGCAGATGCTCCAACTCTGAAATGAAAACACAAAGTGCTGGAAATACTCAGCCAGATTAGAGGACTCTGGAGATAGAAAACAAAATTAACACTTCAAGTATATGAATTTAAGAACTGAGAAAACAATGTGTTTTCGCATTGCAGAGAAAACAAAGGGAATAGTGCTAGTGTGCTATCCAGATGACAGAATGCTTTGGAACTTCTTGTTAATTGATGAATGAGCCAGAAAGGTTTTTAAAAAAATAAGTACAAAAATATACTGATACTGTTAGAAGAAGAGAAAAATTGCCGGAAATCTGAAACAAAAGAAAACGTTGGAAAAAGAACACCAAATCAGGCAAGAGCTATGGAGAAAGAAAACAATGAAGATCAATGATTTTATATCAGAACTGATCAAGTCTGACACATAGAAGAGAGGTCAGTTATTTGAAAGTATTGAACTCAATATTAAGTCCCTAGGACTGCAAACTGTTTCAGTGAAAGATGATGTGCAGTTCCTCAAACGTACACTGAACCTCACTGGAATTTTAGTCATACAAGTGGGGTGAGATGCAGAAGTGAAGCAAAAGGAAGGTGTTCTGTCAAGGTCAATCTGATTTGGTGACCACTTTGCAAATTTCCTCCATTCAGTCTAAAAGCTTAACCTCAAGTTTTTTGTCACTTAATTCTCCATCCCACTCTCACACTAACCCCTCTGTCTTTACACTCCAACATTATTTCAATGAAACCAACTGGTGGTGTAATGACATTTGCACTGGTCTTTGAGGCAAGTGATCCCCGGTTTGAATCCTGCCAGCTTCTTGCACAATTTCCATTTATGCTAGGTTGAGCATTGAGCTAGCAACTCAGACTCGTAAAAAAATAAACAGACATAAATGTCAATGACACAACAAGGTTGACGCCCGATGTGCCCCAAGGCATGGAATGGAACAATAATTATTTCCGATGAAGTCCAACATTAGCATGAGGAACAGCAGCTCATCATGTTGAGAAACGTTAGGGCTCATCAACACAGAATCCAACAATTTCAGATAACCAGCTGTTCTTGTTTGTGTCAGAACTGTCTAATACTAATATAAACTCATCCACCTTAACTCAGTTTATTTGTCTCTCCACAGATGCCCCCTAATGCATGGATAACTTTCAGCATTCTCTTTTGTTTCAGGTTTTCAGCAACTGCAGACTTCTTTCTTTACAGTTCCAGCATACTCAATTGTATTTACCCCTCTTGATGGCCCTTATTTAGCCATAAACCAGACAGCTAGCTCCAAAAGTACTATTTCACCTGGATAATAATGGTGCCCACCCTCAAGCAATTCCCTTCACTCTTTCCACCCTTTTGTTCAAACTAACTTGGTTTCTCCAGTTTTAATAATACTGATTCTGTTGACTACTCAATACTTTTGAAGCTTAATAAAATTTGCAAATTGAAACAATTTACTGTATTATATTTGTGTACTGTTTATCACTAATGTGCAAATGTAGAATTCTAGCTATGATTTTTTTTGTCATAATACACATTATTCTTTCTGCTGTATTCAGTCTTAAATATTAGGTTTCTAAAACATATTTTACCATATAATCTGAAGACATTGCTTTGAAGGCTCTGAAGTAGGTCTTTGCTTGAACGAGCAGCTGCCGCATGTATTACATCAATGAGTTGTGCCGAAAGCAGTGGATTCTTTGAACCAAGTTGTGCTAGCTGTAATGGCAATCCAGCCAGCCAACGCGATAGCACCTTACTTCTACTCAACAAAAGAAAAAAAAAATAGTTGTCAACAAAAAACATTTAATGATTAATAATTGATAAATATTGAGTTATAGAGAAATACTGTACCTGCACAGAATTAGATTTTGAACCATAGAAAAGAAAACTAAGCAGCAAATACAAAACTTTCCATCCATTCCAGGAGGCATTCAATAGATATTGTTGCTCTATTATCTCAAATGTCAAATTCAGAAAAATCCCTACTTTTAAACATGGCATTATATATACCAAGAAATCACTTCAACTATGTTTCTGTTAAACTTTTCCAGTGTGCATTTCAACCAGCATTTATAAGACAATTATTTATTGCAGCCAGGGAATTCTGAACAGCAGGTTTGCTATATCTATATATATATATATATATCTCTCTGTATATTTATATATATATATATCTGTATATTTTCTCTTTGGCAAGATTCAATAGAAGAAAGTCGTCTACGTTCTAATTGCACTTATCTACAAAATAGTTGTCCTAAAAAAACGTCATTTTACCAAGATTAAATCTGCAAAATTAAAGGGAAAGAGTATGATAAAACTGCATTGGTAACTGAGGCTGAGACTGATAATCTAGAAATTAAGTTCAAATATAACGGTGGCTTGCTAATTTAAAAATCAATTAAGTAAATCTTGAATAAAATGCAGGTATTACTTATGGTGAACTACTAATTAGTTTCATTTCAAAGAAAATGTGCTACCCTTATCTGGTCTGAAGCAAATCTGACTTCACACACACACACACACACACACACACACAATAATGATTGATTTTTAACTACCAATTGAAATGGCCTAGGAAGTTTCTTATTTCAATGAAAAACACAACAGATTGTGGAAATAACTTCATATGGTGAATCACAGCTGTGCAAGGACCTCATTGGCACTCAAAGGGTAAGAAATTATAAGTAATAAATGCCTACCTTCACATGAATGTCCAAAGCCAGTGATTATGTTAATCAAAACAATGCTCCCTGGCGCCCTACACACTAAATTTTAAAAGTGCCATCCCATGAAAGGCACAAGGTACAAATCAGAACAACTCCCTATTGATTAGCCCTTCAGTCAAGAATAGCAATAGTTAAATAACGCATCAAACAGAAAGCAACACTCAGAATGTCAGCAAGGTGGACCTACCACCCACCAACCCTTACCCCTAGTCTTCTGTTTTTTTTTTACTGAGTTGGAAAAGAAGCTGAAACCTAGCCAAGCTCAGTAAACAACAGGGTAAAAGTGACAGCAAGCATATTCAGCCACAAGTACTGCTTCAGATTTGTCCAGGTAACAGATGCCCATTGCCAGGGAATTTGGTTCACTCCAAACAAAAAATAGATATGGAGCTCAAGATTCCCAATCAGCTGTCACAAAAGTATTCAATAATTCAATTGGTCCTGACACAAATGTAACAACTGAATCTTAGAAGGTGACACTGTCTGGAAATATTGGACAAGATGCAAATAGTAGACTACATAAACACTTAATGTAATTGAGCAAAGCAACAGTAGTTGGCAGTGCATGTCCTACCCAATTAATTTAACTGTTTCATCAACAAAAATGTTACAGGGCACTGTCAATGCAGTTCACTTGCAGCCTCAATTTTTCCAACAATGAAGAATAGTATTCTGGACTACATACAGTTGCAAGAAAAACTTTGTGAACTCTTTGCAATTACCTGTTCTTCTGCATTATTACTCATAAAATGTGGTCTGATCTTTATCCAACTCACAGTAATAGACAAACACAATCTGTCTAAACTAATAACTCACAAATAATTGTACCTCTGCTCTTCAATACTGAGTACACACTATTTAAACAATCATATTCTAGGTTCATAATAGTACGTAACCCTCTAGGGTAATGCCTTCTACAAAAGCTATTTGGAGTCAGATGTTCCAATCAATGACATGAGATTGGAGGTGTGGGTTGCAGAGGTGCCCTGCCTCATAAAAAAGACACACAAAGTCAGGTTACGGACAGAGCCAGCTGTTCTCATGAAAAAACTATTCATGTGCACCATGCCTCAATTGAAACAACTTTCAGAGGACCTCAGAAGAATTGTAGAGATGCATGAAGCTGGAAAAGGCTACAAAAGCATTTCTAAACACTTGAGTGTTCATCCATCCACAGTAAAGAGAAAATGTCTACAAATGGAGGAAATTCAATATCCTCACTACTCCCCCAGGAGTGGGCATCTTGCAAAGATCACACCAAGAGCACAACGTGCAAAACTGAAGGACATGAAAAAGAATCCAAAGGTAACAGCAAAAGACCTACAGAAATCTCTAGAACTTTCTAAAGTCTCTGTTCATGTGTCGACTACATGAAAAACACTGAACAAGAATGGTGTTCATGCAAAGACACTTTGGATAAAACCACTGCTCTTCAACAGAAAAAACATTGCTGAATGTGTCAAGTTTGCAAAAGATCATCTGGATATTCCACTAGGCTTTCGGGACAATGTTCTGTAGATAGATGAGACAAAAGTTGAACTTTGTTGACAGAAATGCATACCGCTATGTTTGGAGGAAAAAGTGCACTGCATACCAACACCAAAACCTCATGAAGCATGGTGGAAGGAGCATCATGGTTTGGAGCTGCTTTGCTGCGTCAGGCCTAGACAGCTTTCAACTGTCAAGGGAACAATGAATTCAAAATTGTATCAAGACATTTTACAGAAGAATGTCAGGGCAGTGGTCTGTCACCTGAAGCTTAATGGAAGTTGGATGATGCAACAAGACAATGATCTGAAACACAAGAGTAACTCAACCACAGAATTGTTTAAAAAGAAGAAAATTTGTGCTTTGGAATGGCCAAGTCAGAGTCCAGACCTAAAGAGGGCTAGTCATGCAAGGTGTCCCAGAAATATTGATGAACTGAAACAGTTTTGTATAGAGTAATGGTCTAAAATTCCTCCTCGCTGTGCAAGTCTGATAGCAGCTACAGGAAATGTCTGGCTATTGCCGCTAAAGGAGGTTCTACCAGTTATTAAATACAAGGGTTCACATACTTTTTCCAGCCTGGACTGTAAATGATTAAACAATGTGTTCAATAAAGACATGCAAAGTACAATTGTTTGTGTGTTATTAGCTTAGGCAGATTGTGTTTGTCTATTATTGTGACTTAGATGAATACATTACATGAGTAATTAATATAGAAAACCAGGTAATTACAAAAGATTCACAAACTTTTTCTTGCATTTGTAAGGACATAATGATATCCTTAGTTAGTCAGACAGGAATCATATCACTTCTACATTGGAAACATTGTCTGTATACTCATTGTTGAGGGGAATGCATACTTTACCTAGCAATCTGAAGATTCGATGTTTTCTCTCTCAGGTAAAGACCGCTAAAGAAATTGATCAACATGGTGCGAACAGAAAGAGCAAGTCCCTGTTGCTGGTACTGTGTGTAAACTGCTCTCAGCAATTCTTCTGTAGCTGCTAAAAATAAGTACAAAGAATAAATTGGGGAAAACAAACAGTTAAAAAAAAACTATCTGCTTAAAGATCCAAACTCCCTAAGATTCAATAAGGTAAGTTTCCAAAGTACACTCAAAGCATAATAACTGACCCCAATGAACCTACATTCCAGAGAGCTTAAATAAAATCTCCCAAACCCACTCCTGATTTCTGGTATGAATATATTCCACGTGAATGCCTCAGGGTGGGGGAGTGGCCACAGTGAGGAAAAAAAAAGCTAAATATAGCTAAATTATCTGCCTATGCCCAACTAGGTTTGTACTTAATGGATGGACACATAAGCAAAGTACCTGGTGACATCATAATAGAACCCAATGAGACTAAAAAAGGAAATAATTTAAATTATTTTCTTTTTCTATTTCTCTTTGAATGTATATTGAAAGTAATGCTTTAATAAATATCGAATGTTCAAGCAGATAACTTCATTATAAATTATTTAATACTTTCAAACTTGCAATGCGTAAAAACCAACAGGACTCAGTATGTTAAAGGCAACAATAAAAAAACTATTCAGGAAATAGTTGGTTTATGAATGCATCATGTCTAATTGTCACAGCCACCTAATGTACTGCATAAGCTTAGTGGATTGCAATATGCAAAGTACACAACTTTTTAACATTAATGCTGACTTTTACTTATTCATTACTTTATCTCACCTCTGTTGTGCTGTATCAATACAAGCCTCCATACCAGTATTAGCATCCCACTCAGTTGTTGGCAGGTCAGTTTCCTACCATCTGACAAATTTTCAGTCACAAATTTTCGTATTTGCTCTAACCAGTCTGAATCCTGATGGACAGTTAAAGAATTGGTGAGTGACACCATGACCTGACACAATGCCAGATTCAATGCAAGAGAATGGTCTGCATTGTTCATAAATGTCGCTCCTTGTTTATCCCTGAAAATAAGTGAAAATTAATGACTTTCTTTTGGTACACATTTAATGCAGAGTAAGATAAAACTTCATTAATTTGTGTTTATAAATGTTTTATACCATCAGCCAAATTAATAATTTGATTTTTTTAATGAAGGAAACATACTCAAATACTGTACTCCAGAAGTGCAAATTGAATTCAATTTTCTATTTCCTCACAATGTAGAAAGAGGCCATAAAGCTCAGTGAGACTATATTGGCTCTGTGTAACCTATTCTCTCACACGTCATTAACTACCCTTGGTTCTCACACCAGATAATTTATTGAAGGCAATTAACCAATGTGACTTCAGGACACTGGAAGAAACCCAAGCAAGGGTGGGGGTGATGGTGGGAATGTAGGAGAGAAGAAGGGAATGTCCTCACAGCAACACACACAAAACGCTAGAGGAACTCAGCAGGTCAGGCTGCATCTATGGAAAAGAATAAACAGTTGACATGTTGGGCCGAGACCCTTCTTCAGGTCTAGAAAGGAAGAAGACACCAGAACAAAAAGGTGTGGGGAGCGGAAGAGGATAGCTAGAAGATGATAGGCGAAGCCAGGTGGGTAGGAAAGGTAAAGGGCTGTTGAGCAAGGAATCTGAGGAAATCTCATGAATACAGGGAAAACGAGCAAATTTCACACAGGAAGCACTGGAGGTCATAACCGAACCTGGATTGCTTGAACTGTTAAGGCAGCTGCACTTCTTGCTGTTCCACTCTGCTGCTATCAAGCAAATTTTCAAAAAGCTGTGTTTTGCAATCAATCTTTTAAAAATGAATTCATCGGAAGCTAATTGATGGAGTCATCTAACACTAAGACATTTTAGGTAACAAATTATTATGGAAGGAGGTTATGTTTACATTGATCTGAAACTCTATCAATGATTGTATTGTTCATGCAAGCTTTCCACCAAAGAAACCCTTGTTATCCAGATATTTAACCCATCAATGTAAAGAGATGATTGCAACTGCAATACACTTATCATTTAACATTAAGCTCCATTCAAAGCAGTAAAAGGAAGTTTTATTCATAGTTTCATGAACCAGAATATCTCTTTCATGTACTAATTCCATACCTCTCCTTTTCCATCATATCAAAATTGTTTACTTACTTTTTATCCCAATCTTTCTTTCTGTTTCTGGGTGTCTCCAACACAGAATAAGGAAAATGCCTGATGAAATGATCTTTAAAATCACAAAGATAGTGACTTCGTAGCCAGAATTCCTGAAAAACATGGAAACAATTTTTTTTAGAAAGCACGTAACTATAAGGCATTATAGAATATTAGTCTAAGTATACCAAATCTTTTGAACTGAACATAGAATAATGCAATAAAGTACAGGCCCTTCTGCCCATGATGTTGCACCGAACCTTTAACCTGCTCAAGAACTATCTAACCCTTCCCTCCCACATAGCCCTCCGATTTTCTTTCATTAGTGTGTCTATCATAAAGTTTCATGAATATCCCTAATGTATCTGCCTCTACCAATACACCTTGTTTAATGCAGCCACCGCTCTCTGTATAAAAGGGCTACCTTTGACATTCCCCCACTATATTTTCCTCCAATCACCTTAGAATTATCTCCATCCCGCCTCCAAACCATATTAGCCATTTCTACCTTGAGAAAATTCCCTGGCTCAAACTGCTCAAACTATGCATCTTATCTTCTTTTACACCTCTACCACGTCACCTCTCATCCTCCTTCACTTCACAGAAAAGCCCCAGCTCACTCAACCTATCCTCATAAGACACACACTCAAAGTTTCAGGAACACTACCTAACAAATTTCATGACATATGCCAGTGATATTTAACTTGATTCTGATTCTGACATGCTCTCTGATCTTGAAGCTTGGGGTACTGAAGCTTGGAGTTCAATTCCGGTGTTTTCTGTAAGTCTGTACGTTGCTTCCTAACTTCACATGGATTTCCTCCGGGTGCTCTGGTTTCCTCCCACTGTCCAAAGACATATGTTATTCAGTTAACTGTAAATTGTCCCATTAATAGGTGAGGGTTAAATTGGTGGGTAACTGGGCAGTGCAGCTCGAAGGTCCGGAGGAGCCTATTCCGCACTATATCTCTAACTGAAAATAAATATCCTCTGCACCTGACCTAAAGCTTTGACATCATTCCTATAATGAAGCAACCAGAAATTAACACAATATCCCAAAGGGACTACTAATATGAATAAAGCAACACACACAAAATGCTGGAGGAACAGCATCTATGGAAAAAAGTACAGTCGACATTTCGGGCCAAGACTCGTCTCCAGGCCTGCCAAAGTACTTTGTGTGTGTTGCTTGGATTTCCAGCATCTGCAGATTTTCTCCTGTTTGTGATTGAATATAAATAAATACCTGTCTCCCTTTTCTTGATCTATCTGTCTCCTTCACTGGAGACAAACTGCCTACTGATAATTTTTATAAGCCCACTAATTCCAATGGCCATCTTAACTTAACCTCTTCCCACCCTGTCTCTTGTAAAAATTCCTTTTTCTCCATTCCTTAGTCTTCCTGTTCCCAGGATGAGGCTTTCCATTCCACAACAGAGAAGTCCTTCTCCTTCAAAGAGCAGGGTTTCCCGTCCTCCACAATTGATGCTGCCAGACATCCACACTCACACCATCTTCAACCCCCCTCACCCCACCGTCTTAACAGGGATAGAGTTCCTCTTGTCCTCACCTACCACTCTATGAGCCTCTGCATCCAACACACCATTCCCCACAACTTACGCCATTTTCAACTGACCCTACCATCAAACACATCTTTACCTCACCCCACTCTGCATTTTCCACCCGGATAGCCCCCTCTGTGATTTGCTTGCCTAGTTGTCACTCCCCACTAATCTCCCTCCTGGTATTTATCCCTGAAACAGTACACCTGCCCATTCCGTCCACGGTGTCCTCTTCCGCACGATGAGGCCACTCTCAGGCTAGAAGAGCAACACATCATATTCTGTCTAGATCACCTCCAACCTAGTGGCATGAATATCAATCTCTCCAGCTTCTGGTTATTTTCCCCTCCCTCTTCTTCATTTCCCCACTCTGTCCTCTTAACACTTCTCACTTGTCCATCACCTTCCTCTGGTGCCCCTCTTCCTTCCTTTTCTCCTATCATCCACTCTCCTCTCCCCCATCCACCTGGCTTCAACTATCTCCTTCTAGCTTATCCTTCTTCTCTTCTGTCCACCTTCTTATTCTGTTATCTTCCCCCTTCCTTTCCAGTCTTGATGAAGGGTCTCGGACAATGCTCCCTTGAAAACACATCTTTTGCTATTGGTGCACAAAGGAATTTAAACTGCACCCTCTACCTCATTAGCATGTTAAGTATATTTCATGATCATACACAATCACATTTCCTTTTCCGGTTTCTGTCACAGATGATGTTAACATGGAGATTGCCTGATTTGTCTGCAGATTTTAGAACTAGTTTATTTATACTGATTTCATTGAAGAAATTATTCAGTATGCACATGTTGTTGTCACTGGACAAAAAAATTCCAAAGCACAAGATTTTTGTGCACACTGGTTATTACAAATTAGGTCGAACATTTGTCTTGTCCTGAAACGTCGACTGTTTATTAATTTCCATTGATGCTGCCTAACCTGTTGAGTTCCTCCTGCATTTTGTGTGTTCCAGGTGTGGTACAACCAGAGTTTTATAGAACTGCAACATTGCCTTACAACTTTTGAATTCAATCCCCCAACACTACAAAAACCTTAACCATGTAATCAACGTGCGGCAACTTTGAGGGATCTATGAACCTAGCTATCAAGATCCCTGTTCCTCCACACTACTAAGAATCATGCCATTAACCCTTCAAATTCAACCATCCAAAGTGGATTACTTCACACTTTCCTGATTGAACTCCATCTACTACTTCTCAGCCCATCTCTGCATCATATCAATGTCTTGTTATAATCCTCGAAAGCCTTCTATACTATCCACAACACCACCAACCTTCATGACATTTGCAAACATACTAACCCATCGTTCCATTTCATCATCCAAGTCTTTACAAAAATCACAAAAGCAAGAGCCCCTGTGGAACAGCACTGGTCAACTACCTCCAGGCAGAATATGTTCCTTCTGCTACTACCATCTTCCTATTGTGGGCAATCCATTCAGCCATGTTTCCCTGGATCCAATCCCTCTCGACTTTCTGAATGAGTCCACCATGGAACCTTTTGAACACCTTACTAAATTCCATATACTCCACATCCACTGCTGAATCTTCAGCAACTGGTTTTGTCACTTCCTCAAAATATTCAATCAGGCACGTGAGGCATGTCATGCCCCTAACAAAGTCATGCTGACTATCTCTAATCAGACTATGGTTCTCCAAATGCCAGTAAATCCTGTCTGTACGAATCCTCTCCAGTAGTTTGCCCACCACTGACGGTCTATAATCATTGGTCTATAATCTCCAGGGTTATCTCTGTTACCTTTCTTGAACAAAAAATTGGTGGGGTATAAACTAATCATAAAGCCTCAAGAAGCTACAAATAAAATTTAAACCGAGATTCTCAAAAATGCAAATGTATTTCAAACTGTTCACACTGAAAATCCTAGTGCTCTAATTATGAGCAGAAATCTATGAAGAAAAGCCCTTTCAAATGCTAATGCTTTTAAAACAAAGAGGGAAAACTATCATGTTAGAAACAGACAGGACTGGATGATCTTGAATTAGGAAATAAAATCAGAGCCAGAATTGTAATCTGCATGGCTGACCCAAACACAGTTAAGTGTTCTTTTTGTATATAGTCTCTATTTTTGAATATAAAGTAATATGCTGAAAACATCAGAGATTGCAACATTCTATTTCCAAATGCAAAATCTCCTTAATCAAAGTATGAGATGCTTTCATTTTACACAACTTATTGTATCATGATTAGCCCATAAAGAGTACTTGTAACAAAGAAAGCTAAAAGTATGGACATAGTGTTCTTTAAGTAGAAGGAGGAAGTCAATCTGCAAAGGAATTTGGAAAGGGATTTCCAGAATAAGGAAAACAGCAAATTACTTGAATGCTAGAAATCTGAAAGAAAAGAAGAATACACTGAGTAAGTTAATCAGCATCTGTCAAAAAAGAAGCCGAGATAAGGCAACATGACAATGGGAAGAAAGAAAAATTATAAATGAATTTTTAAATGCAGAGAAAGAGGAAAAGGCAAAGAACAACAGGGAAAGTCAATGATGGGGTAGGGCACAAGTTAAGTTTTTGTTAACCCAGTGGCCCTACCCTATCAGAAAAAAAAATTCATTGAGGCATAATTTCATTCAATAATTAACTTGAATATTCCTCCTTACCAGTTTCTCAGTCTCATCTTGGTGCTTTATTAACTTCCATAACAGCTGGATGATGCTAAGGACCTGCAGTTTAAGCTGCATGGCTTCCAGTTCAAGTAGACTACCTGGTGAAGGGCCAGCAAGTTGAGCAGGAGAAGCTTCCACCCAACATTCCAATAGAAGTGGTACTAGGATTTGAATGAAGCTTTTCAGATTCTCCACTGAAGACAAACCTTCGTCAGCATCATGGGAAGGTCTAGTGTAATGGGGGGAAAAAAAAGAATGGATGCTCATCCTCAGCAGAATATAAAAACATTGTCCGAGGCCAATTGATAACTTATTGCCACTCCCACTATTCAGTACAATCATGACAGATTTTCTTTAACCACTGTGCTACTTTCATGCACTAATTCACAATGTCCCTTCTTTTCCTACATATCAAGAAAATTACTGATCACAGTTTTGAATCCAAAGATCTGGCTTTTCTGGTCCATGTGGGTATCAACTATGTAGGAAGAACAAGTAAGGAGGTTATGCTGAGGGTATTTGAGCAGCTAGGAGCTAAATTAAAATGCAGGACCAAAAAGGTAATAATCTCTGGTTTATTAACTGAGTCACATGGAAATTGCCACAGGGTAAATAAGACCAGAGTTGCTCAAAGCTGGGTGTGGGAGAAGTGGGTTTGAATTTGAAACATAGAAACACAGAAAACCTACAGCACAATATAGGCCCTTCGGCCCACAAAGCTGTGCCGAACATGTCCTTACCTTAGGAATTACCCAGGGTTATCCATAGCCCTCTATTTTTCGAAGTTCCATGTACCTATCCAGGAGTCTCTTAAAAAACCAATTGTTTCTGCCTCCACCACTGCTGCCAACAGCCCATTCCAGGCACTCAACACACTCTGCATAAAAAACTTACCCCTGATATCTCCTCTGTACCTACTTCCAAGCACCTTAAAATCGTGCCCTCTTGTGCTAGCCATTTCAGCCCTGGGAAAAAGCCTCTGACTATCCACACAATCAATGCCTCTCATCATCTTATACACTTCTATCAGGTCACCTCTCATCCTCCGTCACTCCAAGGAGAAAAGGCCGAGTTCACTCAACCTATGCTCATAAGGCATGCTCCCCAATCCAGGCAACAACCTTGTAAATCTCCTCTGCACCCTTTCTATGGTTTCCACATCCTTCCTACAGTGAGGCCACCAGAATTCCCACGATTGATTAAGGCCAATGCACCATATGCTTTCTTTACCACAAAGTCAACTGTGCAGCAGCTTTGAGTGTCCTTCAGACCCCAAGATCCCCCTGATCCTCCACACTGCCAAGAGTCTTACCATTAATACTATATGCTACAATCATATATGACCTACCAAAATGAACCACCTCACACTTATCTGGGTTGAACTCCATCTGCCCAATTTTGCATCTATCAATGTCCCGCTCTAACCTCTGACAGCCTCTACACTATCCACAACACCTCCAATCTTTGTGTCATCAGCAAACTTACTAACCCATCCCTCCACTTCCTTATACAGATCATTTATAAAAATCACAAAGAGCCAGGGTCCCAGAACAGATCCATGAGGCACTCCACTGGTCACCAACCTTCATGCAGAGTATGACCCGTCTACAATCACTCTTTGCCTTCTGTGGGCAAGCCAGTTCTGGATCCACAAAGCAATGTCTGTTTGGATCCCATGCCTCCTTACTTTCTCAATAAGCCTTGCATGGGGTACCTTATCAAATGCCTTGCTGAAATCCATATACACTACATCTACTGCTCTTTCTTCATCAATGTGTTTAGTCACATCCTCAAAAAATTCAATCAGGCTTGTAAGGCACAACCTGTCCTTGACAAAGCCATGCTGACTATTCCTAATCATATTATACCTCTCCAAATGTTCATAAATCCTGCCTCTCAGGATGTCCTCCATCAACTTACCAAGCACTTAAGTAAGACTCACTGGTTTATAATTTCCTGGCCTATCTCTACCCCCTTTCTTGAATAATGGAACAAAAACCACAACCCTCCAATCCTCTGGAACCTCTCCCGTCCCCATTGATGATGCAAAGATCATCACTAGAGGTTCAGTAATCTCCTCCCCTGCCTCCCACAGTAGCCTAGAGTATGTCTCGTCCAGTCCTGGTGACTTATCCAACTTGATGCCTTCCAAACGCTCCTGCACATCCTCTTTCTTAATATCTACATGCTCAAGCTTTTCAGTCCACTGCAAGTCATCCCTACAATCACCAAGATCCTTTTCCATAGTGTATACTGAAGCAAAGTACTCATTAAGTACCTCTGCTATGTCCTCCCATTCCATACACACTTTTCCAATGTCGCACTTGTTTGGTCCTATTCTCTCATGTCTTCTTCTCTTGATCTTCACATATTTATAGAATGCCTTGGGTTTTTCCTTAATCCTGACTACCAACGCCTTCTCATGAACCCTTCTGGTTCTCCTCATTTTTTTCTTAAGCCTTCCTGCTAGCCTTTTAATCTTCTAGATAATCTATCATTACCTAGCTTTCTGAACTTTTCAAAAGCTTTTCTTTTCTTCTTGACTAGATTTACAACAGCCTTTGTACACCATGGTTCCTGTACCTTTTCCCTGTCTCACTGGAGCGTACCTATGCAGAACTCCACGCAAATATCCCCTGAACATTTGCCACATTTCTTCTGTACACTTCCCTGAGAACATCTGTTCCCAATTTATGCTTCCAACTTCCTGTCTGATAGCCTCATATTACTCCAATTAAACGCTTTCCTAACTTGTCTGTTCCTATCCCTCTCCAATGCTATGGTAAAGGAGGTAGGAGATAGCTGCCATCAGGAAGAAGTTACAGAAGCCTCAGGACTCATGACTCCTTTACCATCAGGCTCTTAAAGCAGAGGGGATAACTTCACTCACCCTATCTCTGAAATATTCCCACAACCTGTGGTCTTGCGTTCAAGGCCTCTTCATCTCCTATTCTCCAGATTTTTTTTTTCTTTTGTATTTGCGGAGTTTGTTGTCTTTTGTAGATTGGTTGTTTGCCCGTCCTGTTGGGTGCAGTCTTTCATTGATTCTTTTGTGATTTACTGTTTGCCCACAAGTAAACAAATCTTGTACCTGCAACAATTCATTTTGCATTCTGCTTCTATTTTCCCTTGTACTACCACAACTTACTTTTATTGTCATTTCTACCTTTAAATTCTTTCATGTTCCAGTCATAAAAACCTGTTAACTACCATATTCCTAATTAACTTGTTGTTCATGACACAATAATAGATCTAAAATAGCCTGCGCTGTCAACGTACTTAGATGAAAAAATCTGCAGATACTGGAAATCAAAGGAACACACACAAAATGCTGGAGGAACTCAGCAGGAAAGGCAGCATCTATTGAAAAGTCACACACCTAATGAGGTCCAGATGAAGGGTCTCAGACTGAAACATCAACTGCTTACTCTTCTCCATAGATGCTGCCTGGCCTGCTGAGTTCCTCCACTATTAAATGTGGGTTGCCACATACTTATTGGGTAAACTATATTTATATGCACAATTAGTTTGCCCTCCACAATATTAGTGCTGATTTAGTTTATCTGTCTTCCACAGATTAAAATCCTCTGTGACACGTCCATATCTAATTTCTTGATTTATACTACATCTTTACTGTTTGCGGGTTTATATGAAACACCCAATGATATTTTTATTTGCCCTTGCTAATGCTTAGTACCTCCAAAACTAATTATGCTTGATTTTCTGAGCAAAAGTTCTTCCCTCTTTACTGTTGTTATCCATTTCTTCAAAATCGGGTATAGCTACCTATTTCTCCATTTGGCCTTTTTCTTCGAAAATGTAAATATCCGGAAATACAAACATTTGTATTTCATTCTCAATCTTGATTACTTCCCAATTACACTGCTGTAATAGTTAGCAGGTTACACCCATTTATTTCACTTTGTGCAATAAATTTCCCTATTTTGCTATAAATGCTTCAAGCGTTCAGATAAAGTGTCTTTGTATTATTTTTCTACCATAAAAGAAGCAATTCTCTTGCGTTTTCCTTTCCTGACAGATTCAAGTTGTTGATAATCCAGCTTGCTCTTTTGTTCTATCTCTTTAACTTTATAAAAGATCAGTACATGACCACATCTTCCCCCTACACTATTGTTATTATATACAGACGTAGTTATTTAACTCAAAAGGACAATGATCCCAGCACAATTCAAGTGAAGTCCTTATTAATGGAACATTTCCCTCTTCCTTCAGTACTGACGTCATTGCCAATTAATTGAAACCCACGTCTCTTATGTTCCTTAAACCATACATTCAAATCTCTTATCAACCTGTGCCAAATTGCACATGGTTCAAACAGCAATCCAGAGATTATCACCTTTGTATGTCTTTTTAACTTGGATCCTAGCTGTTTAGTTTACTTTAATCTCCTTCTTTGTCCTTTCTAACTCATTATTTCCCACAACGGGATCTTTCTCTCCTCATTCCAAATTCCTCTACACACCCAAGATGTTCTTGCCACAGCTGTTCAATAAAGTTCACAAGAGTGGAACTCTGCTAGAACCAGGGGACAATTTGTAGTGCGAAAGTTTAAAGAAAAGTTCACCAAAGCAGAATAAATGTTAGAAATGTGGCTCCTTTTAATTAAATGGCAAATCAGCATTTCATGCTTTGTGAAACGCCAATGCTCATTACAATACACTAGAATGATACATAAGGAAATCATCTGCACCCTTTTTTGTACAACTGTAATTCAGAAAGACCAACATCAAAAATTGCTTAGATCCAAGGCAGTGAGGTCTCACTTCATCACAAATTAATAGACCACACAAAAATACCAGCTGCAACTGTGGTCAATTTGCCCTTCCTTCTTAAACTTCAAAATAGTTCAAATCTTTGATTAAGGGGTTGAAGTTATTTTAAATATTAAAGGAATAAACCCCATTTGGAACAATCCCACTTCCATTTTTTTATCATTTGTACTCTTCGATCTTCAGTACGATGACAAAGGGCTGTTCAATAGAAATTGTTGCTTTTCTTGGGGCTAAAATTAATCTATAATAAATGTCAATACTAAAAATGGACTGGAAATAAGAATTGTAAAATCCTTTTAACCGTGGACAATAACTAGAAGAACTCTACTAGTTCTACTAAAAACCTTTAAACAACAAATTCAGGCATGAAATAAAGTAATAAATTAAGAAAATACAAGTGATAAAAATAACTGCACATACCTTTGGGATATCTGTAAAATAATTACAGTGTGGTGGGAGTTTAAGGTGATCTTGCTGTACCAGTTGGTACTATTTCTGGTTCAGAATTACAAAGTTATGAATAATTTGCTATACTAATACGTTAGTCTTCTCACAGCTAAACTACAGATCTTCTCTTTCTTATTACTAAGCTCTCCAGTGAGGAAAATATTGATTGTGGAATTGCTGAATTGATATTACAAATAATTCCAACCTCCCACATGGAGTGCTAGCTAATGCTGCAGGTGAAATGATACAACTTATGGTCATGATGAAGGTCTACAAATGGAACAAATGAAGACATAAAGACTAACCAAACCAGAATTTTTAAACTTAAGGCAGTGTTTTTTCCTACCAGTCATGTCAACATCAAATGTATTACACTGAAAATAAGAACTTACAGGGAAAGTAGAAGCTAACGTACAAAAGGGCTTTGCTCTTTAAAAGGTAATTTCAATTGTTTTCTTTCTGAAGAACATAATTTGTATGTCCAGTATATAAACAATGGAACATAACTTGCAGGAAAGGTACCTTAGTCTGAAAGAAAAGGTCCCTCAAAATCTCTAGGACTAAAATTTTCTTGAGGTTATTTCTGGATATGACTGAAAAAACAAAATGTGACCATTTCCAAGCAGGTAGAAGATGAACTGTCCCAACTGTGAACGGCACCACTCATTCCACACATTACTTTCTTGCCATTAAATTACTTAATCACTAAGAACAATGCCGCTGCATATATTTCTTTTAAGTGTTTTATTACTCTCTCTTTATGATTTTATTATTCTACTACCAGCCTATCCCCATCAGCCCAAACTTAGTTTGATTTGTCCTTGCATTTTCTTGCACAAACCCTTCAGAGTTCTTTTTTCACTGGTGAGGAAAGTATTGAGCAAAATACACAAGATCTGAGAAGGAACATAATAACACAAATATAACAATATCAATGGCATGCTTAAATTCCAATTAATCTTGCTCCTTGTGAAACTGTCAGTAATTCCTAGCCAGTTAAAAGCTGATCATGTTGCCAGAACAGAGGTAGGAGCCTGAAAATCACTAGGCGTTTGATAAAACATTGATTTAGTATCTGTAATAAAGGGCATGCAAAATGAAGAAATATGCTCTGTGGATGTAAAAAGGGTGGTATTTAAATACTAAATGAAATTTAAAAACTGCAACACGCAGAAAAAGCTGGACAGCAAGTCAGGCAGCATCTATGAAGCTGAATAACAGTCAATGATTCAGGCCAAGACGCTTCATCAGGACCGGAAAGGAAGGGGGAAGATGCTAGAATCAAAAATTAAAAACAGCAATTTAGATTTTCTTAATTGATAAAGATAATATCTTCAACATAAAGTACTCCAGCTACATAATAAGAAATAACAAGACTTTCACCAAACCCTAACAAACTCAGCCAGCAACTGTTAAATTTAAAGTCAGATTCCAGTTCTGCAAGGCAGTTTTTAAAACACGCCAGTGAAATCTTTCTGCTCATCAAGATGGGACATTTGTACACCTTACTCTCTGATGCCCTTAAATAAGACTTCCTTAATGGAACTGAGTTGTATTTCAAGCTATTAAGAATTTTAACTTCCTCCTAGGATCACAATTTTCTCACATTTGTCAAGGAGCTGGTGGGAAAGGAGAGTGAAGAAATGACATTTTATCCCAACTCTTAACAATTATTATGAAACACAGATAAATATTTTAAGATATACTAATGAGATAAAGTAAATTTCACGGAATGCAGATAAGTCTAGATACAGTTTAGATTGATTTATGGAGTACTAGGATCCAAACACATTCAGAGGATGACAATATTCTTTAATCAGGCAAGTTGTAGATGTACTAGTATATATGACTACAAAGTAAATTTAAATTTAAAAAAAACTGATATTTGTAAGCATTCCTTCCATGCCTTTTAAATTAAAATGCATTTGTGTAACACTTCTTAATAAGAGAGAGGGAGGGGAAGAGATATTCAAAATATCTTGAACCAAGAACCGAAAAGCAGTAAGCATGCCCAGATGTCTCACCTTAGCCGAAATGGAATCACCGTCGTAGGCTGGGATCCAGAGTGTTCATACAATTGTATATGTTGCTGTCCAGCTGCATAGTTCTCCCAATTGACTTGCAATGTGGTCACATGCTCAGACCCAGTCCTGATGTCACTCTCAAAAGTAGCTTCACTTTCCACTGACTGGTTTGAACCCTCAACAACTGCTTCCATAAATTTTCTCAACCTACTCAGTACATTAAGCCTCCAAAGCTGAGAAGTAATCCGGCGGTTAGGGTTGACAGACAGCATCCAAGAATGCATTTTCCCCCCAGATTTCAATTCCTTTGACAATCTCTGATGTGAAATGAGTTCCAAAAAATTCTTCAGTAGAGTGCTGCAACAGTCTGTAAGAAGCTCGGGATAATGTTCTAATAAAATATCTAATATCTTCAAGGCATCTTCCTGTATCCCTTCAAGAATGTGAGTCATTGCACTGGAGAGGTGTGCACTAACCAAAGGGAAAAAAGGAGCCATCTGGTCACCGGAAATTTTCGGAGCAAGAAAATGTAAAAGCTGGGTAGCCGCTGATCTGACTGCGGAGTCTTTGTCTGTGAATAAGGCTGCCAAATCACTGAGAATGTTCGAGAGATAAGATGCAATCATTGAGGGATGCTGGGACACAAGATCTTTGAGGCCAATAAGGGCACTCTGTTTAATTCCGGAATTATAGTGGTGTAACTGCGTCAACAGATCCTATTGAGAAAGAAAGGTTAGGTTATTGTTAGTATACTTATATCACAGTAAATTAAAACTTCACTCAAATGCTTCTTAACCTCTCTGAGGAAAATGAAACTTCGTGACACGAGGCTCTATATTGCAATATAGAGTAGAATACACATTTCTAATCTTCAGATTTCTAAATGCCTTTGCTTGCAATACTCGCTTGCGTAGACAACTAGGACAAAACCTCCATGGTTGATCCTGATCAATGGAAAGCCTGAGATTGTTAACTATTAACTCTGCATTCTGTTTAAATACTCAGAAGTTATTTTTTTATCATTAATTTTTATTGCAACACCAACAAATTACATTCAATACAACCAGTCACCGATTACATTTTGACTGTTTAACCCAGCCATCCCCCAACCAACCAACTGAATAGTAATGCATACATAGTAGTACATACATACATTCCTATTTTAACAGAAGATCTTTTAAGTTAGATATCAAATTTGTCCACATTAAGATGCATCATTTACTCTTGCTGATGATAATTCCAGGTAAGAAATGTCCGAAAAGCTCCAAAGCCAGTGAGTACATGAAATATCATGAGGAGGTTTCCAATGCTGGACTACAATCTTCTTAGCTGCAGTCAGGCCTACCAGCCAGACTTTGCATGTTTTTTCCGTATGGGAAAGGTGGGAGTCATCATTTAGAAGATGTACAGCAGGGTCCATTAGCCCCGTTAGTACTGTAAGAGTACTGATAACCTTCCCCCACAAACCAAAAACCCCTGGACATTCCCATACATGTATAAAAAAGCAGTGGGGGGCAAAATAAGCAATATGGGCCAGGAACCAGTCCCATTTGATGTCTAATTCTCAGTGTTAGATATGCTCTATGACAAAATTTCAAGTGTATATACCGATGATTTGGATTTTTCGAAGCACCGGCAGCATTATCCTAAATCGCATCCCAGTCTAAGTCTTGTTCCAATTCAGATATGTCCCTATCCTAGGCTTTCATTCCTGATGTGGGCATATATTTCTGGGAGTTTAATTTATCATACACATATCAGACTATCTGTCTTGGAGCACTCTGTATACAACTTAAAATGGGATGGTCCTTTAAATCTGACAACATTGGCAATAACGCCAATATCCTGCTGGAGGCGCAAGTGGAATCATTGAGCTAATAAAATTAATGCGGGTTAAGATGTTCATTTTAATGACTGATATACGGGCCTCAGAAGATATTTTTGATATATTCAATATATATAAAATGTTACATTTTAAAAACAAGCCTACAACCACAATTCTCTTCAGCTTTGCAATGCAACAACACTCAAAAAGAGCACAAATGCAATAGTAATCCATGAAGTCTACCTTGACTGCTTTGTTGATAATATCTGATGCAAATGTGTGTTCTTCTTTTAAATCAATCTTTGATCCAAACCATGGACAAAAGTTTCAGGTGGCATCACAGGAAACTTTTGGTTAGAGTTCATTATTAAGGATAAGATTTCAGGGTACTTGATGGCACAAGGTAAAATAGGCCAAAGTTTTCATTGTTTCCTTGAAGAGAAATCTTTTTTGACAAATCTGTTGGAATTCTTTGAGGAAATAATATGTAGGATAGACAAAGGAGAGTCAGTGAACTCTCAGAAACTTCTGATTTAGAAGGCACATCAGTGTGATGTATCTCGTCTGCTGCACTCAGTTTCTGTGGCCAACCAGTAGGTTTCTGGTCCTCAACTTTGCCCATTTCTTTGTGCTTCTCCAGAAGAGCTTGGACAGCACATCTTGAAACCCCAGTCTGCTGCAAATTTCTGCTTGGGAGAGACCTAGCTGATGCAGGATGACCACCTTGTGACTTGTTGCTATGCTCACCCTTGCCATGGGGTAAGAATTGATGATTTGAAGGTTAAACTGTCATATCTACCACACCCTTACCTTTTATTTTGGTTGTCCTTCACCCAGTTTGATTCCTTCTGCACCTGCTGTGTTTCAGTTAATCAGTTTAATTCAGTCAATTCATTATATCATTGATCATTAGCATCCTGTTGGTTATCTGTTTGTTTAATCACGCACTGGGCTATATACCTACAAAGTGATCAAGTTTTTATTATTTTTATTAATACGTTACTTTCTTCAACAAAACACAAAAAAACACTCTAATTTCATTTAATTTTTTAGAAAATGAATTTTGGAAATCTAAAATTTGCTCTTCTGTACTGACACAGTGATGCAGAAGACAAAAAACAAACATCTGGACTTCCGGTAAGATGGCGATTGCTTAGCTGCTCCGAACTTCTGTTCCGTTATTTTCGCTATCTTTGCACTAAATGTCTCCATTTTTTTAACCTTAGTTAGGAACTTTATTTGGTTTCTTTTATTTGCCTGTGAACACATCTACCTTACAATGTCTAGCAAGAGTTCTAAATCCGGGAGAAAGGAAGTTCTGGCTCTGTCGGCTGAGACCCTCGCTGCGCTGGAACAACACGAGATGATACTTTAAAGGAATTTAGAACCGCTTTCAAACAGCTGGAAGCCAAACTGGATCGGATCAACGATAGAGTGGACGAACATGCTGAACACTTATCTTGCATCGATTCAACTTCTGAAGATTTAGAAAGTCGTGTTTGATACTTGCAGACTCTCTGTTCCAGCCTAGAGGGGAAATGTAACAAACTCCTTTCCAAAATGGTGGATCTCGAAAATCGCAGCAGACGTTGTAACCTTCAAATTCTTGGGTTGCCAGAGGCCACCGAACAGGGATCAACCGTGAAGTTTTTCGCCGAGTTTCTCTGTGAGATATTCGGGAAAGATTTGCTTCTGAACCCGCCTGAGCTCGAAAGGGCACACAGGGTCTACGTTCCCCCCGGAATTCTGGGCTCCCGCCCGCAACCGGTAATTTTGTGCTTTCATCAATACCAGGTAAAACACCGTCTGATTACGGAGGCACGTCGCAGAGGTACTTTTACTTTCCAAAATACAATCATTTGCTTTGTGGAAGATTTTGCACCCCAGATCTTCAAGATGTGCGCTCAGTTTAAAGGCTTAATGAAAATGCTTTTTGATCGTGGTTTTAAACCCTCTCTTTGCACTCCTGCCGATTTACGAATCACGCTTAATACTGGAAAATATAAGTGGTTTAAGTCAGTGAAGGAGGCTGAGGCATTTGTTGCAAGTCTTCCGGCTATCCAGCCATCTTCGGAACCCGATCGGACCTCCTAAAATGGTGGATAAGTACTTCTCGTAGTAAAATTACTTTTCCTGGACTCAGACTTTACTTGAATCACTCAGACATTATTTATTGAAACTCTAAGGGCTATTGACAATCTCTCCCTGGATTTGGTGTGTCTTTTTTAAATAGACATTCTGTGCTTAATGTTTCCCTATGGACGTTTAAATAGTACTTGTGTAATTTATTTTATTCTTGTATAACTTTATCTATAGAGTTCTACAATTGACTCTAACTTGTTTTGGAGGTTTGAAGTCTTTATTGAAGGCCTCCCAGTTTGTTGGTTTACAGTTTAACTGCTGATTATTTTTTATTTTTTTTTATTTTTATTATTTTTTTCACCTTTTTTTTAATCTTTGATTTTTTTTCCTCTCTGTAAATGGTTGATAAGTACTCTTCTTGAATCTATAATTTTCCCCTTCCTCCCTTTTTTTTCCCCGTCTCTTACTTTATTCTTCCATAATTTTTCGCGGGTAGGTTAGTTTTGGGTTTTCTTCCGATTTTCTCTGTATTAAGTTTTATATTTCTGCAGAAGATGTTCCAATTTGTAGTTATGTTTTCTAGTGCATAAACTAGTTACTATTTGCTATAGTATTTATACGGAACTGCTGTTAATGACACAGATCTGGAAGTTATATTTGGGTTAATTTTTTTGGTAGAGCTAGCTGCTTTTTTTGGTAGCCGTCTAGCTTTGGGTTGTGTGGATGGGGTGGGTTTTCTAGTTCCAACATCACTCACTGTATTTATTGTTTTTCTTTATTGCTCAGGACATGTTTACGTTTTGATTTCACGAATCTATGTTTACATTTCTGCTCCCAGACTGCTATTGTATTGCTTGACTTTTTATATGCCTGCTGCCTTTTATGCATTAGTAATTGATAATGGCTAGTGCACTTAAATTCGTGAGCTGGAATGTAAAGGGATTGAATCACCCTGTTAAAAGGAGGAAGGTATTCTCACATATTAAACAACTCAAAGCTGACATTGCTTTCCTTCAAGAAACTCATATTCGCTGTTTTGATAACTCCCGGCTTCTGTCAAAGTGGGCGGGTCAGCATTTTCATTCATCCTTTGCCGCTAAAGCTAGGGGGGGGGGGTCTCCATCCTTATTAACTCAAATATTCCTTTTGAACTCCATAATAAAATATCTGATATAAATGGCCGTTTTATTATTGTTTCTGGTAAACTATATAACGCTAAAGTTGTACTAGCAAACCTGTATGCCCCCAACTTTGATGATGTTAACTTTTTTGAACGTTTTTTTTTCTCACTACCAGACTTAAACTCATACACTCTTATACTGAGTGGTGACTTCAACTATTGGTTAGATCCTAATCTGGATCGATCGTCCTCTGTTACCAGATCACCCACTAAATCTGCCTTAGCTATCCAATCGTTTCTCTCTAATTCTGGTATCTCTGATATATGGAGTTTCCTTCATCCTACTGAAAGAGATTATTCTTTTTTTTCACATGTTCACCATATCTTCACTAAAATTGACTATTTCTTACTCGATAACCAACTTATTCCA
This sequence comes from Hypanus sabinus, assembly GCF_030144855.1. NCBI lineage: Eukaryota > Metazoa > Chordata > Chondrichthyes > Myliobatiformes > Dasyatidae > Hypanus > Hypanus sabinus. Next base: position 82,418,952 of record NC_082711.1, read on the forward strand.
TTTGCCTACTCTTGTGACTATCAAAGTATACTGATTTCTGGCCATGCCCCAATTACTCTCTCTCTGAACTTTCCTGGTCTCCCTCAGAGGAATAAACACTGGCGGTTTGATTCAACTTTATTATCAGATGATGATTTTTTAAAATTTATTAAGGATCAGATAATCCTTTATTTTAACACTAATACATCACCTGAAGTGTCATCCCAGATTGTCTGGGATGCCATGAAAGCATATCTGAGGGGTCAAATAATCTCTTACACAGCAAACCTCAACAGAAGATCCTGTGCAGATCGATTAGACCTCATTAACCAGATTAAAGAATTGGATCAGCTATATGCTCAAACTAAGAACCCTGAACTATACAAGAAGCGTGTTGAACTCCAAACTAAATTTAATCTTCTGTCTACTCAACCTGTCGAACGCCAACTTCTCGAAAGCAAGAGTCGCTTTTACATTCATGGGGATAAACCTGGTAAATTTCTTGCCAATCAGCTGAGGCGTTCCAAAGCCAAACAACATATTACAAAGATCCGGAAGGAGAATGGAGACTTTACATCGGATCATTTGGAAATTAATGACGCATTTAAGAATTTTTATTCTCGGCTTTATTCCTCTGAATCTTTGAACGACAATATCTCTGCTGATCAATTTTTAAAGAATCTGAATATTCCTTCACTTTCATCTGATTTTAAAGCCAAACTTAATGCGCCTATATCATCAGAAGTAATATCTTTTGTAATTTCTGCACTGTCCTCAGGGAAATCTCCTGGACCTGATGGGTTCCCTGTAGAATTTTATAAATCATTCTCTTCACTTCTTTCTCCTCAGTTATTTTCAGTATTATCTGACTTGTTTAATTATGGCAAATTGCCACCCTCTTTCAATGAGGCATCTATTATTCTTCTATTAAAAAAGGGCAAAGACCCAACAGAGTGTTCCTCGTATAGGCCGATTTCTTTGCTCAATGTTGATGTAAAGATCTTGGCTAAAGTTTTGGCTCATAGATTAGAAACCGTTATTCCCTCCATTATCTCTGATGACCAATCAGGTTTTATTAAAAACTATCTCCCTTTTTTTTTTACATTCGGTGTTTATTTAATATCTTATACTCACCTCCAACTGGGATTCCTGAATGTGTTATTTCCCTCGATGCAGAGAAAGCATTTGATCGTATAGAGTGGAACTACCTTTTTGCAGTCTTAGAAAAATTTGACCTCAGTCAAAGTTTCATCTCTTGGATCAAATTGCTGTACCTGTGTCCTACTGCTTCTGTTCTAAATAATTTTCAGAAATCCCAGGTATTTAATCTCAAACGTGGCACCCGTCAGGGATGCCCCTTAAGTCCTTTTCTCTTTGATTTGGCTAAAGAACCTTTGGCGATAGCATTTCGAAATTGTCCTGAATTGACTGGGATCTGGAGAGGGGGTGTTGAGCATAAAGTTTCTCTTTATGCTGATTACTCTTTCTCTCAAATCCGTCTACATCCTTACCTCCAATGTTTTCACTTCTTGACCAGTTTAGCCAGTTCTCTGGCTATAAACTTAATTTACATAAGAGTGAACTTTTCCCAATTAATAAAGAAGCACAAGAATTAACATTTCGTGATCTCCCTTTTAAAGTAGTCCATAATCAATTTACTTATGTTGGAACATGTTAAGTTTAAAGATCTCTTTCGTGAAAACTTTGTCAATTTTTCATATACTATAAAACAGAGTCTGGTACAATGGTCACCTCTATCTATGTCTTTGGTAGGTTGTATTAATGTTGTTAAAATGTATGTTCTCCCCAAATTTTTATACTTATTTCAATCTATCCCAATTTTTATTCCTAAATCTTTTTTTGATTCCTTATACTCTATTATTTTGTCACATCTGTGGAAGAATAAGCGCTCTAGAATTAATAAAATCCATCTCCAAAAATCTAAAAAAGAGGGGGGCATGGCCTTACCTAACTTTCGTTTATATTATTGGGCAGCTAATATACGTTGTGCTACCTTTTGGTCTTTCTTCCATGGCCAACCCGAGTGCCCTAATTGGGTGGCAATGAAGTTGAGCTCCACTAAAGAATTATCTATCTCTGCACTTCTTGGCTCTGCACTCCCTAGTAGTCTGTCCAGATTAATAGCTAATCCTCTTGTTAGACACACTTTGCGTATATGGGCTCAGTTTAGGAAATGCTATGGTTTCCATGGTTTTTCCGTTTCCAGCCCTGTCGTACATAATCACCTTTTTTTAACCTACTACGTACGATTCAGCATTCCATGTTTGGTATAGGAAGGGCATTAGACATTTTGAAAATCTTTTCATTGATAATCACTTCGCTTCTTTTCAGCAGCTCTCTGTTAAGTTCAATCTGCCCAATGCTCATTTTTTTAGATATCTCCAAATTAGACACTTTATTGCTCCTTTAATTCCTAACTTCCCTGAAATGCCTGCGAAAAATGCTATGGACTTATTTCTTTCCATTAATCCACTAGGTAAAGGTTTAATATCAATTATTCGAGATAAATTAGCAGCCTTACGATGGGCCCCTGTGGATAAAATTAAAATGGCATGGGAGCAGGATTTAAATACCTCCTTATCTGATGAGAGCTGGGACTCAATTCTCAAATTGGTTAACTCAACCTCTCTTTGTGCTTGCCATTGCCTTTTACAGTTTAAGATTGTTCATAGAGCCCATATGTCTAAATCTAAACTATCTCGATTCTACCCTGACATTAGTCTGCTCTGTGATAAATGCAAGAGGGTCGAGGCCTCTCTCATTCATATGTACTGGTTCTGTCCTAGCTTGGAGAAATTTTGGAAAGATGTCTTCACTACGTTATCATATATTCTGAATCAGCACCTAGAACCAAACCCCTTAATTGCTTTGTTCGGTTTCTGGGGCGAGACAGATTTACGTCTGAGTCCGACCAAATGCCGAATATTATCCTTTGCCTCTCTCCTGGCTAGACGCTTGATCCTCCTTAGATGGAGAGATGTTACCCCGCCCACTCATGCTCAATGGCTTAATTACATTATGGCCTGCTTGGACCTCGAAAAAATTCATTATTCAGTTCTTAATTCGGACCTGAAGTTCCATAAGGTCTGGGGACCCTTTTATCGAGTACTTTCATAACCTTCCTCTTGACTGGGTTTTTTTTCCTTTCGGTCCCTTGCTTTCAGCTCCCTTTTTTTTCTCTCTGGTAGTAGGCATTATTATCCTCTGTTGCTAAGTATATTCACAGTCTGGCAGTTTGATTGTCCTGATTTATATTCTCTATATTGTGTTGTGGTTGGTCTGGAGTTTTTTTTTGTGTTGTGGGGCTTGGAGAGGATACTAAGTTTACTTGTCTTCAATTTAGGTGTTTTTTTTTTAATTCTCTTTCTTTGTATCATATTGTCATTGTATGCTTAATTTTGCACTGTATTAATGTTCCTCATTGTGATTTGGGTTTTTTTAATTTGTAAAATGTATAAAAAAACTAATAAAAAAAATCTAAAACAAAATTTATATTATAAAAAATCTAGGGTGCCTAAAACTTCTGCACAGTACTGAATTTTAGCCCATCTGAATAATGGGGGATTAATAATGGGCATGAGTGTAGTTTAAGGAAAATAAATGGTGATTTGGAAATGCTGTGAGACCTGACATAGATCTGATGAGCTGAATGACATACTTCTAATTTGTAAAGGAAAAAATTATTAATTAATTATTTCTGGAAGCTATATAAGTAGCTCCTACCTTCCTTCAAACAATTTTGGCTTATCTTTTTCAAATCCACTGAATTTCTATGATCATTAATCAGAAAAATTGAATTCATATATTTACCATGACAATTAAAGAATGTACTAATATAATTAGTATTAATCAAGGAAACAAATAGAGCACAACAGCTGACCAGGTATTCCCAGGTGGGTGACAGAGAGATGCACATTATCAAGCATCAGTTAAGAACTGGATTTAAACACAAGTACATGCTCAATACAAAGCATTTGTCTGACTGCACACACTCCTTCTTGGCAACATGTAAGTGATCAAGACAAGACAAATTACCTTCAAAAAAGAAAGAAAAACCATTCATAAAGGAATAAATACAGAAAGTTACTCTACTTTAGGCTGTTAAACACAGCAAACTAAAAGAGAACAATGTATACCTTTATGTTAAGATTGCGGTTATTTGTTGGCAATGATGAAACACTCTTCAATTGTTCTGGAACATGGATGGCACGTGTCTTGAAGCTGGTGTCAGTTGCGTTATCTGCTTTTGGTTTTCTTTTGCCAACTTTTAACTTAACCTTTTGAAAGTCATCCTGCCGCTTTCGTTTCTTAGTCATCTTGCTTCTATCCTGCATTAAAGAATGTGTATTTTTAACAACTCAAAATAAACACCAGATATAGAATATAATTCAGGGTTTTTTTTTAAATCAAATATAAGGTAGCCAGAGTCACTTTGAGACACATGCATACATTTTTATGGCCACTTTTAAAGAAAGTACTCAAAGTTTTAATATACACACATGGAGCAAATAAAATCAAGATTACTTAAAAAAGAAACACAATCAATTGAAAATAAAAGAGAATCAGAATTGGCAAATAGAAAATTTTCAAGATACATGGCACTAAAACATCTGCTGAGCCCGATTATATTTTATGGTGCTTGTACATTTACCTAATAGTGTATTTCATGTTGAGTTTGAGAAGGACAAACCAGGAAACAGCAAGTTCTGGATACGGATAATGCTAACTTCCAGGCATGAATACAGAGTCAGCCTACCATAAAGTGAGTAAATTTATTTTACATTAAATCAAAAAGTAGCAGACTTGAATACAGTTGTTATTACAATACAAACCTGCTTCTAAGTCAATGGAAAGAGCTCCAGCTTCAGGGGAAAAAAAAGAAAGCTCACTGATAGCCAAAGCAGCAATGGACTACGCAGAACTTAGGTACTTACAGAAGGCCAAATACCCAAGTGCACATCATAGTGCATGAAAGAAACAGACAACAGAAAAAAGTTAACAGGAAACACGTAAAAAAACAATTTTTAACGACATTAATAGAAACTGGTAAGAACCAATAAAAGCCCCTTTAAAATGGATTATTATAAATGAAAATAAGATAGTAAACTTTAGACACTATTTACAACAGGAAAAAACGATTATCATCTGAAGAAAACTAGTTGCATCAGTGATGGAGGAAAAAAATGCCAAACAAGGATCAAAGAAAGTAATGACATGAAAGATTATCAAGTGTCAAGGATGATAAGGATTGCATATAGAAAGATGTAAATGAAAGGAAGCAAGAAACTGATCATCATTGCTATAACTTTTCAAAGCAGTCCCTCCAGGAAGCACTACATATGACTGGAAAATGTCACAACATGGAGCCATTTAAGAGTAGTATGAAAAACACAAATTTACAGAGTAGGTCCCATTTAGAATCTCTAGTCTAGCAATATGTACTAAATACTAGGCATCTTTAAATGTTTGATCCATTAATAGAGCAGTACAGCACAGTACAGGCCCTTCGACCCATGATGTTGTACCAATCTTTTAGCCTTCTCCAAGGCTAATCTAACCTTTCCCTCCCACACAACCCTCCATTTTTTTTAAAATTCACATACCTAACTAGAGTCCCTTAAATATCTCTAATGTATCTACCTCTACCACCACTCAGGGCAGCACATACCACAGACCTACCACTCTCTTAGTAAAAAACATACCTGACATCCCCCTATATTTTCCTCCAATCATCTTAAAAATTATGCCCTCTTATATTAGGTATTAGCCATTAGTAAAAATTGCTGGTTATCCAATAACTACAAGTAGATAGATTAAGTAGAACTAGCAAGAATATGGAAAAGAAACGTCTTAATTGACAAACCTGTATGAATCTTTAATCTTTTGAACTGGTAGCCAAAGAGCACACTACGATGATAGATATTCCAGTAAGTTCTGTTCAATTATTTATTTCTTGACTCCAGGTGTTGTAAATCTGAAATAAAGATAGAAAATACTGGAAATACAGTCAAACAAAATCCTTATCAGCCTAGGACAACTCTGCCTATCTCTTCATGGATTGTTTAACTAAAGTTGGTCATGGGATTAAATACAATGTAATAACCTCGTTTGAAAACTGGACATGTGAAAAGAGACAGGGATTATAATAATGAACAAGTATTCAAAATGATATTACGATAACAATGAATGAACAATAATAACAATGACTCTGAATATCCAACAAGCATTCAGTTTAGGGCAATAAGATACAGTGATACTAGAAAGTTTGTGAACCCTGCAGAATTTTCTCTATTTCTGCATAAATATGACCTAAAATGTGATCTGATCTTTACACAAGTACTAAAAGTAGATAAATGAAATAACACAAAAAACATTGTACTTGTTCATTTATTTATTGAGAAAAATGATCCAATATTACGTGTCACAAACAAGAGAGAAACTGCAGATGCAGGAAATCCAAGCAACACCCACAAAATGCTGGAGGAACTCAGCAGGCCAGGCAGCATCTATGGAAAAAACAGTCAACGTTTCAGGCTGAGACCCTGCCCAAAACGTCCATCTACTTTTTTCCATAGTTGCTGCCTGGCCTGCTGAGTTCCTCCAACATTTTGTCTGCGTTGCCAATATTACATGTATTTGTTGGGAAAAGAATGTGAACCTTTGCTTTCAGTAACTGGTGCGACCCCCTTGAAGCGCAATAACTTCAACCTTCTGGTAAATGTTGATGTCCTGCACATCAGCTTGGAGAAAACTGCTTCAACTCTGGGATGTTGATGGGGTTCCCTGTATGAATTGCTTGCTTCAGGACTTTTGACTCGGCCATGAATTTTCTTCTTTCAAAACCATTCTGTTGTTGATTTTCTCTTGTATTTCTGATTATTATCTTGTTGCATAATCTAACTTCTATTAAGCTTCAGGTGACAACCTCTACCTTGATATTCTCCTGTAAAATGTTTTGATAGAACTTTGAATTCGTTGTTCCCTCCACGATTACAAGCTGTTCAGGTCCTGATATAGCAAAGCAGCCCCGAACCATGATGCTCCTTCCAACATGCTTCACAGCTGTGCAGTTTTTTTCCTCCAAACATAGCATAGTGCATTTCTGCCAAAAAGTTCAACATTGTCCCAGAACCGTCATAGAATATCCAGGTGTCTTTCGCAAACTTGACACATGCAGCAGTGGTTTCCTCTGTCATGTCTTTCCATGAACACTGTTCTTGTTCAGTAGTTTTCTTACAGTAGACACATGAACAGAGACTTTAGCACGTTCTGGAGATTTCTGCAGGTCTTTTGCTGTTACCCTTGGGTTCTTTTTCACCTCCTCCAGCGTTGCATGTTGTGCTCTTGGTGTGACCCACTCCTAGGGAGACTGGCAACAGTACTCAGTTTTCTCTATTTGTAGACAATTTCTCTTACTGTGGACTGATGAACACTCAGGTCTTCAGAAATGCTTTTGTAGTCTTTTCCAGCTTCATGCATCTGTACAATTCTTCTAAGATCTTCTGAATGTTGTTTTGATCAAGGCATGGTGCACATGAAGATCTTTCTTAAGAAGAGCAGCCTCTGGAAACTATGCTGAGATTTATGAAAATGTTGGCTAGCACTAGAAACTTTGGCAATGAGGAAAGATAGGCTCAACTAAGGCTTTTTTTTTGTTACAGAAGTGGGGGTGGGAGGAGGGGAAGAAGTAAATGAGGTGCACGAGGGCAACAGTATGGTATTACATTAGTTGCCTTTAAATCAGACATGGATTTAAAATAATCAGAGGGATTATTACTAACCCAGAGGACAGTAGTAGTCTGGAAATCATCAGTGAGGAAAGTGGCCAAAAGATTCAGCAGGTTAAAGATCAGTTACTTAGTGTGAAGTATTAAACTGTTGGTGATCAAACATAACAGGACAATATGCAGTAATGCAGGAACATTAATGTACAGAAGGATCTTTTAGGAGCAAATATAGCTCCCTGAAAGTGGCAACATAAGTATACAGAGTGATAAAGGCATATTACACATTTGCCTTTGTCATCTGGGCATTTAGTATAGAAGTCAGGAAGTCATGCTGCTTCTCTATTAAACTTTGGCTATGACCCATTTGGAGTTTTGCGTTCTTTCAAAAAAGATGCAGAAGAGATCTGCCAGGATGTTACCTGTATTCCAGAGTATTAGTAATAAGAAGTGGTTGGACAGTCTCTGGACTTTCAGAGGTTGAGGGGAGATCCGATGGTACAGGTGTCCCCCGCTTTATAAATATTCACTTAACGCCACTTCGCTTTTACAAAAGACCTATATTATTAACCTGTTTTCACATTACAAAGAGGATTTTCGCTTTTACGAAAAATTTTCCCATATAAATTAATGGTTCTTCACTTTACGCCATTTTGGCTTAAGAAAGGTTTCATAGGAACACCCTATCTTTGTGGGGAGGTGGGGAACACCTGTATATAAAATTATGAAAGGCATAGATAGGGTGAAAATAGATAGAATGAAAATGTCAAATACTAGAGGGATATCTTTGAAGTAAGAAGAGGAAAGTTTATAAGATTTATGAATTAATGGGTTTTTCTTTTACATAGAGAGTAATAAGTACCTGGAACACATTGCCAGGGAGATGATGGAAGCACACACAACATTCAAGAGGCACTTACTCAGCAAGGTTGTTACAGCCAGTGGTGGTAATGAGATCAAGCCCCCACTACCTATTAAATGCCCCCAATGTCATATATCTCAAACAGCTTCTGATAAACAAGTCCAGCTCAGGGCCTTCAGGTGTGGCTTAGCTACTAAGCCCACCGGAACTGTTTCTACTGACAGAAGGGGGAAAGATACGTGACTGACATCTTACAACTAGTCGCTTCGGACAGATGGGGCTTGTCAGCTGTGGCTGGCAGCTCATCTAGAAGGAAAACTCTGATCTTAAACCTCTGCTGCCTTACAGCTAAACCACATGGGAAAGGCCTCGGCAGTAAACCCCAAGGGAAAAATCCAGAGCAGCAGTCCCTATGGCAGTCTTACATTGAGTTCAATGCTGATTGGCAACTCCTGCGATGCTGCTGTTGCAAAATATTTTGGGCTCTGACAATCCTCTGGGTTCGTCAGCTGCATGGAGAGATGGAGGGCAACAGCTTCTCTCCATATCGTACTGCCCAGGCTTGCATATCTAGACAACTAGGATGACTAACAGAGATCACATGAACAGGCAGGGAATGGAAGGATACAGACACCGTGCAGGCAGATGGGATCAGTCTTCTTCGTTGGTACAGACACCCTGCACTGAAGGGCTTATTCCTGTACTATTTGCGTTAGAGGTGGGAATACATGCACAACATACATCAGATGCACTCTTCAAATGCTGCCTTGCCTACTGTGTATTTGTAACACTTTAATTTCGTATTTCTAGAACCTGTTCTTTCATCCTTAACCCCCCCCCCCCCCCACCCAACTACTCTCCTGGCTTCGCCTCTCACCTTCAAGTTTACACTCCTTCTCCCTTCCCCCATTTTCTGATTCTGGATTCTTCCACCTTCATTTCCAATCCCAATTGAAGGCCTCAGCCCAAAACATCTACTCTTTATCCTTCCCCATAGATGCTGCCCAACCTGCTGGGTTTCTCCAGCATTTTTGTTCTGTACAAGATTATCTACTTTGTTATACATACATACTAAACAGCAATACATTAGGTAATGTTGATGTTCCAGGGTGCTCAAATTGCTGAAAAACAAAATGCAAGGCAGCAGATAATTAGGAGGCATGTGCTAAACTAGTCTTTATTACAAGAGAATTTGAATACAGGAGAAATGAAGTTTTATTAACCAGACAACTAGAGTATTCTGTATCACTATGTCTCATCAAAAAGTGCAATTATAATAAGAATGCAGTAAAGATTAATTTATTCCAATGAAGATGGGTATGCCATATAAGAATTGAGTGGACTGTGAGTTTTTTCTCTGGAGTTTAGAAGACAAGCTCTCATGGAAATTTGCAAATTTTTTCAAGAGCTTGACAGGCTACGCATGGAAAGTTGAATCTTCTTACTACACCTGACTGAAGAGTCTAGGGGGAATGATTTCAGACTAAGTAATAGGACATTTTCTTGTCCAGATGATAGTGGAGATGTAGACATTGGGGTCATTCAAACAGACATCAATATACAGTATTGTGCAAAAGTCTTAAGCACCCCTAGACTAAGTCTTTATATAGATGCCCAAGACTTTTACACAGTACTGTATTTCCAGACATTAAGTAATCAAAAGAAATAGGTATAATGTCAGAAAATGTCCTTAAGTGGACAACCAGCCACCATCTAATAAATAAATGCTGGGCAACATATCTCTGATTTTCCTTCGAATTTTCTTGCGTTCTGTCCCCTTTATCCTGGAGTGACTCATGACTCCACCTCCCATCACCCAGCCCCACAACCCCAGACTTACTTTTCTATCCTTCAAACTGGCCTTGCACCCAAAGTAAATCTTCCCTCG